>NC_067493.1:38014296-39214296 GCF_947179515.1 Apodemus sylvaticus | reverse complement strand
ATCTAGTGAGCTGGGAAGATCCTTCCGGAAGTGCCTGTTTCCATCTGTGTCCTGTTGCGGAGGTAATGACGTCATTGTGGTGAGGTCATCTGGAGTTGCAGGTATGGCTTCTTTTTCTCTGTCCAATTGAAAGAATAACCAAGTAGGAAAAGACAAGGACTGAGCAGTCAGCCAAGCTTTATTGAAGTCACACACAGCAAAACACACAGATTCCCCACTAGGAGAGAAGAGATTCTGAAATCCAGCCTGAAAGGAGGTCTTGAGCCTTTTGTTGGTATAGGGTGAGTCTCCATCCACTTACTTCTGAATGGCTAATTTAAACAAATAGGAGGCAGATGAAGGCACGGATAGGCGATGGAGTAGGGGAGCCCTGCTTTGGTGTTTGTTTTGTTTTTTCATTCATCTGTGATTATTTTATTTTTTCATTTTTAATGTTTGTTTTTAGCAGTCTCCTGTAAACCAATTTGAACTCACAATGTTAGGAAGCTGAAACTGGACTTGACTTCCAAGTACTGGTATTACAGCTCAGTTATTATTATTATTATTATTATTATTATTATTATTATTATTGGTAAGAGTTGAGTTCTCAGAAATCCTTCTAACCTCCCAAGTCGCTGCGATTAAAAGTAAGAGCAACCAACCCTGTCAGGTTTTCCTTCCTGTGTGAGTCCATGGAAAAAGCGCCAGCACAGCAGCCATACCCTTGCCAGCCAAGGTGTTGCGGTGCTCAGTTTCCATCTACTACACAGCAGGAGCGCTCAGCCCTCCGTGGTGCATCCTCAGGTCCAGCCTGCTAGGCCTTTTTTTCACTGACCCTTTTTTGCTGCTATGGAGGCAAACCAGCCAGTCCTGGGCCCTTTGCCAGCACACATGGACCGGGAAGATAAAGTGGCCTGGAGCTTCGCGCCTGCTAGTCAGAAAGACGATAAAAGCAAGATCTCTAAGAGCCAGCTTCCCCCAATCAGGGGCGGAGGCCAGCGAGGACACAGCCAATAACAGGAGCAATTGGGTGGTTTGTCATTGCGGGGACCGCGCCGGGGACGTCGGGAGTGCAGAGCGCGTGCCCTTTAGGTGGCCTATAAGAGTGGGGCTGATTGGCAAGCCGTTGTCACTTGTCACTCTAGTTCGAGAGCTCTATGGTTGGACCAGACCTTTAACCATCAGGGCGGGGCTCGTCGCACTTTGTCAGTAGTAGGAGGCGACCGGGTGAGACCAGAGATGCTACCTGCGCTGTGGTCGCTCGCGCAGAGAGAACGGCTTCCCTAGGTAAGCGGCCTGGACCAAGGGAGGCTGCGCTCCCGTTAGTCAGAGAGCCAATCAGAATGGAACAAGCCCAGCCAGCCGTCTTTCCCCTATAATTGGACAGTCCTCTTGCCAATCATAGCAGCAGCTCAAGAAACCTCGGCCAATAGCAAGAAGCGCCTGGCTCCGATTTGCGGCGCAGGGTCCACGCGCTGGTTGCCGATCGAGGTCGTCAGTCGGCGATCACCTCCCCTCGGTCAAACCCCGGAGCAGACCAGCGTCGCTGGTGCTTGTCAGCCAGGAGCCAATCAGAATTGGGTAGGCCTGTGGCTCCTTCGGCTTAAGGCCGAATTGTTTGTTCTGTGATTGGACGAGCCTCCTGACAATCAGGGCGGGGCCAGCGAAGACTCGGCCAATGGCTGGAGGCAGCCAGGTCAGACCAGCGACTAACTGAAGGCGCGGTGGTCGTTTGACTGTTGGAGGGCAGCACAGGACATCCTAATTGTCCGCAGGTCCTCGGTGTCTAGCGCCCGCCGGCGGCCCGTCTCGTCATGTCAGGCACTGCTTGACTTTAGTTCTTCAGGCCTCCGCCCACCCGCCTACCCGAAGCCGCGCCCACCGCCCAGAGCCAGAGGGATGGTGGTAGTCACCGGGCGGGAGCCAGACAGCCGTCACTCGGACGGTGCCATGTCCAGCTCCGAAGCCGAAGACGACTTCCTGGAGCCGGCCACTCCTACGGCCACGCAAGCGGGGCACGGGCTGCCCCTGCTGCCCCAGGAGGTACCTGGATCGAGCGATGGGGGAAGGGAGGTCTGATGGGAAAGCGAGGGAGAGACTGGCGCTTACAGAGCTGACCTTGGGAGCTGAGCCTACCAAGGAGCTATCCGCCCCTGAAGCCTCTCCTGCATTAGGTGTGTCCTCCCTGCCCCGGGTCACCTGCACTCCAAGTCCCTTCTTCCCATACTCGGTAGCTACCAGATGCCACTTCCATTCCTGTATCCCATGTCACCTTTAGCAACTAAGGGAGGACTGAACACATAGCATGTTCCATACAATCCAAAAGGAGGACCTGAGTTGCCCAGGTGTATCCCTCCAGCTGCCCAGGGAGTGGCGTAAGAAACTGCGCGCAGTTAACCTATCTGGTGCTTAGGAAAAGGACACACCTGAGTGGGCTGGACCAATTCTCATCCAGGTACCATTATGCAGCGAACAATCCCCATTACCACCTGGGGTAATTTCACTTGCTGGATGGACAGAATTGAGCGGTAGAGGATTTGGGGCCAAGAAAGCAGCGTAAGCAAGGACATACAGGAGATAAATTCGGGGGAAATGGGAGGAGGGCAATGGTGAGTTGTACTCTAGAGCAGAGATGGTGGGGGTGGGAATTAGGGGCTTCATTTATCTGTTGCTGTGCTGTGCTGGGGCTTCGTTAGTAGCCCTTTGTGTGTGTGTGTGTGTGTGTGTGTGTGTGTGTGTGTGTGACACTTTGCACCTGAAATGACCCTTGAGATGGATAGGAAGATGGATACAGGAGACTCGGCAGATAGAGTTGTCCACAGGGCCCGGCTGGCTTGGGAGATTCTCTCTGGCAGCTGACAGTATTGTGTTAGGGTTAGAATCTCCGAATTGCCAGCATCGTGGGAAACTTGTGAAAATAAGCAAAATTCTAGACATAACTCTGCAGTCAGGGAAAAGAGCCAACACGGCGGTGACACTTTTTTTTTTTTTTTTTTTTTTTTTGTGCACTGTCATTGGGCAGAAGTTGTGGTTTGAGTGAAAGGGCACACAATCCCATAGACTGTAGACTAGCTGTCCAGTCCCGGCCTCCTGTGAGTCACACCCCTCCCTGTGAGTTCTAGGACACACAGGTTACTTTTTTGTTACTTTTTTTGGGTTCGCATATGGTGTAAAGAAGTGCATTAGTAGGTGCTACCTTTTAAAAAGAACTCCAGATGTGCAAAGCATTACATCTAAATGACATTTGAGTCTTGACATATACCTGGATTGGAGTTAGTGTTTCTGTAGAAGTATAGAAGCCGTTTTGCATCAAGAGTGTAAGAGTTGAATTTGTTAGCTGGGCAGTGGTGGCTCATGCCTTTAATCCCATCACTCAGGAGGCAGAGGCAGGTGGATTTCTGAGTTCAAGGCCAGCCTGGTCTACAGAGTGAGTTCCAGGACAGCCAGGGCTACACAGAGAAACCCTGACTCAAAAAAAAAAAAAAAAAAAAGAGAGAGTTGAATTTGTTGGGCCTAGTGGTATACCTCAATTCCAGAGGCAGAGGCAGCAGATACATGTCTGTGAATTCCAGGCCAGCTTGGTCTATGTAGTGAGTTCCAGGAGAGCCAGAGCTACACAGAGAAACTCTGTTTCAAAATAATAATAATAATAACAATAATAATAATATTAGAGTTGAGATCATACTTAGAAGTATAAATCTTGTGCATTTCATTCATTGATTTTTGTGAATTTTAGTCTCTAAGGCAAGTCTCGGGTAAGTTTTATTTCATCCATTTATGTCTTTTTTTTTTTAATGAGGCAGGGTCTCTCCAGCCCATGCTGGCCTGGACCTCACTATAGACTATTGAGTTCACTGGTCTAGAACTCAGAGAGTCTCCTGATTCTGCCTCTCAATGGCTCGGATCAAAGGAGTGCAGCACCACACACAGCTGGGTCTTCTTTTTCCCCCTAAACAAAGGATGTGTGGACATTTGGGGGAAGGACTGTTTAATATAAAGACTTTAGACTTTTTACTACAAGATGTAACATTTGGGGAAAAAATTCTAAGCTAAAATTTACCCTGGGATAAAGTTTTAGTTGATCCTGGTTAGAACTGGAACTTGAGGTGCTCCAGGCGAATAACCTTTACTGTTATTTTCTTCGTCCTTGTGACCAAAACCTTCGGTGATGTGGAGACTAATCACTCGATATAGAGTGAGTGGGAGAGAACGGTGTGAGGTAGAGAGCGAGGTTGGGGGTGCAGAGCAGGAAGCTCTGAGGTAGAGCTCCAGCACAGCGCCTGCTCTGCCAGGCTCTGGATACGAGGACGGCAGCGGGGAGTGGGTACCGCGATGCTTCCACGGAGAGCTCTTAGTCTCTGTTCACGACTGGCTGTGCTCTCCCTGCCTTTGGGATGCTTGGCATCTGGGAAAATGGGTTGACAGGAGAAAATGGTTGCCATTGTACGGTGCTAGGTGCTGTCATTGTAGTGAAGGAATAAGTGGGGAATATGTCCGTGATTCCATCTTGGACTCAAGGTGGAGGGGAAGAGCAGTAGTGGAGATAGAGTGGAATAGAGATGGAATGGACCCGAGCTGTGCGGTGCCTTGGTGTAAAGTAGGAAAAGAACGCACAACTGGGTTGACAGACAAAACTGTCATCCAGGTGTTTACACAGTGAACAATCTACACCACCACGTGTGGCAGTTTCGTTGGCTAGCTGGGCGGGTCGGGGGAGACTATTAGGAGCATCTGTGGCCAGAAAGCCACAGCGTGGGTAAAGACTTCAAGGGGAGAAGTTCAGACAGGAGTCAAAAACGATGAAAGCTGATGGAGACTGAAGGGTTGGGGTGCAGAGAGACCCGATTTGAGAGCTCTCAGGTCGAATGAGTAGGACTTAGTGATGGATGCTCAAGGACGGTGGGGTGGGGGATGTCCTCCAGTTTGGGATGACTTAAGGGACTGCAATCTGTCAGACCTAGGCAGACTGATAGGGAAGAGCCCAGATCTTGTTGCCTGTGCCAGTCTGAAAGCTGTGACGGTTCCTTTCCAGTTTCCTGAGGTCGTCCCCCTTAACATCGGAGGGACTCACTTTACCACACGCTTGTCTACTCTGCGGCGCTATGAAGACACCATGCTGGCCGCCATGTTCAGCGGGCGCCATTACATCCCTACAGACTCCGAGGGTCGGTACTTCATTGACCGAGATGGCACACACTTTGGGTATGTCTGTCTGGCTTTTCCTCTACAATCAGCTCAGTAGTCTTAGCCAGCAAGGTACCCTGCGATTGGGGTCTTGGGCATTGTTGGGCCTTCCACTGTAGTAGAGGAGATAGGCTAGTGGTGGAATTTAATACATGTTCTTATTAAATTGTTATTTAATATGCTTAAGTTCTTTTGCCACACACAGGTAAAGACAGCAAGAGAAACTGTTTGTTTGTTCTTTGGTTTGGTTTGGGTTTTTGAGACAGGGTTTCTCTGTGTAGCCCTGACTGTCCTGGAGCTTTCTCTGTAGACCAGGCTGGTCTCACACTCAGACATCACCCACCACCGCCTGCTGAGTGCTGGGATTAAAGGTGTGTGCCACCACAGCCCAGCAAGAGAAAGTCTAATATGGTAGGATTTGATGAAACTTTTCCCATCCTGTGCAGTTTGAGATTTGGAGAATCATTAGCTATAGTGAGAAACTCACTTGGAGTCAGAGAATGTCAAAAAAAAAAAAAAAAAAACTGTCTTGGAGAAAACCTTTACATTTAGATTCTAGCATTCAGTAATACCGTGCAAGCTGGGCGTGGTGGCACTCTTGAGAAGTGGAAACGGGGGATTGCAAGTATTTCTAAGCCAGCTTGGGTTATGTAGCAAGCAAGACTCTGTGTCAGTACTCTCAACAAACAACAAAACCTACTGAGGCACGAGGGACCGTGACGATGGCTCTGAGGCTCACAGTGGCTTACAGCGGAAACCGTGAAGGAAGGGCTGATGCCGGATTGTGGCCCTTTCTTTACCTAAAAAAACCTTAAAAAAAAAAAAAAAACAAACATAGCAGGGCAGTGGTGGTTCGAGTATCTAATGCACTTCAGAGCCAGAGGCAGGTGGATCCCTGAGTTCAAGGCCAGCCTGGTCTACAGAGCAGGTGGTTCTAGGATAACCAGATAGAGAAATTGTCTTGAAACAAACAAAAACAAACAAAAGCCAAACCAAACCAGAAATCAAACTTGTATGTTACTGGGATTTTAACAGCAACAATAACAATGCGTGTGTGTGTGTGCGCACACACACACACACACACACACACACAAACCCACAGTCTCAATGTATCTGATATGTACATATCCTAAAGAAATAGATGTGATTATTACACCTTCCCATGAAAATATGTCTGGCAAACTTAATAAAAAATTTTATGCCTTAATTTCATCACAGGTTTTTTATGGTTTATTTTTATTTATATGTGTGTGTTACTTGTGTGTGGATATTCCCCAGAAACCCAGAATGGGATGTTGAATTCCCCTAAAGCTGGAGTCACAAGCCGTTGTGACCTGTTGATATGAATGCTGGGAACTGAACTTGCATCCTCTGGAAGACCAGCAAGTCCTCTAACCACTGAGCCATCCCTCTAGCCCTCAGTTTCCTTGTTGACATGAGAAAGAAGTGTGGCAGTCTGGTGGGCGTGTCAGCGATGGTTAAGAAAAGAGCCTATGTGTGACCCCGGGGAGGTCAGATCTTCAAAGCACATGACCTGAATCCTCTGCTCCTTCAGTGCCTCTTTGGAGATGACGAGAGGACCGATCTAGCTTTTAGACCTTGAACCAGTGACTTCAAATATATGTCTTTGTGTTGACCTCCAAGTAAGAGTGCCCACAAGGGTCATTTTTATCCTTACAAAGGAGCCTCTAGCGATATAATTTGTTTTGCAGAGTCTTGTTTTCCCTAGTGGGCCATCAGCTGCCTCTGATGGCGAGAAAACAGAGTGTCACATCACCCTGCGGAACTATAAAAAGATTTTTTTTTTTGTTTGTTTGCAGGCCATTTGGGGAGGAAAGTGCTGGCCCCAGCTGGCATCTCCCATAGCATGCTTAGCTGGGCCTTCCCGGCCTTTTGCTTGTCAGAGCTCGTAAGGTTTTATTGAACATCTCAGAGGACTGACTCTAAAGGGGTAGGGCTGGGTGGGGCTGGAGAGATGGCTGAGAGGCTCAGCGCGTGTACTGCTCTTGCAAGAAGACCTGAATTCAGGTCCCTGCACCCGTGTCAGGTGGCTCTCAACCACCTGTAACTTTAGCCCCAGGAGAGCCAACCCTTCTGGCCTCCACCTGTATTTTTGTGCACACCATACCCACCAAACAGAATGGTAAAATAATTTAAAAATCTTTAAAGGGGCTGTGGAGATGGAGAACAGGATCCAAATCGAGGCTTACATGTCGCTGTCTGTTGAGATGTAATAGCATTCATACTTGGACTGCTGGACTCCCAGTAGTCTGTGCCTTATCGGCAGTAGATACAGTTTTTCAAAGCTTCAGAGTATGAGTTGAGCGTATTTGGAAGGTACACGCACTTCTCTGCTGTTGTAGCTCATGCAGACCATCTACCATCCTGGGGGCTGCTTGGGCTTGGGGACAGGGGAGGGGGGTTCTTCATCGTGCTGACGACACTTGATTTTGTTTGCTTCTAATGAAGTGGGGACCCTGGTGGCTGTCGGCTCAGAGTGATTTATGTCTGGACCTGAGCTTTTGTCAGCTGTGGCTCCTTCAACAAAGGTTTCCCATAACCTTCTAGGCCCCACTTGGGCCTCATTTATACACTGGAGCTAAGAGGAAAAACTTGCCTTATAATGTCATTAAGAGGACCAGATGGGTGGCACATGGTTCGTGGCTAGTACGGGTTAATGCTTGGTGTTAGCTGCTGTTGCTTTATGGCTTGGATGAATTATTGATGTAACAAATAGATCTAGGGGTTTCCTGCCTCTCTTTCCATAACCCCTACCAGTAGGCCTTATTGTTACCCTCGGCACTAAAGGGTCTGAAGAGACTTAGAAGGAGCGAGTCTGTACTTTCCATATGTGGTTTTACTGAACTGAGAAGCCAGTGAATGTTAGCTCCCACAGTTTGGTATTTTGTCTTCCCAGATAGCTATAGAATCATAGTAACCATAACAATGTGGAATGAGTAGAATGTGGTTTTTACTATTGGAAGTGTAAGGTTATAGCTATTCCATTATCTGTGTACTTATACAATGTTATGACTGAACATTTTTTTAAGATTTATTTATTCTTATATCTAAGTACACGGTAGCTGTCTTCAGCCACACCAGAAGAGGGCTTCAGATCTCTTTATGGATGGTTGTGAGCCACCATGTGGTTGCTGGGATTTGAACTCAGAACCTTCAGAAGAGCAGTCAGTGCTCCTAACTGCTGAGCCATCTCTCCAGCTAATGACTGAACATTTCTAACATGTACTTGGGAAACTGGTGCTGAGTTCATGAAAGGACTTTTCTCCTCCTCCTCCTCTGTCTCCCAGAGTCTTCCTCCTTCTCTTCTTTCTTTTTGTGTTTTTGAGACCAGGTCTCTCTATAGCCCTGGCTGTCCTGGAATTTGCTTCGTAGATCAAACTGGTCTCACATTTGCAGAGATCTGTAAAGTGTATCTGTAGCCCGATGCAGTGGGGCCTGCAGGGCATCTTAGCACTTAAGAGACTGTGGGACAGGGGTTCAAGGTTGGGCTTGTCTATCTAGCAAGTCAGAAACCTAGCCTGGGCTGCATGACACTTTGAGCAAAACCACTGTATCTGTGTTTTAAATCAATGGTGTTATATAGTCTTCCTTTACACATGTGCATACCTTATAAATATTATAATGGTAATGACTTAGGAAGGCCACAGGTAGCAATTCTGAGGGCTCACAATGTGCTAGGAGTTTTCTAAGCACTGTTTGTATTTTAGCTCATTCACTTTCCTTCCTGATTGAATTTACATTTTGTTGTTGTTTATTTGTTTTGTTTTATTTTGTTTGAGACAGAATCTCATTATGTAGACCTGGTTGTCCTGGAACTCACTTGTAAACTAGGCTGACCTTGAACTCACAGCCCCACCTGCCTCTGGCTCCCACATACCCAGCCACCATACCCAGCTTAATTTTTTTTTTTAGCCATATGAGGTAATTTTTTAAAAAATCTTTCACTTTGTCCTTGAGAACACTGAAAAACACAAAGGTTGAGTCCACTTGGCCAAAGTTATAGTTAGGGACAATGGCCCAAATTCTGTGTTCTAACCACTTTGATAACCGTCCCCTCCCAACCCACGGCCTGGTCTTAGCTCCTTCTCCCCCTTTCTCTTCTCTGCATAGAGATGTGCTGAACTTCCTGCGTTCAGGGGACCTGCCGCCCCGGGAACACGTGCGAGCCGTGCACAAAGAGGCCCAGTACTACGCCATCGGGCCTCTCCTGGAGCAGCTGGAGAACATGCAGCCGCTGAAGGGTGAGAAGGTGCGCCAGGCCTTCCTGGGGCTCATGCCCTATTACAAAGGTGAGGGGTCGGCTGCCTCACATCTGGGGAAAGGGCTCCCAAGGCATCATTTAGCTCCTAGGCCTTTCCCAGAAGTGGGTGGGTCCAGCTCTCATCCAGACGGGGAGAAAGTGTTCCCTCTTTCCATGACCATGGGACTTTTCAAGTTGAGAACGATGTCTCCCATATCCTTCCGCCCTCCTCCTACGGGGCTTTCCTTGCTTTGGAAAACCATGGTCTTTATTGAAGTATTCCCTTCCGGAGTCCATGGAGTCCCTCAGGAGATCAGCCTCCTCCCTCTGCATCCTGTCACTGGGTGTGTGTCCCTGGGTCAGTGTGTGTGTGTCTCTCTCCTCTGTCCACTAACGGCTGCTGTGTTAACCTCTGTAGACCATTTGGAGCGGATCGTGGAGATAGCCCGGCTTCGCGCAGTACAGCGGAAGGCCCGCTTTGCCAAGCTCAAAGTCTGTGTCTTCAAGGAAGAGATGCCCATCACCCCCTACGAGTGTCCACTCCTCAGCTCCCTCCGCTTCGAGCGGAGTGAGAGTGACGGACAGCTCTTTGAGCACCACTGTGAAGTGGACGTGTCCTTTGGGCCCTGGGAGGCGGTGGCTGATGTATATGACCTCTTGCACTGCCTGGTCACTGACCTCTCAGCCCAGGGCCTCACGGTGGACCACCAGTGCATCGGGGTGTGTGACAAACACCTTGTCAACCACTACTACTGCAAACGCCCCATCTATGAGTTCAAAATCACATGGTGGTGAGTCGTCTTGGAAAGCAAGAGTCCCACGAAGGAGGATGTTCATCCTCTTGGGTGGCTCTGGGAGTCTGATCCCCACGGGGGCTGCTGACTGTCCCAGAAGCTGCTCAGGTAAGGACAGAGCGTGGAGGCACAGATGGAGGGAGAGAGAGAGAGGCCCCAGGCGCTTGCCGCAGTCTCCTTGGTTTGTGTACCTTGGGGATGCGGTCTGTTCTCACCTGGTCTTCTCTTCAAGGCCTGGCAGTCCTCACTGGAAGCCACAAGATCTAGCAAGGATGTCACCGAGAGTCCAGAGAGTTTTTGGATACCTCCTTGATGCCCTGCAGGGAAGCTCCTTCCTGAGGGAGATACCATCACTGCCTCCCAGCTGTTCGGACCTTCCTAAACTCAGTGCATCAGGCGCGCTAAGGTGTGACCTTGGGGACTTAGCTAAGCATCTGCCCTGTAGTCCTGGCCAAAGAAGAAAGCATACGTCTCCTCCCAGTGTGCTCCTGGCTCGTCCAGTGACTTGCGGTACCTTGTCTTAGGATGCAGAAAGATATGTCCCGTGCTCCCAAGACCACGCCTGTCACCTTCTCTTGGAGATTAACCATAGCTGCCAAAGCCACTTACCAAGCTGGGCCTTAGAAAAACCACAATGTTTACAGCCCTGCCCTGGAACTTTGGCTTAACCCTTTTTTACAGGGTCACCCTCTCACAGGGCTGGAATGATAAGTTCTAAAGATTCTTTGAGTCAGGCAGCGGAGGAGCCTGAGTCTTCTTGATATGCAGATTCGCTCTTGGGAGCCAATGTGGTGAACCTCTCTGGAAAGGATGCTCTCGCTCTTTGATAGTTTTTGTGTTTTTGTTTGGGGTGGTGGGAGCTTGCTCTGCAGTCAGGAGCAACTATGACAGGGTACAACACGTACCCCGTAAACAGAGAGCTGTAGAATATTCCTCTGAGAGCATTGCATGTTTTGGCTGCACTATAGGTTTCTAAGTAGTCCTGGGTGTCCTTGACCATTCCTGGATAATTTTTTTTTATGAAACTTTTTTTTTTAATGTAAGGAATTGTTAAGGGTAGCATCGCCAAGCTCAGTCCTGTAGGATCAGAGTGGCGCAGCCAGACAGGTGGGGGTGAAGGCATCCGTGTGCTTCTAAGGATTAGAAGGCTTGGGCCTTGTGGCCCCTGAGCTAACTTCCTCTGTGCAGCTGGAGGCCCGTGACTTGCCTGGTCTCTGGTGGAAACACAGTTTTGAACTTGGGTCTCACTCTGAGTTTAACAGAGTTAGAGGTTGAGGTTCTTAAGGGTGGTCAGTCATCTTCCAGGACATCTGCTCTCTCTCTTCTCCTCGGCAAATCATCGCATCTTCTGAGGTACTGGCGCCCCTGCTTGGGGCTTCGCCCAGTATTGTGGCTCCGGCCTTGTCTCAGCAAAGATGTTCCTTATTTCAACCGATATTATTTTTATTTTTATTTTTCGGACCGGGTCTCATGTAGCTCAGGCTGGCCTCACTTTAGCTGTAGAGCTAAGGTTGACCTCATATTCTTGACCTTCCTGCTTCTACCTCCGAAGCTCTGGGGGACACAGGCATGTCCAGCCTCACCTAGCTCTTGTGGTCATTGTTTGGAGAGCTAGTGAGGTACACTTGTTCAGGATGATGCCCACGCGGGTAGAAGGCAGACAAGCCTGGGGCACTTAGTAATCAAGCTTGGAACTCTTTTCTTCCTTCTCTAGAATATTGCAATGCTTGGGAAATTAGAGTCCACAAATATCAGACAGAGAGGAAACAGATCTGCTCGAAAAACTGGGCCCAGACTGCTTGCTTAAGGTTACAAGATGGCTGGGTAAAGATGTCGTCTTCATAATGTGCTGGAGCCACTGTGTTTCTGTCCCCTTTTTTATTCTCATATTCTGATATGGGCCGTGCCATTGTGACAAGAGAACGCTCTAGGCTGCTGGAGCAGCAGAGGGGGGAACACAAGACAGTGAGGTAGCCGGCTCAGAAAGCCCTCTTTTATTTTATTTTATTTTATTTTATTTTATTTTATTTTATTTTATTTTTTAGATAGTTGGCTTGATATTTATGGTATTAGGGAACAACCATGTACTGAATCTTCTTGTATGGGTTTTTTTTTTTTAAATAACAAAACCCTTTGCGTTTTAAAGCCAGCAACTTGTACACCGTCTTGCAGCACAGAAACTTTTCTTTGTACTCCAAAATATATTTATTGTAATTCTAATTCTCCCTTGAATAGTAAACTAGAAACATGAAATAAAGCAATATATATTGGGATCTGGGCTGTGGTTCCATGGTAAACTATCAACCTAGTGTACACAAGGTGTTAGATTCCTTCTTCAGTACCACTCAAAGAAAGAAAAGAAAAGTGTGTCAAAGTGTATCTTTGGTATTTGGGCTCGCTCTCCTCTCTAGCTTTCTCTACCTTCTCTTAAGAACTTCTCGTAAATGGAATAAAAGAATTCATAGCCTGTTTTGGCTCTCTAGCAAGAAGCCAAGGCCAGTCTGAAATGCACTGTTGCGTGTGGTGGCTGGGGATAGCTTCCAAATAAAAGGGTCGGATCTGTGGGACTTAGCTCGGCCTATTTGATCCCTTCCGGTTGCAGTTGCCCAGGCCCAGACCAAAAGACTTGTAAGGAAAAGCTGCTTGACCCACAGGAAATACCTTCTCACAATTATGTGTGTGTCCTGTCCATCAACGCCTCTTGTCTGGCTTGAGTCAGATCAGCCATTGCTGAATCAGACCCAAGTGCCTGCTGCCTTTGAGATCACCTCTTGTTTTCCTTTTGGGCATCTTTTCTGGGAGACTCACTCACCAACACTCACTGGTTGAGGGGGGGGGAAGATTTTGATAGCAGCACATGGTGTAACATTAGCCACAACAGGGTGGCAACAGGAAGACAACACATGGGGGGCGGGGAGCCCCCCCCCCGTAACTCATCTAAGTCGAGGAACCATCCCCATTCATAACCTATCTATGTGGCTTCAGCTGACTGTTGTATTTCCAATGGTGAAAACCAACCATGGTGGAACTGCCTGTTATCTGTTGGGGCTTGGGCTGTTTAGGAACTAATCGATTGCTCAGTCCCAGGATGATCGAGTTCTGAGGTGCTCCATGGAGGACTAACAGACCCCTAGGAGACACAGCAAGCAGAGGGTAGATGGGGGAGTTTATTGGTGTGTGATCCCAGACTGAAATGAGTCTTAATTAAAAACTCCCCCAGCCGGGCAGCAGAAGTGCACACCTTTAATCCCAGCCCCTCAAGAAGTAGAGGCTGGCAGATCTCTTTGAGTTTCAGAGGGAGGAGATTGGGTGTGAGAGGTCAGCTGGGCACTGTCTCCATTTGCATCAATTTGGCTTTCAGAGCACAACTTGTCCTGTGTTCAATTATATACCTCTTTGTGACTAATCTTGCACAAGGAGACCCAGCTCCACAACTAGTCAGTCAAGATCTAGAACCTGAGTGACATGACTTTCTTTACTGGCTTATAACATCTCTCCTTTGCCAGCAAGGTTGCCTTGATCACTGCTTTGGATCTGCTGTCTGGAGATGCCACAATAAAATAATAAACCTAGGGCTGGAGAGCTGGCTCAGTGGTGAAGAGCACTGGCTGCTGTTCCAGAGCTCTCGAGTTCAGTTCCCAGCAACCACACGGTGCCTCACGACCATCTGCAATGGGATCTGATGCCCACTTACCGTGTGCACGACAATGGAGCACTTATATACACATAAATCCATCTTTAGAGAAACTCCTAGCTCTTCCTGGAGACCAGCGCTGGACTTTTGGAAGGCCCTCATGGACGCTCAGGAATGTCCCCCTTCCCTAGTTTAACACCGCTCTGCCATTTGTTGAAAGTGCCCCGGGGGAAGTCTCTAACAGAAATTCTTCTGTCCTATTCGTCTCTTTCTCAGGCATGTATGAGCCTCAGTTTTGAAGGCCCCTGCAGAAATGGGTACAATTTGCCACCACAGTGGAGTGTGGTCACTTCCCTGGCTAAGCTCATCTGGACACTCTCTTAGAGTCACTTCCAGGACCAACGACTGAGTTCTGAGGTTCCTGGGTTGCACAAGGCGCTACCGCAATGGTTCTCAATCTGTGGGTCGCGACCCCCACAGGACTCTTGAGATATTTATGATACAATTCCTAACTAGCAATTACATAATTACAGTTATGAAGCAGCAACAAAAGTAATGTTATGTCTGGGGATCACCACAATGTGAGGAACTGTATTTTTTTTTTAAAGATTTATTTATTATATGTGAGTACACTGTAACTGTCTTCAGACACCAGAAGAAAGCATCGGATGTCTTTTCTCTTTTCGGATGGTTGCGAGCCACCATGTGGGTGCTAGGATTTCGAGCCACCATGTGGGTGCTAGGATTTGAACTCATGACCTTTTGGAAGAACAGTCGGTGCTCTTACCCACTGAGCCATCTCTCCAGCCCCATGAGGAACTGTATTAATCAGGGGCTGTAGCTTTAGAAAGGTTGAGAACCAGTGGGCTAGTTGCTGCCCTAAGTCTCTGATTGGTCTGCCTCTTAACAAAAGGGTGTGCCCACCTTGCTGAGTGTTTGCCCTGGCCCACTGATAACACCTTACCCTTTGGAAACGACCTCCTGGAAATGTCGTTTCCAACCCAAACAGGTCAACCCAGACAGCAGAGTCTAAGATCAGGTTGGAGCGGAGATGGCCTTCATTCCCCCTCATAAAGATCAGCAGTTACGTTCCCTAGCGGTGAACATTTGAAGCGCACAGACTCTAGAAAGTGGCATGACAGCTTCCTTAGGTAAGCACCGTGGTCCCAGCTATTTCGGAAGCTAAGATGGGAGGATTGTTGATCCCAAGTGTTTGGGGCTAGTCTGGAACAGCAAACAAGCAATGTTTTGCCTTTTTAACTTTTAGCTTAGAAATGTGGTTTACTACAGAATAATCCGAGGCCCATTCAAGGGTGAGAGTGCCAAGGGACCATCGTAGAGGAGAACAGAATGGCCAGAGACAAAGATCTTCTGTCCGGTCCCTCTGTAGACCAGGCTAGACTCAGAGGTCTGCCTGCCTCTGCCTCTCAAGTGCTGGGTTTGAAAGTACATGCTTTATGCTTGGATTATGTTTTTTAAAGATTTCTGTGTGGGGGGGTTTTGTCTGTACCTTGTGTGTACCAGCGAGGTATAAAGTACCTGAGACTGAAGTTACAGGTTGTGCTCAGTGTAAGACCCCCAAAAAACCCAGGGTGCCCCGGCACCCCACGCCTTGGAAAACGACATCCAATCACTCTCAAGAAATGGTCTCGATGCAATAGCATAAGGATTTCTTTTATTCCAGAATTCTGGGTTGCACAGCCATACACTGCGCAGGGCTAGAGGACTGTGGACCCCGAGAGCAGAACTGCAACAGCATTTATAAGTTTATAACAAAGCCTGCGAATCACAAACCAATTATTCCTTAGCATTGAGAGCCCGTGTAGTGCGGACCAATCAATTTGTACCACTCTATAATTTTTAGACCCATTAGTTTAAATTATTGGAGCCCGAGCTCAGTGGACCAATTAGTTTCCTATTGGAGTCTATAGCTGAATACTCCTGAATGGGGAGAATGGCGTAAGCAGTTTACCGAAGCAAGATAAGCTTAGCTCATTTCCAGTAACTTTGTGGGGCCAGGAATCACCTATTCAAGGCCTTTTTTTTCTAGCTCTTAAAGGGCGGGCTCTGGACTGTGACCTTTTACCTAGTTTCTAACAAAAAGCACAAAGAGCGAGCTCTGGAATATGAAGTGTTTGGGGCTCCTTAGAAGGCTGGAGTTAGGCTGTATTATTTTTTGTCCTTTCACTCAGCAGCAAACTTGGGTTTTCTGGAAGAGCATTCTGTGCTTTTAACCCCGAGGGATCTCTTTTCCAGCCCCCCCCACCCCCACCCCACCTTGATGCTCAGCCCAGGGAGTGGCACTATTAGAAGGTGTGGCCCTGTTGGAGTAGGTGTGTCACTGTGGGTGTGGGCTATCAGACCCACTTCCTAGCTGCCTTCTAGAGGCCTTCAGATAAAGATGTAGACCTCCACTCCCCCTGCACCATGCCTGCCTGGATGCTGCCATGTTCCTACCTTGATGATACTGGACTGAACCTCTGACCCTTTAAGCCAGTTCCAATTAAATGTTGTCCTTATAAGACTTGCCTTGGTCATGGTGTCCGTTCACACAGTAAAACCCTAACTAAGACACCCTCCCTTTTTGAAGACACTCTCACTGTGGAGCTGTGGTTGTCTTTGGACTTCTGGTCCTGCCTGTACTGCTCAGAGTAAGGGATGTACAGGATTATTATGTTCCTGGCTTTTTTTCCCCTCCCCACCCCTCTTTTTTTCTCCTTTCAGTGCTGGGGATTGAACTGACAACCCTGCATAATATGTCAAGTAAGCACTCTTATACCAAACCATATCCTTAGCCTGAAACCCTGTTTGTTTTACTAAGACAGGCTTTCTCAATGTAGCCTGGCTCTCCTAGGACTTGCTTTCTGTCAGGCTAGCCTTGAACTCACAGAGATCTGCTGCTTGCCTCTGCTTCCTGGGTAGGGGGATTAAGGGGGTGCATCACTCCCCACTCAGCAGAAGCCCTCTTAACTGAAAGGAAACCTAAAGCTCTGCTCTTAAAGGGCTCCTCACTTTATAGCCCTTATGTTTCTGTCTGTCTTTCTCTTTCGAAGCAGGCACTCACATAGCCCAATGTGGTCTTAGCCTTGAAATTCAATTGAGTTCCGGGATCACTCGTGGGTTCTACCTTGACAGTAATTTATTGTCCTTGTCCCTGAGAGAGATGTCTATGAGATTGAAGAAGGCCGGGCTCCTGGGACAGTGAGTGAGGGTAACCTGGGAGGGTGACCTTCCTGGCGAGTGATGGCTTGCTGACCAGGCCTTAGGTCTGGGAAGGCCTGAGGTAGTGGAACTGCAGCCCTCTAAAGCTGACTGTAGGGACATTACTGGGCATTTTGATGTGTTAGGGGGTGTGTCCAGGGTGTGGCCTCTCCGAGGGATAGATGTACAAGGGTTGAACTCTTCACTCAGGCTCAAGATTTCTACCCTCCTGTGTGAACCTTTGGCTTTATGAAGGTGTCTCTGTTCTTCTTTTCTTTTTTTAGGCAAGTGTTTCTCTGTGTAGCCCTGGCTGTCCTGGGATTTTCTCTGTAGACCAGGCTGGTCTTGAACTCAGAGATCCACCTCTCTCTGCCTCCCAAGTGCTGGGGTTAAAGTCGTGCATCACCATTGCCTGGCTCGAGCATTCTTATTAGCTGTAAACTTCCATTTCTTTCATAGGTGAACACCTGATTCTAAAGTCTAGAAAAACTAACAATGTTCCTATAGAATTCATACACTGGGGTTGCCTACGATGTCAAGTAGCCAGAATTGTACTTCTTCTTTCAAAGTTCTCACGCTTTGGACACAACACAAAAGGACAGCATGAACGGACTTTGGATCAGGGCAGCTTAATCAGTGAACTGCAAGGATTTCTGCCCAATTGTTCTATAAAACAGCCAGAGATCCCGGGGTCTACCTGGGTCAATTTTCTGTTAGACAAAAGGTAAAGAGGCTGGAGAGATGGAGTCTGCCCTTCCTTCTAGAGGACCCAATGCCCTTCTCGGGGACCCAAATTTGGCTCCTATCACAGAGGTTAGGTGGATCATAACCACCCATGACTTCAACTGCAGGGGATCTGATCTCCAGTACTGGCAGTACTCATCAATCCCCTGTATTCATACACACACATACATACACATACACACACACACACACACACACACACACAAACACACACACATACTCAAATGAATGAATTTTTTGGTTTTTTTGAGACAGGGTTTCTCTGTATAGCCCTGGCTGTCCTGTAGACACAATTTCCTTCCTTAATTTTTTGGTTTTGTTTTGTTTTGCTTTGCTTTTTCGAGACAGGGTTTCTCTGTATAGCCCTGGCTGGCCTCAAACTCAGAAATCCACCTGCCTCTGCCTCCCAAGTGCTGGGATTAAAAGTGTGTGCCACCACTGCCCAGCATGAAACATTTTTTTTAAACTACCTGAGATAATCATCTTAGAGAACAGTTTAATTTTGAGCCTGAGACGGAGCACAGCCATTCAGTACGCTCTACCAATGGTCTAAAACACGTTCTCCACCTGGGGATCATGACCCCACTGAGGGGAGGGTTGAACGACCTTTTCACAGGTCACCTAAGACCATCAGAAAGCACAAATATTTACCTTAGGATTCACGACAGTAGCCAAATTAGTTACAAAAGTGGCAACAAAATAATTTTGTGGTTGATGGTCACCATACTATTAGGAACTTTATATTAAAGAGTCACAGCATTAGGAGGGTTGAGAATTACTGATCTATAACCTCCTGAGAGGCCCTTCCTCCTAAAGTTTCTGTCACCATTTTGGCAGTATCAAGTTGGAGACAGGTCTCATCTTTTGTCCCCCAGACATGGCTCATGTTGCCTGGCTGGTTTTGAAACCTTGGGATTGCGCACTTTTCTTGCCTTCAGAGAAACCAGGATTATGGTTGCAGACCGCTTTACCCAGATAGGGACCACGCCTCTAAAGGGGACATTTGAGATCCAAGGCACATTATTGTAAACAATCTTCCACCTGACACCAAGCAGAACCAGGGCCTCTGTGTACCAGGGGAAAGCCAGCCAACTGTGTGAAAGACTTCCTGACTGGAGGTAGAAACTGGAGCAGAAAATCCACGGATCGGGTCCCATGGAAATTTTTTAGTGTTTTTCTGTCCTCCACGTTATGATTCATCCTCCAACAGTGCATGACTTAGAGAACGCTCCTAGTTGTTATAGCCTGGAATTTGATTTTGAATTTGAGTTGGTTTTTTTTTTTTTTTTTGAAAAAGCTGGTCTCGTATACCCTAACCTGGTCAAAAGCTTGCTGTCCAGTGGTCAAAGTTAACTTTAAACTCCAGATGTTCCCAACCGATTCCTTTGGGCTAGGACAACAAGTGTCACCATATCATGTTTCATTTGTTCTTGTTGACACAGGTTCACACTGTTCTTTGATTGGCCTGGAACTCATGGCAGTCCTCCTGCCTCATCCTTCCGAATGCCAGGATGACAGTTGTAAGATGCCATACCTCACCGCTAATTTATTTTCAGACAGGGTCTTGTGTGTCCCAGGTGGGGCTTGAACTCACGGTGTAGTCAAGGATGACCATTAGTTCCTCATCTTCCCGCCTGTGCTTCCCTCCTGGACTTCAGACCTGTACCACCATGCCTAGTTTATCCAGGGCAGGGCATGCAACACAGGTCTTTATGAGTGGTAGACAAGCAGTAGCAGCCTTTCTCCCTCCATTTTAAAGCTCTTTTTTGAAACCTCTCGTTGCATAGCCTGGGCTAGCCTCCCAAGTAGCTGAGGCTGCAGGCATGTGTCACCGGTGCCTGGCTAAACCCTGATACCACCATTCTATATTGTTTCTACTTTATTCACTGGGGGGTGGCACGCATGTGCCACAGCACGTGGCGGTCAGAGTCTGATGTCCGCTCGGCATGTTGGGAGCTCTCAGGAGGGCCTCTCATTAGCCTTCCTGCACTTCCTTAGATAGACCTGTGCATTCCGCTGTTCTGTACTGTGTATGTATGTGTGATGGTTTGTATATGCTTGGTGTGGGTGTGGCCCTGTTGGAGTAGGTGTGTCACGGTGGACGCGGGCTTAAAACTCTCCTCCAAGCTGCCTGGAAGTCAGTATTCTGCTAGCAGCCACGAGATGGAGATGCAGAACTCTCTGCTCCTCCTGCCCCATGCCTGCCTGGATGCTGCCATGATCCTGCCTTGAGGATAATGAATTGAACCTCTGAACCTGTAAGCCAGCCCCAATTAAATGTTGTCCTTATAAGAATTGCCTTGGTCATGGTGTCTGTTCACAGCAGTGAAACCCTAACTAAGACAGTATGTGAAGCAGTAGTCTCAGCATTGGGGAGTATTGTAAAATCAAAATATTAACTCTGAAAAATCATGGGAGACGCTCTATGCAGCATCAAGTCTTCTGCATAAGATTTGAGTTCTTTGTGCATCTCACTAGAATGCAAATTTGCCTTCATCGTTTATAAATGGTAAAATTGTATATATGCATGTGTGCATATATAATGCATATGTATATGGACTATATATACATATACACATTTTTGCATATATTTGTATACATATACATACATATAAATACACACATATATGTATATCACACACTAAAGAATTATTCTCAAATTCTTTTATGATTTATTTTTAGTAAATGTTTAGCTTGTGAACTATCCATATACCCAGTTATATAAAATGTCAAGCCCCACCCCTAAGGATCAGGAGTTAAAAAAAAAAATTTAAGAAGCCTTGGTCTAGAGTTGGGATAGAGGTCAAAGGAAGAATTCCTTTCTCTCTCCAAAATTGAGGTCCAGTTCTTCTTGGCTTACAGAGTGGCAGGGAAGTCTCCAAGTGCTTGTTTGGGGCCACTGCAGTATAAAATCAACAAAGAACAGTTCTGGGTAATCTCAACACACTTTGCTGCTGAACCCAGCACAATCCAGGTAGGCAAATGCCTGTCTGTGCCATGTCTCACCAGCGCCCCCTACTGACGAATAGGAATATAACATTAGAAACTTAAAAGATCTCTGTTTCCATTGATCCCCTCCTGAAAAAGTGATGAAAGGCGTATTTGGAACTGAGAGACAATGCGTTGATAACAATCCTGTAATAGCTATTCCTGACTGTCTATATCTGGAATGAACCACAACCCAGAATTGGAGGGCTCACCTATGATCCAGATCTGAACTGGATCTTGGCATGGAGATCTTGAGGCATAGTAACTACGAAAAGCTTAGGCCCAGGCAAGATATCACTTGCCTTTAATCCAGGAGACTGATGCAAGGAGATCTCTGAGTTCAAGGTCAGCCTGGGACAAAGTAAGTGGTACACACCTTTAACCTGGACCATAGCTTCTGCCGAAGTCCACATAAGGACATTGGAAGAAGGAAGATTCACTCTTCCTCGCCTGCTTGCACTAACTTGCCAGCACATCTGTTGGAGCCTACTTCTTCAGGATTCAAGCTTCTACAGAAGACCAGCTGAAACAACTAGCCCCGTGGAACTGAGCAACTACTAGATTCTTGGATTTCCAATCCACAGCTGCCCATTGCTGGACTACAGAATGTAAGTCATCGAAATAAATTCCCTCGATATAGAGAGACATTCCCTAAGTTCTGTGACTCTAGAGAACCCTGACTAATACATATCCCATTTATATTTCTGTTGACCCAGATGTGAATGAAATGGTATACCCAAATTACGTGTTAATATCACTGCTTTCATGGCTACTTAAGAATGGGTTTGCATACTTTACCCTTCTCTCCTGCATCCATCTCCATCATTTTTTCCAATCTTCAGTAGCACCGTTCACCAAAGTCATCTGAACCCCAGCGGTCCTCTCATCCCTACACAAAGTCCATTGTTGACAGCTGCGGCATCTCCTACAGGTAGCTTGAACCCATTCATGTCATCGCCTGTGAAACCTTCCAACTGCATTGCTACAGATACCTCTTGGTTTGGCTGAGCCCCCAGTTACCTCCTGAATTAGCTCCCTTTCCAAATTCTGCAGCCAAATACCTGCCAGGAACAGCTCGCAGGAAGAGGTGCCTATTTTGTCTTATCTCTGGGAAGGTTTAGTTCATCAGCACGGAGAGCTGAAAGTCTTGCTGTGTCATCCTGCCGGGTCTGCACTTTGTACAGACCAGGCTCACCTTAAACTTGCAGCGATCCTCCTGCCTCCACTACCTGACTCCTACATATATACAGGGGTCACACGTGCACCATCCTGCCTAACACAGGTTTTTTTTTCTTTCTTTTTAAGAAAAAATGTATGTATATGAGTGTTTTGCGTGTATGTGTAGGTATGACATGGGTACCTGGTACCTTCAGAAGAGGATGTCAGGTCACCTGAACTGGGGTTACAGATGGTTGAAAGCCACCATTTGGGTTTGGGAATAGAGCATGGGCAGACTGTAGAGGAGCTGTTAGTGCTCAGCCCCTGAGCGGTCTCCCGAGGCTCTTGCTTCCTTTCTTTTCTCCAGCCTGCAACGTCAGACACTCTGAAAGCATTCTCTGTCAGGCCTCCCATCTGCTTTCCAGAGTCAGATTTCAAATTCTTCTACTCAGACCCTCCACTTGCCTAACCGAGGTCCACCCATAAAACTGAGTACTGTCTCTTTACCCCACTTAGTCCACAAGCTTAAGGGGAAATCTCGGGGCTCCAGAGATGGCTCAGCGGCTAGGGGTGTGGGCTTCTCTCTTGAAGAGGACCCAAGTTTGATTCCAGGCACCCACAGTGTTGGGGTCCAGGAACTACCTCACAAACCACACAAACATTGATCTCGGCCAGACAGAGATAGTTTATTGAGCACATGTCCCAGGTCTGATCGACCCGACGAAGGCCAAGCAAGGTCCAAATTCAGAAACTGAATCATGACCCCAAGTTAAGATCCTATAAAGTAGGAACATAACTTTGTTGTACACGTATCCTGTTTCCATTGGTTGGGTTATTCAACCACGGCAGGGGACTTGCCTTGTCTAATATTTCTGACTTAACTTGCCAACCAGGATGTCAGTTACCCTTGTACATGTCTCTTTCTGCCAAGTAGGATGTCAGTTCTCAGGGAAGTCTTGGGAACTTTATTTACTATACCACTACTCAAAGTGGAAGTCATATTCCAAATAGTTTTTTGTTCTAATACAGGTGTCTCTCCTAGGTTGGGGCCATCCCAGGGGCATCTTCTAAAGGCAAATACCATATAAGCTTATACATAGGTGCAGAGTGCTGGTGGGTGGGTGGTTCAGTTCCAAGCTTATTGTGGGGAATAGTACAAAACAGAGCTACTCACTTCTAATGTGATTGGCCTCCAAGGGCACAGAACATAATAGAATATGTAATCAATCTTAGCATTAGAAAGTTTCCTAGTAACAACAAAAAAAAAAACATGATTAAGTTTCCTTATAATGGCATGCTAGCCAGGTGACTGTCACATAGGCCTTAACATTTCACATAGGCCTTAACATTCCATCTAGGCCTTAATATTTTACCTAGAGTCTAGCACATATGAGATTGCTGCTGGTGGCTTCTTAACAGCTCCAGGTGAATCCAGTGCCTCTGGTCACACACACACACACACACACACACACACACACACTTATAAATATCTTGTAAATAGAGGTAAATCTCATCCACAATACACCCCATCAGAAGTATATAGGATTATTTATTTGACCTGGGCATTGTGGCCCAGCTGAGTTAATATAATGTTAACCACCACTGTTCCAGTCTTTCATTCTGCCTGAAGATGCTTTATGTATTCCCTCCTATGTATAGTCCTGGCTATTCTGTAACTCAATCTGCACACCAGGCTGGCCTCGAACTCAGAGAGATACGCCTGCTTCTGACTCCTAAGTCCCGTGATTAAAGGTATGGGCCATCTGGCTAAAATGGCAGTTTTAATCTCTGGTTCAGAGGAATCATGACTGTGTCTTTGGTGGAAGCATCGCTCCCCTTGGAACTAAGACCTCAGGCCAACAGAGCCAAAGGTTGTGAGGGGTAAGAAGCCAAACTTTAATGGCCTGCTCTGAATCCTGTTTTGTTAATTCCCGAGTCCCTGAGTTCTGGCTTTGGAAGAATTAATACATTGCACTAGATGTGATATATGATGCCAATCTCTGTCAAGGACAGGCCTAGAGCCTGTTTGGTGGCCATGCTGATAATCCCAACACGAGAGGTGGAGGCAGGAGGATCAGGATTTCATAGTTAACCTCTGCTATATAATACATTTGAGGCCAGCCTGGGTTATTGTAGATAACTTTTCAGAAAAAATTATGTTTGGGGCAGGGTTTAGGTAAGGTCTTTTCATTGCCATAGCTATCTATAAATCATTTATGTTGCTGTAAATATCCATTATTAAATTCAGTGTCTCAGCAAGCAGGCTCGGATGGCGTGGTTTCTGTGCTCTATTTGGAGCAACATTTGGAGTGAAGAGTCATGCCTTCCCAGGAAAAGTCATGAAACCAACTTCTTATGACCTTCTTTTCCAAGATGATTCTCTACGCTTTCCCCTCCTACCCAACTAGTATTTTAGAACAACAACAAAGGGGAAAAGGGGAAGCCAGTGAGCACAAGTGCAAGATGACACAAGAAGCCGGGCAGTGGTGGAGCACGCCTTTAATCCTAGTGCTTGGGAGGCAGAGGCAAGTCAAGCTCTGTGAGTTCGAAGCCAGCCTGGTCTATAGAGTGCGCTCCAGAAAAGTCAGGATTACACAGATAAACCTTGTCATGAAAAACCAAAAATAAAATATTTTACCTCAGACATTGTAATCCCCAACGACAAGATGGGGGAAGGGACCAGAGAGGTGGCTCATTGGTTAAAAGCACTGGCTGCTAATCCCAGCACTCTGGGAGGCAGAGGCAGGCAGATTTCTGAGTTCAAGGCCAGCCTGGTCTACAGAGTGAGTTCCAGGACAGCCAGGGCTACACAGAGAAACCCTGTCTCGAAAAAACCAAATCCAAAACACCCAAAAACCAAAAAAAAAAAAAAAAAGCACTGGCTGCTCTTACAAAAGACCCAGGTTCGATTCCTAGAACCTTCCTAGGCGTACATAACCTTCTGTAACTCCAGTCCCAGGGGGTCTGATGCCTTCTTTTGGCCTCTGGAGGGCACCGCATGCATGTCATACACAGACATACATGTTGTCAGAACACCTATAAATGTCAACACTAAAATTTAAAACTAGTAGGGGCAATGGATGTTTATGAACAAACACATCCGATTAATCATGTTGGTACTAAGCCAGCATTTTAGGAGCAGATTTTCATTACCGACTGGAGCAAAAGTTACTCAGCCTGATAATTTCCCCTTTATATCTTAACACCAGAATTGGCAGAGGAACGATAAAGGCACGAGGGCAGATTGTTCCGTTAACGGCGCCAATGAGTCAGAATTCCCAGGGTCTATAATCTAGACAGTTCCTTCCCGTGATGACCTTGGATCTATCTGCTTGACCGCCCACCCTTCCTTCCTACAGAGGCAGTGCTGTACTCCAACTCACAATTCTCCTGTTTCAGCCACCGGATGGTCACCAGCTTGTGCTATTAAGGCCAGCTCAAAACTGCAAATCTCACTGGGCAGTGGTGGTGCACGCCTGTAATCCCAGCACTCAGGAAGCAGAGGCAGATGGATTTCTGAGTTCGAGGCCAGCCTGGTCACAGAGTGAGTTCCAGGACAGCCAGGGCTACACAGAGAAACCCTGTCTCAAAAAAACAAAAAACAAACCAACATCAACAACAACAACCCCCCCTGCAAATTGGTTGTTTTGTTCCCTCTCTTCTGCATCGTTTGTCCTCATGGCGCCATCTAATGGAGATTTATTTGTCGGCTCTGCCACCGAGAATGTAACAGTATTTTAAATTTAAAAAAAAAATTTGTTTAGTTTGAGACAGGGTCTCATAGCTGCTCTGGGTGTCCCAGAACTTTCCAGACTAGTCTCAAATCACAGAAATCCTTCTGTATCTACCTCCTGAGTGTTCAGGTAACTTTTTTTTTGTTTGTTTGTTTGTTTTTTGAGACAGGGTTTCTCTGTATAGCCCTGGCTGTCCTGGAACTCGCTCTGTAGACCAGGCTGGCCTCGAACTCAGAAATCCGCCTGCCTCTGCCTCCCAAGTGCTAGTCTTAAAGGCGTGTGCCACCACTGCCCAGCTCAGGTAACTTCAAAAAAGAAGATATTACTGTGTGTGTGTGTGTGTATGTGTGTGTGTGTGTGTGTGTGTACATGTGGGTATATGTATGTGTGCATGCCCTGTGGCACACACTTGGTGGTCAGAGGACAACTTGCAGGAATCAGTTCTCTCCTACCTGGGCTTCAGGGATTGAACTCAGGTCCCCAGGCTTGGTTGAGTGTGTTTACAAGTTCGCCGTGTGGCCCACTCTGTCCCCTAGAATTCAACTCCTCAGCAAAGATACTTTTGTCTTATAATCTGTCTAATAATAGGCACTTAAAAAACCGAGGAGAAGGAATCAATGAATCCCCACTTGTTGTTTAGATTGTAATTCAGGCTGGCGTTTTTGTGACTGCACTTTAACCAGAGATGGCTTCATGTACTGAGCCTGTGGACACAAAACAGCATCACAGTATTTGTAACCAAGTGGGAGTGATTATGCCCCCCCCAGGATTTCCAGATTGTCTTAGATGACACATATTCACAGCAGTAACATGAATTTTTTGTTTGTTTTCTGGATTTGGTTTTTTGGAGACAGGGTTTCTCTGTATAGCCCTGGCTGTCCTGGAACTCACTCCGTAGACCAGGCTAGCCTCGAACTCAGAAATCTGCCTGCCTCTGCCTCCCAGAGTGCTGGGATTACAGGTGTGCACCACCACCGCCCAGCTAACATGAACTTTTAAAAAATAATTTAAGATGGTCTCATGTAGATAAGGCTGTCCTCAGACTCACTATGTAGTTTTGACTCGTGTTTCTCCTGCCTCAGCCTCCCTTGAACTGGGATTCTAAGCATGTACCATCATATCTGTGAACTTGTTACAGTCACTGAGCAAGTCATATGTAAACACAGTTGCTCAACACAAAGGTGGGGCTTAACCGGTAGGGAGTTCGAGCAAAGGCAGGGAATCGCTGCTTTAGGCTCCGGATGTTATCTGTTAACATTCTCTGCTTTTGGATAGGTGTGTGCCCACCAAAGATTTTGCCGGATGGTCAGAAGGATGTTAAGTCTGAGATAGAATGAGTCATAAATGGACATTCAACGGACCTAAAGCAGAGATATGGCTCTATAACATTCCAACTCTCCAAAATCAGCCCCTTAACTCCTGCATCGTCTGCATGTGCTCTCGCTGTGAAGCTATACCCACAACCTTCCTTCTATTTGCCCAGTCTGAGAACACGAGAACCCCTGAACCTCCTGTCTCTACCTCTCCAGGGCTGGGATCACAGCCTATTTGCTATTGGATCAATTTCCTTAAGGTTCTTCCAACTTGAATAGGTTTAAAGTCCTGAGATCTGTGAAGGCAAACCAGGAGTGTTCACTTCTGTGAACTGTGGGCCACCAGAAGTGAACACTTTTTTGTTTTTTGTTTTTTTGGTTTTTTTTTCAGAGCTGAGAGGCAGTCTCATGGATTCTGGGCTGATCATTCGTCGGGCTCATTCTGAATTCTCTCCTCCACTATCCTATTACTTCATCTCCTCCACCCCAACGGTTCTAGGCGCCGGGAGATAACAAAAAGCTAGTGAGGTGGCATCTCAGTCAAGTGGGAGCTTTATCTATCTTTACAGGAAGTCATGTGCTAACTTTTTACCTATCGATTTTTCCCCCTATCTATTCTCTGCTAACTCCTCACAAGGGGAATTTTTTATTTTATTTTGTTTTATTTCCCTCTGGCGGCCGCATTCGCTACGCGCTGGGAAAAGTCTCCTGGTCTCAGACTTTGACGTCCCGTTTCGTGCTCTGAGTGTCCTCGGGGCTCCTGGTCGCCCCAGGTAAGCAGAAGCTGGTAGACCGAATGAAGGATGACAGGGAAACTGAGGCTTCTCGCGAGTCACAGACACGTCAGCGATGGCCTCACTGTCACTCGGTGTCCCCTGCTCTCAGGGACTGTCCCTACAGCGTTTCTCGTAGACAACCTCCTGGACCTTAGCTATCTTTTCCGGCCGGCAGCATCCAGTCCCCGGAAATCCGAAGCGTCACGGAAATGACGCAGCACGTACGCAACGCGCGGGTGCTCGTGGTGCCGGGGGCGGGGCGTGCGGGGGCAGGGGCGGGGCAGGGACCCGACTGACTGAAGCGGCGCTGGGAGCGGCTGTCGGACGCCGGCGGAGCCGCAGACCAGGTTCGGAGGGACGGGGGCTACGGAGGCGCGTTCCCACTCGGAGCGGGACGGCGGCGGCGGTGTCCGGCCGCGCGCTGACCCCGGGCCGCTCCGTTCCGCCTCTCAGCCGGGCGGGCGGGCGCAGAGGGCCAGGCCGCCTGAGCTCTGCTCTCGGCCTCTCCACCTCGGCGGAGTTCTTCACAGCTCGGCGGGACTCGGGCTCACGGGAGGACACGCTCCCCGGTCGTCGGCTGCCGCTCCGATCCCATCCGAGTCCGGAGTTGTTGTGCTTGCAGCCCGGCGGGTCCTACCCGGAGCCCGCGTGGGTCTCGGGGATGGTGCGGCTGCTGTGGCGCGGGGTTTTGAATACTTCTACCGGGTGCTAGAGGCCAAGGTTATGGGTGTCTCTGAATGAGAGGTCCTGAAGCTGAGGCAGGAGGATTGCCACGAGTTTGAGGCCAGCCTCTGCCACTTAGGAAGAACCTCTTATGAAAAAAAAAAAAAACTACTAAAGGCAGTCCCTGATTCCGAGCTGTCTGGAAGGAGCCGAGGGGATGTCCCTCCATCCCTTCGCGGAAGTTATCTCCATAGAGGGAAGCGCCTTGGAGTCTAGGTCATTGGCATCTGGCTGTGTCTCAGAGCTGATGACCAACCTTTGTGGTTGGGAAATGTGTTGCTGGATGTGGTAGGCTCCGTCTGCCTGTGAAGTTTAGATGTGACACTTGGGCAGAAGTTTGCAGCTGTCACCTAGTTTTGTGGTAAGAGCCCCTGTCGTCCCCCCACCCCACCCCCACCCCTGCCTCCTCCTGGAAGTTAGTTAACAGTTGGGCTTTTTAACCTACAAACCGAGAATTACTTTTCAAAGGAAGACCCAACTAGTCACCCACTTCTGAAATCCCAGTATTTGGAAATTGAGGCAGGAACAGTAATCTTGGGAGTTTGACATCAACAGGGCTATGTAGTGAGCTTGAGGCCAGCCCTGTTACTGTGCCGTGGTGGTGCACATCTTTATTCCCAGAATGCAGGAGGCAGAGGCAGGTAGATCTCTATGAGTTTGAACAGGACAGTCAAGGGGGGAGATAATGGGGGTGGGGAGAAAAAGTTTGCTACTTAGTGATGATTGACTTTAAGGTTTACACGTTTTAGATAGGGGCTGTTTAACCTTACTACAACCCCAGTTCCTATTCAGCTTTTGAGAGTTACTGTTTGGGGGATTATTTATTTATTTCGATTTGTATATTTATTTTTGGGACAGGGTCTCACAATACATCTCTGGCTGTGTAGATCAGGCAAGACTCCGAACTTGGAGCAATCCTCCTGCCTGTGCCTCTCAAGTGCTGGGATTGCAGGTGTGGACCACTGCCTTGGCTTGTCTTTCTTTTGG
This sequence comes from Apodemus sylvaticus, assembly GCF_947179515.1. Taxonomy (NCBI): domain Eukaryota; kingdom Metazoa; phylum Chordata; class Mammalia; order Rodentia; family Muridae; genus Apodemus; species Apodemus sylvaticus. The sequence goes on along the minus strand of NC_067493.1, from coordinate 39,184,820 downwards.
TGTGTGTGTTCACAGTGTGTGCATACGGGGGTCAGAGGCTCGCTAATGTTAGCTCTCTTCCTTGGCTTCGCACTGGCCTTGACTTTCACTGGGGCAGGTTCTTAGTGAACCTGGAACTGGATTTGCCTAGACTGGATAGCTAGCCCCCAAGTTACAGGGAACACCTTTTTGATATGGGAACTGGGGATCTGATTCAGGTTCCCATGCTTGTGTGTGGCAAATACTTTACTTTTGCCATTTCCCCAGCCCCTCTTTTGTTTTTGATGAAATGAAGCTGGAGTTTATTAAGAAACAGTTAAGCACAGGCTTTAGAGGAGGAGACACTTAAAAGGACCTCCAAGACATGTGTGTGGGCTTCTCAAGAGAGTCTGTCTCCAAGATTTACTGGTTCTTGATCAGAGGGTTCAGGTACAGTCAGGATTTGAATTTTTACTTGCTTAAAAACTTTTGGCTAGAGAGTTAGCTCAGTGGTTAAGAGATCTGGCCGCTCTTGTGTGGGATCCTGGTTTGGACGTGGTGGCTGACAACTGTCCAGATCCAGGGGATCTGTGCCCTTCTCCAGTTACACACATGATAGTGGACAGTGGAGATACTTTAAGGGGTAAAATGCTCACCTAGTTTGCACCAAGACCTTGGGTTCTTTCCCTACCATTACAGAGAAAGAAGACAAAAATCTTCCACAGAATTTCTTCATGGTGTGTGCTGGGCTAGAGCGCTGAGGATCAGAACACAGGCCAACCTTGTGACGTGTGGAGGATGGAAGAAGGGACTAGGAAATACCTTCCCCGAGTGTTGAAAAATGTGTAAATCAGTTCAAACCAACAAGCTGGGATGGGAATTTTGGAGGAACGTGAGTGTGTATTGGGGAGCAGAGACCAGGAGAAGAGACCACCCAGCTTACATGAAGAATGTTGGAGGGCAGAGATGCTGAGGTGTGGGGCTTTTCTGTGCTGGTACACACACAGAGAGGCTGCTGTGTGGTTGAAGATGATTGTGTCCAAGGTAGTTCTGGGGTTCTGGTTAGGTACTGTCTTGCCTGGCTGTCTTTTCTTGTGATTAAGCATTTGAGTTGGATTGTGTACTCATTTACTAAGATAGACTCCCTCTTAAATTCCCAATAACAGGAAATCTACTTTTATCTCTGCACTCTCAATTCATATTGGGTATTTATGGGTTCCATGAGTACTTGCTGACTGCATGAGAGTAATAATCCCTGGACTTCTCCCAGTTTTTGGCTAGATACCATAGGATTTTAAATCTTGACTGTGTACATTTAAATTTTGGTACTGGTTTTATTGGCTGTCAGATAAGCATCTCTAGAAGAGATATCTGCAGCCAACACCTATATATCAGTAGAAACACTGCCAAAGTGCCTTTCTTAGCCTGATAATAAAGTCACCCCGAAAAAAATGAGAGTGTCATGGAAAAGGCCAACTATTTTGGGAATCTTGCCCAATGCTCACAATACTCTAAGAAGTAGTGGGTACAGGGGGAACCACTATTGACCCTATCACATTGATTATTTAACTGGTATTTTCTAATGTTTGAATAAAATTCCCAAAACACTTTAAGAAGAGGCTGTGTTCTAGCAAACCTGCAAGCCCAGCTCCTCAGGAGGCTGAAGCAGAGGATTGCCAGTGTAGGCTACCCTGAGCAACTTGCAGTTAAAGTTGCAGGAGAAGGTCTGGGCTGTCATTCACTGGTGGGGCACCTAACATGCCCCACTTTGAAGGCTGCCTTTATTTATTTATTTATTTATTTATTTATTTATTTATTTATTTATAGTTATATGTGCTCTGTGTATTTGTGTGTGGGTACGAGCAATTGAGGTACCCTTAAAGACCAGGGGAGGCTATTGGATCCCCTGATGTGGTGCTGGGAATTAGACTTGGGTGTTCTAAGAGAGCAGCAGTAGATGCTCTTAACGCCTGAGCTATCTCTCCAGCCCCATGCCTGTTTTCAGAGATTTCTGTTTTTAATGAAACTTTTCCCACGGGGTAGGAAGTATAACTTTGCTTGTATAAGAGAAGTTTTCCTTGTTTTCAGTAGCATACTTTACAGGCTTACATTCATCAGGACAGCCAATTATGGTGATTATGATCAGTTAATTAGATGTAACAGAAGTCATAAATTATGATCAGAGGGATAAGCCTCGTCCATCTGAGTAGGAAGCAGACAATATACACCCACTGAGCTGGGGTTCCTGGGCTGCTTACTGCGAGTGTGTGGAGCGCATGCTCGGCAAGTACTGTACCCCTGACCTTCCTTCCCTGCCCCAAGTCATACGCCTTTATTCCCAAATGATTGGGAGGAGATTGTTAAAGGATCTGAAACAAGAATGTAGCCAGAGCCTTGCGGGTTCTAAGCGAGGTGTGATCCTTTGCCAGGCTCAGGACAGCCAAGGTGGAATTGAGTGAACTCTTGTGTTTGTTTGTTTGTTTGTTTGTTTGTTTTTTAATGTTTTGTTTTTTTGAGACTGTGTCTTTCTATGTAGCTCTGGTTGTCCTGGAACTCACTGTGTAGACCCGGCATGTGCCGCCAAACCCCATCCTGAGTAAAATCTGTGGACCACTTTTCAAGTGGGTCTGCCGAGTCACCATTCAACATAGTCATTGTAATCGAATTTGTGGTCTTTTAAGATTAAATGTGGGGACTAAAAATTAAAAATGGGGTGAGAGCTGGAGAGATGGCTTAGTGGTTAAGAGAACTTGCTAATCTTGGAGAGGACTTGGGTTTACATCCCAGCACCCATATGGCAGCTCACAGCAACTGTAACTCCAATGCTAGAGAATCTCATCTCTTTTGGCCTTGGTACGCACCAGGCACACTTGTGGTGCACATGCACACATGCAGGCAAACATTCATAGATACAGGAAGAAACCTTTAAAAGCTAAAAATGGGTCTAAAGATATTTTTGTAACTAATTAGTTTGTATGTATGTGTGTGTGTGCCCATGCACCCGTGCAAATGCATGCTCAGGGCTTGTGTAGAGGTCAGAGGACAAACCATGGTGGTTGGTTTCCTCCTTCCCGTATGAGTCCTTGGTGGCCACACTCAAATTGTTAGGCTTGGTGAGCAGGCGTGTTTGCTCAATGAGCCATCTGCCCAGCCCTGAAAGAAAAATGAGGGTTGTTATTTTTCTAGAGAATAAAAATAAGCTGTGATTTTTAAAGTTTTGCATGAACTTTAAACTTTTTTTAAGAGTGGAACACTAGATGCAGAGTCCTTCATCAGCTTCTGGTTTTTCTACCCCTCCCAACACTGCTGTTCATCAGACAGAGGGAAGGGTGTGCTTTCAGATGCCTGCTCATGTGGTATTAGTTAGCATCTGAACTTGGGTATTTTAGCACGGAGGTAGCTCTGATAAAAGTACTTATTTGTATTACTATATTTTAGTAGCCTAAAAAGTACTAATGTTCTGTATATGAAAATTTGTGCTGATCTTGTTTATTTTTATTCTTTTTGTTAGTTTGGGGTAGGTCAGTGTGGCCTTGAACTCAGTAGATCTGTAGCACAGGCTGACCTCAGTGATCTGCCTGTCTTTGCCTCACTGGTATGAAGGCGTGTGCCCCCACATTTGACTTTTTTAAAAAAATTTTTTGGTAATTTCTCTTTCTATTTCTTTTTCTTTTCTTTCTTTCTTTTTTTTGAAAGTGTAGTGTAAAATAATGCCTTTCATGTTACCTTTTCATCATGTCTCATTGTACTTTGCTCATAATTTGGGGAATTTTTATATAGGTTGTATTTATAATTTTCTATGCTTTCAAGTTAAAAGTATATAATGACAGTGTTTTATTTTTTAAGTTCCTCTATAATAGCGTATAGAATGTTCTAATTTTAGGCATACAGTTTACTAAAGCAGTTTCTTTTCTTTAGATGGCACTTCGGAGCATATTTAAAACATGCCTTTAAAGATTGAGCTCAAAATGTTTATTAGTGGATGAAACCCTGTTTGTGTTATGCTATAGTTTTCCTAAGTAGAGCACAGCTCTCGTACCACATCTTGTCCCAGAAAGGATTCCTAATGGCTTGTAAGGGCTTGTCCACCCTGCCGCTGGTAACGCACAGGGAGATGAGTGGCTCAGTGATTGAGAGTAGACAGAGAGTGAGGGGCTCAAGGACCAGCTGTGTACCAAGTGCTTGGCTGACGTCTGAAGGGTCCAGTCCAGAGCTACAAGGGTGGCTTTGCTCGTTAGTAGCCAGTGGAGAAAGGAGTATAATGGTTTTGTAGCCTTGAAAGGTAATCAGAAACTCCTCAGCTCAGTCCTTTAACTTCCGCATGCCTTTTGGAAGGGCTGTGTGCTCTGTTGTGTGTTAGCTGACCCGCTCCTGGTCTTGTGATCCAAGAGTTTCGATCTTACAGTTCAATCAAGGGTCTGTTTCAGTTGACTAAGATAAGCTTGTACAGCCTCTTACTACCTTCGAGTATTTTTCCTGCTTTTACTTTGAACTTGTGTTGTCTGGAAAAATGCCTTGAATAGATTATTTTATGTTGTTGGACAGTCAGAATCACGTGCATTTTTGTGTGCGTGCGTGCATGCGTGCGTGCGTGCCTCGGATGGTTGGAAAAGGTTGAGATGGGCAGCAGATGGGCTGAAAGGATAGCAGTGAGTGAGGATTCCTCTCTGGATGCAGGTTTGAGGTTCTAGCTTCAGCACAGAGCATTAGCTTGAAAAGGCCTTGCACAGGCTTTCTGTTTAAGGTCAGTAACAGTAGTGAAGATTTCTAGAGTGCCAGCATGGTTGGCACAGCCAGGAGACTATTCTTATTTATCCTTAATAAACAGTCAGTGGGACTGTCCCTGTCGATGTTGTTTTTTTAAATGTGCCCCAAAGAATGAGTTGGACCCGTGGCCAAAGCTTTGGCTACAATAGGATAATGCAAATGAGAATTATAAAAACAGAAAGAATTGAAGGCAAAAGAGATAGATGGACTAGAATTCACCACAGGCCTGGTGTGCAGTGCTTGCAGTATTTTCATCATGTGCACAGGCCCCTGACCTTCATCCTCAGCAGTGCATTAAAGAGAAGAAAGAGGAAAAACCCAAAGTTCTTTATAGTAAATATGCTTAGATGATATGTTTGCCTTCTGTGTAGCAAATTACGTTTGAGTCTGCGAAAATTTGTTAGCTGCTGCACTTGGAGCTTAAGGTGGCGAGTGTGTAGTTTGTGGGAGGGTTTCAGGTACTGTCCAGCCATGGATGGATCATTTTTAATACCATTGGTGAGATTTGGATGGTAGCATGCTTTCATATCCAGATGCTAACCACTTATCTCCTAGAATACTTTACTATGTTATTACCTGTCCTACAAACTAGAATGCATTATGTCAGAGATAACATGAAGTAGTCTATTTAGCCATATATTTTTTATATGTTTTGTGGTCCTGCGGGTCAAACTCAGTACTTAGTACTTTTTATGCAAGTGCTATACCTCTGCATTATACTCTTAGCCACACACACACACACACACACACACACCTTTATTCCATTTTTTTCTAATTTCTTTTTTTAAAGTCTGTATAAGGGTGTGTTTGCCTATATGTATGTGCACGCAGTGCCTGAGGAGGCCAGAAGATACTGGATCCTCTGGAGCTGCAGTTACACCACGTGGGTGCCCGGAACAGAACCAGGTGGGTCCTCTGCAAGATCAGCAAGTGCTCTTAACCACTGAGTCATCTCTTCAGCTCCCTGGAAGAACTTTAAAAAAGAAAAAACTTATTTTTACATGTCCGGGTGTGTGTGTGTGTGTGTGTGTGCTTGTGAGTTCTAGAAATCGAACTGAAATTATCAGGCTTATACTGCAAATGCCTTCACCTGCTGAGACAGCTCTCTAGCCTCTAATAACTTCTTAAAGAATTTATAGCCTTTTTGACAAAGGTTTTGCTAGCTCTTTCAAGATGCCTATAGGCTCGTTTGGCTCCCTCCCTCCCTCCCTCCCTCCCTCCCTCCCTTCCTCCCTCCCTCCCTCCCTCCCTCCCTCCCTCCCTCCCTCCCTCCGTTCCCTTTTTCCTTTCATTGTCTTTCTTTCCTTTTTGAGACAGTGTCGTTCATATCCCATCCACCTATTTACTGTGTAGCTGAGGATGACCTTGAACTCCTGATCCTCCTGCCTTGACTTGGGTGCAAGTATCCTAGGCACAAGACACCACATGCAGTTTGTGGTGCTGTGGATGGAACCCTGGGCTTCCTCCATGCCTGGCAAGCACTCATCAACTGTTGTCTCCCTAGCCCCAAGCTTTGATTTTTATCTCTTCGTAACTTTCCTCTATCTCCTCCATCACATATTCTGGGTGCTCTGCCTTTCCCTGAAGTCACCTCATCACACATCGTTTTCTAGGATCTGGACCCCTATTAAGGCGCTTCCAAAGCCTTTGGTTGCATTTATGATGGTGCTTTAACCTTGATGTCTCGCACTGTTTCTAGATTTTCAGTTCCCAGCAGGAGGTTGGCACAGGCTTCTGTCACACTCAGAAAAGGGCACTGCAGGCTGGAGAGATGGCTCAGCTCTTATGAGCACTGGCTCATCTTCTCTAGGACTTGGGTTCAATTCCCAGCATCCACATGGTGGTTTACAGCTACCTGTAACTCTAGCTCTAGAAAGCCTATCCTCTTCTAGCTTCTGTGATGTATAGGCATATGTGTAGACAGAACACTCCTATTGGATAAAATAAAAAATAATTAACAAAGAAAATGGCTAGTACTGCTGGTGCTTTCTTTGTAGCTGTGGTTTCCAAGGTGGTTCCCATTAGCATCGCCCAGGCCTTGGATAAACTCAGATTCTCAGACCTTGTGACTCAGAAGTGTTTGAGAAAAGGTGAAATGGCTAGAGCAGAACTAAGTCAGCTAGAGCTGGAGCTAACCCCCTGTGGTGAAACCTTCTGCATTACAAAGTGCTGCTGCCCAGGGGGAGCCAAGTCTGTTGCTCTGGTAAGCAGAGAGCACCTCTGTTTGAGTGCTGGCTGCTTCTCTGGAAGAATCTTGAAACAGGGCGACAGTTGGCCAGCATAGGTGGATTATTTCGAGCGTGCTGAAGTTCGGCCCTAACTTTGCTCAAGGGAAGAGGCTGTGGCTGGGCACAGCAGAGGATGCTGTTTGGAAGGCCTGAAGAACCTGCTCCACTAGCTCAGTTCACTCCCTGAATTGTGTCCCGTGGGTTTGATGATCTTTGGGGATTACTTAGACTGGGTAGTGTTTACATGCATACTGTTTTGTAACAGTTAACACAGAAACTCAGATGTCAGTTGTCTTCATGAAATACTCCTTTTAGAAGGAATGTGTATAATGAGGGAAGTTGTTAAAACCGGTACACAAAAGGCCATCCAGAGACTGCCCCACCTGGGGATCCATCCCATAGACAGTCACCACACCCAGCTGTTGTGGACGCCAGCAAGTGCTTGCTGACAGGAGCCTGATATAGCTGTCTCCTGAGGCTCTGCCAGTGCCTGACAAATGCAGAGGTGGGTGCTCTCAGCCAACCATCGGACTGAGCACAGGGTCCCCAATGAAGCAGCTAGAGAAGGAACCCAAGGAGATGAAGGGGTTTGCAGCCCCGTAGGAGGAATAACAATATGAACCAACCATTACCAGCAGCGCTCCCAGGGACTAAACCAAAGAGTACACATGGAGGGACCCATGGCTCCAGCCGCATATGTAGCAGAGGATGGCCTTGTCGGACATCATTGAGAGGAGAGACCCTTGGTTCTGTGAAGGCTCTACCCCACAGTGTAGGGGAATGCCAAGACAGGGAAGGGGGAGTGGGTGAAGAGCAGGGGGAGGGGGAATGGGATAGGGGGTTTTCGGAGGGGATAGGAAGAAAGAAGATAACATTTGAAATGTAAATAAAGAAAATATCTAATTTTTTTTTAAAAAAAAAAGGGTACACAGATTCAAATGCCATGTCTTTGTGTGATGGTGCCCTCATACATAAAAGAAGGCTAAAAGATAATTCAAGCTAGGTGGTGGTAGTGGTGCATGTCTTTAATTTTAGCTCTTGAGAGGCAGGCAGATCTCTGAGTTCAAGGTCAGCCTGGTCTACAGAGTGAGTTCCAAGACGGCCAGGGCTACACAGAGAAACCCCCCCACCCCCTCAAAAAAGGATAATTCAAAAAGAGCACCTGGGGAATCAAAGGGAAAATTTAGAGATATAGACACCGGAGCAGAAAGTATCAGTGGTTAAATTATTTGAAAAAAATATGCATGGTAAGGAATATCAGTAAGTCCGGGCGGTGGTGGCGCACGCCTGTAATCCCAGCACTCTGTGAGGCAGAGGCAGGCGGATTTCTGAGTTCAAGGCCAGCCTGGTTTACAGAGTGAGTTCCAGAACAGCCAGGGCTACACAGAGAAATCCTGTCTTGAAAAACCAAAAAAAACCCAAAAACCCAAAAACCAAAAAACAAAAAGAATATCAGGTACTGAAGAGACGGCTCAGTAGTTAAGAGCATGTACTGCTGTTACAGAGAACATTTAGCACCCATGGCACAGGACACCCCCCCTACACCCCACCCCCACACACATCACATAACTAAAAATAAATTTGAAGACAAATAGCAGTAACATTGGCTAACTATTGATTGACAAAAACTGAAGTTTTCTAACTTGCTTCTGAGGCTGTGGGATGTCAGTTCCCTTATCCTATGAGTGGGATGGTAGGCAGGCAGGCAGGCAGACACCGCCTTTTCAAAATGTCAAGTGCATGTGCTAGGACTTTCCCTTTGCGTTTCCAGGAGGCTGCTCCAGTTTGCAAAGAACCTGCCCAAGTCCTTGTCCTGCACAGCTGCCAGCCAACCTCAGGCTTTTTGCTACTATCTCTGTATACTAAAATATCTCATCGTCACATGTAAATGGTATTTTCCATTCTTCTTTTTGCCTACCTATTTTGGTCACAGGTGAGGCCGTTTTTAAAACTAGATGGACATTTAAATTTGTGTATTCAAATTTCACTTCCTTCTTGATTTTCCTGTAGCTTCTAGGTATAGAAGTTTCATAAATATCTAATGTGAGATCTGTCATCCTTTGTTTAAGTTGTACCAGCTGTGGTGTGGACATCTGTCAATCCCATCGTGTGGGAGACTGAGTCAGGACTGCAGGCCAGCTTGGGTTACATAGTGTGATAAATTGAAAACTGTCCTCTTATTAAAAAAGAAAAGAGAAAAGCTGGCTGTGGTGGCACACACATTGGTCCCAGCAGAGGCAGGTATTGCTCTGAGTTCATTAATTATGTGCATATATGCTTGTCTGTGCACACAAGTGCAGATGCCCCAGAGTGGAGAGGAGAGCGGGGATCCCCTGCAACGGGGCTTCCAGGGGGCCATGAGCTTCTGTGTGGGCGCTGGGCATCAACCCCAGCGTCTCTACAAGAGCAGCCACTGAGTCACCGCTCTACCCTCTTAACAGGTTTTTCCAGTTATTTTGAGATATGTCAGATCACTGTCTAGTTATTCACAACTGTTGACTTAAAACATTCCTTTCTCCTCCTTCCCTTAATATTATGTGTTATGGTATATTAGGATTCATTTGGGAGTTTTGTATTTTTTAGTGATTTGTCTAAGTTCAGACAGTTTAACTAGTATGCAGAAAAAAAATTCAGCAAATTAATTTAGAAAATTAAACACTGTCTTGTTTATTGTTGCTGGTGAAATATGGGATCATTTTGCTGAGTCCCAAAAAGCCTTGAGAATTCTGTCCTCTGTAGTAAACGTACAGATTTTGGAGCCTATGTCATTTTACTAATGTTTTGTATTTTACTCAATGACATTGTATGTCTTTTACCATTAACGTTTTCTTGATTTCTATAGTTTTGTCTTCTGTGGTTCAGGCTGATCTTGAACATGGAATCTTCCTAGCGCCTTAGCTTCCCAGGTTCTAGGAGTATAGCTGTATCTGTGACCATTGCTTTTATATCAGTGTTTTTACATTGGCCACATACTTTTCCAATTAAAATATTTCCTAGATGTTTTTGCATATTGATAGTACTGTGAAATATTTTATATCTCATTATACATCTTATTATCAAAGTAGTTGTTAGAGTTCCATAGATTCTATGTACACACACAGGGCTTGTTTCTTAAACATGGGTCATTGGTGTAAGCAGCATGGTGGTGGTGTATGCCTTTAATCCCAGAACTTGAGAGACAGAGGCAGGTGGATCTCTGAGTTCGTCTACAGAGAGAGCTCCTTGGCAGCCTGGGAGAAACAGAGAAACCCTGTCTCAGAAAACAAAGCAAAACGAGTAGTTATTCAGTATTACTAGTGTTTCTTCCTTTGGGGTCTTGGCTATATCCTGCCCATGTTAAACATTAAGATCCACAGAGCTTTTGTTTATGGTAGTGGCCCACGTGACTGTCAGTGTGGGAATGTTGAATCAATGAGTAGGAACTCTTAAGAATATACTGGATTGTGGCTCCCACCTATATAGCCAGTACTCAGGATGCTTGAGGCAGGAGGATTGCTATGAGTTTGATCTCAGTATGGACCTCAGAGTCAGACCCTCTCAGAAAACCAGACCAATGAAAAAGAAGCTATTAGCAGTCAGCTGGACTATTTACATCCCCTTCAGAGTGTACAGGATGCCGTTGTCAGTGTAACGTCCATGCCTACTTAGTTCTGATAGGTGTGGGTGATGCCCCTTGCTGGTGTAGTTTTTGTTTGTTTTTGTTTCTGGCAGTGCAGGGGCTTGAATCCAGGGCTTGAGTAATTTAGGTAAGTGCTCTATCACAGAGCTGTACCCCAGCCCCATCTGATGGCTGCTTGTATTGCTTTAACGGCTGAAGGTGTAAATGGCTTCCTATATACTGATTGCTGGAAATGTTAAGGACAGTGAAGGACTGGAACTTTCACTCTGCTTATAAGTAGCAAGTGAGCCTGCCAAAGTTGATGGATACAGGCAGAAGACTTGAGTCTCCTGTATCAGAAACAAAGGGACCCACTATTCAGGATATCAGCAGAATAGACTCTGTGTCACAGTGAGTGCATTTGCCTCACAAGTCTCATGCAGGCAGAGTCAGAGCTAAGGAGTCCAAGATTAAGGATCCCAGATTTCATGACCTTACTAGTCTGTTGACTGTTACAGGGAGGGACATGGTGTACTCATTTGACTGCACGGTAAACAGCCTCTCCCACTGTTCTGGGAAAAGGCACTTTTCTCTGTTTTCTTTTTTCATTTTATTTGCTTTATCTGTATATTTGTGGATGTATCTTATATCATATGTAGAGGTCAGAAGGCAACTTGCTGGAGTTTGTTCTCTCTTTACACCACTTCAGACCCAGGGATTGAATTCAGTTTGTCAGGCGCCAGCAGGCTCCTTTACCTGCTGAGTCATCTTGCCAGCCCCAGCCCATCCAGGGTCACAGCATGTAGCTCTAAATGGCATAGAACATGTCTTGTAGACCAGTCTGGCCTGCCTCTACAGCCCAAGTGCTGGGAGTAAGGTGTGTCCTAGCACATCTGGCAAATATATTTTTGAAAAATAAGATGGATAACATTGAAGAAAGCAGTCTATCCGCACACACATGTGTACCTATACCTATCTACACACTCATATAAACACATACATATACCATACACACATAAAATAGATAAAATTCCCACCCTATATATGTGCCAAAGAATGCACTGAGCTTCAGGCCTTCAGATCTTTTCTGGGGCCACTTCATGTTGCCTTTGTATACACAGGTTCTGCCCCTCAAAACCAACGTCCCACTGACTAGAGAGGTTTGAGCACACTCTAGCTGAATAGTAAGGTGTGCAGACATGAGGTAAACCTTAGAAGGAAACATAACACAAAGCCAAAAGCAGATCTCAGATATGAGTGGGTGCAGAGAAAACGACCTGAGATTTCAAGCTCACATTTTGGCTAACCCAACTGGCAGCAAATTCCAGGGATCTCCCTGTCTCTGTGCCCCAGCACTAAATCTATATATTGCCATTCCCAGCTTTTAGGTGATGTTGAGGATTGAAATGAGGCCCTTATGCTTGTGTAACAGTTACTTCATCTACTGAGCCATTTCCACAGGATCGGTTTTTTTTTTTTCTTTCTTTCTTTCTTTCTTTTTTTTTTTTCTGAGACAGGGTTTCTCTGTGTAGCCCTGACTGTCCTGGAACTCACTTTGTAGACCAGGCTGGCCTCAAACTCAGAAATCCGCCTGCATCTGCCTCCTAAGTGCTGGAATTAAAGGTGTGTGCCACCACTGCCTGGCCCACAGGACCAGTTTTAATCAATCTTTACAGTCGTTTTGGATATTGTCTTCATTTCACTATAATCTTTTAATGATTGTAACAAAACACATGAACTAAGAACTTATAAGAAATAAAGGTAGGAAAAAAAAAAAAGAAATAAAGGTAGGTGTCATGACTGGCAGCAAAAACTTGAAGAGGTGGGAATGTAAACTCGATTCAGTTTAACTGACTTAGTAATCCAGGCTGGATCAAACTTCAGGAGTCTGATACTTGGTAGTTTATTGCCTTGCATACTTAAACATAGTACAATTTGGAAAAAGGTTTCCTGGTGTAATGCAATTCCTGGTACACAGGAGGCATAATTATAATGAAACTCATCCAAAAGTACATGTCATTTCTTCCAAGAAGATAGGTTCTAGAGATGGCTACCTGCATTAGCTAGGAACTAGGGGTGATCTGGCACAGTTTCTGTCACACATTTAGCATAGAGGTCATTTGGGTTATTAGCCACCTCTGGTCCTGGTTGTGGGAGCTTGGTATGGCCTGGTCCTATAGATAATACAGATTACCAGGCTATTCACCTCTGATTCCCAGCATTCTGAATGGAACAAAAGGCTGTATAATGGATAGGTGTTCCTATCAACACTTCCAGTGAGTGTATATTTATGTTTAAGGTGGCTTTCTCAGCTGTCTGAAATGATGTCTCGTTATGGTTTTGATTTATTCCAATACTTCCATGTGTTTTCTGACTATTAAATATTTATTTCTAGATAAGGTTTCACTCTGTAAGCTAGGTGGGCCTCGAACTTGCAGTCTTCCTGTCTCAGACTGATGGAATTACAGGCATTTGCCAACATTCTTGATCTTATTTAGTCTTGTTTGTTTGTTTTTTGAGACAGGGTCTCATGAAGTATTTTTAGGTGACCTAGAACTCAAAGAGATGCACCTGCTTCTGTCTTCTGAGTGATAGGATTACAGGCATGCACTGCCACCTCCAGCTTGTTAGACAGTATATAAAGTATATTTTATTAATCTTGTGTGTGTATTTATATGCCACCACACATGGAGGCCAGTGAACAACATTCGGGGAGTTGTTTTTCTATCTCTCATGTAGGTCTCGGGGTTCAAACTCAGCTCATTAGCCATGGTGACAGGAAGCTGACAAACCTTCTTGGCCCCACCCACTTTCTGGTGTGTTCTTTGAGACAAGGTCTTATGTCTGTTGGACACTTTTGTGTATTGTACCTTGTTATTGGGTTGTCAGTGTTCTTTTGGTATTTGGGGTTTAACCTTTTCTGCAGAGGTTGGCAATGACTTCTGTTCTGTAGGCAGCCTCTTTACTCGGTTGATTGCTTTGTTTGTTGTGTAGAAGTTGCTGTTGTACCACTTGTCTGTTCTTGTTCTTCTGTTTCCTGTGCTTTTGGATTTGAAGAAGTCCTTGCCAGTGTCAGGAAGCTTTTCTTCGCTTTATGCTTAGGTCTTTAATCCAGTATTAGTCTCTTAAGGTGCTCTGTGTATTTTGGGCCTCAGATGAAGTCTTACTTTACTATGATTCTACTTGAATTTTTCGTGTTTAACTTTAGTTTTTCTACTTTCTTCTCTCCTTCTGTTCTCCCCTTATGGTTTAAAGATCTCAGACTCATTTGTATTTTGCTTCATAAGTGTTGTATTTTAATAGTATGGAAGCATATTAATTTTCAATGCCTTCTCACTCCTTGGTGATCAGGAAGAAGATGAGCCTGAAGTCCGAACGCAGGGGAATTCATGTGGATCAATCTGAGCTCCTGTGCAAGAAAGGATGCGGTTACTACGGCAACCCTGCCTGGCAGGGTTTCTGCTCCAAGTGCTGGAGGGAGGAGTACCACAAGGCCCGGCAGAAGCAGATCCAGGAGGACTGGGAACTAGCAGAACGGTAAATGACCTCACAGGCTATGTGGAGGTGGGGTGTGGTCACCAGGACACAATCAGGTACACAACCTGCCATGCCCAGGCATGCTTGTCTAGAATCCTAGTCATCCTATAGACCTGCTGTGGATGTCACCACTGTAGAACCTTCTCAGACCTTTCTTCCAGTGGAGTTTTCTGTCCTGTGTTCTAAAGACAGTTGGTTTCCACTTTGCTCTAGGAATTATCTTGCTGGATAATAATATTTTGTGTAGCTCTCAAATAGGGAAAAGAACTACACCCCCTCACACACACCCCTGATTTTCAGTGCTGATGATTGAACCCAGACATTCTGGGTGTGAACTCTGCCTGTGAATCTGTCCCAGCAGGTCTACTTCTTCCTTTGTTTATAAAAGATTTTTTAAAAAAGACTTACTATTTTATGCTTATGAATGTTTGGCCTGTAGTATGTATGTATGTATGTATGTATGTATGTATGTATGGATGGATGTATGTATGTATGTTTGTAATATGTGTGTCTAGTGCCTGTGGGAGTCAAAAGAGAGGGTCATTCAATCTCCAGGAAATAGAGTTATTTGTGACCTTGTGGCATCCTGGGAATTGAACCTTGGTTCTCTGCAGAGCAAGTGCTCTAAACTTTGGAGCAAACTCTTCCGTACCATTGAAAGATTTATCTGTGTGTCTATATGTCATGTGTGTGGGGACCTGCAGAGGCTGGATGTGGGAGTCAGTTCCCTGGAGCTGGGGGTTACAGGTGAATTTGGGATCTTTTAATATGGGCTTTGGAGACTAAACTCTGCTCTCTGATTGTCTCTCCAGCCTGGTGTGTGTGTGTGTGTGTGTGTGTGTGTGTGTGTGTGTGTGTGTGTTAGAGGAGTTTGAGCCTGAACAGCTGAGTTGAACCAGAGTTCAGAAAGAACTGGGAAAAGGTAAGCTTATTCAAAAGCAAGTCTCAGAGGCTGAAGACATTCTAGACCTAGCTTAAGAAGGCTAGAAGCTTCCAGGACTAGCCTAGGTTAGAGTAAGCCTCCCAGACAACATTTACAACAGGCCAATAAAAGTTACTTTTACAGGTCCTCTGCAAAACAGTATGTGCTCCTGACCGCTGAGCCATCTCTCCAGCCCTATAACTCACACACACATTTATATATTACATAATGTTTATATTTTAAAATTATCTAGTTTTGTGAGAGGAGTTTTCTCCATGTATGGAGGCCAGAGGTTTTGTTCGTTCCTCCGGATGGGTTTGGGAATTGCGTTTAGGTCATCAGACTTGGTGGCAGGTGTCCTTATTCAACCTGCTGAGCCACCTTGCTGGTGCTGTAAGAATTTTGAGGCAGGACTTTTCTCTGTATCCCAAGCTGACTTCAAACTGTGTCATCAAGGGTGACCTTGGATATTTTTGCCTTTACCTTCCAAATGGTGGGAGCACAGGGTGTGCCACCATGTATGCACTGCTGGGGACTGAACTCAGGGACTTGAGAGTGCTAGGCAACTTAGCTATATCCTAAGCCTTTAATGCTTTAGGATACATTTCTTTCTACACTTTTTTTTTTTAATTTGGTTTTTAGAGACAGGGTTTCTCTGTGTAGTCCTGGCTGTCCTGGAACTCACTTTGTAGACCAGGCTGCCCTCGAACTCAGAAATCCGCCTGCCTCTGCCTCCCAAGTGCTGGGATTAAAGGTGTGCGCCACCCCTGCCTCGCTCTTTCTACACTTTTAAAGACTTATTTGTATGTGTATGATGCCAGCATGCATATAAGTGCAGCACACATGTTCAGTAGCTGAGGAGACGAGAAGAGGGTCAGATGTCTAGAGCTGGAGCTACAGGAGGCTGTGAGCCGCCATGTGCATGCTGGGAACCAAACGAGGTCCTCTGTAGGTGCAGCAGGTGCTTCTGAACTAACTGTCTGTCCAGCTCCTGCACTGATTAATGGTATGTGTGAGTGTGCAAATGCCACAGCCCTTGTGTGGAGGGAAGAGGACAACTTCAGTGGTCACTTCTTTCCTCCTATCCTTTGAGCTCCTGGATTAAACTCAGGAGGGCAGGCTGGTGACAAGTGTCTTCACACACTGAGCCATCCCACCAGCACTCCTCAGCCCTGTTTCTTAATATGGTCATTTGAGATAGGGTCTCAGTCTGTAACCCAGGTCGCCCTCAAACTCAGTGATAATTCTTCCCGGCCTCCCAGATGCTGAGACTATAGGTGTAAAATATGTTTGTTTGGTTATTTTTTATTTTTTGTTTTGTTTTGTTTTGGGGGGGTACTGGGAATCAAAGCTATATATTGAAATCTTCACTAGGTATAGAATTTCATCTTATAATAGCTATGTACCTGAGATCTCAGATCCTCTTGGTATATTTAGTTTCTGTTTATAAAGTCAGATCTTTCTCAGTAATTTGAACAAGATCTTTTAGACCCTGGGAAAACCTGGGGAGGATCCAGATCGTTCACAGTCTTCCCCCTGGATTTCAGACTTCAGCGGGAGGAGGAAGAGGCCTTCGCCAGCAGCCAAAGCAGCCAAGGAGCCCAGTCTCTCACCTTCTCTAAGTTTGAGGAGAAGAAAACCAATGAGAAAACCCGCAAGGTCACCACAGTGAAGAAGTTCTTCAGTGCCTCTTCCAGGGCTGGATCCAAGAAGGGTAATTTTCTCTTTTCTTCTTCCGTCGCTGAATGAGCTGTAGACTGGATCCAGAGGGCAGGTGGGCTCAGCCTGTCACTTCTGTAAGCCCAAGAGAGTTCCATTCCGGATTACCATGGAGGTCAAGTCTGATGGCCAGGCCATACGGGAAATAATATTCTCTTTGATTTGAAGACACTGTTTCCTTGTGTTTTTAAAGAAGCTTTTTATTCCACAGGAGACCTAAAAAGAACTGAACTGTGTAGTTCTGTTAGTGAAGCTCTCCATTCTCCTCCACACTGCGTATCACTTACTGGTGATAGTTTTGTTTTATATTTTTTATGCCTTTATTTTTTCTGATTCTTGTTTGTTTACCTTGTGTAATACCTACTCTGTCAATAGGAGAAGTGGCTGTTTCTAAACTTGAAAGTCACCTGAGAGACTTTCTCTCTTAAAGCTTATTTCCTATGCTATTAGAAAACAGACAGGAGAAGGCTCAGCTGGGGCTCTTAAGCATTTTCTTGTGGATGGTTTTGTGTTTGTTCATCTTATTTAAGAATGTTATTTGTGTGGATGTTTTGTTTGCTTCTATGTCTGTGTATCTCTGTGTGCTTAGTGCCCTCAGAGGCCAGAAATGGGTGTCAGATGCCCTGGAACTGCAGTTACAGATGGTTGTGAGGTGCCATGTAGGTTCTGGGAATTGAACTTGGGACTTCAATAACCGACTGTTAAGAGCAGTCAGTGCTCTTAACCCCTGAGCCATCTTTCCAGCCTCCCCCTTATTTTTTTGAAGCAGTTTCTTAGACCTCCCTGATTCAACTGGATGTGCTGGCTGTTGAAACTCAGGATCTTCTTGTCTCTGACCCCCTAAGTGGGATTATAGCTTCTGTCACTATGCCCAGCTTTTGTGTGAATTCTGAGAATTAGACTGAGGTCCTCATGCTATGCTTTGTTGATGAGCATTTCCTAGCTCCTTTATCTACCTTTTTTCTCATTAAAAAATGTTTTTAGGGAGGCTGTAGAGAATGCTCAGTGGTTAAGAGCACTGACTGTTCTTTTAGAGGTCCTGAGTTCAATTCCTAGCTCACAACCATCTGTAATGGGATCAAATTTCCTCTTCTGGTGTGTCTGAAGAGAGTGACAGTGTACTCACATATGTAAAATATATAAATAAATCTTTAAAAAAATGTTTTTAGGCTGGGCAGTGGTGGTGCATATCTTCAATCCTAGCACTTAGGAGACAGAAGCAGGTGGATCTCTGAATTCAAAGACAGCCTGGCTACACAGGAAAAGCCTGTCTCATAAAAACCCAAAATTTTAAGAAAGCTGTGTGTATCTATCTTATGTGAGTGCAAGTACTTGAAGAGACAAGAGGAGTGGAATCTGGAGCTGGAGATACGGGTAGTTGTGAGTTTTCTGATGTGGGTGTTGGGAATTGAACTCAGGTCCTCTGGAAGAGCAGTAGTTGCTCTTAACCACCTCGGCTCTCTTCAGCCCTCATCTGCTTCTTAAAATGATACTTAAGGGCTGGACAGATAGCTTAGTAGTTAGGGGCCTTGTTTTGTGTGTGTGTGTGTGTGTGTGTAGGACTCAAGTTATATTAGGCAGCTGCCTGTAACTGCAGCTCTAGGGGCTCCCAGTGCCTTTGTGGGCACCTTTGTGTATTCACACACACACACACACACACACACACACACACACACACACACACCCAAATAATACAAATAAAATTTAAGATATTTAAAATGCTGTATAAAGAAGTCATTAAAGGTATAATGATTCAGGCTCAGCTGTTAAGAGTACTGGGTGTTCATATAGAGGACCCAGATTTGATTCCCAGCACCCATGTGATAACTCTAGTTCCAGGGGATCCAGTGCCCTCTTCTGATCTCCTTGGTCACTGGACATAGAAATGGCATACAGACATTTATGCAGGTAAGACATCCATACATATAAAATTAAAACAAATAAATGTAATCAAAGGCTCAGTTGTTCTGTCGGTGAACTTATGAAGAGGCTCAGAGCAAGGCTGGGAAGACATTGGTTATGTCCCAGTCTCACAGCCCTGGTGCTGTTGCTCAGGACTTAGGCCAGGAAGTCTGAAATGGTGAGAGAGACTGAGAGGAAGCGCTGATGCTGGCAGGGGAACTGCTTTTCTAGAACCCCCACCCTTTCTAGAGTAATATTTTTTCTGCATATGCAGGCCTTTTTTTTGTCTAAAGGAGCAAAGTCCTTGAAGCATATCTGGCCTGTGAAGTGCTTAAGTGTTGTCTAGGATGTCTTGGTCCAACTCTGGTGATTCACATGGAGCTGAGGCCAGGAATCACATTCACTCCCTTGTTCTTTCTTGAAGCTATTTTGGAGTAGGGGAAAGAATACGATCAGAATGTGATTGTATGAAAAGAGAACCAGTTATTTAAATTCAGAAGTGTGGCGTTGAGCCAGCACAGCACCCCAGTTGATAAAGGCACTTCTTTCCAGGCATGATGAGTGGGGTTTGTATGGTCCCCAGAACCCAAGTAATAGAAGGAAGAGACTGAGTCCTTGACCTCCATAGGTGCACTGCAACATGTGCACACTCAGACATAATTGCACACGTGTGCATTTACACACTAACCAACCAGCTAAGGAAATGTTAACTTAAACATTAAAAAAGATGCTTGGCCTTGTCATCAGTTCCATCTGAAGGTTGTACAACCAGTGGTCAACTTTGTTCTCTGTGACTTTATTTTACTTCCTTAGTATGTGGAGCCTTTGCCCTTTTTAGTTTATTTACATTAGCAACACAAAGAAAGCTCTTGAGCCCAGGGAGCTTGATTGCAAACAAAGCACAGGCTTCTAAGGGATTTGAAGAATTTGTGTGTGTGTTGTGTGTGTGTGTGGGGGGGGGGGTGCATGTGGGTCTGTATGTGCATTTGTGTTAGAGTAGGTGTTGGGACTTAGGTTGACACTGGGTATCGTATTTGATTATTCTCTACCTTATTATTTGAGACGGTTCTCTCAGTGAACCTGGGGCTCACCGATTGGGAAGACTGACTGCCAGGGAGCTCCAGCGTCTGCCACCCCAGTGCTGGCATTGCAGTCACATGATAGTCCTCCTGGCTTTTTTGGTGGATGCTGGGAATCACATTCAGGCTCCCATGCTTATGTGGCAAATAATGACACTCTGCACCTCCTCATATTGTCTTTATTCTTCATAATCATTCAGATCCAAAAGGTTTATTCTCTTCATATATCAAAGAGGAAATCTGATGTAATATTTGGTCTATCTGACAGACCAAATAATACTTGATTAGTTGATACTCACTGACTTTTAATTGATTGACTGAGGTCAGATCTCACTGTATTCCCATGCTGGCTTCAATCTCCTGGCAGTGAGTCTGTTGTCTTGCATCCTTCTTTTTGGCTTTTTTATTGTTGTTATTAGTAGTATTACTATTATTTATGTGTGTGACTCTATGCATGTGAGTTCCATCTCCACAGAGAGGGCGTTGGGCCCACTGGAGTTGAGTTATGGATGACTGTGAACCATTCAACATGGGTGCTTCTGGAAGAGCAGTATGTGCTCTTAGTCACTAGTGATCTTTGTTTGTTTGTTTGGTTGGTTTTGTTTTTTTCCGAGACAGGGTTTCTCTGTGTAGCCCTGGCTGTCCTGGAACTCACTCTGTAGACCAGGCTGGCCTCGAACTCAGAAATCCGCCTGCCTCTGCCTCCCAAGTGCTGGGATCACAGGCGTGTGCCACCACGCCTGGCTCACTAGTCATTCTTTTGAGCTCCTCCTGGGGATTTAGGAGATGGAACAGATGCTGCAGTAATAAAAGGATGGTCCAGGGTAGTTACAAGGAACTGGCCTGGGCTCGAGATCCAAATATGTTTTCAAATCCCAGCTCTTTCTTTTACTAACATGTGGCTTTGGACAGCTAAGTGACAAGTTTTCTAAGATTCCTATGTAAGGTGGTAATACCACCCAGCTCATGAAACTGTTAATGAGCGATTGAATCCACACAGACAGACCCTGTGCTCCTTGAATGATAGCTGAAATACTGCTCTCCTTGTGGCTCAAGCTCACTGGGCTACAGAGCTCTTTAAACCTTTGAGCTGGGTGACGGACAGCTCGAGAATCCTGTTTGACTGGATGGACTTGAGCTGTAAATTGTTTTCATTTGAGAAATACAAGGTGAGTGTAAGCTGATGTACAAGCTTCATTGTTTGGCCCCTAGTATACATTACAGGTGTGTCTCCTTGGTTGGTTTGTTGGTTTTGTGATTGGGCAAGCACTGATAGAACCAACCCAGTCTTCTAGCACTGAGCTCCACTCCAGCCTAGCCCCCTTTGCTTAAATTTTAAAAGGGGATTTGAGGTAGACTACATTTTTTTAAGACCAGATCTCACTTTGTGTCCCAAGATATCCTTGAACTCCTAACCGTACTCCTGCTTTAGCCTTGAGATATAGGTCTGAACCAGTTTGCCCAGCTGAGGACTTTTCCCTTTGTTGATGTATGCTAGTGAAACCTTGAAGGAGGTGACTGGGTTTTCTCTGTCATTGGCCCTGAAGCTCTCAGTCTCCACATAGTCTAGGGCTTGGCATTCTTTGAAGATCTGCTCAGTGCTCTGCCATAAGGGAGTCAAGCACATTGACTTGAGTTCAGTTCTGTCCTTAACCTTAAGCCACTGAAGATCATTGAGGTTTCTAACCATGTTCAAAGCTTAGTTTCTTCCTTTGTCAGTTTTGTTGCATGGAATGTATGTTCTGCTTCAGTTTTTGAGCACTCTATTCATTTCAGTTTAGCCATATTGATTTTATTACACACACACACACACACACACACACACACATACACACACACACACACACATACACACACACACACACACACAGAGAGAGAGAGAGAGAGAGAGAGAGAGAGAGAGAGAGAGAGAGAGAGAGAATGAATGTGTATGTGTGGGGAGGCCATGCTGGGCATGTGAGGCTTAGAGGACAGTGTTACCTGTGGTTTTTCAACTTGCCTTCTTGGCACAGTTGCTGGGTGCTGCCATCTCCCACCTGGAAAAGCATGTCCTTATCAATACTCTTAGCTCCATAGCTCCCACTTTCCCTAAACTTCAGTGGCTAGTCCCGTCTAGCCCCTGCCAAACATCCCTGATAACCCGCCCATAGTAGTGGCTACAGGCCCCAGCTCTCCTGCGACCTCACATGGCTGCTGGGTTCTTCTCCCTCCAAAGCATGACAAAACTCCTCTCCTTCCTTGCTTGCTGCCTCCTTTCCTCCAGGGACCCGGAAGTCCTGCCTGTACCTTCTGCACAGTAATTGGCCCATGGCTTTCTTTACTTATCAAGAACCAATTGGGGAACAGGACCTTAGCATCAGCACCACTTCTACAGGACAGTGTATGAGAGTCATTTCTCTCCTTTCATGTGAGGGCTTTGGGAATCAAACTCATGTTGTTAGTCGTGGCAGCAAGTTTCTTTACTTGCTGAGCCATCCTGCCTGCCCAAGTGTTGTATTTTTCCTCTTCTCTCTGACCTCCTGCTTTGACAGTCACTCAGAGAGAATTGTTGAATTTGTTTCTTGTTCCTTACATTTCTGATTTTGCTCCTTGCATTTTGAAGCTGTGTTGTTAGATACCTGTTTAGGATTGCTGTGCCTTGGAGAGTTAACTTTCCATTGTGGGATGCCCTTCTTTGTGGGTGGGAGTAAGCTTCTTTAGATTATTTGACTGTATCTTTTTCCTACCTTTAGTGTCCCAGTTCACATGTTGGGACATGGGATCTTACTTTGTAGCCCAGGCTGGCCTAGAATCCATATTCCTCTTACCTCAACCTCCTAAGCATTGGATCGCTCTGCAGCTTCTATACCCAGCTGGACATGTGGGTTTTAGCTTTGCTGATTATTACTGAATTGCCCCCTTTTAAAGTTCCGACACTTAGGCTCCTGCCTACACAGTGTAAGAAGCTGTTGTGTTCTTGTCAAGCTCCAGTTGCAGATTTTGCCTTAGTTAGGGTTTCTGTTGTTGTGAAGAGACACCATGCCCAAGACAACTTTTTATGGTCTTGTTTATTATCTAAATTATGAAGTTAACTTTTGAATGGCATCTTCTTGTGCTTTAATTTGTATATTTGTCCTGCATGAAGTGCCCATCTTCCTGGTAAGATTGTGGGTCTTGGGACTGGAGAGATGGCTGCCTATTAGGATGTCCTCTCTGTCTGTGGTTCAGACTCACATGCAAAGCACTGATATACATAAAATACATAAGTAATTCCACAATCTGTCTGTCTATCTAGTGTGAGGATTGGGATATGTTCCCATGTGGTAGAAGTCAAGTTTCTTTTTCCTAAATAGTATGGTTTTAGGCATGGTAGCCCATGCCTTTACTCCCAGAGTTTAGGAGATAGAAGCAGGCAGATCTCTGTGAGATCATCCTGTATTGTACATAGTGAGACCCTGTCTCAAAAACAGACAAAATTAAAGTGTGAAGTTGGTAGATTTTAATATGTTTTGATTTCTTTTTCTTGTGTGATGTGTTGGTGCACACACTTGCTGAAGAAGCTGAGGCAGGAGGATCCTGTCTGAAAAGGAAAAATCAGACAAAATATCTCTATCTCTAGTCCCCCCCCCACCCGTGTGTGTGTGTGTGTGTGTGTGTGTGTGTGTGTGTGTGTGTGTTGATAGACTCTTGCTATATATAGCTCAAGCTGGTGTCAGATGCACTGTGTAATCCAGGCTGACCTAGAACTTGATCCTCCTGCTTCATCCTCTTGAGTGCTAGAATTACAGGCATGTGGCAGTGCACCCAGCTCAATGCATGTTTACTCCGAGCAGTGTGACCTGCAAACTGAATGGTGGGGGAAATAAACTGGCCTTTTCTCCTTTCCACTGCTGTGTGTCACCTGATGCCTTCCTGCCTCCTTTGGTGGCTGTTCCCACGCTGGTGATCAGCAAGAAAGTTGTTGAAGGGTGCTGTTTCACTATCAGTGTTAGTGATTAAAATGCTAATAAACAGTTTCTTCTGTCTATCCATGTTAGTGATTAAAATGCTAATGAGCAGTTTCTGTTAAGTATTCTATTTGCTTTCTGTTTTAAAAAAATGAAAAAATTACGGCCGGGCAGTGGTGGCGCACACCTGTAATCCCAGCACTCTGGGAGGCAGAGGCAGGCGGATTTCTGAGTTCGAGGCCAGCCTGGTCTACAGAGTGAGTTCCAGGACTGCCAGGGCTACACAGAGAAACCCTGTCTAGAAAAAAAAAACAAATCCAAAAAAAACCCAAAAAAACAAAAAAAAAAAACCAAACAAAACAAAAAAAAAAAGCGAAAGAAAAAAATATTAGTTGGGTATGTGTCTGTGGAAATAACATTACAAACTTGTAGAGTTTTTTTCCTTCTACCTCTCTGTGGGTTCTACAGATAAATTCACACCTCTGGGCCTGTGTGGCAAGCATTTCCCCTGTTGAGCCATCTTACTGGCCCATTTTTATTTTTAAAATTTTTTTTTATTTGAGAGGTAGGCACTAGTACTTTTCCACAGCACTCAGTCATCTCTGAGGAACTGTGACTTCAGGGCCCCTTCATGTGCTGCCTTACAATGAATTATCCTGCCTTTCTACATCATTAACTACCTAGCACAGCTCTTAGGTTGGTAGCACAAATGTGAGAGTCTTTTTTAGCACTTAATTTTCCCTTTCTAATTTAAAAAAATTATTTATTTTAAATAATTATTTATTTACATTTCAAATGTTATCCGCCCTCCCCAGTTTCCCCTCTGAAAATCCCCTATCCCATCCATCCTCCCAGCTTTTTCTATTTGTTAGTATATTTTCTGGCTCTCCTTTGTAGCTCTGGTCTGGAACTCACTGTGAGAGATCCTCCTGCCTCTGCCTCTGCCTCTGCCGATTAAAGGTCGTTGACACCATACCCTGCCCTGTATTTGTACTTTTAAGAGTTGTTATGCTGTATGTTGAGTAGAGAACAACGCAGAACTGTTCTGTGTTTGCACCCAGTGGATCTCAGGGAATAAATTCAGGTTGCCAGGCTTGTACATCAGGCTCTTTACCTGTTAATCCACTGGTCATCTGTACATAAGGTTTTGGAGACAGGGTCTTGTGTAGCCCAGGCTGACCTCAAACTCCCTAGGCAACTGGGGATGACCTTAACTGACCTGGGTCTTCCTGCTTCTACTCCCCAGTGCTGGCATCATCGCTTCCTCCTTGCTGGGGCTGGGACCCAGGGATTCCTCCATGCCAGCAAGCACTCTGCCAGCCGAGCCGCAGGCCCAGCTCTGCTGAGCATGTTCACATCATGCAGTTTTATCTGCTTGCACTTCCTAATTTTTCTTACTTTAAGGAAACTCATACAGGTGTTTAAATATAAAGTGATATTAACTTTGATTAAACATAATTTCAGTAACCTTGTTAGCTACACAGAGTAATTCCATACATCAATCTTCTGGGTAACAAAACTTACTGTGTTTAATTTTCCCAGCAGAAATTCAGGAAGCCAAAGCTCCCAGTCCCTCCATAACCCGGCAAACCAGCATTGAGACGGACCGAGTGACCAAGGAGTTCATAGACTTTCTCAAGACCTTCCACAAGACAGGCCAAGAAGTCTACAAACAGACGAAGATGTTTTTGGAATCAATGCCTTATAAAAGGGTAGGCTGACGCTAACCACTTGGAAATAAGAGCTGTGGTTTAGGGAGGGTTAGGGGAGCTGTAATCTTCTACACCTGAGAAGAACAAGGTGCTAGTTACCTAAGGGCGGCCTTTTAGCTCAGCTAACACCCGACTCCAGGCTAGTACTTTTCCACTGTGCCCTCAGCATCTCTGAGGACCTTCTGCAGCTAGAGGGACAGGCTGCCTGGCTTGTACCCTGAGCTAGTGCAGCCTGCCTGCATAGACCTCTCGCTCAACTGTCAGGCCAGGAGCAGGAACTAGACTTCGTTCCTTGTTACCTGTTTCCCTTTTTGTATTTGGACCTTTCTTCTGCCCTTTATTCCCCAGCTAAGGCAGGGTCTCACTGTCACAGCTGTGGCTGGCCTGGAACTCACTCCATAGACCAGGCTGGCCTGAACTCAGACCCACATTTGAGCCAAAGGTGTAGCCACCATGTAGAGTTTTAGTATTCTTCTCTGTGTTTGTTTAGAGAAAGGGGGAAAGAAAGGAAGGAAAGAAGGAAGGAAAGAAGGAAGGAGAGAGAGAGAGAGAGAGAGAGAGAGAGAGAGAGAGAGAGTGTGTTCCAGGCTAGTCTTTAGCTCCCTGGTTCCTGCCTCAACTGTCACAGTGCTAGGATTACATGCACCACTATGCCTGATAGGGGGTTTATTTTGTGGGGTTTTGAAGAGGGGTATGGACGTGTAGCCTAGGTCACACTTGCCATAGGGCCTTCAACCCCCACCCCTACCCAGCCTCTGGGATGCTGCTGTCATTTCCAGGTGGCATCTGCCACAGTGCTTGTTCACCTGTGTCTTTAGTCCATAATTTCTTATCCGTAATTTCAGTTTTCATAATTCATAAAACTATTTGTGAAAGATTTTGTTTTGTAAGTAAAAATAAAGTCTTTTCACATTCTACAATATTAACTCAACTAGCTCTACCAGTGCCTTCTGGGAGGGGAAGAGAGCTTACAGGAGGGGCGGGGCAGTGTTCCCCAGGCAGCTGCTGTGAGCATGCTCCAAGGGAGGGCTTTCCTTCCTGCTCTTCAGGGTGTTGTCACCCTGCGGTAGACTGTCTCTTTACGTGTTTGTGGAGAAACAGTGACATTTGGAGTACAAGCAAGCTGCCACTAAGTGTGTGTGTGTGTCTGTCTGTGTCTGTAATGACATTGAGCTGTGTGTGTGTGTGTGTGTGTGTGTGTGTGTGTGTGTGTGTGTGTGTAGTGATAGGCTTCTTGAATGTATAAAAAATCAAGTTTGAGGTGGTTTTGCACTGTCAAGAGTGCAAAACTCTAATAAAGTTGCATTTACACTGTAGTATGTACAAAATATATACTACTGTGTTTATATTGTACTTACAGAAACACTGATCAACTGGGTTTGTTTTTCTTCTTCTGAGAAGCATAAACTGCCCTAATTCTGTAAGCACTTAATTGACTTTTTAGTGAGTCTGTGAAAATAAAGGAGCAAGCCTAGTGGTGGGACACGCCTTCAGTAACAGAAGTCTGGAGCAGAGGCAGGTGGATCTCTGTGTTTAAAGTTAGTGTGGTCTACATAGTGAGTTCTAGGCTAGCCAGTACAACACTGTCTCAAATGAATAAGTAAATAGAGAAAACCAAAGCGGCACAACACTGTGCTGCCTGTCAGGGTGTCCATCACCGATCGGTAGACCTGATGAGCTTCAGACTTCAACTGTGTGAAGGCCTGCTGGACAGCTCATTTTCTCTAATACACCAGCACCAGCTGTTTTCGTGCTAAGGCATCTAGTCTTTTTTTGTTTTTGTTTTTTTGTTTTTTTGGGTTTTTTTTTTTTTCGAGACAGGGTTTCTCTGTGTAGCCCTGACTGTCCTGGAACTCACTCTGTAGACCAGGCTGGCCTCGAACTCAGAAATCCGCCTGCCTCTGCCTCTCAAGTGCTGGGATTAAAGGCTTGTGCCACCACTGCCTTGCAGTTTTTCTTTTTTAAGATTTACTTTTTTTTTTTAATATTTTTATTTTCTATATTCGTTGTTTACATTCCAAATGATTTCCCCTTTCCCGGATCCCCCCTCCCCATATGTCCCATAAACTTTCTTCTCTCCATCTCTTCTCCAATCACCTCCCTCCTTTTTCTCTGTCCTTATATTCCCTTCCAATGCTAGATCAATCCTTTCCAGGATCAGGACCCTCTCCATACTTCTTCATGGGCGTCATTTGTTATGCAATTTGTGCCTTGGGTATTCAGGGCTTCTGGGCTAATTAATATCCACTTATCAGAGATTGCATTTCATGTGTATTCTTTTGTGATTGGGTTACCTCACTTAGGATGATATTTTCCAGATCAAACCATTTGCCTAAAAATTTTGTGAATTCATTGTTTCTAATTGCTGAGTAGTATTCCATTGTGTAAATATTAAAAATATGGAACGCTTCACGAATTTGCATGTCATCCTTGCGCAGGGGCCATGCTAATCTTCTCTGTATCGTTCCAATTTTAGTATATGTGCTGCCGAAACGAGCACAGATTTACTTTTTAAAATGTGGGTATTTGTTCTAGGCCAGAAGAAAGCACTGAATCTCCTGGCATAAGAGTTAGAGGCAGTTATGAGCTGCCACATGGGTGCAGGGAACAGAACTCCACCCCTCTTCAACTACAGCAAGTATTCTTAACTGCAGAGCCATCTGTCCAGCAACCACCTCTGTTGTTTTTAGCCATCTTATCACCTACTGGGTTCTCTTTCCTTCTCATTGATCTTGAACTCGTTACCCCCTGAATACTGAGATTATAACTGTGTCTCACCACAGTTATAACCTCACACTAGCCTGGTCTACAGAGTGAGTTCCAGGACAGCCAGGGCTACACAAAGAAACCCTGTCTCAAAACACCAAAAAAAAAAAAAAAAAAAACTAAATAATAATAGTAATCATCATCATCATCATAAGACTTAAGCTTTAGTTGGTAGACTAATGACTGTGGGTTCAAGGGTATATGTGGTCACCTGTGTAGTGCACTATCTGTAGCTTTCCTTTGACCTCTGAACATAGCCTCATGTCTCGAGTAATTTTATTTTAAAGATTTTTTTTTATTATTTTGTGTGTATAGATATTTTGCCTGCATGTATGTCTGTGTACCCAGTGTTTGCATGGCCCATTGAGGTCAGAAGAGGGCATTGGATCCTCTGACACTGGGTTAGGTATGAGCTGCTATATGGGTGCTGGGAACAGAAACTGGGTTCTCCAGAAGAGCAGCCAGTGCTCTTAACTGCTGAGTCATCTCTCCAGTGCTTCAAGAGTGCTTTTGAAGGATGGTGAAAGGCGGGCATTGAGGCGCGTGCTTTAATCTGTACCGTCAGGACTGACAGAGGCAAGTGGATTACCTCTGTGAGATGGAGGCCAGCCAGAGCTACGTAATGAGACCTTATCTCAAAAGGAAAGGAAGAAAAAAAGCACAGAGGAGATGCAGAGAGACGATCCTCTCAAAACCCTCTTATCTAATTCAATGACGCCTTTTCAAGTGTGTTTATGTGGAAACTCAACCGTGCTATTAGGGTGGGCGTGCTGATGCAAGGGCATACTTTAAGCCCTTGGGAGCTGAGGTGGGAGGATTACTCGTGCCCACAAATTTGAGACTGATTTGGATAAAATAATGAGAGCCTGTCTCAAAACTAAAAATCATATGCTGGGTGTGGTGGTGAATGGCTTTCATGTCAGTGTGTGACTCGGAGAGCAGTGAGTTAGAGGCTGGCCTGCACTGAAATGTGGGGTGGAGGACAGCCAGTGCTCTTAGCCACTGAGCCAGCTCTAGACCCTTCATTTTTTTTTTTTTTATTTTTTATTTTTTTTTCCGAGACAGGGTTTCTCTGTATAGCCCTGGCTGTCTTGGAACTCACTCTGCAGACCAGGCTGGCCTCAAACTCAGAAATCCGCCTGCCTCTGCCTCCCAGAGTGCTGGGATTACAGGTGTGCGCCACCACCACCCGGCTTTAATTCGGGTTTTAAAACACGATTTCTCTAGGCTGGAGAGCTAGAGAGGACCCGGGTTCAATTCTCAGCACCCTTGGCGTGGTGGACCTGACACCTTCTTGCTTCTGAGGGCACCAAGCATGCATGTGATGCACATACATGTGTGTAGCAAAGACACACCAGTTTTCCTATGAGCAGCTATAGTATGTGATCACATCTCCTAAGAAAGTGGTCAATTATAATATAGGATCTTTTGGTCATTTCATTGTTTTTGTTTTGTTTTGTTTCTTAGAGAGTCTTTCTATTAAGATTTGCTACTGCCTTGCATGATGGCTTCCACCTTTAATCTCAGCACTTGGAAGGCAGAGGAGGGTGGTTTTTTTTAAGTTCTAATCCTAGGACAGACTGGGCTATGATAGAGAGACCCTGACTCAAAAAACAAACAAGAAAAATAACAACAATAAAAAAACAAGGGCTGGAGAGCTGGCTCAGTGGTTAAGAGCACTGGCAGCTCTTGCAGAGGTCTAGGGTTCAGTTCCCAGCACCCACACAGCCACACACAGCTGTCTGTAACTCCCATTCCTGGGCTTCTGACACCCTCATACATACATTCAGGCAAAACATCAGTGCACATAAAATTAAATAAGCACATGAATAAAACAGAAACAATTGCTACTAGTTACTTTATGTTAACTTACTTATGGAAAAGGGTTTTTTTTCTGTTTTGGTGAAGAGATTATAGTGTGAAATGTATCTTCATCTTCACTCACACTTCCCCAGAATAAATGGAAAGATGTGGGCCCTTCTGTAACTTAAATTTTGCTGAGCATTTCACGGGCATGTATTTATCTGTTTTTGAAATGAGGTCTCCTGTAACCTAGGCTGGCCTTGAACTCCTGATCCTCCTGCCTCTCCCTCCAAGTGCTTAATCACATGGTGTACAGCGCTGGTTTACACTGTGCTGGAGCACTCTACCCACTCAGCTACACTGCCAGCACCCTCTTTACTGGTCTAAACCAGATAGTAGTTTGACCTTTCTGGTTACTGTTAGAAACCAGAAGGATATGGCTAAAAGGAAGAGACTCATCAAAACAAGCTTTAATTCTTGAGGAAGTTGGGAGGAAGTAGCACAGACTTGGTCTAAAATTAGAAGCAATGCGTTCTCACTTATACACAGAAGCTGAAAATGTTGACATCGTAGGAACAGATTGTAGAACAGTGCCTCCAGGTACTGGGCAGCACGGAAAAGTGGTGAGGAAAGGAGGGCCAGCAGGTACAGGGTTAAACCTCCAGTGCTCCAGTGCTCCTGTGTGTGTGTGTGTGTGTGTGTGTGTGTTTCTGCATGGCAGTTTGTGGATATGCGTGCAGGTGGCCACCGAGGTCAGCAGAGGGTGTGGGGACTCAGAAGCTGTAGCTCCAGGCTGTTGTGAGTCGCCTGATATGGATGCTAGAACTTGATTCTGGTCCTCTGGAAGAGCAGCAGGTCCTCTTAACCTCTGAGTCATCTCTCCAGCCTTTCTGATGTTCTTAAGCACAGCAGGAAAACTATGGTTGTTGACACATAGCCATACATGGTGTATTCCAAAATAATGAGTGGAAAGGAATTCGAATATTCCTGCTACAGCACATTGACAACCTAGGATCATATGCCAAGGGGGCCTTGGTCCGTTCGCTGCACCTTGTATAGAAGAAGTATCACGATACCCATGAATATGGAGATACTAGAGGGCAATCAGCGTTTCTTTAAAGTGAAAAAAATAAATGAATATTTTAAAATTTAACTCAAAATGGATCCAAAACCTACATGTTACAGCTATTAAAGTCTAAAAAGAAGTTCAGCCTACACGGTAAGACCCTGTCATGAAGAAATTAACAGTAGTAGTAATAGTAATAAGTACTAATAGTGAGGGAGATGATGTAAATGAAATAGAGTGTGCACAAATTGTATGTACATACAGTGATCTGTATCGACTATCAGTAGTAGAGGTTTCTTTTTTGCAGGATATGTAAGTTCTTTTAGAGTCAGCTCAGTGCAAAAAAAAAAATGTGTTTTAGAGACTTGTTCAAATTTGGTGTTCTCAGACTTATCAGCTGCTCACCAACCTGTTGTCTGTTGATTCCAGGATTTAAGTATCGAGGAACAGTCAGAGTGTACTCAGGATTTTTACCAGAATGTGGCTGAAAGATTGCAGACCCGCGGGAAAGGTAATATGTTGTCAGCCAGCTGTTGTGAGGCAGCCGGTTGTAGCTCAGGTAGCTGCCCTTGCCTCCTCTGATTGGCCTGGCTGGCACCAGAGGACTGCACTGACATTGGCTTGCGCCTCACACCCCGTCGCAGAGCCCTTGAACGCCTCCCTATGTATGACCTGGGCAATTAGGCAGTGCTTTGAGTGATATACTTCCTATATTGTGAGTAAAGTGGGGAAGCTCAGAGATGCTCAGGCAGTGTTCTGTTCTGTATGAATCCCCACCTTGGAATTGCCATTCGGGGAGTCATTGTTCACGATGACATAAACCTAAGGGAGAGAGAGGGAGCAGAAAAAAATTGCGCCTCACTGACTTACAGCTTTAGGTTTGCTTTGTAGAGATCCTCCTGCCTTCTATCGACACTGCACTTGAAGATGCATTTCACATATGTTTGATGTCCACATGCATGCTTCAGAGAGAACAAGGTGGCTTTGTGGAAAACCACAGAGGGAAGGAGATTTGCCAGTGCTTGGCAGCCTTGGGAACTGCAAGTGTTTTACCAGTGTAGCAATAGAGAAGGCCCCACAGAAGTCTTCTTACTAGGCAGCGCATATTCCTGTTAGGTTCCAGTGAACCAGTTCCAATGTAGGTGGGAATTCTGTGTGATGGAGTTTAGAAAGTTGTTAATTTTTTTTTTTTTGGATTTTTTTATTTTCGAGACAGGGTTTCCTTGTGTAGCCATGGCTGTCCTGGAACTCACTCTGTAGACCAGGCTGGCCTCGAACTCAGAAATCCACCTGCCTCTGCCTCCCAGAGTGCTGGGATTACAGGCGTGCACCACCACCGCCCGGCTGAAAGTTATAATTTTTTTGTTGTTGGTTTTTTTGTTGTTGTGTTTTTGAGACAGAGTCTCACATAGCTTAGGCTGGCCTCTGACTTGTTGATAGGCAAGGATAACCTCATGTTCCTGATCCCCCTGCCTCTACCGTCCAAGTGCTAAGAAGACAGACATGCACCACCCTGCCTGCTTTATACAGTGCTGTGGACCCCAGGGCTTCATGCATAATGGGGCCCATCTCCAGCCCAACTAGTTATGAATTTTTAAAGAAGATTTTTAATATTTCTTTACTAGGTGTGTTTATAGATTTTTTTCTGTATGGAAAATACTACAAAAATAAAGTCTGGATTTGAAGTCCTTGTCTTGAGCTGCTGTACCGCTTTGTATATTCCAGTGCCTCCAGAGAAAGTGGAGAAGATAATGGATCAGATCGAGAAGCACATCATGACCCGTCTGTATAAGTTTGTCTTCTGCCCAGAGACTACCGATGACGAGAAGAAAGATCTCGCCATTCAAAAGAGGATCAGGTGATGGATTGCAGTGTCTGCTCTATCTACTCTCTTATCAGTAGATAATGGAATGATAGTCTGTGGCTAACAGTGCAGTGCGTGTGGGTTTCCAGCCTTGGAAGGAGCAGCATGAGCTTCCCGGCCAGGCTTATGATAACCTGCTCTTCGGTCTGGCTGGAGAGGACCCATGTTGGCTATGTGAGATCATTCTAGATCCCTAAAAGTTTCAAGGAAAGTCCAGTGGGAAACTGACTGTCAGTCTCTAGGTGGTGGAGGACGTCCATCTTTCTTCCTCTGTAGGCACGACTTTGGCAGTCTGAACTGACCGACACATTCTCAGGGACTTCATGGGTGAACCCAGACTTCGCAGTTCAGCAGCAGTGGAACACTTAGAGATAAACCTGTGTTAGTTATTTCTTCACTGTTGTGGAGAAATACTTGACAGAAACAACTGAAGTGAAGGAATTATTTTGGCTTGTAGTTCAGGAGGAACGGCCCATCATGGTGGGGAAGGCAGAACTAGGGCAGACACAGAGCTGGAGCTGCCTTGGACTCCACAGGTCAGGAAGCCTCCCCTCCTCTCTTCCTCGTGTGTACATGAATGTGCCTGGGTATATGCTATGTGTGCCACGGGCATACGGGGAGCCATGGAGGTCAGAAGAAGCATTGGGTCCCCTGAGTCTAGAGTTACAGACGGTTGCGAGCCTCCCATGTAGGTGTGGGAAACCGAACCCAGGGCCTGTGTAAGAGCAGACAGTGCTCTTAAGCTCTGAGCCATCTCCTAGCCCTCTTTCTCTTGTTTTTTTGAGACAGAGTCTCACGTAGCTGAGGCTAGCCTTGATCCCCTGATCTTCTTTCTTCTACCTCCCAGCTGCTGGGATTACAGGTCTGCCCACCATGCTTTCCTCCCTTCTACTCCGCTTGAGCCCCCAGCCCATGGATGGTGCCCCTGAAATTTAGGGTAGCTCTTATCTCCTTAGTTAATCTTCTCTACAAGCCTTCACCGCTGAGTCCAGGGTGTCCTCTAGGCCATTCTAAGTTGAGTCAAGTTACCAGATTAACCATCACAGCACACAGGGTGCGTTCCAGGGCTCAGCCGTACAAAGACTCTAGGGGACCCTGTGTCCTTGGCTGAGGACCCCAAGTGAGGTCTCAGACAAAGGGGCTGGTAAGTACATGGAGATGCGACACCACAAGGGAGGAGTTGACACCAGGCAGACGCAGGCTAGAGCCCCGAGGGGTGGAAGACTGAGGGGTGGGCTCAGAGCATTCACCATGCTGACGGAAAGCTCAGCAGAGGCCTGCATACAGGCAGGGTGAGCCAGGAAGTGGCTGAGGTTGGGGGACACAGGTCTTCCTCTTCAGGGGCTCTAGAGTCTTGGCCATGGAAGGCAGGGTGTAACAGTGCAGGACCAGCTGTGGACCGTGAGGACAACAAGCACAGGTTCCCAGCCTTCACAGCAGAATCTCCTTTGAGCCAGGACACTCTGCCCTCTGTCCCCTGCTGTGATAGGGACAGAAACATGTGGCCTCCAGGGTTTTCCTTGCTGTGTCAGCTAATCTTAGAGAGGTGAGAGTCATATGCTTGAACTTGGGGTTGCCTAGGAAGGCAGTGCTCCCTCGTTTTGATTGGAGGAACAACAAGATTAGAGTCTACCCTCTGTTCTCAGACCTCTTCCTGACCACCCCTGTCTCTGCAGGGCTCTGCACTGGGTGACACCTCAGATGCTCTGTGTCCCTGTCAATGAGGAAATCCCTGAAGTGTCCGACATGGTGGTGAAAGCGATCACAGGTCAGTGTGGCTAACCTTTCTGTCTGAATGTTCTCCATGGCTTACCATGATGCTGCAGTATAACCCATAGGAAAGCCCTTAGAGATCCCCCTCCTTCCCTCCTCCCTTCCCTTTTTCCTTCCCTCCTTTCCCTCTTTCCCTCCCCCTTCCTTCTCTCCCCCTTCCTTCCTTCTCTCCTCCCTTTTCTCCTTCTCTCCTCCATCCTCCCTTCCCTCCTCCATCCTCTTCCCTCCTCCCTTCCCTCCTTCCTTCCTCCATCCTCCCTTCCTTCTTCCTTCCCTCCTCCCTTCTCCCTCTTTCTTTCTTTCTTTCTTTTGCTCATTCAGTTAAGACAGGATCTCACTATGTAACCCTGGCTAGCCTGGAACTTGCTATGCAAGACCCGGCTAGCTTCAGACTCAAGATCTGCCTGCCTCGGCCTCTGCTACCTGAGCTGGGCGCTCCACACTGCAGCAAGTAAGCTCCTTCCTGTCTTGTTTTGTGATGGAGTTCTCTCCTTTTCACTTGAACTGATTTTGATATTTAAAAAAATTATTGATTGGTTGATTTTTTTTTTTTAATGTACATTGGTGTTTTGCCTACATTGTGTGTGTGCAACTGGAGTTACAGACGGTTGTGAGCTGCCCTGCAGGTGCTGGGAATTGAACCTGGGTCCTCTGGAAGAGGAGCCAGAACTCTTAACTGCTGAGCCACCCGTCTGGTCCCATTCTTCTGATATTCTCTTTAAAGTAACATGTCCCCTCCTCCACCTCTGTCTGTCTGTCTGTCTGTCTGTCTTTGGGGCTGTGAGGACAAAGAACAACATATGGGAATCAGTTCTCTCCTTCCACAGTGTGTGTCAAGGGGATTGAACTCGTACCCGTCAGGCATTGCAGCTGTGCTGTTACATACCAAGCCATCTGGTGCCCCAGTGTCATCCTTTGATCCTTGAGATAAACTAAGGTCCAACACAGCTAGAGGTGACAGTGACTGCTACTGCTCTTGTCCACTCAGCCTACTCTCTGCTTTCCTGTCTGAGGAAGGCCTTGTCTGCGGCCGAGAAGCGGCGGGCACAGTGAAGACTTTCTAAACTGAGTATAGAGCTGTGTTGGGAGAGGCTGGGGATGGACCTCAGCTGACGGAGCCCTGTGTTCCATCCAGTATGCTGGTGCACATCCACCATCTCAGCAGTTGGGAGGTCAAGGTCATCCTTACTACATAAGGAATCTGGGGCTAGCCTGGGCTATAAATATAAGCTTCAGTTGAAAAGATAAAGACACAAAAAGCAAGTGAACAATAAGAAGCAGTGAGACACGTTTAAAACCATGTTCTCCTTTTCCATGGGGCTCCAAGGCTTCTTGGGCAGAATTGTTTCATTCCCAGTCTGCCTTCTGCTGGCTTCATGATCGTGGGTAGTCAAGCAGCCCCTCTGACACTCTCTGACCCATGTTTGAGGTGGATGGTGCTTTGGGGAGCTAAGTTCCCCTATACTAAGTTAACTGCTGGAGTGCTGGATAATGGAGACAGCTCTGGATCCTAGAGGACTAAGCCTATTGCTGCTGTCCCCACGCTGATGCAAGGATGGTCTTACTGTCTCTCTCTGCCTAAGCATCCTGTGCTGAGATGCCAGGTGCGCACCAGCAGTTGCTTCTTATGTGGTAACTGCCTCACGGGGCACTGCCTCCTCTTCACAGACATCATTGAGATGGACTCGAAGCGTGTGCCTCGTGACAAGTTGGCCTGCATCACCAGGTGCAGCAAGCACATCTTCAATGCCATCAAGATCACCAAGAACGAGCCAGCCTCTGCCGATGACTTCCTGCCCACCCTCATCTACATCGTCCTGAAGGGCAACCCCCCTCGCCTACAGTCCAACATCCAGTACATCACTCGCTTCTGCAACCCCAGCCGGCTCATGACGGGCGAGGATGGCTACTACTTCACCAACCTGGTAAGAGGTGGCTCCTGGAGGCAGGAGAAGACCCAGGAGGGGATTTACCTGAGGGAGGTGAGAGGCTGGCCTTGGACCCCTGACAGCTTAGAGCTCCCGAGGATGTATGCCTCTCAGAGTGGAGGTGACCATGACCAGCCTGTGCCCATGTTCTACCGCCCTGCACTTCTCCAGAAGTGCCTCTCACTCAAGGCCGCTCATCTCTTTGAGGAGTTGAGATCCGAGGAGAGCAGGCTGTCCGGCGCCAGTTGCCTACTGGGCACCAGCATCACTCCAGCCCCATGTGCTCTGCTGCAAGGAGGAATTCACTGACACCAGTGTTGCTGACTTAATCCCTCCAGTGGAGATTCAGCATTGCCATGGACATAGCATAGGCCCTTTTTGGAAATGAAAGTGCACTGGGTGTAGAAGCTGTTTTGGCTCTGAAAGCATGTTTCACATGTAATAACAGGAGCTCAGGGTGAGGTTAGAGCAGGTATCACAGACCCGGGAGTGCTCATAGGTGGGAAACAGCTGGACTGAGGAGCTGTGAGAGGCTAGAGAAGGTGGAATGGAGAGCAGGGGACACAGTCTGCTGAGGAACAGGGAAGTAGAGCTGTGAAGCTGTGGAAGATTCTGGAACAAGGGGAAAATCAAGTGTCCAGAAAACTGGGCATACCGGTGCATAGAAGCAGCTGAGAGGATGGGTGGGCAGATCAAAAGCGCTGGGTTACATAGTGAGTTCCTGTCTAAAAAGAGGACAGCCAGGCCTCGTGCCCATGCCTGCAGTCTCAGGACTCCAGAAGCAGACGTACCAGGATCCAGAAGACTAGGAATTCAAGAGCATTCTTGGCTATGTAGTAAGTTTATGGCTAGCCTGGGCTACTAATTATCTCTGAGACAGGGCAGAGGATATATAGCTTGTGACAGAGCTCTTGCCTAGCATGCACAAGGCCCGTGTTCAATCCCCGGTATTAGGAATGGTGAAAGATGGAAAACTCTGCCTGAATTCTTACAGCCTTTCTGCCTGACTACCATGCGGTTCTCTTTTTCTCTGCAGTGCTGTGCTGTGGCGTTCATTGAGAAATTAGATGCCCAGTCTTTGAATTTAAGTCAGGAGGATTTTGACCGGTACATGTCTGGCCAGACGTCCCCCAGGAAGCAGGAGTCTGAGAGTTGGTCCCCGGAGGCCTGCTTAGGTGTGAAGCAGATGTATAAGAACTTGGACCTCCTGTCTCAGCTGAGCGAGCGGCAGGAAAGGATCATGAGCGAAGCCAAGAAACTTGAAAAAGACTTGATAGACTGGACAGACGGGATTGCCAAGGAAGTTCAAGACATTGTTGAGAAATACCCACTGGAGATCAAGCCCCCGAACCCACCCTTAGCAGCCATCGACTCTGAGAACGTGGAGAATGACAAGCTCCCTCCCCCACTGCAGCCGCAGGTGTACGCAGGCTGATGGCTTGCTCGGCCGCGTGTCCTCGGGGCTGATTTCAGGAGCTGCTGCGTTCCACTGTCCAGGTCTGGGATATGAGTTAACTGCTAAACTTTCAAAGTATTTTTAAGGTACAGATTTAGGGATTGTTTATTTTTTTTCCCTAGCAGGGGAGGCTTAGTAAGTAATAATGTACTATTTATTTGAGTTGGTGGAGTAGGTTGGCGTGAACTGTCACTCTTTTGTGTCCTCCCTGATTTTCCCATGGGCTTCCTCTGTGGTAGACACTGTTGTTGGTTTTGGGCAAACACTGCCTTTTAAAGGATAAGACAGATGCTATAGAGTCTATGTTGAAATGAATTCTATGTTCCCACACTCTTCAAGTGTGAAATAATTTTGTAATTGTAAAGATAGAAGATAATGTTAATAAGTAAATATGTAAAATTGTAAATATGTAAAAAAAAAATAGGGCTGGGGAGGGGTGATATCGGTGTGCATGGCATTTCATGAGCTGATTTGTTTTTTTTTAGGTGAAAATGAAATATATTGAATGTTTGCCTCTAGCACCATTTTATTTGGTTTGTCCCACTAAAAATAATCTAAAAAATTTTGAGCTTTAACAGGACATTAGCACTAACTGCCCTAACTCTGAGGTTCTTTCTGGTACATGTTAGGAAGTTGTGACACCAACTTTTAGGTCACATACAGAATTGTTTTGGGACCCTGGGGAGGTGACTCAGTCAGTAAAGTACTTTTCACACTGATGTGAGGACCTGAGCTCCCTGTCCAGCCCCCATGTGACAAGCCGGGCATGGTGACACACACTTGGACCAGCACTGCTGGGAGGCAGAGAGGGGCAGGTCCCTGGGGTGGGTCTCTCACGATGAGAGATCCCTTGTAAGCAAACAAATCAAGATTGAAGGAGCCTGAGAAATGACAGCCAAGGTTGAAACTCTGGCCTCCACACACCCACATACGTGCCTGTGTCCCTCCACACACCTGTACCACACACACATGAACACGTGGAGTTGCTGATTAGTACGGTTGACTTTGAACTGTGCTTGTAGCCTCCTTTCCCTTGTTTATCCAATAAACTTCCCCCACAGCGTTGTGGGGGCTGTTGCCTTTTTTATTTGGTTGGTTTTTGTTTTGCTCCCTGGTCTTTTGAGACAGGCTGTTGCTATGTAACCCAGGAAGCCCTCAAACTTGTGATCCTCCTATCTCAGCCGACCGATGTTGGGATTCAGACAAATTATCACTGAATTCTGAGATACAGAGATGTGGTTGTGGATGGAAGTTGGATCGAATGAATAAGGCTATGGGAGTTGACAGAACTTCTCAAAGCGTGAAGCAAGTGGGTGCCTCGTGCTCTTCACAGCCTGCCTTAACCTTGTCAACAGCTAACAGAGTCAACAGCTCTCACAGACATCTCCCGGAACTTTCAACCTCAGAATTGACAACTGTGGCCTAAGATTTTCTTGTTATGGCAAGACTGCCTTGTACATTGTGGGATGTTGTGTAGGATTTCTAGTTTCTGAACTCAGTAGATGCCAGCAGCCCCCTATGTTTCTAGGAAAATGGTCTCCATTCATGTGTGGTGTCAGGTGCTTTATAAGCCTGGTACTCTGGAGGTGGAGGCAGGAGGATCAGCAGTTCAGATCGTCCTCATACACAGTGAGTTTGAGGTAAGCCTGGGCTGTAGAGATCCTGTCTCAGAGGGAAAGAGCCAGGCAGTGGTGGCGCACGCCTTTGATCCCAGCACTTGGGAGGCAGAGGCAGGCGGATTTCTGAGTTCGAGGCCAGCCTGGTCTACAGAGTGAGTTCCAGGACAGCCAGGGCTATACAGAAAAACCCTGTCTCAAAAAAACCAAAAAATAAAACATGAGAGAGAGAGAGAGAGAGAGAGAGAGAGAGAGAGAGAGAGAGAGAGAGAGAGAGAGAGAGACTGACTCTGGACATTATCTAATGTCTCTAATGCTAAAAATCCCTGGTCTTTTGTCAGCACGCGGGTTATGCACCTGGTAGTTACTACGCTCTGACCAAAGGATATTGCACTGATTATACAGTGTAATGTTACTTGATGTCTTCCTCTGTGAGGCCCTGCAGGGGAGAATCTTCTCTAATCCCTGTGGATTTTTTTAATAACCAGATTATACCACAGATGGATGACTCTTCTAATGGTTATCAGTACCTCTGTGAAATTAGGAGTTCCTCAGGACACCATTCATTCTTCAACAGTGTCATGCCATTCAAGTGGCTGGGAAAGACTTTCTTTCCTAACATATTTTCCTAAATGTTTACTACAAATATGCAGTATAATAATTTTGTAATAGAAGTAGGACAAGAATGTAACTTTAAAAAAGTATTTCTTTTGTTTTTAATTATGTCTCTGTGTATGCATGTGTGGGAGTGCAGGTACTTATGGAGGCCAGTAAAGGGCGTCAGATCCCCGGGACCTAGAGTGACAGGCAGCTGTAGTGAGCTATGTGGTTTAGTTGCTGAGA
Source organism: Apodemus sylvaticus (assembly GCF_947179515.1). NCBI lineage: Eukaryota > Metazoa > Chordata > Mammalia > Rodentia > Muridae > Apodemus > Apodemus sylvaticus. The sequence continues at coordinate 39,144,357 of NC_067493.1, read as the reverse complement.
ACCAAACTCAGGTCTCCTGCAAGAACAATATATACGCTGGTAACTGTTGAGCCATCTCTCCAGCGTGAAATATAAAACTTTAATGCTTTATGAAAGCTAATATTAAATATACCAGATTTGACGCATCGGGAGTTGCTAAAGACATAGAGCATTTGAATCAGCTGTTCCCCATGTTTACCCAGAAAGCAGCGAATGGCGGTCGGGTGCCAGTGAATTGGCTGAGGAGATGGCTCAGTAAGTAAAGCTCACAAGCTTTGCAAGTGTGAGGCCCTGGGTTCAATCCCCAGAACCGTGTTAAAATCCTGGTGTGGTGGGACATTCTTGTCATCTTAGCTCTGAGGAAGTGGAGGCAGCCTGGTCTGCTTGGAGAGTCCCCGGCCAGTGAGAGACACCATCTATCTTCAAAAAACAAGGTGAGTAGCATTTGTCCAGAGGAACTAATCAAGGTTGATCCCTGGCTTTCACACCCATGTATGGATCTTCTTTGAGATTAATGTGGCCTTGAGGTATAGCTCAGTGGTTGAGCATTTGACCAGAATAACGTGGGCCCAGGTGATTACAGTAGCTAGCATACTTTCCTTTTCTTTATTTTCTCTACTTTCTAGGTGCTAATTCAGGTCCACATAGGCTACATTTTCCTGGAAACATTCAGTTCTTTTAGTTGTATGATGTTAAATATAATAATCATATCAAGGCTGGCAGGGTAGGGGCAGAGGAACGAGTTCAAGGTCTGATCCCTAGCACTGAATAAACAAACAGAAATAGTTCAGTGTCAGCCTTGGTTATATTAGGAGTTTGAGGCCAGCCTAGGCTACATAACATCTACTATAAAAAAACAAAACAAAAAACAAATAAATAAGAAGTACCTGTCAGCTTCTTACAAAAGCTGACCTGTGAGTTTCTTGCTCGCTGAGTTTCAGTGGATATGTCCCTGGGCTAGTGCTTGAGATAATGGTTTCATGCCTCAGGTAGAGGTACAATTTCAGCATCAGGACAGTGGTCAGAGATTCTGTTTTCTGAACAAGAACGTGTGGTATTGCTGGATATAGTGGCACAAGCCATTAATCCCAGCACCAGGGAGGCAGAGGCAGGTGGATCTCTGGAGTTTTGAGGCCAGCGTGGTTTCCAGAGTTCTAGGACAGCCAGGACTACACAAGACAGAGGGTTTTTTGTTTGTTTGTTTGTTTGTTTGTTTTTGTTTTTAAAGAAACACTGTCTCAAAAAACAAAAACAAAAACACAGACAACAACAACAAAAGAAAGTCTGGTATTTATGTACTGTGAATGTGATTTGAATCAAGTGTTGGGAAAGATGTCTCTATCAATAAAGTTTCACGATCCATCCTTCTTCCAAGTAAGTTAATGTTTGGTTCCTTACTACAAACAAAAAACAAAAAACAAAAAAACATAAGGGCTGGAGAGATGGTGCAATGATTAAGAGCACTGCTCTTCCTGAGGTCCTGAGTTCAGTTCCCAGCAACCACATGGTGGCTCCAAACCCTCTGTAATAGGATCTAGTGCCCTCTTCTGGTGTGTCTGAAGACAGCTACAGTGTTCCCAAATAAATAAATCTTGTTGGGGGAGGGGAGGAGGAAGAGAAAAGAAAAGATGACATTACTTAATTAGTAATTAATTACTAATATTTTTGTCACTGTGGTAATGGTTTGGAGCTTTAAGAGACAGCTGTTGAAGATTGGTAATTAGTTTTATGTTGCTGTGACAGAAGTCCCAACTTAACAGCTCACGGGAGGGAAGGTTTATCCTGGCTTCCTGGTTCAGATAGTCTCAGTCCGTCATGGCAACTGGAACACAGAATGGAACTCCTTACTTGGTGGCAGGCCAGGAAGCAGCTGCTGGAATGCTAACTGCTGACCTGTAATCTCCAAGGCTGTCTCCTTCCGACCCATGGCCATTAGCCAGGGATCACGTGATTAGACACATGAGCCTGTGTGCACACGGGAGGACACGTCACACTGTTGTTATTTCCAGTGATCACACACATGAACCTGTGTGGACATGTCACACTGCTTTTATCCCCCTACCTAGACCCCCTGTCACCATCTCTTTTGGCAGGCACCAAATACTTCCCTCCCTCACTGTACCTTGCTGCTACATGTCTGGAACTATTAGAACACTTTTGGGGGGGGGTCTTTTAGGTAGGTCTGCTGGAGAGGTACCCCAATAGTCCTATCCACTGCCTCCACTGAGCTAGAAAAAGGCAGAATGTTTACTGTCTTAACTCCATAATAGCTGTTAGGATTACCTCTTCAGAAGGGGAGGGTGAGATTTGACTAGGCAGCTTAGAGCAAAAGGTCCAAAAGAAGAGTAACCAGTTTCTCTCTTGACTAAAAGCCAGATGCCCGCGGCCACGGCAGCCTTCCCAGGGGCCAGAGCTGCCAAAGGTGTCTGGGGGACTCTGATCTCAGATAGTGTTCTTCGGTGTTTCTAGGGTTATGTGGTGGTAGTTCCTTCCTGGGAGAAGAGGTAAGCTCTGTCTCTCTCTAAGGTCTGAATGACAAGTCAGGGCACAATTCCACCCGAGTCCAGGGTTGCCGGTGAACTTAGTGGGCTTCTTTACAGGAAGATGGGGGGTTGGTTACAGGGTGTGGATGTTCCTCCGCTCACCAGCCACACCTGGGAAGCCTTGTCCAGCAAGGATGAGGGCTCCCATAACCACAAAGATGTAGCCCCAGCCCAACACCTCGTGTGCAGAACTGAAGAAAGGCCAGAGTGAAGGTGTATATGGCAGATGATGGGAATTTGGCCAAGCCTTCCCTTGAGTGTGAATGTGGACAGTGTGTGCAAATGTGAATACGTGTGAAGGACCGGTTAGTGTGTGCAAAAGGCTCACAGCAACCGCAGCTTCATTCTCCCAAATGTTTATAGCTGAAGACTGTTTGACTCTAGACCCCTGAGACTAGCTAATGCCGCCGCCTCTTCTGGCCACAATAAAGGTGCGGAGGTTCTGAGTTGTTGCTGTAGCCGGGACCACTCCGTCAGAGTGCCCACAGCTCACCTGACTCCAGATTTTTTCTGTCCATGCATTGTAACCTTTTCTTCCTTGCTTGCTTGTTCCTAGCCAAGCCCTAGCCACGTTGAATGCCACCAGCTCTGTTCTTCCCTGGTGTGTGCATGTGTGTGGATGCGTGCGTGCGTGCGCCAGATTTTTTCTGTCCATGCATTGTAACCTTTTCTTCCTTGCTTGCTTGTTCCTAGCCAAGCCCTAGCCACGTTGAATGCCACCAGCTCTGTTCTTCCCTGGTGTGTGCATGTGTGTGGATGCGTGCGTGCGTGCGTGTGTGCCTTCGTGTGTGCCTCCTGACTCCAGCTTTTCGGTATTTGTGTCGATCCTTGGTTCATTCCCTCATCATTCCTGGTGAAGGTCAAGTATCCACTGAGCTGGGTGTAGCATCCTCTGTCCTTCCCTGGTGTGTGAGTGTGTGTGTGTGTTTGTGTGTGTGTTTTAGGGTGGGATGTCAACTCTCAACAATAAACCCATCTGGGGTGCTATTTCCCAAGGGTGGGGCACAGCTGAAAGTTCAAACATGGAGGTCAGACCAGGTTAGCTCTTCAGAGGACGAGAACTGGTGCAGTAGTAGGTGAGGGCTACCGGGCGGTGGTGGCACACGCCTGTAATCCCAGCACTCTGGGAGGCAGAGGCAGTCGGATTTCTGAGTTCAAGGCCAGCCTGGTCTACAGAGTGAGTTCCAGGACAGCCAGGGCTATACAGAGAAACCCTGTTTCGGAAAAAAAAAATCCAAAAAACAAAAAACAAAACAAAGAAAACAATAGTAGGTGAGGCTTGTTAAGACAAATCTTCCAGTCTAGAGAACATAATCTACAGCCTGGGTGGAACTAATGTTCCAGAGAGGCCTGGTCAATTACCTGGCCAAGGGGCCTCCTTTGGAAGGCAGGCTTAGTTTAAGCCATGCTAAAGAGAGGTATGGAGGTATTTCTTTGTCTTAGAGCCCTCTTCCAGAGATTCATTGAGACCACTCTCATAAAACAGCCCCAGTCACTTACCATAATAATAATTTACTATTTATAAAACTTAGAAAGTCTGTATATGCTGGTCAGGTTTAAAGAAAAAAATGTATAATGGAATTGTCAGAGTTTTGTTTTTTTCCTATCAAAGAAGGCCAGTATTCCATACACCATCTTGGTTTTTGGTTAGGTGGTTTTGTTTTGTGGTTTTGAGGCTGTGACTGTCCTGAAAGTCACTCCATAGTGAGACTAGGCTAGCCTTGAACTCACAGAGATCTCTGCCTGCCTTTGTCTCTGGAGTGCTGGGATTACAGGCATGCAAAGCAGAAAATACCAGGGTAATCAAGGAAATTGTGTGCACAGATGAAGGTAAAAAAAATGCATGCTGGGGTGGGGGTGGGGACATCCTCTTAGAGATGAGGCAGGAGGAACTGTTGGAGAACAGACCAGGAGGGGGATAATGACTGGACTGTAAAAAAAAGATATAATAATAATAATAACAATTATTATTATTATTTAAAATGCACGATGGTGCTTGGGTTATGCTGGAGGTTGCATGAGGGTGAAATGTGTTGGCAGTTTGAAGTGAATACAGGGTCTGGGTCCCTAGCTCCACAGGTGGCTGTGGTGACCTCACACAGCTTTCTGGCAGTTCTGATTGGGTGACTGTCCCAACCTGCCTATTTGTGAAAAGGACCTAACACAGGACACCATGCAGGATTCCCAGAGAGGGAGTCAGGGTGCCCCGGTCAAAGCATTGAGTGCAGGAGTGTAGAGAACCTCCATTAAGTGGGAACTGAACTGGGGTTCCCTGTCACAGGTTTTGCTAACAGCCTTGTCTGAGGAAGGACTGCACGCTGCATCTTAAGAGCACAGGACAGAAGTAGCCGGTACAGCAGACTTTCCAACACAAGGAAGATGCACAGTGCTATGTCTGAAGGCTTTTCTGTTTATATGTTATACAGCCTCCTCTGTGAAGGAAACGCATGTTTAAGAGCACTCTGACCTTTGACCCCCCTCTACGGAAGGACGGAAGTTATCTTTACACTAGATGACCTTTTCGGTAAGATGAACGGGGCTTTTCTATTCCCGTGTGCTTTTCGTCTTGTACTTCCTTATCTTTGTTCTCCCTGATAATAATCTATTAAACATTCCATTTCCTCATAAGCCGATTTCCATCATGGTTTGATGACCACACAGTGGTCTTTGTATGCAGTTGTCTTTAATAACAACTCAGCATTGGGCTTACTCTGCATCCCCAGAGATTCCCACATGAGCCCCCATGCTTCGTTTAGCTGGGTCCTGACGTCTGCTCCTTCGGCTCCACTGTCTCTAAACCTGTTTTTCTTTGAGATAGAATATTCTCTCCCCCCTCTTAGGACTTCTTTTTTCCTAAGCCTCTTATTTACCCTGTCTCCAGATTTCCTTGCAAGTGACAGTGACATAGACAGGCTACCAAAAAAGAACTGGGTGATGTCATCCGATTCTGGGATTTTTTTAAAATCTTTTTAAAAACGGTTCTTCCGGTTTTTCCTGTGGCCTATAATTATCTTAGTTACTGTTATGTTGCTGTGGAGAGACACCATGATCTCTTATAAAAGAAAGTCTTTAATTGGGGGCTTGCTTACGACTTCAGAGGGTCAGTTCATGATCACCGCCGTGGGAAGCAGACAGGCATGGCACTGGAGCAGTAGCTGAGAGCTTTCCCTCCTCATCTATAGGCAGAAAGCAGGGAGGGGTGATAGTGGGCGTGGCATGGAGTTTTGTGAAACCTTGAAATCACCCCTGGTGACACACCTCCTTCAACAAGGCCACACCTCCTAATCCTTCCCAAACAGTTCCTCTAACTAGGGCCAGGCATTCAAGCGTCTGGGCCTTTGGGGGCCATTCTCATTCAGACCACTATAATATTTGCTAGATTATAGGCACTAAATAAAAATAACAATAACTGTTGTCAATCAACAATAAAGAGTACAGAGTACAGAAGACCCTCTGCCCAAAGAACTCTCAATAGCTTCTGCAGCCTCCTAGGTTTCAGGCTTTCCTTGCCTGAGTCCTGCTTGATGTTATAAATATTGATTTGATGGTGTTTTACTGTGTATTTCTGCCTTTCCATCTGCTACTTGCACTTATTCAAAACCAAATGCATAGCAGTGGTAGCCAGTTCTCTTGGATGGTACCTGGAGAGTGCGCACATGCTGTGCACACACAGACATGCACACACAGACATGCACACACACGCATGTCCTATTTGATTTACCTGGGATTTGACCTTGAAGTTCTGGGGGAGACAGGGAGCAGGGTTCCACTTAGGCATCTATGCAGAAGCCACCTTTGTTAAGGTTCTAAGCTCCACCCCACAATTACCTGGCAATGGCCAGGTATGCCCCGCCCCACAGTTGCCTGGCAACAGCCAGGTAGGCCTGGCCTATAAAAGAGGGCGCTGGTTCCCCTCCTCTCTCTCTTACCTCTTGGCACTCTTACCTCTTACTCTTCTTGCCCACCTCTCTTGGGCTCTCCTCCTCTCCCCCTCTCTCCACATGGTCATGGCCGGCCTCCATTTCTCTACTCTCTCCCTCTCTCTGCCTTTCTCTTCCTCCACTACCCCATTAACTCTCATCCTCTGCCCTGAATAAACTCTATTCTACACCATGCCTGTGTGTGTCTGGCCCCTTGGGGGGGGGATCCTGGACACCTGGACATGGCCCCCGCCTAGGCACCCCCCTTCCCCCACACTGCTGTATACCATTCTCTCTAAACCTCTTTCTCTTTTTATGAACATAACAATGGGGCTGAAACCCGGGAAATAACATGCGTCCATTCCGTTGCCTTGAGGTCACCCCCACTTCTGGAAGTAACCTCTCACCTATGCTCTGGAAGTAAGCCAGATACATTTACTGGCTCTTCAGGGTGAACTTTAGTTTGTCACTGAGACTTTAGGAAAAGGGGGATAAACATCGTATAGTCTTTACCCAAGGAGACAATTCTCACAAACGTTCCCATGTCCCACGGCATTAAGAAAGAATCATGGGGCCAGCTGAACAGTTGTGCATACCTTTAATCCTAGCACTAATGGATCTTTGAGTTTGAGACCAGCATGGTGAGTTTTAAGCCAGCCAGGGGTAGATCGCAAGACCTCATCTTTTTGTTTGTTTGTTTGTTTGTTTTGAGACAGGGTTTCTCTGTATAACCCTGGCTGTCCTGGAACTCACTCTGTAGACCAGGCTGGCCTTGGATTTAGAAATCCGCCTGCCTCTGCCTCCTAAGTGCTGGGATTAAAAGCATGCGCCACCACCGCGCGATGCAAGACCTTATCTTTTTTGTCAGTTTTTGTTTTTTTTAAGACAGGGTTTCGTTTAGCTGTTTAGCTCCTGCTTCCTGAAACTCATTCTGCAGACCAGGCTGCCCTCAAACTCAGAGATCTGCCTGCCTCTGACACTTGAGGGCTGGGATCAAAACACAGCCTTCCCACTGCTCAGCAACTCTGTCTTTAAAAAAACAAACAAAAAAAGGCAAGACCAGACAAATGGGTAGATGTAACTGATCTCCAGGGTTTTCAATAATCATGTATGAAGGTCAATATTAATGTGGTCAGAGGGATTAAAAAGGGATAATATTTTGCCTCTTCTAAGGTCAATCTAGGGCCTTGGGGACCGAGACATGGCTTGAAATGAAATGTTTCGGCACCAATGAAAGGCAAATGCATCAATGAAGGGGGCTTAAGAAGAGAGGATGGGGTTAAGGGAGTGTGGCACGGCGGTGTGGGGGGAAGGGGGTGCCCAGGCAGGCCCTTGCCCCAGCACTTCTTCCCCCTGAGGGACCACACGCACACAGACATGGTATAGAATGGAGTTTATTCAGGGTAGAGGTTGGGAGTTAATGGTAGAGAAAGGCAGAGAGAGGGAGAGAGAGAGAGTAGAGAGAGTGAGTAGAGAGTAGTGGAGGCTGGCCATGACCACGTGGAGAGAGGGGGGAGAGGTGAGAGTGGGATGTGGGGGGAGAGAAAGAGGAGGGCCAGGTCAATGGGGAGGGGCATACTTGGCTATTGCCAGGTAAGTGTGGGGAGGGGCTTAGACAGAATACCAACAACTAGTGTGCTAAAAGCACCACGACTAAGGTAATTTATAGAAAATATAGTTTATGTTAGTTTATAGTTGCTGAGGGTTGAGTTCCTTATGGCTGGGGAGCATGGCAGCAACTGGCAGGTCTGCAGATGGAGCAGCAAGCTCAGACCCCAACAAGAATTGCCTTGTGGGATTCCTTTCATTTTGTTGCTGTGTTTGTGTGACACTGAGATCCTTATTTATTTTTTAAAAGTACCTCAGCCTCAGAGCACTGGGATTATAGTTGTGTGCCACCACACCCAGTTTTGAGATTTTTTTTTTTTTTCCTTTCCAACAATTGCTCGAACTCAGGCAGAGCAGCATAGTTGCTCCTCTTTGGCTTCATAGAGAACAGGAATCCACAAGACATCTGTGTCAAAACAAAACAAAACAAAACTCCAACGAAAATCATGTCCTCTTTACTATCTTACACCATACATACCAAGACGTGCAGAAACACTTCGGTTAGGAACTGAGCAAGCTCACCGCAATCCGCGAATACGAGTGACATACTTCAGGTAGCTCCGTATTCCCATACCTTTAGCAAAACGAAAACAGCCTACCTTTTCCATCCCTCCCCCCCTCCCCCCCCCCCCCCCCGCGCCGCTCGCCCCGGAGCAATTCTGTCCCTGCCGCGCCGCCGTCGCTTGCGGGGTCAGAGGTCACGGCGGCGTTACTGGTGACGTGGTTTTTCTGCCTTCACCCGGAAAGGCCGGCATTCGCAGCGCGCGGAGCCGGCGTCCCGTTGGCGCGCTCTGGCCTGTCTTCGGGTCGTCGCTTCGGCCCCGAGGAGCCCTCGCTCGCTGTCTCTGGAGCGGCAGAGAGGATGGTGCGGGGCAGCCCGGGGCCCGCCGCGCGCCGCCGCGAGTGAACGGGGCCAGGCCGCGGGCGTCCGCGGAGCCGCCGGTCTGTGGGGCGGTGAGTAGGAGACGGGGTCCGGATCGTGGGCGCGTGGGTCGGGACCAGGAACCCTGAACCCGGGGCCCGCGGGCGTGCTGGTCGGATCGGTGCGCAGGCTACCCCATCCACCTCAGCTCCGCTCACCTCTGTATTTAGCTGGCCCCGTCCTGCTCCATCCACCTGAGGCCTGAGGCCTGCGGAGTCCTGCTCCCGGAGTCAAGGCGTATAGGTCGTCTGGATAAGGCTGGGTGGGACTACTAGCATCCCTTGCAATTTTTAGGGGGAAAGATGATTGTTTTGAAAAATTATTTAAATGAATTTGTGTCTGTTTGTGCACGTGACTGCATACCCACCGACTCCAGAAGAGGGCGTTGTATCCCTAGAACCAGAGTTAACACGCCATTGTTAGCTGCCTGATGATGTGGGTGCTGAGAGCCTAACTCTGGGCCTTTGAAATAACAGGTGTTCTTAACTCCGTAGCCATCTTTCCAACCTCCGTGTGTGTGTGTGTATGTGTGTGTGTGTGTGTGTGTGTGTGAGAGAGAGAGAGAGAGAGAGAGAGAGAGAGAGAGAGAGAGAGAGAGAGAAAGAGAGAGAGAGAGAGAGTTAGTTCATGTATTCCCTTTAAAATTTTTGACTTTGGGTGGTCAGAAATCTATCCAAAACAGGGTTTAATGCAGCATTAATTGGCTAGGATTTCTCTATGTAGGCAAGGCTTGTCTTCAACACCACTGATCTTCCCGATTCAGACTCAGTAGTTCGGACATACAGTTGTGTGCCACACTGCCCAGGCTTAACAGTGTAATAACGGTATTGTTTTGGTTTTAGTCTGAATCCTGGAGTCTGGGGCCTCACCCTGCCTTGGATAGTCCAAACTCACTACTCAGTCGAGGCTGACCTTGAACTCCTGATTCTCTTAGACTCCCGAGAGCTGGCATGGCAGGTGTGCACCACCATGCCGGTTAAGCCTGGCTACAACAGGTCCGCTGTCTTTAAAAAAAATGTGTAGTTCAGGCTGGCCTCCAACTCTTCTGTGTAGCTTGAAGTTGTGACCCTCCTGCCTCAGCCTCATATTGTGTGTGGCACCAGGCCCTGTTCACAAACAGAGTAGTGGTAGCCTGGCTAGTCAGGGGCTTGATTTCTTACCTGTCTTCACAGTTTAATACAACACATCAAGGGGTGATTTGTAAGACATGCCCCTTTAGCTCTGATGCAGAGAACCCAGAGGTGTGGAAATGGACTGAGGCCATGTCACAGTGGCCATGTCACAGTTCTGGAACCTGTATTTTCCCAGGCTTCTGCCGTTGCCTTGACTGAGTATTCTCAGGAGTGCATGGTTTTATAGCTTCATGCTTCCTTTTGACCCTTCTTTCCTCTCTCATCTAGTGCTCTCCTCTCCATACACGAGCATTAGAGAAAACTTGGTCCTGATGGGGGGCTGGGGGTGGGGATAGAGCACAGTGCAGGGGCTGTGGGCCTGCAGGATGGTTTTTGTCAGTATGGAAAGTCTGTAGAATTCTAATGGGCCGGCCAGACCTGGTGGCACGTGCCTGTAATCCCAGATCCCTGTGAGCTGCCACTGGAGCTGCTGCCCGCCAAACCCAGGTGCTCTGGAAGAGCAACCGAGCCTTCTTTCCATCCCTACAAAACTTAGGCAATAACTGAAGTGTTTCTTGAAGTCGTGTCCCTGATGCCGTAGTTGGTGTGGAATTGATTGGTGGGTAGCCCTCTCACTGGCCCTGGTGCTGTGTGAGAGTCCATCTCTGCCACCTACATGCCCGCTTGTATCATTGCATGCTACCAAAGCTGGCTACTGACTTGGGCATTGATACCCACCTAACAGTTGGAGATAGTAAAATACCCACCCAGCGTGTGCTAATTGTGGTGCCCAGTGCGTTGCATGTAGTAAATTATTTTCTTCTTAGCTTGTTGTAATCTGGTTCTGCCACAATTAGCTCTTGTGAAAGAGAGTTTTGTTTTAAATTTATTTATTTTATGTATGTGAGTACATTGTCCTGTTGCTGTCTTCAGACACACCAGAAGAGGGTATCGGATCCCCTTATAGAAGGTTGTGAGCCACCATATGGTTGCTGGGAATTGAACTCGTGACCTCTGGAAGAGCAGTCAGTGCTCTTAACCACTGAGCCATTTCTACAGCCCTGAAAGAATTTCTTATATTGTTACTGACATCTTTAATTTTCTTGTCTCTGAGTTTTTGGTTATGGTTTAGTTTGGTTATGGTTTAGTTTGTATGAGTGTGTGTGCATACCATGGTATTCATATGGAGGTCAAAGGACACTTACATGAAGTCAGCTCTCTCCTCCCATCTTTATGTGGGTCCCAGGGATCATATTTAGGCCACCAAGGTTGCCTGCCAAGCACCTTTACACCTGACTGATCTCAACAGCCCTTTTTTATTTTTATATTTAACTGTTTTAAACATCCCTAAGTCAAGCAGCTCAGTAGTTCAGCCTTTGTTTTTTAGCCGTGGTTAGGATTTTAGAAGTCGCAGAAGCACAGGTGTGCTGCAGTTAATTCTGCTGAGTGTCACAAAGCTGACCCGTGCCCTTTCAAGTGACTTGTGTTCTTAGAACCTGAGGGTTGTTGGCGCTACCTTCCGCACACTTAGCTGCCTTTTGCCCAGGTTGTATGCAGTTTGCCTTGGTCTGGTGTCAGTGAAGTAGTCTAGGTAGTACACTGGTGACCTGTATTCGTCTGTCTTCTGTGCTTGAGGAGTCGGAGTTCGGCTCTCTCTGGCGTCCTTCCCCTCAGTCCTTGGACTTCTCAGAAGCCATTTTCCACCTGTCATTTCTCACTACCTGGTCTGTTGGAGAGAAAGTGGGGAGTCGGCCAGCCATGGGGCCTGGTTCAGAAACCTTGCATCTCTTTGCTGATAGAGACATACTTACAGCCTCTAGTTTCCTATTTGAAAATGAGTGTGAATGGTAGAAAGGACTTTGAGTTTTGGGAACTATTTGGAGTCCTGTTGTTCAGAATGCTTTTGTGCTAGGCCTGGGGTTGCACCCTTGTAGCCCTGTATCATCCCAGTGGGAGGCAGAGGCAGGAGGCAGTTCAAGGCCTGCACTGTTTGAGAATGGCTTTACTGTAGAACAGAACACTGAAACTTCTCACTCCTGCGTAACTATAACTTAGTACTGGTTGGTTAACCTCTCCCTATCCTTACCTGCTGTCAGATATTTTGAGGCAGAGACAGGTAAGAGTATTTCTCTACTCTTGAGTGATTTACAGTTAGAGATCTAGACAACTGGGAAGTTTCAGAGGTGTCACCCTTGAGTTGCCCTGGGTTCAGTTTCTAGCACTGCATAGATGTGGGGGTTGTGGTGCATTCCTGAAATACCAGCTTGTGGAGGTAGAGGAGGGAGGATCTGAAGTCCACAGCCCTTCTGGGCTGCATAGCCAGTTTGAGCAGTCGAGTCCCACCTGAGTTCAAAATAACGGAACTACAAATAACTACAAATAACGGGCTGGAGAGAGAGGTGCCTCAGAGTGTCAGTGCTTGCTGCTCCTGTAGAGGCTTTGCCTTCAGGCTCCAGTGTGAGGCCGGTGTGAGCAGGCTGACAACCACCTTTCGGGGATCCGATGCCCTTTGCTAGCCTCCAGTTAGTTACCTGCACACATGTGACATACACATAAATAAAAATACACCTTAAAGCAATTCTATGCCATTATGTTTAAAAGCTAATATAAAAAGGGACGATTTCTTAAAATATCTGTTTTCTCAAATTTGATTCATCATAAGTAAAAAATAGACATATAGCTTAAAATAGTGAAAGTAGCTAAGATATGCTCCTCAAAATAGAGAACAAATACTTGGCAGACTCAAATAGTTTTGTGGCCAAAGTCAATCAAATTTCTAAGAAGTAGAAATGCATCTTATTCCTGGTAGCACAGGCCTTTAATCCAGTACTTGGGAGGCAGAGGCTGGTGGATTTTTGTGAGTCTGGAGCCAGCTTGATATTCAGGCCATCCAGACTACACAGGGAGATCTTGTTTCAAGAATTGAAAAAAAAAAAAAAAGAAAGAAAAAAGATAAAAGATAGCTGGGCAAAATGGCAAGTTTGTCTTATTTATGAATACATAGAAAAATTGGGAGTAAAATATACAGTAGCTCTAAAAGTCTTGATCAGGAGCTGGGGTATAGTTTTGTGATTTGGCATGTTGTAGTTAGGGTTTCTGATGTTGTGTTAAAACACTATTAACAAAAGCAGCTTGGGGTAGAAAGGTTTATTTGGCTTCCACTTCCAGATCATCAAAGGAATTCAAACATGGCAGGAACCTGGAGGTGGGGGTGCTGCTTACTGGCTTGCTCCTCATAGTTTGCTTTCTTATAGCACCTAGGCCCACCAACCCAGGAGTGGCCCTGCCCAGAGTGAGATGGACCTCCATATCAATCATTAATTAAGAAAGTGCACCACAGGTTTGCTCGCTGGCCAGTTGAATGGGGCTTTTTTCATTTGAGTCTCCCTCCTCTAAAAGAACGGTAGCTTGTGTCAAGTCGACATAAAACTAGCCAGCTCAGCGTCCCTTCAGAAACCTATGTTGAGTCACAGATTCAGTAGTGAAGCATTGCAAAGCATTTTTGTGAGGCAAGAATTTTATTACAGCTGCTGCTATTGATGTTTCATTGGAGTAGGAAAGGGAAAAGATACAGGGACTCTGAAAAGTACTGCTAATGCACTTGTTCTCAGTCTGCTTGTCTACATAGACAGCTGAGAGAGGTCAGACAGCTCAGTTAGAATCAAGGGCACTTGATGGGCAGATCATTAGCTAAAAGTCTCATATGTGCATGAACTAATTATAATAATGTACTGTGTGTGACAGTCTCCTGGAGCCCAGCCTGATCAGTATGTGGCCAGGGATAAACTTGAATTCATGATCCTTTTGTCCGTCGGTCTCTCTCTGCCTCTGTTTCTCTCTCAGTGTCCCAAGTGCTGGCCTTACAGATGTGCCTCCCTGCCTGTTTTACACGGGGCTGGTTGTGGGACCCAGGGCTTTGTGTACATTGGGCAAGCACTTACATAGTGAGCTAACAGCTTCTCCCATTCCCTCTACTTTATTTTCCTTTTTTAAAAATAATTTCTTATTTTCTTAGACAGACTGTCTTATATAGTTTAGGCTGGCTTTGCTCGTAGCTGAGGATGAACTTTGACTCCTGATCTTCTACTTCCTGGAGTCACAGGTGTGCACCACCATGCCTGGCTCTGTCTAGTCTTCCAGATGAACTCACTGCATGGACATTTTCTCAGGTTCAGCCTTTGTCCACAGTACTATTAAATGAGACTAGAGTGAGCGCTGCAGCTTAGTGCAGACGGGCCTCCAGTCAATCCCTGCTGAATGCCTTGCAGGTTGCTGCTGATAGAAGCATGTTCAGCATTAACCCCCTGGAGAACCTGAAGGTGTACATCAGCAGCCGGCCGCCGTTGGTGGTTTTTATGATCAGCGTCAGCGCCATGGCCATCGCCTTTCTCACCCTGGGCTATTTCTTCAAGATCAAGGAGATTAAGTCCCCAGAAATGGCTGAGGTCAGTATGTTCCGAATGTCTCCTTGTGCTGGATGGACCTCTTAGAGGAGTGGATGGAGCACAGGTCTTTTTATATCTGCGGTCTCACTCTACTGCAGGCTGTGTGCTGACCTGGAACCTGATGTGATCTTCCTGTCTCAGCTCGTGAATGCTGGGATTATGTGTTGTGTATAACCACTCTGGACAGTTCTTTCTGAGACAGGTTTCCTGAAGCCCAAGCTGGCCTTGAAATCCATATCCTCTTGGCTCTGCTGTTCAAGGGCACACATATAAATACATCAGCAAAAGATACATAGTTATGTAGAATTTCCTGGCTTTTTCCCTGTGACTGGCTAGGGAATGCCTAGTTGTTTTAAGTAATGCTGTCAGTTTTATGTAGACGATTTCAGTAGAGAAACATGCATTTGGGAGAGTGTATGTATAAAACAAACACACACTGCGTGTGGTGGTGTACTCCTGTGATCCCAGCACTGGGGAGACCGGAGCAGGAGTGTGAGTTCAAAGTCATCCTGGGCCCTGTAGTAAGAGCATGCGTGTTTCAGAAGCGTCTGAAGAGAGTTGAGGGGGACTGGAGAAGGGACCAGTGAGTGAGAGCCTGGATAATGACGGGCGTCGTGACGATGCGGTGACGAACACACAGCCTTATGTGCTAACCAGAAACATTGAATAAGAGTCTTAGATCCTAAAGAGAAGTAAAGGACACTCATTTCCAGGATAGTTCTTTTTCTTTATTATAGTCCTAATTGGTTTATTACTTATTTACATAGTCTCACTATATGGCCCTGCTGTTCCGATACACAACAGATCAGGCTGACTTCTTGCTCCAAAGTGCTGGGATTAAATGTTTGCACCACCATGCATTTTATGTATATGTGTGTATGTGTATTTATTTAAATATAGATGCATGTTTTGCCTGCATGTGAGTCTGTGTACTCATGCATGCAGTGTCCTTAGAGGCTGGAAGGTGTTGGACTCCCTGTGATTGGAGTTATGAGTTTTCAGGCATGCATGTGGTGCATAGCCATACGTGTTGACAAACACCCATATATTATTTAAATATATAACTCTTAAAACAAAACAAAACAAAAGCTAGTTATAAAATAAATGGGAATTAGTGATTTTAATGTGTTACCACTTTTGTTCAAGAGCCTCTGCCCCCTTTTTTCCATCGAAGCAGGGTTTCTCTGTATAGCCGTGGCTGTGCTGGAACTCACTCACTCTGTAGACCTGGGCAGGCCTCGAACTCAGAGATCATCCACCGCCTCTGACCAACTGATTTTTTTTTTTTAATTATTTAGTGTCTATGAGTGTTTGCCTGCATGTAAATATGTATGCCACGTGCCCAAAGAGCACAAAAGGGATATGGGAAACTCTGACACTGAGTTTCAGATGGTTGTGAGCCACCCCACCGTGTGGGTGCTGGGAACCAAACGTGGTTTCCCTGTAAGAGTAGCAAGTGCTCTTAGCCACCAAGTCATCGGGACAGCCCTCGAAACCTTTTTGTTTTGCATTTATTGACTTTTATGTGTATGGATGTTTTGCTCCCATTTATGTCTGTGCCAGGAAGAGGGTATCAGGTACCTTGCAACTAGAGTTACAGTTAGTGTCAACTGCCCTGTGGGTGCTGGCAATCTCTGGAAGGGCAGTCTTTCCACCAAGCTCTCTCCAGCTCTTCAAGATCCCTTTTTTGAGTTTGATCTTGAGCCAAGTTGATTTGTCTCTTAATTACAATATGCTGAATTCTTAGCCACTGCAGTGTTTGCAGATGACCAGAGCTAATGTAATTGTATCAAACTGTATCCAGATGCTGAGTTGTGACTTTAATGGTCAGCCTCATCTCATTCTTTTTTCTCATGCTGTGTAGCAGTCCAGGGTCATGCCCGTTTCTGCCTTGGAGATGCTAGGACTTCACATTTTCTCTCTGTTTTATTTCGCTGAAGGATTGGAATACTTTTCTGCTCCGGTTTAATGATTTGGACTTGTGTGTATCAGAAAACGAGACACTGAAGCATCTCTCTAACGATACCACGGCCCCTGAGAGCACCATGACCGTCGCGCAGGCCAGATCGGCCACCCAGCCACCCCAGTCCCTGGAGGAGTCAGGCCCCATCAATATTTCAGTGGCCATTACCTTGACCTTGGACCCTCTCAAGCCCTTTGGAGGGTACTCTCGAAATGTTACACACCTGTACTCCACCATCCTCGGACATCAGATCGGATTGTCAGGTGTGTGCCAGCTACTTTCCTTTCAGAGTCTGAGGCGGCAGCTGAGGTAGGTTCCGTTCTCTTCTGTGTTTCTGCCGGTTCTCTTGAGATTGGACTTCAGGAAGTCAAGAAGGATGGGGTGCTGTGCGTCGTCCCTCAGTCGCACAGTCCGTCAGGTATCATACACAGTCTCTTTATAAAAGCTCGTCAGTCAGGACTGACGGGGTCAGAGACACAGCTCACTGTTCGAGCCCTGGGCTGGTGTGTGTGAGGCCCCGCGTCCCTCTGTAGCACTGGGAGGGCAAGGTAGGAGAGAGAGGCCAAAGTGTGGCTCAGTGTATTTGACCTTTGAGCAACATAGGTCTTACTTGCTCAGGACCATTTATACTTGAATTTTTTTTATTATTAGAAACTTTTTTTGTGTATATATGAATGTTTTGTATGGATGTATGTCATTGTGTGTTCCTGGTGACTGCCAACATCAGAAAAGGGTGTTAGATCCTCTGGACCTGTAGTTACAGGTGATCGTGAGCTGCCATGTGAGTGCTAAGAACTGAACCCTGGTCCTCTGCAAGAGGACCTCTGCTCTTACCTGCTGAGCCGTCTCTCCAGCTCTGTGTGAACCCAAGGGACTGTAGCAATAAAGGTGTAAGAATGCTATATTAGGTCATGAAGGCCCTGCAGCCGGGCTTGGCACTGGTACTAGTGTTAATCCCATTGTGTGGGAGAGTGGTGCAGTAGGACCGGGCGTTTCAGGCCCTGCCTCAAACACAAACAAGAAAGCTGGTGGCACGTGCCTTTAGTCCCAGCACTCGAGAGGCAGGGGCAGGGGCATCTATGCAAGTCTGCAGCTGTCTGGTGGTCTACATAGCAAGTTCTAGGACAGCTAGGGCTACATATTAAGACCCTGTCTTAAACATAAAACAAAACAAAACTCTGAGAATTAAAAAAGACAAGTTCATGGTGGTCATGAGATGGGAGCAGGAAGGTCCTAAATTCACCGATATGAGTGCTGAGTTTGAGGCCAGCCCATACCACGGAAAGACTAAGACATCTTAGAAGCATAGCATCCCATGCTGGCTAACTGTGATACTTTGCTGCTGCTGCTGCTGCTGCTGCTTCTTCTTCTCCTCCTCCTCCTCCTCCTCCTCCTCCTCCTCCTCCTCCTCCTCCTCCTCCTTCTCCTTCTTCTTCTTCTTCTTCTTCTTCTTCTTTCTTCCTCCTCCTCCTCCTCCTTCTTTTTTTTTTTTTTTTTTTTTTTTTTGTTATTTTTGCGTTTTGTTTTGTTTTGTTTCGAGACAGGTTTTCTCTGGCTGTCCCGGAACTCACTTTGTAGACCAGGTTGGTCTCGAACTCAGAAATCTGCCTGCCTCTGCTTCCCAAGTGCTGGGATTAAAGGCGTGCGCCACCACCGCCTGGCCTTGTAGCTTCTTTTTTATTGCAGTGGGGCCACAGAGCAAGTATCCACTTAGAACATGCTAAGTCACTGTGTGAGCAGTTCATCTGTCTAATGTCAGTGGCACCCAGCAGCAAATAGTGACTTTGCTGCTGTATATTTTTCCCTGTTTATGATACAGGAATAGATATGTGTGCTAATTGTTGGAATTGTAAAGCTTCCAGTCAACATCAAGCTAAATTGGTTGTTAATTTTAAGTCTGGGGAGTCAAGAATTAGACTCAGTTTTTTGACTGTGTGGGAGTCAGCACTCCGTCCTCACGTTGGTCAAGACACAGTGTATTTACAAACATATCTATGAATAGGTGTGCTGGGGTTTGTGTGTGGGTGCACAAGCAGTATACCTGTTCATAGATATGTTTGTAAACATAGGTTCCTAGATTAATCTTAGGTCATCTGAGGATAGGTTAATACTCCACTGGTGAAATGAGCCAATTCAAGCCAGATTAGATCATATTAAAGGCAGGTTTATTGAGAAGCTGCTCTCGGAGTGAGTTCAACGGCGCCAAGGACCAAGGCCTGAGGAGTCAACATGGGAGCTGGGGGCAGGGGGAGGGGGTGAAGAAAAGAGGGAGAAAGGGCACATACATTCCAAGGGAGACGAGGAGAGAGACCAGAATGGATTATAGGGAAGGTAGGGTTTGCCAGGTAGGGGTTGAGGGATGCTGGGAGGACCTGAAGGCCAGGTCTGCTTTGATATGTAAAATATGCACCTCAGTCCCTTGTCCCAAACCTCATCATCAGCTTATTTTCCCTTGACCTGCTTAGCTGTCATGCTGACTGTTACTTACTGTTGTTTGTGATGTCAGAATCTGAACTGGGGCCTCATGCAGGTGAAAAAGTGTTCTCTCAGGCCTTAGCCTTTTTTTTAAAATTTAAAATTAATTAATTAAGTATGTTATATGTGTTGTGTATTGCCTGCTTGTATGTATGGCTAATGTTCCATGTATATGCCTTGTGCCATGGAGGCCAGAGAGCACAGGATCCCCTTGGGACTAGTGTTACAGACAGTCGTGAGCTGCTGTGTGATGCTTCGAATTGATTCTAGGGTCCTATTAACCACCAAGCCATGTCTCCAGTCCCAGGTCTGCACAGTTTTAAATGTCCACAGTTTATTTAGCTGTGTGCTAGCTTCTAGGAAGAACTAGAAAAAGCCACAGACCTGGTGCCTTCATTCTTAAAATTTGGGAATTATAGAAGAGGTGAAAATAACAGGAATCAGGCTAGGGGTGTAACTCATTGGGTAAGGCTTGCCTAGCATGTGTAATGCCTTGGGTTTAGGTCCCAGTACTAAAAAAGATAAACCAAACACTAACCAAAATCCATATACTGCCTAGTTTTATGTCAGCTTTACTAGAATCATCTGGCAAGAAGAAACATCAGTTGAGAATATACTCCCACTAGATTGGCCTGTGGTTAAGCTGTGTGTGTGTGTGTGTGTGTGTGTGTGTGTGTGTGTGAGTGAGTGATGATTGATGTGGGAAGATACCAGCTTATTGTGGGTGGTGTTACTCCTGGATTGGTGAGCCTGAGCATTATAAATGAGCAAGCCATGGGGAACAAGCCAGTAAGCAGCACCCCGCCCCCCATGACTTCTGTGTCAGCTCCTGCCACAGGTTCTTGCCCTGGTTGAGGTCCTGCCCTGACTTCCCTAAACAATGTATATGACCTGAGAGATACAAACAAACCAACCCTTTCTTCCCCAGGTTGCTTTTGGTCATAGTATATAGTATGTGTGGGGTGGGTTACCCAGAAAGTTCATCATGAATTAACACTTATCAGGTGCTTAAAATGCTAATTAGGGGCTTGTTAAATGTATCAGTGACTTTTATATTGCTGAGTTAAAGCACCATGAACAAAGGAACTCAAAGTTTAGTTGCCCTAATGGTCCTGGAGGCTTGAGTTTCTGATAGCTGATGGTTGGGCTGCGGGTGGCTGGAGGTGGCCGGAGCAGCAGTGAGGGCTCACACTTAACCCCCCAGGAGGCCGCGAGCTCACTGTGAATGGCTACATAGAGAGGCCTTAGCTGTCCTGGATCTTGCTCTGTAGACCAGGCTGGCCTCGGCTCAGAACTCCAAGCTCCATCTGCCTCTGCTTCCCGAGTGCTGGGACTAAAGACGTGCATGCCCACCTCCAGGACTCCCCTCCTCTAACAGGGCCACACATCATAATCCTTCCCAAATAATTGTACCAACGTGGGACTAGTATTCAAACATTTGATCCTATGGGGACCATTCTCATTCAAACTACTACACTAACCAGCAAAAAGCATGGATTATGGCCATGCCTGCTTGTATGTGCTAAGCCTGGGCACAGTAGGTCCAGTGGTGTAGGAGGCCATGAAAGGAAGCTGGGAAAATCTGTAAAGCCTTTGTTCATTCTACGGGCTGGCTGGACCTTAACGCCTTTGGGTAGTCATGTCTTCAGGATGCTGGCGGGGTCCCGCCTGCTGCCTCCACCCATAGTGTGTGGACAGTTGGTGCTTCGAGAGTAAGGACACAGATCAGTCCCGGGAGCCTCAAGGAACAAACATCATCTTCTCCTTATGACCTCAGAGCATCTGATTCAGTGCAGGCTTCGCTTCGCTGTCCCGAGGCCTTCCGAGTCTGTAGAAGGCTTTAGGTGCAGGGGTGCTGGACGCACATCCACAGGGCAACAGTTGCTTCTGAGTGAAGTCTCATTGGTACATAAGTCACCCCCCAGCTTGCCCACCTCTGTTCCTTTCTGGGCTCTGGCATGGCTCCCCAGCCCCAACTGGAAAGTAGGAGCCTTTTGTGAACTACTTTGTGGCTGTGCTAGTCTGGTGGGCCTCATAGATCAGGACAGATCAGAAATCCCACAGGGCAGGTGTGCAGGCCAGTCGGTACCTGCTGAGTTTGCCTTCGGACTTACTTGAGTATCAGCAGTCTATAAATTTCTGCCTGTGTCCACTAATAAACTGCTGATTCTCCCGCAGGCAGGGAAGCCCATGAGGAGATCAACATCACCTTCACACTGCCTGCTGCTTGGAACGCCGACGACTGTGCCCTCCATGGCCACTGTGAGCAGGTGGTGTTCACATCATGCATGACCCTCACAGCTGCCGCTGGAGTCTTCCCTGTCACCGTGTAAGTGTCCTACACATTTTGGAGGCCAAGACGACTACTGGCAGGAGTCGGTTCTCTCTCCCATTGGGGATCCGGGGACTGAACTTGGGTTGTTAGGCTTGCTGGCAAGCACCTTTACCTTCTGAGCCATCTTGCTGGCTTCAGTGATTATTTAATTTAATTTGGAATTCTAACTTCTCTATAAACAGATGTGCCAGTTTGGGGTTGTAGCTCAGTTGCTAGAGTATTGGCTTAGCATTCATGAAGTCCGGGGTCCCATTTCAACACAGAATAAACTGGGGATGTGAAGTCCACCTGTAGTCCCAGTACTGGAAGGGGGGTGGGGGGAGGATCAGGAGGTCAAGGCTACTCTTGAGACTCTTAACAAACCAAACCAGAAAGAAGCCCCGCCCCCAAGCCAGTGCTTCAGTGGGGCAGCGGTGCTGTGGCTACTCCAGACCGTTCCTACTAAAGGAATCATGGGTTGGAAAAGGAAGAGCCTGTCTGTCCCCTGCCAGAGTAACCTGTAATTAAAGGTGCCTAACAATAAACGTTCTCTTCATCTCTGTGACCCAGAAATTATATTTTATTTTATATATTTTTAAATCTTCATTTTTATTACTTTAAATTGTATATATTTATAGGGGATGGATATATGAGTACAGTTATTTTAGTTTTTTGGGGGATTTGTTTTAAGATAGTCTCATGTAGCCTAAATTGGTCTCAAACACTATATAGTGGAGGTTGGCTTAGAATTGCTGATCATCCTGTCTCATTCTCTGGAGTTCTGGGATTACAGGTGTCCAATCCCATGCCTGGCTCCTTATGTGTGTTTTTAAAAAAAAAATGAAAACACCATAGGAGTTTGATGTATTGGCTCACCCCTGCAATCTAGGTACTCGTAGGCCAGCCTCTGTTATGTATTGAGATCCTGAGTTGTGTGTTGTTACACGAGTAACAACAAGCAACTGGCAAAACATAATGGTTTCTGTCCCAGAGGAGCATGGTAATTGCTCCAAACGTCTTCTCTCTGCTCTCCCCATGTTGCTCTGTTCAGTGTCGCTGGTGCTGTGTGGAGGGAGCCTGAATAAATGTTTCAGGTCACTGAGCTGGTCTCTTCTCTCCCCTGCAGTCAGCCACCTCACTGTGTCCCCGACACATACAGCAACGCCACACTCTGGTACAAGATTTTCACAACTGCCAGAGATGCCAACACGAAATATGCTCAAGACTACAATCCGTTCTGGTGTTATAAGGGCGCCATTGGGAAAGTCTACCATGCGCTAAATCCCAAACTCACCGTCATAGTTCCAGATGTGAGTAAGACAAGTCTGCTTCGTGTGTCTGTGACTGTGTGTGCGTGTGCATGTGTGTACACATGGATCCTGGAACTGTGAGTATAGGAATGCTAACATCCTGGGTTAGCTCAGCCTTGGCTGAGCTAGGTTTCCACTTGGTTTGGAATACTAGACGGTAGAGCTGCGGCTGTTTTGGTACATTTGTGGTTTAGAGAAGCCTGTTCCTTAATTATGTGTACTTTTCAGCAGCAGATCTGTTGTGTTTATAACCCATAAGGGTCACTGTGACCTTATAGCCCTCATAGAGATTCCTGTGAGGCTTTATATGCAGAGTATCTGCTTAATGTCTTCGTTAGCAATAGCTGTGCTGTTTAGGGGGAAAGGGTGGAGTCCTTCATAGGACGAGGCAAACCTTTGTTTGTTCCTCTTGGTTTTAGACAGTATCTCACTGTGTAGCTCAGGTGGGCCTGAGAAGTGTGATCCTCTTGCTTCAGCCTCTTGAGTGCTGTGATATAGGCTTGTGCCGCCATGCCTGCTCTAGAGTGTGTATTTGTCTTAACACTCAGGCCCGCATAGCATTTAACCTCAGAGGAAAGAGGAAGCTGTCACGGTAGCAGTCAGTGGGTACCGCCTGCCGCACTGATGCTACCCTTGCTCCTTCCTGAGGACGCTGCATGGCCTTCTCTTTATTTTTACCTGGACTGTCCCCCTTTCAATTTCTGTTCGGTTATGGATGTGGGCAGCCAGAGAGCTGCCAGTGTGGGGTGGAAGGGAAGGCTGCTTGATGGATAGAGGCCAGATTCCAGAGCCTCCCCTGCCCAGCCACAGCAGGGCACGCCTGCCTTGTCGGGCGTGCTTGTAAAGCATTCATGCACTCACTGGTCTGGGGCTGGAGAGATGGCTCAGCGGTTGGGAGCACTTGCTCTGTAGGGGACCAGAGTTCACCTACATCAGGCAGTTAGTTCACAGCACCTGGAACTCCAGCTCTAGAGGACCTGATGCACCCTCGGGCTTCCACAGGCACCTGCACACACATGGCACACACACATATGTAAAAGTAAAAATCTTAAGACTGGTCTGGCCTGGTATATATGTATTCCTCAGATCCTGGCACTTGGGAGCTGGAGCAAGATGAGTTCCAGGCCAGCCTGTGCAACATAGTGAGCTCTAGGTCAAGGTGTACTCAAGAGTGAGACTCTAAAATAGGCCCTGAGAGAAGGTAATAGGAGGTTGCCACAGTCTCTCCCAAGCCCCCCTCTACTGTGGTTACATATGAGATCTCAGGAATGAGGCTAGCCTGTGCCCCTTCCTGCCAAGCATATAGTGACAACAGAAGGAAAAGGGACGCTGTCTCTGGGATGTGCCAGCTGTCCCGTGCAGGGGTGTCTCAGAGGGAGGCAGCAGAGCAGCTGCTTTGTGGGCCCAAGAGGACATGTCAAAGCAGAGCAGGACTCTGGCAGGTGCTGTGCAGCTCCCCTTGCATGGAAGGTCCGTGTCTTCACGTAATGACAACCAGTTTGGTAGTTTTGGAGACACGTAGAGAGATTGCCCTTCAAACTTAAGAATTACTGTTGGGGGCTGGAGGTGGAGTCCAGTGATTGTCTAGTGTGTGTAAGGCCATGAGTTTAATTCTGAGCACCACACAGGTGCGCCACACAGGAATGAACTTGCCCCGCAGGCATGGAGCTTGGAGCTGCCTGCCGCTGGACCGTCAGTGATGGAATGCTTGTCTGGTTCCTTTGTTCCTCAGGACGACCGCTCATTGATAAACCTGCATCTCATGCACACCAGTTACTTCCTTTTCGTGATGGTGATAACGATGTTCTGCTATGCAGTTATCAAAGGCAGACCCAGCAAACTGCGGCAGAGCAATCCTGAATTTTGCCCTGAGAAGGTGAGTAGTGGGTGGTCTGGCTGGCTCTGCCAACAGGCCTGTCTCAAAAAAAAAAAAAAGTCAACTTCATGGTAGCTGTTCTGGAATAATCTCTGATGGAGAGGTCATGTCCCTCGTGCCTCTTTACCCCTCAGGTCTTCCTTCAACTCATGAGTCCTCCAGCAGAGTGCCTCAGGGCCCATCAACTAGTGGCTAGGGATGTGACTTGTTTAGTACAAGCTTGAGGCCATGGGCACTTGGTAAACCAGACATGGCACATGCCTGTAATCTCAGAACTTGGAGGTCAAGGCGGGGGGATCAGGAGTTTGAAATCATCCTCAGCTCCACAGTGAGTTTGGTAGCCTCGGCTACCTGAATTCTTGTTTCAAAAAACAAATCCGAGGTCAGGAATGATGGCACACACCTTTAATTCTAGTTCTCAGAAGGCAGAGACAAAGGAACCAATTGCTTCAAAGCCAGCTGGTCTACAGAGTGTTCCAAGCCAGCAAGAGCTATAGAGACCTTGTCTCCACAATGAATGAATGAATGAATGAATGAAAGGTTAGCTCGCTAAGCATAGCATAAGTGGTTTTGCAGGTTGGCACCTGCTTAGCGGCTGACTTAGGGTTTTATTCATTCCTCTCTGAGGTGAGGTAGTTTCCTTAAAGTCTTATTAATTCCCTTGCCAAAAGGTAATAGGTGTGCGTAGTCAGCATGGCCTGCGGCATCATTCTAGGCACTGCAGCTCTCTCGTTGACTCGGTTGTCTGCTTGCTCTCTTCTAGGTGGCTTTGGCTGATGCCTAATCCCACAGCTCCCCATTTTCTGAGAGACCAAGAACCATGATCATTGCCTGCTGAATCGGCCAGGGCCTGGCCACTCTGTGAATACACGATCTTGCAATGTTGGGTTATTCCAGCCAAAGACATTTCAAGTGCCTGTAACTGATTTGTACATATTTATAAACATTGATCTGGAAATTGGTCCTGTGATGCACGTGCTTTGCCCTGGATGCACCTGAACTCGTCCCCTCACTGAGGGGCAGGAGGGCACAGACATGGGCTTCTCCATGTGGTGCCAGGGGGATGTGGGGATCTTGCCAGAGCTGAGCCAGAGCTGAGCAAGTCGCGTTCCAGCGCCAGTGGGCCGAGGTTGGCTGCGGCTCTTGTTTCCGACTGGTGTGTTGAGTGTGGGAAGCTGTTTGCACCTTTGTCGGGACACTGCATTTCAGAAGCCACTATTCCCTCCGGTGGCTCTTACATATCTGTGGCTCAATGACCATATAGTGACAGCAGTAATTCCTCCTCAGTTTGCTTGCAAGGGATTTACTGTTCTGCTAGTTAGGACAGGCATGCTTGTCTCTCCTAGATAAAAAGGTCGCACACCCAAGTCATTTCTGTAGTGAAGAGCAGAGTTCCATTTCTCCACCGGCAGCTGGTAACTGGAGCGCTCTGTTCCCGTGTGCTCCTGGGAGAGACGTTCCTGGCTTGAGAAGTAGCTGTGTAGTGGAGGCACAGGGCGGTGCCAGCCCACTAACTTCACAAGGCAGAGAGATGGTGGGCTGCTCTAACGCTCACAGCTGGGACTTGTTCTTTTTTTTTTTTTTCTTTTTTTGAGAAAAAGAGATACATCTTCTTCATCTTTTTCATTTATTTTTTTTGCATTCATTTTTGTATATCACACATCTCCAGAAGGACAATGACCATTATAGGTATGGAATGTGGAACCGAAACTGGGGAGATCTGAAGGAAGGACGCATGAGGCTCTTGATGGCTTGCTAGTCAAAACCAGAAGCATTTTCCTTAGGACAGTTGTGACCCTCTGGTTCCTCTGTCCCATTGCCCTCTCGTATTCCATATAGAAAAATCATTCATGATCCCTTCTGCCCGTTATTTGTATTTTCAATGTTTTAGTATCAACACCTTGCCTTAACAATCCCCATGCAGTGTTCTCTCGAGCAGTGTTCCAGACTTGTTGGGTGCGAGGATGAATGCATGTAAGAGTAGCCGTCTGGAGGCTGAGGCAGGAGAATCTCGAGTTCAAGGCCAGCCTGGGCCACACACTGACACCCTGTCTCTCAAATGAAGAAAAACTACTTAGGTATGTCAGCACTTTCGTCTCGTGACTGTAGTTTGTCTCAATTGGAGTTAACTTGCTATATTCTGAAACTTACTGGCCTGGAGAATTTTATCCCAGGCATTCTTAGATGGAAAACAATACTTTTGGGTTTTCTTCTAAATTGAAGCTTGTTAAAATAATCACTGTAGTTACCTGATGCACTAGTATTGTTTAAAGCAGAGGTGAGTTGCTTCTAAGATGGCTAATGTGTGAATTTAATTTAGTCTTCTCTGAGACTTGGAGACCCGTGGCTTGGCTGGTAGAAATGTGTCATCAGGGCCATCAAGCTTCAGATCAAGCTGCTACTGAGTAACAAGACCCAGGAGAGTAAGACTCAAGAATCACGTTCACTGGTCTGTCCATCTCAGCTGTCCTTGTGTTAATGACAGGCAGTGGCTGGGATCTGTAGGGAGTGGCAAGGAAGAACATCCCCAAAATGTTTGGGATGTGACCCATCCTGAGGCCAGATACATACTTTAAAGCCCAAATATTCATCATAGCAGGTAGACAGATGGAGGATGGCTGGGGAAGGAGGTTGTGGGCTGAAGTTTAGGGGACTGCAGACACATCTGGGCCTGGTTCTCAGCTGCTCCTTGCTGGTAAACCTCAGAAATGGAATGTCAGAGTGGGCCACTAGAGACCTCTGACCCCAGCAGCACTGGCTTGTCCTCAGACGTGGGGTGTAGTCAGAAGTCAGTGACTTCCTGGGAAATGGTTGTTTCAGATCATATTGATCTCTTTCCTTTTGTCTTTCACCGTATGGTATGACTTGAATCAGTTTTGATTCTATGTGTAAGTTCTCATCGTTTGGAACCTGGTATCTCTGTTGTGTTCTTGGCAGTGCATAGGAACCCAGCCTCCTGTGTTTTGACCCTCCTGCAGGCACTGTGGGACTTGAGGGCAGCAGATCCATTTCCCGTCCCTTGCTGCATGACGGTTCACTAGCTGATCTGTGATGGCGTCCCTCCCTCACTGATTTTCTGTGTTTGAAGTATGTGCATATGTGCTTTACACAATAAAACATCTGGATTTACTTGGTTTGTCGTCTTTCCTCCAGCCTGATTGGTGTTTTGTAAACAAAAAGTGTAAGCAGGGAGCCCTTCCGGGGGTTTGCAGGCTGTTTTAAAGTATTCTGCCATAAGGTCAAAGGGTGGCCAGTGTTTCCTGCTAAGGCGACCTCAACAAATGCATGTACAAAGAGTGTAAAACCTTGTATGAGATCATGGACCTTAGAGCTAGGGCATTCCAGTGTGTGACTGAGGGCACAGCCAAGCAGCAGGGGTCTGAATTCTGAATTCTATCCTCAGTGCACGTACACACACACACACACACACACACACACACACACACACACACACACACACACACACCAGCAGAGGTTAAAGATACCCTGGCCAACTACCTATAAATCCTTAGTGTGCCCTTAGCCACCATTAACAGCAGGCTATGGCTGGAGACAGCACAGTGCTTAAGAGTGGAGGCCAATTTCTAGCACCCACATTGGGCTTATAGCTATAACTCTGGCTCCAGGGACGCCCTCTCTTAGCCTCTGGACTTGCACACATACAATTTTTTTGTGTCGGGGTCGGGGAAGAAGAGCAGTCCACTCAGCTCCCTGCAGGTCAGGTTACACTCATGTGGGTGTTAGTCTTGTGTGTCCCTCCGTCACTTCCGCCTACTTTCTGTTGGAATCCTGCACTGTGCTTGTCACCACCTTATGTGTTCACCCCCATCTCAAGAGAATACACCTCGGAGAATAAACACCCCTCTGTATAAGGAGATCTTGCTTTAGAACTGACCTTTGAGGTATTGTGCTTTGAGTTCCCTAACACTCAAAAAAGTAAGGGTTATCAGAGATGTAGATGATCATTTTTTGCAGAGGTGGGGCTCATTGTGGGCAAGGCAGGTGTGCTGATGACCACACTGTGGTCTTAGTACTGAGGGACAGCGAGGCAGGAAGGGCCAGGTTCAAGGCCAGGCTGGGCTACCCAATCCCCCCCCCCCCATTAAGTTATTTATTTTGGAGACAAGTCTCACTATAAAGTCCCAGCTGGCTGGAGCTTTCTAAGTCAGGCTGGCTGCCAAAACAGAGATCAGGTCTATCCTTGTCTCCTGAGTGCTGAGATTAAAGCTTTGTGCTAACATGCCTTCATGTGTGTACAGGTTCATGTGTACTACTGCAGTAAATGGAAGGAAGGACAACCTGGGGAAGTCAGCTGTTCCCCTCTAATGTGGGGCCTTCGGGTAGGACTTGGTCATGAGACTGGGGCTATGGGCCTCTGCTGGTCATGTTGCTGGCCTGAGAACCTACTGAAATCAACAAAACAAATCCCAGAACACCTCATTTGTGAAAGCTGGGCTTTTGCCTCTGAAAACCAAATTTCTTTTGCTATGTTAAAAATAGGGGTTGGTCACAGGCCTATAGTCCCACAGTATTCAGGAGGCTGAGGCAGGAGTATTGACTCCTAATGGGAAGAAAAGAAATGAAAAGCAAAACCAAAAAACTGTCAAGGTATGTTATGCTCTTGGATATTTTTCTGTTTGAGACAGGGTTTCTCTGGAGTCCTGGCTGTCCTGGAGCATACCAGAAACTGGGCTGGCCTTAACTCATATCTGTCTGCCTCTACTTAGGTGCTGGGATTAAAGGCCTTTGACTAAGACCCTAAAACCACAAAGAAACTAAACCAAACCTGTGACTCCAATTTGTGATGGTCAGTACCACCACTGTGACAGGACACAGATCCCGACTGAATAGAAAGGACAACTGAGCATCTGCAGTCCTCTCTGCTTCCTGACTGTAGATGCCCAGCTGCCCCCATTCTGCCGCCATGCCTCCTCTGCTGTGAAGGCCCTCACAGGGAGCTGAGGTAAAAACCTTACTGTCCTAAGATGTTTCTGCAGGCATTTAATCTCAGCAGTGAGAAAAATACCAAATACAAAACCAGAGCAAAGAGGAACTGTCTAGAAATGCAAGCCAGAGCTTAATAAAAATAAGTTTTATTGGTTACATATAATTTTAACTATGCTAACATATATTATAAACTTTTAAGAATTAGTATTCAATGACTTTATATATTTCCCCCCAAGAATAATCCAAGTTAGTTGTGGTACCATTTTTGTTGAAAATTAAAAATTCAAATTTTCCCTAGTCATTATACATCTATTGGTAGGGAACCAGGAGGGTCTCTCCATGCTCATACCCCAGACCTGGACATTATGCAGAAACACCACATCTTCCCACCAGGCGCACCCCCTTTGTTATACAGACCCCTCTCCAATGATCTGTCACGACTAACTCTACCTTCTTACCCACCAATGCTGTCTCTGGTCCCCCTTGGAACTAGAAAGGCATACGCAGCAGTGAACAGCTGTTCTGGACTCTGTATTTTGGGTTATTTTTCATTTTTGCTGGAAACCCCAATTGACAACAAAAATACCCAGGTACCTGGGTAAATGTTTAACACAAGATGGAAAGTGGCACATCACTTGAGCAGGGCTTTTGGCAGGTCACAGGAACACACTGTTGCTACTGCTGTCAGGAACAAGCATCCGCGGTCGTGCCCCAGCTGAAGAGCTGGGTGGTGTCATTCAAACTTCTCATCTCCTTCCTCCACGTCCTTCAGACTGAGCACTTCCAGGGAACCCTTGCCTTTGGTTTCCTTTTTGATTAGCTCATCAATTTCTCTGAAGCAGCCTGGGTCGATGAGGCACACCTGCAATGATTAACAAAGCTGGTTTCCAGGGAGATGGGCAACGGCACAGAATAAACCCAGTTTTAATGCTCAGGGCAGATCTATGGCTGTGTTCTGGGTGCTGCTCGCAGGTGGAGGCCAGGGCAGCAGGCTGGGCCTAGGGCTCAGCCTTGATGCTAACCGTCTACTGTTGGACTCTGGCATAGGCACTTAGCCCTTGTTAGGGTTTGTATATGCTCAGTCCAGGGAGTGGCACTATTAGAAGGTGTGTGTCCCTGCTGGAGGTGGTGTGTCACTGCCAGTATTCTGCTAGCAGCCTTCAGATGAAGATGTAGAACTCTCAGCTCCTGCATCATGCCTGCCTGTACGCTACCATGCTCCTACCTTGATAATAAACTGAACCTCTGAACCTGTCGTTCTTTATAAGACTTGCATTGGTCAAGGTGTCTGCTCATAGCAATAAAACCCTAAGGCACGCTTAAAGACTCACCTGGTCAGTGCTGCAGCTCACAGTGAAAGCGAGCATTGCTTAGCATTGAGGCCCTGGGTTCAGAGGCTGAAGAGATGGCTCAGCATGGACAACTCTTCGAGAGGTCCTGAGTTCAATTCCCAACAACCACATGGTGGCTCACAACCATCTCTAATGGGATCCTATGCTCTCTTCTGGTGTGTCTGGTGTGCTCATATATATATAAAAAGAAAAAAGACCCTGGGTTCAGTCCCTAGCACCTCATTCCTTCCGAAGACATCCATATTCTCCCCTCACCGTGTGTGTGTGTGTGTGTGTGTGTGTGTGTGTCTGTGCGTGCACGCACCTGCGTATGCGAGTGAGAGGGAGAGACAGACAGACAGACAGACAGAGAAAGAGGGGCTATATAGCAAGAGTTCAGGTGTTTACAGTGTGGGCAAGCTGTGTCTGTCTAGAGTAGCCAGCCCAGCATCAAATCCTTTCACTACAAATGCTTAAACCATGGTCTGGTAAAAAGAGCTGGTAACTGCTAGTCTTAAATTTACTACAGAGCTGAGGACGCCCCTGAACTAATGATTCTCCTGCCTTTACCTCCGGAGTGCAGGGGTGACCACCTGGCTCCCCTTTTATGAGCCCATAAGAGAAGTATCAGTGTAAAATATATCTTGTTATTTCAAAGAAAATGAACATGGACAACACAATTCTGTTATGAATGTTTTGACAAGCCAGGCGGTGGTGGCGCACACCTGTAATCCCAGCACTCTGGGAGGCAGAGGCAGGCGGATTTCTGAGTTCGAGGCCAGCCTGGTTTACAGAGTGAGTTCCAGGACAGCCAGGGCTACACAGAGAAACCGTGTCTCAAAAAACCCAAACAAAAACAAAAACAAAAACAAAAAAAAAACAAACAAAAAAAGCTTTGACAAAGGCAAATAAGAAAATCTTGTGGCTGCTTAACTGCCCTACACCTGCTTAACTGCCCTACACCTGCTTAACTAGCCTACACCTTGTAAATATGATTCTATGGTTTAAATATAAAATGTCCTCAACAGGACATTTATATTATCTTGTGTTCCAAGCCTTATCTCCAGCTGGCGGTGCTATCTTGTCACATCTGGGAACATTAGTGGCTGAGGTCTCCATGGATGGAGTGGATCTCAGGGACCTGTTTGTAAGATACACCCGCTCGCTCTCCAGTTCTCCTATCTCCTCTCCTTCCTGTCCTGCCCAAGTGCGTGAGGCCAAGCAGCTGTGGACTGAACCCTCTCAGACTGAGCCAAAATAAACCTTTCTTTCTTTAATCCGCTCTCTCAAGTGTTTAGGTCACAGCTATGCAAAAGTAAGGAACAGCATTTATGATCAGGAGCGAGGCTACTCTGGTAGAAGGAAGCCAAGAATAGTGTGTTGAGGTCATACTCCCGCCGCCGCCGCCCCAGCGTCTTACGATCTCCAGCTGCTGGCTGTAGTCCTCACTCTCCACGACCTTCACCAGTGGCTTCAGCTTCTCCTTCAGCTTCTTCCCTTCGTTCATGGGCAGGATGAAGCGCAGTCGCATGTGGGCCCTCTCTATCTTCATCTTCTCCTTCAGCTGCTTTATCACTTCCAAAGCCTTTCAAGACATAACGAGGGGTCCATGTTGTTTAGTTTTTGTGCCGCACTAACTCATCCTTTAGACACGAGCAAAGTGGTTTCCACATAACTGCAGTAGGCCAGTGGCTTCCTGGCCAAGATACAAGCAATCCCAGAAATACCTAGAAAATGAGACAGTGTCTCATTTTGTGAAATGGAAAAAAAAAATTCTTTGCTTCGGAAGAAAGCACTGTCAAAGACTGGGGATCAGCTCAGAGCTAAAGCACTTCCTTACCTAGCATGCATGAGGACCTGGGCTCTGTCCTCAAAGCAAGAAAATGTGTGGGGAGGGAATTACATACATTTGCAAATGTGAACTTCTCTAGAACAGACAAAAAAATGTCTTTTTGTTAGCCTCAGAGACTTCTAAGCCCACCATGTTTTAAGCCATGAACCCTGAGGACCTGAGCCCACAGCTCAGCTCATAGTAATTCTAGAACAGTGGTGAGACCAGAGGCATGTTCCTTGGGAAAACAGAGCAGAGCACCCCACCAGCCATCCAGCGATGGCCTTCCCATGTTGTCTACACCCCTGCCTGAGAAGCTGTCACTGGGTAGAAAAGACAGACTCAATGGCTTCCTTGAAAGTCTAATAGCCATTCAGAGTGTCAGGATGCCCAAGGATTTGAGATCTTTTGAGTTTAGATGTGACTGCCAATACACGTTTAAGTTCTGACAGGCCTTTGAGTTGGCATCTCTGCCACTGACCTGCAGGAAGAAGCATCCCTGGGAGCTGGAGGAAACATGGTGCTGGGCTTGAGGGATCTGGGGATGTATGGAGAGGGACCAGCGCACAGTGGCTGATGTCCCCATTAGTCCCTTGATGACCTCTCCTAGGATATCCCCCCCCCCCACACACACACAGAGAAGCCCCTGGTCTGAGTTGTGTGAACGAAGTGAGTAGTTCAGATGTTGCCCAGAGTTCCTGGGTATCCAAGTTCTTCTCTGGCTCCTTCCATTTTCCTGCCTTTCCTTTCTGGACGTACACGATCAGGAAATTGCCTGAGCACTGATAACTCAGGCTGTTAGCTCTATGGACCATTCTATACTTCGTGATCTGTTAAGCACTTTATTTGAATATGCATGTTATATGAAAATGCAGGAGCCCGCACGCACATATGCCTGTAAGGACACTGGGTGACGTGCTCTCTTGCCCTCTTCCCTACTCTCTCAAAACAGGGTCTCTCACTGAATCTGGAGCTGCTCTGGTAGACAGCAATTCCCAGAGAGCCTCCTGCCTCTGTCCCCCAACACTAGGGTTACAGGTGCAGAAGCAAGAGACCCAATTCAGAGTCTTCTCCAGGTCCTGGATATCCAAACTTAGGTCTGCGTTCTTGTGTACCAAGTACTCTTATATACTGAGCCATCTCCCCGGGGCCTTTATTTTAGGGACTGTGTCACACAGTGCAGTTCAGGCTTGCCTCACACTTGTTAGGTAGTGAGGGATGCCGTTTCGCCTCCACCTCCCTCATGCTGAAGGTACCAGTATTTCTAACTTGAAAAGGTTGTACACTCTGGGAAAGTACCATAGAGCTGAATATTTGGGCTGGAGAGAGGGCTCAGAGGTTAAGAGCACCAGCTACCAGCTGTTCTTTCAGAGGTCCTGAGTTCGATTCCCAGCAACCACATGGTGGCTCACAATCATTTGTAATGAGATCTGATGCCTTCTTCTGGTGTGTCTGAAGACAGCGGCAGTGTACTCATATACATAAAACAAATAAATATAGAGCTGAATATTTTAAAAACAAACAAACAAAAAATCCCCCAAAAACCAACAACAATAACAAAAAAAACCCAGTGACTTTATGTTCCAAGACAGGGTCTCTGCCTCGCAAGTGTGTGAAATCCAGGCATGTAGCAGAATGGCTGTCTTGACAGGGCTGAGCTGTGTGTAATATATTAATAAATACAAACAGTGAAAAAGGTCGCATGACTCAAAGTCCAAGCTGGACAGGAATGAAGAGACCTACGCATATTTGTGTTCTACCCACAGAGGGCAGCAGCTAAGGGCGTGGCTCAGCTGGGACAGTGCTCGCTCGGAATGCTCAAATCCCTGCTACCTACCAACCACCAGCAGCACAGCAGGGCAGACTAGAAGTGTGTGCGTCTGATCCCAGCACCGGAGATGGGAGGCAGGAGCATGAGATACTCCCGTGGCCCTAGGTTCTGAGGACAACAACGAACCCTCACCTGCTGCTTCGTGCTCTTGTTGGGTTTGACGGAGTAGTGGATGTCCTTCATGGCTCTCTCGATGAGGATAACGGTGTAAGGTCTCTTTGTTTCTGGATTCACACACTTGTCTGCCACAATGGTGGCAATATCCCTAAACATCTGCTCCAGCTGTGTGTGCCGTTCTTTATCTGACACTTGAACTTCTCCTTTAGTCAGAATCTAAAAGATGGCAGGACATACAGAAAGCCCTCATCAGGTCTAGTTATCTTTCTCTACTGCACAGAATTCGGTCGCGGGGAGGAAAGGAGGTGCCACCCACCACAGCTGCAGCTGCAGAACCATGTGCTGCCTAAATCCAGCACCAGATTATAAGGAGTTCCAGGGTCCCGCTCACTGAGGGCCAGGGAGAAAGTCCGTTTAGAGCAGCAGCCCTCAGCCTATGGGTCAGGACACCATTGCGGGTTGCATATCAGATATTTACATTATGATTCCTAACAGCGCAATTACAGTTAGGAAGTAGCAACCACATAATTTTATGATGTCACCACAACATGAGAGACTGTTAAAGGGTGGCAGCAATAGGAAGGTTGCTGATAGCGTGTACCTTGCAATCTAAAGGCCCTGTGTTCAGTCCTCAGACCCAGCAGCACAGAACCCCCCCCACCTCCACAAACCCATAGGCAGATGTGGTGGCATACAATTTTAATCCCAGCCCTTAGTCAGGCGGTGGTGACGCACGCTTGTAATCCCAGCACTCTGGGAGGCAGAGGCAGGTGGATTTCTGAGTTCGAGGCCAGCCTGGTCTACAGAGTGAGTTCCAGGACAGCCAGGGCTATACAGAGAAACCCTGTCTCGAAAAAACCAATTCCAAAAAACAAAACAAAACAAAACAAAATCCCAGCCCTTAGGAGGCAAAGCCTAGAAGATCTCTGAGGTTGAGGCCAGCCTGGTCTACACAGCAAAGTCCAGGCTGGCCAGAGCTACATAGTGAGATCTTGCTTAAAAAAAAAAAAAAAGTCTGGGGTTGGGAAGCACAGTCAGGTAAATGAAGTGATTTATTAGAAAAGTTAATTTCAAATTAAAAATATCCAGAGGCTGGAGATGGTGGCATCCTTTGCTCCAAAAACAAAAGAATGAACAAACAGAAACTAATCTAGGAGTTTGTCATAGTCTAGGATGGCTACTGTACTCTTTGGTAAGAGAGAGAACCAGAGCCAGTTGGTGGTAGCACACGCCTTTAAGCTTAGCGCTAGGGAGGCAGAGGCAGGCGGATCTCTCGAGTTTGAGACCAACCTGGTCTACAGAGTGAGTTCCAGGAAAACCAGGGCCACACAGAGAAACCCTGTCTTGAAAAACAAAGATCGAGCTGGACGGTGGTGGCGCATGCCTTTAATCCCAGCACTTGGGAGGCAGAGGCAGGCAGATTTCTGAGTTCGAGGCCAGCCTGGTCTACAGAGTGAGTTCCAGGACAGCCAGAACTATACAGAGAAACCCTGTCTCGAAAAAACCAAAACCAAAACCAAACCAAACCAAACCAAAAAAACCAAAAAAAAAAAAAAAAACCAAACAAAAAAACAAAAACAAAAAACCCCAAAGATGGAGAACCAGGCAGTCATGTGACTACTAAGGATGGGCTGAAAGATGGGCTCGGCATCAAGGCCTTAGAAAGGGAATTGCAAATTTCAATGCCCCGAGTTGGCAGAATATGTAAGGTCTCATCAGCCTTAACCTAAAACTGGCAGAAATGCTCTGGGAGCCATCAACAGAGAGAGAGAGAGAGAGAAAAGCGCCATCGAAGGCTAAGACCCCCTCAAACAGAACAACCACTGTCACTGTGAGGAAGACCGAGGAGCAGGCTGCGAAGGCAGAGCACTGCTCCTGCTTCTGAAGATGCCTATCCCGAAAGAGCAAGGCCTTTCCCTCAATCCTCGACATTGTGAGAGTTCCAACCCTGGAATGGCGCAACCCTCAGCATCCTGAACAAAGAAAGAGGAGAAAAGACTCCTGGCACCTGCATCTCCTCTGCCTGTGAAGATGTCCCTCCCACCATCAAAGTCACTGTAGTCCCCTCGCCACCTTGTTCAACTGCCGTCTGATTTTTATAATACAGGTATTTAAACGTCATAGCCCTTTATAGTTTATGTTTGTTTCAATACAGATCCGTGTGCATAGAAAGTAGACTCTTATTAATATTGTGATTGTTATTTCTTGGAATTAGAGCAGCATTCAAAAAAAAATGTCCAATGTTTGTATTTATGTGATCCTGGGGGGACTGGAGGGGAAGGCACAGTGGCAAAGGGAGCTTGCTGCTCTTCCTGAGGACCGGAGTTCAATTCCTAGCACCCACACCACTGGGCTAACAAACACTTCGAACTGGAGTCCAGGGGAATCCAATTTTTATTTTGTGGTCATTTTCTGGTCTCTCAGGCACCTTGCACCAATTTGCACATAAAAAATAAAAACATGTTGGGCATGGTGATAAGCACCTTTAATTACAGAATGCAGGAGGCAGAGGCAGGTGGATGAAGCCAGCTTGGTCTACACAGTTAGTTTCAGGCCAGCCAGAGCTACATAGTGATAGACTGTGTGTTGTCTCCCCTGCTCCCCATTCTGTGTATTCTCCCACTTAATCTTGGAGGGGAGAAAACAAAAATTAAAAACAAAAAGCACCACAGACATTCTTTTTTTTTTTTTTTTTTGGTTTTTCTGGAACTCACTCTGTAGACCTGGCTGGCCTCGAACTCAGAAATCCGCCTGCCTCTGCCTCCCAAGTGCTGGGATTAAAGGCATGCACCACCACTACCCAGCTAACAGACATTCTTTTATGTAAGGAAAACTTGTTATGGTGGGGAGCGGAGCTGCAGGCTTACATCCTAGAATTTCTGTCTCTATCTGGCAAAAGCAAAGAGATTGCATACTTGGGTAAAAGTGGAGATTCTGAGGAGGGTGTGTATGTGTGTCTCTGTGTGTGTGTGTGTGAGAGAGAGAGAGAGAGAGAGAGAGAGAGAGAGAGATCTGTAGTACTAACTTTAACATTTGCAAGCTTAACTTCCCAATTATTATTCCAGAAAAATGATCATAGTAAGTTTCTTTTCTTTGTGATAGTATATGGAGGATGGCTTCTGGTCTTAATCACTGCAAGTTATAATGGATGTGGGTGAGGCGGCATGATCCTGGGGAATCAGAAGTTCCATGCAGCATGGTTATCCACTGAGTTTGAGGTCAGTTTGGGCTACATAGTGAGACTCTGTCTCAAAATATTAGCAGCAAACAAATACCATACAAACCTCCCCAAATGTCCCAACAATATAAACTGAAAAAACAAAACAAATCCTAAAACAGCAAAAAACTCATCAAGAAAAACAGTAAAAACAGTGGTGCCTGTGATCATGAGACTTTGCTATGTTGCACCTGGCAGGACCTACCTGCTTGCAGATTTCAGTCTGGTCGTCTGTCCCAAATGCACTGATGAGGTCTTCCTTCTTGGCAACCTGACCTTTGGAAACATTTACAAACACTGAATGGGTCTGCAGAACTTCATCAAGGTCTTTTTCCCTTGAAAGGGCAGGAGAGAAAGTCCTATGTGAATCCACTGGATAATTGAAAATCCACTCACATTTAAACACAAGATAGCAAGCAGGCAGATGGCAGGTGCTGCGAGCTGGGTGTGATGCGCACATCTGTAATCCATTATTTAGGAGGCTGAGGCCGGGAAATTGGGAGTTTAAGGCCAGACTCAAAAAAGAAACACAACAACAACAAAAAAAAAAACCCGAAAAACTAAAGGACAAAAAAAAAAAAAAAGATAGAAATCAAACACACACACACACACACACACACACACACCTTTCTCTCTCTCTCTCTGGTGACTACCTGCGCAGGACCAATTGAAAACTCAGGACAGTATCAGTATTCTCCCACTTCACCATGGAGGGAAAAACTACTTCGTCATTGTTTTATGTAAGGAAACTCAGGGTGTGGTGGGAGTGGTGCTTCTATCCTACAATATCTGTCCCTAGATGGCAGCAGCGAAGACACTACGCACTTTGGGAAACTGGGGATTCTGAGGTGTGTATGCTTGTGTGAGAGAGACGGACAGACAGAGAGGCTTGCTGTACTAATTTCAGTTTTTGTTGGTGTAGGATTAGCTTCCCGACTATTATCCCTCGGATGGAAAATGACCATAATGTTTCGTTTCTTGGTGATAGCATTTCGGTTTGGATTGTTGGATTCCTGTTTTAATCATTAATCCAAGAGGCCACTGCAATTTTGGGTCCTCTAGACTGCAGTTTTATTAGGACAGGGTCGGTTTCTCTCTCTCTCTCTCACACACACACCAGTTTGAGACTGGCCTGGAACTCGCAGCAATCCTCCTGCCTCAGTCTCCTGAGCGCTGGGATTACAGGCTAGGCCCATCATTCCCACCCGGCACTGATGGAGTTTGTAGCTGGCAGTTTTTATGATCCTAATAAAACCCCAAGCCAGAACCCAATCCGAATCAGGCAAGCCAGGCCTGAAAGGTACCCGTGGCTCTCAAGGGCCGGGGTTAGGGAGGCCAGGCCTCCGGGTGTCCTGTCCGCTGAACTCTGGGTACAGGATCACTCACACGCCACTCCGCCAGCCGACGACCTTGTTTTTATAGCAGGCGATTTCGAAGCGCTTCCCTCCCCGCTTCATCCGCACCACGGCCACGTTGGTCAGTCGGATCTGGTTGGTGGGGGTGAAGATCGACATGGTGGCTGCTCACAGATCTCGAGCTCACGGGGGCTCCAAGCGCTCGGCTGAAACAACCCTGCGGCTCGCGAACCCTTAACGCCCAAGGAGTGCGCAGCTCTTCCGGGACCTATTCAGCGGAAGCAGCGGCTACATACCCGATTGCCCTACTGCGCATGCGTCAGGTGGCGCACTAGCCTGGCAGTGGACATGAAAGCAACTGCGTCTGCGCGGCGTGACTTTTCCGCCCTCCATCTCCGCCCTCCAAGGAAGGTGTGGCGTTCGGTGGTTGCGTCATTTATAGGCGCCAGTTATGCCCATAGGCTGGTGAGTACTGTGTATTGTCCTGGTGGAAACATGGTATTTTGGTTGAATAGTTCTGCAGAGTTCAAAGGCTGCACTCATTTTTAACTTTTTTCTAAGATTAACTTTTAAAGACATTTATTTTATGCATGCGAATACACTGTAGCTGTTGTCAGACACCCCAGAAGTGGGCAGTCCCATTACAGATGGTTGAGAGCCATCGTGTGGTTGCCGAGAATCGAACTCAGGACCTTTAGAAGAGCAATCAGTGATCGTAACTACTGAGCAATCTCTCCAGCCCTCATTTTAAACTTTTTATTTTGGATTTGGTTTTTTCGAGACAGGGTTTCTCTGTATAGCCCTGGCTGTCCTGGAACTCATTCTGTAGACCAGGCTGGCCTCGAACTCAGAAATGCCTCTGCCTCCCAGAAATGCCTCTGCTGGGATTACAGTCATTTGCCACCACCGCCCTGCTCCATTTTTAATTTTTAAAGGAGAATTTTAGAAGCCAGAAAAAAAAAAGGCGTTAAAATATTGTAACGCGCTTCCTTCTTGCTTCAATAATTATTAACCTGGTTCTTATTTTACCCCTCTTTTTTTTTTTTAAAGAATTATTTATTTTAGGTATGTGAGTACACTCTAGCTGTTCTTAGACACACCAGAAGAGGGCATAAGATCTCCTTATAGATGGTTGTGAGCTGTGTATATGTGATTGCTGGGAATTGAACTCAGGACCCCTGGAAGAGCACTCAGTGCTCATAACTTCTGAGCCATCTCTCCTGCCCTTATCCTCCCTTTTTTAATTGTATTATTTTGCAGCAAATTACCTGGTAGGATGGCCATCGCCTCTAATGCTAGAAATTGGTAGGTATAGACAGGATACAAAGAGTTCAAGGCCATCTTCGCCAACATAGGGAGACCTGGATTGCTTGAGAGCCCATTTCATCACCCCCTTCAACACAAATCGTCATACAGTTTTATTCTTAAATACTTCAGTGTGTATACTGTTAACAGACACCAGTCTAATATACACTTCACATTCTAGTCTCCTAACCTACAAAATTCCCCATTACTGTCGATTTGTTTTAGTTAAAATGCAAATAAACCCACACACTACACATCTGAACTGCATACTATAGTCATTGTGCTTTTTTTTTTTTTTAAAAAAAAAAAACAAACAATGTCACACTATGTAGCCTAGGCCAATCTCTAACTCATGGCCAATCAAATCCTCATTTTGCCTCAGTCTCAAATATTAATATTTGAAGAATGTACTACTACACCTGGCTACCCTTAGACTTTTTTTTTTTTTTTTTTTTTTTTTTTTAGGATTCCCTTTTCTTTCCCTGTCATTTAAAAATTCTCTTGGGGGTGCTGGAGAGATGGCTCAGTGTTTAAGAGCACTGACTGTTCTTCTAGCGGTCCTGAGTTCAATTCCCAGCAACCACATGGTGGTTCACAACCATCAGCAATGGAACCCGATATCCTCTTGTGGCATGTCTGAAGATAACATATATATATATATATTTTTTTTTTTTTTTAAAAGAAGTAAATGAAAACTCTCTTGACCTATGCACCTGGGTGTCAGAGGAAGATTAATTGCATTGTAGATTCAAAGTCATTTTGTTTTACATAGGCAAGTTACAGGCCATCGAGAGCTACACAGTGAGACTCTTCTTCTAAATAGTAGCTATCCTGAATCTCGTGATCATTCTGTTTCAGCCTCAAGAGCGCTGAAATTACAGGCCTGTGTCACCAAGCTGAATTCGTTTCTTCCATTGATTGATCGATTGATTGATTGATGATTGATTGAGATAGGGTCTCTCTATAGGCCTGGCATACGTATGTCCTGGAGCTCATTACGCGGACTAAGTTATCCTCTAACTAGGAACTCCCAGAGATCCGCCTGCCTGTGCCTCAGGAGTGCTAGGATTAATAATGGTCGGCCCTATGCCAGGCTGTCATTCATTTCTTGATAAGTTCTATCCTCTGTCCCGCCCTTTCTCCTCTGAGCCAATCCCAGTGGAACCGGAAGCACTCTTGCTGTTTGCATCTCCCGCTCCGAATGGCGCTTCCCACAGGCCCGCCCCTTTCCACTCTGAGCCAATCCGAGAAGTACAGGAAGTGCTCGCGCTTCTTTCCCAGGGTTACGATCCATGGCTTCTCTCTGGTCCCGCCTCTTTCCTATTTGAGCCTATCAGAGAGGAAGTTAGAGCTTCCGCTAGCTCCGTCTTCTACTTCTGGGCCCGCCTCTGTCCCCTGTGGCCAATGCGGGCAGGCCTGCCGACGGCATGGCTTCCCTGGCCCTGTAAACCCGACTCTCCCGATCTCAGTACCGCGCTCTCTGCATTTGCCGGTTACTAGCGGGGCTCGGGTTCCGCGGAGGATGGGTGAGCCTGGGCTGCCAGGGGCTCGGGCGGGCAGAAGGAAACAGCTTCCCACCGCACCTAGGGCCATAGGTTGCTCCGCTTGATGTGTTACTTTTTGTTTTTATTGTATCTCATTGTTTTTTTTTCTTTCCTTTTATTTCTGTTTTTCTTTTGAAAGGGCCGTATCTTGTATCCCAGGTTAACTCAAAACTCACTTTGCAAGCTCAGGAAAATTTGGGACTGACGGTGTAGCCCAGGTGTGAAAGTCAACTTGTATAGCAACTGGCTCAGCATTCAGTGAATAGTTGAGGCTCATCTGGAACTCACTACCCAGGCGGATTAGGAAATTGCTATGTAGTCAAAGCTAGCCTGGAACTCGGTTTTAGCCCAGGTTAGCTTAAGAATTAATGGTGACCCTCCTACCTCAGCCTACTGAACGCACATATTAGCAGGAGGTGTCGCACATATTAGCAGGAGGTGTCGCTCCTGGGAGCAGGGAGGACTAGTCCATGCTCTTAACTAGGGTTTTCTCTTTCTGAGACTACAGGATACGGTTCGATGGAAACTGGCCTAACCTCAGGGGTGGGTGGGTGGTGGTAAGTCCTTATACACGTTTTAGGGCCTCTGGGTCTATTGAACAGCAGCTGTAAACAATAAATATCAGATTTCTAGTCCTTTGAAAAGATCTTTTCAGCTTCTGTGTTTAAGGCTCTGATTTCAAACAAGTCAAGTGTGGGCTGGAGAAATTACTTAGTGGGTAAGAAAACTTGCTACTTTAGCAGAGGACTGGGGTTCACCTCTGACCTCCAAGGTTCATCGTGCCTACCTGTAACTGAAAGTAATACAAATAAATCGTTTTTAATGGTAGCACATGCCTTTACTACCAACACTTGGGAAACAGAGGCAGGTCTTCTAGAGTTCCAGGACAGCCATAGTTATATAGAGAGGCTCATTGTCATAAAACAACAACACCAGCAA
Organism: Apodemus sylvaticus; assembly: GCF_947179515.1. Taxonomy (NCBI): domain Eukaryota; kingdom Metazoa; phylum Chordata; class Mammalia; order Rodentia; family Muridae; genus Apodemus; species Apodemus sylvaticus. The sequence goes on along the minus strand of NC_067493.1, from coordinate 39,101,473 downwards.
CAACAAAAAAAGTCAGTCATGGTGCTATTTGTACTCAGAGGCAGGAGGATTGTAAGTCTGAGGGAGGCCTAGTCTCCAAAATGAGACTTTGTTTCAACTAAACACCTGACCTATGCCTTTGCTTATAATTCTTAAAAAAATCAACAGGTCTGTTTGTGTGAGGCTGCTTTTGGTGTTACATCTGTGTGCTTTTAAACTCAGGTCCTCCTCTGGATGTGTGGGACGTCTCCTCGCCTCTGTTGTCGCTATGGATGAACAGGTTCTACATATATCTGGGCTGTGCCCTGGGAGTTACCCTTTGGATCTGTATCCAGATCATTGTCAAGAAGCAGGTAATTGGGGTAGCTTTTCCTCTCTACCTCTTCCCTTAAAAGATCCTATTTTTCATTATGGGCCCATGTGTGTGTATGTGTACAGGGACTATGGAGGACAGAAGAGGGTGTTGGATCTTCTGGAGTAGGCCATACAGGTGGGCATGGAGAGATGGCTCTGCAGTTAAGAGTGTGTGTGCCCCTGCAGAGGACCCCAACTCTATTCCCAGACCCCATGTCAGGTGGCTTACAACTGCTTGTATGTAAGTCTAGTTCCAGGCAATCCAACACACTCTTCAATCCTTGATGATCCCATGAGACACACACACACACACACACACACACACTCTTGTGGTAGTGGTGGTGGTGGTGGTCTATGTGTGTGTGAACACACACAGCACCAGTGGTAGTGGTGGTGGTGGTGGTCTATGTGTGTGTGAACACACACTCATACGTCACCCTCTGCCTATAACAGCTCACTCCGTCAGACAAGAGGTCAGGCTTGGTGACTGTTGACTCTCTCTCCCAGGAAGAGGGGGGTCCAGTGACTCAGCTGAGATTTCCCCCAGTCTTGCGCCTCTTGGCCAGGTGTATGTAATTCTGTTCTAATCCCATGGGGCCTTTCGGCCATGGAAGGAGCTCGAGTCTGTAGCACGTGGGAGGCTACCTGAGCAGCAGACTCCATCTCTGCAGACGTAGGAAGCCATCCTCCATAATGGTGTAGGGTTTTTAAGGTGATGTGGCTGCTTTCAGGGTGCCCAGGTTGGGCTTGGATGGCATGGTGGCGTGGTTTGTTGTGAGAGTGCTCTGAGGAGGGGTAGGCATTGTGTATGACTCCCTAAAGAAGGAGGTCTTGCAGCTGTGTGTGTCTGTTTGTCCTGGAACCAGTCCTCCGTAAATGCCAAGGGGAGGCTACAGCTTTCCTCTGCAGAAAATGAGAGTCATGCAACTTGGAAGAGGTGGGCCTTGCCTTTTGAGGACCCAGTTAGGCTAAGAGGATGAGCTGAGGTTTGCACCTGGGAAGATGAAGAGAGTCATACACAAGGTTAGAGTGTGTGTTAATATTCGAGCCTCAAAGTGAGGGAGAGGTTGATTTATTTTCCTTTTATTTTGAGACAGGGTTTCTCTGTAGCTCTGACTGTCCTGGATCTCTCTGTAGACGAGGCTGGCTTTGAACTTAGATCCCCCTGCCTCTGCCTGAGGTTGAGTCTTGATGGATTCTCTTCCCTTGTTCATCTTCAAGGTCACTCGTTCCCAGGAGAAAAGTGTCCCAGGAGCTCCCGATAGCTCCCTCTCCCCTCAGAAGAAGCAGACACACGTGTCTGGAGTGAAGATTTTCTACGGGTCTCAGACGGGCACTGCCAAGGTGAGCACTTTGTACCCTGCCTCTCCTTTGCCAGTGTTTAAAGAAAATTCCAGAAACCCTCTTTAGCATGTAGTTCTGTCAGCCTTCTAGCTCCTTCCCTTTCTTTCTTTGTTCCTTTCCCGAATGGTGGGTGGCTTCCTTCTCTTGGGCTCAGTGGTTGTGGGTTTTGGTCTTGAAGGGCCCTGAAGCCCTTGTTGGCCCCGGGAGGACAGAGAATCTGCTGCGGTGTTAGGATGTGGACTTCAGTCACGTCCAGTATGGTGACATGATGCTGTAATCTCACATGTGACATGACATTGTAATCTCACACGGAGGGCCTCACGATCAGGGTAGAAAAAATTGCCGCACACTCTGGTGATGAAGCAAGCTTGATTTTTTTTTTTTGGGGGGGGGGAGGGGGCTGCTTTTATAGCTTGCGGTGCCTGCAGCTGTCAGCTGTTGGTTGGAGTGTCAGGCACTTGTGAGAAGTGAGTGGTAGTGATTGGGGTCAGGAATGGGGTCTATCTCTGGCAAGTTCCTACATCTAGTCAGTGCAGTCAGTGTGTTAGAGGCAGGGAAGGTAGGTGTCAAGGTAGACACGAACTGGAGATGTGTGGACCCGGCTCCCCTGGCTGCTCTTCTTGGAAACCTGGAAGGAGGGTCTCGACTGTGAGTGCTTTCTAAGAGACAGAGTGAGGCCGACGCGAAAATGTGTCTTCATAAAAACATTATTTGTATGCTGTTAGAGAGGGTTCTACTGCCCTCCTGTGGGCATTATGCAGAATAGCGGTTTTGTTCGAGACCCTCTCAGGTGGCTTATTTGGAATAATACTTTTTATCGTGCTTATTTCATTTAAAAAACTTTATTACTTTGTGCAAGTCTGAGCCTGTGTGTGGGCACATGTGTGGATGCCTGAGGACAAATGGTAGGAGTCAGTTCTCTCCTCCTGTCATGTTGCTAGAGGGAAGGGAAGACGGGGTGTATGGGCGGGGCGGGGCGGGGGTTTAAGCTCAGGGCATCAGGTTTGGCAGTTTTTTACCCACTGAGCCATGTCGCTGTCCTTGTAATTGTTATTTTAACATTTGATAAAACTCTGTTTCACATGGTGGATGTTTTGCCTGCATGTCTGTTGCGTGCCTGGTGCCCTTGGGGGCCAGAAGGGGTCAGGTCCCCGGGGACTGGAGCTACCCATGGATGTGGACCTCCATGAATGCTGGGATTTGAACCTAGGTCCTCTGGAAGAGCAGACTGCTCTTAACTGCTGAGCCATCATTATGACTTTGTCAATGGGGGCAGAATTGGAGTTTATTCAGAAACAGTTTTATATTGATTTTAAGCACTCAGGCTAAGCGGTTGGGTAGGAAGAGTCGAAGGCTGTAACAGCGTGGGCACAGACTCCTCAGAGAGAGTCTCAGGAGGAATGTGGCTCATGGCAGCAGTATTACAGCTGTGGCCACCTGTGTACCATGTGAGTGAAGTTATCACATGTGTGTGTGTACACTGCACAGCACTGCACTTAGGGTGGAGCTCAGAGTTGGCTCTTTTTACTATGGTCCTGGGATCAAACTCAGGTCGTCATGCTTGGTGGCCTTAACTTGCCCGCTGAGCCGTGGCCCTGGCCCCATTTAGAGCCTTATCATTTTTGTTTGAGACAAGCTTTCTTTTATTCCAGGCTGACCTCAGATTCTCTCTATACCGGAGAATGGCCTTTGCTGAGTAACTCTTAGGCTTTATCTTACATATTAATCACATACTAGCTCCTTTTACTCGTTGGTCATTGGTGATTAAATTTTAGTCACATGGTTGGTTTTCCTGGCTGCCAGCCTTTGTCCTGGAGTCATCTGAGGGCCCTCTGGTGAGTCTTGTCACTGGTCAGATAGTGAAGTCAAAGGTTTTAGGGACTCTGGGTTGAGTAGCAAGGGCCAGCTACTTCCATGTCACACCTCCTCGTGCCGATGCTCTCTGGATAGTAACCTGGCTTGCTGCTGCCCTTGCCCAGCCACACCTTTCCTCTCATCTTTTCTCCTCCAGTGCTTGTCAGCACCTGGTGTGCTCCATGACTCTTTTGTCGAAGCAGCTTCAGGACCAGGGCTTTATCCTTTTTGTTTGCTTCTGTGTAATGTTGCCCAGAAGTGAGGCTGGCATGGAGAATGCCCAGTCAGTGAAATGGTCTTAGCCCACAGTCAGGGGTGATGGGGGACCAAGTCCTGGGACTGCCACATAGCAAAGATGGGGTGTTTTTCTCGTGTCAATCTGCCTGGAAATTTGAGTGTTCCTCAAGCATTTGGTCATGCGCTTTGGGAATGCTGACAAGAACGTTACACAGGAGAGGGCCACTGCCCCGTGGTCTTTGACGTCTATCTATCTTCCTCCATGCCGTGTAATAACTTGGTTTTCTGTTTCCTGCCTTTTCTCTTTGCTTCCAGACAAGACCCCTACTCCAGGGCTTCCTCCTGTCTGTAAATGGCTCCCCATTCTCTGCTCCCCAGTTGTGTTTGTGTGCCTGGGTGGACACTAGCACATGTATGTTCTAGCGCGTGTGTATGTGGCAGCCATGCACTTTGTAGAGGGCACAGGATTCCTGTGCTCACAGATCAGCACTTGGGAAAGCAGGAATGTTAAACACACCGGTGTCTTTTCCAACGGAGCGATGTTTAACTTGTTTTCCGCCTAGAAATCTGGGAGTGGATGTAGTTAATAACCTGGTGAGCTGTGCTCTCTGTGGGGCAGGCCACATGGGACTCTCCCCGCCTAGTGTGGTTGTCTCAGACTTTCCCTCCCTAACTCCTTACTTGGAGCATTCTCTGTCAACAGAACCCATCTTTATGGAAGAAGTCACGTGTGCTTTGCATGGAGTTGCAATGTAATCATGCCTTAAGTTTTGTTGTATTCACAGGATTGAGTTATCATCAGAAAAGTTTTTTCCAAAATTGTGCTGTGCTTAGATATGCCTAAAATAAGCCGCCCAGGGTCAGATTCTAAAAGTTTGAACTAGCACTGGCTAATAAGTCATGTAAGACACCAAGTTGCCTTCTTGTCTTGCTTAAATCGACACTGCCAGCTCTGACGTTTGCAGAGCCGGCCTTCTACCCACAAACCTGGGCGCTCTTCAGCCATTGTCTACCTTGGGATTTTGAGACAGGATCTTTTACTGGCTTGGATTTTCCACATAGGCTAAGCTGGCAGGTCTGTGAGACCCAGAGAGCCAGCTGTCGCCGACTCCTGGGCCCTGGGGTTATAAGTACATGCCATCTTGCCTGGTTGTAGCTTCTTTTTCTTTTTAACATTTAAGCATTTTTTATGTTATTTGTCTTTTTGCGTGTGGAGAGTGGGCCTATATGTGCCAGAATGTATGTCGAGGTCAGAAATGTCCTCATTTTCTACTCTGTTTGAGACCGGGTCTCTGTGGTTGGAGACCGTGGACCCCCGGCTAGCAAGCCTACTAGCTTCTGGGGATTCTCCTGTCTCTATGTCCCATCTTGCTGAAGGAGTACTGGAATCGCAGTGTGTGCTGCTGTGTGCTGCTGTCCATAGACCGGAGGGTTCTGAAGTCAGGTCCTCACGCCTGTGTGACAAGCACTTTGTCCACCGAACTGTTTCCCCAGTCTAAAATTAAAAAAAGATAAAAATAAAAATAAAAATAAAATAAAAACTCTTATATTTATTGTATGTGTGTATACACATACATGTGTGGAGGTTAGAGAACGACTTATGCGAGTTGGTTTTATCTTTCTACCATGTAAGTCCCAGGAATCCAATCTAAGTCCTGAGCTTGGGGGGCAAGTGCCTTTCTCCGTGTTCTAAGCTGTCTCACCAGCCCCCAGCTTCTCTAGTTCCATTCTTGGCAGAATCTTTCTATTCCTACTGAGGCAAAGCCCCCAAACCAGTGTGGGTTTACCTGAGCACACCTTTATGGAGTGGGGCTGCGACATGGTGCCTCATCTCTGTGCTGGGCTTGAGAACTAACTATGCGGGAAGATAGCGTGAGGGTCCCCTGCTCACTGTGCAGCCGCTCAACACAGAGCGGCTGGAGAGGCAGCCACCACAGGGGGGCGCCATGCTCCCTTGCCAGCGGGAGCAAGCAGCAGGCAGGCTTTCCTTATTTGGCATGCCGAACGAAGAGTTTATTACTGCTTTTCTCTCTTTCCAGGGATTTGCAGTGATCCTTGCCAAAGCTGTCACCTCTCTGGACCTGCCTGTGGCCGTTATTAATCTGAAGGACTATGATCCAGATGACAGTCTGATAGGAGAGGTTGGTAACTGTCTTCTTGTTTCTTTTCTAGTAAAGCTGCCACATTTGCCACATAGTGCGTAGAGATGACGCACTAGTGAAGAGCTCCTGCGGCTCTCTCTGGCAGAGGAGCCAGGTTAGGTTCCCAGCACCCACATGGGGTGGTTCAACAGCGCCCGTAATTCCAGCTCTGGGGGGTGTGATGCCCCCCTCTTCGGGCTTCCTTGGGCACTGGCACTCATGTGTGTGCAAGGGACACACACACACAGACACACACACACGATTCAAATAAAGATTTAAAGTTCAAATTTAATTGACCACCTGTCCTATGGGGTGAATAGAATCTTCAGGATAATTTAAAAATTTGTGCTGGGCCATTTCAACTGAAAGCTTTTTTACTGTGACTCAGGAACTTTTGTTTATTTGTTTGTTGAGTCTGGACCCTGCCCTGTAGCCCCTGGCTTGACCTCAGACTCACAGAAGCCCTATTGGCTCTGCCTCCTGAGAGTTCTGGGATTCCTGGTATATATACCACTACACTCTGCTCCAAGGCCTGCATTCAAAAAAACCAACTTCACTTAGACAATGGAAAGAAACCCTGTATGTTATTACTTTTTAAAGAGTTGTTTTGTCTTCTTATTCTTCTCCCTATCAGCATTTGCCTGCTTGCCTGTAAGCGCACCATGTGCGTGCCTGGTGCCGTGGGGGCAGGAAGAGGGCTTGGTTGAGTCCCCTGGAACTGGAGTTATAGCTGGTTCTGATCTACTGTGTAGGTTCTGGGAATAGAACCTGTGTTCTCTCTAAGAGCAGTAGGTGTTCTTAACCACTGAGCCATCTTTCCATTCCAGCCTTGAGTATTCTTGTAATCATGTTTACATAAACACTGCTTTCTTCAGATCACTAGTAAAAACGTCTGTGCCTTCCTGGTTGCTACCTACACGGACGGTCGCCCTACAGAGAGTGCAGAGTGGTTCTGCAAGTGGTTAGAGGAAGCAGCTAATGATTTCCGCTTCGGCAAAACTTACCTGAAAGGACTTCGATATGCAGTGTTTGGTCTGGGAGACTCTGCCTACCGGAGCCACTTCAACAAGGTAGGTGGGTGGTGAGTTATAGGACTAGGTCCTTCCTTAACCAAAAGACAGACAGGCAGAGAAGGTCTCACGAGAACACACCTATGAACTTTACTTTTGTTATTTTTTAATTTTTATTTTATATGTGTGTGTTTGCGTGTGTGTGTGTGTGTGTGTGTGTGTGTGTGTGTGTGTTTTGCCTGTATGGTTATCTGTACACCACTTGTATGCTTGGACTCTGCAGAGGTCCTGGATAGGATGGAACCAGAATTTCAGACATGTGAGCTGCCATGTGGGTGCTGGCAATTGAATGCGGGTCCTTTGGGAGAACAAGCAGTTCTCTCTCTCTTTTTTTTTTAAAGATTTATTTATTTATTACATGAAGGTACACTGTAGCTGTCTTCAGACACCCCAGAAGAGGGCGTCAGATCTCATTAAGGATGCTTGTGAGCCATTATGTGGTTGCTGAGATTTGAACTCCACAATCTTTGGAAGAGCAGTCGGCACTCTTAACTGCTGAGACATCTTTCCAGCCCTAATAATAATATTATATTAATGCTGCTTTTTATGGTACTGATGATGGAACCTAGGCCTGTGAGCATGCTAAACAAGAACCTGGTGGCTGAGCCACACCCCCAGCCCCTCACCCCTCCCTGAGGGATTCTTTTTTTTTAAAAGATTTATTTATTTTATGTATATGAGCATGCCATTGCTCTTTTCAGACACACCAGGAGAAGGCATCAGATCTCATTACAGATGGTTGTGAGTCACCATGTGATTGATGGGAATTGAACTCAGGACTTCTAGAAGAGCAGTCAGTGCTCTTAACCACTGAGCCACGCCCCCAGCCCCTCCCTGGGGGATTCTAGGCAGGGGCTCTACCACTGAGCCACGCCCCCAGCCCCTCCCTGGAGGATTCTAGGCAGGGGCTCTACCACTGAGCCACGCCCCCAGCCCTTCCCTGGGGGATTCTAGGCAGGGGCTCTACCACTGAGTGCTGAGGACTGAACCCTGGCTCTCCTGTGTACTAGGCGAGAGCTCTGTTACTGAGGTAGATTTCTAGTCTTTTTATTTTGGAACAGAGTCTCCTAAGGCTGGCCTTGAACTACTTACTGTATAGTCCAGGGAAGCCACCTCCCACTCCTGAGCAGCTAGGCTCACAGGCCTGTGCCACCAGGCCTGCCTGGAGCTTGCAGATTATGGTTGGACCTGCGCTGTGCTCCTCCGCAGATGCTCCTGAGCTGTGGCCCTGGATCACTGGGTTTCTGGAAGCCTGCTGTAGTGGACACACTGGAGTTTTAATTTGTATGTTTGTGGGTTGTGGTTTTTCTCAGTGCGCCTCTCTCTCTCCCCTTCCTGAAGGTCAGCACGAACGTTGACAAATGGCTCTGGCTGCTCGGTGCCCAGCGGGTGCTGACCCGAGGGGAGGGCGACTGTAACGCCGTCCAGAGTAGGCATGGCAGCATCGAGGCCGACTTCACAGCCTGGAAGACCAAGTTCATCTCCCGGCTGCAGGCCCTGCAGAGAGGGGAGAAGAAGGCCTGTGGCGGCGACTGCAAGAGAGGGAAGTGTGAGTCTGCCCAGCACGGCCCCGGAGAGGCTCGCCTTCACCCCCCCTCATACGCAAGGCGAATTGCATCCTGGGGATGCTGAGGTGTGTGCTTATTTATACTTCTTTCTTCTTGTGTGTGGGGGTATGCACATGTGTGGCTGTCCTCTGTAGCTGTGTGGAGATACCTGGCTTTACCTCTGTCCTGTGTGTGGTGGTGGGGGGGGGTATGCACATATGTGGCTGTCCTCTGTGTAGCTGTGTGGAGATACCTGGCTTTATCTCTGTCCTGTGTGTGTATGTGTGTGTGGGGGGGGGCGGGTATGCACATGTGTGGCTGTCCTCTGTAGCTGTGTGGAGATACCTGGCTTTACCTCTGTCCTGTGTGTGTATGTGTGTGTGTGGGGGGGGGGGGTATACACATGCGTGGCTGTCCTCTGTGTAGCTGTGTGGAGATACCTGGCTTTACCTCTGTCCTGTGTGTGTGTGTGGGGGGGGTATGCACATGCGTGGCTGTCCTCTGTGTAGCTGTGTGGAGATACCTGGCTTTACCTCTGTCCTGTGTGTGTGTGTGTGGGGGGGGGGGTATGCACATGCGTGGCTGTCCTCTGTGTAGCTGTGTGGAGATACCTGGCTTTACCTCTGTCCTGGTTAGATGATCTGAAACTCAGGTGCAGCTGATCAGAGAGAGCGCAGCTTGTGACTTATACTGGGTGCTAGCCGTGTGTTAGATGCGCACCTCCTCCTCCCCCTCTTCCCTTTCCCTCCTCCCTCCTTCCTGCTTTTCCTCTTCTTTCTTTTCTCCTTCCTCTCCTGTCCTCTCCTTCCTTCTCTTCATTCTTGTCATCCCGCCCTGTTCCCCTCCCTCCCTCCCTCCCTCCCTCCCTCCCTCCCTCCCTCCCTTCCTTTCTCCTTTCCCACTACACCCTTTCCCCTTCCCCTTTCCCTTTTGTCTGACAGGGTCTGGTTATGTAGCCCAGGCTGGCCTGGAGTTCCTTACTTAGCTGTAGCTAGCCTCAGTTTCTAAGCCCTGGGCCTTAGCTCTCAGGGCCATGACACTCATTCTTGTCCCTTTCACTGCTGCATTGCTGAGTCAGGCTGGTTTTTATCATCTTTCTCTGGTCAAGACATGGGAGCTGAGAGGAGTGCTGTGTGTCTCGGTCTGAGCGTGTTTCCTGACCCCAGTGACTGTGGCCCACTGTTGGAGCAGCAGTCATCCTGGCTTCACCCGTGCACTCCCTCGGCCTCTAAGCCTTACCCTGGGTGATTGCTCTGGAGTCTACTTCCTTAGAACTGTCTTCAGGCCGCACAGCAGCTGCTGGCGCCACAGCTGGCGTCTTCTGGCTGGCCGCCTGGCCACATCTTTCTGGAGCAGCTCTGAGTGTTGACCCGCTGTGTCTCTTCTCCACCTCGCTGCAGTCCGTAGACGAGGCTCACGTGTCCGTGTAAATGGTCAGTCCATCTCCCTAGCTGGCCGCTCCGGTCCCCACAGCTCCATCGATCAGCATGCTTTCCCTCCGTGAGGGTGGCGTGGGGTTTCCACTTAGCTCTCTGGCTGCAGTCGGCTACACGGCATCTTGTCTCTGCCTCTGGGGTAGCTGCACAAGCGTGCAGCCCCACGAAGCCGGGGGGTCTTGTTTTTTTCCAGTGGGGGTTGAATGGGATCTTGCAGTGTCTCTCCAGCCCACCACTTTTGATGTGTTTTAGACGTGGTCTCATACAGCTGGCCTTAACCTTTACAAATAACAGAGGATGACTGTGCTCCAGCTCTGCCTGCCTGGCTGGGGTCACATGGGTACCCATCTTGATTGTTTTTTCCTTTTCCTTTTTATTTGGCACTGGGGTCTTACCAAGTAGTCCAGGGCAACTCACTCTTTAGCCCAGGTGGAATTTTCCTGCTTTAGCTTCTTGAAAATGGGGATCACAGGCTTGCGTCACTAGGTTTTTTTTCTTTTTCTTTTTCTTTTTTTTTTTTTTTCCTTTTTAAGACAGGGCCTTGCCCTGTGCTCCTAATTGCCTTAGAACTGGGTGTATGTAGTCCAGGCTGGCCTTGACTTGTGACCTCTTTCCTGACTGCTGAGATTACAGTGATGTGCTACCACACCTGGAAAGAACAGTGTTTAAGGCAGATGTAGCAGAGAGCTGGGATCAGAGGTGTGCGCGGTCATCATCATCATCATCATCATCATCATTCTCATTCTCAACAGCTTCCCTCTGTTTCAGAAACCCCGCCCCTCTACCTGACCTTGGCCCCTGCTTTCTCTCAGTTTTCCACTTGAGACCTGCTCTTCCCGCTATTATTACCTTCTTGACCAGCTACTGCCAGACGGGGTGGGGTGAGGTGGGGTGGGGTGGGGCGGGGCGGGGCGGGGCGGCAGGTGTGGGGTGGGGGTGGTCCTTGGGGCTGAGCATAAGTGTTAACTGACAAGTGAGTTTGAGTGCCAGGCATCTGCTTTCCTGTGACCTGCCAATGGCCAGTCCCTTTCTTCCCTAGTGTGCTGTGGCAGGCTTTCCACAGCTACCCCTGTGTGCAGTCTGTCTAGTCCGTCATCTTGTGTATTCCAGGTAGGCATGGGCTAGCTGCACTGCTCTCCGTTTAGACGATCTTTTAAAGTTTGCATTTCCCCCATTTTTAAAGTTTGCATTTCCCGCATATGTGTGTGTGTGTGTGTGCATGTTTTTGCATGCTTGTGAGCATATGTGTGTGCATGTGTGTACATGTACACATGTGGATGCCAGGGGGTTGATTGCTCTTGTGCCCTATCCATGGAGGCAGGGCGTCTCAATCAAGCCCAGCGCTCAGAGCGAGCTGGCTCTCCAGGCTGGAGTAAGGCGGGCAGCCATACTCCTCCAGCGTCTCTATGGATTAGAAGTAGGGATTCAAACTCTGGTTCTCAGGTTTGCCCAGCAAGCACTTTAGCCACGGAGCTGTCTCCCCAGCCCCTCTCAAGCACGTTAGGAGCCTCTGCCAGTTTCCTTCCAGGATGTCATCTCCCCACATCCCCTCCCCACCCCCACACTTTGCTTCCCAATTTGCTGGCGATTCCTCAGTGGAATTCCTTACTGTAGCTTGCGTTCTGCCTCCCAACACCTTGGGCACCTTGTCCCATCCACTCTTACAGCTCGGCGTTCCCTTGTGTTTGCTTCGTTGTTCGGCGGCAGAGGCAGCCCGCTGTGGCTACTTAGCCCTAAATCTTTTGGCCACACACAGCATGGGAACTCTGTAACGTCTATACCCCTGCGTTGCTATAATTGGACCGGAACCTTTCTGGGGAGGAAGGGAATGTGTTACATTAATTTTCTACCTCCAGTGGCTTCCATAAGTCACATTTGACTTCTTTGTTCTTTTTTTTTAAACGTTCATTTATTTTTTTTTTTAAAAACTGTCTGTGTTTGGGTCTTTTGCCTGCAAGTGTATTTATTTGTGCTGCACATGCATGCAGTGCCTGTGGACGCCAGAAGAGGTGGTGGGATCGGTCCACCTGGAGTTGCAGACCTTGGTGAGCTACCGAGTGGATGCTAGGAACCGAGCCCAGGCTCTCTCCGGGGCAGCCAGTGCTTTGGCTGCTGAGCCATCCCGCAAATCCTCTGCATTCATCTTGTATTGAAGACAGTTCTTAAATTTTCTGAAGGTCACAGAGACAAGTTAATGGCAGTTCTGATTAGATCTTATGTGAAGATGAAATGAGTTCCTTTGAGAGGCAGTAAGTTCGTCTCTGTCAGAGATGAGGTTCTGAGCCTGAGTTACAGATGGTCAGCTAAGTGTCTCTCCAGCTAAATGCCACCTGCTGCCAATGTTGAAATGTCAGTTAAATTGATTAGTTTTGAGACAGGGTCTAGAGTAACTCAGGTGACATTGATTGATATCTACTTGATTGAGGATGACCTTGACTGTGCTCGGCCTCCACCTTCAGTGTGCTGGGAGTACAGGTGTGTATCTCAGTGTGCTGGGAGTACAGGTGTGTACCTCAGTGTGCTGGGAGTACAGGTGTGTATCTCAGTGTGCTGGGAGTACAGGTGTGTATCTCAGTGTGCTGGGAGTACAGGTGTGTATCTCAGTGTGCTGAGAGTACAGGTGTGTACCTCAGTGTGCTGGGAGTACAGGTGTGTATCTCAGTGTGCTGGGAGTGTGTGTATCTCAGTGTGCTGGGAGTACAGGTGTGTATCTCAGTGTGCTGGGAGCACAGGTGTGTATCGTGGGCTGTGTTTATGTGGCGCTGGGGTGGAACCCAGGGCTCTCCATGCTCTGGAAGCCCTCTGTCACTGTCGCCCTCTCCAGACTTACTCTTCCTTTGAGGGTTCGGGGTCACACTGTGCTCACTCCTCCTTGTTACACAGCAGTGTCTGTGGTAAGCCTGGCCAAGCTGCAGAGCGGAGGCTGCGATTGTTCATATTTCCACAAGTGCTGACCTTTGGTCCTCCATTCAGCCCTGAGTTGAAATCACTTCGTTCTGCTTGCCCTCAGAAATGAGTCACAGGCACATGGCATGTAACCTCAAAATAGGTTCTGTGCAGTGACGTGTTCAGGCTGCTCTGGTGCTAGGTGGACAAACAAATTTCTGCCCAGAATTTAAAAAAAAAGTGTGTATGTTTGCACATGTGCACGCATGCTGCCGAGCACGTGTAGAGGTCAGGTGACACCAGTTCCCTCGGCCCACCAAGTGTGTCCAGGAGTTAGTCGGGGCCGCCAGGCTTTGTGTAGGCCCCATTACTCCCTGCTGCACCTTGGTGACCCCGTGTGCTTTTGCTGGCCTCAGGCCTGCTAGGAGGTGCTGTCTCACCAAGCTATCCCACAGCCCACTGTCGTGTCCCTCCCCTCCCCCCATCTATCTGGCATCGTCTTCCCTGAGCACTGTCCAGCGGTTTGCACATGGCAGGTTGGCTGAGGGATTAGTTTTTGTCACTTTGTGAGTTTTGTTTATGTGACCTGCAAGTATGTTTGTGCACTGTGTGGATGCAGAATCCACCCATGGAGGCCAGAAGAGGGCCCTGGATCCCCTAGAACCGACAGTAGAGACTGTTGGGAGCTGCCATGTTGGTCCTGGGGACTGAACTCAGGTCCTCTGGAAAAGCAGTCAGGGCCCTTAACCCTGAGCCATCTGAGCCATCTGAGCCGTCTCTCTGACGGACTCTGCGATGTCTTTCCACAAGGATCATTTTGGTGCCAGAGATCTAAGATGGTTTCTATTTTTAAAAATTATTACTACAAAGGCAGGGCTAGTGAGATGCCTCGGGACGGAAAGGACTTTGCCACCAAGCTTGAAGATCTGAGCTCCATCCTGGAACCCACACTGATGAAAGAAAGCATTGGCGACACAAATGCATGCACGTGTACCTGCCCCCCCCCCCCACCACAAAATAATGATAAAAAAGCAGCAAAGAAAAGTCAAACAAAAACATTGTTGAGGTGCTTGAGGTGCGGCAGTGGCAGAGCACCTGCCCAGGATTGTGACAGGCCAGGGACTCCGTCACCAGCAGTACAAAATCACCCAAATACAAGAAAACCATCAGGGCCGGCCCCCGTGGAGGGGAGGCGGAGTGCGAGGTGAGCTTTGTGGGATTCTGAAGTTCTCGCCTTGCAGGAGGAAGAGCCCTGTGAGAGCAGCAGCGAGGACGAGCCTGGGACCCTGGGGTACCAGAGCCTGACGTCTGTGGTTGATGTGGAGGACCTGGGCACCATTATGAACCCCATGAAGAGGGACAAGGTACTGTTCCTTTGGGGATGCTGTGGGTGGATCCTGGGGTCCCCTGCTCACCAGCTCAGCTCAGTCTAAGGTCTCTAGGGTCACCCGGAAGGGTCTCTGCTCTTGTTGTTTGTCTGTCTCTTTTGTTTTACTGTATTTACACAAACATTGAAAATTACACCTGTGTCATGTGTGTCTGTACTTTGTGTGCTGTATGTATGTAGCGGCACACGGCACAGCCAGAGGACAACATGTGTGGATGGGTTCTCTCTCCTTCCACCCTGCAGGTTCCCACAACTGGACTCACGGTATCAGGCTCATGGCAAGCATATTTATGTGCTGAGCCATCTCTCTGGCCTCTCTGTGGTCTTTGCTAAATTCTTCTTATTCAGTTCTAGCAAAACAGGCTCTTCCGAGGACAGATAGAGTTTAATGTGGAGGCTGAGGAGAGGACTCCGGCTCAGAGAGGGCATTCAGGGCTGTGGAGGATTCCTTATCGTTAACATTTCAAATGGAAGCCCAGCGGTGGTGGTGGTGGTACATACGACTTATAATTTCAGCACTAGGGAGGCAGAGGCAGAGGCGGGATCATCTCTGTGAGTTCGAGGCCAGCCTGGTCTATGGAGCTAGCTCCAGGATAGCCAAGGCTACACAGAAAAACCTTGTCTCAAACATATAAACAACCCCCTCCTCCCCACCAAAAAAACCAAAAAACAAAGACATGAGTTCTTTTATGGTCTTTTTTTCTAAATCAGTCAAACTGTAATGCAGTAAAAGTAATTTTTGGCTTGTGACTGAAAATGTAAGTTTCTTTATAGAAACAGTCTTTGCATAGAAAATGAAGTAGCAGATTAGGTAGAATTCTGGAATTCACACCTGGTTAAGCCTTCCTTAAAACTGCTTAGTGAGGTTGGAACACATTTCTTTGGTTTTCTTCTGGTGGCCAGAAGAGGGCGCTAGAGAACACAGTAACAGAAACCACCTTTGCTATTAGTATTGGAAATGAAATGATGTTGGACCTGGAAGCTGCGGCTTTTAGTATTTTAAAATTTTCCATAAAAGCCATCAAATGGAAGGGGCTGTGTGTAGTTTCCTTCTTCAGTTAGACCTGATAATAAGTCACCAGTGTTTTTCTCCTCTCTTCATTTTATGTATATATGTTTGCACACATGTATTTAATTTATTGTGCTGCTGTGTGTTAACCCAGGAGCCATTGTGTATGCTGGGCTGTGCGGTACCATTGAGTTACAGCCTGAATCCATCCCCTCTTTTTGTCTTTTTGTTTTCTGTTGTGGCTGTTTGAGAGAGAGTCAAATGTAGCCCAGGCTGGCCTTAAACTTGGTGTGTAGCCACGGATGAGAATACATGATTTTTAACTGATGAGAACACATGCCCGAGGGTTGTGTTTTAATGCTTTTCAGTTCCATTTGGAGGCTGCACTAGCAGAGGCGCATCTCAAATGGGCTTTGCGCTGTGATTACACGTAGGCATTTGGAGTAGCTGACTTTGAGATGAATGAAGTGTGCTTGATTTTTCTCAGAGCGAGAAGGTAGAAGAGTCAGCCTGAACTGTTCATTCGCCATTTGTGGGCCTGCTGCCTTTCCCCCTCCCTTCTTTCCCCCTCCCCTTCTCTTCTGCTTTTCTCTGTATCCTGTCTTCAGTGTCAGTGGGACAGTACGCCTCCTGCTAGGAGTTGTCCTTTGTTTGTTTATTTATATTATTATTTATGTTTGTTTTTCAAGAAAGGCTTTCTCTGTGTAGCTCTGCCTGGTCTAGAACTAGCTCTGTAGGGCAGGCTGGCCTTGAACTCACAGAGATCCACTTGCTTCTGCCTCCCTAGGACTGGGATTGAGGGTATGCACAACCCCCACCCCACCCGCCGGCCTGGAAGGGTAGTTTAGTTAATACTTGCATTCTGCCCCTTTTCAGGTGAAGAAGTTGAAATTCAGAGAAAATCAGTAATTTGACAAAGTTAGGCAGTTTGTCTGTGTTGGATTGTTAAAAATGTTTGATCTTGGGGCAGGCAAGATAGTTCAGGGGGTAAAGGGGCTTGCCACCGAGCTCTGATGCCTGAGTTCGGTTGCTGGGATGCACACAGAAGAAAAGAACCAACTCCTAAGTGTTATCTTCTGACTGCCACACACGTACACTGTAATTAAGTAAATAAAGTAAAATAAAAATTAAATACTTTTTAAACAGAAGAACTACTGACTTAGGCTGGGGTTTTAATGGTTGTTTTGTGGGGTTTTTTGCTTTATTTGTTGACCTTGGTGGTGTGTCTTTTGGTCCTTGTCTCTCTGTAAGCGAGATCACTCTGAGGGATGCTGGGCCTCACCTTGGGTGCGTGACGCTCCTCAGCTGTTGCTAGGGAGTCTTGCTTGCTGCCAATTCTGGATTTTATTTTCTCGATTGAACACAGAGAGAAAAGGTGCAACAGGAGGGGAAAGCCACCGTGCAGAGGACCTCAGAGAAGAATGAAGACAGCGAAGGAAGAGCTATGATAACGCCTGCTCTCCGGGAGGCCCTGACTAAACAAGGTGACCGCCTGCCCAGCCTGGGATGGTCCTGCTTGGCCTCCATGCCCGGGATGGGAAGCACAGTACAGGCTTGTCACAGGACGCAAAGAAGTCTCGAGTTGGCTAGTGTGGCGGTTGGGTCACAGCACGTGTTAGTCAGAACTTAGGGCACTGGGACCCGAGAAGAACAGTACGGGAGGAAGCATCTATCTAGCTCTGTCTCACACGCTTGGTCTGTGTGTCTGTGGCCATGGGCCTGTGTTTCTGGGTCTATCATGAGATAGAGCCACTGGGCAGCAGAACTGCCTAGGAGAGACCTCAAGGTAGGAAGTAGATAGTTGGAGACAGGAAGCAGCCACACCCTTAGCCACTCACTCTTCCTGTGACACACTTCCTTCAACCCCACCATCCACAGTAGCACTGCCTTATATAAACTACTCCCTTCTTGACTCCATCGGAGGAGCATCTATATCCCCAGAGTCCTGACACTCTGGACATACCTAGGTGTTAGTCATCCAGTGGAGCTGACGGTCAAGGTTCATCATCATCGCCTGGGGAAGACAGAGCTGCCATTCCTACTTTCTCGTGGGTCTTGTGTGTTCCAGGATGGTTTCAAACTCACTATCAAATTGATGATGATCTTGAGCTTCTGATCCTCCTGCCTCTACCTTCCAAAAGCTGAGATTATAGACACGCCCCATCATGCCTAGTTTTCATGGTGCATGGTTCAAACCCAGGGTCTTCTTGGTTTTCTCGCACTACCTCCAGAGGCCAGAAGGCTTAAGGTCCTCTGGAATGGGATGGTTGGGACCCACGGTGTGGGTGCTGGGAGCTGAACACGGGTCCTCTGGAAGAGTAGCCAGTGTTCTTAACCCATATGAGTCATCTCTCCAACCCGTTACTTGAATTTTGTTATGTTTCTTTAGTTTTATTATTTCTGTAGTTATTTTATTCTGTCCTCTCCTTGTTCCTCAGAGACTGTGCTACATGTCTTCTAGCAGGCTGCTTGCATTTGACCAAAGCTCACTGATGTTTCTGATGTATGTTTTTACACCAGAAGAGAAGGTATTGAATCCTATGGGACTACAGTGACAGATAGTACTGAGCTCCCATGTGGGTGCTGGGAATTGAACTCAGCACCTCTGAAAGAACAGCAAGTGCTCTTAACTGCTGAGCCATCTCTCCAGCCCACCGGATTTGGCAGTCTTCTTTTTGTTTTGTTTTGTTTTTTCAAGACAGGGTTTTTGTGGGTAGCCATGAAACTCTGGAACTTGCTTTATAGACCAGGCTGGCCTGGAACTCAGAGATCCACCTGCCTCTGCTTCCCAAGTGCTGGGATTAGAGGCATGCGTCACTACCACCTGGCGTAGATTTGGCAGTCTTAGTTTTGTCCAATGTCTTAGTTACTTTTCTGTCGCTATGAAGAGACAGTGTGATCAAGGCAATTTATAAAAGAGAGAGTTTACAGTGGAGTCTGGGACTATCATGGGGTGAGAGGAAACATGGCGGGCAGGTGGGCAGCAGGCAGGCAGGCAGACAGGCAGCAGGCAGGCAACAGGCAGGCAGGCAGCAGGCAGGCAGGCAGACAGGCAGCAGGCAGGCAGACAGACAGACAGGCAGACAGGCAGCAGGCAGCAGGCAGCAGGCAGGCAGGTGTGGCGCAGGAGTAGTAGCTGAGAGTTTACATCCTGATCACAAGAAGGAGGCAGAGAGAGCTAACTGGGAATGGTGTGAACTTCTGGAACCTCCAAGGCCCACCCCCAGTGACACTTCCTCCAACAAGGCCACACTCTAAATCCTTCCTAAAGAGTTCCACTAACCAGGACCAAACATTGGAATACGTGAGCCCACGGGGACCATTCTCACTCAGACCGGCGCATTCCTTTCCCTGCTCCAGTTCCCCACAGGCTCAGGGCCCTGTCATGATGCACAGTGCATACACCCAACTTCAGAAATTGCCTTTCATGTCTGCACTTTCGTTCTCTCCATCCACCATGGGTTTCTGGGATTGAACTGAGGCCTGGCAGCAAATGCCTTTACCTCCTGAGCCCTCTTGCTGGCCTAACCTGAAGGGCTCTCTGAGTCAGATTAACACAGAGATAACAACTACACAGCTACATTTACTGTAGCCCTGTAGCCAAAGGGCTACAAGTGCCAACTCGTCAAGATGGAGATGGAGCCAGACTCACTGTCAGTAGATGAATGGATGAAGAAAATGGCTATACACATTTTGTTGGACTATAAAGAAGAACAAAATTATGTTTGTAGGAAAGTTGATACTGGAGATAGACATATAGGCATAGAAAGACAAATGGCATTTTCATCTATGGACTCTATATTGTATATGGTATACAAAATCATTCTTTGGGGTGTGTGTCTCATTCAGACTTCCACATGCACTCTAGTTGTTGAGTGCAGTGTATTTCTTGGCAAGGTCTTAGTCAACCTTAATTGTCAGCTTGACACAGCTGTCACCTAAGAAGGAAGTTAACTGAGGTAGGAGGACGGAGCCCACTGTGGGCGGTGTCATTCCTTGAGCCTGGTCCTGCGAGCATTGGCCCGCCAGTGAGCCATCAGGCAGTGTCCCCCGACTTTCCTCAGCGACAGACTGTGACCTGAAGGTGTGAGACAGAGAAACCCTGTGCTCGCATAAGTTGCTTTTGGGCTGAGAGTTTCAGCAGAGCAAGAGGAAGGAGACCGGGTTTGTTTTGGAACTGCTTAGTCCTTGGAATTTACTACTGAGATTGACCTTGAGACCACTGAACTCCTGGAAGCCAACCCCGCCCCCCCCCAACATGACAATGGCTTAGTTTATTGTTTGTATCTCTGTCATTAAATACACATTCATTTTATGATTTATTTATTTATTTATTTATTTATTTATTTATTTATTTATTTATTTATTTATTGTGAGCTAGGCTCTTACTATGTAACCCTGGCTGGCCTGAAGCTCATTATGTAGACTAGGCTAGCCTCAAGATCTGCCTCCTGAGTGCTGGGATTAAAGGCATATAACCCAGCCTGGCCTCGAATTTCAGAATGACCTTGACCTCCTGACGTTCCTGCCTTTACCTGCCTTTACTGAGACTTTAATCAGTTTCTCGTGGTAGACAGGCTGCTGGCTTACAACCGACACCCTCAGCACTCTTGGAGGTTGAGGAAGGAAGACTCGGGCTCCTCAGTGAGACCTAGTTACACACCAGACTATAGCAGCTAGCTAAAAGTCAAAAGCTGCGAGTTAAACCTTCAGGGGTTTTTAGCTACAGGGTTGTTGAGTTCCATAACTTAGGAAAGAAAAGTGGTTTTGCCCAGTTTTGTTATCTTCTTCAGCTGTGAGACTTTAGGTTCATTTTTCTTTCTGTTTGCTTCTCCATGTAGGGTACCAGCTGATTGGCAGCCATTCTGGGGTGAAGCTTTGCAGGTGGACAAAGGTATTTATTGGCTTTATTCAAATAGTATCTCCGTTTTCTGCAACTTACTTATTTTTTCCATTTATTCTGTGTATATGTGTGTGCACATGCGGAGGTCAAAGCACAGCCTACAGGACTCGGTCCTCTCCTTCATCCTTGTGGGCTCTGGGGACCAAACTCAGTCTTCCGGCCTGACAGCAGCCACTTTGATGGCTGCCGTGCGCGTCTCAGCAGTGCTGTTGCGGTACACTTGACATGCAGTGCGCGGCTCACATTAGCCGTCCTCACAGTCTGACTGGAGGAGCTCTATCTGGAAGGCCGGCCAGCATCAGCATTCCCGAGCCATTGATCTGCCCTTCGTCTCTACATTAAGTGGCTCGTTCTCCGTTTCAGAAGACTGGAGTCTTAGGCGTGCCTCCTGGTGTCTGCCTTCTCTCACTGGTCTGATGATTCTGGGGCATAGCTGTCCGGCACCATGAATCTGCATTCGGTTCTCCGCCATGGCTGAGGGCATCGTTGTCTGTTTATTGAGACGTTGATGGACCCTGGGGTTGCTCGTATGTGTTGGATGTTATGAGTGACGCTTCCAGGACATCACTCCACATATGGGATTTACGTGGTGTACACTTCCACAGTCGTTGGTGGATCGTGGTGACCTGTCTTTTTTTTCCCCAATGAATTGTCTAGTTTTCGAAGCGATTGTTCATTTTCTGTTCCCCCCAGCAGTGCTCTGAGGGTCCCGGTTCACTCACTCCTCGCCACAGCCCCCCTTCCCTACCCTTTCCCTGGTGATGTCGATCTCTGTAATCTAGGCTGCCCTCAAGTTCATGATCCTTTGGCCTCAGCCTATTGACTTATTTATTTACTTTTGAGACAGGGTCACGTGTAGCTCAGGCTCAACTTGAATTTGTTACGTAGTTGAGGATGACCTTGAACTGATTTGCCTTCCTCTACTTCCCAAATGCTGGGGTTACACATGCAGTACCATGCCTGGTTTGGGTGCTCCTGGGGCTTGAACCCAGGGCCTCATTCCTGCTGGGTGAGCACTCTACCTCTGAGTTACATCTTGAAGAAACTATTTAATCCTAACTCATTCCTCGTCTTTCTTCCCGAGGTACAAATATTCCAAGAGACTTCTGCTCCGATTCTTTCTGTTACCCCATCTCCTCTTGGTGGCAGCGTGCTAATGGTTTCCACATGTCACATTCCCCACGGCCCTCTTTTCCAGTCCAGTGACTTTCAGTGACGTCTGACACGGTGCCTTCTGTGCACAGCCAGTAATAAGCAGTGTCTTTTTACCATCACTAAATTCAATTTTCAGATAGTAAATCACATGCATAATTTTGAAAATTGGCATTTCATCCAATCTGTAATGAAATGAAAGAGGAAGCACTTTCTGTTAAATATGTCTTTCCATGCAGAACGCTGTGACGCTTCAGTGGTGAGGGGCCAGCCGCTGTATCTGGATCTGCTGCCCCACTTCCGGCTCCTTCTCATCTTCCTCTTATACTTCTCCTCTTTCTTCTCTTCTTCCTGCTCTCTTCCTTCTCTCCCTTTTTCTGTTCTTCCTTCTCCTCTCGCTCCTCCTCATCCTGCTCCTTGCTCCTTATGTGTGGTGCCAGCCTCAAGCCGGAGCCTCCCCTGTGCTCCGCCAGCTTGCGTCGCTGAGCCACGCCCACAGCCCTCTCACATTAAGTGGATACGTTTACATTTGAGGAAGGTTAGAAGTTGCTCTGCATGGGAAACAGTGAGATGCTGTATGCTTATATGTGGTAGGACTAAGAGGGAAGCAAGCGGCTCTTACCGAAGGAGGCTGAGAAGCCCAGGGCTTCATTCAGGCGAAGAGTGAGAAAGGAGTCTGCACGCGACTCCGGAGACTCAGACCTCAGTCATAACGCAGGATGGGCGTGGGGTCCCGAGAAGTCACTTGTGGGGGGTTGGCATGGAGTGACACAGAAGATAGGCCTTAGGTCTTGAAATGCCACGACTCACTAAGGTCCGTGTTTTGTTTCTAATTTATTTATTTATTTTAATTTTAATGTAAAGTGTGTGTTGTGCTGAAGTGACAGGGGGTTGTGAGCTCCCTGATGTGGTGCGGGGAGCTGGCCTTGAGACTTGTGCAGGAGCCCATGAGCTCGTCCTCTCTCCAGCCCTGTTTCTCATTTGTAATGAGACTTGGAGATGGTCTCCTGTAAGCCATTCCCACTGCGCTGGGCCAGGGGGTGAGAACAGGACTGATAGGAAGGCCTAGGCTAATGTGGATGGCCCACCTGTGGGGACAGTTCCAGAGTGAGTGATGGGCGACCCTGAACTCCTGACCAGGGATTGTGATTGCTCCAGGGAGGGTGTGCTCATTCGCCTGCTGTACTCCTGGGGATTATTAACAGTATTTGTGAGGTCAGCAGTATTTGTAAAAACAGATTATATTAATAAGAATTCTGCAGGCAGTTGTGTTCTTTATCTTTCTTGACTGTTTTGGATACAAGGTCTTACTGTGTAGCCCAGACTGGCCTTGAACTTCTGGTCCCTTCAGATACACACCACCATACTTGGCCACCTCGATGTCCAGCTCTACATGAGCCATCTTGCCTGGAGCTACCCTGTGACTCTGAAGGCGATGGTGTCTTGCTCCGCAGTTTGAGTTTGTGCCAGTCTCGTCCTGTCACCAGTGGCTTCTCGTCCTCTCGCGCTGCTGCCCTGCTGTCCAGTCAGCAGTTGCGCAGTTTTTCCTTTTCCCTTGCCCAGCACAACGGCTGGCGGCTGTCCCCGCCTCTTCTTATTCCCATATCTGTTTATAAACAAATATTCCCAAGGGCTGGCAGGATGGCTCAGTGTGCAGGGGTGCTGGCCACGGAGTTCGATCAGCTGTGTTCAGTAGCCATGACCCTATGGCGGAAGGAGAGAACCGTCTCACAAGTTGTCGTCCGGTATAGAGAAGATGATGAGGGTTTGCCAGTAAAATGTTCTGTCACTTGATCCGGCAGTGAAGCTACAAATATGTCTATGGGGCTGTGGATGTGGCTCAGGAGAGTCCTTGCCTCATGCAGGAAGCCTTGGGTTCCTCCATGTCCAGCACTGGCTAAATGGAGGGACCGTGTATGCTCCCAATCCCAGGGCTCCCTGAAGTGCTCAATATACACTTGGACTTGGCTATGTAGAGTGTGGACCCATCCTGTTATACGTACGACCCTGGCACAAACAAACAAACAAACAAAGCTCCCATGTAGACTTCCTGAAGAACAGGGTATGCAAGGAGGTGAAGTCCCAGCCAGCAGCAGTTGTCACAAACCTGAGTAAGGTTGTCTTAAGATGAGTGGCCGCAGCATGATTCTCTTCTGAACTGTTGTGTGAATGGGTGAATGACCTCAGACTTGAATTCAGTGTCGTGTTAAGTCAGAATTTGAGGCCCTGTGCTGGTGGCAGGTCCCTGCACTGGGTGGTACTGATTGTGTGTGGGGACTGGGTCTTGGGTTGCTGCTCATTTGGAGAATGTGAGTTATCTGTGTAGTGAGGAAGTCAGTCACAGTGACAGACGACAAAGCCGGGACTGGTGTGGAGAGGAGCTTGATGACAGAAGCCAATGATCTGACATCTTCCTCTGACGTCCCACGGCAAGGGTCATTAGACTGCAAGGTTAGGAGCCTGGCTGGCATCCCCAAACATGTCGGTTGGGCGCGGGCATCATCTTCTGGGCAGTTTGGGGTTCTTTAGCCAGGAGGCATGGCTCTGAGGTGTGCTGTGGAGGAAGGTGGTGAGAGGAGGGCTGCTCTCGGGTGTGGGTAGTATCACGCCCTTCACCTGAAAGGAGATGGTGACGGGGCCCAGCGCTAACTGCCTCAGCCTCACAGAAAGGCGAGCCTCCTTAGGCTCTTCTCTTCTAGGTTGAAGGGGAGTCCCTCCAAATGAGCCAGGCAGGCCCAGTTCTCCTGACAAAGGGCGCTGGCATTCCCGCTAACAATAAATAGGGCATGTGCTCTACTGTGTAGCTGGGCCTGGCATTCCCGCCCTGTGTGGAGAGGCCTGTCAACCAATTTCAGCGAGAAGAGACCATTCTCCCACAAGAACCTGGCCTGAGCAATGTTCTCCTTCCTTGCTGGCCTAACATTTTCTTTCCCTATTATACCATAGCAGTACCATGGTAACTAGGTGTCTCTTGTCGTCAGGGCAGCAGCCCCTGTGTCCCTGGTGAGGCCAGGCGTTTCCTTTCTGTGGAGTATACAGGCCAGAGGGAGCCTTGCTATAGGAGCAGCCCAGGTGGAGGAGTCTACTGGCTTGACACTCTTATCTTCCAGTGAACCAGCAAAGCCCAGGGGTCACTCAAGGTAAAGCACTCTGAAAGGCTAGGGAAGTTCAATCACTGTGGAAAGCCCAGCATGGGGCCTGTTTTCTAGCTCAGCCTGCTAAGAGAGAGGGGGAAAATGTGTAGAGCAGTGGCTCTCAGCCTCCCTAATGCTGCAGCCCTGTAATACAGCTCTTCGCGTTGCAATGACCCCCCAAACAAAACATTTGTTTCCTGTTGCTACTTCATAACTGTAATTTGATGCTGTTATGAATTTTAATATAAATATCTGATATACAAGATATCTCTGTGGGGTCAGACCAACAGGTTGAGAACTGGTCTGGATTCTCCTCATTGACAGAATGCCCAGGATGGTGCCGAAAAATCACCTGTCACAGCAAGGACTTGAGAAAGTCACAACTCGGATAGCAAAAGATAGTCAGCTGCCGTCTGCAGGATCCAACGGGGTGGATACAGCAGCTACAGCAATCGAGTCATCAGTGATCTTCACACAAATGAAGGAATACAACAGCCCAGTAAAGAGCAAGGCCAACAACACAGCTGGGAAGCCCAGTACAGCAGAAAAGCAGTCTCACAGATGAAAGGGCTCAAGGGCTCAGCCGGCGGGCAGGGCTGGCAGCCTCTGATCCCAGCAGATCGATGGCGCAGTTTGCACCCAGGACTAGTCAATAGGATTTACTGAGTCTGAACCACAGAAATCAAAGTAGATTAGGCACTAAACAAAGAGAACTCAAAGTGGGGCCTCGGGGATGTGTGGACTAATGAGATGCTCAGTCAGCATCTCTGCCATTGAAGTACCAGGGTGAACACGGGGAAGAGAGGAACTGAGGCAGCACGGCCATGTACGTGACGGCGGGGCCCACGCTGGGAAAGGCACAGGCAGCTTCGTTATCGGTCTGGGTGGAGGTCAGAGGACAATTTGGATGTGTCGGTTCACCTTCTATCTTGTGGGTCGCAGGGGTCAAGCTCAGGTCAGCCAGTGCTTTTCCCCACTGAGTCATCCTCTGCCCTATAGTGCTGTCTTAAAAACAATGATGTCTTTGGGTTGAGGAGATGGCTCAGAGGGTGAAGGGCTTGCCTCGCCTAGTGACCTGAGTTCGATCTCTGGGACCCACACATACAGGTGGCAAAAGAGTCAATTCCACCACGTTGTCGTGAGACCTTCGCATGCTGTGGCCTGCTGAGCCTGCACTCAGGTCTCACATCTCCTGCTCGGTAATAAGAAACAAGGGAGCAAGAGCATGCAAACAAATGGCGCCTAGCTGTTGCGTTTCTGTTATTCTATTCAAACAATGGCGTGTTTCCTGCTTGTCACAGTCGATGCTGCGGGGGAGAGGAGGTTGCTACAAACACACGTTTTATGGCATCGAGAGCCATCGCTGCATGGAAGCCACCCCGAGCTTGGCCTGTGCGAATAAATGTGTCTTCTGCTGGCGGTAAGTGGAGTGGCGCGTGTGCTGTGTGGTAACCGGATGCTGAGCACTGCCCGGGGAGTGCGGACTCGTGTGCTGGGAGGACCAAGCTCCAGCACTTTTTTTTTTTTTTTTTTTTGGTTTTTGGTTTTTTGGATTTGGTTTTTTTAAGATAAGGTTTCTCTGTGTAGCCCTGGCTGCCCTAGAACTCACTCTGTAGACCAGGCTGGCCTCTAACTCAGAAATCTGCCTGCTTCTGCCTCCCAGAGTGCTGGGATTACAGGCGTGCGCTACCACCGCCCTGCGCTCCAGCACATTTTTAAGAATTTTAAGCCTACATAGCCCTATCATGAGTGTGTTAACTAAGTTAGTGTCTGAGAGGTTTAGTGCTATGAGGAGACACCATGACTTATAAAGGACAGCATTTAATTGGGGCTGGCTTACAGTGTTGGAGGTTCAGTTCAGTAACATCATAGTGGGAAAGATGGCAGCGGGCAGGCAGGCAGGCAGGCATGGTGCAGGAGGAGCTGAGAGTCCTACAATTTGATCAGAAGGTAGCTAGGAGGGACTGTCCTCCACAGGCTCCTCTGCAGGAGGAGGCTCTCTTCCTCACTGGGCGGAGCCCACCCCCACAGTGACATATTTCCTCCAGCAAGGCCACATCTCCTAATAGCGTCACTTTCTGTGTGCCAGACATTCAAACACATGAGTCTATGGGGGCCAGACCTATTCACATGACTATAATTAATGTTTAAAAATGGTACCTGGGAGCTGGGCAGTGGTGGCGCACGCCTGTAATCCCAGCACTCTGGGAGGCAGAGGCAGGCGGATTTCTGAGTTCGAGGCTAGCCTGGTCTACAGAGTGAGTTCTAGGACAGCCAGGGCTACACAGAGAAACCCTGTCTCCAAAAAAACAAATCCAAAAAACAAAACAAAACAAAACAAAAAAAAAAAAAAAACCAAAAAAAAAAAAATGGTACCTGGGGTCCGGAGAACAGCTCAGTGGTTAAGGACACTTGCTGCTCAAAGGACTGAGTTTAGCCCCCCAACTCTCACATCAGATAGTTTACGGTTGCCATTAACCCCAGCTCTGAGGGGATCTGATGCCCTCTTCTGGCCTCTGGGGTCATCTGCACATAACATTTGCATAACCACATATAGATAAACACAGGGGGAAAGATCAGCTGGAAGCAGTGAGGCTTGTATTTGTTACATATTCCAAGGAACACTGAAGGAAAAAGATAGTCAGCGAATAAGAAGTGCTGAGCCTGTGGCTCAGTTGGTAGAGAGCTTGTCTCTCACGCATGAAGCCCTGGGTTCTATTCCCAACCACGTACAGTGGTCTGCACCCTAATTACAGCACTGGGGGTATGGGGGCTAGAGGATTAGACGCTAAAGGCTATCCTCAACTACGTGGGGAACTTGAGGGCAGCCTGGGCTATATATGGGAGTCTGTCTCAAAACAAAAGAATAGAGAGCGAAGCCACACCCACTGCTCTTGAGAAGCTTGAGCGCTTGGTGTAGGTTGTAGTTTCTAAATCTTGAGCGCTTCTGCTCTTCTCGTGTTTAGGAATTGTCAACTCACAGTGGAAAGGCGCTGCCCAGAGGTCGCCGTGCATTAGTTCAGTTCTGGTCGTCATTCAGTTAACATGACTGAAAGCAGGAAGAAGGAGCTGGAGAGGCGGCTCAGCAGTTAGAAGTATTTGTTCCTTGTCAGAGGACCAGGGAAGCCGATGGCCCTTCTGGGCTCCTTGAGAACATAGGTGCACGTATACCACAGATATGCCCATAAATAAGGAATACAGAGTTTTTTTTAAAGATCGGGTTCATTTGTTTGGTCAACCTGTCCCTGGCGTTGACTCTGAGCCGAGAGCCGAGCTGACTGCTGGAGGACCTCTCCACCCATCCCTGCCACGTGCTGGGACTCAAGAAGGGACAGTCCTCCATCAGTGGGGCTTTGTCGGGCAGCAGCTCTAACCCTGTGCTGGATGGGCAGTCGCAGTAGACTCTGGGATGTCATAACAGAAGGCCTTAGTACTTTGTACTGTGTTTACAGGCACCATACCAATCCTGTGGGCACCGAGTGGCGGTGGAAGATGGACCAGCCAGAATTGATCTTGAAGGAAGCCATTGAGAACCATCAGAACATGATTAAACAGTTCAAAGGTATTTGCCTGCTTGTTTCTTTATTTGCCTTGGTAGGAGACGAGGTCGTACCATCTCAGGCTGGCCTTGACCTTGCCTTGTAGTGGAGGATGGCCTTGGACTTTTGATCCTCTAGTGGACTGGCATTACAGGTGTACATCTGGTCTTATCCTGTGGTGGGGAGGGAAACGTGTGTGTGTGTGCATGCGTGCGTGCCATTTGGTTTACTGAATGTTAGGCTAAATCCCGAAGCTCTGTTTTCTTTGGCATCTTTCTGTGAGATACAGTTTGCTCCTTAGTTTCTCTGATGACTGTTCTTATGATGATTCAGGAGGAGGAAGCTGCCTGGGATGAGGGAAATGGCCCAGAAGTTGCTTAGCAACAATGAAACCAGGAAAACTCGAAAGGGTTAAGAGTTTGTGAGTTGGATTATATGTGTGTGCGTGCATGTGTGGTGTGTATACTTGTGCTGTATTTGTGCTTGTTTATATATATATCTGTTCTCTCTGTGTGTGTCTGTCTGTCTGTGTCTCTTTGTGTGTACTGATTCTTGAAGCAGTCTCTCTAGAACCCACATTTGAGCGTTGCTTATCCGTTTGGCTGTCTAATTCTTGTCTGACTTGAATATCAGACATACTTTCCTTTCCACACTTCTCCCAGGAGTCTCTGTTGGGTATCGTGTTGGGTTCGCTGCTTGTTTTGTCTCCATTGTCCAGAGCTCTGCTGCCCAGGCCATACACGCAGCGCTTCTCTGGGACACCTTATTCTCCCACGCACATATCTAGTCAGCAGAACCCCGAGCTGGCGAGTCCTCAGCCGGAGCCCACTTCACACTAGCTGCACCCACAGTCCCTCAGTGGTCACCATCTTGCTCTGTGTCACCAACACTTATTTGTTTGTTGTATCTGTGTGTCTGGACAGGGGTTGCATCAAAGTCTAATGTAGCCTGAGTTTGCCCCCCCCCACCCCCAGCACATACATGAGGATAACCTTAAACTTGTGTTTCCTCCTCCTCTTCCTCCTGAGTGCTAGGGTTACTGGAATGCTCTCCATGTCTTCTAGGCGGAGCCACGGCCCCAGCCCCTCATTTAATTCTTGTTCATGTTCTTCTCTGCTCACCATGTAAAACATCAGGGGAGGAGAGGGCTGGGGCCTGCCCAGGGATGCCCAGCTGACCTCGTAGTAGAGTCAGAAGTTGAATCCCCGGCCTCTGCTCCTAACCCCTCCCTGCTCCCCAAGGTCTAACCAGCATACCCTTGTCTCACATTCAGAGTTGGAGGCTGATTTTGCAGTTCAGGGTAAACCCACCCCTCTCTTCTGCTGCTCATGGGGAATTTAAAGCTAACCAGGACTGTTAGGCAGAGTGCTAGGTTGTCTTGGCAACACAGACTGAGTTTAAGGATCAAGTTTTATTTAAAACTTGGATTTGAGTTAAATCTTAGATTTCGATAGCGCAAGGAAAAACTCAGTCAGAAACCCTGATGGGAAACGCACATGCTGAGTGTGAGGCACACAAAAGATGGCATCTGTCATGTTTAGAATTTTAATCTGCTTCCTGGTCTTTAGATTGGGGGGGGGGGGAGTGGTATTTACTTGCATGTTGATGTCTCCAAGTACATTTTAAGTTTGTGGTTTTTGCTAGGGCGATAGTGACACTACTCTGTGTGTGTGTGTGTGTGTGTGTGTTGGAAGGAGGCTGAAAGGGTTTCAGGAGTAGGTAGGTGGGGTATGTGGGGTCTCCCTACACCATCCCCTGCCTAGCAGCCCACTTACGCCCAACAGCTCACTCCACTGCATACCCACAACTTGGACATGCGCTCACAGGCGGGCTCTTTACTCAGGCCTTGACCACCCTGAGTGGGTGGGTGGGTGAGTTGATTGGTTGGTTGGTTGGTTGGTTGGTTGGTTGGTTGATTGGTTGGTTGGTTGGTTGGTTGGTTAGTTTTGAGACAGTGTCTGTCAGTGGCCTAGAACTGACACCGAGCCCTAGGCACTTGATTGTCTGCCTCCCTAAGGGACCTGAGGAGCCACCACCCACACCATTTGTTGTTTTTGAGACAGGGTCTTACTATATATCCCTGACTGCTCTGGAATGTGCTATGTTGACCATACTGGCCTTGAACTCACAGATCTACCTGCCTCTGCCTTCTGAGTGCTGGGATTAAAGGCCTGGGCCAGTTTACCTGGTCCTCATGCTCGGTAGCAAGCATTTTACTGCCGCTTTTCCAACTAATGATTAGTTAATTGTGATGCTCAGTAAGCTAGGATCAAGAGATTATTATAATAGCTAGTCCTTAGTGAAAGGGCCTCATAGGAAAAATTACTTATTTACTTGTTTATTGTTGGTTTTTCAAGACAGGATTTCTCTGTGTAGCCCTGGTTGTCCTGGAACTCACTCTGTAGATCATCAGGCTGGCCTCGAACTCAGAAATCTGCCTGCCTCTGCCTTCCAAGTGCTGGGATTAAAGGAGTGCACCACCTCTGCCTGGAAAAATTATTTATTTTTGAGTCTGGGTCTTACTAGGTAGACCAGGCTGGCTTTGAACTCATAGAGCTCTAATTGCTGCTGCCTTCTGAGTGTCATGAAAATCTTTACATTTATTTTTAATCCTAACGAAAATTCTTTGAGATAGATACTATTCACACTCTGAGGTGTGTGTGTGTGTGTGTGCGCGCGCGCGCGAGCGAGCGAAAAGTTAACAGCCCGATGCTAGGTGTCTTGTCCTATAATCGCCCCCCACCCCATTCTTTTAGACAGGGTCTCACAGTCCCTACCAATCAATCCTCCTGTGTCTACTCCCTTTGGTGCTTATGGTTACAGAGGTTTCCATGGCCATGCAGCCTTCATATCTAATTGCCAACATCTGAACCCAGGTCCTTAATTGGTTGGGAAAGCAAGAGCTTTGGCGCCTAGACCATTCCTCCAGCCCCACACTCAAGTTTCAGGGCTGGGGAGATGGCTTAGTGGTTAAGAGCACTTGCTGCTCTTGCAGAGGACTGGGATCTGTTCCCAGCATGCACAGGGCAGCTAGCTCACTATCCATTAACTCCAGCTGCAGGGGAGCTGGTGCCCTCTCCTGGTCTCCATGGGCACTGCATGAATGTGGTGCATATAGACACCCATAAAATGAAAACAGTTTTTTTTAAAAGAAGAGAATTAAGTTTTAAGGTGGGTGTGGTGGCCCACTCCTGTAATCGCAACAATTGGGGGGGGGGCACGGGAGGGTGCCAGTGCTGAGACAGGAGGATTATTGAGAGTTTCTGGCCTGCTTGAGCCACAGAATGAACTCCTGTTTAATAAATAAAAATGGGGTTTTCCCTCTGAAACCAAAGCCTCATCAGTGGCCACGGGAGCAGCGCTGGGTCTGCTTGTGCCTGCTCTGATTTTCTTCGCTACTGTCTCAGGCGTGCCAGGCCTCAAGGCGGAGCGCTTTGAAGAGGGGATGGAGGTCAGGCACTGTGCACTGTCGCTTGTGGGAGAGCCGATAATGTACCCCGAGATCAACAGGCTTTTGAAGCTGCTCCACCGGCACGGGATCTCCAGCTTCCTTGTCACCAATGCGCAGTTCCCCGAGGAAATCAGGTAAGGCTCCGGCGTCACTGCACTCCCGCATGACCACTGTCTTATAGACAGTGAGCAGGGGAAGACAGGCCTGACTCTGGTCTAGAAGTCACTGTTGAGCCTCAGCTGGCCACCACCTGGGTCCTGAGGACTAAACTCAGGTCATTAGTCTACCCTTACCTTACCTGCGGAGTGACCGTTAGCTCGCCCTGTGTGATCAGACTTCACTCAGAAATCTATAATTAGAATGTGTCATCACGCTGTCCACACAGCCTTTGGACTTTATGACAGTGAGGGTTGGGTCAAAGGTTGTAGTCCAATATATTCTCCTTTTCCATCATTCTAAGTAGTGATGGAGTTCTAAGGCACAGGAGTTATGGTGTAGCATTCTTTAAGAATATTTTGGTTTGCGGGGCGGTGGTGGCACACACCTGTAATCCTAGCACTCTGGGAGGCAGAGGCAGGCGCATTTCTGAGTTCAAGGCCAGCCTGGTCTACAGAGTGAGCTCCAGGACAGCTAGAGCTATACAGAGAAACCCTGTCTCAAAAAAAACCAAAAAAAAAAAAAAAAGAATATTTTGGTTTTATGAGTATGTGTGTCTGCTTATTTGTATATGTACCCTGTATGCTATGCTGAGGCGTCCTCAGAGGCTGGGAGAGGTTATTGGCAGTTATGGGCAGTTATGAGCCATTTGATATAGGTTCTGGGAACCACCCCAGGTCCTCTGCAGGAGCGGAAAGTGCTCTTAATTGTTGAGCTGTCTCCCCAGTCCCTATATAGCCTTCTTTATTGACATGTTATATGCAGAGGTAGAGGATTGGGTCAGGCTTGGAGCCTTGTGGCCTGTCTTTGTTACTGAGGCCAGGTCTGGGCAGAACTACGATCCCTAGGTTCTAGGAGATTTCTTCAGGGGCCCTTCTGCTGTCCATCCCTTTTGAGTGAGCTCTGTCATTCTTTTTTCTTCTTTGTCTGCTTCCCGAGTAAGAGCTGGAGACTTGCTCACTGTCTCCTAGACACTTAACAGTGTCATCCCCCAGAACTTCTGGTTTCTGTGTGCAGTGGATGTGTGCATGGTGTGTCTGACCTTTGAGAATTGCTGCTGAGTGCTTACACACGGGGAAAGGTCAGGCCAGTGTCTGCTCTGATCTGGAAGGGTTATGGCCAAGCACTGGGTGTCTGAGGCCAGGCTAGATATGCAGTTGCTTTCAGGACAGTCTCCTTTGCTTTCTTTGGCTTTTGAAGTGGAGGTCTCACTTTGAAGCCCAGTCTGGCAGCGCTGGGATTATAAAGAATTAAAAAAAAAATTAAATTGCATTTTGTGTGTTTCTGTGTATGCGTTTGCCATCATGCCTGTGATCTCCACAGAGGACAACTTTCGAGTCAGTTCTCTTCTACCATGTGGGTTGTGAGGACAAAACTTAGGTCACCAGGCCTGGTAGTGAGTGCTTTTACCTACCGAGTCATCTTAGAGGACTCTGTGGTGTTGATTAAGATTCCCAGGAGAAGTTGAATGTGGTGGCAAATATCTGTAATCCCAGCCCTGAGAAGACTGAGGCAGGAGGATGGTGAGTTTGTGGCAATTTCTACATAGCAAGTTTTAGATCAACCTGAGCGACATGGTAAGAGCTAGACTTAGAAAAACAAAACAAAAGAGCAACACACACACACACACACACACACACACACACACACACACACACCTCTTCAGCCAGTCATCCCTTATCTAGGGGAAACGGACTTGAACCCATTTCTCCTTCTGAAGCATGGGTGTGGCTCTGTGCTCTTGGCATAAGGTACATGGGCTGGATTCCTTTGGAGGGAATCCTTCAGTGACCTGAGAATATAGATGGCCTGTTGATCCAGATAAAAACTACAATGTAGTTTTTAATTTTTCTCAACCCTAATTTTAATAACGGTTCTTAAATGCTCTAATGTACTTTCTAGCCCATCCCCCATCAGAGGTAGTGGAAAAGAAAGGTTATTAGGATATGGGAAAAGTGAATCTGTTTAGCAATTGTCCTTTGGAGCAGATCCCATCTGTGTTGTTAGGAAATTAGCAGTTCAGTTTATAGGTCAGCACCGGTAGGTGGATCCACTTGCAAACTTAATGAATATACCAACAGTCCAGTTTGGTAGTATCGGGATAGCAGGAGCGGTGGCGAGACCTAGTAGGAACAGCTAGGCCTCAGCCAGATCAGCAGGAGGGACAGGACTGGCAGGGACGCCAGGAGCTCTTTGCTGTGCCTCTTTCAGTAAAGTGAAGATCAGTAAAGACGCCAGACCAAGAAGTGTTACAGAGCCAGCTCTGTAAGCAAGGTGGGTCCTATTTAGACCCTCTCCAAACAGCACATGTGCTCCATGGGTCTAGCCTCAGCAAAACTCCATGTCAGTCTGTCTCAACTGTTCCCAAGTTCGAGGACGTGGCAGGGAGCCGCCAGCACACCCCCAGGAGTTATTTGGTGTGTGTCTCTGCTGGCATCACGACAGATGGAACTCAACAATACGTGTAAGGCAAACCAATCCATGTGTGTTGTTAGTGAGGAATCCTTCATCATGGGCCCTTTCACATGCTTGCTTTAGCCAAACATCCTTTCATTTGTGTCTGCTTCAGGAAAACACGCCTTCGAGTGTTTGCGCCAGAAAACACTCTCCAACACAACCTTTAAATTTCCACTTGACTGCACAGTTCTGAGTTTGCACCTGCGTTAGACTGCCACGGCCGAGCTCGTGAGGAAGGTCTGACTAGCTGCCGTGCGTGGCTGTGGGTCTCAAGCTAGGCTTCACCTTATTTATTTTCTGTTAAAACCTAGTGTTCAAAGATGGACCAGTTTCAGATAGTTAATGTTTTCAGTGTCTTAGCCTCCATGTGCAGGCATTTCAGAATAACCAGAACCGTCGTGTGCCGCATTATAAAATCCTCGTCGTTGTGACTGGGGCTGCCGCTCAGTGGAGAGTGCTGTCCCTCACTGCATGTGCGTGCCCTTGCCTTCCATGCCCAGCTCTGCCCAAAAGAGCAGAATAGTTGTGTGGACGCGTAGGCAGAGTGGAAACTTCCAGACCACTGCAGTGTTGTGCCGTCTCTTCCTCTGTGCATTTCATGTGGTGGCGTTCCTGACGTAGGCACCATTTAATGTTTTCTTTCTTTCTCCGTTCCCAAGGACCCTCACGCCAGTTACTCAGCTCTACGTGAGCGTGGACGCCAGCACCAAAGACAGTCTGAAGAAGATAGACCGCCCGCTCTTCAAGGACTTCTGGCAGCGCTTCCTGGACAGTTTGAAAGCCTTATCTGCAAAGGTAAGAATTGGGATGTTATCCCAAAAATAAGTTTGTAAGGATGAACAGAGCCTTGTTTACTTCGTTTCTCTTTAAATACAGAAAGATTAAATCATTTATTATTTCTTTTAATTTTCTTTAATTTTTTTTTTTTTAAAGATTTCTGTGTGTGAGTGTTTTGCCTGCATGTGTACTGAGTGCATGCCTCACTGAGACCTGTCTTCAGAGGCCAGAGGAGGGCACAGAGCTGGAGGTGACTGCCAGTTGTGACCCTCCCAGTGTGGATGCCGGAAGCCATACTTGTGTCTTGTGCAGGAGCAGCAGGTGCTATTAACTGCTGAGCCGTTGTCTCCTGTTCCATATCTTTAGGGTTTCTTTTGTTTTGAGACAGGGTTTCTCTGTGTAGCCCTAGCTGGCCTGGAACTTAGAGATTTGCCTGCCTCTGCCTCCTGAGTGCTGGCATTAAAGGCGTGTGCCATCACTGCCTGGCCCCAAATCCTGTTTTTAAAATGTATTTTTTATTATTCAGTGGGGGAGCAGAGTGTGGTACAGGTGTACACTCACACCCTGTGTGAGGACAACATTTGGGACTGGTTTTCTCCTCCCACTTTGTTGAGGAAGGATTTCTCTTATTGCTTGTCCTATTGGGTAGTCCAGGCTAGCTCACCCCCCATGTTTCCGGGGGTTCTCCTGTCTCCACCTCTCAGGTTGTAGGAGTGCTGGGATTGTCACTGGGTTCTGGGACTGAGGTCACTGTATTACTCATGTCAGGCGATCTTACCCATGAAGCCCTCTTACTGGCTTTCTGGGTTCCTTACTTTCTGGCTTAGAAAATCTCCAGATTTGTGAGGCACTAGGAGCATTTCTCCTGCAGTTATGCCGTACTGCGTTTCTCTTGAGTGTGTCGGCTTTATGCTTCCTTTTTGGTGTCCTCACTGATCATGCATTTAAAGAGAGGAACATCTCCACGAGGCTCAAAGTACAGTGTGCTGGGTAGCAGCACGCAGCACGCCAACCTGGGATGCCAGAGATAATCCAGGTTTAAGTATAAAGTTAATTTCCAGACATTTCAAGAATCAAGCACGTGAGCGCAAGAAGTAACTGGTGTAAGTGTGAGCTCACAAGTATGAGCTCAGAAGTAACTGAGTGTGTGGGAGCCCACAGGTAACTGAGTGTGAACTCAGAAGTAACTGTCAGCATGTGGGTAATGTAAAAGAAGTATTTAAAAGTTAGAGCATCGCTGGGCAGTGGTGGTGCACGCCTTTAATCCCAGCACTTGGGAGGCAGAGGCAGGTGGATTTTTAAGTTCGAGGCCAGCCTGGTCTACAGAGTGAATTCCAGGACAGCCAGGGCTACACAGAGAAACCTTGTCTCAAAAAACAAAAACAAACAAACAAAAAGTTAGAGCTTCTTGGTCTGGCGAAGTGGCTCACTGGTTAACCCGTGCTCTTCTAGAGGGTGTGAGTTCAGTTCCCGGCACCTGTGTCAGGAGGCTCACAACCACTGTAACTCTAGATAGGAGATTGGATTCTCTCTCCTAGTTCCTATGGGCACATTTGAGCCTGCACACACACACACACACACACACACACACACAGAGTCATACTTTATTTACATACATGTAAATAAATAATAAAATAAATCTTTAAAAGTTTTTTTACTGTCTTCTTGGAAATAGTTGGCCCCTACATGTACTCCTTTTCTTGTTTTCGTTGTGGTGCTTGGGAACTGAGGTTGAGACCACATCCATGCTCGGCGAGTGCTTTGGCACTGAATTTTACATCTCAGGTGTAAGGGCAGCCCGAGAAACACGGTGGGATCCTGTCCTTACAAAACAACAAACATAGCCTCGAAATCCAAAAGCAAACAGCACTGCATGGCTGGTGGCCTGGTGCCCTGGGCTGTGTTACGTACTTGGTAAGGGGAGCTTTTGCTATGAATGGGGTGTTCTGTACAGTTAATGTTTGGGTTTGCGTGGGTTTAGGTTAGAGCTCAGCCTTAGGTGTCATTCCTCAGGTGCCGTCCACCTTATCTTGAGACAGTGTCTATCTCGGTGGCTGAGGTTCTGATTGGTTCAGGGTGTTTGGCCAGTGAGAGCCTCCTCTGCCTCTAACACTAGGGTCATAAGCACGTCATGCCAGCCTGCTTGTGTGCGCGCACTCTGGGATCACACTCAGGTCTTCCTGCTTGTAGAAGCATTTTAAGGACTTCAGGCTTCTTTCCAACTTTGTGCCTACTATTTAAACAAGCCAGTGTTTGCACATGGCCCATAATTCACACTTAAAGGAACATTTAATAGTTGGCCTTCCCTTCTCTGACTGTGAAAGTGTTACAGGCTGAATATTGAACTCAGGGGTAAATGAAGAGAACCATAAAGAAGCGAATAGAGAAATGGTATATATTAATTTTTTATTGCTTTTTTTTTGAGACAGTTTTTCTTTGTAGCTCTAGCTGTACTGGAATTTGTTCTGTAGACCCAGGCGGCCTCAAACTCAGAGATCTGCCTGCTTCTGCCTTCCAAGTGCTGGCATTTAAGGTGTGCACCACCATGGTCTGGCTGTAATATTTTTAAAAATATTGTGTGTGTGTGTGTGTGTGTCTGTGTCTGTTTGCGCATGCGCACAGGTACACACATGCCACACATATGGGGTTGGCTGCAGAGACCAGGAGAAAACATCAGATCTGCTGGAGCTGGAATTAGAGGCAGTTGTGACCTGCCTGACACAGGTCCTCTGCAAGTGCTCTTAACCACTGAGCCACATGCCTAGCCCCATGGAAGATAATCCTGGGTGTCAGCTTGATAGGACTGAGAGACTCGCAAGAGAAGAGGGAAGAGTTAAAATGCTGTGCAGCGCTGGCTGGGTCAGTGAGGGCTCTAACCTAGCAGAAGGATTCCTCTCTTGGTGACGACTGGTGATTATGAGAAGCAGAAGGCAGGGCCTGTTTGGAGGAATTAGGCCATAGGATATGAGCTCTTGAGACTGTGTCTTGCTCAATCTTTTCTGTGTGTGCATTTCCCCCTTCCTCTCTGTCTCTCTCTGTGTCTCTCTCTGTCCCTGTCTCTCTCCCTGTCAGCTTTGAGATCTCTTCCTCCCATTCACACCCCTCCCACCCAGGATACTTTACTGAAACTGTGTCTCAAAACAAAGCAGCCTCCCAACTGAAGTCCCCAGCAGAAGCTAGCCAAATTTTGTTAATTGTTATTTGTTTCTGAAAGTTTGCTCAAGTTTTATGATGGTTGTTTGTGCAGCACTGCAAAATTGATTCCAGAAATTTCTACATCTCGATGAGCCAGATGACTATAAATACACAGAACAGAGGGTGACTTTCAGGAAACAATACTTTGCTTTTTTGGTTTGTAAACTATCTTTTTCTCAAAGCTAGTTGTATATTGAGGTCAGCCCCGAGAAGATTGGGGCTTGAACAGCAGTGGCAACTTGGCAACTATCTAAAAAATGAGAAATGTTTTTCAAGATCTATCTATCCGCAAGGTAATAGAGTTTTATATGCACCTCCTTTGACTTTTGGCTCACATATCATATAAAGAATATTAGTATCCATATATCTTCCGAACGCCTTCCAAATCCAGTCAGCTCCTGCAGCTCCTCTGCCTGGAGGTTGTTGGTTTTCCAGTGGAGCGTGAGTTTAATATCCAAACTTGACTTTGCATACAGATCTTTCCACCCAGTGCTTTAAATGGATGTTTGCAAGGGCAAAATTTATGTTGATTTTTCTGCAAACCGTGTGCAGGAAGTGAATGGCATTTCAGGTATGGCCGACAGACCCCCAGAGTCTGGTGAATTTGGTGTGGCCAGATTACTAGGCACCACCATACAAGAGACTTCTTGGTTGGTTCCAGGTCAAGGGCTGCCTTTCGATGCCAAACAGATGCTACTGACCTTTATTTTTGATGTTAGGCCTGGAAGTGTTGCTTTACATGTATGGATCTGTGCCAGAGTTATTTCATGTACAGGAATCTCATCTTAGTTTTAAGAAACTCTTCAGAAGACTTTTGTTAATATATGACCCATTTTAATTTTTCCAGTTGATTGTCAGGGTCTTATGTAATGAAGGCTGGTCTTGGACACCCTGACCCTCACATAAATTTGGGT
This sequence comes from Apodemus sylvaticus, assembly GCF_947179515.1. Lineage (NCBI taxonomy): Eukaryota > Metazoa > Chordata > Mammalia > Rodentia > Muridae > Apodemus > Apodemus sylvaticus. The sequence continues at coordinate 39,062,551 of NC_067493.1, read as the reverse complement.
TTGGGGTGCATATATTGCTGTAATCATAGTCTCTCTCTCTCTCTCTCTCTCTCTCTCTCTCTCTCTCTCTCTCTCTCTCTCTCTCTCTGTGTGTGTGTGTGTGTGTGTGTATGATAGAGTCATGTTCTATTAGTTCCTGGTAAAAATGGGCTGCCGCCTTTTTTTTTTTTTTTTTTTTTTTTGAGACAGGGTTTCTCTGTGTAGTTCTGGCTGTCCTGGAACTTACTCTGTAGACCAGGCTGGCCCCGAACTCAGAAATCCGCCTGCCTCTGCCTCCCAAGTGCTGGGATTACAGGTGTGTGCCACCATACCCGGCTTGGCTGCTGCCTTCTAACATTTATAGATTTTTTTTTCCCATGTGTTCTTTTGGTTTTGTTTTTCTTGATGATGGGGCTTGAACTCAGGACCTCACACATGCTGAGCACGTGTTCTGCCACTAAGCTACTCCTCCAGCCTTCATTTGATGCCCTGTCTGAGCTGTATGAGGCTCTGCGGCCTATCCGTAAACAAACGCTAACACCCCAGCCACACAGACTGCTCCTTCACCCGACAAGTGCTTCCTGAGGGCTTAGTACCTGGTAAGGAGAATCCTTGGCTACAGTAGACAAGGCAGTGGAGGGTCCTGTTCTCCTGCAGCACAGAGAGGGAGGGGATCTTTTGTAGGTAGTGTACTATCGGCATGGCTTCTTATTGGCAAGACCCAACAAAGCACCAACACGCAATGTTCAAGGCCTTGCATTTCAGAAAGTCAACTTAAAATAATTTTTAAAAATCATGTATGTGTGCGTCTTTGTGTGAATGTATGCCACATGAATGCAGGTGTCCGAGGACTCCAGAAGAGGGCACCGGGCTCCCTGGAGTTGGAGTGGCAGGCAGTAGAGAGCAGCCCTGTGTCCACATTGGGAACCAAACTCTGGTTCTCTGGGAAAGCAGCAGGAGCTCTGAATCATCGAGAAGGCTGACAGCACTGAAGCTGCGGTCTAGATCTCTGTAAAATAGTGACAATAAGCACCCCACAGAGCTAGATCCAGACCTCAGCGGGTTGTGCTACTGGTGTTTAGGTTAGCTGCAGGGTCGGATTCCACACAGACGATGCTCCCGTGTAGGTGAGCCAGGGGCTTTGTGTGTGGTCTCCAGTTCCTTCTTTTCTCCCTTGGCATTGCTGAATCCAATACCTTTTAAAGACTTACTGTTTTTAATTATCTATGTGTCTGTACATTGGTATGTATGTGTGACTACAGTATCTGCAGAGGCCAGAAAGGGGCGGCAGAGCCCCTGGGACTGGAGTTCCAGGTGGTGGTGAGCTGCCTCACACGGGTGCTGGGAGCTGAACTTGGGTCACCTGCAAATGTCACTGTACTTTTAATTGCCAAGCTATCTTTCCAGCCCCTGGGTGATTTATATAACTTTTCCATTGGTATCTTGTTGGCCAGACTCAGTTCCTTTGCCACACGCTGCTTGAGGGAGCCAGGAAAATGGACCCTTTTAGCCGAGTGACTTGCTGCATGCAGCCTGGAGCTCAAGCAGACTGCTTAGAAGCAGGAAGGAGGCTTGGTGGCTGAGGGTGGCTTGCTGTTCACTACCAGGGGATTAGTAAGCAACAGCCACCCGCAAGGGCAGGGGAGCGAAGAGCTAGGGAGATGAGGAGGGAGAGTTGGTAGAGAGGGGTGGGCAGTGGCTGTTGGAAGTGCGCCTGTTGAGCAAGTCTGAGTGCTACGTGCAGATCCCCAGTGCCACATAAAATCTTGGCACATTTAGAGCGTGTGTGTGTGTGTGTGTGTGTGTGCATGTGCATGAGTATGTTTGTGTTTGTGTGTGAGAGTGTGTGTATGTGATTGTGCATGTGTGTCCTCACTTGTTTGGAGGTCAGAGGACAACTTGAGTTGGCTCTCTCCTTCCACCTTGTAGATTGTACTCAACTGTGAGGCTTGGCAGCCTTTTACCCCTGAGGCTGTCGGGCTGACCTTGCTTGGCAGCCTTTTACCCCTGAGGCTGTCGGGCTGACCTTGCTGGCTTTTTTTCTCTGCTGATGAGCTCTCTTCATAGCCTTTAATTTCTTTGCAAGTGAGAGCCTTCAAGGCTGCTCATCTCCAGGCCTGTTTTAAGCTTTGAGCCCAGCCATCCCCATTTTGGAGATTAGAATCGAACTCCCTTATGAGACTCATCATGCTTGATTTATTAAAAGCAGAGTTTAAGGGGAAAGGGAAATTAAAAAGAATGATCAGGAGCTAATTTCTTTGGCTGGTTGAAGCCAGAAGGAAGGAAGCACTCTCTCAAATTGACATGTGAAAAACCATTTTATTAGCACTTTCGGGAAATGAAGATCCTAGAGACCATTCGGGGGTCCGTTTGATTTATGGCGACTTAAAGATAACTTGTACCTCTGCTGAGGGCCTGCAAGAAGGCCCCACGTGTGGGAAAAAGTCATTTGCCTTCACGGGAATAAAAGAATTACCCCATTAGTCCGTGAGGTACTGGGTCGGAATAAATACCATTTATATCCAGCTATTTGTTCTGTTCCTAAATCTAGCCACGCAGCGGGGAGAAATGGGTTGTAGTGGGACCAGCCAGAAATGTTCACATTCACATAATGAGCAGCCTTTGGAGTTGATGCGGTCCTGGGGATGGAAGGCTGGGGTTGTGTGCACGTGTCCCTCATGCAGCCGGAGCTGCGGCCCTGGCCTTCACGTGATGGCAACATCTGTAGCCTCTCTCCTTCCCCCCAGGGTTGAGGCTGGGGTTGCTTTTTTTCCCCATTCTCTGAGCATGGGAGGGCTGGGGTTAGAGATGGAGGTGACAGGATACCACCTGATTGTTCTGAACCTCATAATCGCATAATTTCCAGAAAGAACTCTGGTTTATGGAATCATCACCTGGCCCTCAATTAGGGGGAGTTGGTGTTTGTTGTGGTAGTTAACTATTCAATGTATAGGGGCTACATTTCAGTTTTAGAAGATACAATTGTGTCATGCTGTACACATTCTTGATAGGTTCTGTATGTGTACTTGTGTGCATGTGAAAATATTTATTAATCTAATTTTTGTACTGAGTTTGGAATTCAAGGTTTTGTGCATGTCAGCGTGTACTCTACCATTGAGCCACGCCTCCAGCCCCTCCCTGGGGGATTCTAGGCAGAGGCTCTACCACTGGGCTACACCCCCAACCCCTCACTGGGGGATTCTAGGCAGGGGCTCTACCACTGAGCCACGCCCCCAGCCTCCTCACTAGGAGATTCTACTAAAAAGTTCTACTAAAAGCTGAGACAATAACAATGTGTTTTAAAAACCCTCTTGTTACTGAAGATTTTATCTTTTATTTTTTACTGTGCCTGTCTCCATTATATATTTGTTTGTTTCAGGCAGGATTTCCAGATGTATGGCCTTGAACTCAGGGTCCTTCTGTTGTTATCCGAACCCTGGAATCATAGGCACTTGACACCATGTCTGGTTTTATTTACTTTTCAATGCTTTCTATGTCTGCCATCTTAGTTTTCTTTGACCACTGTTACCTCCTTATAGAACCATGTTGGCCTCCCATTGAGAGGTCAGCTGCGTGCACCCTGGAACTGTGTGCATCCATCTTGACTCTGTGCTAATTTTGTTCCCATGTGTTTCCAGGCAGACAGCGAATCCAGTTCTTGGTCTCGAAGCCCATCATCTCGTTGTATCTTTATCCACTGCTTAGTATCCCCTCCCTCTCTGTTTTTTTCCCTCCTCTGGTTCAGTGGAGCAGCTTAGGAAATAGACCTGTAGTATCCTTTGGCTAGCGGTCCACCCTCCGTGGTGTTTACTAAGGAATGCCTCTTAGGAAAGCAATCTGAATGAAAGGCACCATCACAGGCGTGCCAGCGAGGCTGTAGTGCTCTCTGCTTTTCCTCTTGGACACTTGGTTTGCTATCACTTCTGATTCATCTTGGAAAGTCAAGCTGTCCCCACAGACACAGCTCAGTATAAACTTTATAGGCTCACCTCAAGGACAGAGTCTAATAAGTATCAACTTTAAACTTGCGTGCTTGTGCATGTGTGAGTGCAATGTCTGCAGAGGCCAGAAGGGGGTGCTAGATCTCTTGGAGTTGCAATTACATGTGGTTGTGAGCCAGCTCTTGTGGGTGTTTGAAATTGAACTTGGCTCCTCTGCCAGAGCAGGGTGTGCTTTGAACTGCTGAGCCAGCAGTCCAGCCCCCTCTAAAATGTTTTATTTAATTACTTAGTAGTATTATTATATTGTTTGTAGTTGAGTGCCTCGGACGTGTGGAGAAGTCCGAGGACAGCCTTGGACAGCTGCTTCTTTGTTTTTATGTTTGACAGGTGTGTTTAACTGCGGAGCCATCTCCCTGTCCTGTCCTTCTCGAGCAGGCTCAGCTTGCTGTCTTTCTGTTTTTACTTTAAAACACTAGACATGTTGAAGGTGGCAGCTGCCTTTAATCCCAGCACTTGGGAGGCAGAGGCAGGCAGATTTCTGAGTTCGAGGCCAGCCTGGTCTACAGAGTGAGTTCCAGGACAGCCAGGGCTAGACAGGGAAACCCTGTCTCAAAAAAACCAAAACCAAAATCAAACGAACCACCAGACACACCTCACTGACAAATGTTCCAGAGAGGGAACATTGAAAGCTTCATCCAAGGACCCAGTTGTCTTTAATCTTCCACTTTTGAGATTCAGTCTTAAGCACAGGGACCTTTATTGACTTAAGTTAAAGAATCTGAACTTTTTTTTTTTTTTTTGATTTGGTTTATTTCGAGACAGGGTTTCTCTGTGTAGCCCTGGCTGTCCTGGAACTCACTCTGTAGACCAGGCTGGCCTCGAACTCAGAAATCCGCCTTCCTCTGCCTGCCAGAGTGCTGGGATTACAGGCATGCGCCACCACTGCCCGGCTGAATCTGAACATTTCTAACCGCTAAAATCTTGTACTTAAATGATCAAGTCCCAGCAAGGGGGTCATTTTCTTACTGTTTGGAACTCCGACATTGGGGTTAGCTTAAGCAATAGTTCTGGAATGTAGGTCTGCTATTGAGTTCATTGGCTTATCTGAGGGACATGTGTGGTCCAGTCACCTGGCATTCTTCTCGAACTGACCCTGCCGTGGTAGTTTGGGGAGGAGACCTATGATCTTGTGTGGGTGTCTCCCCCTCACCCCTGTGTTCTATGTACCTTGAGTCCGACTGTTTCTGTCCGTATGAGTTTACTGCAGGAATGATAATGGGTGGGCTGTGTCTCTGGGAATCCTGCCTGGGGATTGGCTTTTCTGTCCATGTCTTCAGACACACCCGTGTAAGTGATGGGAGCTGACTCGGCACCTGGGCGCACGGCTGCACCACCAGCTCTGCTCATTGAGTTTGGTGACAGTGTTCTCTGACCTCTATATGGTGCTCTGTGCTCAGGGACCCCTCTGTCCCCTCACGGACCCGTTACTACAGCCTTCTACAAACTGAAGATGAAAAATCACCGCCTGTCATTAAACATTCCTCTACAATAGGTTTTTCCAAGGTTTCGGTGGGAATGAGAATCTAATAAAACAAATTCAACCTTAGCTCACCCTCCCTTTCCTAGACTCCTGCTCTGCTAGCTCATATAGCCTGTTGATTCGGCAGGACCTGGAAGACAAGCCTTTGGAGGGATTCTCTTGATTAGGTTAATTGTAGCGGGAAGACCCATTCCAAAGGAGGGGTGCACTGCTCCCTGGGTCTGGTGTGCAGTGTGTAGAAGGGAGAAGTCGGCTGAGAGTGAGCTTTGGCGCATGCGTTGCTCACTCCTGTTTGACTGCATGCAATGTGACTGGCTGCCTCTTGCTGCTGCTGCCTTGCTGTCCTCACTATGATGGACTGGACCCTTGAACTGTAAGCCCAGATAAATCCTTCCTTAGGCTGCTTTATCAGGGGATTTTTTTAAAAAAAATTTTTTTTAAAGATTTATTTATTATATGTAAGTACACTGTAGCTGTCTTCAGACGCACCAGAAGAGGGCATCAGATCTCTTTACAGATGGTTGTGAGCCACCATGTGGGTGCTAGGATTTGAACTCATGACTTTGGAAGAGCAGTCGGTGCTCTTACCCACAGAGCCATCTCTCCAGCACTTATCAGGGGATTTTATCACAGCTATAGGATAAGAAACTAGCCCACACATCTGCCCTGAGCTCTGCTTTCTACAGGAATGCCTCAGCCAGGCTGGGGTTCACAGATGCCACCTGAAATACCACTGTAGGTGTGTCAGCCGAATCAGTGGGCTGTTGCTTGGTGTTGAGCATCTTGAGACTCTGTGGTATCTCAGCATGTTAAAAGGGCTCCAATGGATGGTCTCACTCCTCAGCATTTGTCTGTGAGCTTTAGCATTCCCATAGGCTAAATGCTTAGAAATACAATTGCCAGATCAGCAGAGTTTGATATTTTCTAGAATCCTTAATCATGTTGCTGCATTAATTTCCAGAATGTCTCTGCTGAATCCCAGCCCCACCATGAGGGAACGAGCACGCCTGTCTAGGAAGTCCTGAGCATTGCTATTTAAAAGAAACAACCTGTGCCAATTTGATAATCCAAAATGGTACCTCATTACTGCTTCAATTTGCATCCCTTTGATTACTAGTAAGTCGGTGCCATATTTTAGGAGACCGTTTTATCTTGTTTTGACACCACCTCCACTAGTTTGTCTTGAATTGCAACTGTCAAGGTAAATCACTGGAATTAAGAGCTCTGTAGGCCTGGGTTGTAATAACCTCACCTGGAACGTGCAGCCGAATCAGACGAACTCAGCGGAACAACTACAGTTCCAACCTGTAGTTGTAGAGGGTTCAACATTTCATTAAGACTACCTACGGCCAGGAAGAGCAGAGGAGACTGGCGCGTACAGCCTCGGCCTTTGCTCTGACACCCGACAGCCTTGTAAGTTTCTGCCTGTTCAGCTTCCTCAGAGACAGTGGAGGGACAGTGGAATAGTTTATTAAAGTTTTTTTTTCCCATTCATTAATTTATCTCCCTCTGTATTTGTGTGCGGCTGTGGGCCTGGCCAGACAAGCACCTGGAGATCAGATGACAACTTGTAACAGTCACTTCCCTCTCTCGGTCCTGGGGGCTCCAGGGCTTGACCTCTGGGTCTCACTCAGGCTTGGTAGCAAGCCCTTTACCCCTGAGCATCTCACTGGAACAACTGTTTCATCTGTGAGTATTTTTATATGTAACACTTAAAGGCTTACTGACTTGATCATTGGAAAGCTGGCTAGCGGGACTCTGGGTAGTCACACTGCCTGTGGCCTTGGGGTCCAGTGCCGCCCTCTGGCCTCCTGGGGTTCCTGCACTCACGTGTACACCCCGCCCAGATGTGGACACCAGCACACGCTGCAGCGCAGACGTTCTGTCCTTCCTGGGCAGGCCTGCCTCCACCTGCTCAGCTTCTTATCACTCAAAGACTCTTCCAGGAGGCAAGGCGGATGGCGGGGCTTTCCCGGTCTACACTGTGGTCTCCGGGCAGCCATGGCTAAGAAGGAGCTTCTGTCTCAAACAAACAAACAAACACTTTTTAAAAGCCACAAAAGCTGTGTTCTGGGTTGAGATAGTGCCCTGTGTGCTGAGTCTAGGCAGAATTTGCATCCTCGCATGTCGAGGAGTAACAGAAGAGCTGTTGCCAGCACGCAGCTCCAGCACCTAGCTGGGAAGACAGGAGCCCGAGGGCTTTAGGGAGTTAAATAAGCATCCATGCGCACACCAGACGCACAGTGAAGGAACTGGGGGAGGTGAAAGGAGAAAACATAGCTTTATGAGTTCATAGCCACAAAGCCCGGACTGTAACAGTGGGCTGAGTCCAGATAGAGCCTTGCTGAAGGCCTTGACATTGGTTGAGTGGCATTGCGCTTTGCCTGATTGGACTTCACGGTCTCTGATCTCAGTTACAAGACAGACTGTAATTGTTCAGACATAAAATCCATTTTTAGTTCAAGGCTATAAGGAGAATAAGTAGAGGACCGTTCAACCTTTGGGCCAGAATTTATTGATCCTTGCGTTAGAGTATTGACCCACATTTGTATTTGTGTGTGTGTGTGACAGGGTCTCATGTAGCCCAGACTGACCTTGAACTCACCCTGTAACCCAGGCCAGGTCTGGATTTGAGAGCTCCTCAAATCCAGGAGGAGCTTCAGTCCTCTAAGTGCTGGAGTTACCTTTTTTTTTTTTTTTTTGGTTTTTTTGGATTTGTTTTTTTTTTTTTTTTTTCAAGACAGGGTTTCTCTGTGTAGCCCTGGCTGTCCTGGAACTCACTCTATAGACCAGGCTGGTCTGGAACTCAGAAATCTGCCTGCCTCTGCCTCCCAGAGTGCTGGGATTACAAGCGTGCACCACCACCACCTGGCTACCATTTCTTAAGTGGTATTTTGCTGTTCCTTTGTAGGGGTCATTTATGTGCTTGGTGATTTTTTTTTTATTCATAAATATATAGTGTTGGATGCCACTGGTAAATGATACTTAATTTTTTAATTTTCAAAAATTACTATAGATATGTAGGAATTAGATTTTTTAGATACTTATCTTATACAACAGAGTCTTCTAAAATGGTTAATTTTATTGATTTATTAATTATTTATATTATAATGTTATTAACCATATTAATATTAATTATAACAAGAATTATTTTATTAATTCTACAATGATTAATTCCTTAAATCAAATCATATGGTATGTTTACAAAGATCTTTTAAATGTGCGTGTGTGTGTGTGTGTGTGTGTGTGTGTGTGTGTGCGTGCGAACTCAGAGGAGCATTCGCTGTCTGCTGTGAATAATAGTTTGCTGTTGACTTCTTGCAAATACTTCTAAAATGAAGCATTAGTGCGGAGAATGTCCCGTTTGTTCCCGGGGCCCTGTGTTTTTTAAAATTCTGAATAGTTGTTGAGTTCACATGTTTTTATTCTCTCTCTCTCTCTTTTTTAAAGATTTATTTATTTATTATATATAAGTACACTGTAGCTGTCTTCAGACAAAACAGAAGAGGGCATCAGATCTCATTACAGATGGTTGTGAGCCACCATGTGGTTGCTGGGATTTGAACTCATGACCTCTGGAAGAGCACTCAGTGCTCTTAACCACTGAGCCATCTCTCCAGCCCGTTTATTCTCTTTTTATTGAGTAAATTCTCCTTCTGCTAATATGGTGAATGGCACTGACTTTCAAATACCAAACCACATTCCACCCCTGAAATAAGTTTGAGTCGGCTAGTGTGTATCTATTTTGCATTATTGACTTGTTTTGTGTATTAATATTGAAAAGCTGTTTCTGTTCCAGAGAAATGCTGAGCTATAATCTTCTCTTTTGAACAGATTTATTTTTATTTATGTGTTCTTTCTGTGTTATGCAGTTGCCCTTGGTGGCCAGAAGAGGGAGTCTTCCCCAGAGGCTGGAGTTACAGATGGTAGTAAGGTGTCTCATGGGAACTGAACCCAGGGCCTCTGCAAGAGCAGCTCAAGCCCTGAGCAGTTTTTCTAGCCCCAATTTCCTTCCTTAAGTTTTGTTTTGTTTTGTTTGTTTGTTCCAAGACAGGGTTTCTCTGTGTAGTCCTGGCTGTCCTGGAACTTACTCTGTAGACCAGGCTGGCCTCGATCTCAGAAATCTGCCTGCCTCTGCCTCCCAAGTGCTGGGATTAAAGGTGTGCGCCACCACCACCCTGCCTTAATTTTTTTCTTAGGTATGAAATTATTGCTTTTAAAAAAATGAGTATGAGTATTTTGCCTGCACTGTGTGTGTGCCTGGTGCCCAAGGAGGCCAGAAGAGGGCTTTGCATGTCCTGGAACTGGAGTTACAGCTGTGAGCTGACACATGGGTCCCGGAATCAAACTCATGTTGAGCTGGTGTTCTCAACAGCTGAGCCATCTCTCCAGCCCCATTAAAAATAGTTTTGATGGTATAACCTTTGAAATGTAAATGAGAATAAATTCAATAAAAACAAAAATTGTTTTGATGGGTGTTGGTGGCGCAGACCTTTAATTCCAGCATTTAGGATGCAGAGGCAGGCAGATCTTTGTGAGTTCAAGGCCAGCCTGGTCTACAGAGCCAGCTCCAGGGCAGCCAGGGCTACACAGAAAAACCCTGCTTTGAAAAAGAAAAAACAAAAATTGCATTCCTTTCCATTTCACACATGTGTATAATTCCCCAGTTCCTCTCTTACCCCCTCCCATTCTCACTGAACCCCTCTTTCCCAAGAACTCCTCATAGTTTCATGCATCTGAGTCTAATTAGGGCTGCTCAAGCGAGTTGACCTGTGATTGGTCAGAGCGTTGCAGTGATCCCATAAGTCCAGGTGCTCTTCCTGTGCCCTGGAGGAGTTGAGTGCATTTTCTATCCCTTTGATCAGTTTTAGAAAACTGCAAGTCTCCATCATCCCATGTCTATCTGTAACCTGACGACAGTTGTCCCATCATGCTCTGCTCCTGACGACAGTCGTCCCATCATGCTCTGCTCCTGACGACAGTCGTCCCATCATGCTCTGCTGCCGCCTCTCTGGCTCCCCCATGTTTCTGGTGCTTGACCCTCATTCGTTCCGTTTACAGCAATACATTGTTGTGTTACTCTCTCCAGTCACTTTTCAAGATGTTGTTCAGCTTTTAAAAAAGCCATGCATGCATCCTCATATTCTCTCTTTCTCTCTCTCTCTCTCTCTCTCTCTCTCTCTCTCTCTCTCTGTGTGTGTGTGTGCATGTTTGCATGTGTGTGCATAAGTCACGGTACATGTGGTAGAGTCAGAGCAGCTTTCTGGAGTGGATTCCCTTCATCTGTGGAGTGTCTTTTCTTTCTTCCAGTGGGCTGCCCGCTCCAGGGTGGCTGCCCTGAGCTCCCAGCTGCTTCTCCTGCCTCTGCCTCCCGTCTCTGACTAGGAATGCTCTGCTCACAAACGGGAGCCCCCACATCTGGCTTTTTACGTGGGTTCTGTAGATAGAATTCAGGTTGCCAGGCTTACACGGTAAGTGCCTTCACTCCACAAAAGTGACTTCCAGGGCAAAGCGCAAAGGGCCTCTGGTCTCATCCGAGGCTCCGTGCATCAGCAGGATGACAGGGAGGGCAAGGCCACAAGCACTTGGAGCAGCTGGTTACATGGCCGTAGGAGGTGGGCCCAGAACACTGAAGGCAGGCTGCTGATCAGCCTACTTTATACTTAGACGGCCCAGGATCCAGCCAGAGAATGTCCTGCCCGCAGGGAGGATGTGTCTTTTCCACATCAGTTAATATAGTCAAGATCATCTCTCAGACACATGCTCAAAGGCCCATCTCCCACGCGTTTCTGGATTCAGTCACGCTGGCTTTAGCTATTGTGGGCAACATGAGATGCTGTCTCTAAAACATATGAACATACCGTTAAGGTGTTTCCTGCTCTGTTTGATTCACGTGTCTTCTGGTGAGCCTCTTCTGCTGCTACCTCTTCCTTCCATCTTTGAGGAAAAGGTGACTTGGGATGGAGACAGTATTCTTTTTGTTTCTTTTAAAGATTACTTTATTATTTTTAATGTGTGTGAGTGTTTTGCCTGAGTGTATGTCTGCAAACTATTTCCTGATGGCCATGAGTCCAGAAGAGGCCATCTGATCCCCTGGAGTTTCAGAGGTTGTTTGGCCGTCAAACCTGGCCGCTCTGGAAGAGCGTTCAGCGCTCTTCTCTTCTGAGCGGTCTCTCCAGCTGCACGGACACTATTCCTTAAGACCGAAGGAGGCCTCAGCTCCACGGAGCTCAGTGTGGGTCGTCAGTCTGGCGCTTTCTTCCCTGTGACAAGAAATGTTTTTGCTGAGACGGAGTTCCTATTTCAGTAAGAAAGACTAAGATCAATACATATTAAGAAGTTAGATCTGAACTGCAAATTACCCACAGAGTAAGAACTTGGGAGGGAATAAAGAAGTTAATGAAACAGACCATCCACAGAAAAGAGATGATTATAAAAACCAAAGTCAACCCTTAACAAAAAGCTCCTGAGACCGCAGTCAGTCAGTGAAGCGATGGAGATAAGACAAATGTGGAATGTTAGGGATGGAAAGGCGTGTGGCCAGGCTCACCGTTCTCTTGCTGTGAAGAGACTCCATGACTAAGGCGCTTGCTTACAAGAGGAAGAAAGTAATTGGGGACTTGCGTGTAGTTTTAGAGCGCAAGGCTATGACCACGTCAGGGAGCATGACTGTGGCTGGGCAGGCAGGCATGGCGCTAGAGCAGTAGCTGAGAGCTGACGTCTCATCTGCAGGTTGGAGGCGGAGAACGAGATTGGCCCTAGTATGGGTTTCTGAAACCACACAGCTCCTCCCCTAACACCCATGACACACTTCTTTCGACAAGGCCACACTTCCCAATCCTTTCCAAAACAGTTCCATCCAGTTAGGAACAAGCATTCAAATATATGAGCCTGTGGCGTCCATTCTCACTCAAACCATCACACTGACAATCTTGAGATGCTAAATAACCCAACACAGGCTGTGGGAGACGGCTCAGCGGGCCAGGGACTTGCCATACAGGAGCCTGAGGCTCTGAGTTTTAATCCTAAGCACTTGTGTATAGCCAGAGTTAGCTCATCTTCAGGATCAGTGCCTCTGTGTTGATGGGTCGGCTAGCCTGAGTTAGCACAGCAGACAACCAAGGAAATCCCATCTCAAGGTAGAAGCTGAAGACTGGACAGTCCAGATAGTCCTCTGACCTCCACACTTGTCCCGTGGCACGTGTGTGGCTACCAGCATGCATGCTCACAAATGTGTGTACACATGTATCATATACTGAGAAAGGGGAAAAATATGTTTTGAATGACTTTGTGTCAATTAGATGAAATGTACAAATTCTTTCTTATTCTTTTTTTGTTTTGTTTTTTGTTTTGCAAGACAGGGTTTCTCCCGAGTAGCCCTGGCTGTCCTGGAACTAATGCTGTAGACCAGACTGGCCTCGAACTCAGAAATTTGCCTGCCTCTGCCTCCCGAGTGCTGGGATTAAAGGCGTGACACGTCCTGGTCAAATTGTACAGATGCTTAGGAAACAGAGCTAGGGGAAAAACACAAAAATAAACCAGAAGGCTGTTAGTGCTATACTTGTTAGGTTTTTTTTTCTAGTTTGATGCAATCTAGGATCATCCGGGAAGAGGAAACCTGAACTGAGAAAATGCTTCCATTAGCCTGGCTCGTAGGCGAGCTGAGGGGCGTTCTCTTGAATAACGAATTGCTGGGTATGGGCCCCGCCCCCTGTGGGTGGGGCCGCCTAGTCCTGAGGTGAATGAGCAGGTCAGCGGAGCAAGCCAGTAAGCACATCCCTCCATGGTTTTACCTCAGTTCCTGCCTGGGGTTCTTACCTTCACGATGGCCTATAACTTGTAGAAAATAATCCCAATCTGGAGTTTCTCCCTTGCCATTGATCATTCAGTTCCTGGATAAAAGACACACACAACCTTTATAATAAGCCTTTATCAGCACTGATGTTGATCAGATATCTACCCTTCGTGTATTTAAAATATACTTTTTATTCAAAACACCGAGTTATTACTTACTATGATTTATCTGGGCTGATCTTAACTCCAGGTGGCTAGCCCTCGGGGCCATGTTTCTTGGACTCTTAACCCATGGTGTCTTTCTCCTCTCTCCACCTTCTTCCCTGCAATCCACAAGACCTCCTTGTGGTCTCCTCCAATCCCAAGATCAGGAACACCAGGCCCCACTTATCTCAATTCCGCCCAGCTATAGACTGTAGGCATCTTTATTTACCAGTCAGAAATAATTTGGGGGCAAGGTCACACATAGCATCACTTGGGTCTGCATGTGGACTCTTTTGTCTCTGGGGCAACTAGGTCTTAGGCGAGCATTACAGTTCCTGGCAACAGACCGAACATCGACACGTAATCTGTGAGCCAAGTAAGCCTTTCCTCCTCAGGTTGCTTCTGGTCATGGTGTTTTAATCACAGCAACAGAAAGCAAACTATAACTGGGCTTATAAATAATTTGATTTTATTATTTACTTATTGAGAGAGGGTCTCACTCTGTAGCCCTGACTGGTCTGGAACTCACTATGTAGGGCAGTTTGACTCAAACACACAGCAGAGTCTTCCTCTGAAGTGCTGGCATTAAAGGCGCCACAACAGGCAGCCTATCTTAATTTTCCATGTGTGTATGTGAGCATGTGTATGTGTGTGTACACGTGTGTATGTGTACATGCATGGGAGTACAGTGTCCTTGGAGTCCAGAAGAGAGCACCAGACCCCTTGGAGCTGGGTCAGGTAGTTGTGTTCATCTGCCAGGTCCTCTAATAACAGGGAGTGCTCCTGACCACCGAGCCGTCTCTCTAGTCTTCTGGTTTTATAATTTAAAAACCTGTGCAAAGAGGTCCAGGCCCAGACGGCTTCATGGTTGACAAAGCATAAGTCTAGGAAGGACAAGGCCGGTTCTCCATCGCCCCTCCCCAGCTCAGACCATTGCTTTTGGTAGTAATGACTTTCCTGGGCTTACTCGTCCAACACCTGTAATCCCAGGGCTCTGAGTAGAGTCAGAAAGATCGGAACGTCAAAGTTATTGGCTAGATGGGGAGTTAGAAGCCAGCCTGGACTTTGTCAGAGCCTGTCTTTCAAAGTAAAATCAAATAAAATCAGGCCAGTAAGATGGCTCAGTGGGTAGCTTTCACGCCACTGGCCTTTTTCACTGACTAACTGTGATAGCAGGAAAGGGGTGCAGGGTGGGGGAGCTTGTGGTTATCCTGTGCTTCGCAGCAGCTCTGGCCTCTGCCCACTAGATGTCAGGAGCACCCCCACTTCTGGAATCCACAAAGGCTTCTCCAAGTTTCCTGTGGAAGGAAGTTTCAAAGTTTGGAACAGAATAGCCCCAGGATCATAGAGTCAGTTGCCTCTGGTTGGAATTTACCCTTGACTGCATAGCAACAGTTGACGCTGCACAGCTGGAGGTGCTCAGCTGTAGAGGTGGACCTTATCATATTAGTTACAGTGGAACATCAGTTTGGAATATGAATTTACTCACACGTCTTTTTAAAAAGAAGAATGTTTAGTATACATGTCTCTGCCTGTGAGTTCAGAAGCCAAAAGAGGGTGTGGGATTCCCTGGAGCTGGAGTTCCAGGCAGCTGTAATCTGACCAGTTTGGGTGTGCGGCACAGATCCTCTGTTAGAACAGTCGTAAACCACTGAGCCATTCTCCAGTGTCCCCACTGGAGTCGGGGACTCACGTAGTACAGGCTTGCCTCAAGGAGGTCTTGAACTCCTCATCCTCCTGCCTCGTCTCCCTAGTGCTGGGATGACAAATGTGTGCCACTATGCCTGGTTTACGTGGTTCTGGGGATGGATACTGGGACCTCAGTGTAGGAGAGGCAAGCGCTCTAGCCAAGCCCTGCGTCTGATTGCTTTGTGGATTTTATCTCAATTTTACAAAGTATAGCTGATAGAGACAGACAGACATGCACACAGACAGACAGACTGACAGACAGAGAGAAGCAGAGCAAGTGTGTATGCAAGCCCAATTGCCAGGGTTCCTGTCGCTGGGGGTGGCGTCCCAGGTCACCTGCTCTGCTCCTGGGTGGCTTTTGGCACATCATGGCATTCTCTGAACCTGGGTTTCGTGTTTGTCAAGTGTAAATAATAGTCACACATATCCGCTGCGATTCCTCCTGATGTCCACACAGCTACTGTAGTCTGGGAAGACACTGATACTCCTAACAGCATCTGGCACACAGCAGGTGCTGACTAATGGCTCTGCTGTTAGGAGCCTCATCAGGTTATGTGTTCAAAGGACTTGTAAATCTCTCCTGGAGTTAATCTCGCTTCATAAATCCTGCTTTCCATGGAGGTAGAGAGAGAGAGAGAGACCGAGTTCGGTTTAGGTCTCTCAGAAAAGTGTTTTGTTTTAGTCTCTTGCGTGTAATTTCATAAATGAATTGTTGGGTTTTTTATAGAGATGCTTAAATGGAATATTCTCTTCCTTCTGTTCTGTAAATGGTCTTTGCTGGCGTGGAACCTTTCCTCTGTTAGGACTGACTTAGCTGAGTGTTGGTGTGTAAACGTATGATGTACCTTTGTGTAGTGTACTCTTGTGAGTGTGTGGGAGGGGGGCAGTGCCATGCTGTCTGTGGAGGCCAGGGGAGAGCATCAGGTGTCCTGCTGGGTCACTCTCTACCTTATTGCCTTGTGACAGGTTCTTGCACTGAACCCGGAGTGAGGCTGGTGGCCGGTGATGCAGCGATCCCATCTCTATCCACTCGCCCGCCCCTACTCCTTTCCTAGGGTCACAGATGTGTGCGGCCATGCCTGGCTTTTTACCCCTTGACCTCTCACACACTGAGCCACCTCAGCTCTGTCGTTGGCGTTTTAACTGAGGTGTCTAAACAGAGCCTTGGAACTTGGCATGCTTTGTTTCTGCAAGGCTTGTTCTACGTGGGATAGGGTTAAGGTGCTAAAACAGGCAGACAGACGAAAATGACTTTTTTGTTCGTTTGGAAACAGGGTTGCTGTGTGTGCCCAGCTAGCCCAGCATGCTTGTGTAGCCCAGGCTAGCTTGGTATTTGCTGTGTAGCCCAAGCTATAAACATGCTGCTTTCTTGCCCTAGCCTTTCAAGAGCTGGGCTTACTGGGTTAACATTGCTGCACCTGCACAGATCCGTGTTTTGCACAGACGGGAACTGAGCATACTGCAGAAGCACGCGTGCTTCTGATCCCATCCTGCCTTGGGTTTGTCTTAACCCACTGCTGCTCTAGGCTAGGAGGCTGCTGAATTTCCCTTGGTAATTAGCCACTTTCTTTGCATCTGATTTTTTTTTTTTTTAAAGTTGGTAGCTTTCCAAGAATCCAATTATATTACTCACAGTTTACTGCTTTTCTGTGCGCTTCAGTCTTTTTTTGCCCTGGCTTCCTTGGTTTGATCAGAACTTTCAGGAAGGCTCTAAAATGACAGGATAGACAGCCTTCTGTGAGTTTAACTGGGAATGTCTCTTTTATTTTTTAAATTGTGTGTGTGTGTGTGTTTGTGTGTGTGTCTATGCAGGTGCCCATCATATTGGCCAGAAGAGGGCGACAGATCTCGGGGAGCTGGAATTCCAGGAGATTCTGAGCTGTTCAGCATAGATGCTGGGAACTGAATTCAGGTCTCTGCAGGAGCAGAATGTGCTCTTAACTGCTGAACATCATCTAACTCTCCAGCCCAGCTCTCTCTGTTCTTCAATTTGATATGGAAGCCTGACACTTATTTAAAGGGAATTTAGAAATGCCCTGTCTTTTCTTGCCTGGTAAAATGCCTATCTAAACTAAGTAGATAGGAATGAAATGCTTTCGATGTGCCTGACAGATGCTCTCTAGTATAGATTTCTAAGCTTGTGTCATATGCAGATCTCACATGTGCAGGGTGATATAGCATTCAGGGACAGGTGCCCCCCAGCACCCAGGAAATGGAGGCAGAAGTTCAGGGCTATGCTTAGCTAGTCTGGCTTGCAGGAGACTTGGGTTATAACAAAGTTACTCGCTGGGCAGTGGTAATCCCAGCACTTGGGAGGCAGAGGCAGGCAGATTTCTGAGTTCAAGGACAGCCTGGTCTACAGAGTGAGTTCCAGGACAACTGGGCTACACAGAGAAACCCTGTCTTGAAAAAAAAATTACTCTTGTGTCAGTTTTTTGTTTTTCTTTTTTCTTTTTATAAATTACACTTTTCTTTTCCCCAAACAGAAATAGGGAATGTGGTGTCTCCCTTTTCTCTCTCTTATGTTGAGCCCGGCTCACCAAAGCTCCTGGGAACTTGTATTTGTTACCCAGGTCTGGCCTCCCGCCAAGGACAAACTGTTAGCCTTTAAGTTTAAGCTCTCAGTAGAGGTCTTTAAGGCCCTAGAAGGCCCTTCATTCCTACCTGTTTATCTCAGGCCAGGAAGGTTGCCAATCTGGGGTTGTCCATCTTTCAGAGTCTTTAATGACTGCCATATTAATGCTTTCTGAAAAAACTTGTGCCAGTTTGGATTCTTTGGTAGACTTTGGTTAGACCCATGTGCATGATTTTCCTGGCAACAAGAAATGCCAGCGATTATAAATGACAAGAAAGCTGGAAAGAAAAGAATGATAATCCATGTTATTCATGGTCCACATGATTCTTGTGTGAACTTGAAAAGCTTGAAAAGAGTTAATTTTCCATCACCTAATATGATTTATTCAACTTATTTCATTAGAACGTATCTGTTTACTGATACCACATCTCATTTTGATGTTTTTCTACAGGTCTGCAATGCCTTCCGGTCATTTTTACCTTCTGTTCCCCTCTTTTGGCCCGCTCCACCCAGAATCCTCTCTTATTCCTAACTGGTCTCCCTTTTATTTTAATGCCTTTTTGTGTGTGTGTGTGACCCAGAATTTTTTTTTAAAGTGTACACACACACACACACACACACACACACACACATATATGCAGGTGACCATGGTCACCAGAAGACCATGTCAGATCCCCTAGAGCTAATGTTACAGGTGGTTGTGGGCTGTCTGATGTGGGTGCTGGGGACTGAGCTCAGGTCCTCTGTAAGGGCAGCCAGTGCTCTGAACTGCGGAGCCATCTCTCTATCACATAATGCATTTAATTATGGTTTCTAACCCTAGCATGGGAAGGGGTTATTCACAGGCAGGTGGTTAGTCACGGGCAGCTTACCAGTGGCAGCACCGCTGGGGAGCTCGCTTTCTCTTTAATAATCATTTTACTTATTTATTTGTTTAGTTAGTGTGTGTGGTGTGAATGTGTGTGTGAGTATATGAGTGCCTCTGCATGCGTGAATATTTGTGTGTATGTGTGTTCGTCTGTGTATCTGTGTGTGTCCACATGTATGTGTGCATATGTGTGCACCTGTGTATGTGCATGCACACACAGGTAAGGGAACAACTTGCAGGAATTGGTTCTCACCGGTCATCATGTGGGTCCCAGAGTTTGAATTAAGGTTGCGAGGATTTTCAGCAAGCGCCTTTACTCCCTGAGCCCTCTCACTAGCCCCTTGCTCATATCAGTTCAGTGTGTGTGTGTGTGTGTGTGTGTGTGTGTGGCAGCTATTTGGTGACTAACATAGTTCTAGATCCTGGAGGTAGGGGTGAGGGTGTGGGGAGGGCGTGTGCTAACAACTTGTGCCTTCTGTAAGGTGTGTGAGAATCTAGTCGTCACTGATGCTTCTACCATCTGCAGATCGTCACTTCAGGGACTGCAGAGATAGAAGGCTCAGTGGGTGAGAGCAGTGGTGTTCTCCCAGAGGCCCAGGGTTCCATGCTTGGCCCCATGCTGTAGGCGTGGGGGGTCTGACGCTTTCTACTGGTCTCAGAAAGCAGTGTGCTCCTATACACAAACGCACACAGAGACACATCCATATACATGTGATGAAAGATAAAATCTTTTAGAGTCTTGTGCTCTACCAGTTGAGCTAGCTGAGCAGCCCAAGTTTCTTGTTTTTCTTTTTTAAAGTGACTTCAGTTTGTAGACATCCACAGGGGCTTCACCTGACCTGGGATCTCTGTGGCTCAAGGGTGTTGGCCAATGTCCTTGCGTGGATCTGTGACTTGTGCTCAGGTTAAAGCCAAGTTGTTTTCCCTCTGTTTCAGCAACAGCGAACGGTCTACAGACTGACGCTTGTGAAGTGCTGGAACGTGGATGAGCTCCAGGCCTACGCTGAACTGGTGACCCTGGGGAACCCCGACTTCATCGAGGTCAAGGTGAGCCCTGCTGCCCCACGGTGGGCATGCTGTGGCCCAGGAGGCTGCCCCGTGGTGGGCATGCTTCGGCCGAGGGGGCTGCCTGGAGGTGGGCATGCTGCGGCTGAGGGGAGCTGGCTGACGGCTGGGGGAAGCTTTCAGAATTTCTGGGTCTTTGGATTGTAGATTGACTGGGAAGCTGGCTCTGTCCTGGGTTTCGGGGACAGCAGCACTGAAGGAAACTGAGCCGTTAGTCTTCAAAAGTGTCTACTTTGCGGGCGGGGCTGGCAAGATGGCTCAGTGTTTAAGGACAGTTGTTGCTTCCCAAAGGACCCAGCTCAAGGGGACTTCTGAGGGCACTGCACACAAGCACACAGTTTTTTTTTTTAATCTTTTTTTTTTTAAGAGTGAGAAATAAGTTTAATTATGGGATTGGTCAGTTTATAAAAATCAGCCAATTCATTGATTTATTTTTATAGTACATCACTGCCACATACAACATGGTCAGTTTAGACTGACATTTTAGGTATTTGGTATTGGGAATTTTAAAAAAGAATCTTTGAGAGCTTTTCCTAAGATAGGAGGTAGACAGCACAAGATGAGCTGCTCTGTGTAGCTCATCTAAAGTGAGAAAGCAAGCAGTGCTGGGCTGAAGAGTTCGAGGCCAGCCTGGTTTACAGAGTGAGTTCCAGGACAGCCAGGGCTACACAGAGAAACCCAGTCTCGAAAAACCAAAAAAAAAAAAAAAAAAAAGGGAGAGACGTTTCAAACCTTTCAGGCATGCGTGGGAGGTCTAGTGAGTCCTGCCACCTGCCACCTTCAATGGACCAGTCTGGGCTGGTTTCAGCTCAACTGCTACCCACTGTCTCTGCCCTAATCTCTGATTAATTTACCCTAAGCTGTGTAAGTTAAAAGGTGAGTTCTGCTCCATCCATCCATCCATCCATCCATCCATCCATCCATCCATCCATCCATCCACTTTTTGTTTGTTTTTGAGATAGGATCTTGATCTGTAGTCCAGGCTATCCTGGACATCTTAGCGCAAACTTGTGGCCCAGCTAGCCTGGCATACACAGAGACAAACAATGAGACACTTGGTGTCTCTGGTGGCTCTGCATAGTGGTAGAGGCATGTGATGCCGGCACTCAGGATCACAAGTTCAAACTCATCCTTGATTACTCTGTGAGTCTGAGGTAAGCCTGGACTACATAAGACATTGTCACCAAAAAAAAAAGAAAAAAAAAAAGGAAAACACACACGCACACATACATATATATTTAGGGTACTTTTATATATTCAAGTACAAGCGCATAGAGGCCACGGTTTGGGGGTTAAGCCAGGGCTGGATGTGACAGTTTGAACCCTGCCTGTAAGGTCGAGCGTGGAGAGGGGCTCTGGGGGCCAAAGAGCATCCACAGGATGAGTGACTGGGAGGAGAAACTCCTCACCTTTAGAAGCCAGCTCTTGCCTCTCAGTGTGGAGGTTTGAAACTGAGTATTCCCTGAGCCTCAAGAGCGCTGGGAAGTAGCATTTTGCTGCTTTAGAGATAGAAGCTCTGCAGGAGGGGCGGGGGTGGGGTGGGCACCCAGGCTCCTGTTCTCCGAGCCATTATCATTTTATCTCTGGTCAGGCTAAAGACACTCTTTGATTTGAAAATTGCTCTTAAGTTCAAAAGGTTTCTCTTGGCAGAAGTTTTAATGACGCACAAATATAAACTGTCTGAAAATATATGTCCCTGTTCAGGGAAAGCTCGCCAACAGCAGAGATTAGTGGTGTTTTAATTTATGGTTTAGCTATTAAAAATGTTGCCACAAATTATATGGTAGTAAATGTCTGTGTTTATTGTGTTTGGCCGGATCACAGGCACCCTTACCGTCCTCTCTTTCTCCCCCCTCCCTCCCTCTTCCTCTTGCCCTTTCTTCTGAAGTCATGTTTTCTATGGTGAACATTTTGCAATTTGAAAAAAAAATCAAATATTATTATAAATGTCTTTTAAACAGAGTCTTCTGTTGACATTATACTATGCAGCCGAAGATGAACTTGAAACCCTGATCTTCCTGCTTCCGCTTCCCAAGTGCCGGGATTCCAGCCATGTGCCACCACCTTACTAGTGGTAGTAATTTTCTGGTGGTAGTGGTAATTACTATTTTTTGAAGAAAAAAAAAAAGGAAAGAAAGAAATGGCTACTTGTTAGAGGATTTCCCCGCTGGGTTTTGTGTGTTTGGCTCCTGTTCCCATGACGCGGACGTAGAGGAAGCCGTGTCACCCACCACTCGCGGTCTCTTTCAGACACTTCCCCCTTGGTCCTTTTATTGCGGCAGCAGGATTGCTGGGGCTACTTGCTCCAGCCCTCACTGAAGCACTCAAGGGGAAAGCTGAGAGCAGGGATGGGAGACATGGAGATGGATTGAAGTCCACAGAAATACCGTGAGATCTGATGTTTAAAATTCTTAGAGAAACGTGTGGTCCGGCGAGAGTGAAAATCTGTGTGCATTCGGAGGGCCGGCAGCTTTCAGGAAGGAGCCGGTTCCGGTTCCTCCTGCTCCGTGGACTCCAGGATCCACTCAGGTTGTCGGGCTTGGTGGCAGTTGCCGTTACGCACTGAGCCTTCCCACCAGCCTCGTACACCAGAGGCTGTTCATCTCAGAGGTGTTTCCTCACCTGTTCATCTGTTGACCGACACCTCTCCTGACTCCACCTGCTGGCAGTTTCAAACAGTTAGGCTGTAGACATGGGCCTGTGGCTCTCTCTGGAGGTGGGTAGTTCCCCCTGGGAACCTGTGAGGAGCAGGCGATGCGTGCCCTCCCTCAGGACCAGCGGGTCAGTTAGAGCTCTCTCCCCGGCTCCTCTCTCCGGCTTTGAAGCAGGGTTTTGCAGAGTTGCCCAGGCTGGCCTTGAGCTCCGTCTGCAGTCCAGGTTTACTTTGCTTACCAGGCTGCCTCGGCTGCCTGTGCTGGGCTTCCAGGATGCACCGTCATGTCCTGTCTCAGAGGCTGAAATGGGACTGAGGCTGGGGCTTGTGGGTGGAGTGCTTGCCTGGGCTCTGCGAGGCCTGGGTTCTAGCCCCAGCCTTTCAAGCAAGCAGACAGCTGAAAAAGAAGTTAGTAAGCCAGAAGGTATTTCTAGTCAAGTAGGATTCAAAGACTTAATGGCTGAAAAGGTGACGTTTTTGCTGTGCTGGTGGCTTCATGCCTGTAATCCTAGTGCTTGGGAGGTTGAGGCAGAATTTGAGGCCAGCCTGGGCTACAGGGTGATACTCAATGTAGAAAAAACAAAGATGAAATGAAAACAAAAACAGTGGACGGCGCTCAGGGCTTGAGAGTGCATACCATTCTTGCAGAGGGCCTGGTCCAGTTCTAGCGCCAGTGTCCGGCGGCTCTAGTCCCAGCTCCAGACACCTATAGTCAACATCTCCAGTCAGCATCTATAGGCACTACAAAGGTGCACATAGCCACGTTTACATAAGTAACAATAAAGTCTTGGAAAGAGAACTAGTGGAGGCTAAGGAGACATTAAGAAGGGGGAGGGGAAGGAGAGGGGTCTCTAAAATTCCTTTGTTGAAAACTAGTATGACAGCCAAGATACCTCCCCCCCCAGAAGAGAAGTGTGTTTAATCTATCAGATTAAACCCTTTAGTGAGCATAATTGATACGTCAGGTCTGTAATGGAGCCCTCAGGATCTGAGGACAAGAGGTTGTGTACATCAGAGTCCATTGGTTTGGGATGGACCCCACCCTAAAGGACGGAAGACAGCCTTTCAGTGCAGGGCAGTTGCATCAGCCAGGGCTGGGACAAACACCGAGAAGCCTGGAGTCATAGTCACCCTTACTCAGCAAAAGGGGAGAGTCTTCCCGTGAGTGTCAGGGCGGTTTGGCTCAAAGTTAATAGTCAGGCTCACGTGCACACCCCCATACTGTGCGGGCCCTACACGCCCAGGGCTGGCCCTGCCCATCATCTGAGTTGCAGGTGAGCCAAATCTTTTGTAGGATCCTAAGGTAGAAGCAAGCTGGGTGTGAGAGCGGTCACTGTAACCCAGCACCTGGGAGACCAGCAGCTCAGGGCCATCCTCAGCCACCAGGTTGTAGGCTAGCCTAGACCACATGTCTCAAAACAGCCGAGACAAAGGCAAGGGCCAGTGACAGCAGGTAAAGGCGCTTGCCACCAAGCCTTTCCATCTGCGCTATCGCTGGCCTGACGGGGAGAGCCAATGCCAGCAGGTTGACCTCTGACCTCCACCGCATTTACACACAACAAATGCATAAATACCACACAGTAGAAACGTGAGTGTTTTGGGGTGCGTTTCAAACATGGTCCCTATTCACATTTTCTCTTGTTTTACTGACTGAACCAGATTAAGACATTTGTCTTTCTTTCCTTCCTTCCCTACCTCCTTTGTCTTTTTATTTATGAGGCTGCTCAGGCCGTGAATCACAGTTTTGGTTTAAAATCTAAAATTTTCCTTTTTCTTTTCTTCCAAATGTTCATATGTATATATATGAGGTTCCCCGTCCTAACCACGGGCACACGCAGAGGTCAGCCCATGACCTGCGATAATCAGTTTCATCCCTGGGTTCCGGGGATCCCACCCAGGAGGTCAGACTTGGCAGCAAGCACCATCTTGCTCATATTTTGAAACCTGATTTGATACACATTCCACATGTCGCCTTTCAAACCAAATTATCTGTCCTAAAATTGGAACGACAGTGGCTTTTATTCTCCGAGGCAGGTGTCTGGCTAGGTGGCCCAGGCAGGTCTGGAATCTCTCTCTCCCGCCTCAGTCTGCCAAGTGCTGGCCTTGTAGATGCACACCACCCATCTGCCTTAAATTAATAATTGTTCAAGAGGTTTGCTTGAGAGTTCAGTGGGATGATCTGTGCCTGGATCCAGTCAGTGTTTCGACTGCCTTCTATTAGGCACTTTACAGAAAATAAATCAGTAGATGCTATCTCTTCATTATATTGATTTCCTCTTTTCTTTCATTGCCAGTCTGGTAAAAATCTTTTTTTTCTTTTATATTCCCTGTAAATTAACGTGTATTTTAGCCTCATTAGGCTTGAATGGGGCCTTCATTTGTGAGCCCGAGACGCTCAGCTCTCATTATCTACTGCTTGTTGGTGAAAATGCACTTCACGTTACAAACATCTGCTGCACTGAAAACTGGAAGCACGGAACACGTTTGTAAGGAGTCCTGTGTTTGTATTCTCTTCTGACCGAGCCCAGGAAGGTCCTGGTAGCTGCTTGTTGTCAAGTGACTCTGTTTAAAGCCACCCTCTATTGGCACTAAAACTGTTGACAGGGCTCACACACAGCACAGCTCCCCTCTCTGCCCACAGGCACGGTCACGGTCACAGGGGCCGGGAGGCTGTCAGCTACTTGAGCCTCTAGTCTTTCTCTATCCGTTTTCTTATTGCTGCATCTGCGTTCTCCATAAGGGGCCACTTACAGGAGTGCAAGGAGTGTCTGGGGGTTGTGCTATGGTCTGAGAAGATTCTATTGTCTGTCATCAAGGGGAAGACATGATGGTGGGAGTCTAGGGCTGCCCATTGACATCCGGTTGGATCAGGAAGTGGAAACATAGTAAACAGCACTCTGATGGCTTTCTCCTTTGTTCCTTTTTTATTGAGCCTTAATTTAATTTTTATTTATTTATATTTTTTGAGAAACGATCTTACTGTGTAACCCTGTCTGACCTAGAGTATACTATGTAGACCAGGCTAGATCTAAACTTATAGAGCTTGTCTCTGCCTTCAGAGCGCTTGAATGAAAGGTGTGTGCTACCACACTCAGCCTTTCTTAAAACTTAAAAAATGTTACATCCTGTGTGTGTGCGCGTGATCCATCTGGAACTGTTCCTGTTCTAAAGGCAGTGGGAGCTGGGAGAACAGAGCCTAAAAATGAGGCGGGTTAAAGTGGTACTCAGTAGCCAGCTTTATTCAGAGCATCAGACAGTTTATGCTCTGAGCGTTAAGAGAGGTCACATGAGTAAAGTTCTCATGAGGTCAAGCTGTCTGCAATCAGAAGTTCAAGCAGCACATGGCAGAAACATGTTTTTCCACGCGTGCATATGAACAAAGAACAGTAGCCAGTTGTAATGAATAATCTCTGTAAACTCCAGCCCACTCCTGGCTTGGGTATGAAAGTGTGTTCCAAGAACAACTCCATGTTTTTAAAGAAACTGAGGTCACAAGACTCTGGTCTTGTTTTCTCATGAGCACTCAAAATTCTCCTCAGGTGGCTGCATCCTTGGACTGTGCTCCAATAGTAAGGAAAAGTTTTGAGAGTCGTTTTCTCCTACTACATGTGACTTGGGGATCAGACTTGGGTCATCAGGCATGGTGACAAAGCACTTTGACCTTCTGAGCTATCTTGGTGCCTTCCTTTTTCCCTTTCTAGTTTGGGTCTTCAGCCCATGGGATGTTTCCTCCTCGGTTAACCCTTTAGAGCAAGACCTTCACAGACATGTCAGGGTCTGTCTTAGAGGTGGTTATAAACCCAGCCAAGCTGAAATAATGCTTGACCCCTGTTTGGCAGTTCACAGTCCTCAGGGAGCAGACCTTCAGGACGGGGCTGCCGCTGCTGCCGCACTTACCTACCACACGTGAAGCGCTGGCCATCCCCAGTGCCGCATAAGCCAGGATTGGTGGTATTTGCATGAGGGAGAGGCTGGAGGGTTGAGAGTTCGATGTCATCCTTGGCTACATAATGAAATGGAGGCCAGCCTGGGCTACACAAGGTTTTAATGAACTTCAGTATATATATAGTCTGTCTTCCCAATGAGTACCCTTTAGCCTCATGATTTGTTATTGCTGAATAATAAAATATTAAAATATCTCCCTCAATCAAAGTTATGAATATAAGATCTTGTCTGAGACCTCTGTGCTTCAGGGAACTTTTAAATATTAACAAGGAGTTCCTTTGAGATAGCTTTTCCATGCAGTTGCATAACTCAGCTCTCATAGTCAGCAATGAAATCTGATGACCTGTCTGTAAGTACCCTCTTCTCCTCCTTCTCCTCCTTTTTCTCCTCCTCCTCCTCCTCCTGCTTCTCTTTCTCCTCTTTTAGGTTAGTAATTAGCACAGTTTTCCAACTTGATTTTCCTAATGGTGTCTTGAACTGTTACTGCTTGCCTGTTAAAATCCGCTCAAGTTCACCCTAATGAAGTCTTCAAATCCCGGAGCAAACAGAGGCCATTTCACCATTTGTTCTAAGGAAGTGGGCTGTGGGTGTTAATATTCAGAGAAGGGTATCTGGGTGTGGTGTCCGTAGTACTTCGAGCAGCCATCTGTGGTGCCAGCCATCTGCAGTGAGCGGTCATTTGCACTGAGGGTTTGTAGAGCTGATAGAGTCTCGGGCCACGTCCCAGCTCCGCCATCTGTAGAGGCAGGTCGCCTAAGGCTTGTTTGTATCATTGGCTTTTCTTTTTAGTATAATGCGATTCTGCTTCCTACACAGCATGAGGTGTCTGTGTATCTACATGTGCAGTGTCTCTGTAGTGTCTGTATGTGTAGTGTCTGTGTGTGTAGTATCTGTATGTCTGTAGGATGTATGTGTAATGTCTCTCTGTGTTGTGCATATTTGTCACTCGGGGTCTGTGTGTGTATGTGGCATTTGTCTGTCTGACAAATATACACATTTGTCTGTGAATATGTATGCGGCATATGTGTCTGTCTGTGTGTCTATCAGGGAGGGGGCTTGTAAGCAGCGAGCTTGCCCTTCTGTTTCAATTGCTGCCCGTGTCTAAAAGATTAGAGCCAGCTGTTGAGGAAGTCCAGTGCTGAGCTGGTCATTGTGGCCATGGCTGTCATCCCAACTCTCAGGAAAGAGAATCAGCATCAGGACCTGAAGCTCATCAGGACACAGACTGAGTGTGAGGCCAGCCTAGGATATAACGTCTCAGCAACAAAACACAAGGGTTGATCTGGAGAGGTCTGAAGATATCCCTTATTTGAGAAGGAATCATTTCCCATTGCGATTTACCCAGTAGTGGGCCAAGAATATTGGGGGGCGGGAATGTCTGGAGCAAGGTAAGGAGCAAGAATTAGAAGCCGGCTTACTGCACTACAGTTGGTTTTAGTGGGAATTCCCATGTTGGTGAGATAATTAAGGCTTGCGTGTTAATTAGCCAGTGCCTCTCCTTTGGTGTGATAATCTATTTATTTTTTATATTATGACTATAAATACATCATTTCTCCTCCCCTTTCCTCCCTGTAAGCTCTCACATGCACCCTTCCTTGCCCACTGTCAAATTCATGGCTTTTTTTTTTCATTAATTGTTGTTGTATAAATATAATACACATATATTCCTAAGTATGGTCTGCTCAGTTTATATAATAGGTAATATTTTATGAGTTCACACTCAGTGGGGCTAGAGAGGGGGCTCAGATAAGAGCCACATAGACATACTCTGTCAGGAAAAAGTTATCTCGTTACAGAATTCCCGTGGGATCTGTATTGGTTACTCTTCTCATAGCTGTGAGGAAAGGCTCAATCATTCTGGGGCAGGCATGGCGGCAGGAGCGTGAGGTGGCTGCTCACCGGCATCCACAGTGAGGGAGCCGAGAGGATGGATGCCGGTGCGCCTGTTTTATTCGGTCCAGGACCCTAGCCATTGATGGTACACCCACAGTGTGGGTCTCACGTCACTTAACCCTTTCTACAGACATTCTCCCAGATGTGCCCAGTGGTTTGTCTCCTAGGCCATGTCAAATCCAGTCAAGGCGATAATGAAATGTGACCACCCCAAGCTGTCCCCCCACAGACAGGTCTATAACTGACAATCCCTGATGCTGTCCTTCCCACAGGGTGTGACCTACTGTGGCGAGAGTGCAGCCAGCAGCCTCACCATGGCCAATGTCCCCTGGCACGAGGAGGTGGTGAGGTTTGTCCGTGAGCTGGTGGATCTGCTTCCCGACTATGACATCGCGTGTGAGCATGAGCACTCTAACTGCCTCCTGATCGGACACAAGAAGGTAGGATGTGCGCCCACCTTGCTCCCCTTTGTTCTCTCTCTTCTTTGCACCCCTCACTTGATCACAGGGGATACCCACTTGTCCACTGTCTCTCCTAATACAAGCGTTAAGAAAACCCTGAACAGCCGGGCGGTGGTGGCGCACACCTGTAATCCCAGCACTCTGGGAGGCAGAGGCAGGCAGATTTCTGAGTTGAGGCCAGCGTGGTCTACAGAGTGAGTTCCAGGACAGCCAGGGCTACACAGAGAAACCCTGTCTCAAAAAAAAACCAAAACAAACAGACAAACAAAAACCCCCCAAAACCTGAACAAAACAGAGAGCACTGTTCCATTGTTTGAGTTTAAAGATTTTGTTTGTTCTTGCTTAAAGAATTACTTTTATTTTTAATCATGTTTGCATATGTGCCAGTGTGCACGCATGTGAGTGCAGTACCCTCGGAGGCCTGAAGAGGGTGTTATATCTCCATCTGGGCTCACAACTGGATGTATCACCTTAAGCCAGCAAGTTTAGAGACATCAAACACAAAATAATCTGGGGCCAGAGAGCTGGCTCAGTTTGTAAAGGCCCTTGCCCCAGGGTGGACCACCTGACTCTGGGAACCCATAGGGTGCCAGGGGAGAACTGACCCCAAGCTATTCTGTGACTTCTGCAAGCTATTGTGCATACCCTCTCCTCCCAAATGAATACGTGTAATAAAGAGTTTCAAAATATTACAGAATTCATTAAAATAAAGGGAATACACTCCTAGCCTAGGCGTCGGGTTTGGGTTGTGCACTGAGCCCACAGCTAACAGGTCATCGTGGGTAGATGTCTTTGGATCGTTTATTATAATAGACCCGAGCCATCAGTCATTTGGTTTATGGGATTTTCTCTGTGTGAAAGGTGAGGAAATAGCCAGATGGCTGCTTGAGTATTTTCCCTGTGGAAGGTGCTCTGGCCTCTGTGGCTGGATCTGTCTAGAGCAGCCTGGCTATTTAGGGCCGTACCTCAGCACAGTGCGTCATAAGGCCATCCGTGACCTTTTGAGTGTGCTCATAATTCTGCATAGATTTGCCTCTTCCCTTCCTGTGGGTGTGAGGAGTCCCTGAAGTCAGATGACCCCGTGTCTCAGGACACTTCCCCTCACATCCTGAGAGCCGAGGCTTCAGTTCCCTGTTGACACAGCTGTCTTCCAGTACAGTTTGTGTCAGGCTGCTAAGTGCTGCCCTTTTAGCTTCTGATTTTTGCATAAAACAGTTTGGCTTTTCTGAGCTTCCTTTATCTTAGCTTGTCTTGAGGCATGTAGAAATTCTCTCTGATCCGTGAGGCCTGGTGGCGCAGTGTTAATTTCAGAGTTACCTATACTCTGAATGGAGTTTTGTGTTCCCCATACCCCAAATTAATTTGTGTTGGGTTTCATTTTTCTTTTTTCTTTTTAGTGTAGAATAGAGTATTCGGGGCATGGGAAGGGGAGTTAGGGTGGTAGAGGAAGAGAAAGGCAGAGAGAGGGAGAGAGTAGAGAAGTAGAGGCTGGCCATGACCTTGTGGAGAGAGAGGGAGGAGGGGAGGGGAAAGGAAGAGCCCAAGAGGGCAAGAGAGAGGCAAGCTGGGAGCAGGAGTGAGAGTTATGGTGGGTTTCTAAGCCCCCGGTATGACCATATTGAAAACGGGGCTTCTAAGGGTTGGATGAAGTCCTGAGAACAGGCCTGATCTGATGGGATTCGCATCCTCACAGGAGACCCTGGATACCCCGTGCACGGGGAGAGCCTGTGTTGAGCCACTGAGAAGGCAGGAAGCCCAGACTTGCAGGGACCTGTCTGTGGGCTTTGGCCTTCATTTCCATTCCTGAGCTGCCCAGGCTGAGGTGCCTTGTCACAGTGACCTGAACCTAACGGGCATCCATGTCACCCGCCCAGCTTGGCCCTCCAGTTCTGTCCTCAGAGACCGGGAACCAGAACTGTCATTGGTCACTTTAGCTTTGAATGGTCCTGTCCATGCAAGTGGTTTCCTCCATTCTGGACGAGAGTTCAGCTTTAGAAGATGGTTAGCATAGCTCCCAGTGCCGGAGGTTGCAAGTCTGCCTCTGGGACTTGCATTGCATAATAGGTTAGTGTGTGTGTGTGTGTGTGTGTGTGTGTGTGTGAGAGAGAGAGAGAGAGAGAGAGAGAACACCAAGTAAACTCTGAAAAAAATTGGGGGGGGGGTTTCTGAGACAGGGTTTCTCTGTGTAGCCCTGGCTGTCCTGGAACTCACTCTATAGACCAGGCTGGCCTCAAACTCAGAAACCCGCCTGCCTCTGCCTCCCAAGGCTGGGATTAAAGGCAAGGGTAACCACTACAGGTGGTTCTCAACCTTCTTAATGTGGTGACCTTTTAATATGGTGCCTCATATTGTGGTGACCTCCAACCATAAAATCATTTTCATTGCTACTTCATAACTGTAATCTTGCTACTGTTATGAACTGTAATGTAAATATCTGGTATGCAAGATGTCTAATTTGTGATCTCAGTGAATAGGGGTGGTAACCTACAGATTGAGAACTGCTGTCTAAAAAAGAAAAGAGAGAGAGAGAGGGGGGGGGACAGAGACAGAAACAGAGACAGAGAGAACTGCTGTCTAAGCAGATTCTTCTGTCTTTCTGAGACTATCTATGACAAGGAATTCTTTATTTCTTATTTTTTGTTTGTTTCTTTTTAGATGATTTATTCTTAATTATGTTTACATATGTGTGGGTGTGTGCGTGTAGGTGCCAGTGGAGACCCCGAGGCACGGCTCCTGTGAAGCTGGAGTTACACGGGGTTGTGAGCTCCTCCACATAGGTGCTGGGAACCAAACTCGGGCCTTGTGCAAGAGGAGCAAGTGCTATAAACTGCTTAGCCCTCCATCCAGCTGCACCCCTCCCTCCTGGTTTTTGGAAACAGGGTCTCGCACGTGGGCCAGGCAGGCCTCGAATTGGAATTCACTGTGTAGCCGAGGGTGATTTTGTACTCGACCTCTTCCTGCCCCTACCTCCTGAGTGCTGGGCTTACACGTGGGCACCATCGCGCCTGGCTAGGAGCTGTCTGCCTGCCGCAGGCCCGGAGAACCCGGTGTACCATGCGCTTTGGAAGGGCATGAAGATGGGGGTTTAGGTCCCTGCCTGGAAGATACCGGAAGCCCCGGGGCAGCATCCCAAAGCCTGTCAGAAAGGCAGGCGTCACACTTCATCCGCAGACTAATTAAGGTTTTGCATACATTTGGCCCTGTCTACTAGAAAGCTCTTAACTGACATAAACCACGAGCCGTTTAAATTCAGCAAGGATTATCCTAACTCCAGGAAACTCTGTTTTTCATTTTTAAAACTTTTTCCAAACTGTAACTGGAAACTGTTGCTTCAGTTGGTTCATAGAATTAAACTTTTGTTGTTATTTTTTTCTAAGATTTTTTTTTTTGAAAAAAAAATTTGTGTGTGTGTGTGTGCGCGCGCGCACGTGCCTGATAGCCTGAAAGCAAGCACCCTCAGAGATCAGAAGAGGGCGTTAGATTCCCCGGAGCTAGAATTACAGGTGCTTGTGAGCCATCCAGGATGCGTCCCGGGACCTGAACTTGCGTCCTCTGCATGAGCTGGCCTGAAGTACTCCGCTGCATCTCCAGCCCTGCTTTGATTCTGAAACAGGCTCTCACTCTGTAGCCCAGGCTGCCCTTGAACTCTTGTTCCTCCTGCCTCGGCTTCCTAGTGCTGGGATGTAAACACCAGTCTATTTCAAGTCCCCATCAGCACAAATGAATGCCTGCTAGAAGCTTTGAGTGCAGTGCCCTCCCTACAAAGTGCTGCCTCCAACGCTGCAGCCTCCTCCTCCTGCTCCTCCTCCTCCTCCTCGGTGGCTTCTCTGTTCTCTTCATCCTGGCCATTATTCCACAGTGACTTTTGAGAAGCAATTTACTTAAGAGAGTACAAATTGGATTATTCCCCATTATTGAATTGAAATTCTTAACGAGGCTTTCTGCTAATGAGATATTGTATGCACGTTAGGATGCAAAGGCTAGCTTGAGTCATTTAGCAGCTCGGAATTAGAAGCCATTGATTAAGGCTTTACTCAAGCAAAGTTTAGCAATAGAAAGCCCTCCACGCATCCATTTTGCCAACAAAGCCCTGAGAACAGGAACCAGCTAGAAAGCAACCCCAGCAGGAAGGGTGGGGTCAGCTTGACCAGATGTCTGCAGGCAAGTGCAGCCACCTCGCTCCAGTAAAACCTGGCTGCCGCCAGTTGAAGGAAATAGCCTCCTTCCTTTCTCCAGAAATGTAGCCCAGGTTGCCTCTCCCTCCCTCCCATTGATGTAACTTCTCTTTCTTTTTTTTTTAAGGGGCTTTAATTTTTTTGTTCTTTTTTTTTTTGAGATTATAGTGTAATTAACGTCCCCCTTCCCAGTCTTTCCTTCCTTGTACCCCTCCTCAAAGTCTTTCAAATTCATGGCTTCTTTTTTCATTGGTACATGTCTATACATATATGATATGAATGTATACATTCCTAAATATAACCTGCTCAGGCCTCGGATCTTTCTGCCTCAGTCTCCCAGGGTCTGAGTCTCCAGGCCTGGGCCACTCTGCCTAGTTCTGGAAGTATTCCTCGTTACCAGGTGTCCCTGCCATGCATGGTTTAGAGCAGTCTTCAGGGCCACAGCATATTGAAAACAGGTGAAAGTTTAACATAGGAAGACCAGCAATTTAGCAATTTAAAACTTTTTTTTTTCTTTTTTGTACAAGGGTCACAGGTAGCTCAGCCTGGCCTTGAACTTGCTATATAGTCCAGGCTGACCTTGAACTTCTGATCGTCCGGATTCTAGTTCATAAGTGCTGCGACTACTGGAGTTCACCACCATGTCCAGTTTGTGCAGTGCTGGGAATGGAACCCATGTTTGGAGAGGCCTCTCCAGCAGATCCACATCCTTGACGCTCTCACTAGGGACGTTTTGACATTTGTTTGATCTTTAAAAAACCGCTTATCTGTATTTATGTATGCTGGGTGGTGGCCTTGCCCATGTTGATCAGAAGAGGGCCTTGAATATCCTGGAGCTAGAGTTGTAGGCATTTGG
Source organism: Apodemus sylvaticus (assembly GCF_947179515.1). NCBI lineage: Eukaryota > Metazoa > Chordata > Mammalia > Rodentia > Muridae > Apodemus > Apodemus sylvaticus. The sequence goes on along the minus strand of NC_067493.1, from coordinate 39,028,913 downwards.
CTATTTGGAGTTGAAGGCATATAGGCCATTGTGGGCTGCTCAGCGTGGGTGCTGGGAAGGGTGCCTTCTGGGAGAGCAGTGCATGCTCTTGACTGCTGAGCCATTTCTCCAGTCCCAAACCAACGCTGTGTGTTTTAGTCAGGGCTTCTATTGCTGTGATAATAACACCACAAGTTAGTATACCAGAAATAACTTGGGGAGGGAAGGGTTTGTTTCAGTGTATGCTTGTAGTCAGTCTGGAGAAAGTCAGGGCAGGATCTCAAGGCAGGAACCCAGAGACAGGAGCTGAAGCAGAGGCCATGGAGGGGTGCTGCTGACTGCTCGGCCTGCTCTCTTACACCATCCAGACCAGCAGCCCAGGGATGGCACCCTCCATGGCCCCCCACATCTGCCGTCAATTCAGTAAATTTACCACAGGCTAGTCTGGTGGTGACATTTTCTCAGTTGAGATTTTTCTCTTCCGAAATGACTCTAGAGTGTGCCAAGTTGCCCTAAAACTAGCCAGTGCAGCTGGTGTGATCCAGATGGAACTAGAACTTTATTCTTTATACACAGTTTTACTTCTGACCTGACAACTCTTCTTTGCAGTTTAAGATTGATGGAGAGTGGTGGACGTGGATCGATTACAGCCGCTTCCAAGAGCTCGTTCTGCAATACGAAGAGAGTGGAGGCGCCAAGACGTTCAGCTCGAGCGATTACATGGCCAGAACCCCACGGTGGGCGCTGTTTGGTGCCAGGGAAAGAGGCTTTGATCCCAAGGACACGAGATACCAGAGGAAGAACAAAACGAAGGACATTTCCGGATGTTGAGCTTTTATCTCCAAAGACAGAAGCTGCCTGGCCCGGCAGCCCTCAGTTGCCATCACTGTCCACAGGGCACAGTTCTACAGCTGTGTTTCCAGGTCTGACACCAGCAGGCAGCCGTGCTGTGCACACAGCACCCGCACGCCGGGGCTGGGGACGCGACTCAATGCTTTTTTACCAGAACTCAGGCCCTTCATGAGTCCATTTCTGAGACAGTGATGGCAACAGTCACCTCTGGATTTTTATAGTTTTGGATTTTATTTTAGTAATTTTCCTAAGTGCTATCTATACCTGAGTATACGCAGGGAATAAACATCTCTGCCTCTTCCTCCCGAGCTACTGGCTTTTTTCCTTACCTTCCTCTCTTCTGTTTAAATCTGCTCTGCTTAGGTAGTTTCGGCTGGCATCCACTCATGGCAATGCCCCTGCCTCAGCCTGATGAGAGCTGGGATTACAGGCCAGCACCACCAGGCAGGCTCTCTGAGCTACTGGTTCTTTGTAGAGTGATCACTTAGTATATTTAGCTTATCGTGCCCTGGGCTAAACGTCTGTCTGGAGTCACCCCTGAAAACGATTGTTCAGTTGTCAAAGGTGTGTGCATGTGTGTGTGTGTGTGTGTGTATGTGTGTGTGTGTATGTGTGTAAGTGCACACAAATGAGTGCTGTGTCCATGGAGTCTAGAATAGGGTTTCAGATCCCCTGGAGCTGGAGTTACACGTGGTTCTGAACTGGCCAATGTGGGTGCTGAGAACTAAACTCGGTCCTCAGAAAGAGCAGCAGTGCTCTTAACTGCTAAGCATCTCAGTCCCAAATGTATTATTTATTTTTCCAAATATTTTAAGGTATTATGTCAATCACTTTAAGCTTTTGCATATTTAGAACTTTTGAGGCAGTGTTCAAGCCCCTTCCAGAAGAGATGTTGCTAGCCAATGTGTTATCATCGATCCAGCACACATGTGGAATAGGGTGTCTCCTTGTCTTTCTGTGTGGGCTCGGGACACACCCACGCACACACCCCTACCCCTACCTCTGTCTCTTCCCTCTGTCTCCGCTTCTGCCTTCATTGCTGTGCACAGTCTGACCTTTAAGGCTCAAGTCTTTTGTTCTTTTTTTCCCCTTTCATTTCTTGAGACAGGCTATCATGGTTCCCAGGCTAGCCCCAAATTAACTTTGTAGCTGAGGATGGCTTTGAACCTCTGACTCCCCCTGCCTCTGATTCCTGATGGCTGGAACTGCAAGGGTGCATCACTGTGCCTGGCTTCCAAGTTTTTCTTTAGTTGGAAACATCTTAGTCAATTTTCTTTTCTCAAGTAATTGAAGTTATTTTAAAATTCTTTTATCTAAAACAATAATCTTTCCTAAAGACCCAGGGCATGGTTACACTTTTATGTCCTCAGATTAAAGATACTTTTGTTCTTTTGAGTCCTATCAGACCCCCTTCCTCAGGAGCTCCAGGGCCAGCTGGCCAGGGTTCGCAGGTGACAAACGAGAAAGCCGGTCTCAAGGTGGATGGCAAGGACTGAAGCCACGGTTTGCCTCCAGCCTCACTCATGCTCTGTGTCACAAGCACACCTTTAGTCACATACCGACACAGACACATGGACACACTCACAAAGATTTAAAAAGAAAAGTTGGGGTGTATTGGAAAGATGGCAGGGTGGTTTTGAGTATTTACTGCTCTTGCAGAAGACCTGGCTTCAGGTTCTAGAACCTGTATCAGGTAACTCCTGACCACCTATAACTCTAGCTCTTGGGGACATGACACCATTTACTGGCCCCTGGTGGTTCTGCACACATGTGATGAACATAAACTCACGCAGACACACATGTACATAAATAAATATTTTAAAAACTTCGGAGCAGGCCCAACTGCTTAAGGTAACTTGTTGCCAAGCTTGCTGGCCTGGGTCCGATCATGGAGAAGACTGACTCCTGCTAGCTGTCTTCTGAGCACGTTCTTGTGCAATGCTCCATCACACGACCACACACATGTACAAACACAGGAGTAATGAATATTTTACAGAACTCAAAAGCCTAAATTACTAAATGAAGGAAATAAGTAGATCACATATTCAGAGCCAGATCTAATTGGCCGTGCTGGGGGCTTGCATTTAGGTCCCTCCCAAGTGATGTGTGCCGCCATGGAACAGGTTACATGCAATTTTATAGTCACAGAACAAAAGTGACGCCGTACATCGGTGCATTCAAGGTTCTGCTGGAAGAGAGAGCAGGTTAGACTGACACCAGAGTGGGTGTGTCTTCCCAGATTTCACACACTGCGCTGGGTGTTGGGTTTGGGAGAAGGCAGGCATGCCTTAACCTGGATATGTTTTAAGGATTTCTATGGGGAATGTTAGGTAAGAGACAAAGTTAAGGCCATTGGCTACTAAGGGGCCGGAGAAAGAACAAGAGGATTTTTCAGTGTACAGACCCATACTTCCTGCATGCTTTTCAGCCAAGGTCAAACTGTCTGCAGGATCTCAGGCACCTGTGTGTTAGCTTCAGACAGTGTCCATTCACTAATGCATACTGTGTGTGTGTGTGTGTGTGTGTGTGTGTGTGTGTGTGTGTGTGTGTGTGTGTGTTGTATACTCGTGGGTATGCCGGTGTGCTCACCTCTGCACATGCACAGAGTCCAGAAGAAGACTGCTCTGTTACTTTTACCATTATTCCCTTGAAACTGTTCCTTCCCCAACCCAGAGCAAGGCCTGTGTGTAGCAAGCCCCAGCGATTCCTTAGCTCCACTCCCACCCCCACCCCCAGCAGCGGGGGTCACAGACACATGTCTCAGCCTTTTCCCTGGCGTCTGGGCATTCACACTTGCATCCCCGTGCCACCTGACAAGTGTTCTCACCCCCTGAGCCACCTCCCAGAATGTCCCTCAGTCTGTGGCAGTCCTCCTGCCTCTGCCTCCTGAGGGCTGGGTGACTGCTATGGGCTACCATAGTTTGCATTCACTCAGGCTATTAATCACGCAGAGCCCATAAAGGTAATAAGGAGATAGAACTAGACAGATGGCTTAGCAACCAGAGTGTTTGATGGTCTTGGGGGAATCCAAGTCAGTTCCCAGCACCCATGCAGGCCACTTATGAGTGCGTTTTACTGCAGCTCCAGGGAATCTTTTGGCCTCTGTAGGCACCTGTATACACACACACACACACACACACACACACACACACACACACACACACAGAGAGAGAGAGAGAGAGAGAGAGAGAGAGAGAGAGAGAGAGAGAGAGAGAGAGAGAGAGGGAGGGAGGGAGGGTTTTAAAAATCTTAGACAATGGGGAGAAGGAAAACCCCAAACATTCTTCAATTCAGGATGCTATATACCCAACGGTCGATTATAGAACTCAGGAAAGTGAGGGAGAACTGTCTCTGTTCCTTTCCTTCCTTCTTCCTTTCCTCCCCCTCCCCCTTGTTGTTGAGGCAAAGATGTAGTCTGTTAAGAAAAGGTTTGGGTGGAGGCACCTCATTTGGTACAGTGCCATGCAGGAGGACCTGAGTTCGAATCCTTAGCACTCTGCTCTCCCTATCATCCCAACAAGGTCTTGTTAAGTAGCCCAGGCTGCCCTCCAACTCCCTTCATAGCCTAGACAATGACTCCTTGAAAGAATGGCATACTTGTGTGTGTGTGTGTGTGTGTGTGGTAGTCTGTGTACCTCATAGTCTACGCTATTCATTCCAACACATTTGTACCAAACACTGCCTTTGTTCTAATTCTCCTGAAGATCTGTTGTGAACGCTATAACATGGAAGAACAATCCTCACACTTCTGATGACGGCATTTATGGGAGACAGGCAGGCTCCTGAGATAATTAGTGAACATCAGACAGTGCCTGATGAGGGCTGCCAAGGGGGCAGGGCAGTGGGTACCCAGAGACAGCCCCTGGAAGGCGTGTGCCGTGATATAGCTATAACCTAATGGAAGAATCCTGATTCTAGAGAAGGAGGGAAGACTGTGTGGTGGAATGGCTTGGGTCCATCCACGTACTTAGAGCTGAGAGATGATGTGGAAATATAGGAAAGGGGGCTCTGAAGACGGCTCTCTTACCAGTGGGTCAGAGAGCTTGCCTTGAAAGTTCCCAACACCCACATACAAAGCAGGGCGTGGTTGCACACCCACCTTTTGGCCTGTGCAGCCCTGATGCTATGGGAAGCTGATGCCAGAGACTAACGGGCTTGCTGGCTCGCCATATTGGTTATATGACACACCATGTTGGTTATATGGCTCACCATGTTGGTTATATGACTCGCCATATTGGTTATATGGCTCGCCATGTTGGTAATATGGCTCACCATGTTGGTTATATGACTCGCCATATTGGTTATATGGCTCGCCATGTTGGTTATATGACTCGCCATGATGGCTCGCCATATTGGTTATATGACTCGCCATGTTGGTTATATGGCTCGCCATATTGGTTACTTTTTGATAAGACACTGTGACCAAGGCAACTTAGAGAAGAAGCAAGGGCTTATTTGGGCTTCTGGTCATGGTGGTGAAGCACGGCCTCCTCAGGTGTGGCAGCTGGAGCTCCACATAAAAGAGAGTGACCTGGAGATGGCCTAAGGCTTTTCATCGCCAAGTGTGTCCTTTCCAGCAAGGCTACACCACCTAGACCTCCGCGAGCAGCACAAAGCACAGACTAGAAATACACACGGCCAAGACACCCATAGACGTAAAAAATAAATAAAGATTAAACAAACATCTTTCCAAACAGCTATCCCGACTGGGAATAAGTGTTTAAATGAAGTGGGGAACAGTGTCTCAAGGGGATATGGTGGGGAGTGACAATGAGCACCCAGGAGGAGGAGGAGGAGGAGGAGGAGGGAGAGCCAGTCAAGCCTAGAGAGTAATGGTTGATTCTGGGAGGCGGAGGCCAGGCCGGGGCCCTAGGAACAATTATGCAGAAGAACAACTTGATCTGATTTGCATTTTAATAAGATCTCTGGAGCTGCAGGCTTTAAAATGGTTTGGAGAGGCCAAGAGGGAAAGACAGGAGTTGGTAACCATTTTTATAGACCAGTCTAGAAGTAATGGCCCTCTGGGGTGTGCCTGTGCGTGTGTGTGTGTGTGTGTGTGTGTGTGTGTGTGTGGTGACATTTGCACAAGTGTTGTAAAGCTGTGGATGGATTCAAGAGAGATCTATGACGTAATGCTTAATGGATGCAGCTGCAGACTGGTCAGATGGGGTGAGGAGTTCAAAGGTCAGTGTTGGCCCACCGTGCCCTGCCCTGGCGATAGGATAGACAGTGGGAGCATGTAGAGGGCTCTCAAGGGTCATGGGGACCCTCAGAAAGAGAGAGCCTCCAGGGAGACAGAAATCATCATGGTGGGAGTTTCCATCCAAGCCTAGGGAAGGGACTCGGCAGCTAAGAGCCCAAACTGCTCCAGGAAAAGACCCACCTTGGCCAGCTCACCGTCACCTGCCTGCAACTCCAGCTCCAGAGAACCCAGGGCCCTCTTCTCAGCTCCATGGACAACTGCGCTCAGACGCACAGGCACACAGAGCGAAAATAAACATTAAAACGCAAAAGAGGAAGGTTGACATCCCCCGAGCGGGGAGTGGAGATACCAGGCCCTGATGTGGGGCAGTGGAGGAAATGGGCTTACCAGGAACCGAGGGCAGACACACCCTGTAGCTGCTGGAGCTCAGTAAGGAGGGGTCTGTCTGTGTGAAGTACCACAAGGACACTTGTGTGTGTGTGGAGACAAGGGGACAACCTCAGCGGCTGTTCCTCAGGTGCCAGCTCTATCACTGAGCCACGCCCCCCAGCCCCCTCCCCGGGGAATTCTAGGCAGGGGCTCCTCCACTGAGTCACGCCCCCAGCCCCTCCCTGGGGGATTCTAGGCAGAGGCTCCTCCACTGAGCCACGCCCCCAGCCCCTCCCTGGGGGATTCTAGGCAGGGGCTCTACCACTGAGCCACACCCCCAGACCCTCACTGGGGTATTATGGGCAGGGGCTCTACCACTGAGCCACGCCCCCAGCCCCTCCCTGGGGATTCTAGTGTTCTCTCATGGACCAGCTCTTCTGGGACCCCTTTCTCAGCCCCACCCAGTGACTGGACCCTATTTCCCATTTCTCAGTCTTTTGTCCTGGGGGAGAGGGTGGAAGTGACATTCTGTTCTCATCACTGGCCTGTCTGGGTCTGTCTGTGGCTAATGCAGAGTGTGGCCCATTAGACAGAGTCCTTCATGGCTCCCTTTTAAAAAGCCTATTATTTTAATTTCCAAACCTTTTAGGGGAGGCAGAGCAGCAGCTACAACCTCACGCTCAGTCTGCCTCCTGATTATGACAATTTATGACTCAGAGTCACAAACTGACCATTCCTTTGGCCACCGCATCCTGTCCCACTCAGCTCCGTGTCCCCTCCAAAAGACTCAGTCTGTTGTTCCCAGGGGACAGGAAATGCTGATGTAATGGCTTCTATTACTGATATTGCCCTGGTAGTTGGGGTGCCAAGGTTGTCTGCAGTCTTGGGGAGGGAGATGAAGAGAAGGGCTGAACCTTCTTTAAAGCTACTCCACGTCTCAGTGTGCTCATTTCCACGGGCTCTGTTTACCTGAGCTAATGTGTTTATTTAATTTGACGGGAAAATCAGAAAATACCTTTCTCATTACCACATCATTCAAACATATCTAGACATAAAATAGAGGATGTGTTTACAGCACTTAAACACTGTATCTCATTAAGGAACCACTTTCTCAGTCTAATGGCAACTCAACACCCAGACTGTGAGCTCTGGTGTGGTGAGGAGTGTGTGGGTAGCCTTGTGCCCAACAGCTGGGGGCAGAGGCAAAGTCTGCCTCTCCAGGGTCACCAGTTCCACCACCACCCTCCAGGGAAAAAGCTTTCAGATGCTCCATGAGCCCTGACACCATGTCTCACATGCTTAGATGGCTTCCATAGCAACTGCAAATGTCTCCTAACTAAAGGAAACTCATTTTTTTTTTACTTTGCCTTTGGGGGTCCTGGGGTCAGAACCCAGAGCCTTGTGCCCTAGACATAACATGATGTTGCAATTTATCTCTTTAAAATGTTTGCCTCCTGCATGAGTCGGTGTTCTGTTACTGTAACAAATACCTGGGCACAAATAGTTTGTAAAGAGGAAAGGTTCATCTGGGCTCATGGTTTTGGAGGTCTTGGTCCGCGGTCATTTAATGGTGGGCCCCTGTGTGTAGGACATGTGTTGAAGCAGAACGTTACGGCAGAAGGGCAGGGTGCAGCAAAACCAGACACCAGGGTTGGGCCAGGCAGCAAAGAGAGAAGAAAGAGGAGGAGATGGGGTGCCATTACCCCCCTAAGAATACAATCTCCAATGGCTTTTCTCTAGTTCAGTGGTTCTTAACCTTCCTAGCACTGTGACTCTTTAATATCGTTCCTTGTGTTGTGGTGACCCCAACCATAAAATTATTTTTTGTTGCTACTTCATAATTGTAATCTTGCTACCGTTATGAATCATGATGCAAATATTGGTGTTTTCTTATGGTCTTAGGCGACCTCCATAAAAGGATCATTTGCTACCCCTATACCCCTACAAGGGTCATGACCCACAGGTTGAGAACCATTGCTCTAGGTGCCATCTCTTTAAGTTTCTATCATTTTCCAATAGTGCTATGGTAAAGATTAAGACTTGGGGTCTATATTAGTATTTTTGTTTTGTTGTGATGGAAACACGGAAACAAATGAAGGCTCGTGGTTCCAAGGATATCAGTCCATCAGTGTCAGGGAAGACACGGCAAAGCAACTCAGCTTCTGGTGGTAGAAGCTGTTCACATCATGGGAGAGAGAACTGGGAACCAGGGACCTCATATAACCTTCTGAGATCCCCTCTCGCCCAGCCCAGTGATCTCCCAGGATCACTTCCTAAAGGGTTCACCAGCCTCTTGAAATAGCGCCACCTGCTGGTGAAAAGGTGGCTAAACTCTGAGCCTGTGGGGATATTTCCTTTTCAAACCATCATGGAGGACATTGATGATCTAATCTGTAACACCTCTCTCCCCATTCCCAGACAGACGTCCCTGAGTCAGAGATGGCATCGTCATCAGCTTCTCTTGGAGTCTGTCGTAGGGCGGGTCTCAGGCAGACACATTAAAAGCTACATGCAGAAGGATGAATGCAGGAAATCGCTTCTTTGGCAAGCTCACAAAGCAACAGGTCCCTAGATGTCTTAATTAGCTTCCTCTTCTCCCTATTCAGCCAGGTATCAGGGCTCTAACATCTAATGAGCAATGGTAATGGATTCACTTATAAAAAATATTCCTCGTTAAAAAAAAAAGTCAGAGGTAACATGTCATGTCGATTCCTAATGGCTCTTACCAAAATGCCTAGGTACATCTTGGTGTCGAGAGGCTTTAAATGGTCTTCTGAGTTTGATCAGGACCAGTTTATTCTTTTAAGACATACTAATTTTGCAGCGAGAAGCATTTCTGAATGAGTCAGAAAACTCTCACCATTTTCTTCCTGCTGATTCTGAATATTTCAGTGTTTTTGATTATTTTTCTTCTGATATGTGGGTTCAGTGGATCATGTCTCCTTATTCCATCGTGTGTGTGTGTGTGTGTGTGTGTGTGTGTGTGTTTGAGTACTTGTGGAGTCTAGAGGACAACCTTGGGTGTCATTTGTTAGCTTCGATCCAACACACACACACACACACACACACACACACACACACACACACACACACAGGCTAGAGCCATGACTCAAGAGCACTGCAGCTCACAGCCACCTATAATTCCCATTCCAGGGGACCTAGTACTCAGCTCTGGCCTCCTTGGCCACTGCATACATGTGGTGCACAGACATGTGTACAAACAAAATACCAATACATATAAGGTAAAAATAATCAATTCTTTAAAAATACTAAAAGTATTGTATCAGACTTACTCATTGTGTGTGTGTGTGTGTGTGTTGGGGGGTGTGCAGTGCGCATCTGTATGGAGGCACACACATGCCATGGCACACATGTAGCAGTCAGAGGATAGCTTGCAGGAGTCAGTTCTCTCCTTCTACCAGTTGGTTCTGGGGCTTGAACTCAGATCATCAGGATTGGTGGCAGACCCCTTTACCCACTGACTCCCCCCATTCCCTCTCTACTTTTTTATTTTTTCACCTTAGTCTTTGAGGCAGGCTTTCCCATGCTTGTCAAAGTCACACGCCCAGTAACCCACACCTCCAGTGAGCCTCACCCTCCACAGTCCCAGATCTCCAGTCAGTTATTGAGAAATACTGTGTCTTGTTGGGTGATGGTGCAAACCATTAATCCCAGCACTTGGGAGGCAGAGGCAGATGATTCTCTCAGAGTTTGAGGCCAGCCTGGTCTATAGAGAAAGATCCAGGACAGCCAAGGCTTCACAGAGAAACCCTGTCCCCCAAAACAAAACAAATATATATATATATATAATTTTTATGTGTGTGTGAATGCAGGCATGCGTGTGTGTGTGTGTGTGTGTGTGTGTGTGTGTGTGTGTGTGTGTGTAGGTCTGAGGACAGCCTCCTTGGAGCAGACTTTCTTAATGCTCACCACTGTGTACACCAGGATAGCTCTCCTATGAGCTTCCACAGGGTCTCCTGTCTCTGCCTCCCATGTCCCCACGGGGTGTTGGGATTATAGGTGCCTGGCTACTGCATGGCTTCTGGGGATCTAAATCCAGCTCACTAGGTTTGCATAAGGCAGGTGCTTTCTCCACTGAGCCATCCTCCCCGCTCTGTTTTCGACTTTTGAGATAAGGTCTCAGGAAGTCCAAGTAGACTTTGAACTCCCTCTGGAGTCAAGGGTGATCTTGAACTTTAAATCCTCTTCTTCCCCTGCCCCTCACCTCCCAAGCTCGACGATTACAGGTGTGCACCCCTAAGTCCAGCTGGCTGTGGTGCGAAGATGGAACCCAGGGCCTCGTGCCTGCTAGGGAGCAACTGCGTTAGCTCAGAAACTGACTTAAAGTGTTTACGTGGTGTGCATACGCGAGCTTGTGTGGATCCTCCTTCCACTGTTACAAGTGCTCCCCACCTCAGGTCGGGTTTACACTGCTTGTGTTTTGCACCTGAGCCATCTCACTAGCTGTGTTCGGATGCTGAGTTCCAAACTCCAGGGCTCATGACTGTACCCCTGTCCTCTGAGCCATCTCCCCAGTCCCCCCAAAGACTGACTTTGAATGCCCCCAAGAAAGCCAAAGACCCTTCCCTGCCTCTCATGTGCAGAGATGTCTTTTGCATCTCTCTGCAGGTGTCTTCTGGGGACCACTTACGTTTGGTGGGAAGCATCATCCTCTCTCCACTGTTTCTATGACTTCATCCCAGTCCGGCTGCCTCCGGCCCTCCACTCACCGGGACTGGCTGACCCAACAGAATGCTAACAGCGCTACTTTTGAAAACATTGGTCTAAGTAGACTCTGAACTTGGAAACTTTTGATGCAGTTGGAGGTCTTGGCCCTAGAGTGAGAAGAGGAAGCTTGTTAAAATTAAATAAATTGAAAGATGCCTGATTCCCAGTCTCTGAACTCTATTTGATGTTTAGAAGAGCTCACAGCAGGCGATATAATTATATACAACTATGGTTAAGAATAGAAAGCAAGTGAATGAGTTAGACAATTATGGACCCCAAGGTAAAGAAAATAAGTGGTATTCATATAACACCAATCACCCACGAATACTATTGACACGGGCACCGAATAAATGCTGCTTCAGTCAAAAGTGATGACGTGCGAGGAAGAGGGAAAGCGTATGATTGCTAAACTGTCATTAAATTCCCCAATTGATCAATAGCTAATATCAAACACATCAAGAAACAAGAGTGTGGCCGGGTGGTGGTAGCACATGCCTTTGGTCCCAGCGCTTGGGATAGCAGAGGTAAGGGGATCAGGAGCTCCAGGATATCCTTGGCTACACAGGGACGTTCCAGGCCATCCTGAGCTACATGAAACCCTTTCTCAAGAACAAATATGAAATTGTATAATATGAAAAATCTAAACACAGAGTCAGAAAGCTGATGGACTAGGGATATTTGATCTTAACATTTCTAAAGTGTTGAAACATTTCCTGTTGCTGTGTTTGTGTGTGTGAACGAATAGGTGCGTACTTACGGGTGCATGTGTGGAGGCCGGAGGACAGCCCTTGGGAGCCGGTTGCCTACTTGGGAGCCGGATGAGGAGAGGTTTGCTTGCTTCCGCCATGTAGCAGCTCCGAGCTGATTGGCCCATGAGTTTCGCTGGGACTCTCCCGTCTCCACCTCCCATTCGCCATCGAATGCAGAAGCCCGCCGCTGTGTCTAGGTTTTTTTACAGCTTCTTATGTGGGGTTCCAGGGATTGAACTCAGGCTAGCAGGAGTTCGCGGCAAGTCCCTTTACCTATTGAGTCATCTCACTGCCCTGCCATTTCATTTTTCTGTTTTTTTTTTTTTTATTAAATTAGATTTTTCATACAATTCTCTCCTAATAAATGCCTCCCAGATTCTCTCCATCCCCCTCCCATCCAAATCCACACCCTCTCTTTTATTCTCTCTTTAGAAAACGAACAGGCTATTTTTGTCGGACTTCTAACAGAGGGACTTGGGGCTGGTTTTTATGCTGTTGCCCGCTTTGGGGACTCTTGTCTTCCTATTGGCTTGACTCATCCGGCCTTAATATAAGGGGAGGTGCCTAATTTTTTTTTTTTTTTCAAGACAGGGTTTTTTTCTGTGTAGCCCTGGCTGTCCTGGGATTCTCTTTGTAGACCAGGCTGGTCTTGAACTCAGAGATCCGCCTGCCTCTGCCTCTGGAGTGCTGGGATTAAAGGCGTGCGACACCACTGCCCCTCAAGGTGCCCAATCTTACTGTAATTTGATATGTATGCCATGATTCGTTGATATCCCTAGGAGGCCTGTCCTTTGCTAAAGGGGAATGGGGGAGCGGACGGGGAGGGAGAAGATTGGGGGTCCATGGGGGGCCGGGAGGAAAGGAGGGAGGGGAATATAATAAATAAACTAAAATGAGATAAAGCAAAACCAACAAGCTGGAACAAACAGAAGAAGAAGAGTCAAAGAAAAAGCACAAGAAACACATATAGACGCAGAAGCACACATGTTTACACAGGCGGAAATATACCAACACAAAACCTGAAACATAATATATATGCATATTATATTATGTTTATATATTATGTAATATATATAAAAGGGAGGGAGGGAGGGAGAGAGAGAGAGAGAGAGCCAGACAAAGCATTATGAGACAAAGATACTCCAAAGACGCCCTTGGATGCATTCTGCGTTGGCCATCTACTGCTGGGCGTGGGGCCCGCCATGAAGCGTGGTGTGTGTTCCCAGGGAGACTCCTTTGGAGAGCACTGATTCTCATGTGAAGATAGCGTCTGGGTTAGGGATGGGGGCTTGTATGCACTTCCATCAGCACTGGGACCCCACCTGGAGCAGACCTGTGCAGGCCACCATGGCCCCTGTGAGTTCCTGTGTGCGCTGGTTTTGTTGTGTTTGGAAGGCTTTGGGTCCTTGGTGTCTTCCGTCTCCTCTGGCTCTTAAAATCTTTCCTCTCCCTCTTCCCCACGGCTCCCTGGACCCTTGGGGAGTCACTATACTTTGATTTAAAATTTTTTTAAAACTTTTTTGGATATTTTATTTATATTTCAGATGTTATCTCCTTTCCCACTTTATCCCCCTCCCAGAAACCCCCTATTCTATCCTCCCTCCCCCTGCTTCTATGAGGGTGTTCCTCCACCTGCCCACCCATTCCTGTCTCCCCACCCTCGATGCCCCTACACTGGGGCATCTATGGAGCCTTCATAGGACCAAGGACCTCTCCTCCCATGGATGCCTGACAGGGCCATCCTCTGCTACATATGCAGCTGGAGCCACGTGTACTCCATGGTTGGTGGCTTAGTCCCTGGGAGCAACCAGTCCCTTAGTCTGGTTGGTTGATATTATTGTTATACTTAGATTTTAAATTGAAAATGTAGAATTGTCAGTAGAGAGTGATAGTCTATCTGATTTATGTATTTATATATATGCATGTATGTGTGTGTGTGTGTGTGTGTGTGTGTGTGTGTGCATAGTGGAGCTTAAAAGTATGATCCTAACACACACGATGTCTGGGGCTGAGGCTCAGTGGAGGAGCACTGGCCTGGTGTACAAGGGTCCTGAGTTCCACCCCCAACACTGCAGACGTAAGATGTAAATTAATTGGTCAGTGTTCAGTTATTTAAGAGACCATACTCCCTGAGTTGCATTACTTAAAAACTGTTGATTTGTTTCGTATTTTGTGTGTGCATGAGTGTGCCACGTGGTACTTGTGGGAATCAGTTCTCTCCATCCACCATGTGGGTCTTGGGGATCGAGGGTTCCAGATTTATCAGCCCTAAGACTTTCTGAAGGCTCTAAACCCCATCGCGTCTGCCTCATCGTATGGAAATGGAAAGGCACCCCCATAAATGGCACATCAAAGGGGATGTAAGATTCGCTTAAAAAATACATGCACATACATTTTACAATCTGGATTCTGCTACTAAGAGGACTCATGTTGTCTCTGTCTCTCTGAGTCTTGTTGACTTCACTTGGCATAGTCATTTCCGGTCCCATCCACTTCCCTGCAAATGTGATTTCATTTCTCTCTGTGACTGAATAAAACCCCACTGTATACACATGCGCGTGCGTGCACACAGACACACACACACAGCACAGTGGCTGGTCTGTCTTTTAATGGCATCTAGGCTGGTACCAACTCTTGGCTATAGTTACCAGGGCAGCAAAAAATGTGCAGGTGTCTCTGTGATCTGACTTAGGGTGCTTCCGGTACATTCCTAGCTATGGTGTAGCTGGGTCCTAGGTAGTTCTGACTTTAGTGGTTCTTTTTTTAAAAAAAGATTTATTTCTTTATTTTATTTAGATAAGTGCTCTATAATGGTATGCACGTGTGTCTGCATACCAGGAGAGACGTCAGATCCCATTACAGATGATTGTGAGCTACCGTGGGGTTGCTGGGAATTGAACTCAGGACCTCTGGGAGAGCAGCGACTGCCATCTCTCCAGCCCGTTTTTGTTGTGGCTATTTTGTTTTGTTTTGTTGTTTGTTTTGTTTTGAGAAACCTCCATATTGATGTGCACAGTGACTCCATACGTTTACAGATAACATTATTTTTTTTAAGATTTTTAATTCATTTTAAATATGTGTATGGGTTTGTGTCCATTGGGTGCATTGCCCTTGGAGGCCACACGAGGGCATCAGATCCCCTGGCACTAGAGTTACAGGTGGTTTTTGACCAGCCTGATATAAGAGCATCCTTAATGGCTGCACCATCTCACTGCCCCGCCCCCACCCCCACCCCCATCCCCGCCCCCGCCCCCCACCTCCGCCCCCACTGAGGATAAATATTCTGACCTTGTCACTCTGAGGTTATGTAATTTCTTCTAATTGCACTGGGTGAAAATAAATCTCAATTATTTATGAGTGTGGACCTCAAATAAATCTCCAGGTCTTATGCACTGGCAAAGAAACAGTAGTTAGTGATTAAAAAGCGATTCTAATGTGTACTGAAATCATTGGCAAACAGAATGGAGCCAGCTCAGAACTCAATGCTGTTAAGTCTTACAACAGTCACTTCTGTCTTCTGTAGTTTGGTCATTGAATAGTTGACAGGATTCCTTTTGGCTTCTTTGAAACAGCCATTCTTTTTGTGTGGGGGAGGGTGTGTGGTGGGTGGGTTAGTTCCTGTGTGTGCACATGCACATTTAGAGGGC
Organism: Apodemus sylvaticus; assembly: GCF_947179515.1. Classification (NCBI taxonomy): domain Eukaryota; kingdom Metazoa; phylum Chordata; class Mammalia; order Rodentia; family Muridae; genus Apodemus; species Apodemus sylvaticus. The sequence continues at coordinate 39,013,386 of NC_067493.1, read as the reverse complement.
AGAGGTCAACCTCTGGTGCTGTTCCTCAGAAGATATCTAACTTCATTTTTTCCCCCCTAGGCAGGGTCTCTCACTGGTCTCAAATTCACCAAGTAGGCCAGGCTGGCTGGTCAGCCAGCGAGCCCCAGAACTTCACACAGACTCTGCATCCCCAGCACTGGGCTTACAAATGTGGGAGACCATGCCTGGCTTTTTAAGTGGGTGCTGGTCTTGAACTCAGCACCTCATGTTTATGAGGCAAGCAATTAGTGGACTGAGCCATCTTGCAGTTCTGCTTTAAATAATGCAGGTCTTGGGGGCTGGGACATCATCTCTGGAACAATCCTATGAGCCAGATATCATCATTTCTTCCTGCTGAGAGAGGATTCAAGGTTCAGAGACAGTGTGTTCAGGAGAGCACAGCAAAGAAGAGGTAAATCAGGTCTCCCTGGCTCAAGCTGTTACCCTCACTGGCCTTTTTTGCTAACGTTTGGTAGTGCTTCAGGCTGCTTCCCTGCTAATTGTTTGGTTTCTTTTCTTGCTCTTAACTTGTTTTGCTGTTTTTGAGATAGTGTCCTTACGGAACCCAGGCTGACCTCAAACATGCAATCCTCCTGCCTCAGCCTTTGAGTGCTAGGATTACAGGCACTTCCGCAGCTTCGTTGCTTTATTTTTTTAAAGTATTTGTTTCTTAGAAGACTTACTCATATTTAAAATTGCGCATCCCCGTGTGTGTGTGTGTGTGTGTGTGTGTGTGTGTGCACGCGCATGCAGTGTCTGTGGAAGCAGAGGCACTGGATCCCCCGGGAGCTGGAGTTACAGGTGGTTGAGAGGCACTCCGTGTGGAGGCTGGGAATGGACTCAGATCTTCTAGAAGATCATGAGAAGATCTTGTCAGCAGAGCCATCTCCCCAGCTCCTTGCTTTATCCTTTCTAAAAGGAACCATACTGTACAAGTGTCTCCGTGTGTCCTGAGGATCTCCCACTAGTCGGAATCTCAAGTCCTCAGGGGTTCTGTGCAGAACTCACAACATAGACAAAGTCATTAATGGAAGATTCAGTCTTACTCCATTAACCTGTGAGATCTATTACTATTACTACTACTACTACTACTACTACTACTACTACTACTACGTGTTATCAGTTCAGTTGTTTGAGAATGCGTTTTGCTATGTAGCTTGGGCTGGCCTGGAACTCATGGTCCTTCTGCCTCGGCCTTCAGAATCTGAGGTGCCAGGCATCCACTCTGATACTCCACAGGTCAGACTCCTTGCAGCTCTGTTTGCAACTTCTTCACCTAGAGAGAAAACATAGAAAGATCAGATCTGACATCCGTCTCCATCGTTGACTTGATTGCAGGTAGAATCACTGTGGTAACGTAGCTCTGGGCAAGTCTGCAAGGAGGTTTCTGGATTGGCTTTATGAAGGTAGGAAGATCTGTTCTGAATGTGGGCAGCACCCTCGTCCCATGGGCTGGGGTCCTGGGCTGAATCAAAAAAGAGGGAGTGAGCAGAACACCAGCCTTCATGCTTTATTCTTGACTGCACACAGTGTGTGGTTGCATGTTTGTATAGGCATGTGTGTACATGCCTGTAGAGAGGACAGAGATCACTTCGGATGTTGTTCATTGGGTGTTGTCCACCATTTGTTTGTTTGTTTATTTGTTTGTTTATTAGAATCCTTCTCATAGGATCTGGAACTCACTAGATAGGCTGGGTTGACTGTCCATGAGCTTCAGGGATCTGCCCATTTCTGCCCAGTTAATACTGGCATCATGTGTCACTATGCTCTGCTTTTTCTTTAAACTACATTTGTTTATTTAGTGTGTGTGCATGTGTGCATATGTGCATATGTGTGTATATGTGTATGTGTATTCCCATGTGAGTGCACCCCACAACAGGCTTGTAGAGGCAAGAGGATGACTTTTGGAGTCTGTTTTCTCCTTCCATGATGTCAGGTCATGAGGCTTAGCAGCAAGCCCCTTTATGTGCTGAACCATCTCACCGGCCCATGCTTTGCAATTTCCTGTGGGCGTCTTGGGATTGAACTCAGGTACTCACACTTGCAAGGTGTCTGAGTTAGGGTTTTACCACTGTGAACAGACACTATGACCAAGGTAACACTTATAAAAGACAACACTTAATTGGGGCTGGCTTACAGGTTCAGAGATTCAATCCATTTTCATCAAGGCAGGAAGATGGCAGCATCCAGGCAGGCATGGTACAGGAGGAGCCGAGAGCTCTGCATCTTCATCTGAAGGCTGCTAGCAGAATACTGACTTCCAGGCAGCTAGGATGAGGGTCTTAAAGCCCACACCCACAAGGCCACACCTACTCCAAGAAGGCCACACCTCCCAACAGTGCCACGCCCCAGGTCAAGCCAAGCATATTCAAACCACCACACAAGGCAAGCACTTAGCCGGCTGTGCCATTGTTCTTACCCTTCCCCCTCCAGTTTTTAGAGACACCAGAAAAGGCTGTTTTGACAAAGACTCTGTCTTAGTTAGGGTTTCTATTCCTGCACAACATCATGACCAAGAAGCAAGTTGGGGAGAAAAGGGTTTATTCAGCTTACACTTCCACATTGCAGTTCATCACTAAAGGAAGTCAGGACTGGAACTCAAGCAGGTCAGGAAGCAGGAGCTGATGCAGAGGCCATGGAGGGATGTTTCTTACTGGCTTGCTTCCCCTGGCTTGCTCAGCCTGCTCTCTTATAGAATCCAAGATTACCAGCCCAAAGGTGGTACCACTCACAAGGAGCCCTCCCCCCTTGATCACTAAGTGAGAAAATGCCCTACAGCTGGATCTCATGGAGGCACTTCCCCAACTGAAGCTCCTTTCTCTATGATAACTCCAACCAGTGTCAAGTTGACACACAAAACCAGCCAGTACAGACTCCTTGGAGCAGACAGACAGGAAGCACAACGTTGACTCTTGTATCAGCAGGTGAGTCAGCTCAAAGGGGTTCAGTGTCTTTGAGAGAAGGGGGCACTTCTTGGAGGTTTGACTATCCTGGGCCAATCCCTCATGCCTTGCAGCGGACTTAAGCTCTGAGAAAAATCTCATAAAGAAGACATAAAGAAATATAGAAAGTCTTACTTCTCTTACTCCCTTACCCCATTATTTCCTCTGAAAATATTTACAGATGTGATATGTCTGGGGAGATAAAGAAGGGGAAGCTCTTTTTCCTGTTAAAAGAGAGGTCGGTGGTGGATGTGTGGTCCAGGCTGGGCTTGAACTTGCTATGTTGCTGAGAATGACCTTGAACTTCTGATCTCCATAACTCGACTTCCTGAGTGCTAGGATTATAGGTGTGCACTAGCACACTTGCTTTTAAATTATTTGTAGGCACACATATATGTGCTCTGGAGTATGTGTGTCTGTGTCTGTGGGGGGTAGGGGAAATGTGCCTGTAAGTGCACTGCCTTTAGCGGCCAGAAGAGGGCAGAAGATTCATTGGAGCTGGAGTTACAGGAAGTTATAAGCTGTTGATGTGGGTGCTGGGAAGCAAATTTTGGGTCCTCTGCAAGAACAGCAAGCAGTCTTAACCACAGAGCCATCTTTCCAAACCTACACTTGGTTTTTAATATGGTGCTAGGGAGACCTCCAATTTTTTTTAAATACCTTGATCTTTAAGCCACATCATGTGAGCTGAGAAGTAAAAAAATTCCATCTATGTTAGCTGCCTTTAGATCTGTGACTAAAGTACTGACAGACATAACTTAGGACAGAAAGGATTTATGTTTGTTCATGCTTACAGAGGAGTTTAAGTCTAATACAGCAGGGAAGGCATTCTGTGAGGTCCAGAGACTGATATGTCTTTCAATTGCTAGACTTTCAATTTCAAGTGGGCTTACTAAATATATAACAAGGTAAAGTAAAAGAAAAAGTGACAATTGATCAATAGATGGATAGCTAGCCATCAAAGTTCCATCACATGGAGTACTCAAAACATTGTAGAAGAAATCAATGGGGAAACCCCATCAAGCCATTCAGTTGGGACACCCAATCAGGAGAAAGTCCTGGGTGGAGGATTGTCCCCTTAGGAGAGTGAGGCTTCCAAGTTAAAACAAACAAATAGCAAACGGGGCAGATGACATCATCAAGTCAAGTACTCATCTTGACATCCATGACATCATCCAATCAGGCATTCACCACATCCATGACATTATCAAATCAGGAACTCACAATATCCAGCATCAACTGATTGGGTAAGTTGAGGTAGGCAGCTGGATTCCAGACTGGGCTGAACTTCCAGCTTTAATCTCCCACTGAAGGCATTTTTATATCTTGGGATAAACACTAGTGACTTCTGTTGGAAATGGGTCTCCTTCCAGCTTTCCTCAAGGACAGAGTGTTTCACTCTTGGGTTGTCTGGCTGTTTCTTTCCCTCCCTGTCACTGAGTTTCAGAGGCAAGTCCATTCTCAGATGCCAGAGAAAAACATGCATGGGTCTGAAATGGCAGGATGGGTGTGTGTAGTCCAACTTCCTGAGTTCCGTGAGTTCAGACGGGTGCATGGCAATTTGCCGGTATGTGTGTTACCGAAGGGATGGCGGTGGAAGTGTCTCCATTGCTCATGGTGGGATCTTGAGGCAGAAGGCATTCACACCATGGCTGACCCAGATGCAGGGGGAGGAGCCAGAACCAGGTATCAGTAAAACCTTCCAAGGCCCACCTTCAGTGGCCCAGTTCTGTCAGTGAAGCCTCATCTCCAACAGGCTCTCCAGCTTTGGAAGCAATAGCTCAGTCCATGTAAAACCCATGTACAAACCAAGTGGCAGTGTGCATCTGTAATCCTAGTGCCGAGTGGGTGGAGACAGGTGGGTCCCTAGGACTCACTGGCCAATCAGTTTAGCCTAATCAGCAAACTTATGGCCAGTGAGAGACCCTGTTTCAACAAATAAGCAAACAAATAAACAAGCAAACAAAACACCCGAGGTGGTGTGCTCTTGAACAGTTTCAAGGTTGACAGACCTCTGACTACCATGGGCCCACAAGCACATGTACATTCACATGCACAGGTACACACACACACACACACACACACACACACACACACACACAAACACACACACAGCATTGCAAAACAGGCTCAGTTCCAAAATACAATAGCATCTTTCTTGACTCTATGCCTCAGGATAGGGAATCAGGGAATTGAGATCTAAGAAAGCTCCCTTAAGTGTGTAATATGTGTATGCATGTATTCGTGGTGAATGTCTCTGCCCCTGTGTGTGTGTGTGTGTGTGTGTGTGTGTATGTGTGTGTGTGTATATGTGTATGTGTGTGTGTGTGTGTGTGTGTGTGTGTGTGTGCATGTGTGTATGAGATGTAGCATGGGCGTGGAGATCTGAGGACATCCTCGGGTGTTAGTCCTTGATATCCCTTTTGTTTGGAATGGGATTTCTTGCTGCTAGGCTCCACAGTCCACAGTGGCTTCTAGAAGGTCTCCCGTTTCCACCTCCCATCTTGCTGTAGGATTGCTGGGATTACAGACACACACACTACTGCCCCTGGCTTAACATGGTGCTACTGATTCAACTCAAGTCTTCACGCTTTTGGGGCAAATACTTCATCCACAGAACCATCCTCCTAGCCCCTAATCTTAACAAACATAGTTTACTTTTTTAAAATTTTTATTAAATCTTCCATTCATTCCTGAAAAAATAGTCTCTGAAAACTAGGAAAAAAAGATAGGATCTTGTGGATTAGTTCTAATGCTATTTGTGTTAATTCAGCTCCCCAAATCACACAAGAATTCACACGTCTACATGTGAGATGCTGAACGTCCTTGCCCCCAGCTGGTTCTAATTGATAAATAAAGTTGCTGGTGGCCAATAGCTGGGCTGGGAGACAGAGGCAGGACTTTAGATTTCCTGAGGAGGGGCAGCAAAAGGAGGTTTTAGAATCACCATGCCTTGGTTGGGGGGATGTGAGGAGCAGAAAGATCAAGAACTGCAGGAGAGAAAGCATATTATGTAAGAATGAGGCAGAGTCCCTCGGGGCCACTCCACCCTGACTGGGTCTGGGGTAGCAGAGATGAAATATAGGATTTAGAAAGTAATAATTCAGGGAAGAGTGTGCTAGCTGCAGGGAGGTTTGGAAGTGCCCAGCCATTGTGTTGCTTAAGGGATATTAAAAATAAGGCTGTGTGTGTGTGTGTGTGTGTCTTTCTTTCAGGAATCCAAAACATTTGGACGCAGCAATTTAGCAAATTACCACTTTAACATCTTTAATGTGGAAGAGGCACCTAAAATTTAGAATAAGAGGCAAGTTTGCACTTCAAAATTTTACTTAATATTTTATTCTATTACTATTTTTACGTGTGTGTGTGTGTGTGTGTGTGTGTGTGTGTGTGTGTCACATGTGTGAGTGTTCAGGGAGGCATCAGACGCCCCAGGGCTAGCGATACAGTGGTTTGAGCCACCCCTACAGGTTCTGAAAAGCAGACCTAAGCCCTCTGCAAGAGCAGCAAACCTCTTAAATGCTGAGCCCTCTCTCCAGCTCTCATCCAATATTTTACCAGAAGTTCTAGTCCGTGTAATAAGATAATAAAAAGAAATAAAAGACATCCATATTGGAAATGAAAAACTGAAAGTTGGAAAATTATTTCTTTCCAGACTTGTTACAAAGCTATGGTAATTAAGATAATGTGTTATTTATTGAAAAGCCCAGCCTTGTTTCCTCCCATCGATTTTTTTCTCCCCTTCATCAGAATTTAATTGTCTGTATCAACATGGGCATGTTTTTGGTGTTTTTATTCCATTTCATTGATAGTCATCAAAATAAAATCTTCATCATCCTTTAAGAAGCAACTAAAGGGATAAAGAGGCAGCATCTGGACCAGGTGGGGCATACCTCTGTCATCCCATAACCCTGGAGGGGAAGGGTCAGGTGTTCAAGGTCATCTCCAGCTAGATGTGAGCTCCAGGCCAAGCTGTACAGCATGAGATGCTGGAACCCGTGGCCTCTGACATCAGTGTGGTTCCCTTTGATCTCTGATGGGGGAGGGGGAGGGTATCTGTGTGTCTTGGTCTTCGCTCCCTGACAGTTTTGCCACTTAGCTCCCGAGAGCCTTTGCACACATACGTGCTAAGGAATGCCTTCCCCGTCTTGTAGCAATGAGTATTTAAATCCCAGCCCAGGGCTTCTACCCCGCCTTTGGTTATTGAGTTTCCAGATAAAAGACACACTCATATTTACAATATACCTTAAGCAGCGCAAGAGCTGGGCAGCTCCCTCCAAGTGGTTAGAATGTATTTCTCTATTGATAATCCCAGTTATTACTTACTATTTATGTTGTTCTATCTGGGCTGTTCTTTACTGCGATTGAGCAGCCCTGAGAGCCACACTCTCTGGACCCTTATCCCACGGTGGCCTCCTTGTTCCTTCACCTCCATGTGGTCATCCTAGACCCTAGCCGCTGAAACCTCGACCCCACCTATGTCTCTTCTGCCCAGTTGTTGGCTGTTGGCATCTTTATTCACCAATCAGAATTAACTTGGGGACAGGGCCACAGGGGTGATGAGCAGACTCAAGGTCTTGGGGGCCCCCCTGGCACTTAGCATTAAAATAGACAAAGACAAAACCTCAACCCCTTTTCTTGTATTTTGTTTTGTTTTGTTTGTTTGTTTGCTTGTTTTGTTTTTGGCTTTTATGAGATAGGTTCTCATGGAGGAAGGGTGGATTTGAACTCCCAGCCTTGCTGCTATCCTTCAAGGGTTGGGAGTACAGGTGCGTACCACCACACCTGGCCCTATGGAATTCATCTTCTTCTTTCTTCCTCTCAGACGTCAGCATATGGATGTCTGCATGCCTGTCATGTTGGTGTGCTCATGTGTGTGCATGTGTGTGCACATGTGTGAAGAGGTGTGTGGGAGCATACAGGCGTCTGCCACAGTGTGCTCGTGAAGCTCAGAAGACAACTTTGTAAAGTCATGTCTGTCCTTGCACTGTGACAACCAGGACTTGAACGCAGGTCTTCGGGCTTGCGGTGTAAGCACCCCAGCCCACTGAGTCCTCCTCCAGCCTTCAACTGTAACCTCACATTTATGCATACATTGCTTATTTGTTCTCTTGCCCCCCACTAGAAGCCCCTTTCTGACGTGGTAGCCTGCAGCACCTTAGACATCTCCTGCCGTATGGTCGTGTTTAGCACTCTTGGGTGGGATGGTTTGATTCCTGTTGATTGTCAACTTGACAGAATTTAGATACATCCTGTAGACAAATCTCTGGATATGTCTCTGAGGGATTTTAAAAATTATGCTAATTCAGGTGGCAAGAGCCACCAAAACGTGGGTAGCACAGACTGAATAAAAAGGAGCCGGTGAGCTGAGCACCGCATCCATCTCTCTGCTTCCTGACTGGATGCCATGTGAGCAGCTGCCTCACATTCCAAGCCTTCCCCGCCATGATGGAGTGTGACCTGGGTCTGTGAGCCTCCATAAACCCTCCCTGTTGCTCTGGATGGTTATTTTGTCACAGTAGCAAGCAAAGTAACTAAAACGAACAGAAACCATAAGATCAGCCTGGGATGCTGCCTCGGGTACCATCTGGAAGCTGGGAGGTTTGGATAGGCGTGTCCTCAGAATGCTGGCCCACTCCAGCCAAGGTATGATGTGAGCATTCACTGTCTCCGAAGACCCCAGGAGGTCTCAGTGAGGAAGTGACTCACACCACTTCACATGGCCAATGGGCTGGGCTTTGTCATTTGAAGTTACACCAGGATTTCCAAAGACTGTCAATCATCTGCACACAACTGCTCCGCTACAGCTTCCTTGAAAGCCTCTCTCTCTTGGGAACCAGGTTCATTCAAGTTTTAGTGGTCTTGGGTACTATGTGCAGGAGGGCATAGGCCATGGAACGCATTTGCTCGAGGAATCTATCAAAGCTGGTGCAGAGCACCGTGGAAAGGAAAGCACTCTAGGGCAGAAGAAAATCAAGTGTAAACAGATAAATCAGAGTCCACCCAGATGAAAATTTCAGCTGTCTACAAAATACTGTTGAGAGAAGGAAAAGGCGATGTCATTTGTAGGAGAAAAATAGCCACAAAGCACACTTTATAAAACTTTTGTTTCCTGCGAGGTACAGAGGCATACACGAGACATCGCAACACAACAAGTGGACGCAGGAGAATCAGTAATCCAAGGTCATCCTTGGCCACGTAGCAAGTTTAAAAGCCAGCCTGGACTACATAAGACTATCTCAACAAAACAAAACAATAGCAACAAAACCTTTTTATTTTATTTTTTTTAATTCAGAATATAAAGATGTTTTAAAGAGTTTTTAAAAATTCTAAGTATATGTGTAAATTTGTACTCGTGTGAGTGCGGGCTCCCATGGAGTTCAGAAAAGGGTGTAGATTCCCTTGGGGCTGGAGTTACGGGTGCTTGTGAAGCACTAGATCCTGGGTCCTTTGCAAAAAGTGGTCTTATCCATTGGGCCATCTGTCTAGCCTCTACAAAGAACTTTTAAAACTCAGTAAGAAAATACCTCATCAAACTGGGTAAAATATACAAACGTACACTTAACTAAGAACTCACGTACACCTTCTCAAGTTTACCAAAAACTGGTGAAGAATTGTTCAACACATTAGTGCTTTGGTACGCATGAATGAAACATACCATATGCTCCCTGTTATTGATTATTTTGATTATATTATTTGGAAGTATTGATTTGGCTTTTTTGATATATAATATAGTTATAGATCAGAAGAAATTGTGTAAGGAGTTGGGGATCTATTTCAGCTGGTAGAATACTTGTCTGGCAGACATGAGGCCCTGGCTTCCAGCCCCAGTACCAAATAAGCCAGGTATGGGGGCACATGCCTATAATTGAGGTGGAGGCAGGAGGGTCTGGAGTTCAAGGTCATCTTTGGCTATATAACAAGTTCAAGGCAAGGTAACCTGGGCTGATAAGGGGGGAGGTGGAATAGGGGTGATAGAGAAAAAGACATGGGAGAGGGAGGCAGAGGGTGATAGATACTTTCATTTGAATCCTGATTTGACTACTCTCGAGCCATGTGGTCTTTGGAGAACCACTCCATTCCCCAAATCTTACTTTTCCTTTAATACAAAAGCGGGGTGAGTTTCAAGGACCCTTCATTTTCTTCCTTTCCAGTTCTGGGGTTACACATGGTCACCGGCATACCCTATTTTTATATAAGTTCTGGGGATTAAACTCAGGTCCCCATGCTTACACAACACATGCTTTTCTGATCCGAACAATCTCTGTAGCCAAGATCTTTTTGTTTGTTTGTTTTGAGACATGGTTTCTCTGTGTAGCCCTGGCTGTCCCGGAACTCACTTTGTAGACCAGGCTGGCCTCGAACTCAGAAATCTGCCTGCCTCTGAGTCCCAAGTGCTGGGATTACAGGCGTGCACCACCACTGCCCGGCCAAGATTTTTTTTTTTTAAACTGGGTCACCCTATGTAGCTCAGGCTGTCCTTCATCTTTATCATCCCTCTGCCTCAGTCTCCCAGTGCTGGGATTATGGGTTTGCACCACCACGCCCAGCTCAAATACATTTTAAAACAATATTGTGTTGGTGTGTGTGTGTGCGTGTGTGTGTACGATCCCCAGTAGCTGGAGTTACAGGAGGTTGTGAATTGCTTGGTAAGGATCCTCACTGGGAATCGAACTCGAGTCCTATGGAAGAGCCGTCCATTGTGGTACAGAAGGCAGGGTAGGAACATGAGGCAGTTTGTCACAGTGCATCCACTGTCAGGAAGTGGAGTCCATCTGCCTCAAGCTTCCAGGCCCACCTCCAGGGGCCGCTTCCTCCACCTCCTACAGGTTCCACAACCGCCCAAGCTGCGCCACCTGCTGGGAGCTAACAGCTCAAACACATGAGCCTATGGGGGCCACAGGAGTTCTCTGGGACCTTTGATGGCTCAGGCTGAGGATGATAAGAAGTAGTCACACTGCCTTAGGGACAGGGCCCTGACTCACATTAGCATAGGCATATGGGAGTCGCTTGAGGCCAGCGTGAGCTCTGACTTGGCAGATGGGAACAGGCAGGGGGCGGGGCCTTCTCTGCTGCAGGGAATATCAAAGTCAGATCAGGTGCGTGGACTCTCCTCACTAGCTGTTTCTATGTATAAATCTGTTGAGGGAAGAGCTGTCCACAAGCTGGCCAACATTCCGGAGACAGGGAGCAGGCTTGGTTCTAGGGGAAAGCTAGAACGTTTGGGGGTACAGGGACCCACATCCTACGTGGCTCTGCCTTTCAGATCCAGCCAGTGGGTCCGGGGGACATTTGCAAGCATAGGACCTGTGATGAGTTCGAGGACTTGCCTAGAATCCCGCAGTGAGGGGTCTTGGGTAGGGGTAGATCAGAGGTAGAACTCTTATTATGGGTTCAACCTGCATTTAGCAGGCAGAGGTAGGTGCATCTCTGTGAGTTTGCAGCTAGCCTAATCTATGGATCTGTTCCAGGCCGGCCAGGACTGCACAGAGAAACGAGAAAGCAAGAAAAAAGAGAAATAAGGAAATGAATAAAATAAAAAATGAATTCTAAAAGAAAGTAATTTTTCTTTTTTGCAGTGCGAATTTTAGTTTAATTAAAAGAAAACTTTGAGAAAAATTAAGTGAAGTCCTAAACTTCTCGGCTCATTGGTCACGGTCTGCCCAGAGTGTCAGACTCCAATAGGTGTTAAGTACATGCGCTTTAACCAGGACCGGACCCTGGAAGAACCAGGGCCACCACGAGGCCCCAGCAGCCTGGAATAGGAGGACCCGGGCCAGTTGCTTCTGTGGCTTCTTGGGAGTTAATGTGACACTGGAGATTTGCCAGAATCCCTGAGCTCCACCTCCATCTGCCCGGTAGGTCAGCTGGGCTTGGCTTGGATCCAGAAAGCAGACCGACACGCTTCCCCGACTCGCAGTTGGACTCGCAGTTGGACCGGGCACCGTAGCCAGGGTCCCACTCACTTTTCGGTGGGCTGTGTGGACTGAGCCAACTCGGTGTGGAAGACCTCCTGGCTGTGGCGTGTGTGGTTAATCCACCTTCGCAGCTCCAGTTGTTCAGACTGGAGTCCCTTGGGAAGCAGCTCTAAGGAACAAGCCAGGAACTCAGGTGAGAGAGCCCAGGAGCCGTGGGGACTCAGGGATAACGGGTTATTTCTAATGACAGAGAGTGTGTGTCCTTTTCTTGAGTTCCAGGGAAGCCCGCGGTTGTTCCCTGGTAGTGGAGGTGGGAATTGGTCCAGAGATGTACTTCTTATTAACTTTTTGATCTTCAGGACTCAAGAATCAACACCACCTCCTCCAGGAAGCCTTCTGAATTCACAAGATACCTGTTCATTCTGCTCTCAAAACACACTGTTATGCCTTGTGTGTTATTTTGGTGCTTATATTGTAACTCTTTGAACCAGTAGCAAAAACTCCAAGTCTATATACATTTAGCTCTAGGTTGTAGAATCTCTTGTCGAGGAATCGCCCTCTGGGATCCAGTCACTCTTACATAACTGACCCCAGTAGTGTTTGGGGTGACTGTTAGTGGCACGTGGCTAAAGAGTAAGCCTTTTTTAATTTGATAAGGTAAATGCCTATTTACATGGGTGTATTAGCATTTTCTTTCTCTCTCTCTGAAAGACCTGTCCATTAATGGTAAAACAGTACAGAACCAATATGGGACATAGGTTAAAAATTGGACATTGTAAAGCCTCCCTGCTCTAACCTGTAGGTGTTGCATGCTTTCGAATGGTCTCCTGGCTGGTGCTACTGAATGCTGTCCTTTGAGCTGATCTTGAAATCAGAGTGTATGTTGCTGTGCATACAGGACCCTCACAAGATGGAGCCTACTGACTCGTAGAAGGCTGTCTTCCTTGAGTTTTTATTGCTGTGATAAACGCCATGACCAAAAGGAACTTAGAGAGAAAAGGGTTTATTTCCACTTACAGCTGTAGTTGATCGCGATGAGAGGTCAATGCAGGAACTCAGGACAGGAACCTGGAGGCAGGAGCTGAGGCAGAGGCTGTCGGGGATGCTGCTCACTGGCTTGCTCCCCGTGGCTGGCTCAGCCTGCTGTATTATACAACTCGGGATCACCTGGTTAGCGATGGCACCACCCACAGCGAGCTGGGTCTTTCCAAACCAATCATCAATCAAACAAAGGCACCGCAGGCTTGCCCACAGGTCAACCTGATGGGGGCATTTTCTCAACTGAAGTTAACCTTTTTTTTTTTAATGACTCTACCCTGTGTCTAGTTGACAAGAACTAACCAAGGCAAAGGTGTTGGGCATGAGTCATCAGACTCTCCCCTGAGATTCCAGCCAACTCTCCCTCCTGCCCTCCCACACCAGCTGCAGGTAACTCTGTCCCAGCTGTGCGACCTTGGGGCATCCTCGGTCTACAGGTGGTAGAAGATGTACTAAAGTAGGGACTTTTGTCTGGGCGGTCTGGAGAGTCCATCACCTGTGCTAATGATGCTTCTGTTTGTGGGTCACCTCTTGCTCTCCTGTAGGTAGCCCTAATAAATTCACCAGTTCTCCATGATGGAATTAATCCTCTAGTCTGGCAGCAGCACCCTCTCTGGTGTGAATAGAGCTTTGTTCCTGTCAGGCCTGATCTCGTGAGGGTCACATACTGAAATCCTCATAGTTGCTCTGATTTCAAGTTGGAAACACAACACCCAGCCGGGTCTCCCAATTGGACCCTGTTTTCTCAATTTTTTTTGTATATGTATATATGTATATGTACATGTATATGATGTATATTATATGTATATCATATGATGTAATGCATATGCATACATATACATGTATGTGTCCATGTGTGCACATGTGCACATGTGCATATGTGTGCATGCATGGAGGCATGTGTCACCCCTCAAATTTTTTTATTTAGCGTGTGTTGTGTATGTGATGTAAGGGTGCATCCCCCAGCATACGTGTGGAGGTCAGGAGACAGCTTGAAGCAGTTGTCTTCTTCCACTGTGTTGGTCTCGGGGAAGGGGTACAGGTAATCAGTTGCTACCTTTACCAGCTGAGACATCTCAGTAACCCTCTCCCTCTCACCTTGTTTTTTTTTTTTTTTTTTTTTTTTTTAGATATAATCTCTCAGTGAGCAGGAAATCACTAACTAGGTTAGGGAGCTGGTCTGTAAGCTTCAGGGATTCTTCAGTTTCTACCTCCTCAATCCTGGGATTACCAGCACAAATCAGAATGCCTGGCTTTTTTTTAACATAGGTTCTGGGAATCGAACTCAGACCTTCGTCCTTTCAAGGCCAGTGCTTTACCATGCGAGCTGTTTCCCCAGCTCTTGTTTTCTTACTCTTCCACTCCATCTGCTTTTCATTTTTCTTGGGCTGGAATTATTTCCTTACCTGAAGTATTCCACCCTTCGCTGGTATTAGGGTCTTTACTCATTTTACTGCTGCTTGGAACTAGGGACGCTTGGAGCCTACAAGTCAGAGAGGGAAGGGGCCCTCTACTCTGGGAGGAAGGTTCTGTGTCTTCCTGTTTCCTAAGCTCATCTCCAACTATATTAAACAACAAATCAGGCACCTCACAGTGCAAGTGCTCATCTCCTGCCCACAGATCGCAATGATCCACGGAGAAGATTCATGGCTTCCTGCTGGCATAATTTCTGGACGTTATTATGCTAGGCGAGTGTCTCGTCTCTTGCTTGACTTTGGCTGTCATATTACAAAACCCTCCTACTGCGCCAGCCTTTACTTCCACATCTCCATTATCCTGGATGCAGCAGTTAGGGGGTGAAGGTGAGTGGGAAGATGTTCACCCAGGCCATCAGGGTGTGTGTTTGTGTGTGTGTTTGTGTGTGTGTGTGTGTGTGTTTAGGCAAGAGGTCAACCTTGGATCATCGTATCATTCCTAAGGTAAAATCCACTTTTTCCTTTGAGACAGGGTGTCTTAGTCAGGGTTTCTATTCCTGCACAAACATCATGACCAAGAAGCAAGTTGGGGAGGAAAGGGTTTATTGAGCTTACACTTCCATGTTGCAGTTCATCACTAAAGGAAGTCAGGACTGGAACTCAAGCAGGTCAGGAAGCAGGAGCTGATGCAGAGGCCATGGAGGGATGTTTCTTACTGGCTTGCTCCCTTGGCTTTCTCAGCCTGCTCTCTTATAGAACCCAAGACTACCAGCCCAAAGGTGGTACCACCCACAAGGGGCCCTCCCCCCTTGATCACTAATTGAGAAAATGCCGCACAGCTGGATTTCATGGAGGCAATTCCCCAACTGAAGCTCCTGTCTTTGTGATAACTCCAGCCTGTGTCAAGTTGACACACAAAACTAGCCAGTACACAGGGTTTCTCATCAGCCTGCTGCTCATCAAGTAGACTAGGCTGGCTGGGTAGGGAGCCCCAGAGAGCCTCTTGTCTCTGCTTTGCAGGCTCTGGGAATACAAATGCACACTACCTCTACCCAGCTTATTCTAAATGTAATTTCTAGGGACTGAATTTAGGTCTTAGGCTTGTGCTCTGGGTGTTTTTTTTTAACCCTCTGAATCCATTTGCTGGCTGGTGCCCTAAGAGAAACAATGTAACGGGGAAAGCACTTTGGCTCATAGTATAGAAGGGTTCATTTCATGAAGAGTTGACTCCATTGTCCTTAGGCTGTGATAAGGCTGAGAGCATCAGGGTGGGGATCATTCAGGGGGATAAGGCTGCTCACTTCAGGATGTCCTAGAAATGGGAGAGTGAGAAAAGAATACATTTCAACTTTGCCCCCCCCCCCCATGACCTACTTCCTCTAAAAAGGGGAGAGTCCTCATAGTCTAACCACTCCCAGGAGCTCCACCTCTGTTTTGGGGACTGTTTTGTTGCTGTGACACACGGCATGACCAAAAGCTACTTGGGGAGAATATTTCATCTTATACCTCCAGCTCACAGTCCATCACTCAAGGAAACCAAGGCAGGAATCTGAAGGAAAGAACGATGGAGTCTCACAAGCTCATGCTTAGCTAGCTTTTTTTATACAGTTCTGGACCATCTGCGTAAGGATGGTGTCACCCACAGTGGGCTTGGCCCTTCTACATCTATTAACAGTCAAGACAATCCCTCACAGACACACCCACAGGCTGGCCTGATTCCTCAATCATTTCCTCTTTGAAGACTAGTCTGTATCGAGTTGGCAACTAGAGCTAACTAGGAGGGGTAACCAAACCTTCAGCACATAAATTTTGGGAGGACATATTGAATATAAAACCCATAACATCACATTTTCACCATCCCACTACCATTCTCTTAAGTATTTACCTTTACATAAGCTAAGTGGGGATGGGTGGCTACATCTGGGCAGGGTGATTAATATGCCCTATCTCAATCCTTTCCAGTTTAGATTCAGCAATTTTAATTCTTTCTGACTTTTATTTTGCCTGTTTGGTTCCCTTTCCTTTACATTAGGCAGATATTCCTCACTCTTTGCTGAGTTAGATTCTTGGAGTTCTTTGAGTCCCTGGGAGAAATGACACTTGGCTGATATACAATTCGAATATAAACATTTGAACACTTGGTCTTTATATGGTGCTGTTTGGGAGCTTGTAGAATATTTGGACTATATGTTCTAGCTGGTAGATATAAGCTATTTGAAATGGACTTTGAAAGTCATAACCCAGCTCTGCTTCAAAATCCACCAGAATGTGAATGAACTAAAAGCTCCCACTACCATGGACCCAACAGTAACACCATGCCTTCCCCTCCACGATGAGCCAAATATATTCTTCCTTCCTTAAGTTGCTTCTGATAAGTATTTCCGTTACTGAGATGATAAAAAGAACCAGTATCTCCATGGGTAGTCCTTATCTCCTGAGACGATACTGATCTTCCAAGCCTGGCGTTATAGAATGGTCTCTTTCCTCCAGGTATAACATGATGCCATCTTGGAGTAGAGATTAATTTGGCTCAGTAGCCATGGAAACTAGAGCAGCAGAACAAGACAGCGATAGCCAGGTCTATGGTAATGGAAATGGAGCTGTTGGTAATCCCTAGAAGGTGGAGGAGAGTCATAGAACTCTCACCTAGGATTCTGGTCACTCCTTCTTCCAGCCCACCAGAAGCTGCAAAGAATCCTGGGAGATGCTAGACTATACAGGAAGTAGAAATTTAGCTGAGTGGAGGACTCCAGGTTGCAGTATCCATGAAATCACCATTCTTGTGGGGGTGGGACTTTGCAATGAGTGATACAGCAGTTTTGGGTCACCTATTATTGCTTCTGTAATAATCCTTTATATGTCTCTGTAAGTTCAGTCAGCTTACTCAGTAAAGTTTGATGAGTTGGACGCTGGTGCCTTACTGAGAGTGATTAGTCATTGTTCATGGCTTCCCAGGAAAGATAGTGTAACACCTGAGAGGGCAAATGAGGTTCAAGTCTCAGCCTCGAAGATAACCTGTGTAGGGGCTGAGCGCAATATGACATGGCCTCTGTCTCCTCTGGGACTTTTAGCAGTGTCTCAGTGGGTCACAGTCACCAAAACTGTGGTTATGGCCATCACAGTAGCATAGAAAAACAGGCAATACATGTTGTCATCTAAAAATGTGTGTGTGTCTGTGTGAGTGTGAGTGTGAGTGTGTGTGTAGATCAGGAAAGAGTGTCAGGTGTCTACTTCTGTTACTGTCCACTTACTCCTTTGGGGAAATGTCTCTCTGAATGTGGGGCAGGTGTTTTTCTCCTAGGCTGGGTAGCCATAAGCCCCAATGATCCTCTTGTCTCTATCCCACTCAGAGTGAGGGATGTTTGTAGTCTAGCTTGTTAGGTGGGTGCTGGGATTTGAACTCTAGACCTCAGACTTGCTCAACAAGCACCCTTAGCTGCTGAACCATCTTTGCAGTCCCCTCTTCCTATCAATGAATAGAAATTAATTTTAAACCATTGGTGACTCTTGGGTTATGGCAGTTTTGGGGTTGCGTCTCTGTGCTTTTTACTTTTCTATGAGTTGTGTGTACAGTCGTATGTGTGTACAAGGCTTATGGTCAGTGACAATAGAAATCAAATTCAACCCTTGGGTATATTTTATAGCACACAGGGGCCTATTAGTTATTTTTCTCATCACAGTGACCATGTACCTGACAGAAGCTGCTTAAGGGAGAAGGGTTTACTGAGGCTCACAGTTCGAGGGGATACAGTCAGTCATGGTGAGGGAGCTGGTTACATTGTATCCATGGTCTCTGGAAGCAGAGAGAGATGAATGCTTGTACTCAGATCACTGTCTCCTTTTCCTTCAGTCTAGGACCCCAGCTGTGGAGTGGTGCTGCCCATATCCAGGATAGGTTTCCTCACCTCAATTAGCCTGTCTCAATTTACCCAATCATGTCCAGACGAGTGTCTCCTAGGAGATTCTAGATCCTGTCAAGTGGTTGATACTAACCACACAGAGGGCTCTTATGTCCAGGGAAAGGGAGTGGGACTTGATATATCTTACAAGCCTGCAACCTTTCTTTGTTTAAGGCTTCCTATGTGGTTTCTGTGCCATGGCCAGGAAAAGCTGGCTTGGTGGGCTGTTCACGCCCCTCCTGGGGCTGACCTCAGCTCAGGATTCATCTGTTCTTCCAATCTCACAGTCAGTCATTTTGTAGCTCTGTCTTCATGGTGGGTTTTCTGCGTATGGATCCAGGATACTGGGGTTCTGGACATGCGTCAGGTGTCAGAGAAACTCTCTCTGAGCCTCAGCTTGCGTGCACCCACACACGCCCTGACAGATGTGTTTCCTTAGAGGCCAGTGGCCATGGCATCACTGTTGACTTTGGCTTCTTCTTAGGCTTAGATAAAAATATATCAAGCCTTAGAACATCAAAAGATGGCCTTGCTGGGTGACAGCAACTGGATTTAGGGAAAGGACACTGCCATTCATATGTTATCCTGAGCTCTGTGCTGGAAGGATGGCCAGTCAGAGAGGCAGGCTGCACACCCAGCTGTGTTGGGGCCAAAGGTTACACAGATGGGGTGACGTGGTGTATCAAGTCATTTGTCCTTTCAGGAATCCATTTGGGGGTACCTCCTGGCCTCTCTGGGATTTTTGCATTACCCAGAAAGCATCATGGCAGCCCAGCTCCTATGTAATCACCCCTCTGTGTCTGGGTTTAAGGGCGGGAGGCTTCTGTTGCAAGGTATTATCTCCTGAGCCGTACAGCCTCTAGCTTCAGGACATCAGCTGTAAGTGTCTCACCAGAAGTGAGCCTGAGAACTCTTGACAGTCCTTCAGAGGAGGGCTCACTGGACCCTCATCTGAGATCCAGCCGTTCCTCTCAGCCATTTGTATGCAATGGCTGAAACTTTTTTTAATCACTTGTCGGGGCGTGGTCCTGGGAAGAGTTACAGTATATGGGCTGAAGAAGACTAGAGAGGGGGATTCACTATGTGTGGTTGTGGAGAGGTCGTCATTGATGCTGGGTGAAGACTTTCTGGTGTGGCTACTTTGGGGGGGTCACGCAAGTTCCTGTCAGGAACCCCTTGTTCACCCCCGCTCTTTATGTAAACCCAATAAGCTCAGTGGTTCCCCCAAGGGGTACTTCAGTGTAATTGTACTTTAGTTTGTCTTTGGAACCTTCTGAGGAAGGTTCACATCTCCATCAGGGAGGGGATTTTCACACCTTCTCAGGCTCAGAACTTCTATTTCATGGGGACAAATTTTATGAATGATATCTTTATCCTATGTGGCCGCAGTTCATGCTTTAGGGGATGTCACTCCCTTCCATGGGGTGCCGTCTCCCACCAGCCCAGGGAATACGGTGAAGGGGAGGAGGAAGTAAAAGTTGGTTGAAGACACAAACAGTACGCTATTTCTGCTACTTGCAAAATCATTTGGAACCTTGGACTTGAGAATCTGGATGCTGAATCCAGATCCTCCGGGATCCGGGGAGGAAAAGCTCTCTACCTCAACACCAGGAAAGCAGTAACCCTCTGTGGAGACATCTTCCAAAACCACCTCCGCAGATCACCGTAGTCATGATGGCTACAGTAAGACACAGGAGCTGCCTAGCTGGGGTGACACATACCTGGACCCCAGCACTTAGGAGCTGAGCTAAGAAAGTCACTGCAAGTTTCCCTAGCACTGCTCTCGGTGTCCCTGGTAGCTAGCTCCCTGTTACAGGGCTGTGGAATGTGCAGGTACTTTGACAACTTCATGGGGGTGGGGGGTGGGGGGAATTCACAAACTTTTCATTTATGCCAGAGAGTAAGCTTTCTTAGCTTGTTACTATAGAAGTAGATCTACTGTTTTTTGGGGGGTGAGAGTGGGAGCAGGGAGAGGTGTGTCTGTATCTATCCCAGGCTGACCTTGAACTCACTATTCTCCTGGTTTAGCCTTCCGAATACTTGGATTACAGTGTAAGCCTTCATATCTTAGCATCAGTTCCTGTTAATCAAAATTTGCTGGGGCCAGTGAGAGGGCTCAGTGGGGGTAAAGTGCTTGCTGTAAAAGCCAACCCGAGTTTGATCCCCAGAGTCTACTTCACGATAGAAAGAGAGAAACAACTCCACAAAGTTGTCTTCCAGTCTCCACACACATGCTACAGCATGTGTGCCCCAAAAGTTTACACACACACACACACACACACACACATACACACAAATAACAGATAAGTAAAAAAAAAAATTAAAGTTATTGTGAGCCAGCCCTGTATTAGATAAGCTAAGTGTACCAAGATGAGAGACTTATATTCCTTCTGGAAGGGGACATTTGTCTCTTATGGAGAAATGCCTGCTTCTTCTAGAGTGGGAGACAGCTTCTGGGAGAAAAATAAGATGTCTACCCAGTGGGCTGGCTTCTGTAAGAGAAGTTGGTACCTTTCTCTGCTCAGGGAATGGAGAAGAAAGGGTTTCGAGAAACTGATCTTTGGGATGTTTCCCGGTGAATACATCTGTGTAGGGCATTGGTGGATAATTAGGCATTTACCAGGGGCTGAGGACGGTTCTCTCCCCCCCCCCCAATCTGGCAGAACATGCCAAGGCCAGATTGTGTGAAGCTAGCTAGCCTCTTCCGGGCGTCGACAGTGCTTCTATGTGTCTGGAACTATTTTTGTCAGCTAGGAGTTGGAAGGAGGAGACGTGGTGAAAGGTAATTTCCTGCCAGCGGTTCATAAAGAGTCTTCAAGCCAGACTGCGGAGTTTGACTTTCCTCTAAAATGGTGTTGGGGGGTGTGTGTGCGCATAATTTCTCTTTTAGAAAGGTTTTTCTAATTGTTTTCCAATTATGAGTCCACTTACATTTTATTGGCTGTTTAGGTCGATTTGTGGCCTGTTAGGTCCCTCATATAGTTGAAGGGTATTTTTCAGAGGTACCTACCTCACGGGGACAGGACCCAGATAAGCCCTGCTGTGACTCTTCTCTCCCCCCACGAGACACAGATAAGCACAATGGACCCAGTTTCCCTTTCCAGTCTGACCAGTAATAGATTTTTCCTCTCTGGAATCGTCCTGTCTGCCATTCCTTGCTTTGCCTGGGAGCCTCAGACCCCCTGACTTTGTGTGTCAGCCTCAGGGGTTTTCATTCAGCTTAGTCACGTGCATCACCCTCTAGCTCTGGGCATCGCCATCTTCCTCTGCAGGGTCCCTTCTGACTGAGTCGGGAGGAGTCTGGGAGGAGACCCTGCCCCATCCCTCTGTGTTTCTTGTCTCCTGTGTTTGCGTTTATTGTAACTGGTTTTGTTTGTTTGGTTTTATTTTTTGTTTTTTCACCTTTTTGCTTTTTCCTTAGACAGGGTTTCTCTGTGTAGCCCTGGCTGTCCTGGGACTCACTCTGTTGACCAGGCTGACCTCAAACTCAGAGATCCATCTGCCTCTGCCTCCTGAGTGCTGGGATTAAAGGTGTGCGCCACACCAACACCTAACCCAGCTGCTTCTTGTTGTTGTTAATTTCGTGTGTGTGTGTGTGTGTGTGTGTGTGTGTGTGTGTGTGTGTGTGAGATATGCATGCATGCAGAAGATGAGTTTCTATGCAGGGCACATTTGAGGGTAGCAATGGTCTTGGAAAGTGTTACAGTATTATATAGGTTACTTCCTGTAATAGGGGTCTGTAGAGGAACAGAACACACAGAACCTTATATGTGATAATACACACTACATATTGTTATATATGGGACTACAAAGCATTTGTAGTCATATGGGATCACAGGAGCATTTATTGTATTGGCTTACATAATTGCAGACAGCAGAGTCCCACAGTGACCATCTGCATGCTATAGGTCCCAGTGGCTGGAAGCATCTGATGAAATTCCTCATGCCAGCATCACTGACTTCCTGTAGGCTGGACCAAGGATGCAGACCTAGTCTGAGGCTGAAGGCCTGGAGGCTTCTTGGGGCGTGTCTGTGGGGCCATCAAAGACTGGAGCACTGGAGTCTGTTGTTCGCAGGTGATGGCAGCTGCAGTAGACAGATGATGAGGAAGAGCAGTCTACATACTTAGCTAGCTTCCTTTCTTCTCTCCCCCACCCCATCCTAATTCCCAGGCTGTCGGGTAATGTATCCAACATATATCAGGTCCAGTCTTCCTGCCATTCACTCTCCCACATGCCAATCATTCCCAGAAATGCCCTCTTGGATACTCCTAGGAGTGTGTCTTACTAATTTCCTAAGCATCCTTCAGTCTGGTCAAACTGCCAATGGAGATGACCAGCATGGTTCTCAGGAGGGGATTGTTATAGACTGAATCCGGCTTCACCCCTTGCTCTGACATCGTATTCAACGTTGTGGTGCCATGTTCCTCAGCTCCATCATATTCCCAACCACCTTACCCATTGGCCCTCGGGTTGGACTATTATTGAGGTCACCCAAATTTGGACTTTCAGATTCAAAAACCATGAGCTGAACCTCTTTTCTTTATAAAGCTACCAATCTAGGTACTTTGTTACAGTAACGACAGGCTCATTTATTCCCCCCAGTGTGTAGAAAGAACATGACAGAGGCCTCTGTAGACCTTGTCTTAGACAAGTTTCTCCAGTGTGGGCCCCATGTTTTTCTGTTTCCAAAGTGACTGACTTGTTTGCCTATATCTATATCATATCTATCTCTATCTAATCTATATCTATATATCTATCTATAATCTATCTTTGCCTATACCTATAATCTATATCAATCTATATTACATATCTGTAATATATCTATAATTTATACTTATACCTATAATCCCTATCTATCTATCTATCTATCTATCTATCTATCTATGTATCTATAATCTATGCCTATGCCTATAATCTATATCTTTAATATATAATCTATACCTAAAATCTATCATCTATTTCTATGTATCTATAATCTATCTATCTATCTATCTATACCTATCTATATCATAATCTATACCTATACTTATAATCTATAATTTATATCCATGAATCTATATCTATACCTATAACCTATATCTATGTCTCTGTCTGCATCTATAATCTCTATCTATACCTATAATCTATGTCTATATATATATCTGTAATCTATATCTATAATCCATTATTTATACCTATATCTATAATATCCATCTATCTATCTACCTATCTATCTATCTATCTATCCATCCATCTACTTATCTATCTATCAGATAGAGACCCCAAGTGGGGCACACTAAGAGATGAGGTCAGTTCCATAAACTCCCTCTCAGCTACACTGTCCAACTCCTGAAATATCAATAGTGTGCCATTGTTGCCCTGACACACTGAACCAAGGTTCAGCAACAAGCACAACAATTGCACACACATTATAGGGATCGTCTTTATCTGTTGGGATGGCATTCAGGCCAATTCTCAAATTTCTCTCTTGCCTCTTAATTTTTTTGTCTCGAATGCATCAGACTTAAAATTGGGCTGGGAATATTTTTCTTTCTCGATGCCTATAAATGTGGTATCATAAATGATAAATAGATAAGACAGAGTTGTGCCAGCAGCCTCCAATATGAAGGATGAGCTCAGATTTCCTTTCTTTTTTTCTTTTTTACTCTCTCATAATTTCATTTAATTGGTAAATGTTAACATACTCCAAGATGTGTACTTTGTGCCAGAACGTTCTGACTGAGGCTTAATCGTGACTATTAGAACATTCCAATTTGGGATTTCCAAGGGAAAAAAAAATTCTTGTCCAGTCAGGAAAACAAAAACCACACTAGATGTTTCAAACAGATGGCACTTAATACATGGGAACTTGCCCAGGAATTAGTAACTGCAAGAAGCCAAGGAGGAGAGGAACCAAAGGCAAAAGGTGATCTTACCTGGCCCGAGAAGGGCTTGGTGGAGTCATTAGTGAGACCTCTGAGGAGGGTCCTTCAATGGCTGGCACTCTACTCCCTGAGTGGCTCTGATGTGCAGTTTTCTCTGACTTGGGGTAGATCTGTCCTTTTCCTCTGTAAAGGATACAGCAAGATTGGGTTAGCAGTTATCAAAGGGCACTGAGGGGTGAAGATATGGCTAAAGGGCTTGCGGCTCGAGCATGAAGACCTGAGTTTGAATCCCCAGCAACTACATAAAAAGAAGTCTACTGTAGTGGTCCGCGGCTCTAACGCTGGTGCTGGGAGGTAGAAACAGATGGAACCTGGGTGCTCTCTGGTTGCAAGCCAAAACATGAGCTTCCGGTTCAATGAGGGACCCTGTCTGAATGGTGAGGTGGGTTGAGGTGGAGAGACAGCTTGGGTGTTAAGACAAGGGTGGAGCGGGCAGGCAGTCCCCCCCGTCAATCACTAGGGAAAGGACACATTATCACCAGTTTTTCTCATTTCTTTAGACCTCCCTGCCTTCTCCCTCCATCCCTTCTTCCTTTTCTTTCTTTCTCCTTTTTACCTCCCCACTCCTTCCTTTCCTTTTTTCTTTCCTTTCCTTCCTACCTTCCTTACCTTTCCCTCTCCTTCCTCCTTCCTTCCTTCCTTCCTCCCTTCTTTCATCCTCCCTCCCTCCCTCCTTCCCTCCCTCCCTCCCTCCCTCCCTCCCTCCCTCCCTCCCTCCCTCCCTCCCTCCCTCCCTTCCTTCCTTCCTTCCTTCCTTCCTTCCTTCCTTCCTTCCTTCCTTCCTTCCTTCCTTCCTTCCTTCCTTCCTCCCTGCTCACTATGTAGCCCAGGCTATCCTGGGAACTCATTTCTCCCTTACACAACTGTGCTTGTTGCTGAGCCTTGGTTCAGTGTGTCAGGTCAACAATGGCACACTATTGATATTTCAGAAGTTGGACAGTGTAGCTGAGAGGGAATGTAAGGAACTGAACTCATCTCTTTAGTGTACCCCACGTGGGGTCTCTTCACCTTCTAAGTGCTGGGACTGTGGTTCCGTGCTGCCTGGCAGGCTTGATCTCTGTAGACGTGAGGAAGAGGTGACACCGAAACCTCCTCGAGAGACATAGGACAAGGAAGTGTGCAGAACTTGAGTCCAAGAGGGTGACATCAGATTCTCTGTGGAACAAGCTCTAAGTGTGTGTGTGACCAGCACACGGGCACGTGAGGGTGGGCTGTGACCAGCACACGGTCACGTGAGGGTGGGCTGTGACCAGCACACGGTCACGTGAGGGTGGCGGCACTGCAGAGAGCTGGCGGTGGGTGATGAGCAGAGGGAAGCTGCAGATATTCCGCCTAAATCCCAGGTGGAGTCTAAAGAGAGACTTCCTCTTTGGCCACCTGGGCCAGATGCAGTGAGCATTTCTCAGGGCGGGAGTGGGGTTGGGTGGGGTGGGGAGGGAATCGGGGACCCATTGTCCACCTCTCACTTCTCCTCATCTCCTTAAAGGCC
Organism: Apodemus sylvaticus; assembly: GCF_947179515.1. NCBI lineage: Eukaryota > Metazoa > Chordata > Mammalia > Rodentia > Muridae > Apodemus > Apodemus sylvaticus. Next base: position 38,987,759 of record NC_067493.1, on the reverse strand, counting down.
TGTGTGCTGTCTCATGGATCTTTTTAAAGTGCATACTCTTTCCACGAGGCTGTTTCAATCATCTAGGGTTTGGTTAAGCTCAGTGCTGCTATAATTGGACGAGCTTTTGAAAAGTCCGCATCCCGCCCTTGCTTCCTCTTTCTGCAGAGAGCATTGGCAGCTTGGTTTGACCTTGTTGTTTCACAAAGGCAGGTTTAGGAGGAAAAGAGGGTTCTACACCCGACTGTAGCATCCGAGGTAGGGATCTGAGGCTCCCGCTTCATACTCACAATCTTAGCATGCACTCGGCCGTGTACACCGGATGCTGTTAGATACTGAACGCTGATTGGCTGAGTTTACTTTGCGTCCCTATCAGGAGGAATGGGATTAAAAATCCCAGGCCAGGGCTGGGAAAATGACTTCATTGGTGTAGTAACCTGCTATCTAAGCACGAGGACCTGAGTTTGAATCCCAAGCACACATATAAAAAGCCACGCATGGTGGCATGTGCTTGTAATCCCAGAATGGGGAATATCTGGGAGGGAAGATCAGTGGGACAGACGGTGGGACTCATGGACAGGCAGTCTAATCAAATAGTTAAGCTGTAGGTCAGTGAGAGGCAAGGTGGAGGGCAATACAGGAGGGCACAGCTCTTACCTCTGCATGCATCCATTACCCAGCATGCATCAGCCCCCTCCATACACATATTCACGGACAAAGTGCTTGGTAAGGTGCCACTAAATGAACCGACTAAAGAAACGGAGGCTGAGGCATGGAGTGGTCACGGAGAAGACTACACAGAGGCCAGTGGCTGCCTTAGCAGGAGCACGGGAAAAAGCATCGTGTCAAAGGGTCTCCGCTGGGACAGTCGCAACGATTACATAGTTCTTGGAGCTGGAGAGCTAGCTTGGCAGCTAAGTGTGCTTTCTGCTTCCTCGGAGGTCCCAGCACCCACCTTGGAAAGAACTCACAACCTCCTGGAACTCTAGCGCCAAGGGATCTAGCACCCTTGTCCAGCCTTTGCAGGCACTGCACACACTTGAACTCACGCATGTGCGTGTGCGCGCACATACACACACATTCACGTAATATAAAAATGAAACCAATCCTTTTTTTTTTTTTTAAGTTAGGATGGTCTTCAACGAGGTCTGTGCTCTTTCAGAAGCAGCAAGGACTCAGGAACTCAGCAGAAATTTTACACAACGTGTTTCTTTTCTGTGGGTGTCTAACTCTCAGCTACGCTCTTGGCCATGTCTGATGTCACTGATTTTCTTGGTCACATTACTATAAGCTATAGGTGTAGGGGACATAAGCCTGGTATTAGAAGGTAGCGGGGAGGCACACTTTGTATACAAGTGGATGTATGTGAATACACAAGCAGGTTTGTATGTATGAGTTTGTGTGTGTGTGTGTGTGTGTGTGTGTGAGTGATTAGACCTGCATTATAATGGGTACATCTACATGGACTGGTGTATATGCACAGAGATATCTATCTTTTTTGGTTACTAGCCTAGCCTTTAACAGATGAACCACCTCTTCAGCCACATATAGGTGTCTGTGCACAGGTATGTGTGTGTGTGTGTGTGTACACAGGCAGGCAAGTGTATGCAAGGGCAGGGTCGTGTATGAATGTGCACATTCTACAGTGACCATACTCAAGCAACCCTCTCAGAACAGAAACTCACTCCCACTCTCTCCCTGACCAGCGTCCTGTCCAGGCTCATGTGGGGACAGGGTGCCCTTGATGTTACCTGCCTGCCTCCCCCCCCTCCAAGTGCAGCCATTCTCCCTGGCTAAAGAGGACAGCAGACAGGACGTTGGTACTCACTGGTGTGGGCTTGTGCTTGGTAACCGTGGTCCAGTTTCCCAACCTCAGATCCCAAGAGACCCTGCACGAACAGCCCCATTTCCTGTCCTCCTGGCTCCATCTCCTCACTGGAACTAGCAATCTGCAGGAAGCTTTTCCAGCAGCGGAGAGCAGCAGCCAGGAGCAGCCACAGTAGCAGCCCGAGTAGCAGCAGCAGCAGCAGCAGCAGGCAGCAGGCAGCAGGCAGCAGGCAGCAGGCAGCAGGCAGCAGGCAGCAGCACCCTTCAAATTGGGTCTCTAGCCCTTTAAATCTGCTCAGTTACCAAAAAAGAAGAGGCATCAGACCCTGTTAATTAAAGCTCGCCCTGGCCCATCAGGCTGAGGAGCTGCAGTGCTCTCTGTTCCTTCAGATGGCTTAGCGACTCTCCCCCAACTCCACAGCCATGGATCTTGGAGCACTTCTCCCGAGATCAGCAGGAGGTATGGTCCTTTCCGCTGCTGGCTCCTGTGGCTCTAAATCAATATGACACTAACTGCATGGACGCTGCCTGGGCCCCCTGGCTTCCCTCTCTTCCCCTTCTTCCTCTCCGGTCCCCCCTCAGCCCCCAGCTCAGGATCTAGTTGAGACAAATCAAGTCTTGATTCCCTGGGCTTTGGAGGGAAGGAAGGGACAGGGACGGGAAGGGACGCTTTAGAGGGTGGTCCTCATTTGTTTGTTTTGGCCCTGGCTTCACATTAGCTGCTCAGGTGGTCTGCAGAAGCGGGGAAAACATCTTTAGCTCTGCTCTGGCTTGTGCAAAAGCATTTTCTCCTGGCTGGGTCCCTCGACCCTTGGTGATCATGGAAAAGGATGTCACCCTGACTCAGTTTGCTTTTCTGAAAGAAACCCATGACCTGCCACTCAGACGGAAGATGGCTGTGCGACCCATACAACTTTCTCTCCAGAAATCGTCCCAGAGGTGCCCCATGTCAACACCTGTCCCCATACCCTAGACTCTGAATGGTACCAGCTTTATTTTATTTTATTTTATTTTAAAGCTTGCTGTCTGCTCTCAAAGATCCTTCACCCCTTCCCTCCTGCCTTTTGAGGAAACTCACTTCTAGCCCAGTCTGAGGCTTTCTTCTAAAGACTTGTTTTGATTTAGGAATCTGCTGGAGCCTGGCAGAGAGAAAAAGAGCGAGGGAGAGCAAGAGAGAGAACAAGGGAGAGTGAGGGAGAAAGAAGATTTATTTTCTTTCCACATTGTACTTGTAAATTGTACATGGGCCCAGAGCACACATCTATCTACAAATTCTACATTGATTTGTTTCCACCCCCACAGTCTCCTTCTGGGGTGCACCTCTCCTCTCAGCCTCGACCCAAGGAAAAGGGCTTCCTTTCAGTCAGCTTCTATCCCTCCATAGATGACCCCGAAAAGCCAGTTTCCTGAAGATGGTTGCTTCTTTGTTCTGAATACCCGGTCCCTGGGTCCACTTGGCTTTGGGGCAGGGATTCCAATGAATGTCAACTTCTCCTCATGGAGACTCAGCTAGGAAGAAAAACACCTTTGCTGATTTCTCCTAGTGACTTCTTTTTAAACCTGCTGAGAGAGGAGCATCACTTCTAAAACATAAGAAGGAGGTGAGCAACAACCCTGTTATGTCGGCAGGGAGTCCCCCTCCACCAATTGTTGACACCAACAGAGGTCCAAAATATTTGTTTGAACAGTGGTTCTTAAGTGTGGAATCCTTTCCAATCTCCTAGTCAAGGTTGGGCTATTTCCTCTGGGCTTAGCGTCTGCCTCCCACACACTGTAGGTCCGTTGCGATCCATATTAGTAGGAAAACAAACTTCTCTACAGTCCTGAAACTGTCTGGTTAGGGGAGACTGCTCAAAGCCCTAGAATGTAGCCCACAGTGGGCTCTGTGACTCATTGCCAATCTCTGTGACTACTGGTGGATTTGTGTGGCAATATGAAGATCCCCGCCCCCCCCACCCCCCCAGAAAGAACCCAGGAATAATTGTTCTCTGGGAAATAAAAAACAAAAAACCTCAGTAGCAGAGGCCTCTATCACGCAAGATGGAGAAGCAGAACTGGTGGGAAGCACGGTAGAGGTTTTGCCCGAGGCTGTGCTTGCGGTTTCCTCTGCGTACAGTTTCCCTGGGGATTTCGAACAGGACTGTGGCCATTGTCATCAGGATGAGTCCAGAGCATGCCCAGCTGGAGGGTTCAGAGGTGAAGGTCCCAGAGGGGGCTCCACACAGTCCTCTTTCTCCTGTCCTTCCCAAAGCTGGAGGTCCACGCTGCTCTGCGTGCTGTGGTTGGAGCGTCAGTAGCCCCCTCCCAGGGACTTTCTGAGGATTCGAGGAGAGAGGCCTGGCATGGATGGATATCACAGATGGTGTCTTTGTCCTGGCAGGGACCTATGAACAATAGGTAAATCAGAGGACTGTTGTTTATCCTCAACTGTTCCTTGCAAGTTAATGGTGTGTGTATTTTCAATTTATTGGTATCAGCTGGCCTTCAAGTCAAGGAAAGCTTCCCAAGGGGTTTGTCCAGATCTGGCAACAGGGCACTATGACTTTTGATCCTTTAATAGTCTTTTCATCTTCTTTTAGTGCATTAGTACTTAACCTATGCGTCGGGGCCCCTGGCAGGGGTGTAGGTAGGTGTCAACCGACTTTTTCACAGGGCTCGCCTAAGACCATCAGAAAACACAGACATTTATGATTCCTAACAGTAGCGAATTACAGTTATAAAGTAGCAACGAAGTGATTTTATGGTGGGGGGGAGGTCACCACAGCCCAAGGAACTACACTAAAGTGTTGCCACATTAGGAAAGTTGAGAACCCCTGCTTTAGTGCATGTGTAGGTCAGTGTCTGCATAAAGGTCAGAGGTCAACCTCTGGGATGCTGCCTACCTCCTTTGAGATAGGGTCTTTCACTGGTCTGGACTTTATTTTATTTTTGGATTTGGATTTTCGAGACAGGGTTTCGAAACTGTGTAGCTCTGGCTGTCCTGGAACTCACTCTGTAGACCAGGCTGGCCTCGAACTCAGAAATCCGCCTGCCTCTGCCTCCCAGAGTGCTGGAATTACAGGCGTGCCCCACCACTACCCGGCTGGCCTGGACTTTATTATGAGGCTAGAGGAGCTAGTGGGTCCCCAGGATCCTTCAGTCTCTGCATCTCCAGGACTAGGATTACTAGTACACAACCCCATGCCTGGCATTTTTATGTGGGTTTGGGGGGGGATACAACGAAGGTTCTTGAGCCCTCTAATTAAGAACAATCTTGAACTTCTGATCTCCCTGCCTTCATCTCCGCAGTGTTAGTGTTACAGGTGTTTGAGACCACACCTGGCTCATGGGGTGCTGGGACTTGAACTTGGGCTCCAGTGCATACTAGACACTCGCTTTCCCAACTGAGCCACATCCCCAGACCCCTCTCCCTTTTCCTCCCCCCTCTTTCTTTTTTGAGACAGAGCATTTGCTCAGGGTGATCTCAAACTCATGGCAATCCCCCCCCCATGCCTCCTATGTGCTAAGATTACACGTCAGCAAGCACCCCCATCTGTAACCACCATTAGTATTCACTACATGACCTGAGGGGGTGCTCAGATTATTGGGCCGGTGTGATAGAGAGGACCCATAGACTGGCCCCTCAGTGTGTGGCCTGGCGGGTGATCTGTTATCACTGGGCCTCATTTCTTTAATCTGCAATAGGTTGAACTTGTCAGGGTTGAATGAGATAATGCAGCTGGAGTCCGTGTATGTCATAGGTACAAGGAAAGACCATCTCCTACCTCTGCTGCCATCAATTAAGTGTACATTAACACAAGGATGTAGCCATTTAGATAACTGCAATGGGTCCTCCCCTGACTGCTGGACTGTGCCTTTTCTGAAGGCAGGGGTGACCTCTCCTAGGCTATTTTGTCATTACTTTTCTCCCAAAGGCCAGAGCAGGACCTAGTCAGGCATTTCTGCTCCATAAAAGTTAATTGAATGAATACATGATGTTCTGTGGACATTTAACCATCAACATGGGCGATTTTTAATGACTGGGCACCACCGCTTCTCACTTACTTTACTGAAGGAATTCAGATGAGCCAGCCAGTCAGAAGAATCCCACAACAGTAATAAGTGTGGGCTAAAGCATGCCCATTGGTGGAGAAATTTGAATTGTCAAAAGAAAAAAAAATGCTTCCTGTCCTGAGACTTGTATCAGATGCCTGTGGGCACTGGGTGTCCTTGATAACATTCTGATCAGTCAGGGCAATCGTGTGGCAGGTGACATAGTGACAAGAGCTACTGTTTCTGCTTCGTGTGTTAAAGAAAGGCTTTAAAAGGGAGAAACAGCTCTGGATAGCAAGATCTGCTTAAATAATTGCTCTGTTGAGTAGAAGAAGTTAATCAATTTATTAAACATTATCAATAAGTTGATCTGTGTAGAGACACTCAGCACCTTTCCATCCAATACATTTTGTTTTCTGGATGTTTGTGGTGTTTAGTTTTCCATTCCTGTAAGAAAATCCCCGAAGCTGCACAGCTTTATAAAGTGTATTGTCAACAATAGAGACTCCAAGTTGCCAAATCCAGGGGACCTTGGCAAGAAATCTGTGGAATCTACTTAACTTGGGGTCAGGGTCAGGTTACTTCCTTCAAGTAAGTGACCCCTAAATTGATTCTCCCAAAGGAGTGACACTGAGCGAACATTCTTGACCTGTAAGTAGCCCATGTACAGGTCAGAAGTTAATGAACCACTTTAGGGGGTGATAGAGATTCTGGTTAGTTATGTCATCCATAGCTATGTGGTGAGAGGAAGGCTGGAGATGTGGCCAGGTTACAAAGGGTCTTGGATTCTTTAAGGGGAAAGATTTTATTCTAAGGGAGATAAGATAACTAATCTTCCCCTCCACGCTTCCACTTCTGTCTCAATCTATCTTTGTCTCTCTGTATCTCTCTATCTGTCTCTGTTTGTCTGCCTCTCCCTCCTCTCCTCTACTCTCTGTCTCTCTGTCTCTGTCTCTGTCTCTCTCTCTCTCTGTATGTGTGTATACTTTAGCATTGTAGTAGAGGGCTGGGCTGTAGTTGTAACTCAGTTGACAGAGCTCTTGCCTAGCATGCAGAAGCCCTGATGTCCATTCCCAGCACTTCTTAAACTAGGCATTAAGGTATACATCTGTCATGCCAGCACTTGGGAAGTAGAGGCAGGAGGATCAGAAGTTCAAGATCACCCTTGACTGTGCAGTTAGTTTGAGGCTAACTGAGGATGCAGTAGACCCTGTCTCAAAAACCAGACAAGACAAGATGAATCATTTATTTCCCCTCCCAGTCCCATGGAATAATGGGTCTTGAAAGCACTGTAAGAACTGTGGCTTTGATGTTGAGTAAGATGGGATGCAGTGTGCTGTTGTAGAACACAGTTCTCTGGAGTGAACAGCCGCTATCTTCGTGAGATTATTGGTGCCTGCTTGCCAGAAGCCATCCCAATTGAGCCTGTTGACGCCCGACATTCTCTCTTCAAAGAAGAGGGTAGGGAGGGTCATCATATGAATCTCTGCCCCTCTTGCAGGTATCCTGGGGTCTTTGGAGGTGCTAGAGTACAAAGGCTGGAGGGAGTTAATTGAAGGGGCTCCATCTATGCAGATATGGGGGAAGGCATCATTCACACTGGGTGGGTGAAGACTTTTGCAGAGCCATACTGGGGCTCACCCACATCATTCTGTCAGTAACCCCTCACCTTTCTGTAGGAAAGCCCAACAAATCCATTGGTTCCGCAGAGTGAACTTTGATGGAACCATATTTTGTTTTGTCTTTGGCGTCTTAGGAAAAAGAGAAGAGCTCTTTGCATGTCTACAGGGAAGGGAATAGGAGTGGAACCCAGGGCTTCATTCACACCAGACAAGCATGGCACCAACTGGATTATATTCCCCACTTCATTGGTTTTCTTCTTAAAAGTATGATTTATAGGGCTGGTTCATTGGAGAGAGGAATTTCTACCACACTTGGCAACCTATGTTAGATGCCTGGGACTTGCCTGGTAGAAAGAGAACTGACCCTGTAAGGTGTCCTCTGCGCTCCACATATTCCTGCCCTGTTGCACGTGCACTCCCACTACTGTACTCTTTAAGTAAGCCCAGAAGCTCATTGGTTCCTCAGGAGGAACTGTGGTAGCGTTGTACTTCAGTTTGCCATTGGGACTTTATTAGGAGGGGGTAGATGTTGTTTATGTTTCCTTGGAAAAGGAATTCTCACGACCATTGAACTCTGATCAGAAGCAGAAGAACATCGAAATGATCTTCACTTCTGTGTTGAGATAGCAGTGGGGGTGGGGCAGAGATAGAAGCAGGCAGGCAAGCTGGGATGTGAGTTTATAATCTAGGTAAGCTGGCAGCATGGAATCATCTCAGAAGAGAGCTTCAGTTGAGGAATTGTTTAGATCAGGTTGACTGGTAGGCATGTGCATGAGGGATTGTCTTGGTTGTTAATCGACATAGGTATGCCCCATCCACTATGGGTGGCACCATTCCCTAGGCAGGGGCTTCATGAGCTGCATGAGAATAAAAAAAAAAAAACCCTGAGCATTAGAAGAAGTAGGCAACATGGGTGTATCCATTCCTCTCTGCTCTTGACTGGATTTTATGTGACTAGCTACTTAAGTTCTTGCCATGATATCCACCGCCCTCCCCCCACACCTGCAATGATGGACTTGGGCTTGCAATCCAAATATATCCTTTCTTCTCTAAGTTAAGTTTTGTCAGGGTATTTTATCACAGCAATAGAAATGAAACCAGGACACTGGGTGGAATAGAAGATGGTTGGTTAAGGGGTCACTGTGGATGTGTGGGAGGTGCTAGGTTTCTGCTTTTTTCTTTCTAGGCAGGAAGCAAATGGGTTTGTGGGTGGATTGAACAGCAGTGTGAAAGGAGTGGAGTGGGTAATGACTCAGGCTTTTCCTGAGATGGGGACCTGTGGATGGAGCATGTCCAGCAGGAGAGCAGCAGTTCAGGACTACTTCTTCTTCTTCTTCTTCTTCTTCTTCTTCTTCTTCTTCTTCTTCTTCTTCTTCTTTATTTATTTATTTATTTATTTATTTATTTATTTATTTATTATGTATACAGCATTCTTCAATCAGGTATGCCTGCAGGCCAGAAGAGGGCACCAGATCTCATTACAGATGGTTGTGAGCCACCATGTGGTTGCTGGGAATTGAACTTGGGACCTCTGGAAGAGCAGACAGTGCATCATGTAACCTCTGAGCCATCTCTCCAGCCCAGTTTAGGGCTTCTTATTTTTACTTGGAGAAATCAGTGGAAATGGAGAGTGGTCAGACTTGAATCTAGAAGGAACTGTTGGCTGGAGACAGCTCTCTCTCTCTCTCTCTCTCTCTCTCTCTCTCTCTCTCTCTCTCTCTGTATGTGCATTCATATATGTGCACACCTTTGAGGATCACTCGCTGGGATTTGCAAGTATGCTAAGTTGGCTGCCCAGTAGGCCCTAGGTATCTGCCTATCCCCTTCTAAGTGCTGAGTTTAAAAGTACACCATGGTGCCTGTGTCTTTTATGCAAGTGCTGGGGATAGAACTTGTTACTTCATGCTTGCCTGGCAAGCACTTTACCATCTCCCTAACCTTGGAGACAGCCTTGAGTATCATCAGAGTACAGAAGGTATTGGGAGTCCTGTCAGATGCGATCATCAGTGGATGATAGATAGAGGAAGACCCAAGGATGAACCCTGAGATGTTACAGCAATTTAAAGGTCAGTGACACAAGGAAGAGATAACCAAGGAAGCTGAGCAGCTGTGTCTCCCTGTTCAAGATGGGCTATAGTTTAGATCTAGAACATTCTCCCATCTTACTTGTTGAAGGCATTGTCACCTGGTTGGGACTAGTAGGAGGAGGTGGTGTGGGTTTTAAGAGGCAGATCCTGAAAGGGAGAGAGGACTTTAGGTCATGGGGATACCCTTAAAGGGAGTTCTAGGATGCCTATTTTCATACCTTCTCCACAAGGTAAGCCATTTTGTTTACATAGTCCCACTTTCTTAGTCAGGGTTTCTTTCATTGATATGAAGAGACACCATGACCAAGGCAACTCTTTTAAAAGAAAACATTTAATTGGGGCTGGCTTGCAGTTTCAGAGGTTCAGTCCATTATCATCATGGCAGGAAGTATGGCAGCCTGCAGGCGGGCAGGGTGCTGGAGGAGCCGAGAGTTCTACATCTTGATCTGAAGGCCGCAGAAGGAGACTGTCTTCTAGAAGTCTACAAGATACAGACTTCTGTCTTTTACATACAGAGAGATACAGAGAGACAAAGACAGATTGAGACAGAAGTGGGAACATGGAGGGAAAGATTAGTTATCTCCCTTAGAATAAAATCTTTCCCCTTAAAGAATCCAGAAGCCAGGAGGAGGCTCTGGATTGCACTGGCCAGACCTGAGCATATATATGAGACCTCAAAGCCCCGCCTCCATGGTGACACACTTCCTCTAACAAGGCCACACCTCCTAATAGTGCCCCTTCCCATGGACCAAGCATATTCAAGCTGCCACACCCGCCATGATGTAGTGCCGCAATCCCAAAACAATGGGACCAGACAAGCAAAGATGGCGCTGTCAAACTATCTAGTCTTTCAGTCATTCCTACTCCAGTTTCTAGGTCCTTTGATGGTCTTTTGAAAGCCACTCTGCCTTTTTATCCTTGGTTTATATTTTTGTATTTTTATACACACATCTGTTTATGCTCTACTAAATCTGTGATGGGAATAGATACTATTTCCATGTATCCGTATTTCCAGATCCGGCAGAGAGGCAAGATAGAAATATAGAGAAAAAAGGAGGTACAAGAAAGGCAAGAAGACTCCAACTGGTGCCTGGCTGAAGCCTTTCACTGGTGGAGAAGCAAGAACTCCAACACTGTTAATAACTGCTTAAGGCAGTGGTTCTCAGCCTTCCTAATGGTGAGACCCTTTAATACAGTTCCTCGTGTTGTGGTGACCTCCAACCATAAAATTATTTTGGTTGCTGCTTCATAGCTATAATTTCGCTATTGTAATTGTAATGTAATTTGCAATTGTAATGTAAATATTTTTGGAGATAGAGGTTTGTCAAAGGGGTTGCAACCCACAGGTTGAGCTTGGGCTTGAAGCAATGCAAACCTGCAATTTTCTAAGAATCTCTCCAGAAACATTTACATTGTGAACCATGCCCTGACCCTTCCTGCTTAGGTAGATCTTGGTTTTATCCTATTCAGATGATAATTCCACTCCAGGCACCTTGGAGTCCCTTATGATCTGAATTACCTAAAAGATCCACCTGAGAGCTGGAGAGGTGATTCAGGGATTAAGAACCCCTGCTACTCTTGCAGAGGAAATGATTTTGGCTCCCAGAAACTGTGATGGGCAGCTCACAACCACTTGTAATTCTGATTTGATAGGCGTGCACAGACACAGACACAGGCACAGACACACACACACACACACACACACACACACACACACACAGTATCCTCTGACAAATTCCTACTCTGCCTCATACTGGCTCAGCCTAAAATTATTTTCTCAGGCAAAGCCCAGGATTTGTCTTTCCCCAAGTAAAAGTCCCTAAGAGATTTAGAAAATATCTCAGGGTGCTGGTTGGTCACTCTGGATGGTCTCTTCCCCAACCACTGCTGACAATACCATCCAATTAATTTATTTCAACATCCATTAGCAGTGGTTTTCAACCTGTGGGTCGTGACCCTTTTGGGGAATTCCAAACCAGATATCCTGCATACCAGATATATTAAGATTCATAACAATAGCAACATTACAATTATAAAGTAGCAACAAAATAAGTTCGTACTTGGGGGGTCCCTACAACATGAGACACTGTATTAAAGGGGCACAGCTTTAGGAAGGTTGAGAACCACTGCTTTAGAGAAAACCCTTGTGTGTACCATGAACAAGAAACTCAATTCCTCTGCACTCTGAAACTTGCACTCTGAAACCTTTAGATGGTTGACTTCCATCCTTGGGAAGAGGATTGGCTAGGATAGTATTCAGAAGATTAGTGCAAGAGGCAGGTGATTCCTTTCACTTTGGAAAAAAAAACACATTTAATTTCACTTTCATTTGTGTGTATATGTGTATCTGTGTCTGTGAATGCACACATATATACCGTTGCCCACAGCAGCCAGAAGAGGGCGTCAGATCTCCGGGAGCTGGAATTACTGGCAATTGTCAACTACTGATGATGGGGAAACTCTGAAAGAGCAGTATGTCTTCTTAACCAGTAAGCTATCTCTCCAGGCCCTATTTATTTATTTTTAAATCTGTGCCCCTGTGACCATTTCCTTGGGGGCTTAGCTCAGGTCTGAAAGGTGGGAGTGGCCAGCTGTCAGGAAGAAAGGAGCCACTTCACCTTGCAGCCAGTGTGCCCAAGAGATCCAGGGAATGCAGTGATCCCAGGAGAGCCAGGCTGTTGTTAGCACATCCCATCTGTGCTTTTTGCTCTCTCGTCTGCCCGTCCTGTCCTTCCACGGGGGAGAGAGCGACACCAAAGCCAGCCACTGAGACCCAATGCATCTCCAAGCTCGTGTCTCCTCTGAGCAACTCAGGGCTGCATCCCTCAATGCCCCTCCCCAAAAAAGGGGGGAAGTCCTCTGCTGCTCTGGGTACAATCTGAAGTCCCTGTGAAGCTCTCTCCATTATCTTGCTGCTCAGAGCATCCGTCAAGTGGGTTCTGTGTCCCTGGCAGGTTATTATGCGCTGAATTAGTGTGGTGAAATAAAAACGGGAATAAAGCTGTACTGTACTCTTAAATTGTTAAAATTTATTATAAAATGTGCATAGTTATTAACTGATTTTTTTTTCTTCATCCACATGCTTTGGCTGGCTCCCAGAGTCAAGGAAGATGAAAACTGACTCTTGTCAAAGCAAGGCCGAGAGACTTGGCCCTTGGAACTCTCCAGAGAGCTCCAAATGGGACACCACATTCTCACATTTGCCAGGAGCCCAGCCAGCTCCCTGGAGCTGTTTTCCCTCCCCAGGGCCTGAACGTTGTATATTTTGGTCCCTGAGAAAAGAAACCAGCTTGGTTACATCACTGAGAGCCTGGATAGATGAGATCCTCTGTTTCTTCCCAAAGCTGATGTGTTGGGATGCAGGCGATCCCCTGCCCTCTCTCAGCGAACCTGGTACCCATTCTTGGAGTTCAGGATAACTGACAGAAACTGGACTTTAGCGAGTCTCCTCTACCATCTTCCCAAGCTGTTCCCTTCTGCACCACTTCAGGCCCTAAAGAAAGGGCCATACATGGTTTTCCCGTGCCAGTCATAGCTGGCTTCCAATGGCTCCATTGTTGAGAAGGTCTCCTAGAGACGAGAGAGCATTTTCCCTGTCACTACACTCTAAGGGAATCTGGGTGCTGGGTTCCCTCTGCTTCAGATTCAGAGTAAAAAGATTCACAGAAGAACAAGGTGGAGGGGACCCTGCCTTTTCCAATTAAAAATGTTTATTGCAGTTATTTATGTGTGTGAGGAAGGATGTATATGGGCACACACACTATGATATACATGTGGAGGTCACAAGATATGTGTGGGAGTCCATTTTCTCCCAGTACCATGTGGATCCAAAAGACTGAACTCAGGTAGTCAGGCTTGGTGGCGGTGCCTTTGCCTGCCTGGATAAGCCATGCCACCAACCCCTGTCTTTCGATTTTATTTTATTTTTTTTGAGACAGGGCTTCATCAGGGACACATAGCTTGGCACTGCTGCCAGCAGGCTACAGAGTTCCTTTCCTCCTCGGGGACCTCCGCTCAGCTGAAGCCAGATCCCTGACTGTGACAGAAAGGGTTTCCAGAGTGAGCTAGATAGAAAGAAGGCTAGGGAGTTTGATTAGTAATAGGGAAGGCATAGTCTGTTCTTCACATGTAAGTGTTGGCAGGCAGGGTGGGAGGGGGGAGGGAGGGATAGGATCAGGGACTGGGAGGTAGACACTTAGAAAAGGAGAGAGGGAGAGGGAGAGGGAGAGGGAGAGGGAGAGGGAGAGGGAGAGGGAGAGGGAGAGGGAGAGGGAGAGGGAGAGGGAGAGGGAGAGGGAGAGGGAGAGGGAGAGGGAGAGGGAGAGGGAGAGGGAGAGACTGTTATCTAAGACACCGGTCAGTTTTCTTAAGGGCTATCAACCTTTGTTGTCTTTACAGTGGCAGTGTATATGAGTCTATGGTTTTCTTTTCTTTAAAAATCTTAAAATAACTTTATATTATTAAAACGACAACCCTTGCAAATAAACACCGTGCATCACCATGAACTAGAGCCAAAGTCCATCCATCTCAATTGTCTTCTGTGCACTTAGAACAGCATTCTGAAGCGGCTAGGCTTCACATTGGGTTTTACACTGTCACTATCAAATACATTGTTGTGCACGTATCCACCACCCAAACCAAAAAACAGCCCAGACAGAAGCAGGACTGGAAAACTGATTAGCTTTATATCTCCTTCATAACTCCTATTACCTGCATTCAGTGCCCCCTATCCGCTAGTATTTCATGTTAGACTCTACCCAGATGCACATTTGTTTACAATATGTGTATATTAACAGTAGGCTCTTCATATAAGGGAGAACGCGTGTGTTTTCCCCTCTGAGATTCTGTGGTCTCCCTTATTATTCTAAGTCCATCCATTTCCTGTAAAATTTGTCATTTTTCTATTTTAAGATCTGAATAATATTCATATATATATACACAATGTATATACATATATACAATGTGTATATATAATATATACACAATGCATATATACAGAATTATATATATATAATAACATATATATACAATGTGTGTATATATACATATATATGCATATGTATATAATAGTCATCATTTATTCACTGTTGATGGCCAACCAGTTTTATTCTGATTCTTTGCTATAGTGAATAAAGCAACATTAAAGAGGGGGATGTGCATATCTCTTCTATATAGTATGGTGTGTGTGCGTGCGTGCACACTCACATAGAGGTAAGGGGACAACTATGAGGAGCCCACTCTCTCCTCCCACCATGTGTGTCCCCAGGGATTGAACTCAGGTCATCAGGCTTGGTGGCAAGCCCTCTCTCTCTACCTGATGAGTACCTCACGGCTTCTCATTCTGTGGTTGTCTAAATTTCACAGCTATAATTTACAGTGATGTCTAAAGATTAATCAAAGTTTCAAGCATGAATTTGTATATATTTTGAGCTAGTTTACATCTTTCTTTAATTTTAAGTAATTTATTTTTGTAAATGAAGTTATCCAACGGGTTTCCAAGGTGTGCTCTTGACTTTGGGGGATGGGAGGGACGCTAATACAGTTCGACCCAAGGCCAAAAGCTTTCCAGCCGTAACCAAGCACAGTTCACTGGTCTCTCTCTCTCTCTCTCTCTCTCTCTCTCTCTCTCTGTGTGTGTGTGTGTGTGTGTGTATGTGCCACAACACTGCCGTGCCTTGAAAGAGGAGGGTGTTGCAGGCAGCTGCAAGCTGACTGATGTAGGTGCTGAGAAGAATCACATTTGGAGCTCCTGCAAGATCAGCTGGCATTCCAAGCCACCCAGCGTCTCCCTGGCCCTCATTCGCCATTTTGAATATCCTGTGTGAGAAAACACGGTATCTCTGTAGGCAGTTTTGACTTTGTTAGTTGTGCCGACATTTCTTGACTCATGGCAAGAAAGACAAACAAGATCCTAG
This sequence comes from Apodemus sylvaticus, assembly GCF_947179515.1. NCBI lineage: Eukaryota > Metazoa > Chordata > Mammalia > Rodentia > Muridae > Apodemus > Apodemus sylvaticus. The sequence goes on along the minus strand of NC_067493.1, from coordinate 38,972,297 downwards.
GGTGGCAGGCTTCCATTCCTTTCCCGTGTTCCCTCCATTTTTCCCCCTTTTGGTCTTAGTATCTTGCCCCAGTTTTACTGTGTAGCTCAGGTTATGTCGGAATGCGTTGTGTACCCCAGGTTAGCTTAGAACTTGTGATCCTCCTGCCTCAGACTCTAGAGTATTGGGGTTACTCTAGAGTATTGGTTATTACACTCAGCCTGCTGTGCAGTTGTTGTTGCTGTTGTTGATGCTGTTGTTGGGTTTGTTTTGAGACAGGGTATCGTGTAGCTCAGGTTGGCCTCAAACTTCCTATGTAAGTATGAGTGACCTCAAACTTCTGAGTGCTCAGACTGCAGACATCCTCTGCCACGCCCAGTTGATCTTGTTGGAGACTGAACTTGGCATGGTGAATCCTTAACTTACTCGGTACACCCCTGGCCCCAACTGCTCGTGTCAAACTAGGCTCCAGGTTGTGTTTTTCGGACTCTGGCTCCTCATGTACGCTTTGAATCGACAACAGCCCCTGTTGATTTATTGGCCTTGAGTCCTTACTGCCCCTGGAGACCATCAGCTCTCCAGACACACCTTGTGTTCTACTTGTGTAGAACTCCTGGATTTGGCTAAGCCTCTAGCTAGGGAGCCTCAGGGCTCCCAGCCTCTACCTTCCCAGTGTTGAGTGTCTCCTGCTGTGCTTGCTTCTGGAGCCTGGGAGGCAAGGATTTTATCCACTGAACCATTTCTTAACTGTTGTTGTTGTTGGTTTTTTGAGACAGAGTCTCTATTAGTTACTTTTATCACTTGCTGTGTCAAAAGTAACTTGAAGAGGGAAGGGTTAACCTTGGCTCACTGAGGGACATGGCCCACGGTGTCAAAAGTCTGCCAACCTATGTCCTATTGCATCTGTCATTAGGAAGCAGAGAGAGACGATGCTATGACTCAGCTTGCTTTCTCCTTTGAGTTCAGTCCAGGACCTCAGCCATGCCTTGGGCTGGTGGTGACTCCATATTTAAGGTGGATCCTCCCACTTTTATTAACTCAGCCTAGAAAGCCTTGTTCTGATGTGTCTCCTGGGTGATTCTAGGGTCTGTCAAAGGGACAATTGATTCTGACCATCGGTCTTGATTGCAGCTGGGTTTGAACTGGACTCTCTGGCCCCAGCGCCCGCCCCCCCCCCCCCCCCCCCCCCCAGGTGCTAGCATTACAGGTATGTCCCGTAGCCACTGGCTCTGACAGCCCGTGTTTCTGCAACTTCCAGGCAACTTCTACAACTTTGTTTTGTTGAAGGAAAACAAAATTGTACAATGGGAACTTAAGACATCTAAAGCTCCAGTCGGTCTTCCCGAACATTCTGAATTTTTCTTTCATTGCCCTTGAACCTAAGGAGACTCCATAGATACTGTGGGAAGAGTAATAACTGCTTGGTCCAGACTCAGTGATGGCTTCATTTCTTTCTCGTGCCCCTCGGGAGTGCGGTGTTGTGAACACGGAGGCTAACGAGATTACATGAACGCTTAATAAAGTGGAATTTGGTTAGTTTCATCAGCACCATCTCGCTGGCCAAGCCAGGCAGATTTTCTAGTTTTAGATGAGAGTCAGAGTTGCTGTTGCTGTGGACAGTGATTGCTGAAGAGGGTTCTGGAAGGGCTACCTCAACACTGCTGCGGCCCACTACAGAGAAATCAGGACTTGGCCTCCGGTTAGGTATCTCCACTGTTCCCGGACGGAGGCCGCGTACAGGGATGCACATTGAATTGGGAGGCACAATTAAGTGACTATGTAAGTGAATAGACAGAGTCAATAAGCAAAGAGAAATCTAGACCTGGAAAGCAAGGAGGGGCCAGGAATGGCGTTGGGTGGAGGTGGATTTTGCGGTAACCAGGAGCTTTCTCTTTCTGCCATCACAGAGGGAGGGAAGGTCCTACCACAGATACAAAAGGCAGGAAATCACATCCCAGGCTCAGGATCACTGCACAACACGGTTCTTACCGCTCAGAGAATCAGGGCGAGCTTCATCTGAGGTAAACGTGCGTGACCGTGGCTTGGGCCTGTGGGTTCTCATCGCCTTGGCTAGCACGTTCCACTGTGAAATGAGCAGAGGGTTTTCTATCATCATAGGATGAAAGAAAGCCATAAACCATTTGGCATTTTTCCAAAGATGTTTGTGGGGCCATCAGTTAGGCAGGTGGCAGCAAAGTGAGAAGCCTGCTGAACACTCAAATGCTGCTTGATGACATTCTTTTAAAAAATGGTTTATTATTATCATCACTATTATTATTATTATTATTATATATGTGTCTTCATGGGTGTTCTCACGTGTGTGGATGAGTTGTGGCACACACGTGGAGGTCAGAGGACATCTTTGTGGAATTAATTATTTTCTTCCCCCTTTATATGGGACATGGGGGATCAGACACTGGTCACCAGGCTTCTGTGACAACTGCCTCTGACCGACACTTCTGATGGTGTTCTTAGCTTGTGCATTGGTGGAAACTGAGGGTCCACTGAGTGGATTCAGTCCAAAGACTGATGGCTAAAAGGATGCTCAAGTGATCCGAAGCTAGACTAAGATAATTGGATCCAGTTTTGCACAGGAGCAAAGTCCTAATTAGCCGATCAGCCTTGTATAACCTTTAACATAGATGTGGCCATTTCCACCCCTACCCCCCTTTCCGGCAACTTCAGTTCACAAGAGGCACAGCAATTTCTTATCACAGAGATAGAGAAGAATGCCCCCCCCCCCCACACACACACTGGGTGCTCTTCAGGAGGAGAACTTACCAGCAATGCTGCAAGCATCCTTCCAGGGCACCTGCCGTGGGGTTTGACAGCTGCCTCTGTAGCATATGTCAAGATACAGGGATGCATCAGCCGGCTCTTTATTGTTGGGACATCTTTCAAGGGGCGACTTACTTTGGTTCGTGGTTTCAGAGCATCCAATCTGTGGACGTTTGGCCTCATTCTTTTTGAGCCTGTGGCAAACATTGGGATAGGGAGGGTGTGGTGGAGTGGTCTGCTCCCCTTGGGATGCCTGGGGGTGGGATGAAGGAAGAAGGAGAAAGGGGCAGAGAGAGAGAGAGAGAGACAGAGACAGAGAGAGAGAGAGAGACAGAGAGACAGAGACAGAGAGAGACAGAGAGACAGAGACAGAGAGAGACAGAGAGACAGAGAGAGAGAGACAGAGAGACAGAGAGAAAAAGAGACAGACAGAGACAGAGAGACAGAGAGAGACACAGAGAGAAAGAGAGATAGAGAGAGAGAGAAGAGAAAGTCAGTATATGAGAATTACAGTACCCCCCTTCCAAAGCATTCCCTGAACCCTGCTACCTAACTTCTTACTAGGACCCACCTCCTAAGGGTTCCATCACCAACCAAGCCTACCATAGGCAAGGCACCAATGTGGGGAATGTTTAAGGCTCGAAGCACAGCAGAATCATGGTTAGGAAGGGGGCGATCCCCAAACAGTCTCTGTAGGTCTGAGTTAACCTTGTGTAAGTACACAAGCGTTTACATGTGCAGAAGTGTGTGCACGTGTTCACACTTATTTGTACATGCACATGTATGAGAAAGCCAGGGGTGGTGCATGTGGTTAATGCCAGTTCCTGGGAAGCAGAGGTAGATAGATATCTGTGAGTTCTCAACCTGCACGACCTCCAGAGAGAGTTTGAGGCCAGCCAGGGCAACATAGTGAAACCCTGCCTCTGAAAACATTTTAAAAGTCAAAAATATAAAATAAGAAAAATGAAGCTACTTCTTGTAGAAAGGGGTCCCTGTTACTACTGCTAATAGATTTTCAAGTTATTGTTCACACGGAAGGACTTGACTCTAGGTAGCTGTTCTCATAGCAGTGTGAGCATCAAGCAATGGATTCTGAGGTAATTCTTCTTGACAGAATTTGGAGGGCAGTTGCCCAGCACCACTGGTTGGGTACAATTCCATATGTTTTAACAGTTGGTAGAGCAGGAGGGGGGTACTGGATTTGGGTCATGCAAACTGAACAGGTGACCAGAACAACTTCTGGAACAGAACGCTCTTTGGGGGACAGCCAGCACCAGATTACCTCATAAGGGCTGGCATCCCATGTGATTTGCTGGACAGTGTCCATTTTGATTGGTTGTAGCCTATGTTCTACAGGTTATTGACTGGAGCAGGCTAGAAGAATTGGATCCCTTGGGTTAGAGGATTAGCTCAGTTCGTAGGTCACCTGCCTAGTATGACAAAGCCCTGGGCTTCTGTCCCAGAACCACTTTCCCCACGTGTGGTGGGGCATGCCTGAAATCCCAAGCATTCAGGAGTTTGGGGTAGGTGGGTCAGAAAATCAAGGCATTCCTTGGCTACATAGAAAGTTCAAGGCCAGCCTGGGTTATATGAGACTTTATCCCAAAACAAAACAAAACAAATTTAGAATCCAATTTTTAAAAAATTAAATAAAAATTTATATATATATATATATATATATATATATATAATACACACACACACATACACATACACACACACACACACATATATATATCATGACGTATGTGGAGGTCAGAAGACAACTTGGGGGAGGGGGAGCCTGTTCTCTCTTTCCACCATGTAGACACCAGGGCTCTTTTGGCCAGTGCCAAGTAACTTTCCTGGCTGATCCATTTAACCATTCTACATCTTCCTTCCTTCCTTCCTTCCTTCCTTCCTTCCTTCCTTCCTTCCTTCCTTCCTTCCTCCCTCCCTCCCTCGCTCCCTCCCTCTGTCCCTTCCTTCCTTCCTTCCTTCCTCCCTCCCTCCCTTCCTTCCTCCCTCCCTCCTTCCCTCCCTCCCTCCCTCCCTCCCTCCCTCCCTCCCTCCCTCTGTCCCTTCCTTCCTTCCTTCCTTCCTTCCTTCCTTCCTTCCTCCCTCCCTCCAACCCTCCCTCCCTCCCTCCTACCCTCTGTCCCTTCCTTCCTTCCTTCCTTCCTTCCTTCCTTCCTTCCTTCCTTCCTTCCTTCCTTCCTTCCTTCCCTGTGCAGACAGCAATTCTGCTTTGATCCCTGGGGTGTGCGTGAATGCTATGCTGTGCAGACTCTGGGTTCTGTGGGAAGGATCTGAGCAGTGCTGATTGACTCGTGTGCTGGGTTTCCTTGACTGGGCGGTTTACCTGGCTGAATGGCCCATTCCCTTGGGCCTCAATAAGCTGTTTGGAACTTGCCCGATTTGTCTACTTTATGGGCAAAGTTTGCCCCTCTAAGAAAACGTGCTCACCTTCTGCAGCTTTCTCCTTTTCTTCCCAGTGTCATCAGGGTCAGAGCCAGGACTCTTGTCAGTTAGGCTCAGCTCCGGACCTCAGTAGGTCGATTAAATGAATAACCCATACTGGAAAGCAGAGAAAGGTTTATTCAACCTCGTCATATCGAGAAGAGGAACAGAGAGGTCCAAGGACATTCCCTCCCACCCCTGCAAGTCATCTTTGGGGTCCCGACTTGAGATTTCAGTTTAAAGAACAAGATGATGGTTAAGAGCATCCTTTCAGAGGACCTGAGATTGGTTGCCAGTACCCACTTCAGGCAGTTCACCATCATCTGTAATTCCAGCTCCAGAGGATACAGCTCCCTCTTCTGGTCTCTTCTGCCACCTGCAGCATTCACACGTGCATATAACCACACACAGACACACATTCATATACATAACTAAAACCAAAAATAATTTTTGAGAGAGATTGTGCAAATGCATGAGAAGTTTATATAGCTAATCCTATTGTGGGCGCGGTGTGGTCCTCCCATCATTGACCCCTCATTGTCTCAGCTCGTTTCTCATGCAAAGTAGTCTGACAAGTGGGGGAACTCTGTGAAATCTCCTTCTTGGAGGTGTGTTACCCATTCAGGCAGGCTCCAGGCTTCAGATTTTTCTTTATAGGAGAACTTGACGATTGGCAGGGGTCGGGGTTGGGGTCGGGGTCTATTGCCTTAATAATCTGATAGCTAAATGGAGTGGCATACGCCTCAGGAATATTTTTTATTCCTGGGGCTGAGGAGATGGCTCAATGGATAAAATACTTGTGTGAAGACTAGAATTAAGATCCTGAGAATCTACACAAATGCCAGGCAGGTGGGCTGGTCCCCCTATTACTCCAGCACTTGGAAGGCAGAGCTAGGGCATTCCCCAGAGCAAGCTGGCTAGCTAGCTAGAGTGATATAATCTGCCAGTTCTAGGTTTCATATGGGTCTGGGGTCATTTAGGGATTCACCAATCTGACCATGAGTAGATTTTAATAAATAAGAAGCTTTGTGAAATACTGACCAAGAGTGCACCCAAGACTCAGGCTCAGAATTACATCAGGCAGGGGCTATAAAGGCAAAATTCACAAGGCTACTTACTTCCTGCCATTGTGCAATTAGAGGCAAGGGCAATCCTGACATATTTCATGCCTATATGCAAGAAAGCATGCGTCCCGTGCACCTGGGGCAACCACGCTTGTTTACAGAAGTGAAAACATACGGTTTGTGATCCAGGAAGTTATCTGTCCTTGGAGAGAGTGTGACTTACAGGTTACAGGCAATTTTGTTTTATAGATCTCTTAAGCACAATAATTTAATAATGTTAGCCATTATAGGTTTGAATGAGAGACCCTGTCTCAGTAAATAATACAGAGGACCAGTGAGATGGCTCAGTGGGTAAAAGTGATTGCTGCCAAGCCTGATGTCCTGAGTTCTATCCCCATGGTAGAAGGAGAGAACCAACTTCAACAAGTTGTCCTCTGACCTTCACACATGAGCCAAACATATGCACATATATGCTTCTCCCCTTAAATATAATAAATAAATATTTGAAGAATAAAATTAGTATATAAACAAGCAAATAGATAATAAACAATTGAGGAAGATAAGTTAACAGCTGACCTTGGCACTCACATGCACATACAGGCATGCCTACATACATCATGTGAACATACACGTAGACACATATGCACTGTGTGGGGTGGGGATCCTGTCATCAATTCCTGCCAGTGTGGTGACAGTCCCTAGCATGTCCCCTCACTTTCTAGTTTCTGGTGTTGTTCTCAACTCTGAATTCTTTTAAAAATAGAATTATTTTAAGTGTGTGTGTGTCTGTGTGTGTGTGTATAGCAGTGTCTGAGGAAGACAGAAAAGGATTTTGGGTCCCTTGGATCTGGAGTTATAGGTTGTTGCAAACCCTGCATTCTGTGATCCAAACTGGTCCTTTGCAAAACCAGCCAGTGCCTTTAACTACTGAGCTGTCTGCAGCTCCAACTCTGAATTCTGATTGTCCAAAGCCGCAATTCCCACTGCCCTTGGGCAAAAGCCATAAGCCAGAAAGTCCCTGGACAGACATCTTCTTCTTTTCCTCGTATCACTGCCCCTCATTTCGTCCCTCTTCTGGCCATACATGCTGATCTTTGTATGAGAGAGTTGGTCAAATATGAGCTATTGTGTTTTAAGACGTAGCACGCGATAAGATAAATGGATACGGTCATTTTAGATAGTAAGGCACACTTTGATGGGAAGAAATAGGGCACAGTATGTGCAGAAAGTCACACAGGAGCTCAGGGACTGGAAATTGCCTCTAAGAGGACTTGACATTGAGAGAGGCAGGTATGTGCTGAACGGAAACTGGGGGACAGGAGATAATCTGATATTCTGGAGGACTAGAGAGGCTGAATATGCCCTTCGCTGAGGTCTGGCAGAGTAGAGAGGCCAGATGTGCCTGAGCTGAGGCCTGGGGGATGGAAGAACCTAAATCAGTACCAAGTGGAGGCCTGGGAGATAGAAAAGCATGTGCTAAACTGAATCCTGGGAGTTGAGAGAGGCTGAGTATGTGCTATGCTGATACCTGGGAGATGGAAGAGTCTGATTTTGCCTGGGCTGAGACATGAAAGACAGAAGAGACTCCGTGTGCATGGCAGGGACACAGATACCCCAGTTAGAAGCATCTGATTCATGGATGCTGAGGTATTCATGAACCGACTTAGGGACCACAATACACACAGTGGATGCGGCTGGGGTAGCAGCCAGGGAGGGGACGACAGATTAGGAGAGGGTTTTTAGTAAGGTACTGATTGCATTCTGGCTTACACTTTAGTAAAAGGAAGGCTCTGCAGACAGTAAGATGAAAGCAGAGAGCTGATGGTACCCTAGGGGACAGGCCAGTCTCCAGGGAGTGACAAGCCTGCAGCAGTGCTGCAGTGTGGGAAGTGAACACCAGGGGGCAGTGCTGAGCACCATTGAACACCATCCCAGAGCCAAATAGCAAGATAAACTTGATCTAAGTCATTCCTCAGAGACTGCTTCTTAGGGTAACAAGCAATTTGAAGTCATGGGAGCTCAATCCTGCAGGGCTCTCTTTGCATGTGTGTGTGTGTGTGTGTGTGTGTGTGTGTGTGAGATATATGCTTTTGTACATGTTTGTGACGGTATGCATGTATGCTTTTACCTGAGTTTGCTCTGGCCAGAAACGGATATTGGGTGTTTTCTTCAGTCCCATCACCGTGAATAATTGTTTTCTTTATTATGTTTTTGTGTGCATTGAGAGGCATGCATGTGCCACAGTGTGAATATGAAGGTCAGAGGACAACTTGTAGGAGTTGACTCTCTCTTTTCATTGTGTGGGTCCCAGGAGTCGAACTTGGGTCATAAGACTCCTTTACCCGCTGAACCATCCGACTACTACTCTACCTTATTTTGTAGACAAGGTCTCTCACTGACTTGATCTTTCAAAGATTTTGTGCAGGCAACCACAGCTGCTGTGAACTCATGTGTGAGACAGTCTGGTTATGTCCAGAGGACGTTGTTTCCATCCCGTCCTCCATGATGGTCCAGTGGGCAAAGGTGCTTGCCACCAAGTGGTGGGTGACCTGAGTTCGATTCCCAGGACCACACAGATGTAGGAAAGACCCAATCCTCACAAATTGTCTTCTTACCTCCACCTATGCACAGTGGCATGCACCCTACCTACTCCAGGCACACAGATAAATAAATGTAAGTTAAAAATTGGGAAAAAGTATGAGTTTTTTTCCTATGACAACTTGGGAACATAAAAGCTTGAACTACTGGGAGTTCAATCCAGCAAGGCTGATTGAAGATGTTGTCCATACAGAAGGATCTTGTGGACTTGAGGGGGATTATTGTGTAAGCTGGGAGACTAGCAGGGGAAGACACTTGCCCCGGGTGACTGTATGGCTAGTGACTTGTGTATACCCCATGAGTATGGAAACTGTACCATTCTCTAGAGCCCCAGAGGATATCAATCATCTCCACCCCCTCCCAAAGATCCTTCTCAAAGACCAGGAGCAAGGAAACAGAAGTCGGAGACCTGGGGATCCCCTGGGTGGAGCCTTACCGTCCCAGTTCACTGCCAGTGTGCCTGTGTGGATGACCCTGACCCCCGATGCATGCATGAGCCCCGCTCCAAGCATGACTTACAAACATGGAGTGTGAATGGCTTCTTCGTTCTCGAAGTCCCTGCCAAATTGACATCAAGAATAATCGGCATTTAGAGACTAATTACACATCTGGATGAATCTGTTTCAGTCTACTGGATTGGACATAATCATATTAAAATATAATGAATACATTCAAACGCACAATGCCTGATTAAGTAGTCACTTAGGAGCCGGAGCAGTGAGAGGCTGGCTGGTAACCAAGAGAAGCGCTGTGTGAGCATCGGGATGGCAGCTGCAGGCTCAGAATGGATTCCCTGGTCACTTCTGTTTTAGGTTCCCATTTGTTCTTGATGCCCTGACTCAGGTCTGTCCACACAAGCTCAAGTGCTTTTCCCAGCTTGGTTTTTGTGTTGTTTGGGAAGTAAAGAGGGAATGGGGGTGTGTGTGGGCTTTTGGGACACCAGCTGCCCTGTGATCTCAGCTCTGGGTAGGCTGAAGCAGGAGGACTCTAGACTGTCAGAGCAGGAGGAGGAGAAAGGGGAAGAAGAAAGGGTGGAGGGAAGAGAAAGGAAAGGAAGGAGAGGGAAAGAGAAGAAAAATGTCTGTTGTCCTTGCCCAGCTAGACCCCAGCTAGGGCCCTCCAGCTATACTAAGCGTGTCCCCTAGTTTCCCAGGGGAGACTCTGAGTCTCAGGAATCCCCAGGAAGCCAGCCTTCCTTCTGACAGCTGAACTGGTTGGTACCCAAAGTGTGTTTGGGTCAAGGACCCCTTATTTCTACTGACCTGCCCTGTGCCCAGGCCTTGGCTTCAGTTCCCAGTGTCATTCTGGTGCTGGACAACACTGTACCAGCCCAGCCAGGAACTTCCTGTGTACCAGTAGGGCAAGAGTTGACTGGACCGGTCACCATTTTGGAAGACATGCATGTGTGTGTCTACATGCAAACACACATGTAGACACACACACACATACACACACATGCACACAAATGGTCCTTCAGAGGTAGACCCAATATAATGTCCTTTGAGGGTGGGGGAGGTTTAGAACAACTCCCACTTATCCCTCAAGGCTGGCCAATGCTTCCAGGATGTTTTAGGTGCTTCAGGAAGTGGGTGGGTAGCTTCTTGGGGGGAAGATACTAAAAGGATGATAATGGGTACCTGGTACCCGGCCATTATCATAGAACTCAAGCTTCAGGATTTGCACCCAGACATCTGTTTCCCTTCCAGGAGATGAGATGGGAAGTTGACATAAGTACTTCCAGGAGAGACCCTGGGGTGAATTATCCTCAGAAATCTTATCAGGAAACCAGGTCACTGGTAGTTTGGAGGACAGAACCATTTTTATTAGGAATCAACTGTTGGTTCCCAAAAAGTCTAGGGGGCTTCTCAGGGCTCAGAAGAAGCATCTTGTTAGATGTGGGAAGGGGGTGGTGTTGAAGGTCCAGGCATTTTGCTGGGTGGTTACACTTAGTAGCCATGGGGAGTCCTGGACTGGGAAGGATGTCTTGGCTTTACTATTCTATCTGTGTCTCCTTCTCCTTCTTTGTGCCTGTCTCTCCTGTGTCTGTCTGTCTGTCTGTCTGTTTCATGGTTTGAATGAGAAATGTACCACACAGGCTTATATGCGGTGTTTGGACCCTTGGTGCCCAGTTAATGCCGCCATCTGGGGAGGTAATAAACCCTTTAGGAGGCAGCGCCTTCTGCAGGAAGTACCTCCCTGGGGGTAGGATTGACTGATATAACCTGGCCCTACTTCCTCCTCTCTCTCCACTTCCTGAGTATGGTTTCAATGTGACCAGTCAGCTTCTTGCTCCTGTCACCATGCCTCCTCACCATGATGGACTGTGTCCCCCTGGAACTGAGAGCCAAAATACACTCTTTCTACCATAAGTTCTTTTGGGGGGTGAGGGGTAAGATTATTTCTCTGATGCAACAAGAACATAATGGAGCAGATGTATATGTATGTGTGCAAGGATCGGTGGTCAGATATAACCTTCGCCTTTGGTGGCACTTCTCAGGTTCTACCCACCCTGTTTAGTTTTCTTTTTTTAAGACAGGGTGTCTTTATTATGCAGCTCTGACTATTCACTGTAGACCAGGCCAGCCTCAGCTCACAGAGAGCCACCTGCCTCTGCCTCCTGAGTGGTAGGATTAAAGGCATGTGTCTCCGTACCTGACCTGCCTTGTGTGTTGTTTTTAAATGTATATATAATTTATTTACTCTGGGTATGCATACATGCTGTGCATGGGAGAGAGGAGAGAGAGGAGAGAGAGAAAGAGAGAGAGAGAGAGAGAGAGAGAGAGAGAGAGAGAGAGAGAGAGAGAGAGAGATATGGAGGTCAAAAGACAGCCTTAAGAATATCTCTCCTGCCACATTGTAAGTCTCGGGGATTGAATTCGGGTTGTCAGTTCCATACACAAGCACTTCTAATATCTGAGTCATCTCACTGGCTTGACCTTGTTCTTTGAGACAGGGTCTCTCACTGAACCTGAAACTCACCATGTAGGGTAGACTAGCTGGCCAGTGAACCCCAGGGACCTTCCCATGTCTATTACCCCACCAGAATAGGATTACCATTGTATTCTGCCATGTCCATCTTAAAAAAAAACAAAAACAAAAACAAAAACAAAAAAACAAAAAAACCCTTTCTTTTTGAATTGTTTGTCTGCTCACTATATACAATCTGCCTTCAGTGCCTATAGAGGCCAGAAGATGGCGTTGATTCCCTTGAACTAGAATTACAGGTGGTTGTTATGTACCACAGCGGCCCCGGGGTGGGGTGGGGTGCTGGGAATCAAACTCAGGTCCTCTGGATGAGCAGTCTGTGCTTTTAACCACTGAGACATCTTTCCAGCCCTTGTCCTGATTTTAAAATGCTGGCTCTGGGGACTGACTTCGGGTCCTCAAGCTTGTATGGCTAACATTGTACTGACTGAGCCCCTCCCCGCCACCCGCCAGCACTGTTCTTAGAGCTGGCAGCAAGGGGAGGGGGAGGGATCCTGAGGGTGTGGCTTCTGGCTGGAAAATTTTGCTCTGTGATGGGTTTTCTTGCTTGGAGCTTCTTTGACACCCAAGGCCACCCCAGCAGCCGGAACCATTGTTCCTATGGGGAGCTGCCTTCCCCGAGGCCATATTCCTGAGGCACCATGGCCAAGGTCCAAGTCATTAAGTGGATTGAACTCTCAAGTCTGATGCCAGCGAGCATGGACAGCCTCCTAAGAGAGCACTGAGCGGTTCCACCGCCAGGTCTGCAGCTCCATCTTTCCTGGTGGCCACGCTGCCTGGAGGAGTTTGACAGAGAAGGATTCTGCCTAAGGGCGCCAGCTGAAAAAAATCTTTGGAACCCCGTGGTTCCCACCAGTCACGTGGCCCTCATGGTGCTAGCTCTCCCTTGGCAACTTGAACCAGATTTGAAAATAAAATGTCACTTTTAAAAAATGTCTACTGTCAGCACATGGAAAATTTGTTTTTCCTGTTGAACTTCACGAGATGACTAGAGGCGACTGAGAGAGTCTAGATGCGTGCTTTGTGCGTGGGGAGCGGGTGTCAGAGCATGTGAATCAGCGAGTCACCGGGGGTGGGGGGGGGCATGTGAGCCGTGTGGCATCGCTCAGGTGGGGGACAGCGTGTACAGTGGCGTCAGCCGTGGGGGCGCAGTGTCAGGGTATGGGAGTACTTGGGTGTGTGAGAGTCAAAGGAGGAGTTTCAGGTCTGAGGTGACTGGGGGGGGGGGTGTTCATTCCCAAGGACTGACTGGTGGTGTTGTGTGAGTATGTGTGTGAACCAGCACTGTTCTCTTAAGTGTGTGCCCAGAGAGATGTACTGTGACTGTGTGTCTGAGATTTAGTGTGTGTATGTGTGTGTGTGTGTGCCTGTGGTGGGACACTGTTCCTGAGGAAACCTGAACAAAGGTCTGTTCACCCCAGATAGGGAACTGATGACAGACCAGGGTAATTAAACTACCACAGTCCAACTTGCTGAAGCAGAGGATATATTGCTGTGTCACTAAAAGCCACCCAAGCATGGGTGATGACTCATGAAAGCTGGAATCTGAAGCTAACTGCACAACAGGTCAGACATTCCCTTCTTTCCAGCAGTTCTAACGGCTTAAATCATTTGTAGGGAGGGAGAGGCTTCCTTTTTGTTTCTTGTGGTGAAACAGGCTGACTGAAAGCCACCTAAGGGAGCGTGATGGTTTGTATATTCGAGGCCCAGGGAGTGGCACTATAAGAAGGTGTGTCCCTGTTGGAGTAGGTGTGTCACGATGGGTGTGGGCTTTAAGACCCTCATCCTAGCTGTCTGGAAACCAGTATTCTGCTAGAAGCCTTCACATGAAGAAGTAGAAAAACTCTCGGCTCCTTCTGCACCATACCTGTGTGGATGCTGTCATGTTCCCGTCTTGATGATAATGGACTGAACCTCTGAACCTGTAAGCCAGCCCAAATTAAATGCTGTTCTTATAAGAGTTGCCTTGGTCATGGTGTTTACAGCAGTAAAACCCTAACTAAGACAGCGAGCAAAGGTTTTTTTTTTTTTTTGGCTCATACTTCCGGATTACAGTTTATTGTTGCACAAAATAAGGAACTTGAAGCAGAAACCATGAAAAATAGGCTGTTTGGTGTTGTCCAAGCTTAGTTGACTTTCTTCTAGAGACTAAGACCAACAGCCCAGAGAATGGTGCTGTCCCCAGTGGACTTGGTCCTTCTTACATCGATGAACAGTTGAGATGATCTCCCACAGACATGTTTACAGGCCAGCCTCATCTGAGTAACCTGTCAACTAAAATCTCCTCCTTGGGTGCCCCTCGGCTATGTAAGGTTGAAAGTTAAAGGTGACTAGGGCTTATGAATCTGCTAAGTTTCAGAGACATCTTGAGACTTACTGGTTGTTTACTTCCTGAGTCATCAGGAGCTTCCCTTTGGGGTGGACTGTTTCAGCCCAGAGGAAATTTGTTATAATACTGTGTTACGGTTTGACAGTGAAGTTATCTCTCTAAGAGCTCACATGTCCAAGGCTGGGTTCCCAGTGCGGCAGTGTTCAGAGCTGAGACTTTCTGGAGATGATCAAATTCTGAAGGCTTCAGTTTCATGAATACATTAACCTAACGACAGAGTCATAATCCGATGACATCATTGGAAAGGAGTGGGTCTTTAAGGGGTGGCAATCAGGTGAAGAAGTACATCACTAGGAGATGGTTTTTGAAGGACCCACCAAATCCCTGGCCACTTTCAGCTTCCCTCTCTGCTTCCTGTCTGCCATAGGGTGAGCAGCTTTGCTTCATCATGTTCCTCCATGATGTTCTACCTTACAACAGGGCCAAAAGCAACACACAGGCTATTACAAATTGATACCTCTGCAGCCGTGAGCCAAAATAAACCATTCCTGCTTTTTTGGATCTCCCTAAGCATTTGTCAGTGGCGAGACTCAGGGAAAACACAGCGTTTTGTGCTGCTGCTTCTGTGTGTGTGTGTGTGTGTGTGTGTGTGTGTGTATGATCACACACACCTTGTTTAGTAATCTGGACTTGAGTAGCTTCTTCTCTGAATGGACTCATCCTTTGGGACATTCCAGCCCAATCACTTAATTGTATCTCCAGTCCTCCTTTTACCTAAAAATTATTTTTTATTATCCTGTACATGTGCATGCTGTGCATGTATGCATGCATGATATGTGTGTGTGTGGGGGGGGGTATGGAGGGTGCTAGTGTGCCCTGGAGCATGCGTGGAGGTCAAAGAACAACTTCACAGCTTCAGTTCTGGTTCTTCCCCTCCACAATTGCACGCATTCCAAGATTGACCCCAAGTTGCCTAGTAAGCCTCCTTATCTGCTGTCATCTCATGGCTTTTCCTTTTACTCTTTAGTTTGAAACAAGCCTGTCACTCGGTAGCCCAGGTTGCCCCAGCTCTACAGCTTGGGCTGGCCTTGAACTCACTCTGCAGCCTATGTAGACCTTGCGTCCACAGCTTGCAGCCCTCCTGAGTAGCTGAGACTTGGGCACACCCCATTGAGCCCCGGCAAGGCTTCCTCCTTGGCTGAGGAAGGTGAGGGTGTAGGGATGGGACCCAGATCTCACACATGTTGGGCAAGCGTCCACCACTGAGCTCCACCCCTAACACAAATACGTATGTGAAGCACTGGGCTTTGTTGCAAGTAGTTGGCATCTGCTGTTGCTCATTTTATAGTGCTTATGCTTAGGCCAAGCCTGAGGGTATGAATGGAAAAGTACCTAGAAAGATTAAAGTTGCTTCCAGAGGCCCAGATCTGTTTGTTATATAATATTCTCTAGTGACATTGAACCCTTATTAATAACTAAACATCTGTCAGTACTATAATTCTATTTCTGGTGCCATGGTTGTGTCTACCATTGTCTTGTGTAAACATGGAAGGGCAGGTGTGAATTATTTAGGCAACCGACTTTGAGTAAATAACCACTCAGTACTGTTTCTGGCAGTAAGTTTCTTGTCAACTCCTTGCAGGGTCTCAATGTCTTCGCTGATGCTCCTTTGATGTACCCCCAAATCTCTGACCACATCATCCTGGACCCCCGATGCGGCTGCCTGAGCAACCTGGAGATGGGAAGCCTGAGAATGAGACAAAGGGGGACCAAGAAACCCCCGAAAGGGGAGAGGAGCCACGGAGAAGCCCAGCCCCCGACTTCCCCACTTGGCAAGTCTCCCCCCAACCCCAAATCCCTGGATCTAGATTGCTTTGCAACTCCCAGGTAGGGGAGTAGGGGTGGGGTCTGAAAGCCTGTGATGCCCAGGGTCCAGGGGAGAGAGGAGAGTCTGTGAAAAGTTCCCCATGGAGGCAGGGGTGGGGGGTGATGGGGGTGGGGATAGGGGCTTACCAAAGGATGAGCTATCCAGAAGGAAGCAGAGTTTATGTGGATTCTGGAGGTGGTGGGTTTCCACGGACTCTGAGATTCACTCTCAAGGCAAGAGGGTGTGGCTGCAAACTCACTATCAGTAATGCCTTTGTGAGGGTGTGGGCTGTTATGAAACAGATGTCACTTGCAGAATACAGAGTAAGTGACAGCGTGGAGACAGACCCTTTACATGGGTCATTTTAATTAATTCTCAAAATATTCCCGTGAGGACTTTTAAAGTGTGTGTGTGTGTGTGTGTATGCATCCAGAGTACTGGATACTGAACCTAGGATCTTGTGCATATTATATCAGTGCTATAGAGGTCCTTATTAGGGGATTTTGGGCAAGTGTCATAAACCCTTCTCCCCTAAGTTGTTTTGTTGGGGTATTTTATCACAGCAGCATAAATGAAAGCAAAATGGCATCCTAAGATCCTCCAGGCCTCATAGACAAAAATGGATGAACAGGTTTTCAGCCTCCAAACCAAGGAGCCAGAGTCCTTACAAGTCAGGACAGCTAGCTCTCCAGGGGATCACCATTGCAAATGGCTGCAACTTAAATCTTAATCTATCAACTCAGTATTTGGCCTTGGAGATATACAGATGCAATTTTATCACTCAGGAGAATGAGGCAGGGGGATTGTGAATTTTATATCAGCCTGGAATACAAAGGGAAAGGGGGGAGTGAGCAAAACTTACCATATTTAATGTGGGAAAATCCACATCATCTATGGACTAATCCATCCCAAAGGGTTTATTTCAGCTCACAACCCTTGGTTCAGAGTTCATCATTGTAGTGATGCTGAAGAAGAACTTTAAATAGTCATATTACATCCACAGCCAAGAGCAGAGAAGAATGAACGTGAACATGGTTTCTCCACTCTTATGCTGCCCAGGATCTCTGCCTAGGGAATAGAGCCTCCCATGGTAGGTTGGCTCCCCCACTCCCCAGCCATTAATGAAGACAATCCCCATAAGCATGCCCACAGACCAACTTGAGCTAGACTGTCCCTCCCTGAGTCTCTTCCAAGGCGATGCTAGGTTGTGTCAAGTTGACAAAGCTAACTCTCAGAGAACTGGTCTTGAGTGACTCCTGTGTAGTTGGTAATACAGACCTTAAAAAAACAAAACAGCAAACAAACAAACAAACAAACAATCCGGCAGAGAGATGTGCAAATAGCTTAGACAAAATACAGCTTAGCAAACAGCTCTACTTCTAGGGTGGTTCAGCGGGCCAATCTGAAGGAAACTGTTCTCTCTGGGGAGAAGTGGATGCGTACTATTGATATATAAGCTAAAAATAACCAATCTTCCAAACAAAGTGTTTTTAGTTTTTTGAAATGAAAATGTGTAGACAAAGCAGGGATCTAGAATGTATGAGTCATTAAATTGCTGACTCTCAAAGCAATGGAGATTCAAAGGGCACTTTCTCTCTCTCTCTCTCTAGTTCTCCCTCCCACCCCTCTTCTAAATAGCTTTGATAAAGAGTCTCTTCATAAACAGGTCCCACAGACTGCCCCGTGGCCTTATGGTCCTACACAGCAAGATGCTGAAGGAACTCAATTCCTTCTTGCCTGGTTGTTAAGCTAGCCTTGGTTGCTAGGCTGATGTCAACAACTCTAGTTGTTCCTTGGGGGAGGGGCACCCTCATCTTTCTTCTTTGTGCCTCCCTTTCCTCTATATGAGCAATCAATCATACATTCATTCCCTCTGCTCTTGACTGTGAATTTAACACGGCAGTGTAGGTCTCCATGGCCCCTACACTGAGTGCCGCTCTCTCCCTCAATGCTTGGCTCGGTGGTACCCAACTCATTAGAACTAAGAAGGATGCTGTGGCATGGAGCATCTCTAAGGGAGCTGTTTTCACTGGAGCGTGTGTAACACAAGGCACAAGAGCAAGATGAAGCATCTCTGGTTCATCTTGAATTGTATTAGAAGGGCTAGGTCTGGACAGTAGAGTTTTGAGGTGTGTGTGTGTGTGTCTGTATGTGTGTGTCTGTGTGTGTGTGTCTGTGTGTCTGTGTGTGTGTAGGGCAGAGGACAGTGTTAAGTATCATTACTCAGGAGCTGTCTCCTTGTTTTTTGAGATAGAATCTCCCACTAGCCTGGACCCCGATGATTATTCTGTGCTAACTGGCCAGTGAGTCCCAGAAGTCTGCTTGTTGCCACCATCCCAATACTGTAATTACAAGTGTATATCACTAAACCTGGCTTTTTATGTGGGCGTTGGGATCAAACTCTGATCCTCATGCTTGCAAGGCAACAACCATTATACTGACTGCACTATCATTCCTTTCCCTCACTTGTCTATCTGTGTGTGTATGTATATAAGCATGTATGAATGTATGAATGTATGTATGTGATGTATGTATGTATGTATGTATATATGTATGTATGTTTATATATATGGCTATTTATTTATTTGAGACATGGTCTTCTATGTATTCTATGTTGGCATCAGATTTGCTTTGTGTTATGTAGTCAAAGATGACCTTGAACTTCTGATTCTTTTACTCACCCGCCCCCCACCAAGTCTGTCATTGGGGATGAAGTTACAGCAGTAGAGGCTTGATGCATCCAACTAGCTATATTATCTGCACAGCCAAGAGCAACAGCTTACTGCTTAGCTAATGTTCTCTACTTTTTAAAATACTGCTCATAAATAGGGAATGTTGTTTTTGAGGTGAGTCTTCTTACTTCAACAAACCCAACTGAGAACGTTCTCCACAGGTGTACCCATGATCCAGACAACACTTCATTGATTCCTCTCAGGTGATCCCAGGTTGTATCAAGTTGACAGTGAAAACTAATCACCACAGTCCCTATTTCCAACAAACAAACATAGCTCTTTTTTTGGTCACATGCTTTTATTCATCAAGGCGCCATTTAGCTCTAGGTGGATGTATAGATTTATATGGATGTTGGAGAGGAAGAGATGAATAATGGTTTCCCCATCAGCTTACAAGATCATGAGGGAAATAGGTTAAGTTTATGTATTAGGGTGAATCTAAGATCAGGATGTGTCTTCACTCTCATCCAGAGACATATACCTGTGTGTGTTTGCATGTTTACATGTATAGGAACATGTATGTGTTTGGGTGTGTAGGCATGTGAGAGCACATGCTTATGGAAGCCCAAGGCTGCTGTCAAGAACCACTACCCCCCCCCCCCTTGCTCTTCCATTCTACTCTTTGAGGCAAGGTCAGAGATCACTCATGTATTTTGTTAGCTAGCTTGCTCTGGCAATCCCTGGTGTTCATCTTCTAAGGTTAGAATTACTGGAAGGCTGCCATACCCACCCAGAATTTATATGGGTTTTGGAGTCTGAATTCTGCTCCTCCAGTATGTATGGGGGGGCATCTCCCTGCCCTTGACAACATTGTTTTCTATTGTGTAGTGTGGTGGTTTGAACATGCTTGGCCCATGGAAAGTGGCACTCTTAGGAAGCATGGCCTTGTTGGAATAGGTGTGGCCTTGTTGGAGGAATTATATCGCTGTGTAGGCGGACTTTGAGGTCTCCTGGTGCTCAAGCTCTCACCAGTGCAGAAAAGACTCTCCTCCTGGCTGCTTGCAGAGAATAGTCTCCTTCTGCCTGCTGTTGGGTTATGTCTTAGTCAGGGTTTCTATTCCTGCACAAACATCATGACCAAGAAGCAAGTTGGGGAGGAAAGGGTTTATTGAGCTTATACTTCCACATTGCAGTTCATCACTAAAGGAAGTCAGGACTGGAACTCAAGCAGGTGAGGAAGCAGGAGCTGATGCAGAGGCCATGGAGGGATGTTTCTTACTGGCTTGCTTCCCCTGGCTTGCTTAGCCTGCTCTCGTATAGAACCCAAGAACACCAGCCCAAAGGTGGAACCACCCACAAGGGGCCCTCACCACTTGATCACTAATTGAGAAAATGCCCCACAGCTGGATCTCATGGAGGCACTTCCTCAACTGAAACTCCTTTCTCTGTGATAACTCCAGCCTGTGTCAAGTTGACACACGAAACTAGCCAGTACAGGTTAAGATGTCGAACTCTCAGCTCCTTTCTAGCACCATGTCTGCCTGGATGTTGTTATGTTTCCCATCATGATAATATTGGACTGAACCTCTGAACCTGTAAGTCAGCCCCCATCAAGTGATGACCTTTTTAAGAGTTGCCTTGGTCATGGTGTCTCTTCACAGCAATGAAACTGTAACTAAGACATATGGTGACTTAGTAAACCAAGTGCCCCCACTGGTGTCTCTCAATGTCACCTCTCTCATTATCTCTTTCTCTTTCACTCCTCCATTCTGTTACAAGCAATAGTGCAATGACCATCTTTCTAAGTCTATCCTTATGAATGTTCACATATATACTAAAGATAAATTTTCTAGAAGCAAAATATTTGGGGCAAAAAAGTGTACCCTGGGGCTGTGGACTTAGCTCAGTCAAGTGCTTGTCATGGAAGCTGAGGGCTTGAGGTAAATCTCCAGTTCCTACCTAAAGCTCAGTGCTGTGGTACATGCTTGTAACCCCAGTGCTAGAGTTGTGGTGGTGGGTGAATGGATTTCAGGGGCTCATTAGTCAGGTTCCTTAGTGAGTCCTGGATCCAGGGAGAAACAACAACAACAACAACAACCACAATGATATAAAATAATAATCACAAGGTAAGAAGGCTAGCAAGATGGTTCGGTGGATAAAGTCACTTACTGCCAACTTGATGACCCGAGTTCAATTCTTGGGACTCCCAGGATAGGAAGAGAGAAATGACTTGTACACATTGTCTGACCTCCCCATTAGAGCCAGGATGAAGTCACACACACGATAGACAAATAAATGTCATTTAAAAATTAAAAATAAATAAGGTGAATGGCACATGTGAAATGACATGTGCGGTTGATGTCTGTCCTCTACCAGCATGTGCATGTCAAGCATGCTCACCCCCACATATGTGTGCATCCACACGTGTGAATGTGCATACTACTAGCAACAACACACACACACATGCACACATACACACACACACACACACACACATAGACATGTGCACATAAGCACACAGATAGAGACACACACATACACACAGACACACAATGACAGATACACACACAGATATACAGACACAGACATAGACACATATGTGTATACACACACACACACACACACACACACACACACATCTTCTTTTTCCTCTTCTGCTAACTTTGTCAAATTGCTCTCCAGGGCAGTTGCATTGGCGCATCAAAGGACAGGGTTTTTGAGGACAGGGGACACAGAAGTGGAGAGGCAAGAGACTAGAGAGAGGAAGTACTTGAATTTGCTTGTTAATGGAGTTGATCTTGGAGGAAATGAGCATGAGTGCTCAGGGTCAAGAGCATCGTCCTCTGGGAAGGACAGAACTGCAGGTGCAGCCAAGGCCTGAGTCCTCAACTCCACAGAGCTCGTGACAGCTGAGCTAGACAAAAAGTAAAAATTATCCTTCTTCCATACCCTAAAATCTTTGACCCAGGCTTACCAGAGTCTTTCTTTTACCCCTGGTCCACTTTTTACTTTTTTAGATTTATTTTTATTTTTGAATGATCCATATTTGTGGGTATGTCCCCATGAGGACAGGTGCCCACTGGGGCCAGAAGAGCACATTGGAGCTGAAGTTACAGGTGCTTGTGGACTGTCTTGTGTGGGTGTCGGGAACTCAGGTCCTCTGTGAGAGCAGCATGTTCTCTTAACAGCTGAGCCAGTTCTCCAACTTCAATGCATTAAAAAGGTTTTTTGATCCATTCTTTAATTATTTCACACACGTATTAATCATATGTTGATCATTTTGACCTCTACTTCTTCTTCATCTCTCCCCTCACCCCAGTAACCCTGCCACCTTCTTCTCCACATCACGTCCGTCCTCTTTCATAGCCCACTAAATCTATTCAATGCTGTCCTTATGTGCATGGGTGTGGGGTTATCCACCTGAACATGGACATCTTAACGGGGTGTTTCCAAGAAGAAAATGGACCCACGCCACCCTGGCATCTTGCAACTGCCAAAGCTCTTCAGCTAGAGATAGGCTCCAAGAACCTATGCTGCTAAGCTGATTGGCTTAGTCTACTGCTGTGCATTCCTGTGCGCAAAGGTCTTATGTGCTTAGAAGATGGTTTTGCAGCAGCCTGCCCTGACCTTTGGCTCTTACATTCCCCTAAAGGAAACTCAGTTTCCACCTCGGGATTCTCTTATCTGACCTCAGGCTGTTACCACCACTATATGACTTAAGAGTTGCATGGATTCCTTTGAATAGTGTGGAGGTTGGAGTGTGGGTTTTTGGGGCTTTTTTTTTTTGCCCTAACTGAACAGGGGTTAGTAGCAAAAACTCATGGCTTTGTTCAAGTCCATATTTGGGACTCTGTGTGTGGGGGGGTGTCACTGTCCTTTCTCAATATGTATTGATGACCAAGTCACCCTCCTTTAGGGTTAGTGAGGGCAGGAGGGGACAGTTTCCTTTACTGACTTATACATTTATCCCATTAACCCTGGGGAGGGGGAGGTGTGTATGTGTGTGTGTGTGTGTGTGTGTGTGTGTGTGCCAGACCTGGGACTAGCTGGAGAGTTTCAATGTAAGGAAAATTACAATGTACCACGAAATCTTAGCAAGATGATCATGCTGGTATCACACACCTGAAAGCCAGTGTACTCTGAAGGTGGAGGCAGTAGGATCAGGAGTTCAAGGTAACTCTTAGGTACATAGCAAGTTTGAGGCCAGCCTGGGCTACATGGGACCCAATCGTAAGGAAACAAAAGCAAAAGGAATCTTGCTAGAATCAAAAAAGAAAGCATTTTATTTATTTATTTTTATTGAATATATTCTTCATTTACATTTCAAATGTTATACCCTTTCCTGGTTTCCCCCCTCCCCCCAAATCCCCAACCCATCCTCCCACCCTCTGCCTGCAAGAATATGCCCCTCCACTCAACCCACTCCCTTCTACTCCCCCCACCACCTTGATTTCCCCATGTTGGGGCATCTATTGAGCCTTCACAGGACCAAGGATCTCTCTTCCCACTGATGCCCGACAAGGCATTCCTCTGCCACACTTCTGGCTAGAACCATGTGTACCCCTTGGTTGATGGCTTAGTCCCTGGGAACCCTGGGGCGTCTGGTTGGCCAACATCGTCGTTCTTCCCATGGGGCTGCAAACCCCTTCAGCTCCTCCAGTTCACCCTCCAACTCCTCCACTGGGGACCCCATGCTCAGTCCAATGGCTGGCTGCTAGCATCTGCCTCTGTATCTGTAAGGATCTGGCAGGGCCCCTCCGGACACAACCATAAGAGGCTCCTTTTGGTATGCACTAAAAGAAAGCATTTTAAAAGGCTCTTTTAATGTATGGATTTCTTTGTCAAGTCTAGCAAGGCCTGCGAATTATGTCTTCTAAATGCAGAGTAGAACATTTAAGGTAACAGGGAAGAAAATCAATTATAGTCTAGTGCTGTCTCAAAGCATTAAACAAGCATGTGGCACAATAGGGCTTGTGAAGTCTTCAGTGGTGCATTAACTAATAAGATGTAGGAGTGGGCACGGGAATGGTAGTACACCCAAGGGGCTACAGAGCTGAGAGTAACCAGTATTTAAAAATAACACATGACTGTAAGGCAATGGGAAAGGAGTAGTAGCAACACTATAGACGTGTCCACCCGTCAGTCCTTCCTCTCCTCCCTCTCTCATTCTTCCTTCCCCTCCTCTCTTCCCTCTCTCCTTCCTCCTTCCTCCTCTCCACCCTCCACTCCTTTGTTCCTTTGACCTTTCTTCTTCCTGTTCTTTCTCTTTTTCCCTCCCTCCCTCCTTCCCTCCTCTCCTCTAGATCTCCCCTGTTTTGAGACTCTATGTCTCAGACTTACCATCCTCCTGCTTCAGTAATTGAGAGCTGGCATTATGGGTGTACGCCACTCCACACTCTGATGGGTGTCTTGGTCACATCCACCCTTCTTTAGTAAACACGACCTAGAGGAATGGTCTCCCTCTGACATCCAACGAATTCACCAACCCTCCCCTAGCCCCAACAGTAGACCAGAGTAATGGTATTTTAGCAAGTATTAAACTGGATGCTAATTTTCCTACTTTTATGGTTTGGTTTTCTGAGATAGGGTACTGTGTAGCCCAGGCTATGTAGTTGAGGATAACTTTGAAGTCTTAGTCCTTCTGCCTCAAACTCTTGAGTGCTAGGATTATAGGCCACAGGACTTAACAGCCAAGATTTGTGGGCCAAAGTAACACATATATTTTACCATGATGAGGACATTCTGCTCTTTGAATTGTTTTTTCACTAGCACGAAGGGGAAAATCTACAGTAATGTTTAATTTTGATGTACCACAGCTATCTCTTCTTACACATTCCTGGCCTGGTTGGTTTGTTTTTCTGGTGTGTATGTTTTTGCATGTGCACTCTCATGTGTGAGTGTGCCCGCCTATATTCAAGCACCTGCGATGTCAGCCTGAGGTGCCTTCTACCTTGCTTAATTTGAGACAGGGTCTCCCATTCTCTTAGAACTAATCAGGTATGTGAAGTGGCTATCTGCCAAATCCCAGAGGTACCCTTATCTCCATCTCTCTGTAAAGAGGATTACAAGCGTGCACCATCATGCCTAGCTTTTTTAAAATGATCAAACTCAGGTCCACATGATTCATAGCAAGCACATTACTGACTGAGCCATTTCCCCAGACCCTTGTCCTGGTTTCTTTGGTTGGAGAATGGGATCAGAAGCCAAGATCTGAGTGCCAGGTGTGCTTGTTGCTATGATATGATTATACCTTCTTGGCCCTCTCAGCTAATAGAGCCAAGAAACATGAATGTATACCAAGCCTCACATATATCCAACCCACACAGATTTCTACATATAATTATCCTGACTTAAACGTTGATCTGTGTTGTTTTCTACTCAGGATACTACATGGGTCATTCTAGAATCCTCCCTTTCTGCTAAACTATAGACTCCTACTCCAATGCAGAGCAATTTGGCTCTGACCATCGACCGTCCATTTACTTAATGAGGCCCAATATATCCATAATGTCTGGAGAACCATGACGTCACCCACCCACAGGAGCTGACTTCATCATCTGCGCATCAACTGTGATGTTCATGCCCAGCGTTCAATGCATTTAGCTTTATACAGCGGGTCTGCTTCCAAAGCCATTTGAGTTTCACTTTCTTCCTTCCCCCTCCAGTGAGGTCATTTTCTATGCCTGCAGTACAAATGAATTTGTTTCTCTTTGGATCCCATCCTAGGATTTGTTTGAGCTCTTAAGTGCTTCTGTGGAATATTGTCTCATGTAGCCCAGGCTGGCCTCAGCCTTTGGAGCTGAGGATGAACTGGAACCAATGATCTTCCTGTCTCTGGAATTACAGGCTTGCATCACCATGCCCACTCCAGCCTTAAATTATCGCAGGATAGTTAATCACATTGTGAGCCCCAAGATTATGTTATTTATTGGAAAAACCTGTTTTAAGTTGTGATGTGGCTCAGGCTTAGGACACATTTTAAATCTAAGAGCTTTCTGTCTGAATTCTGTAAACAGGATTAAATAAAGCCAATCGTAGGTCAAGAGGCAGAGCAAGCAACCAGTTGACAGGAAGTAAACATAGGATTATTAAGAAAAAATAGAGAAAATAAGGTGGAGTTGGAAGGACAGATAGGAGATGAACAGGAAGTAGAAGGATTTTGAAGGAGGGTTTTTTTTTATTTTTGAGATGGCATAAGAGAGGATCATTCCTGGTCGGATATCAGCTGAGGAGGAAGGTCAGCTGGGTGCTTTCTCTGCCTCTCCAAGCTAGCAGGCCTTCACCCCAGCATCTGGCTCCCGAGTCATCAATGGTAAAATCGAATAGTTGAGACTTAGCTTAAAAAAACATTAATTACCTTTTCACATATCAATTAATTACTTTAAAAATTGGCACTCATTCAAGTGAACACGGGTGCCGTTTGGTGAGTTTTCAGAAATGCATATTCTTATGAACCTACAGTTACAATCGTATAAAGTATGCTTTCCCTGTCCTGAAAAAGGACCAGCGCTTAACCTAGTCCCAGGTTCCCTTTGTCTTTTTTCTCTCTCATTTTGCCTTTTCCATGGTATCACTATAGTACGTAGCCTTTACAGACTGGATGCTTAAATATTTGCATTATTTTAATTAAGAGAATGAACGTGTGAGTGAGCACAGAGGCCAGAAGAGGGCGTTGAATCTCTTGGACCAAAGTTACTGGTGGTTGGGCCACTCAACATGGCTGCCGGAAACCAGGTCATCTAAGGAACAGGAAGTGCTCTTAATAGTGAAACCATTTTTCCAGCCTTAGACTACTTTCGTTCACTTAAGTACACAGGCATTTGTGATCCATGGATGCCTTTTGTGTCTTGTCTTTGTGTGTGTGTCTATGTGGGTACATTTAGTGCATAGTATGTATACATGTGGGGAGTGCATGTGTCCGTGTGTACACGTCTGGAAGTGAGAGAGAAGCATCAAGTGTCTTCTGTCAGTCTCAATCTATTCCACAGAGACAAAGTTTTTTACTGATCCTGGAGCTAGGTTACACATCCTAGGCTCCCGTCTCTGCCTCCCAAAGTGCTGGGGTTACAGGCACACGTGACTACCCGTGACTACCCTGGCTTTTCCAGTCCTGGGAGTCTGGGCTCCGGTCTTTACGCGGTCTTTACGCTCGTGCACCAAGCACTTCAATTCGATGAGCCATCTCTTTGGCCGTGTTCTGACTTTCTGGTTCTCCATCTCTTTTCCTAGCCTTTGAGACGTCGTTACAGTGTAGTTTGATCCTGTATTTTCGCCTCCTTCCCCAACCCCTCTAGATCTTACCCATCCTTCTCATGCAAGCTTGCTCCTCTTTATTTATTTTTTTTCTCCTCACTTAATTTTGTCCTTGGCTCACATTACAATTTATACATGCATGAGTTTGCTTATTACTCGTCTCTCTGTCTTATCCATCTATGATTTTGGATGTGTGCCATGGTAGGTTTTGGAGTTCAAATTCAGATGTCAAGTTTGCAAAACTCCCCCCCCCCGCCCCCCCCCCCCCCCCCCCCGTGATCAATCATAGCGATGAGAGAATCTTTGCATCCTTCTCTGGTCATACCCAGGTTGTAATTATACATTAGGAACTGGAATTAATGTTTAAACAATTGAACAGCAGGACAAGCTGCTGTGCCCCCACCTAGCTGTTTTACACCTACCCCCTCAAAACTGACACTATACATGTGGGAGAAAGCTGTGACAATAGCATTGTTTGTTTTCTTTCCTCTGATCTCACGGGTAGGAAGACTTTTTCCATTTTGTAAAGATTTTTATTTGTATATAATGTGTCAGTGGGTATGTGTGTAGGTGTCTACAGAGGCCAGGAGAGGGCGTTGGATCCCCTGAAGTTGGACTTACAGATGACTTGAGAGTTGCCCTATGTAGATGCTGGGAACTAAACTTGGGTCCTCTGTAAGAATAACAAGTGCTCTTAAACACTGAGCCATCTCTCCAGGCCCAGGAACAAATTGCAGAACTAATTTTTCTTTTCTTCAATGTAAGTGATCCCATTTGAATCTTTCCAGAACAGTGCTTGTGATGGTTCACTTTCATTGTTAACTCTACTGGGCTTAGAACCACCTGTGAGACACACCACTGGATGTGTGTGTGAGGGTGTCTCTAGAGAGGTTTAACAGTGAAGAGAAGGTGGGCCCTGAATGTGGGAAGTGCCAGCTCGTGGGCTAGAATCCCAGATTGAATAGAAAGGTCCCCTATATATATTGAATAAGAATGGTCCCCTTTAGGCTTATAGAGTTGAGTGCTTAGTCATTAGGGAATGGAGCTATTTGAAAGGATTAGAAGGATTTGAAGGTGTGACTTGGAGGAAATATATCACTGGGGGTGGGCTTTGAGGTTTCCAAAGCCCATGCCAAGCCCAGAATTTGTCTGTCTGTCGGTCTGTCTGTCAGTCTGTCTCTCTCTTTATTAGAATGTAGCTCTCAACTATTGCTCTAGCACCTACCTGCGTGTTGCCATGCCCTGACTCCCCAAAAATGATGGTCTAAACCTCTGAAACTATAAGTAAGCTCACAATTAAATGCTTTTTCTTATAAGTCTTACCTTGGTCATGGTGTCTCTTCAGAACAGTAGAACAGTTATTAAGACAAAGAGCACTGGGAATCCCTTTTCTTGAGGTGAACAAGCAGCTTTATGGCTCACAACCATTTGTAAATTGAATCCCAAGGAATTGGACACCCTCTTCTTGCTCCCCTGGGAACCAGGGTCTCTCATGGTGCAGAGATACAAACAGGCAAAACACTCATATGCAGAATTTTTTAAAAAGAGGGAATAGCACATAGAAAGTGTTTTGGGCAGAGTGGAACTACTGGAACTATATTAAAATTTAAATTTAATAACAAAATTAAAATGTTAACTTTCATTGTTAGCTTGACAGCAGAAGACACACCTCTAGATGTGTCTGTGAGGGTGTCTCTAGGAAGTTTTATCTGAGAAGGAAAGGAACCCTGAATGTGGGTAGCACTAGCTATTTTGGGAGTGGGATATGGAATGTTCCAGTTGCTTCGTGTAACAATTTGGCGAATTTTCACACAGTCAAACATGTATCTGTTTTATCTCATGCTTTCCATTTCTAGATATTTAACTATTTTAAAAGCTAGATATTTAGCTAAACAACTGGATGTGTGTTCATACAAAGTCTCTAGCATGACGATTAATTGCAACGTTATTTGAATAATTAAATGTAAAGCATTAACATAGCACACTGAAGACTCAACGGCTCACTTTGTTTCTCCTCCCAGTAACAAACGTCCTGAGAAAAGCAACTTCAGGAAGGATTACAAAACCCTTTCAAACACTTATTTATGTATTTATTTTTACACTTTACTTATTTATTTGTATGGGGGAGGCACACTGCCACAGCACACACATGAAGACAGAGGAGAGCTGGCTGGCACAGGCTGCAGCCAGTTCTCTCCTTGTACCATGTGGGTTCCAGGAGTGGAAGTCAGGTGGACAAGGTTGGTGGCAAACACCTTTACCTGCCAGGCCATCTTGATGGCTCCTAAAAAGTTTTGTTAAAATTTACCATATGTTAATTATATATAGCAAGAGGTTTCATGGCATTTTCATACACGTATATACTGTGTTTTGATCATATTTGCTCCGTTACCCTCTCTCATCCCTCTCCCACTGGGCCGGTCTCCCTCTCCTCCCAGTTACTCCTTCACACTTCTGCTTTCACATATTTGGGAAGGATTTACTTCACCTCAGGTTTCCAGAGGTTTCAGCTCTTAAGGGCCTGTGATGAGGGGGAGCATTATGGTGGCAGGGAAGTGGTAGAGGCTGCTAACCTCATGGTGGACTGGAAATGCAGGAGGGAGCGAGGGAAAGAGGGAAGGAGGGAAGAGGAGAGAGAAAGCAAGAGAGAGAGAAAGCAAGAGAGAGAGAGAGAGAGAGAGAGAGAGAGAGAGAGAGAGAGAGAGAGAGGACTTGTCTCCAATAACTCTTTTCAGCTAAGCTTCACTATGGAAGTTTCTAGAACTTTCCAAGATCATACCTCCATCTTTATCTCTGTAACTGTACAGAGATAAGGAGTAAGGAAACTAGGGTGGTAGATGTGGCTCACTTGGTAGAATGCCTACCCAGAGAGCGAGCATCCTGTAATCCCAGCAGTGAGAAAGAAGGTGGAGGCAGGAGGATGAATTCAAGGTTATCTTTGGCTACATAGGCAGTAGGAAGCCAGTCTGGGATAGATAAGACCTTGTTCATTCTGTTCCACAAGGAAGCCAAATAGTGGACTAAGGTTGTAGCTTAGTGTTTGATCACCAGCCTTGAAGGGAGTCAGATAAACATGGACATAAAAAAATCCATGTCCCCCAACTATCATGATTCTTGCATGTGAGGGGAAACAATTGGGGAGGTGAAATGAAAGAAAAGGATATAAATACATTTACTATCTGATGTGATATGTGTATATATGCAGACAAAAGCTTACCAAATTAGGAGCTGGGGCTCAGTTGGTAGAGTGTTTATGAGCACGCATGAAACTCCATCCCCAGCACTGCATACCATGATGATACATATCTGTATTCCCAATACTTGGGAGGTGAAAGCTGGAAAATCAGAATTTCAAAATCATCCATCACATGTGTTTGTGTATGTGTGTCTGTATGTATGCATATGTTTATATACACGTATGTGTATGTATATATGTGTGTGTTTATACAGGTGTGCATTTGTATGTATGTATGTATATGTGTGTATGTGTGTCTGTATGTGTGTGTTTGTATATTATATGAATGGATATGTATATATATGTACATATATGTATGTATATGTATATTATATATGTGTGTTTGTATATATGTGTGCATTTGTATGCATGCATATATGTATGCATATGTGTGTGTTTGTATATGTGTGTGTTCGTATGTATAAGTTGTATATGTGTGTGTTTATATGTATATATTTGTGTATATGTGTATATGTGTGTGTTTGTGTGTATATGTGTTTGTATGTATATGTATTTGTATATGTGTATGTGTATGTATGTGTCTCTGTATATGGTATATGTGTATATATATGTGTTTGTACATATGAGTGTGTATTTGTGTGTATGTTCACAGTTGCATGTGTATATTTGTGTGTTTGTATGTATGTGTATATTTGTGTATATATATGTATATGTGTATATATATATGTGTGTATTTGTGTGTGTGTATGTATGCATTTAGTTTGAAGCAGTCTAGAACTTTACATGCAGTTTGTTGTATTTCAATAATCCTCTAATAAATTCGTTTCTTAAAATGAATTTTGGGATTAGCTTCAGCAGTAACAGAATCAACAGACATTGTCCAGCACTTTAGCCTATGGATGCTGTTTTTCACTTTTCTTTTTTTATAAACTTGATTTCACTAAGTCTTTTGGGAGAAAAATCCATCCATAGCTTTCTGATCTGTCCCTGTGATCCAACAAGCTTTCCAGTGCTTATTTTTATTAGCTAATTGTCCCACTTCCTTACTTTCATTTATTTTCTAACTTTTAAAAAAGAGATTTGTTTCATTTTATTTTATGTGTATGTATCTGACTGCATATGTGTACATTTAGGAAGTGCCCATAGAGAAGTGGAGAGGGCATTAGATCCCTGGAAGTTTCAGGTGGTTGTGAGCTGGTGCTGGGAGCTGGTGCTCCTGACTGTAGAACCACCTCTCCAGCCAGAGATTTATTTTATTTTTAAGTGCATTTATATAACAAGGTTTAGTCATTTCCACCCTCATTCCCCTCAATCCTCCTATGGTATTATAAATAGGTTTGACCCCCAAAGACTCATGTGTTTGGATGCTTGGCTCATAGGGAGGGGCACTATTAGGAGGTGTGGTCTTGTTGGAGGAAGTATATTGCAAAGGAGGCGGGCTTTGAGGTTATATATGCTCAAGCTACACCCAGTCACACAGTCTCCTTTTATTGCCTATGGACCAAGATGTAGGACTCCTCCAGCACCAAGTATCCCTAGATGCTGACACCATGATGATAATGAACTGAACCTCTGATCCTGTAAGCCAGCCCCAATTAAATTTTTTCTTTGTAAGAGTTGCCATGATCATGGTGTCTCTTCATAGCAATGGAATCCTGATCAAGACAGCTCTTCCTCTCTCTCCCATTAGAATCCCTCCTGCTTTCATATTTCCTTTTTCTGTGTGGTTCATTGAGGTTAGAATGACTTGCTTGAGTGTGGCAGTGGTGGGCTCTGAGAAAAATGACCCTTCTTTCCCCAACAACCATTAACTGTAATAATCCCTTAGTGGAGATGTGGGTGCTAATGAACTCCTCTCCCATCCTTGATGGAATATTGATGGTGCTTTGTGCAGGTTTTGTGCAGCTAGCCACAGCTGCAATGGGTTCATGAGCACAATGGCTTTGTTGCTTCCAGAAGACATCTTTTTGCTGTGCATCTCCCCATCTTCTGGTTTGAGTAAGAAGCTTCTCTGACAGAAGGCTAAGAACAGTAGGCTCTTTGAATAAGAATGTTCCCCATGAGCTCATATCTTTGAATGCTTAGTTATCAGGGAGTGGGACTGTTTGAAAGGATTAGAAGGATTAGGAGGTGTGGCCTATTGCAGGAAGTTGGTCACTGTGGGGCAGGCTCTGTGGTCTCACATGCTTAAGCTAGGCCTAGGGTGGCTTTCACTTCTGCTGCCTGCAGATCAAGATATAGAACTTTCAGCTTCTTTTCCAGCACCATGTCTGCCTGCATGCTGCCATGTTTCCTGCTATGATGATAATGGACTGAACCTTTGAAAGTGTGAGGCAGCCCCAATGAAGTGCTTTCTTTTGTAAGAGTTGCCATGGTCATGGTGTCTTGTCACAGAAAATAGAACGAGACAGAGACTCCTCACCAACTAAGGCTACAGGACTGTACTGACTTGTGACAGAGGCTATCTTGGTCTGTTTTTACGTTTGTTATATATAAACATGAAAGTGAATTTGTCTTCATCCTTCTTCTCTCATGTAATTTGTAAAGATCTACCTCTGCCTTGTTTTACAGGCTGTTCACTACTGATGTGGCATGTTTTCAGCCCGTGTCATAATTTATTTATCCAGGCTACTATTGATGGGCATCTGGATAATTTACAGTTTGGAGCTATTCTCAATAGAACTGCTGAAAATACTTTAGGATGGGATGAATATTTTTTGTGAACATTTGAATGCCTTGTTTATTAACTATTTTCCTAAGAAAGAAATTTCTAGGCCATATGCACAACATTTAGCTGTGTATGACTTTGAATAAAAGGTATTATGTTGGACAGGCTATTTTAAAATTTGATTTATGTTTTGGAATGTAAAAAATATTATTCGCTGAGAATTTAATGCATATATACAAAGTATTTTGATCATATTTACCCTCCTTCTGGAGCCTCACATGCCATCTCCCCAAATCATGATCAACTTAACAGGACCATATTCCTGAAAAAAAAAAACCATTAGCAGCTATCATTGGAAAACCTCAGGTAGGGCTTATGAACTCCCCTGCTCCATGCTAGAATGTCAACTGGCTTGACCTTGGGTAGGGCTTGTGAAGGCAGCCATGGCTCCTATGAGTTCATGAGTATAATGACACTTGGTGTTCAGAAGACACCATTTCATATCATCCCCCCACCCCCAACCTTACAGTCTTCTATGATGATCCCTGAGTCTTGGGGTTTGTGAAATATGTTTCTGATTATGGTGAGAACTCAGTGGTCACTTCCTCTCTGCAGACTGACCATTTGTAAGTGTCTTGAGTCGCCTTCCTTCCACTGAAAACACAAGCTTCTCTGTTGATGGCTGAGAGCTGCATTAATCAGAAAGGATAAACATTAAGTATTTAAGGGGGCAGTGTGATACTATGTCTATTTTGCACATTAATAGTAGTAGGTTGGTCCCTGAGGCCTCTGATCTCCCCAGTCATGGATTCTTCACAGTTGAAACTTGATTTAATACTTGAATGAGTCAGCTGTTTTCCAATGTTACTCCTTAACATTTATTTTTATTTTATTTATACTTGTGCACTTATGATCACATATAAGCAGGTTCATTTATGTATACATACGTGGAGAAGCCAGAGGACAACTTTGGGTATCATGTTTGTCAGAGCTGTCTACCTCCTTTGAGACAGGATCCTTCAATGGCCTGGATCTTACCTAGTAGGCTAGGCTGCGTGGCCAGTGATCCCCAGGAAACTTCCTGTCTCTGCCTGTCTGGATTACAAATGCATACAACCAGGCCTACCATTTTTATGTGAGTTCCGTTGATTACGTTCAGGTCTTGTTGCTTGCAAGGCAAGCATCACATTGAGCTATCTCCGTAGCTCAGTGATAGTGTTTCTTATGTAGACCTACTGCTCTTTAATAATTCAGTCACCTACGCTGACTGAATCATTATGGCTGAGTTTTCACTAAGATAAAAACTACCGTATTCTACATTTATAATCTTCATAACCACACCTTTGTTCAATAACTATATTCAATTTGTGATAATTACATTTTTGTTGCACTTGTGTGTGAGTGTGTGAGTGTGTGAGTGTGTGTGTGTGTGTAACTTTAAACATCAGTTCTGGGAATGGAACTCAGGGCATCCAGCTTGGTGACAAATGGCCTTCTCCTGCAAAGCCTTTTCACTGGTCTTATGCTACATGTTGAATTGGGATTGCTGGATTCAACAGACATTAAAGATATTAATACACAGTGATAGTAAATCTCAATTGTCAACTTGATGGGATTTGGAATTACCTAGGAGATGCATTCTGGGCATGTCGGCGAAGATGTTTCCAGGCTGACTTAACAGAAGATGAGGACCCACTTTGAATGTGGATGGCAGCATCCCACGGGATGGGGTCTTGAACTGAATTAAAAGGAAGAAGTCTGCAGAGCAGTAGTATCCATCTCTCTCTGCTTCCTGACTGTGGGTGCAGTGTGGTCAGCCACCTCATCTGTCATGATTGACTGTACCTTGAACTGTGAGCAAAAAAAAAAAAAAAAAAAAAAAAAAAGGACTACTTTCTTTTTTTTTTTTTTTTTTTTTTTATTCGATATAATTTATTTACATTTCAAATGATTTCCCCTTTTCTAGGCCCCCCCCCACTCCCCGAAAGTCCCGTAAGCCCCCTTCTCTTCCCCTGTCCTCCCTCCCACCCCTTCCCAGTTCCCCGTTCTGGTTTTGCCAAATACTGTTTCACTGAGTCTTTCCAGAACCAGGGACCACTCCTGCTTTCTTCTTGTATCTCATTTGATGTGTGGATTATGTTTTGGGTATTCCAGCTTTCTAGGTTAATAACCACTTATTAGTGAGTGCATACCATGATTCACCTTTTGAGTCTGGGTTACCTCACTTAGTATGATGTTCTCTAGCTCCATCCATTTGCCTAAGAATTTCATGAATTCATTGTTTCTAATGGCTGAATAGTACTCCATTGTGTAGATATACCACATTTTTTGTATCCACTCTTCTGTTGAGGGATACCTGGGTTCTTTCCAGCATCTGGCAATTATAAATAGGGCTGCTATGAACATAGTAGAGCATGTATCCTTATTACATGGTGGGGAATCCTCTGGGTATATGCCCAGGAGTGGTATAGCAGGATCTTCTGGAAGTGAGGTGCCCAGTTTTCGGAGGAACCGCCAGACTGCTTTCCAGAGTGGTTGTACCAATTTGCAACCCCACCAGCAGTGGAGGAGTGTTCCTCTTTCTCCGCACCCTCTCCAACACCTGCTGTCTCCTGAATTTTTAATCTTAGCCATTCTGACTGGTGTAAGATGAAATCTTAGGGTTGTTTTGATTTGCATTTCCCTAATGACTAATGAAGTTGAGCATTTTTTAAGATGCTTCTCCGTCATCCGAAGTTCTTCAGGTGAGAATTCTTTGTTTAACTCTGTACCCCATTTTTTAATAGGGTTGTTCGGTTTTCTGGAGTCTAACTTCTTGAGTTCTTTATATATATTGGATATTAGCCCTCTATCTGATGTAGGATTGGTGAAGATCTTTTCCCAATTTGTTGGTTGCCGATCTGTCCTCTTGATGGTGTCCTTTGCCTTACAGAAACTCTGTAACCTTATGAGGTCCCATTTGTCAATTCTTGCTCTTAGAGCATACGCTATTGGTGTTCTGTTCAGAAACTTTCTCCCTGTACCGATGTCCTCAAGGGTCTTCCCCAGTTTCTTTTCTATTAGCTTCAGAGTGTCTGGCTTTATGTGGAGGTCCTTGATCCATTTGGATTTGAGCTTAGTACAAGGAGACAAGGATGGATCAACTCGCATTCTTCTGCATGCTGACCTCCAGTTGAACCAGCACCATTTGTTGAAAAGGCTATCTTTTTTCCATTGGATGTTTTCAGCCTCTTTGTCGAGGATCAAGTGGCCATAGGTGTGTGGGTTCATTTCTGGATCTTCAATCCTGTTCCATTGATCCTCCTGCCTGTCACTGTACCAATACCATGCAGTTTTTAACACTATTGCTCTGTAGTATTGCTTGAGGTCAGGGATACTGATTCCCCCAGATTTTCTTTTGTTGCTGAGAATAGTTTTAGCTATCCTGGGTTTTTTGTTGTTCCAGATGAATTTGATAATTGCTCTTTCTAACTCTGTGAAGAATTGAGTTGGGATTTTGATGGGTATTGCATTGAATCTGTATAGTGCTTTAGGCAAAATGGCCATTTTAACTATATTGATTCTACCGATCCATGAGCATGGGAGGTTTTCCCATTTTTTGAGGTCTTCTTCCATTTCCTTCTTCAGAGTCTTGAAGTTCTTGTCATACAGATCTTTCACATGTTTGGTAAGAGTCACCCCAAGATACTTTATACTGTTTGTGGCTATTGTGAAGGGGGTCATTTCCCTAATTTCTTTCTCAGCCTGCTTATCCTTTGAGTATAGGAAGGCCACTGATTTGCTTGAGTTGATTTTGTAACCTGCCACTTTGCTGAATTTGTTTATCAGCTGTAGGAGCTCTCTAGTGGAGTTCTTTGGGTCACTTAGGTAGACGATCATGTCGTCTGCAAATAATGATAGTTTGACTTCCTCCTTTCCAATTTGTATCCCTTTGACCTCCTTATGTTGTCGAATTGCCCGAGCTAGTACCTCAAGTACAATATTGAAAAGATAAGGAGAAAGGGGGCAGCCTTGTCTGGTCCCTGATTTCAGTGGGATTGCTTCAAGTTTCTCTCCGTTTAGTTTGATGCTGGCTACCGGTTTGCTGTATATTGCTTTTACTATGTTTAGGTATGGGCCTTGAATTCCTGTTCTCTCCAAGACTTTAAGCATGAAAGGATGCTGAATTTTGTCAAATGCTTTTTCAGCATCCAATGAAATGACCATGTGGTTTTGTTCTTTGAGTTTGTTTATGTAGTGGATTGTATTGATGGATTTCCGTATATTGAACCAACCCTGCATTCCCGGGATAAAGCCTACTTGATCATGGTGGATGATCGTTTTGATGTGTTCTTGGATTCGGTTGGCAAGAATTTTATTGAGTATTTTTGCATCGATGTTCATAAGGGAAATTGGTCTGAAGTTCTCTTTCTTTGTTGGATCTTTGTGTGGCTTTGGTATCAGCGTAATTGTGGCTTCGTAGAAGGAATTGGGTAGTGTTCCTTCTGTTTCTATTTTGTGGAATAGTTTGAAGAGTATTGGTGTTAACTCTTCTTTGAAGGTCTGGTAGAATTCTGCACTGAAACCATCTGGTCCTGTGCTTTTTTTGGTTGGAAGACTTTCTATGACTCCTTCTATTTCTTTAGGCTTTATGGGACTGTTTAGATGGTCTAGTTGGTCCTGATTTAATTTTGGTATTTGGTATCTGTCAAGGAAATTGTCCATTTCCTCCAGATTCTCCAGTTGTGTTGAGTACAGGCTCTTGTAGTAGGATCTGATGATTTTTTGGATTTCCTCAGTTTCCGTTGTTATGTCTCCCTTTTCATTTCTAAGTTTGTTAATTTGGATACTTTCTCTGTGCCCTTTGGTCAGTCTGGCTAAGGGTTTATCTATCTTGTTGATTTTCTCAAAGAACCAGCTCCTGGTTTTGTTGATTTTTTGTATGGTTCTCTTTGTTTCTACTTGATTGATTTCGGCCCTGAGTTTGATGATTTCCTGCCTTCTACTCCTCCTGGGTGAAATAGCTTCTTTTTGTTCTAGGGCTTTCAGGTGTGTCATTAAGTTGGTAATGTATGCTCTCTCCATTTTCTTTTTGGAGGCACTCAGGGCTATGAGTTTTCCTCTTAGCACTGCTTTCATTGTGTCCCATAGATTTGGGTATGTTGTGTTTTCATTTTCATTGTGTTCTAAAAAGTCTTTAATTTCTTTCTTTATTTCTTCCTTGACCAAGGTGTCATTGAGTAGAGTATTGTTCAATTTCCACGTGTATGTGGGTTTTCTGTTGTTTCTGTTGCTATTGAAGACCACTTTTATTCCATAGTGATCAGATAGGAGGCATGGGATTAGTTCTATCTTCTTATATTTGTTGAGGTCTGTCTTGTGACCAATTATATGGTCGATTTTGGAGAAGGTACCATGAGGTGCTGAAAAAAAGGTATATTCTTTTGTTTTAGGATAGAATGTTCTATATATATCAGTTAAATCTAATTGGTCCAAAGCTTCAATTAGTTTCATTGTGTCCTTGTTTAGTTTCTGTTTTCCTGATCGGTCCATTGAGGAAAGTGCAGTGTTGAAGTCACCCACAATTATTGTGTTAGGTGCAATGTGTGCTTTGAGTTTTAATAAAGTTTCTTTTATGAAAGAGGGTGCCCTTGCATTTGGAGCATAGATGTTCAGGATTGAGAGTTCTTCTTGTTGTATTTTTCCTTTGACCAGCAAGAAGTGTCCCTCAGAGTCTCTTTTGATGACTTTGGGTTGAAAGTCAATTTTATCTGATATTAAAATGGCTACTCCAGCTTGTTTCCTGAGACCATTTGCTTGTAAAATTGTCTTCCAGCCTTTTACTCTGAGGTAGTGTTTGTCTTTGACCCTGAGGTGTGTTTCCTGTAAGCAGCAAAATGTAGGGTCCTGTTTACGTATCCATTCAGTTAGTCTGTGTCTTTTTATTGGGGCATTGAGTCCATTGATGTTAAGAGATATTAAGGAATAGTGATTGTTACTTCCTATCATTTTTGACGTTATTTTTTAAATTTGATTGCTTAACTTCTTTTGGGTTTGATGAAAGGTTACTATCTTGCTTTTTCCAGGGTGAAGTTTCCCTCCTTGTATTGGTGTTGTCCTCCTATTATCCTTTTTAGGGCTGGGTTTGTGGATAGATATTGGGTGAACTTGGTTTTGTCGTGAAATATCTTAGTTTCTCCATCTATGGTGATTGAGAGTTTTGCTGGATATAGTAGTTTTGGTTGGCATTTGTGTTCTCTTAGAGTCTGCATGAGATCTGCCCAGGACCTTCTAGCCTTCATAGTCTCAGGTGAAAAGTCTGCTGTGATTCTGATAGGTCTTCCTTTATATGTTACTTGGCCTTTTTCTCTTACTGCCTTTAATATTCTTTCTTTGTTTAGAACATTTGGTGTTTTGATTATTATGTGACGGGAAGTATTTCTGTTCTGGTCCAGTCTGTTTGGAGTTCTGTAGGCTTCTTGTATATTCATGGGCATCTCTCTCTTTAGGTTAGGGAAGTTTTCTTCCATAATTTTATTGAAGATATTTGCTGGCCCTTTAAGTTGTAAATCTTCACTCTCATCTATGCCTATAATCCTTAGGTTTGGTCTTCTCATTGTGTCCTGGATTTCCTGGATATTTTGGGTTACAAGCTTTTTGCATTTTGCATTTTCTTTAACTGTTGAGTCCATGGTTTCTATGGAATCTTCAGCATCTGAGATTCTTTCTTCTATTTCTTGTATTCTGTTGTTGATATTTGCATCTCTGTCCCCTGATTTCTTCCCAAGGCTTTCTATCTCCAAAGTTGTCTCCTTTTGAGTTTTCTTAGTTGTTTCTACTTCTGTTTTTAGATCCTGGATGGTTTTGCTTAGCTCCTTCACTTGCTTGTTTGTGCTTTCCTGTAATTCTTTAAGAGATTTTTGTGTTTTTTCTTTCATGACCTCAGCCTGTTGACCAAAGTTCTCCTGTATTTCTTTAAGAGATTTTTGTGTTTCGTCTTTCATGACCTCAGCCTGTTGACGAAAGTTCTCCTGTATTTCTTTAAGTGTTTTTTGCATTTCCTCCTTGTTGGCTTTTGTATTCTCCTGGATTTCTTTCAATGATTTTTGTGTTTCCCTTGCAAGGGCTTCTAACTTTTGATCCATTTTCTCCTGAATGTCCTTCATGTGTTCCTGTACCAGCATCATGACCAGTGATTTTAAATCCAAATCTTGTTTTACAGGTGTGATGGGGTATCCAGGACTTGCTGGTAGAGGAGAATTTGGTTCAGATGTTGCCATATTGCCTTGATTTCTGTTAGTGACGTTCCTGCGTTTGCCTTTTGCCATCTAGCTCTCACTGGTGTTACTTGGTCTTGTCAGTGCTGGACTCACCAGTGCAAGCTGCCCCTTCCCCGTTGGCCTCTGGTGCACAGCTTACACTCTGCACTGCCTGTAGACAGGGTGCTGTTGTCCAGGCTGTTCAGATCCCGAAGCAGGCACCTGAAGGCTCCCGCTGGGGCCCGCAGGATTTATTGGAGCACACCGACTTCTCCCAGCTGGCCGCCCGGAAGCCCCCACTAGCCTCTTGAGGGACCTGGAGATTTGGCGGCCACCCAGGCTGATCTGAAGCGGAGAGAGTTGAGCTGGGGGCTTCTGCCTGAGGCCTTGCCCCAGATTGTGTCTGTGGACCAGGTGGAACCCGTGTGC
The DNA here is from genome assembly GCF_947179515.1 of Apodemus sylvaticus. Taxonomy (NCBI): domain Eukaryota; kingdom Metazoa; phylum Chordata; class Mammalia; order Rodentia; family Muridae; genus Apodemus; species Apodemus sylvaticus. The sequence continues at coordinate 38,931,802 of NC_067493.1, read as the reverse complement.
ACCCCCAGGGAGCTCCGAAGGTGAATGTTGCTGTGACCTCCCCTGTGCTCCGCTCACTCCGCTGGGCAGCCGATTTCCCCAACCGGGCTGGCGCACACTAGGTTAGCCTTGTCGCCCGGGCCCTGAGTCCAGGCAAACGCCTGGGAGGCCAAGGTCCGAGCAAAGTTCCCCTGGGGCTATGTCTGTTATTTGGGTCCGCCAGGTGACCAGGATGGCGGGCGTGCGCGTCCGCGCTCCCTGAAAGCACCGGGAGAGTCTGTTGTGCTAATAACCTCCTGGGCGGGTTGACACACAGATGGCCCACCAAGCCGCCCAGTTCTTGGGGTCAGTCCTGTGCCTTTTGGGGCCTAGACCCCCGTTTTGTTAGCCTCAGGCTACGCTTGTTAGCAGTCTCTGCCCTCCCGAGCACTCTGGCTCCTGTAGGCAAAATGGCGGCGCGTGCGCCGGCCGGGGCAAAAAAAACTCCTGGCTGGGTTGGCGCCCCGATGGCCACTCGAACAGCCCAGGGCCTGGGTGCAGGCCAACGCCCGTCTGGCTCAGACCCCTGCGGTGTTGGGCCTAGGATTATGTTTGTGTACCTCAGTCTGACCGATCTCTGGAGCCCGGGGCCAAGATGGAGGTGAGTCTCTCTTGACTGGCGGGAAGCCGAGTTCTGAAGTGGCTTCTGTGCAGCGAAAGGCTCCGCAGAACCGCAGTTGCTTGCCGCCCGGCTGGTCAGCGAAGGTCAGTGGTCGTGGGCGCAGGGCCTAACTGGACCCTGTGTCACCTTGGTTCCACCGCTGATGGCCCTTCAGCTGGAGCAGCCACTGCTACCGCCGCCGCCGCCGCCGCCGCCGCCGCCGCCCAGAGGCCATATCAGGACTACTTTCTTTAAGTTACTTTTCATAGTTATTTTGTCACAATGATATACGTAAGACATGCACATAATTTTTCAAACATATTTATTTATTTTATGTATATGAGTACACTGTCGCTGTCTCAGTCACACCAGCAGAGGGCATTGGATTCTATTACAGATGGTTGTGAGCCACCATGTGGTTGCTGGGAACTGAACTCAAGGACCTTTGGAAGAGCAGCCAGTGCTCTTAACCACTGAGCCATCTCTCCAGCCCCAGACATGCACATGATTTGATTTCTTTCTTGAAATGATGGCATATATTTAGCAATTATTTTCTAAGAGGATACATGTTTATATATTCTCATACTGGATTTTCTCCATAGTTTTAAATCATGCCAATCTAATGGGACATTTTAATCTCTTACATTAGTAGTTCTATAATTATTAGTTATTTTTTTTAAAAAAGTTTACTTTTCATTTACATATGTGGCCAATTATTATATTGGCTTTTCCCCCACTGGTATTTTGTTTGTTTGAGACAGGATTTCACATAACCTAGAGGCTTCAAGCTAGTTCTGTAGCAGAGGATGACCTTGAACTCTTGATCCTTCTGCCTTCATTTTCTGAGTGCTGGGATTACAGAGAGGGAGAGGGAGGAAGAAAGAGGAAGAAGGAGAGAGAAAGAAATAGAGAAATAAAGAGATTGAAAATGAGAGAGGTAAGATTAAAAATTCAGGAGACAGCAGGTGTTGGAGAGGGTGCGGAGAAAGAGGAACACTCCTCCACTGCTGGTGGGGTTGCAAATTGGTACAACCACTCTGGAAATCAGTCTGGCGGTTCCTCCGAAAACTGGGCACCTCACTTCCAGAAGATCCTGCTATACCACTCCTGGGCATATACCCAGAGGATTCCCCACCATGTAATAAGGATACATACTCTACTATGTTCATAGCAGCCCTATTTATAATTGCCAGATGCTGGAAAGAACCCAGGTATCCCTCAACAGAAGAGTGGATACAAAAAATGTGGTATATCTACACAATGGAGTACTATTCAGCCATTAGAAACAATGAATTCATGAAATTCTTAGGCAAATGGATGGAGCTAGAGAACATCATACTAAGTGAGGTAACCCAGACTCAAAAGGTGAATCATGGTATGCACTCACTAATAAGTGGTTATTAACCTAGAAAACTGGAATACCCAAAACATAATCCACACATCAAATGAGATACAAGAAGAAAGCAGGAGTGGTCCCTGGTTCTGGAAAGACTCAGTGAAACAGTATTTGGCAAAACCAGAACGGGGAACTGGGAAGGGGTGGGAGGGAGGACAGGGGAAGAGAAGGGGGCTTACGGGACTTTCGGGGAGGGGGGGGCTAGAAAAGGGGAAATCATTTGAAATGTAAATAAATTATATCGAATAAAAAAAAGAATGAAAAAAAAAAAAAGAAAAAAAATGTAAAAAAAAAAAAAAAAAAAAAAAAAGAAAATGAGAGAGGATGTCCTTCCCTTTTGGAGATTGTGTTTAAAAAGGAGATATGGAACCTGATAATAAATCCCAAGTATTTTTAAAAGTTTTTCCTGGATTACTATGACAATTATAGACAGATCCACAGTTTTAATTGCCATATAAGTAATGTATATTTAATACCAAGTAAAGCTTGTTCTTCTACCTTCACAGATATTGAGTCTTGCAGGTGAACTCTAGAACCTTTTCATCTGATTCTAATATAAATGTCTAAGCTTCTTTTGCTGCTATTATAAACTATCTGACAAAGTCTGCCATTTAAGGGAGGAAGGGTAGACTGTGGCTCACAGTTCAAGGGTATGGTCCCTCATAGTGGAGAAGGCAGCTCAAGGCTGCTAGCCACGTTGCATCTGCTGTCATGAAGCAGAGAGAGGCAAATGTTGGTATTCAGTCCACCTTTTCTCCATTTTACTCAGTCCAGGGCTCCAGGCCATGGGATGGTGTTGCTCATTCACTGTGAGTCTTACCACCTTGGTTAACTCAGTCAGGATAATTCCTCAGAGATGTGCCCAGAGGTTCATCTCTCAGATCTCATTAAGTTGATGGTTGCCAGGGACCATAACAGAATCCCACTGGGATCCCAGTTGTCATCACTTTGAAGTTAATGCTATTGTTTTAAAAAGTATAACAGGGTGTGCTCCTTTGTTTTCTTTTTATTCCAGGGTCCTTTTATGTATCTTAAGAGAGTTTCAAATTTCTCTCCATACAGACTGAACATTTTCTTTTTATTGCAAATGAAAAAAATACCTTGGCTTCCATTATATTTCATACCTTGTTATTTTCATAGGGGAGAAAAGCATTGATTTTGGTGCACACATATTTTTGTAACTTGGTTTTTAAGTGAGTTCCCATATGATTCCTAATAGTATTCCAATTGATATCTTGTTAGGTTATTTGTTGCAAAATGGTACATTCTAGAAATCTCCATGGTTGGTTGCACGTTCTGCCCAGACTAAATGACTCTCTGTCCTGTTTAATAATTCTTACTTTGAATTACATTTTGTCTGATATTTACATCATACATTTCATCATCTTGTTATATGAACTTGTCTACATTAGCTAGTCTTTCACTGAAAACTATTATGTCTATCTCAAAAGAAATAAGTGATTGTTACTCTGTTTGGGCCCTAACTAGACATTAATCAGAATTGTTAGCATAATTCCCACAAACACAGAATATTAAGTTCAGACTCTCAGGCCACTGGCATGATTCATAGACTTGCTATAAATTTGGGGGTTTTCATGATCCTCTCCAAGGTCAATAATTTGCTAAAGTGACTCACAGAACTCAGGAACCCTGTGTAATTATGACCACAGGGGTGATGTGTAGTTTTAAACTGTCAACTTGACACAACCTAGAATCACTTGGCTTAACTGTGTCAATTATGAAAGTCTTAATTGAGGAATTGTCTTCATCAGGTTGACCTATGGGCATGTTTGTAGAGGACTGACTTGATGAGCAATTGGTGTGGGAAGATGCAGTTCACTGTGGGTGGCACCATTCCCTAGGTAAGAATACTGAGTTTAGTGAGAAAAGCTAGCTGAGCAGTAGCAAGCAGGTAGCATGGGCACGTTTGTTTCTCTCTGGTCTTGACTGTGAATGTGATAAAACTAGCTGCTTCAAGCCCCTGCCACTCAGACTTCTCCATTACAATAGGTAGTAATGCAGAATTATAAGCCAAATCAACTCCTTTCTCCCTTAAAGGGATTTCATCAGTGTGTTTATCACATCAACAGAAATGACACCAGGTCATCCGAGAGTATTTAGGAATGGTGATGCTAAATGAGATCTGAAGAGGAGGTCTAGGAGAGTGGTGAATAGGCCTTCCATGCCCCGGTGGTATCAGGGCATCTGAGTGTCACAGAATGCAGTACTGTTCAGTATCTAGGAAGCTCTACTGAGTTTTGATATAGTTCCTTTATATCTTATATCCATATATTCATGCTCTACTGAGCATCAGCAGTTCCTTTTTACTGTGCATTGGTTACACCTCTCACTGATATGACAGGCACCTTACACAAACAACTTAAGGAAGGGTTTATGTTTGGTTCACAGTTTGAAAGGTTATAGTCTATTCTGGCTGGGTAGGTATGCCAGAGTTCATGGTGGTGGGCACCTGTGGCCTTGAAGTCTCATATCAGGGCAGACCAAGAAGCAGAGAGAGAATGCCAGCTCTCATTTGGCTCTTTCTCTTAAAAAGTCAATTAATTAAAAAAAAAGAGTGTGTGTGTGTCTATGTGTCTGTGTGTCTTTCTGTCTGTCTACTTCTCTGTATGTACATATTGCTCACAGTGACCCCAGAGTCCAGAAGAGGGAGTTAGCATCCTCTGGAACTGTAGTTACTGGGAGTTGTGAGCGGCTCAAGGTAGGTGTAGGCAAGAGAAAGGAAGTGCTTTTAGCTGCTGAGTCATTTCTTCAGTCTCCCCTCCCCCACCCCAGTACTTCCTAAACTAAAGCTAAACCCAGGACAAAACCCAGACAAATGCTTTATCGAGAAAAAAAATGTAGCAACACAGAAGATATTTATATAAACCCCTCCATAAACATTCCTCAATTCTTCAGTCCATGGAATGTCACTGCTAACGCTGAGTTAATGTTGTTCTTCTAGAAATGTTTTTTTTTTTTTGAGTATATAAATAGAAGCATATACATTGAATAGCTTCTATGCCATAGGTGACAGGTGCTCTTCAGCTCACGATGGCTTTGCCTCTTGTCCTAGTTTTATTTTTATTTTTTGCTGTGATAGCACCTTAGTGGAGAATTGCTCAAAATTCTAGGTTAGAGTCCATCCTGGTGGGGAAGTCAAGGCAGGAATTTGGAGCAACTAGTGACCTCCATAGTCAGGAGCAGAGGGCGATTGATGACTGCATGGATGCTTGGGTCCGGCTTGCTCTGTCTTGCACTGTTACACACGAGGACCTTCTGCCTAGGGAATGGTGCTGCCCATTTTCAGGAAGGGTGTTTCCACTTCAGTTAACACAATTTAGACAATTTCCTCAGACACGCTCACAGGTTAATCTTATCCAGAACCACCCCTCACTGATACTCTCTTCCCAGGTGATTCTAAATTGTGTAAAGTTGTCAATTAAAACCAACCATTGCATATCCTAATAAACCCCACTATATGCGAGAATAGTCTAAGTGGAAGGTGTACCTAATTCCCCTAATTTATAAACTGTTACAGCTTAGCCTGACTTACTTAAATGTGTTCACACCACTCATGTCAGTCCATTGCTCAGCCTAATCTTCTAGCACAAATCCTATTTTATAACACACTGTGGGATCTCTCACAGAGTTTATTGAGTGCTATATCTAAAGTGAAAAATCAATCTGCTGCATGGGTGTGTACCCATACCATCATAAACCTGAAAACCTAAACTGGAAGGTGCTGCATCGAAGCATTTTGTAAGTCGGAGGCTGTCTGAATATTTAACAGTGTTTAAAAGGTTCCTCTTTGTAGCTAGTTGTTTAGAAGCTCCACACTTCACTCCTTAGAAACCATTATTAATGGAAAACTTACTCCTATTATTTTCAACCATTTTATTAAATGCACCAATTCTTTGAGAAGAAAACTTTAGTGGGAGTTCTATTTAATTATAGTATTTTTTCATTCTTTCATTCTTTCAGAAATCATAATATTTCCATGAATATCATTGTGTAGATACATATGTAAGACGCACTTTAGATACTTAAAAATTGTATTTGTATGTGCATGGCACACACACACACACACACACACACACACACACACGGTTATGTGCATATGTGTAGGGGGTCAGATAAAAACTTGCAGACGTCAATTTTCTCCTTCCTATCTGCATTTTGTCAGGCTTGGCGGCAAGCCCCTTTATGCACTGAGCTATCTCACCTGCCCCATAAAACGCATTCTTAGAAAATAAGTATCTTGTTAGAAAGATGTGCTCATTCCAATTTTAATTGGTTAATTAACAAATAACCAATTAAATAACTACCCAACAGTGAAATAACTAATTGATTAACCAACTAACAAATGGCTAATTAACCATTAACTAATTCATTGATTGACTAAGTAATTAGCAGATTAGTTACAGGTGGGTTTTTTTTTTGTTTTGTTTTGTTTTGTTTTTGTTTTGGAGACAGGGTTTAACTCTGTAGCCCAACCTAATTTGGAACATGCTGTGTAGCCCAGGCTTACCTCCAACTCAGCACCATCCTGCCTCAGCCTCCTGTGCGCTGGCTAACAGGTGAGCACCCACGCTGTCTAGCCAAGGGATCCTTCAGCAGGATCCAGCCAGCCGTTCCTACCAGGGAGCACCTACCTGCTGTCAGATATTCCAGTCTTTGCATCTGTTAAGTGGCACCCCACCCTGGTGCACTTTCCATCTTAGATGTGAGCTTTGTCTCTGTTTTTCTTTTGAAATCCTATGATCATTCAAATCTTCTTTCCCTCTTTGGTGAACCGGAAAGTATACATGTGCACCCATTTTGGTTCCACTTGGGTTACAAAGTCAATTTATCATTTTACACATTTAAACTTTGTTTTTTTTTAAACCACTTGAAATGCTGTCATTTCTATTAAACTTTTTCATTTGCAAAGCAAGGATGCTTTATATTGGCTTGACTCTTGTTTTTGTTTTTTTGTTTTTCCAAATAGGATGTCACTATGTAGCCCAGGCTGTCCTCAAATTCCCAGTGACCCTCCTAGCTCAGTCTCCTCCTGAATGCTGGGATTACAGGCATGTCCCAACATGCCTAGACAATGCCTAACTCTCTCTACCTTTCTCTTCTCCCATTTCTCTAGTTGACTGTCCTTGAGCTTAACATATGACATGCTGGTAAACTTCGGCAAATTATATAACCATGAAAACAGAACTGTGGCATCATTGTTTGGATGTGTGATACCACAGTACGTGGGTTTTGTTTTTCTTGTGTGTGTGTGAGTGTGTGTGTCTATGTGTGGATAGTGTATGTTTAAGTTGGCGGCAGGGATATGCACGGAAGTTAGAAGAGGGCACCGAGGAGCCTATTCAATGTCTCTTCGCCTTATGCCTTTGAGACAGAATCTCTCACTGAACCTGGAGCTGGTCTGGAGGCTAGCAAGCCCCAGGGAACCTCTTGCTTCCGTTCCATTCCACCCACAGCTGATTAGGAGACCTGAGGCCACCACTGGCTTTTACATAGGTGCTGGGATCTGAACTCATGTCCTCTTAGATGCTGAGCCATCTCCCCAGTCCCCAACTGCTGTTTTTTCTCCCTTTTCTTTCAAGACAGGGTCCCATGCACACTGGAATGGCCTTAAACTCACTATGTAGCTAAGGATGACTTTGAAGTCTGGCTCCTCCTGTCTCTCCCTCCTGAGTGCTGGGATTGCAGGCCCGTGTGACCATTCCTGTTTTATGTGATGCTGGGGATGGTACCCGGGGCTTCATTCACAGTAGATACGTGCTCTACCCACTGAACCACATCCCCACCTCTCTATCTCTTACTCTTTGTTCATACTGTCTATGAGACAAGCAGGGATCCTTGGCCACCATGAGAGGCACAAACCTAAAGCGACAAGGACGATCAGTCATATACATAAACCTCAAAAACTGTGAGCCAAAGCGTGAACTTTTCACTTTTTGAAGTTGCTATATCTCAGGTATTTGCTACAGGAATGGAAAACTAAAACTAACACCCAGGCTTTTTTTTTTTTTTTTTTTTTTAAAGCTAAATTCAGAGGCAGGTGCACTGTTCTGCAAAGAACCAGATGGTACCTTCATGTTATAAAATTTTACCTTAGTTTAAAAATTTTATTTATGCCTCCCTGTCTCCTCCCCCTCACCCCCACCATAGGTATGTATATATACACCTGTGTAAGTGCAGTACCATTGGAGACCAGAAGAGGATTTTAGAAGCTTACAGGCTATTACTAGCAACTTTATATGGGGTGGGAGTTGAACTCAAGTCCTCTGGAAAAGCAGCAAGTGCTCTTAACTAGCTGACTGTCTCTCCAGCCCCATCAGCATTTTTAAAAATTATTTTTCTCTTTTCTTTTCTTTTTTGGTTTTTAGAGACAGGGTTTCTCTGTGTAGCCCTGGCTGTCCTGGAACTTACTCTATAGACCAGGCTGACCTTAAACTCAGAAATCCACCTGCCTTTGCCTCCTGGGTGCTGGGATTAAAGGTGTGCACCACCACTGTCTGGCTATTTTTCATTTTTTTGATACTTTATTTTTGATACTTTATTCTGACCTGTTTTCTTTCTCTCTCCCTCCTTCCCTCTTTTTCTCTCTCTCCCCACTCGCTCTTATTTTTTCATTCCAGTCATTAAAAACATGTAAAGACAATTCTTCGATGAAGAACTTAAGACAAGTACCCACCTCTAACCCTAGGATGTTAACAATCATGGATAATTTTTGCATAGGTCAGCCACTATGTTTGAGGTTGAAAAATAATATTTCTATTATTTCTTGTGCATTAATTTCTTGAATTCATCTGCAGGCAAACACCCCTCCCCCCACACACATGCCCCCCCCCAAATCAAAAGCAAAATGCCTTCCTCCACAAATACCTATTATTCCCTATTTCCTTCCTTTACAAAATGTTTTTAAAATTTAAAATGTTATTGTTGTTATTGTATGTGTGTGTACTTATGCCATGGTATGTGTGTGTATGTGTGTTTGTGTATATGTGCGTGTATGTGCGTGCGTGCGTGTGTGTGTGTGTGTGTGTGTGTGTGTGTGTGTGTGTATTTGTGTATGTATGTGTGTGTGCGTGCGCGTGCATGTGTATGTATGTGTGTATGTGTGTGTGTGTATGTGTGTGTGTGTGTGTGTGTGTGTGTGTGTGTGTGTAGGTCAGAGGACAATTTTGTGGAGTTGGTTCTCTTCATCCACGTTTACAAGGTGGCTGAAGGGATCAAATTCAGGTCCCCAGGCTTGCATGGCAAGCACCTGCACCTACTGGGCCATCACTGATGCCCTATAATATGGTATTTGGAATCAATCTGGACAAGGGGCTGGAGAGATGGTTCAATGGGCAATAATGCCTGCAGACTCATCACCTAGGTAACAGCCAGGCATGGTCCCATGTGTGCATGTAACCCTAATGCTGAGGGATGGGCGGATAGGAGGATCTATGGGGGTTTGCCTGGGCAAAACACCCATGAGGCCCAGTTTCTGGGAGCTGCTGTGTCTCAAAGGAAGAGAGAGAGAGAGAGAGAGAACACTGAGGACACTTGATACCCTTCTCTGCCCTCCATTGGCACAGACATGGGCTCATGCCCAAGCACATACCTGTTCCTATACAACACACACACACACACACACACACACACACACACACACACACGCAATCACTATGTCATTTGGATTTACAGAGTCTGTTTCCTTTTTTTTTTTCAATTAAAATCAGTACAGTGCCAAGGATGCTGGTACTGGGGCTATAACATAGAACTTGTGCGGTGGTAAAGGAAAACAGTTGTCACCACATGACCATAGATGGAAGCTTCCAGATGCACGTAGGAAAAGCATTTTATCTGCAAATGGTGGCATGAATCTGTAATCCCAGTGTAGGTACCCGAGGCCTGCAAAGCTTGTGACGCCATACAAGCAATGTATAGGTCTGTTACTAAGGCAACAGCTGCCGTTTACCCAGAATTCCATAGCTCACCTTTACCTGTAATTACTCATCCCCCGCCCCCCCCCCCCCCCCCCCGCCTGTATATAACCGGGCAGCGCTCTTTTCCTCTTTCTCTTTTCTCTTCTCCCCTTCCTTCCCACCCGCTACCACTTCCCTATCTTAAATAAAGCCCCACATGGAACTATCTGGTGTAGCATGTCTCATTGCGGCTCACGGTTCCACCGCGTCCCGTGGCGTGGTGCCCGTGGTGCGTGCGTGCGTGCGGGCACAGCGAGCAGCGAGCAGCTGCAACGCAGCAAGCAGACAGGACCTTCGAGTGAGCACCCGGGCACTTGGCACTTAGGTGGTTGAGGCAGGAGAAGAAGGAATTCATGCACTCTTAAACTACTTAGAAAGTTTGCCCTCAGCCAGGTGGGTGGTGTCGCAAGCCTTTAATCCCAGCACTTGGGAGGCAGAGGCAGGCAGATTTCTGAGTTCGAGGCCAGCCTGGTCTACAGAGTGAGTTCCAGGACAGCCAGGGCTATACAGAGAAACCCTGTCTCAACAAACAAACAAACAAACAAACAACCAAAAAAAAGAGAGTTTGCCCTCTTCTTCCTCCTCCTTTCTCCCCCTCCTCTTCTTTCTCCTTCTCCCCCCTCCTCTTCCCCCTCCTCTTCCTCCTTCTCTTCCCCCTCCTCTGCTTTCTCCTCCTCCTTCTCTTCCCCCTCCTCTTCCCCCTCTTCCTCCTTCTCCTCCTCATCTCCCTCCTCCCCTTCCTCTTCCTCACCACCCCCCAACTTTATCTTCTTTGTTTTGGACATGAGGTCTTGCTATATCACCCAGATTTACCTCAGCTAGCAATCCTTCTGCCTCAGCCTCCTAAGCATTGGGATTCCAGTCATGAGCTATGTGTGATACCTGGCAGATACATTTCCCCCCTCTTCTTTTAGAAGTTAAAAGAATTGTCATGATTTGTGCGGATCCAGTCCCTCCACTAATCTTCTTGTTACAGAGTGATCTCAGTTGTTTGTGAAGCTGAGAGTGGGCTACTCTATTCTGCACATTTACTGCCATGGAAACAAATCAATGCCGTGTTTTTTCTCAGGGAAAAAAAAAAAGCCATGTAGCTACTTTGTTTCCAACCCAATTCCCCGGTAAAAGAAATCTCAACTCAATCAGTAACAAAACAAGCTATAAGCCTAGATTGGGCAGATCTCCCACTACACTACTCTATTTCCATCTTTATTATCCCATGTAACTCGTGGTTTCTCCAGGCCAAGAGCTTCTCTCTCTGTGATCCCTTGTAGCTCTTCCCTGTCCTGTTGATCTTCCGTAGCTCCTCCCCTAAACTCTCAGCTCCACCCTCTTCCTCCTGCCCAATCATTGGCTCAAGCCTTTATTTGAAAAGTTAAGGTGGGGAGAAGGTTCACAAGGCAACTCCTCATCTTCAGCCCCTCTGTGGAGTGGAATTAGCATCAAAATATAAGCCCAGGGCTATCCACAGCAAAGCAAGACCTGTAATATAGTTCAGCAGGCAAGAAGGGTTTTGCAACCAAGCCTGTTGGCATGAATTCAATCCCTGGAACCAAATCCTGTAAGTTGCCCTCTGACCTCCGCGTGTGAGTGTGCACCCTAGATTAAGAAGAACTTTAAAGCATAGTTGGGCTGGAGACATGGCTCAGTACTTAAGAGTGCTTGCTGCTCTTGCAGAAGACCTGAATTCAGTTCTCAGGACCCACATTGGGTGCTTAGAACAATCTATACTCCAGTTCCAGGGGGATCAGACACTACCTTCTGGTCTCCTCAGGTATTCACATACACATATACACCCATATAAAAATATAAAGAAAATAAATCTTTTTTTTTTAAATCCACAACAAAACTGGACAGAAATCAACCAAATTAAAAAAATCTGAATGAAGCCATCCTGTGTGTGTGTGTGTGTGTGTGTGTGTGTGTGTGTGTGTGTGATGAAGGCCAGAGTTCCTAGCCTTCCTTTTTTGAGATATGGTCTGTCTTCTGCTGCTAGCTGCAATGTGTAGTAGGCTAGCTGGCCTGGGAGCATCCAGGAATTCTCTTGTCCGCATCTCCGGCATCAGGGTAGGAGTCTTACAGAGATTACAGACTCCTGCTACATGGGCTCGTAGGTCTGAACACAGGCCCTCATGATAGTACAACAGGTACCTAACCCACTGAACCACCTTTCCAGACCCAGAATAGTTTCTCAATTAACTACTCCTTGTATATATGTACGTGTATGCATATATATATTTATATTATCATAAACATCTACAAAAACTCAGTGTTTTCTACTTGCAAACCCGGGATTGATGACTTCCTTAGTGTGTAAGCTGATGACCTGACCACTCCATTGTAATGTGAGGGGGAAGGTGTTTATTGCAGATATGATAGAGAGGTCAGCATCTGGAGGAGTCCAGAGCAGAGGAGAGAGAGAGGGGGGGGGGAGAGAGAGAGAGAGAGAGAGAGAGAGAGAGAGAGAGAGAGAGAGAGAGAGAGAGAGAGAGAGAGAGAAACAGAGGCAGAGAGAGAGAGAGAGAGAGAAATGGACTGAACATGGCCAGCAGACCAGACCTGGCCAGCAGGGCAGAGCAGAGGGATGGGGGTTGAGGGTAAGTATGAGAGATGAAGATAAAGAGACAGAGGGTAAAGTTTGAATCTGTCATTGTGGTTTGTTATTATTATTGTTATTATTATTTCCCACATCTACACAGGCAGAACCTTTACTCATGTTTATGCCAAGCACATGCTCTGGCACATGTATAGAGGTCAGAGGTCAACTTTCAGAAGTCAGATTTTTTTAGTATCCTGGGGAATTGAACAGAGGTCATCAGATTTGGCCAAGAATCTGCAGAGCCATTTCTATGGTCTGATCTTTTTTTTTTTTTTTACCTTTTGTTTTTTAAATCTCCACCCACTTCTGTTCAGAGCACGGCAGACTCTCTCGTCACTTGCTGGGGCACTGGGAGGTAGATCTGTCAATTAATGGGTGAACAAAAGAAGGAAAGATGAAAAGAACAGAAGAAGGAGATGCAGAGCGACCTGGTCTGTACTAGTGAGGCTGCCACTGTCCCCTGCCTCATTCTTGTCACAGAATCCCAAAGCCAGGCAGAGGACAGAAGGCACTGCCTCCCAGGGCTCTCTGCATTTTCCTAGACCAGGGACACCGCTTAATGCTAACTGAAGCTACAGATGGATGAGGAAACAAAGCCCCACCATCCATTTTGTTCTGTTGATGTTAGCCTCCATCCTGTGATCGACAAAACATCAGTTTGTGGTACTGAGGATGGAACACACGTTAGGCAAGTCTTCTACCGCCGAGTTATGCCCAGAGCCCCTCACTGGGGATTCTAGGCTCTTACCTCTGTGTGTGTGTGTGTGTCTCTGTGTGTGTGTGTGTGTGTTTGTCTGTGTATATGTGTGTGTCTGTGTACATGTATGTTACACATTTATCCTACATTCTCTTTATATAATAAGTTAAACACGTGTCAGGTCCCGTGGCCCAGTTTCTCCCTTAACCTGGAAGCCTTACGATTGCGGTCAGTTGTGGTCGGTGAGGGCAGTGAGAAGCGATCCCCAAAGCCAGCTACTTTCTCTCCATTCTTGATGTCTCTGGGCTTTGTATCCTCAGGAGACACATCCTCGATGCCCCCTCCCTCCAGGTCACCTCTTTGGCTTGTGTTAACTCCTTGTGAACTATGGGTTCTTGTGTAAAACAGCTGCCCTCTTCATCGCATTAGCTGTGTCTGCCACCAAGAGTGTTTGTTAACCGTTGGTGTTCCCTATTAGAAGGAGGGCCCTTGAAGTCTCTCTAACCACTCCTGTAACTGTGGGTGACAGGGGCGGGTCTCAAAGGCACTAGAACAGAGCTTCTCAACCTGTGGGCCTCGACCCCTTCAGCTAACGTCTGTCTCCAAAAATGTTGACATTATGAGTCATGACAGTAGCAAAATTACAGTTATGAAGTAGCAACAAAATAACTTTAAGGTCGGGGGTGGGCCACTACACCATGAGGGACTTGTATTACAGAGAGTCTCAGGGTCAGGAAGGTTGAGAGTCATTGTACTGCAGGAATAGCGGATAAGCCCTAAAACTGAAATTTTTTGAATTAAGACTTGGGGACAAAGATAACCTTAGAAAGGGTGAGAAGTACCGTGCTAGCGCGTATATTCTAGAAAAGGTTAATTAAGGCGCTCCATATATACAGTTGTAGGTAAATCATTGTCCAAGCTGGGTGACGACTCCAGTATGTTTTGGGGCCACCCACACTCCTGTCAGTAATTTCCCATTCATGCTTGTTGGAAGAAAGCCGAATAATGTCACTGGATCCCAGGGTGACTTCTGGGGGGAACTGTTTTTTATCAGGGGGACATTATGAAGAGGGGGCAGATGTGCCCAGGGTAAGAAGTCTCACAACATAGTGACGAAGGCTCATGTTTGTTGAAGCTTACTGTAGGTCTGGAGCTGAGTGACCCCCCCCCCCCCCCCCCCAGTATACTGCTATTTCACAGGACTGTTATTCATCTTTACAAAGACCTTAAAGGGACGTGGATGTCAATGTTTCACAGATGATGATGGCAAGATTCAGACAGAACAAATAACTTGTCCCTACTTTTGCTAGGCGTGTCCCCACTGGTCATGTGGTCCACTCTTCTCCCTCCCCTCACCCCACCCTGGAACTCCCTGCGTGTGACTAGCCTTGCTGTCTTGCCTCTGAGCTTCGCTGAGCTGCAATTCCATCCTGAAAGAGACTTTTTTCTTTTCTTTTCTTTTCTTTTCTTTTTTTAATTTACATTGCAAATGATTTCCCCTTTTCTGGGTCCCCACTCCCCGCAAGTCCCATAAGCCCTCTTCTGTCCCCCTATTCTTCCATCCACCCCTTCCCACTTCCGGCTACAGATTGTTAGAAGACACTGCTTTCAGCTGGGAGTGATGGTCCCTACCTGTCACAATGGATGCCAGGAGGCTGAGGCAGGGTGACCCTGGCAGTTCAGGGCCCGGCTAAATAGGGAGATAGACTCAAAGTAGATACACAGCAGATTCTCAGGGTCAGGAGGACCTGAGTTCTAACCCAGGAATCCATGCAAAAAACTCGGTGGGTAGGGCCTTACACACCTATAATGCCAGCACAGGTAGAGACAGCGATTCCTGGAGTGTTCTAACCAATCAGTGTGTAGCCTACAAGTCAAAATGGCAAGAACCCATTTCAAAAAGGAACCAAGGTGAATGGTAACTGAGAACATCCCATGGATACACACACACACACACACACACACACACACAAACACATACAATGTGATTCTTACCCAAATATATACCGAGATTTCCCCCACTGTATTTATCTATCTGCCACCCCCACCCCTCCACCCCGGCCGGCCCCCAAGACAGGGTTTTAGATAGTAGCTCAGGTTGCCCTGGAAACTCACTGATACCACAGACTGACCTCTGGTTCCAGATTCTCCTGCCTGTACCTCCCTCAGTGCTGGGACAGCAGGTGTGCCCCACCACACCTGGCTCCTCTGTCACTCCATAGAAACTCCTTCCATACACATCTGTGAAATAAACACACACACAGCTTACCTGGTGTCCCGAGAAGGCTCTAAGACAATTTGGGAGAGAAATCTGGGACATGAAAAGATAGTATTATCCTGGGCTAAGACATCTCAAATGTCAAAGGTGTGCCAGCAGTTAGCAAGAGCTTTGGGGACTCTGCAGTTCAGGCGGCAGGCCAGGCCAGGAGGCACAGACAGGGAGGGGATCCTGATTAACTTGTGTGACTGGCTGCCAGTGCCCAAACTCCCTTGGCAGCGGAACCAGCCAACGGAGAGGAGAGGTGGTGGCTGAGCTTTTTGGAAGAAATGCTAAGGTTTGTTCCTGATTGGAGCAAGAAATTTTTCCATGTCTTTGATTCTGACAGTGTAGGCTGCTGAGCTGGGGGATACATGGTCCTCGTAGGGAGTAAGACCCTGGGAGCTCAGATAAAAGGGGGTTACCAGGTGAGTTGTCCTCTCTCTCTCTCTCTCTCTCTCTCTCTCTCTCTCTCTCTCTCTCTCTCTCTCTCTCTCTCTCTCTCCCCTAGCAGGAGCAGGAAGGGATTATGAGAGACTCTGGAGGCTGGGGTCCGGCCAAGTGGTTTGCTACTTTGATCTTTTTCTTGATAAGACTACCCTTGCTAGCAAGATGTCAGCTGCTGGAGACTTGAATGGAAGTCACAGGCGCCCCCTCCCCCCCCCAAAGGAAAGCTAATTGGTGACTCTCGAAGCTAATTGTTGCCCTTCAAGTGTTGGGTAAGGAAGACCAGGATTCTTTCCCAGGTGTAGACTTGGGAATTCAGCTCCAGGTTAGGCTGCAAACAATCTGTGAAGTTTCTACTCCACACCTTGTGTCAAGGTAGGTATCCGCTCTTTCTTATGGAATCTTTACTATGACCTTGGTAGAAGTAGGGACGGGCCACATGTTCTGAGGCTCTAGGGACACGCAGGATGAGAGGTAGGGGTTGTGTGCCTTTGCCCTTCCTAGACATAGCAAAGGGACGGCTCACAGCATCTTGCTCTCACCCTAATTTTGACGACCAGCTTTCCCGTCAACATCTCCTCCACCTCCATGGCATTTAGGGAACTCAGGTGTAACTGTGGGCATCGGGGAAGAAGGAGTTAAGGTAGGGGTGGGAGTGCTTGGGTTGGGGTTGAGGTGCTTAAGAAGCCAGGGATTGGCGAGTGTGAACGTGGGCAGCTTCTTTGGGGAGGAGAGGAAAAGAGGGCCGGCTGCTAGGCTGCAGCTCGTGCCCCCCGCGTGTGTCTGCCTGTGTGTGCAGCGTGCATGTGTGTGTGAGAGCGAGCGGGCGAGCGAGTGTGAGTGCGCGCGCACCGAGGCGTTCCTCAGGTTGCGCTGCCTGGAAACGGAGGGAGCCATTGGAGAGGCTTTGGGGGTGGGGGTGGGGGTGGGAGGTCCCCAATCCTGGGAGAAAAGCTAAGAGAGAGAGAGGGACTGGGGTGGCCAAGCCAGTCCAGTAACCAGGCTCCAGGTTCAGTGGTGGTGGTGGTGGTGGTGGGGAAGAAGCTAAGGATGGTAGGGGAATCTTCACACTAGAGATCGCTAGGCTTCTTCCTCTGGAGGAACCCGGGAGGCACTGGGGAGGAGGCCGGAGCTGCATGGAGTTTCTGGGGCGCGCAACTCCGGCGGGGCCTCGGCCACTGGGCTCCCGGGTGCAGCGAGGAGGCAGCCGCGCACATGGGCTAAGCCCGCGCGGCCAGCGGGCGCGGGAGGGGTAGAGGCGAGAGCGGTGCAGGGGGTGCGGGGCGCACGTTCCCCCAGACGGGAGGCGAGGACAAGGACAGGGGGAGAAAAAGGAGCAGCCTAGATCACCCCGGGGCTCTGCAAAGCCCAGCTGTGAGACTCAAGCGAGAGGAAAGACTCGCGCGCGCGGGCGCCGCTGGGTTGGGCAAAGCGGCCTCCCAACCGGAGTAGGGGGGCGCCGTGGGAGCCGGCTACGGAGAGGAAGGATGCCCGCGCGGGGACGCGTGTGAGCGCTTGGTTTCGCGTCGCCCCCTCCCTGCGGGCCTCGGAGGAGGTGCCTGGGCAGCCGGGCAGCGGAGCTCCGGCTCCAGGAGAGGTGAGTGCTGCTCTCTCCCAGTCTTTATCCAGCATCCTCCCTGCATCCTTGCCTCCCTGGCTGCTTCCATGCTCCCTTCCCCGGATGCCCCTACCCTAGCGAGTCTCGGAGTGGGCGGGTGTGCTGCCCACAAGCGTCTCCCGGACCTGTTGGCCCCGCTCTAAACACCCCACATCTCGGGGCCGGGGTGACACCCCCGAGCCATCCTGATTTCTCTTGATGCTTAGGGTGGGTGAGGAATGCTGGAATTGCAGAAGGGCCTGGGTTCACTCGTGGAAATCCCGGTACTGTACCCAGCTCGTGGAGTCTTGGGTGCTAGTGGCCACCGGGCTGCGCGCCCCCGGGACGCCCAGGTTGTGGGAAAAGGGAGCTCTGGGTGTCGGGGGATCCGATCTGCATCGCAGCCTAAGTGGGAGTCCTTGGTGGCATTCTGGTCTCTGGGAAGCTGGAGTCATGGCGATCTACCCAGGGAGGTGGGAGGTATAGTTCACTCCATCTCTATCTCCCCACCCCGATGCTCGCCCTCTTGGGGAGGATCGGTGGTCTTGGAGCACATGGGATGACCCTAGAGGCCTCAAGCAGCCCCACCGGGACCTCTGGGTGGCAAGCTTTGGAAATAATCCAGATCCAGGGCAGAGCTAGACACTCCGCCTCTCTAGCGCAAGCCAGTTTTTGCCCCGGTGCCCAGCTTCCCCAGACCAGCGCTTCGGGGGAGTGAACTTCCTCAGACTTGGTCTGAGGGCGCCTGGGCAGCAGCAGGTAGTTCTAGCCTTGCCTCAGGGCTCTGGACGACCCGAGGATGCTTTGACCCACAAGCAGATGGTGCTAAGTCAGGACTGAGCGCTGCGGTTTGATTCCACAGTGCGGGACACGTGCATCCTCGGCCCCCATCCCAGTGTTTCTTCTCCAAGCTGTTCCTTTTGCCCGAGGAGTTTGTGAGAGATCCCATTTGCGCCCCACTCCTTACCTCCAGGGGTAGCTGTGCCTGCACGCAGTTCCTCAGATGCCAAGACTGGGGCGCCATAGGCCCCTGACAATTTTTTTTATTGTTTTTACATTAAAAGGAGACAGTCCTGGGTTCAAAAATATAGCAGCCAAGAGTCGGTAGTGTGTGACTGTGAAGTCTGATAAATTGTGGTATGAACTACATTCTGCAGTGGCCCGGTGCAATCTGAACTGCAGAGTTACCAAGACCCTTAGAGACAACGGGCACTGTTCATTTGTGCACGTGGAGGAACTCGTGTTCTGCATCTAACTGCTGTCTCCCAGTCTCAAAGATCAACTTTAAACACACACACACACACACACACACACACACACACCGGAGCTAAGCAAAGGTTGTAAAAACTGCTTGGTGTGAAACTGTCTTACTGGGTGGTGAAAGACATGCTGCCCACAGAACACCACTCCAGCTGTCCTTGGGGTGGTTGGAGGTGGTGGTTTAACATTTTAATTAATTAGCTAATTAATTAATTTATGCAAGGTGGGCATCAGTGGTATGGTAACAATCAATGTGAGTTGTTATTGCTATTGATTAGTTTCTTATTTATTTGGTGTGTGTGTGTGTGTGTGTGTGTGTGTGTGTTGGAGGCCAGAGGCATAGAATCTCCCTGGGGCTGGAGTTACAGTGCAGTTGTGAGCCACCTGACATGGGCCCTGGGAACCAAACTCAGGTCCTCTCTGCAAGAGCAGCAAGCACTCTTGACCACTGAGCCCTCTCTTTAACCCTGATTTTATTGATTTTATTTTTTCTTTTGCATCGCTGGGGGTGACACCCAGTGCTGGGTATCCATTTCCTGGGAGTGCTCAACCACCAAGTGAAGTCCCCACTTCCTGCAGTTGGCTCATATTCTAATTCTAATATTTCTAATAATTCATATTGCTAATTCTGCACTGTGAGGTGTTGGCAGAAGTCTTAGGTGACCCTTTAGATCTCTCCTGGGCTGACAGCTCCCTTGCTGTGCCTAGTTTTGCATCCTCCCATGGTGCTCAGGTCAGGGAGACTGTTCACCCCGTCTCTGAGCAATGCATGGGGTCCTGGCAGATGCTCAAGGCTGCGCATGAGCTGAATGGCTTCTGAAAGGTGGCCTTTTTGGAGTCAGCTGAAGCTTGTGGGGTTTAATCAAAGCAGCTGGGGCACCTTTTAGAATTGTTTTAGGATCATTTACTAAAATGCCACCTCTTTTCAGACGCTGAAAGTGACAGTTGTCACCAGCCCAGCCTTCACTGACAGTGTGGCATAGAGGCTTTTGTAGAAAGAGAATAAGTAGCCAGGGTTGGTGGCTAAGGTTTGTGATCTCAGTATCTGTGATGCTGAGGCAGGAGAATTGAGGCTAGACTGGGCTGCATTGTGAGATTCTCTCAATCAATCAATCAATCAATCAATCAACCAACCAGTCAGTCAGTCAATCACATTATACCCTGTCTTAAAACAAATGAATCAACAACAAAATAATTTAATTCAGCTACTATCACTGAGAAAACTCCCAGTTAAGTCCTAATGGGGATCCTTCGACCCCCTTTCCCTGTGGGAGATAGGGGTGTGCAGCCGGACAGGGTAGAGGGTACCCGACGGCTACTTCTTTTTTTTCCGTTTCTTTCTTTTTTGTTTTTGTGCTTGTGTGTGTGCAGGTGTAAGTGTGTGTGTATGTGTGTGTGTGTGTGTGCAGAGGTGTGGAGGTCAGAGGTCAGTCTTGCCTGTCATTCATCAAGTGCTGTCTGTCTTAGGTGTTTAAAAACATTTCTTAAAATTTATTGTGTATTATTATGTTATTGGTGTGTATGTGTGTGCGCATGTATGTGTAGGTGTATGTATATATGTGTGCGTATGTGTGAATGTGTGTGCTCATCCCTAGTGCTTGCCAGATATGGGAGCTCCTCCAGGCTCTGCCTCTCCATCCCTGGGATTATAAGTGTGTGCTACCACGCCTGGCTCAAGCTCACATTCTCATGTTTGTTCAGTAAGCTGTTTACCGACAAAGCTCTCTCCCCAGCCCAATGGCTACTCTTTTGAATGTATCATTCTTCTTCCCATTAGGGCTTAAATACTGGGCAGGGCAGGGTTCCGATTTAGAATTCCTTCTTTCTCTCCCTCCCTTTTGTTATCTTTGAGACAGGGTCTCATGTGGCTCCAGAGGATTTCTGCTTTTCTGTGTAGGACAGGATGACTTCGAACTCCTGATTCTTCTGCCTCCACTTCCCCAGGGCTGGAATTACAGGTCTGTGCTACTGTACCTAGCTTAGAAATTGCCTTAGTACAGCACATGTGCTTGGGGGAGCCCAGTGTGTTTTGGGGTCACCGGCATGAGAGTGTCTCTGTGCCGTGTGTCCAGTGGGGAGCTTGCCAACCCATTACTTTAGTGACATGCATTGCTGTTGGTGGTGGGTGGGATAAAGAGGGAACTGGTTCTTGTGAGGTCATTCTGGCTCTGGTGATGAGCTTCAGATATTTAAGCCCCGCCCTACTTTATTATTATTATTTTCTTTCTTGAGATAAGATCTGGCTTGTAGCTCAGGCTGGCCTCCAACTTGTGACCTTCCTGCCTCAGTGTATGAGTGCTGGGATGATAGGCATGTGCTGCTTTGCCCCTTGGATATAGGGCTGGGGATGGAATCCAGGGCTTTGTGTGTGCTCTGCAGACCCCCATACCAACTGAGCCACATTCTCAGCCCAATTAGACCTCTCTCTTCTTTCTTTTCTTCTCTCTCTTCTTCCTTCCCCTTTTCATTTTTTTCTCTTCTTCTTTCTTCTTCCCTTCTTCCTCCTCTTTCTTTTCCTTCCTTCCCCTTTCCCCTCTGGTTTTCCTCCTCCCCCCTCTCCTCCCTTTCCTTCTCCATTGTTATTATTGGAGATCATTCCACCCAGGTACAGGATGGGTGGCCTTTCTTTGCCCTTCACTCGAGGCTTAAGTGCCGGCAGTCAGACTCTGTAATCTCTGCTCATGATTGCAACCCAGCAGTTGTCTGTGGGATTTTTTTTTTTAAGACGGCTCCCTGACTCTCAAGCTACAAAGAAGCCATCCTCCCTGGATCAAAGACTCCGGCAGCAGAGGAGTCTCAGAGAAGCCAGAAGGGAGGAGACTCCAAACGCAATGGCTGCTTCTAACCTGGGGTTTTCAAAGTGATTTATCTTTTTAATTGTTAAGCATCCCACATAGGCTGGGGATAGGGCTCAGTTGGTAGAGCACTTGCCTAGCATACACGGAGCCCTGTTAGATCTCCAGCACTTTGGAAATGGCATTTGGTGGTGCCCAGTTATAGTCCCAGGATACAGGGAGGAAGATTGGGAATTCAAGGTCACCCTAAGTGACATTTTGAGTTTGAGGCCAGCCTGGGAATATAGACCGTATCCCAAACCTCTAAAGCTAAAATACAGTATTAGAGAGCAAGGGGTCATTTGGAGTTCTTGAGCTTAAAGGGTAAGCCAAGGGAGGGGCCAGAGGAAAGGCTGGGGGACAAGCAGGTGTCTTTGGTTAGGATCCACTTATCCATTAGGGCTTCAATGATGCTGAGAGATGTGTCTCTGAGGGGGGAAAGAACAGAGGACCGGATGCTCGTCTGCCAATGCTGCGGACCAGACCAAGCCTGAGGGGCTGTGACTGAGACCGATGCAAAGCCAGGAACATCAGCTTTGCACACCTAGACTGACTGACTGCAGCACTTCTTTTGTTTTAGAAATATTTTAAATTGTGGTAGTGCACATGTGTCTATGTGGAGATTTATGCAGGTGAATACAGGTACCCTAAGATGCCAAAGGCATCAGACCCCTCTGGAACGGGGGTTACAGGTGGTTGTGAGCCACCTGGCAAGGGAGTTAGGATCCCAGCTCAGGTCCTCTTCATGAGCAGTTAGTGCTTTTACCTGCTGAGCCCATGGTTGTCTGTTTTTTGGCACATGTGCGGGTGCTTGAACCATGAGATGTCTATGCGGTTCAGGGGAGTCTGTTTCTTCTCCTACAAGGTAGGTCTCAAGGACTGAACTCAGCTTGCCAGCCTGTCCTGCAAGTGCTGACTGGAACTCTTAGGATGGGACACACTTGGAGACCTAGCTTGGTACCCATGGGAGCTGGAGGCTAGAACTGTCCAGGGCTTCCTGCATTTGAGTGGAAGCAAATGGTTTCAACTTTTTTCTGTTTTCCCAATAGTGTGTGTGTGTGTGTGTGTGTGTGTGTGGTATGTAGGTAAGCATACACACAGATGCATGTGGAGGACCTGACGATATTTTTTTGCTGGGGGGGTGGGGAGTCTTCCTCCATTTTTTTTAAACCTTTTTCATCGAAGTATGACCTCTCAATTGAACCCAGAGCTCACTGGTCAGCCGGTTTGCTGGAAGAGGGTCTCCTGCCTCTGTATTCCAAGTACTGTAATTACGGATGGCTCGAGCCACCCACCGAGCATCCACATGGGTTTTGTAGATCTGAACTCCGGGCTTTATGCTTGTTTGGCGATTGCTTTCCCTATTCAGACATCCCAGCAACTCCCGCCCCACCTGCTTCGCACAGGTGATGACTGGGTGTTCGCAATGTGTGACACATCTGATAGCAGTATTTGGCTAGGGGAAGGCTTCTTAAAGGTCACGGATATAAGAAGTCATTTTCTGGAACAATCTCTAGTTTCCTTTAAAATTTCTTTTCCCTTTACCCCTTCCTTTCTTCTGTCCCTCCTTCCCTCCTTCTCTCCCTTCATCTTTCCCTCTCTCTTTTTCTTTGTTTGAAACTGTGTCTCATGAGTAGATCAGGCTGGCTTCAAACTCGGCTGTGTATCGGAAGATGACCTTGAACTCCTGATTCTCCTGCCTCCACCTCCCAAGTCTTGGGCTTCCAGGCGGGTACCACCACACCAACTTTACTAATTTCCATTTGACAAAGGAGGTAGAGAAGGGTCTAAAGTAACCGAGACCGGTGGGTGGCTGGTTCAGGTGAAGCAGTATTCTTGGCTTACCAAGACTACGTAATTGGTTTGTTTTCCCATAGACAAGGCTGAGAGCAGTTCTCCAGGCCTAGACTGTGGGAGAAGGTAGTGACCTATTTTAAAACATCTCATTAGGGAATCTCTGCCGCTATGAATGTGGCCAGTTAAAGTAGGTTGCTTTATCCTATGCCGGTCAAATCCAGGCACTTAAGTCTCCTTCATTCATCCAGCTCACGAGTACAAAGAATGTCTTTCAAGCTCTGTGGGAAAATTGTGAGTTCGTCAGCCAGAGGCGGTGCTCTCGTGGTCTGGAGGTGTAAGGCATGAAGAACGAGGTAAAATATAGAACTCAAATTACAGAAACAGGGTGTGGCAGTGCCTACCCATTACCCCCAGGCTTGGGAAGCTGAGGCAGGATGGTTGCTGTGAGTTTGAGGTCAGCCTGGGTTTTATAGCAAGTTCCAGGCCAGCATGGGCTTCACAGGGGAAATAAAATAAAATAATAAAGAACAGGATATCATTGAATTGCAAGGGCTATTTGAGATTAGGTGGGGGAGAAACGTCGTCTTTACACTGACAACAGAGTTGAAGCCACAGAAGAAAGAGCTGTGGAACAGTTGGGAGCAGCCCGTACAGAGGTTGTGAGGTGGGGCTGAGCTGGGCGTGTTCGATGACTAGGAGCTAGGCTGGTGGGGATGAGCATGACTTTCGAGAGGCAAAGGATCACATATGAAGTTGACGCTGAATCGGGAGGAGGCTCAGGAAAAATTGAAACAGGTCTGTGACATGGTTGCATTTATTGGTTATTCTTTATTATTTTAAACCATTCGTCTACTTATTGTGTGTGTATGCATGTGTGTGTGTGTCTGTGTGTGTGTGTGTGTGTGTGTGTGTGTGAAAGTCAGAGGACCGCTTTCGGGAATACGTTCTCTTCTTCCACCTTCTGAGTCTGAGGGATTAAACTCAGGTCATCAGGCTCGGCTGTGAGCAACTGTAGCACCGGAGCCATCTTGATAATCCTCTTTGCTGTGTTATTTGATTGGTGTGTAGTGACAACACACACCTTGTGTGCTCTGACCATACTCACCCGATACCCTCTTCTTTTTCTCTTGTTCCCATCTTCTCCCTCCTGAGCCTCCTTCCTTCCCTCGGTCTCTCTTCTGCCTTTATACAATATATAACAATGGTTTTATATATCCCCATAACGTCTGCTCTACAAAGGAGAGAAACACGGCGCTTATCTTGCACAAAAGTGACATTTCCAACTTGTTCACAGCTGAAGAAAGTCCCACTGTGTCTGTGTGTCAGAGTTTCTTCCCCCACTCCTCTGTGATGGGCAG
The DNA here is from genome assembly GCF_947179515.1 of Apodemus sylvaticus. Lineage (NCBI taxonomy): Eukaryota > Metazoa > Chordata > Mammalia > Rodentia > Muridae > Apodemus > Apodemus sylvaticus. Next base: position 38,906,971 of record NC_067493.1, on the reverse strand, counting down.
CTTACTGGTTCTGCAGCTTGTCTATTGTGATGATGTTGTTTTTAAGAGTCTTGGTATTTATGCTAGGCTAGGTCATGTGATAGCTCCATGTGTGTGTGTGTGTGTGTGTGTACCTGTATTGTATGTACACATGTGTGAAGTAGACAGTGGATGTTGTGTGTCCTGCTCTGACAGTCTCCACCTTATTTGAGACAGTGTCTCTAACTCAGTGGTTCTCAACCTATGGGTTGAGACCCCTGGGGTGGTTGGGTGACCCTTTTACAGGGGTCACATTTCAGATGTCCTGCCATCAGAGGTTTGCATACTGATTCACAACAGTAGCAAAGTTGGCACTTCTGTAACAGTTAGCATAAGTTACACTTATAAAGTAGCAACACAAATAACTTTATGGTTGGGGCTCACCAGAACATGAGGAACTGTATGAAAGGGTTGTCATAGCATTAGGAAGGTTTCAAACCACTGGGCTAAATGAATCTGGAGCAGGGCTGGAATCCCAGTGACAGTCTTGTCCATCCCCACCCCATGCATACACACACACACACACACACACACACACACAGAGGCACAAACACATACACACCCAGTGTGGAAACACATACACACACAGTGTGGAAACACATACAATGTGGCACCCAGAATCATATCAAGTTTTCTACATGAGTGTTGGAGATTTGAACTCAGCTCCCCTATCGCTCAGCAAGTGTTCTTACCCACTGACTCACGTCCCAGGCCCTTGTCTGTTTGCCTGTTTCTGGCTGGGAGGGTTTCATTCTGTAGCTTAGGATGCTCTGGAATTCACAACACTTCTGGACCAGTCTTCCAAGTTCTGGCATGGCGGGCCTGTGCCACCAACACTCAGCTCTCCCCGTTTGTATTTTCCCAAGCTCCTCCGGTGTCCTGCACACGTTTCCTTCCTCCAGGAAACCCAGCCTGTGTCTTTTAGCCGAGAAATACGGGATCGTTGTGCTTCCAAGCGACAGATGGAGAGAAAATGCTTTGCTGACCTTAATTTAGTGATTTCTAGTGTGCCAATTAAATGTGGGGACAGAAAAAAGATGCATTTGTAGTACAATTTCAGTTCTGTTGGGAAAAAAAAAAAGGCATGAAAGAACAAACGGGAAGAAATGGACCGAAAATGTTAACCAAGCTTGCCTAGTGATAGGGGTAGTGCGAATGACTGAGATTTTTATTTTGTTGTTTTGAAGATGGCTCAATGGTTAAGAACACTTGTTACTCTTGTAGAGGACCTGGGTTCAGTTCCCAGTACCGCATGGCAGCTCACAGCTCTAGTTCTAGAGGATCCAGTGCCCTCTTTTGACTTCCGTGGGCACCAGCAGTACCCACATGTTCATACAGGCAAACCGTCCATATGAATAAAATAGAGGAAAATGAGGGTACAAAATGAATGCGCGCTTCCCTTACAATTGGAAAAAAGTATTTGGAATTCCTTTGTTTGGCAGCAGGGGCAACAGGGTCTTATTATGTAGTCCAGGCTGATTTTGAACTTGTGGAAACCCTCCATACCCCACCGCCAAGTGTAAAGATTACATATCAGCCACTACACGTGGCCTCTATTAAATTATTTTTTAAAAAAGATATTCTTGTGTGTGTGTGTGTGTGTGCGTGTGCATATATGTGCACCTGTGTGTTTGTGTGTGCATGCATGCACACATGTGCACCTGTTGTATGTACTTTATTATGGGTGTATTTATATTGTACTTCTACGCAGAGGCCAGAAGACATCAGATCCCTTCCTTTATTGCTCGTTGCCGTCGTTTCTGAGACAGGGTGTGAACTGAGGGGGCCGTCTGGCCAGTGAGCTCATAGCCTCTAACTGTCTCTCATCTGACAGCTCTGGGATGACAGGTGCACAGATTTTAAGTTGGTCCTCAGGATTTGAACCCAGGTCTTCTTGCTTTCATAGCAAGTGCTCTTACCTACCGAGCTGTCTATTTAGCCCTGTTCTGAAACTTTAATGTCAAAAATCCCATGGTTCTGATTAGGAGACAGAAGATGGCCATGCTGATTTTGCCTGGGCTTTCCAATGCATGGTCCTTTGTTTTATTTTATCTTTTTAGGTTTTTGGAGACAGGGTTTCTCTGGGTAACCCTGGCTGTCCTGGAACTCACTTTGTAGACCAGGCTGGCCTCGAACTCAGAAATCTGCCTGCCTTTGCCTCCCAAGAGCTGGGATTAAAGGTGTGCGCCACCACTGCCCGGCTTGTTTTATCTTTTTAGGAAAAAATTTTAGTTCAGAAAGTAAACTTCTTTTACATTGGGAATATAGTTTAGTTGGCAAAATGCTTGCCTTCTAAGGATGAGGGTCAGTGTTCAAGTCCAGGACTCACGTGAAAAACCAGATACAGTGGAGCACACCTGTAGTCATGGTGCTGAGGACCTGGAGATGAGAAGATGTCTGGGACTCCCTGGCCAGCCAGATCGTCCTCCAGGTCAGTGAGAGACCCTATCTCAAAACACAAAGTGGACAAAAACCTAAGGAAGGAGGCACAGGCATGAGCATAAACAGGCACACGCACACACACATACACATACACACACACAAACATGCACGCACACACACAAATACACACACACACAAACATGCACACATGCATACACACAGACATGCACACATACACACACAAACATTCACGCACACATACACACAAACATTCACACACACATACACACAAGCATTCACACACATATACACACACAAACATGCACACATACACACACATGCACACACAAACATGCATACATACACAATGCACACACAAACATGCACACATACATATAAGAATTCACACATGTACACACATGCACACACAAACACACAAACATGCACAGACACACAAACATGCATGCATACACATACAAACATACACATACACAAACATGCACACATACACACACATAAACATGCACACATATACACACATACACACACAAACATGCACACATACACACATACATACACACACAAACAAATACACACACACACACACACACACACACACACTCGAACTTTTCTTTTGTTGAGGCAGGGTCTTGCTAGGTTGCATAGAGACGTAAAACTTGTGATCCTCCTGCCTTGGCTTCTGAGTTCTTGGATTACAGGTATAACCCACCACCCCCACTTCAACAATCTTACTTATGTTTTTGTTTGTTTGTTTGTTTGATTGATTGTTTGAGACAGGGTCTCTCATAGTCCAGGTTTATCTTGAGTTTTCTGCAAGTAGCTGCAACTGAATTTGACCCATCTGCTGCCCCTATCTCCCAAGTGCTGGGCGGCTCCACCACACCCAGATTACCCAGAAGCCTTAGTTTTCAGAAACCCTTTTAAAATCTAAGCCTTCTTTTGCTTTCGAATAGAAATTAAGACATTAGAAATAAGACCTAAGAAATTAAGAAACATCGAGATGTTACATTAAGAAACATTAAGTGCCTTTCTAATTGTCCACCCTCTAGACCCTTAATATTGTGTGTGTGTGTGTGTGTGTGTGTGTGTGTGTGTGAATTAAAATCCTCACATCTTGGGACTGGAGAGATGGCTCAGTAGTTAAGAGCGCTTGCTGTTCTTCCGTAGGACCTCAGTTGGTTCCCAGCACCCATATCAGGCAGCTCACAATGGCTATAACTCCATCTCCAGGAGTCTGCTAAGCTCTGTGGGCACCTGCACTCACAGGCTCATATCCCCATATAGACATACATATACACATACTAAAAAAATTAAGAAAGATTCTTTAAAAACTCCTCATACATTGATTCCATTGATTTAGAAGCTTGCTGTAGCAAGTTGCTGCCCCCAAATCACTCTCTGGAATTCCTCCCTATAAAGGTATGAAACAGCTCATTTTCCATCCTTTAAACAAATTGCTAGGGAACTTACCAGCACAACTTTGCAGAGAGAAATGAATTTTTTTGCCTTTTTAGTACTCACAGTGTTTACTGAAAGCATAATTTATACTTATAAAGAATAGAGCAATTAAATATTCATTAAAAAGTCATCTCTGAACATTACACATTATTGTTCTAGTACAGGAACCCCAAAGTTGGTATCGTGACTACAAATCATTGGCGCTTTTTCATTAACAAAAGTTTGACAATAGGAAAACAAATTAGACGGTAAAGCTAATTATGTTGGTGACATATTTATTACGGTGGAATACTATTTTTGGAAAACAGGAAGAGAAAAATACAGAGTGCTTGTTACTTGGAATGTGGATATATTTTTGGATGACCTATCTATCTGTAGTGCCAGGACATACCCAGTTTGGAGGTGTATTGGTTAATTTTATTATCAGGTTGATACAAAAGTAAGTCACCCAGGAAGAGGAAAACTCAGTTAAAAAGTTGACCAGATCAGATTGGCCTGCAGCAATGGCTGTGGGGTATTATCTCATTGTTAACTGATGGAGGGCCTAGTCCACTATGGGTGGCATCATTCCTTAAGGCAAGTGGGCCTGGGCTCTATCAGAAAGCTAGCTGAGCATGAGTCTGTGAGCCAGGTAGCTCACAGAATCCTTCACAGTTTCTCTTGTACTTCCTTGGGTCTGAGCTCTTCCTTGGTTAGAGGCAATGCTTCCTGGAATAAGGAGAAGGCTTTCTTTCAGGTCCCTGCCTTGATTCCCCTCAATGATAGACTGTGACAGGGGGGTAGAAGATGAAAGAAACCCCTTCTCCTCTACGTTGCTTTTGGTTAGAGTGATGTTTCACAGAAACAGAAGCCCAACTGGGACAGGGTCTCATGCGTCAGTGTACATATTCCAGGCGGTGTTCGAGTGGACTTCTGTTCTGCAGTCCGGCAGTTCCTTCCTGGATTCTGACCCAGCACTGAACAGGAGCAGTTTAATGGAAGAACAGTTTATTTTGGCGATCTGTCCAGAGGAACAGCCTAGCCCAGCAGGGAAAGCATCACGGCTGGTGCTGATGGGTAGCAGCGGGTCTTCTAGTCTGTCTCGTTCTCACACTTTGGTAGATCAAGAAACAGCTTGGTAGAACTGTCGTTCTCAAGGCGTGCCCTAGTGGCTTGTGCCTACCACCTAGCCTCTCTATCCCAGAGATTCACCAAACTCCCCAGACAGGGAACCAAATGCTGAACACGTGAGTCCATGGCTGTACATACAAACGGCCACTCTCTTTCCCCAGCTTTGTTTAATTACTCACTGTGCTGGTTAATTTTTGTCAGCTTGACACAAGCTGGGAGGGAACCTCGATTAAAGAACAGACTGACCTATGGCCAAGTTTCTGGGGACCCCTCTCTCTCTAATGTAATGTGTATGAGGATTTTTCCTGTACATATATATGTACATTGTATGTATGCCTAGTATACATGGAGGCCAGAAGAGTATGCCAGATCCCCTGGAACTGGAGTTATAGATGGTTGTGAGCTACCACGTGGATGTTACAAACTGAACACAGGTCCTTTCAAGACTAGCATAGGCTCTTAGCCACTGCAACATCTCTCCAGCTCCTGTGGGGTATAGAGAAGGGCCAAGTCTGCTATAGGTGGCACCATCCCTGGGAAGGTAGGCCTGGGCTATATAAGAAAGACAGCTGAGCGAGCTATGGAGAGTAAGCCAGTTAAACAACGTTCCTCTGCGGTTTCTGCATCAAGCTAGTGGTTTGAGTTCACACCTTGGCATCCCTGGATGACGGACCATAAGCTGTAAGCTAAATAAATCCTTCCTCCCAGGGAAAGGTCAAGATGTTTATCACAGCAATAGGAGGGCTGACGATGACAAACACATTGTTTCTTGCTCAAGGGAAGAAAGACTGCATGTGTGTTTTCTTACTGCTGTAACGGCATATCCGACAAAAGGAACTTAAGGATGGAAGGGTTTGTCGTAGTGCTCGGCTTGAGGGTATCATCCATCACCATCCTGCATGGTGGTAGGACGGTGAGACAGCTGGTCACATGGCATCCGCAGTTAAGAAATCAGAGAGAGATGAACACCGGTGCTCAGTTCACAGCTCATTCAAGGTGGGTCATCCTAGCCCAGCTAAGCCATTTTAGAAACTCTTTCACAGACAGGCCTAGAGGTTTATAGCTTATCTTCTGGGTGATTCTAGATCCTGTTGAGTTGACAATATTAACCACAGCAAACTTGCTAGAGCACTGTCTGTCTGTCTGTCTGTATCTCTCTCTCTGTGTGTGTGTGAGTGTGTGTGTACGTGTACGTGTGCGTGTGCGTGTGTGTGTGAGTGTTTTCAGGGTGAGCATGCCACGTTGCATGTGTAGAACTCAGAAGACAATCTGAGCTGTGGGTCCCTACCTTCTGCCCTGTTTTGATGCGTTCTGTCTTTGCTGGTCCTGTAGCAACCTCGTTGCTCTATAAACATCTGGAATTTTCCTGTCTCTGTCTTCCATCTTGCTTTAGGAGGATGAGACCTATGACTCCTACTGGGCCTGCATTTTATATGGGCTCTAGAGATCCAACTGAGGTTCCCATGCTTATGTGGTGATTGATTAAATGGCTGAGCCATCTCCCTGACTGATAATGCCACGTTACAGTGGAACCTTGCCATCTCACTAAGATGTAGAGGGGGAAACGAGGAGCACGGAGATTAAGTGATGAGTTTGGTCACGTGGGTCCACTCTCCACGGCAGCTTCCCTTCCCCACCCTCTCACCCGTGACTCTGTTAGTGGAAAATGAATTTATTTTAGCAAACTCAAGAATTAGGAAGGCACTTCAAATGTGATGAAAAGCAGGGTAGTTTGTGAGAGTTTCATTCATTCCACAAGCATAATCTCTGTGTGTACTGATAACAGGCCTAATTACTGTGTAAACATCTTTATAGACGCAAACATCTGTACTGCACACTAATGTAGTATTGCAGCCTCTGGCATTCCTGCTGCTCATTTGAAAAATCAGTTGCTCTGTCTTTAAATCTGATCTATGGTTGATGATGCATTTTTTACAGATGCACATAAGCACACATCCCATATCTAGCAAGAAGGCACACAGAATCACAGCAGCTCAGAGAGTACTGCTCTATCTTCTATGTTCACCATTCACTACATTTTATAGATGGAGAAATAAAGATTCATCAGGAATTCCAATGCAGGCCTTTTCAGATCAGCTATGGCAGGAGGGTGGTAGGTTCAAGGCCAGCCTAGATTTGAGACTTTGTTTCAAAATCAAAACTAAAAAGCAGGCCTAACAGTTGACTCCCTTCCTAAAATTCCCCAGGGAGGGGCTGGAGGTGTGGCTCAGTGGTAGAGCATCTGCCTAGAATTCCCCAGGGAGGGACTGAGAAAGTGGTTTCCTGGCATGTGGAATGCACTAGGTCCAGTTCCCAGCACTGCAAACAAAACAAAAGAAAACAAACCAAAACAGGAATGAAACAATAAAACCAAAGACATAGCCAGGGCTAGTAAGCTGCCGAGGATGTCAGGTTAGTATGTCTGCAAAGGATACTCACAAAGTCCTGCCTTCAGCATTTGTAACTAATGTGTTACAGTGTTCACCTTCCCTGGACCTGAATTTGTTAAATCAGTCAAAAACACTTCATTCGGTTTTCATTTAGGCAAATTGAGGGACTAAAAGCTGAGACAGACTGCATTTTTTTCAAGATGGAGGTGGCATTTTTCAAGCCTGTTTTGTGTGCTATGCTCATTCCCAAGCCCTTTTGGTGGTCACAGTGAAAAGGAGAGGCAGAAAATTCTCTTTGCCCATCAAGACCCTTCAAGTCTGCTGAGTGGTGTGACTGTTTTTCTGAGCTCTGATAGATCCAGCATGGCTGACTCCTGAAGCCTTTAGAGACACCTTCAAGTTGTCTAGTTCTTAGGCATCCAACAAGATTAAGATTTAGTTCTCTCTAGCCTTCTGGAATTCCACATGGAATCCCCTTGGATCCCCCCATAGGCTATTAGACAATGGAGAAGGACATTATATTTTATCTTATTAAGTTTTGAGACAGTCTCATACCATGACTGAACTTGAAATCCTGGTCCTTCTACTGCTTTTTGAGATGACAGACATGCACTGCCAGGCCCAGTTTAAGTGGTACATAGAGTGCCTCATGAATGCCAGGCAAAACTGGATAACTTAGCCCCAGCCCTAGCCCCAGCCCCAGTATCCCACATATTAAAAGAAAGTATAAATGGTGTTGAGTACTGCTCTCCTTGGTCCAAACTGGGATTTCAGCATCATTCTGGAACCACGAGTTACGATGCAGGCTGACTCAAAGTTCCATACACCAGAGAGACCAAAGCCAGGGAACACTTGTCCTAGACCTGTCACACTCTCTTGTAGTTCTAGTCTGAGATCCCTTTGTGGACATTTTGCCTGAAGAGGAAACTTTATCTCTCTGCCTTGGAGTCATGTAGTATAGGGAGGAGGTGTGGCTGCTCTTAGTTGCTAGTATAACTTTGGAACTCGTCAAGTAGGCTAGACTGAGTCGCCTGCAAGCCCCCAGGGAACCCTCCTGTCTTTGCCTGCCCAGCCTTGTGATCGCCAGCAGACACCGTCACACACAGAACTCTTCTCCTTTGAAAACATGGGTTCTAGGACTCCAACTTATTCATGCTTGGATGGTGAGTACTCTATGGACTCAGCAAATCACGCCCCCAGCCAAACCACACCCCCAGCCACCAGGGTTGGAATTGTTAGCTGACCTTTCAGTCTAGCAATTCTTTAATTTGTCTGAACATGAACATCCAGCTCATTTCAGGGAGGCTTTAGGTTTAGTGTTCCTTCCCCTTTCCCACCCCCAACATCAGTGACATCAGAAGCTTCCCAGGTGGATGGCAGATGGGACCTAGTTCTTCCATGAGCCTTATGGAACAGCCAGTGTTGAGATGCGTGGCTCTGTGGTATTTCTTTCTTTCTTTCAAAGGGTCTGACACAATTGCCTGGAGATAGGGAGTTTTGGGCTTGGGGAGAGTAGAAGTAAAAGTGTGTCATATACACAATAGTGGTGGGCCACACAAAATGCCAGGGGCGGGGTGGGTCTCTGCTTGAATGCTTCGCATCCTGTGAAGGGCTTCTGGAATCCTTATGTAGTAGCTGTAAGCCATAGACCCAGAGTGATTTGTCTAGAGCCCATCAAACTAGGCTCATCATGGACCAGGGTAAGCACGTTGTGAGGAAGATTGGGGAGATGCTCCCCTAGGATGCCGCTCCAGGTGCAGGGGAATTGTGAAATAGAAACATACAGGGAGAGTTTGGGTACAGTCACTGTCTTAGTTAGAGTTTTACCGCTGTGAACTGACACCATGACCAAGGCAATTCTTATAAAGGACAACATTTAATCGGAGCTGGCTTACAGGTTCAGAGGTTCAGTCCATCATCATCATGGTGGGAACATGGCAACGTCCAGGCAGGCATGGTGATGGAGGAGCTGAGAGGTCTACATCTTCATCTGAAGGCTGCTAGCAGAATACTGACTTCCAGGCAGCCAAGACAAGGGATTAAAGCCCACACCCACAGTGACATAGCCACTCCAACAAGGCCACACCTTCTAATAGTGCCACTCCCTGGGCCAGGCATACACAAACTATCGCAGTCACATTATAGGTACCTGTGACTGGAGACATACATCTCTGAGTTACACTTGTGAGTGCCCCATCTTCTCCCCTCAACCACCTTACCCACCTCAGCACAACGAAGCCTTTTCCTTAGAATCTTGGCAGATCCTCCGGAGCTGGTTTACAGGTGACACTCTACTGTAGGTTGCTTTGCTCAGCACAAAATAACCATGCTCACCACCCCGGATAGTTTCTTCCATCATCAGAGTACTTGAAGAATATTTTAGATATGCAGGAACTGGCGTTGCAAATGTATTAAGCCCATTGTAAGAACAGTTCCTATTCAAACTCTTCGACATTTGTCACCCAGCCATGATGTGTGCTGGGATGACTAATTAAAAGAAACTTTTCCTCCCACTGTTTTTGGGTCTTTTTAAAACATTTTATTTTTAATTGTATGGATGTATGTGCACGTGTGTGCAGGTGCCCACAGAATCCAGCAGAGGGCGTCATATCCCCCTGTGGAGCTAAAAGTAGTTGTAAGTCATTGGACCTGGGTGTGGGGTTTGAACTCAGGTCCTCTGCAGGAGCTGCACATGCTTTTAATGGCTGGACCTTCTCCTTATCACACTCCTCTTTTCATCTTGAATCTATAATAATTGACAGAGTCTTTTTTTTTGTTTGTTTGTTTTGTTTTGTTTTTGAGACAGGGTCTCACCATTGTTCCCTTGGGTGGCCTTGAGATCACAAGGTAGACCAGGCTGGCCCCAAACTCACAAAGATCCATCTGCCTGTTTCTACTTCCCTAATGTTGGAATTAAAGGGATGCACCACCATGCCCAGTGACAGGGACATTTCCTTGTCCATTTCTTACTGACTTTTGATGAAGTTAGGGAGGGCAAGCATTGGGGAGTCTAATGTCCAGGTTGGGTGCTTTTCTCTTTAAGTAGAAGAGGACAGTTAGGAGGCATGTAAAAGTTGGCTTTTGGATGACGCTAGTGCAGTTGGAGCTGGTTATATAAGCTGATTTTTCTAAGTAATTCCCAGACATTAGCACATTTAGCCATTTTAACAACCTTGTGAGGTAGATTCTGTGATAACTTGTTTTTATAGATGTGGGTTAAGAACTGTGGGGGATTTAGGCATCTAGCCCTCTGTTACCTTGAGGGATTTGTTCTAAAATCCCCATCCTACCTCCAGGATATGCCTGAAACTATAGATGATACTGAACTTGTATGTATATTTCTTCTTTTATATACATATTATGATAAAATATAATTCATAACTTAATGCACAGCAAGAGATCAATTTAACTACCAATAGAATAATGATAACCACCAAAACCACATTTTCCTTTCTTCTCTTCTAACCACAAATTTATTTATTTTTCTGGCTCTGGGAATCAAATACAGGGCCTTATGCTTTTTAGTCAAACACCGTACTACTGAGCTGCACTGAGCTATAAAAATCAGCCCAGATTTTTACTTTGCATTTTGACACAGGGGCTCAGTTGCTGAGACTGGCCATGTAGCCCATGCTTGCTTTCAACTTGCAATTTTTATGAGTAGCTGGGATGATTGGCCTGTGCCAACAGGCCCAGCTGCCCTTTCTACATTATTTTCCACAAGTTTTTTAGTTTGACCTACAACAGTGAAAACAGGAAAGATTTGTCTTTCTTCTCAGTCTCGTGGGTAGAGATTCATCTTCACCTTATTGCGTTGCTTTATTCTTTCCTTATTACACAAATGACCTCCATTTTTTTCACTTATAAGAAACATAATATGACTTCCCTTTGACAACTCCAAGCTGCCAGTATCATCAGTACTATGCTCTGAGACCATTATTAATTAATAAATGGATATTTGGACCAGTAACAATGCAAGGAAAGTCAATTTGATAAATAAGATGGTGACAGAGTGGCTAATGGAAAGGTTCTCACTAGGGCTGCCAGTCAAGCGCTGTTTACAGAATTCAACCACTCTGTTAGTCCTAACTTCCAAAGTCTTATATCTTCCTCTCCAAACCAGCATAATCAGATCAGTCACTTTAATACCCCACTCCTGGTACCAACTTCCATGTTAGTTACTTTTTCATTGGGCAGTTTACAGAAGAAATAGTTTGTTGTTGTTGTTTGCTTGCTTGTTTTCTTTGTGTTGTTTTGTTTTGTCTTACAGTTCTGGAGGGCTAGAGTCCATCATGCTGAAGCAGAGCTTGCAGGCATGGGGCTGGAACAGGAAACTGAGGTTCACATCTGGGTCAATGAGGGGCATTCCACATTCAAACCCTAGTTCAGTTGGAGGCCAACATTGTGGGGATTGGCCTGAACACCTGGTGTTCTGGAGTGATGTGACCTAGAGGTCAGTGTGGGAAGAAACAACTTACATTGGTTTTCAGGGCGTTCTCTCTTTAAGCCATCTTTCTCCTCTACAGTAGAAGACGGAGATAATAATAGCTGCCTCTTTGACTGGAGAGGTGGGTGATAAGGAAGGAGAGGAAGTAAATGGCGTCACTGAATGGCTTCTTTCAGTACGAATTCTTTAGACAAAGAAGCACGAGGCTAGACAAAGTAAAATCAAGGTGTTTCTTAAAGGGGCCCATTAGGGAATTTGAACAGATGAATAAAGGAGCCATCAGCAGCCTTGAAATCTTACCATTCATGCTAGGGCCCTTTAAGGCAAGAACTCCTCTCATGAACTGAGTTAAGTTTCTAGAGCATTCCTTATTACTGAAGGGAGGGGAGGGCAGAGAGAGTGGTTTGTATGAATAGTCCTCAGAATGCAATCACAAACAGCAGCAAGCAAGCCAGCGCTGCAAAGCAGATTACTGGGAAATAGAATTTCACCTCTTTCTTAGAGGGAAATTCTCTTTTGCAAGGGTAGGGTGATTTGACATTCTTTGTGTGGGCTGCACTCATGTATGCACATGTGTGTGAAGGTGCATGTGCACATGTGTGTGAAGGTGCACATGTGCACATGTGTGAAGGTGCCTGTGTACATGTGTGTGAAGGTGCATGTGCACATGTGTGTGAAGGTGCATGTGTACATGTGTGTGAAGGTGCACGTGTGCACATGTGTGAAGGTACCTGTGTACATGTGTGTGAAGGTGTATGTATGCATGTGGAAGACAGAGGATGTCTTTGATTTCTCAGGTACTGCTTACTTGAGTTTTTGTCTCAATTGCATTTATTTATTTATTTGTATGTTTGGGTCTGTGCATGGATGTCAGAGGATCTATCTTTAAAAGAAAGAGAGAGGGAGATCGATCCTTTACATGCATGAGGGTGAGTCTCAGTTTGACCATTTAAAGATGAGCAGTTAAGGGGCTGAGGAGATGACTCAGGTGGTAAACTGCTTGCTGGATAAGCATGAGGGCCTGGCTTGCATCCCTAGCATTTATATAAAAAAGCCAGGTAGGGTGCTGTGCACTTGTGAGCTCAGTACTGGGGAACAGAGACAGGAGGACCCTTGGGGTTCACTGGCCAGCCAGCTTAGCCTAAGATGGGGGCCATTGTGGAAGACATCTGCCATTAACCTCTGACCTCCACATAGTATTTTCATGTGTACACACAGGAACACATGCAGATGCACACAAGAATATCTGAACACACACACACACACACACACACACACACACACACACACATACCTCAAATAAGCGAGTTGTGATGACAGAAAACCCATAATCTTCCTGCCTCTGCTGTGGAGCCTTAGGATTTCAGACACGTGCCGTCATGCCCAGTGCTAATTAATGATATCAAAAATTAATGAGATGATTAATCCTTTCCTTTCCAAGATTTAAGCTCTGGAATCATGCTCACTCACTCCTTTAATCTCAGCACTTAGGAGGCAGAATCAAGCAGATCTCTTTGAGTTCAAGGTCATCTTAGTCTACATAGAAAGTTCCAGGTCAACCAGGGTTACATAGTAAGACCTCCCCCTTCCCTTACACACACACCAAAACTACAACCTCCCCTGAAAGCCAAAAGCCAAACTAAGAGAAAACAGAAACAAATTCTCTCTCCCTCTCTCTCTCTCTCTCTCTCTCTCTTTCACACACACACACACACACACACACACACACACACACACACACACACACACACACACAAATTTATGGTCAGTTCCAGAATTACATATGTGATATTTGCCTTTATTTATGTATATAAATGATGGAATCTATACTTTTTAATACCACAGTACATAGCTGCAAAACAGTTGTTATTAAATGATTTTGAACACACAGGGGTAGCCTTTTAGCAGCCCAGGGAGCTATGCTGTGAAACAGAAGTCACGAATATGTGTGGTTATTAGAATTCTGCCATGCAGATCTGGAAGGGTGGTCCAACCCTACCCCTCTTCTGAGCATGACTGGTCCCCAAGTCAGTGTCCTCTGAGGGCACTGCTCTCTGACTCTGCATTCTCTCATCCTCTCCTTCAATGCCCTGCAGGCCATTTGGGGACAGAGGACACAGGAGAAGGCACTGTCTCTGCAGGCAAAGGATAGGGCTCTGTCTAAGCTGTCTATGTCTCTGGCCACACCGGATGTTACTGTGTGCCTCTCAGCATCTTGGCCTTCCTGATACAACCCTGGACAGGCATAGAATTCATCACAGCCCGGTGGTCTCCAGCGTGTCTGCAGTCTGCCTGCCACGTCTCCTCTGGAGTCTCTCTATTCCTGTTTGTCCTTGTAGCATAAAGAGGACTCCTGCCCCTACCCACTCATCTTTCATTCTGACTTTAGTAGTGCTTGTAGAAACAAGAGAAGAGAAATACGATTTTTGGCTTGCGAATTTTTCATCAGATGTCTACTATATATTTACACCCTCAAACTTTTTTTTAAAAAGTTACTTATTTTCAGTTGTGTGTCTGTGAGTGGCTTCCATGTGTGTCTGTATACCTGATTACCTGCAGAGGTCAAAAGAAAGCACTGGTTTCTCTGGAAATGTCATTAAGGGGGCCTATGAACCCTCACATGGGTGCTAGGAACCACAACCGGGTCCTCTGCAAGAGCAGCAAGTGCTCTTAAAGGCTGAGTCCCTCATCAGACTTTTTTTTGTTTTGTTTTGTTTTAATTTATTGTTTGAAAATTCTATACATTCAGGTAATCAGGATTTTTTGTTGTTGTTGGTGGCTTATTTCATTTTTTTAAATCAAACCTACCTTTTATTTTACTCCCATTTTCTCTGAGCAGCCATCAATTAAAAATATCTCATAATCAAATGGTATCAACTTTATGACTCCTGCTCTTCTGGAGTTCCTGAGTTCAAATCCCAGCAACCACAGGGTGGCTCACATCTGTAATGAGATCTGACGCCCCCTTCTGGAGTGTCTGAGGACAGCTACAGTGTACTTACATATAATAATAAATAAATCTTAAAAAAAAAAAAGCTGGGCAGTGGTGGCGCATGCCTGTAATCCCAGCACTTGGGAGGCAGAAGCAGGTGGATTTCTGAGTTTGAGGCCAGCCTGGTCTACAGAGTGAGTTCCAGGACAGCCAGGGCTATACAGAGAAATCCGGTCTTGAAAAAACCAAATCCCCCCTCATCAGACTTTTAAATTCGTCTCATGTTACTTTTGGTTTATGCTAAGATGTAGAGAAATAACTATATTGCAGTTTTCTAAATGGGCATTCATTTTCTCCACTCTCGTTAAGTCATTCAATTATGGATACAATAATGACTTCTGCTATGAGCTTTTGCCCAGTGTCACACTGAGTTTTGATAATGTTTTATTATTTTTTCTTTCTTCTTTTTTTTTTCCAGAAAGACAGAATCTTACTGTATAGCCATACTGACCTTGAGTTACATAGACCAGGCTTAAAATTACTGGGTGGCCCAGGCTAGCCTTGAACTTATTTTGTAGCCCAGACTGGTGCTGAACTGCCCCTGCCTTAGCCTCTTGAGTACTTGAATGCCAATCAAGTGCCGAGGTGGCCAATTCTTTGTACTCATTGAGGCCTGAAAGTCAGTGGGCCTTGTCCTGCAGGGACGTAGGTGGGACACCATGACAGGACGGAATCCTGACGTCTGAAAGTGCTGGCAGGTGCCCCTCCTGAATGCCACACAACGGGGTCTTTTGGCTAGACCGCACTTTCCCCTGATGCTTTGTTCTAAGACCCCGTGGACCCACAAAGCCTTGCGGCAGGAAGTGCAGTCAGTTTGCCATGCCAACTCAGCGTCTCGCCAGACCTGACGATTAAGGTCATTTCAGGGAAGATGACTAAATTAGGCTGTCTTTTGTGCCTTTGTGGAGTGGAGTGGGTTGTGGGACACTGTCCAGTGTTGTCTCTCCTGGCTGGTGGGGGCAGGAAGGCCGGGTAGAGAGAGAAGACAGTGACTGGCCAGAGGCTTTGCTGTAGTGGTGTCTGGGCACCTCTTGGCCCTCTTCCCTGCCTGCTGCCTCTGACGCACCGGTGTCCCTTCGGGTGCCCTCAGACAAGGGCTCCTCAAGGTGGCTTCCTCGCTGACTAGCGCCTCCACCATGCTCATTCAAGTCCTCTGGTGCTTTTCTACTGGATCGTTTCTGTTGGGCGTTTGACACCTGCGGAGGTCAGATCTGCACCGCACAGATTGTACTGTGTCACAGGAAAGTGACTACCTTTTTAATTCCTCAGGGACAGCGTTGAATCCCGCACTGCCCCTGGGTGTATTTATTATTTATTCACAGATGGATTTTTTTTTTTTTTTTGCAAGAGGGTTTCACTATGTTGCACAGGCTATCCCAGAACTCAAAATGTTACTTAGGGCTGGCCTGGAATTTGCAGCAGGTCTCCTGCCTCAGCCTCCCAAGTGCTGAGATAATGGATGTGAATTACTGTCCTCAGCTTTGTATGTGTGTTTCAAAAACAAGAGTTCCTGCCTCCATGATGATCTAGAAATGAAGCAAGAAAATCCAGGAGCTGCCCTTAGGATGGGTGGAAAGCTTTTTTCTTTTTAAGGATGAATGAGTGCTTTCCTTTCACAGTCCTGGGGCTTGGCCCTAGGGTAGCTTTTGTGTTTTGTAGGCCCTTTCTCTACTGATAAACCACATCCCAAGCCCTAACTAGGGGATTCTAAGCAGCCATTCTAACCTTGATGCCTTCAGTTCTTTATTAGTGTGTGTGTCTGTGTGTGTCTGTGTGTGTGTGTGTGTGTGGGTGTGTGTACTTCTGTCTTCGTTATGGCTTTCTTTGCTGTGAAGAGACACCATGACCAAGGCAACTCTTTTAAAGGACAACATTTAATTGGAGCTGGCTTACAGGTTCAGAGGTTCAGGGCATTATCATCAAGGCGGGAGGCATGGTAGTGTCCGGGCAGGCATGGTGCTGGAGCAGCTGAGAGTTCTACATCTTGATCTGAAGGCCACTAGGAGAAGACTGGCTTCTGGGCAGCTGAGGGGGAAGGTCTCTCAAAGCTCACCCCTGCAATGACATACTTCCTCTAACAAGGTCACAGCCGCTAACAGTACCACTCCCCACGGGCCAAGCATATTCAAACCACCACAGTGTCTGTGTGTGTGTGTGTGTGGTATGTTTGTGTGTATGTGTGTGTGTGTGATGTGTGTGTGGTGTGTTTGTGTGTATGTGTGTGTGTGTGTGTACTTATATGCAAGTCAGCATACACATGCCTTTGTGGAAGTCAGAAGATAACCTTGGGTGTAGATCCTCAGGCTCTGTCTACTTCATCTTTTGGGACAGGATTCCTTATGGGCCAGGGAATCTAGGTAAGGCCTAGTATCCTCTTGTTTCTGTCTCTCCATCTCTTAGATTTCAGATGCTTGATGTCACATTGAGCTTTTTAATTGGTGGTAGGCGTCAAACTCAGGCCCCTGTGCCTGTGTGACAAGGACTTTACCAAGTGAGCCATCTCCACTCTCAGTGTTTTTTTTTTTTGTTGTTGTTGTTGTTGTTGTTGTTGAGACATGGTTTTCTATGCATCCCCGGCTGGCTTTCTGCTGCAGTCTCCCGACTGCTGGGATCATAAGCCCACACCGCTGTACACGGCTCAACACCCCTCTTCTGAGCACTCCTGATATATTCCACTCCAAGCTCACCATGTTAGGGGAATGCAGCACTGCAAACGTTCACAGATGGCTGTGTCTGATGTTATGTTCTCCCCTCTCTTTTTCCATTTTTCATGTGTGTGGTATGCATGTGAATGTATGTATATTTTTGCATGTGTGCAGGCCCTACTTTCAGTGGGTGTGCATGCAGGTATGTTTATAACTGATCCAAGGTGAATGCCTGGAATCATCTTCCATCTCTCTTCCCCATTATTTACTGAGACAGAATCTGTTACTCAAACCCAGAACTTACCACTATGCCTACTGTAGCTAGCTAGCTTGCTCTGGGGCAAGAGGGGGGAGGTCCCATGTCTGCCCCTTTCCACATCAGGAACAACAGGCTGGCTGTCATAGCATGACAAGGGGTTCTGGGGATTTGAACTTTGGTCCTCATGCTTGTCCAGCAAGCCCTTTAACCACTGAGTCATCCTTCCAGTCTGTATCCAGAACCAAGAAAAGCCCTTCCTCCCCTACAGCAGATTCTGTTCTGACCCCATTGTCCCTATGCCTCTGTGAAAGTTAGGAAACGAGCGTCACTCTTTCCTGATGTATCCTTCAGGTGAACTCACATCTTAGGTTAAGCTCATTTTTGCTTCTGCGGTCAGCACACCCCGTCAGCTCATGTCTCTCACTAGCAGACACCCAGCAGTGCCTTCCTGCATTCACTGACCTGTGCCAGACTGTTGGGATGACTCTGTGCCCAATGGTGACATTCTGGCTGCTGTTGGCAGGGCCTGTCTAGCCTGCCTCATCTCCCCATGCACCTGGACCAGAGGCTCAGCCAGGTGGTTGCTGGGGGGTGGAGGGGGGCAGTCCGTCTGACCTTGTGTTATACTTGGGCATCTACATAGACCAGACATTATTTAAGACTCTGGAACTCATGTCCTGGTTGTTCTGTAACTTTTTAAGGATGTGCTATTGAGTTTCTATTTCCTCTGAATGGAAAGATTCTTTATTGGAAGGAACCAGGAGGCTCACAAGATTTAGGGGAGCTAACGCTGGGGAGATGCCTCAATCAGCAAAGTGCTTACTATATAGGTAAGCATGAGATGCTGAGTTTGGGTCCCCAGCATCCGCATAAGAGAGCACGGGCGGGGGCTGTGGTGCACACCTGCCGGAGAGGCAGATCTAAGCAGGATCCCTAGCCAGCTTAGCCGAATTGGTAAGCTCTGTGTTCAGTGGGAGAGCCTGTCTCAGAAAACCAAAGCGGAAACCAATAGAGGAAGGTACCTGACCCTGACCTCTGGCTTCTGCACACACTCATACAAATGTGTAGCAGCACACAGTGTGTGCACACACCTACAGGAAAATGTGCATACAGCACATACCACAACCTGCTCTCCTCCAAGGTTCAGGAAGCTAATGAAATTTTAGGATTCCCAAGGCTCCACCCCAGGGTTCTAGACACAGCAAATCATGGCTGCCGGGAGGGGACATTGTTCAGTGGAGCTCTCTGCAGCAGGCTCCAGGAGGCACGCAGCTTTGGTGAGTTGTTGCCCCATTCCTGGGGCCGGTTTTCTGCGGATGGTGCTGATGTCTAGAGATTTCATAGTCACAGGACTGGATGCAGGTACGTGTGTCCAGGGACAAAGACTAGGACAAAGGCAGCAAACAGAAGCGACTGGAGGGGGAAGGGTTTTCTGATTAAGGAAGAATAGACTTTCAAATAGGGTTGGTTGGGAAAAGATACAGTTCTGAGAGAGAGAGACAGAGAGACTGAGAGAGACAGAGAGCAAAAGAGACAGAGTGACAGAGACAGAGACAGAGAAAAAGGATATATATATGCACACATATACATACATATATATACATACATACACATATATATGCATACATACCTATGTATACACACATATATACATATACATATACATCATATACATATACACATACACATACACATACACATACACATACACATACACATACACATACACATACACATACACATACACATACATATACATATACATGGAGAGAGAGAGAAAGAGAGAGAGAGAGAGAGAGAGAGAGAGATTTAAACAGCTCAACTGCCCTGCTCCCTAAAGAGCTGGGGCTTTTGTGTTAATTCAGCACCAGCTTTTGGGCTCATTTACACAACAAGGCTCATTTGCATGCTGTCACTTATAGTTGTATATACAACTTTACGCATCGCGTGTCTCATTTGCACCATAAGACCCTGCTTCCGCCTTAATATCACAATGGGCCACAGGACACCTTCAGACACCGTAGAGTCCCTCTGCACCTCGTGAGCGGTGCGGTGTTGGTTTGGCTAGTCTCTCTCAGCTGGCTCCGTTCACCTTTCTGTTTCTGTCTGTCTTTGGCAGGGTCTCCCGTAGCTCAGGCTGCCCTCAAGCCTTCTGAGTAGCCAAGGCTAGCCTTGAAGTCCTGATTTCCCTGGCTCTGACCTCCCAAGTGCTTTGGCTACAGTCATGCCCAGTTTATATAGTGCTGGGCCTGGAGCCCAGGGCCTGCTGCATGCTAGGCGAGACCCCTACCCACTGAGCCGCATCCTCAGCCACACCTGCTTTTCCCATATGTTCATTCTGTAAGGTTTTCTGGACTTCATTGTTTCCACCCTGCCCTTCTGCCTTTGTGCCATCCAAGCTCCTGTACCAGATCGCCTTTAAGAAATGCTAACAGAGATGGCTCAATGGTTAAGAGCACTGACTGCTCTTCCGAAGGTCCTGAGTTCAAATCCCAGCAACCACATGGTGGCTCACAACCATCCATAATGAGATCTGATGCCCTCTTCTGGAATGTCTGAAGCACTCATATATAATAAATAAATCAATCTTAAAAATAAAAAGAACACTTGTGAACTTGTTAAAAAAAAAAAAAGAAAAAAGAAAGAAATGCTAACAAGTTCACCAGTTCACCAAACTGATCTGGGAGGAATCGTTTCCTTGGTCTGTCATTGGTCCTATTGCCTGATGATGCTTCACAATCCCCCAGGAAACGTTACCCAGCACACACCGTGACTTCTGCAACGCTGTCTGTCGATCGCTGCCTGCTTTGTTTTAGACTCCTGCTGCAGGGATGACTGGCCAGTTGGACTGACCTCTCTTGTACTGGAATCAGCAGCTGCCTTCCTTGGACACGCCCTCAGCTGTGGGGTGGAAGGAAACAGAAACTCAAGAGGACAAATGAAGTCCTTGGTGTTAGTACCAAGATCATATTTCCAAACATTCTTACTGCGTTGCCTCAGAAATAATAGGTGGATTTCAAACTGTTTCCCCACTCGAGGTTGGAGTGGATAAATCTAATTTTCATGCTATTCATTTTATGCAAATGAGCCTAAAGGAAACCCATTGATCTCCAGGGTTCCTGTATGTTTTTCTTGCTGAATCTGTCAAAAAAAAATCTTGTTCAAGGTTATATTTATTTATTTTTTTTACTGCAAGGGATGGGATCCTATGCTAGGGAAGTTCATTCTTTTCTCATTGAGTTACATTTCCTACCTTTCTATTATTATTATTATTTATTGTTGTTATTGTTATTATTATTATGTGTGTTATGTGGTATGTGTGTGTGCATGTGTCCATGTGTGTATATGTATGCTGTGTGTGCGCACATGGGTGTTGTCAGAAGTCAACATCGGGCATCGTTAATAATTTTAAGTTAAATTTATTCATTTTATCTTATATGTGTGTGTGTTTTGCTGGCATGTATGTGTATGCGGCACACGAGGGAACACTCGGTCCTTGGAGGCTATAAGATCTTGAGTTCCAGATGGGATGGTTGTGAACCCTATGTGGGTGCTGGGACTCGAACCCAGATCCTTTGCAAGAGCAGTTAAGTACTCTTAACCATCAAGCCATCTCTCCAGCCCATCTGATAGCATTCTTCAGGCATGATCAAACATTATTCTTTTTTGAAACTGGGTCTCTCATTGGGACTTGTGGTTTCCTAAGTCATGTAGGTTGGCTGGCTAGTGAGTCCCAGGGACCCCCTCTCTCTGCCTTTCCATTGTGAGGTTTACCAGCTTAGTGCCATTACACTTGGGTTTTTAATTGGATCCTGGAGATCAGACTTAGGTCCTCACGCTTACATGGTGAGAACTTTAGTGACTGAACCCCCTACCTCTTGTCTTTTTTGAGAGAGGGTCTTGCTAAGTAGCTCAGGCTGGCCCCAAACTCTCTATAACGTGAGACTTCACAATGGCATTAGCGGCCCTTCCCAGTACAGACTCCCAAAGTTCATCCCCACCCCACTACTTCGTGTGAGAACACAGAGATGGTACATATAAGCCTGGAAGACAGTGCTCTCCAGTCCCTGCTACGCTGAGCCCTGGGTCATGGACTTCCAGCCTCCAGGACTGGTCAGAGGTAAATTTCTGTTAGTCAAGCAGTGGAAGGGTCGTCTTTTGTGATGGGATTCAAGGCTTGGACTCTTCGAGGAGACTTGGTACCCTCCAGAATCAAGCCTGGGTACTGTGAATGAGTATTCCTTTTAGATACAATGATTCTTGGCATCCCACTGTCTTGAGAGAGGTCTTTCAGTGATAATGACAGGATATATTTGCCTCCTTTAGGAGAAGTGTCTAAGGCACTTAATGTGAGACAGATAATTACCCAATCAGACATGTCTGGTGAAGGTAGCAGGCAGGACAGACATGGGGAATCAAAAGAAACCACATAGTTATTGTTATTATTATAATTATTATTAATTATTGATGTTACTATTATTACGATTTATTTATTTATTTATTTATTTATTTATTTATTTATTTATTTATTTATATGTGTTTTTGACATGGGGTTTCATGTAGCCCAGGCTGGCCTCAAACGCCATAGATGTCCAGAGATGACCTTGAATTACTCATTCTCCTGCCTTTACCTCCCAAGTTCAGGGACTGTAGGTGTGTATCATGCTTGCTGTATGTGGTGCTAGGAATGGGACACAGGACTTTAAATGCAAGCAAGACAAGCCCCCTACCTACCTACCTGTGGCATTCTATTTTCTTGTCCCGACATAGATATTTAAAATATTGTATTTTTCACGCCAAGTATGGTTGGTACATCCTTGAAATCTCAGCACTTGGCACTTGGGAGGCTGAGGCAGGAGGACTGCTATGAGTTCTTGGCCAACCTGATGTCACTATAAGGCTGTGCCTTTGGAGAAAGAGAAGGAAAGAAACAGAGAAAGGACCCAAACATGCACCCTTCCATATTC
Source organism: Apodemus sylvaticus (assembly GCF_947179515.1). Classification (NCBI taxonomy): domain Eukaryota; kingdom Metazoa; phylum Chordata; class Mammalia; order Rodentia; family Muridae; genus Apodemus; species Apodemus sylvaticus. The sequence goes on along the minus strand of NC_067493.1, from coordinate 38,884,282 downwards.
AATTTATTAACTTGAACAGATAAAAAGAGCTCTAAGGAAGAAGGTTAAAAGGCAGCTGAACCCTTTGTCTAATTACTTCCAGAGAGAGAAACCCACACCTTTTGCCTGAGGCCCGTGTCTTGGCTGGTGAGCAGCTGTGTTCCTCTGATATTGGTGTAGCATTTCTTCCAGCAGGTGCATTTATCCAATTACCTGTGCTCCAATATCCTTGCCATTTCTGTGGAGACAAAAACACTTAAAATCAAAATAGGGATAGAAGTGGAACCAAGGGGCTTGGCTCAGCAGCAGAACATTTGCCTAGAATCTCCCAATAAGGGACTGATGGTGTGGCTCAGTGGTAGAGCCCCTGCCTAGAATCCCCCAGGGAGGGGCTGGGGGCGTGGCTCAGTGGTAGAGCCCCTACCTAGAATCCACCAGGGAGGGGCTGGGGGCGTGGCTCAGTGGTAGAGCCCCTGCCTAGAATCCCCCAGTGAGGGTCTGGGGGCGTGGCTCAGTGGTAGAGCCCCTGCCTAGAATCCCCCAGGGAGGGGCTGGGGGCGTGGCTCAGTGGTAGAGCCCCTACCTAGAATCCACCAGGGAGGGGCTGGGGGCGTGGCTCAGTGGTAGAGCCCCTGCCTAGAATCCCCCAGTGAGGGTCTGGGGGCGTGGCTCAGTGGTAGAGCCCCTGCCTAGAATCCCCCAGGGAGGAGCTGGGGGCGTGGCTTAGTGGTATAGCACCTGCCTAGAATACCCCAGTGAGGGGTTTATGGTGTGACTCAGTGGTAGAGTGCCTGCTTAGAGTATTTCAGTGAGGGGCTGCTGACATGGCTCAGTGCTAGAGGCTTGCCTACAATTCCCCCAGTAAGGGATGGGAGGCTGGCTTGCTGGTAAAGTACCTGCCTAGCATCCACCAGTGAAAGGAGGGAATGTGTCCATCAACAGTAAGATACTCATCTAGCGGGCCAAAGCCTTATATTTGTTCTTTGGCTCTCAAAAGAGAGGAGAAATCAGTGTAGAAGACAAACAAGCTATTCTAGCTGACAGTCGGTTGTTAACACTTGCCCTTGAAGGTCTCCAGGCAAGGTTCTCACTTCCAAGGTCAGATGTGAGTGGTGTGGGTCACTCCATCTCTGGCCTTGTGGCAGCCCTGGTCTTGCCCATTAGCTCCCTGGAGCTATCAACCTCTTCAGTTGTTAAATTCATGCTAATTTCTCTGTAGCTTAAAAATGAAATAGACCCATAGTACTGCATGTGGACAGTTCCATAGGTGCATAATCGCAATGAATTTATTGTTTAGCTATAACTATTATTTATATTTTGGTTCATTTTTTTCAAGAACACACACAGATATATCATATATATATATACATATATATGAGAATATATGCATATGACTAGGTAATTATGTTTTTATTGTTGTTACCCTGCTCTACATATGATTTTATAGCCTGACATTATAAAAGGAATGCAGACACAGCCTAGGATAATAAAACACAAGATAAATAGGTACAAATAAAAGGTATGAGTCCCTGGCAGCCATGTAGAGGTGGCAGTAACCTTTTATAACTGGTGGTGTCTCTGGTGGCTGAACTCACTTCAAATGAAGCTGCGTATGCATTCATCATCTCCCCTGTGAAATGGGCTTGCATACTCCTTCCTTCCTTCCTTCCTTCCTTCCTTCCTTCCTTCCTTCCTTCCTTCCTTCCTTCCTTCCTTCTGTCCTTCCTTCCTCCCTCCCTCCCCTCCCTCCCCTCCCCTCCCCTCCCTCCCCTCCCTTCCCTTCCCTCCCTCCCTCCCTCCCTCCCTCCCTCCCTCCCTCCCTTCCTTCCTTCCTTCCTTCCTTCCTTCCTTCCTTCCTTCCTTCCTTCCTTCCTTCCTTCCTGTCATTCATTCCTTTTCCTCCTTTACTACTAGGGTGTGAGCTGTGGGCCATGGGAATGTTGGTACCACTGAGCCACACCCCCCAGCTCCTCACTGGAGAAATCTAGACAGGGTCTCTACCACTGATCCACACCCTAACCCCTCACTGGGGGAGTCTAGACAGGGGCTCTACCACTGAGCCACACCCCAGTCCCTCCCTGAGCGATTCTAGGCAGGAGCTCTACCACTGAGCCACACCCCTAGTCCCTCCCTGGGATTCTAGGCAGGAGCTCTACCACTGAGCCACACCCCCAGCCCTCACTGGGGGATTCTAGGCAGGGGCACTACCACTGAGCCACACTCCCAGTCCCTCACTGGGGGATTCTAGGCAGGGGCTCTACCACTGAGCCACACTCCCAGCCCCTCACTGGGGGATTCTAGCAGGGGCTCTACCACTGAGCCATGCCCCTAGCCCCTCACTGGGGGATTCCAGGCAGGAGCTCTACCACTGAGCCACACCCCTAGCCCCTCACTGGAGGAGTCTAGGCAGGTGTTCTGAGACTGAGTCATGTCCTCAGTCCCTCAGTGAGAAATTCTAGGCAAGGGATTCCTTTCCCTTTTCTTTTGTTTTCCTCCCCTTCTCTTCCAACTCCCTTTCTATCTTTTCTTCTCTTTCCCTCTTTCAGTCCTTGTCTTTCTCTATATGAAGCTGGCCACCTAACTCCTAATCCCCTGCCTCTGCCTCTTGAGGGCCAGGATTTCACCTTTTCCAGTGTCTCTAAAGCATTGCAGTTCTGGGTGCTGGTGAGATCAGGCTTTTCTGGGTTTCTTGGTTGTTGGCCTTTCTCGCTTTGTGAGTAGTTTGCGCCTTCTCTGTTGGTGGCTAATTACTCTTATCTATACTCTAGCAGTGTCAGGAGGTTTATATTTCTATGCTGGCCATGTTTTTTCATTGTAATTTCTTTTGTTAAACCTCTGAATGTTCCTTAACCGTGAAAGATAAGATAAATATGATAGATTAACTCTGGGCTTTAAAGAATGTTTTGCTCTTTCAAAAAAAGATTTATTTGTGTGCGTGTGTTTGTGCGTGTGCATAAATGTGAATGCGGTGCCTGAGAAGGACACGGGGTAGCAGATCTCCAGAAGCTTAAGTGACAGGCAGTTGTGAGCTACACAACTGAACTTCAGTCATCTATCTGCAAGAGCAGCAAGTGCTTTTGCCTGCTGAGCCAGGTCTTCAGCTCTTACTCTGTTTCTTAGAATGAGTCTCTTTCTCTCATTTATGCTTTTCTGCCTTGAGGAGATTCAAGGATACTTTTCTATTGTTTAATAATGAGAGGGTTAATCTGCTAGTAAGGTGCTGGGTGTCTGCCCCAGCAATCTTATAGTTACTCTCATTTTATCTATTTTAAAAATGTGTGTGTGTGTGTGCGAATACAACATGCTCACGTGTGGGCACGTGCACATACATGTGCATGCATAAATGGGAGTGTGGGGACACATATGTCACAGATCATGTTTAGAAATCAAAGGACAACCTTTGGGATCCGTCCTGGTCTTTAAACCTTGCTTGAGACAAGATTGCTTTGTTTATCAACATTATCTATGTCAGGCTAACTGGCCACCAGCTTCTGAGATTCTCCTGTCTCTGCCTCCCATCTGGTCACAGAAGTGCTGGGGCTACAGATGAGCGACATGGTGTCTAGCTTCACATAGGCGCTGCGGATCCAACCTCAGGTTCTCATGTTGGTTGTGGCTGACACTTGCCTCTGTAGCCATCTCTCCAGCCCCCTTTCCTTCCATTTGAATGACAAGGCAGAAAGGAAGATGTTTATAAAGAACAGAAATAGAAGAAACAGTCACAAAACCTGTGCTTGTGCCCAAGGCTGGGTTAGGATTTGTTCAAGCAAGGCTGGGAATCATATACCTGCTGCTGTGTGTGCCCTTCAAGATACTTGCTCCGTGGCTTGAAACATTTATGTCTAGTTGGAGTTGTAGATAGGACTTAGCTGTTTATTTCCTTTGGTCATTTCAAAATTTTTGAGACAGGATCTCACAGAGCCCAGTCTGGCCTGGAATCTGATATGTATCAAAATTTGGATTCTTGTGCCTCTGTTTCACCAGTGCTGCGATTATAGATGTGTTCCCACCAGCCTAGCAGATATATGCTAAGAAACCCAAGATTTTAGCCAGGCCAGGGATTGTATGCCTGCCATCCCAGCTACTAGGGTGGCTGAGGCCAGAGGAGAGAGCAAATTCAAGATCAGCCTGGGCTGCAGAGTGAGTTCAAGGCCACCTTGGACAACTTAAAGGACCGTCTCAGGTCAATGAAATGTCTCATCAGGTAAAGGCACTGGCTGCTAAGCCTAAGGATACAAGTTTAATTTTGGGGACCAACAGTTGAAGCAGAAAGTGGTCCTCTGGCCCTCTCCTCCATTATGGCATATATGTGTGTGCACGCATGTACTCAGGCACACACACACACACACACACACACACACACACACACTATAGAACATTTATAAAAGAGCTTGTTTCAAAATAAAGGTCCAGGGGTAGAACTCGGCAGTAGAGTTCTTGTTTAACATGTGAGCCTCTGAGTTCTATCTCCATCACTTCCATAAAACTAAACCAATCTGAACACAGCCAGGCTTTGGGGCCACGCCAATCGAATCTTAAGACCCTCGAGGCAATGGCTGAACCGAAACCCCTGTTGTATCCCGAAGGAATCTTTCCTTGGTTGGTTGTTAATGAGTTTAAATACTGCCAGGGCTGTCAGACTGGACAGAAGTTGGCACCATTTAGAGACTCCAAGGAGACTATTTGAAATGTTCATCTGCATCCGCTCTCATGAATAATGAAACTCGGCCTGAATCTGAAATCAGATAGAAGATGACCGAGATAGTCTGTCTATCATGATAAAGCATCAGGCTTATTTTGATGGTTAAAAAGTTAAAACATTGTCAAGAATAAAAAAGAGTCACACTTTTTGTCCTCAGTAGATGTCCTACTTTCATTTCTGTTGCTATGACAAGATACCCTGAAAAAATATCTTACGGGACAAGAAGGGTTGGTTTTACCTTACGGTTGCTGTTAGGGACTATCTCTATGGGGAAGTCAAGGCAGGAATTTCAAATAGCTGGTCATATCACCCCTACAATCAAGAACAGGGAGAAAATTCGTGCAGGCATGCACACTTGCTTGTCGGTTCTCAGCTCAGCTTCTCCATTCTTTTAGGCATCCTTTTCCTAGGGAATGGTGTCACCCACAGTGGGCTGTGTCTTCTTCCCACATCAACTAGTGTAATCAAGACGGTTCCTCCCAGATACACCCACAGTCATCCTGATCTAGACAATCCCTCACCAAGACTCTCTCCTCAGCTGATTATAGGTTGTGTCAAGTTGACAAAGATAATACTCACAGTAGATGTTGGCCTACATTTTCAGATCTTACCGGACAACAGGATTATGGTTGGCTTCAGATGCTCAAGACATCTTTATGAAATTGGGGGAAAAAGTAACTGCTTTTCAGCGGAAACTCATGTTATAGAAGGAACATTCTTGCAAATGGGCTATTGGGAAGGTTCTAACTATGATGCGAAATGTTTTTGTTGTTGTTGGTGTGGCTAAAAGAAGTGATTCTGGGTGCTTTATCTACAACATCAAACTTGTAAAGTTTAAAAAGCTGAGAAGAGGAACCGGGGAGATGGCTGAGGGGGGAAACTGCTTGCCTTTTAAGCTTGAGGACCTGAGCTCAGGTTCCACAGCACATATGTAAATCAAAACAAATAAACACACAAACAACAACAAAAGCCATCTTTGTTTAATGGTTCACACTAGTAATCCCAGCAGTAGAGAGGCAGAGCCAGAAAGATCTCTGTTGCTCACTGCCCAGCAGCCTCATCTACTTGCTGCCTAGGCCAGACCTTGTCTCAAAAATATGGTGATGGCTCCCAAAGATTGCCACTGGTGGTTGTTCTCTGACATCCACATGTATGCATACACAAGTGCACAAGTCTGTGCCTACACACACACACACACACACACACACAGCTGTAAATGCCTTATCTACAATGTCCAGATTTGTGGAGTTCAAAAATTTGAGAATAAGGGATTGGAGAAATGGATCAGAGGTTCAGAGCCCATGTTCTCCCAGAAGACCTCTGTTCCATTCTTAGCACCCATAGTGTGTGGCTCACAACTGCTGTGATTCCAGCTCTAGGGGATTCAACACCTTCTTCTGTCCTAGAAGGGCATTTGAACACGTGATGCATATAAACTCGTGTAAGCACACACACACACACACACACACACACACACACAGATTAAACATAATTAAATCTTTTTAAACTTGGGGAGCAGAGTTTTGTCAGCTGTCAGTGCTTTTAGCTGGTGGGGAAAGTTCCAAATGAGAAGACGGAATGTTTTTAAGGCTCATCAGTTCGAGATAGGAAAACACAGCTACTCTCAATCAATTTTGAAAAAGCGTTGGTTGATATTAGGGAAGATGAAATTTTATTATCCCAGTGTCAGCTGAAACCTAGCCACGCTTGTCAGATAAAATTGAATGAGGACTGTGATTTAGTAGAGGCGGCCACTGGCAGTTTGATTTCTGTCGGAGCCTCTCTCTGCGGTGCATTTTTTGTCATGAAGGTCTCATAATGAAATATAAACTCAAAACTTCTATTCAAATAATTGTGTAAGAGACTGCTAAGGTTATTATTATTATTATTATTTTTACATTTCTTTATCGGTGTGAGTACACACACACAGCACCTGTGTCAGTGTTTGTGTGGGCACAGGTGTGGAGCTCAGGGCATAACCCTTGGGAGTCAGTTCCCTCCTTCCACCATGTGTGTTCCAGGGATAAAATCCGAGCCTCAGACTTGAGCTGAGCCATGTTACCAGCCTGAGTGTTGGATTTGTGGTAGCTGCGAGCTGTAATACATTCTTATCCAGAACTCAGGAGGCAAGGCAGGAGGGCTGGGAGCTGAAGGGCAACCGGGGCCACATGGGAGACCTCAGTTTCCTGAATAGAATAAAATCGATAAATAAGGAAAGATAAAAAGAGGAAGAATTTATTTGGATAAACACAAGTAATATTAAACTTCACAGCTTTTGCCTAAATCCAATTTCTGTATTTCAAGATAAAAATAACGTATTGAAATACTGTCTACAATTCATTAGTCTAGGGTTGCATGTGGAATTCCCACATTTTATGCTGTTGCTTCGTTTGTGATTTCTGTATGTGTTTTAATAAATTTGCCCGGGATTTGTCTGGTTTACTGGTTTTGTGTTTTTGAGAACAGTTTCTTTCCATTTATATTGTTGTTGTTGTTGTTGTTATTATTAATTTTATTCCTCGTTGGTTTATTATTTCTTTTTGTTGATTTCTAAGTAAGTTAGTGTGGAAGGCCAGTTTTTTTTCCTCACTAGGATAATAAGAATGCTTATACAATTTAAATATTTTATCGGCCTATTACTTTATGATATTCTGCATGGTTTTGAAGTAGGTAGTATTTCCTTTTTTTTTTTGTTATTTTTATTTATATATAGTATGTTTGTATATGCCTGTGGAGGCCAGAAGGGGGCGTCAGATGGCCTGGAGTTAGAGGTTAAGGTGGTTGTGACCCCATATGGGTTCTAGGAACCACTCTCAAGGTGGTCTGCGGGAGCAGTGAGTACTCTTAACTGCTGAGCCATCTCTCCAGCCCATTTTTGTTAGAAATACAACCTTTAGTTTTAATTTAAACCTAGGAAGTACTTAAGGAAGAATGTTAAAACTTCAGTCCAACTTTGAAAATTCTTTGAGAGTCCTCGAGGGCAGGAGGGGAGTCTTACTAGGAAGCTTAGGGTCTCTTTGAACTCTCTGTGTAGCTCAGGCTGGCCTTAAGCTCACAGCAATCCTTCTGCCTCAATAGCTTGAGTGCTAGGATGACAGGCATGAGCTCACACATCCCTCTGCTTGCTGTCTTAAAGGTGCCCCATCCTGTTTCTGTTCCTTTGTGTATAAGCAGCATTTTCTCCCTGGGTGTGCAGAGGGTTTTACTCTTGAAGCTCAGAAAAGTCGCATGGACATCTAGTTGTGTCAGTGTAGTTGCTTGCTGGATGTGGATTCTTTCTATGCTATGGGCATGCGCTTGCTGGGTAAATTCTGGCTGTGAAATGGCTATTGTTGTTGATTGTAAATTTCACTCAATTCTTAGTCACAGAGGGGACGCACCTCTGGGTGTGTCTGTGAGGATGTTTTCAGAGAGTTTTATTGGAAGTGGGAAGACTCACCCTTGAATGTGGGTGACACGATCCCATAGCTGTTGTCTGAGACTGACCCAGAAGAGACAGTGAGCAGAGACCCAGCATCCATCTCTCTCTGCTTCCAGACTGTGGTTACAATGTAACCAGCTGCCTCCTGAGCCTGCTGCCGTGCCTTCCCTATCATCCTGGATTGTATCCCTGCAAACTGTGAGCCCAAATCAATTCTTCCTGCCCTTAAGTTGCTTTTGCCAGTGTTCTGTCTTAGCCACAAGACCCAGTAGATAATAGAGTTAACTCTACAGCAAGGAGCTCCCCAGAGCCAGAAAAAGCAAATCCATTCTCAGTCAAGGAAATCAGAATGGGTGATGGCCGTTCTGGAAGACTGCATGAATGAACCATTAATGAAATATAAGTAAGAAAAATGAAACAGTCTGATAATCCCAAAGTTTTTAAACCGGTATTTATTTATTCATCTAGAATGAATATATGACGCATGTACATGCATGTTCATGTGGGCCTTGGCACTTGTGTGGAGGTCAGAGGACAACTTAGAAAGGTTGATTTTCTTTTTTCACTGTCTGGGTCCTGGGAATTACACTCAGTTCATCAGGCATAGTGACAAGTGTGTCTATCTACAGAGCCATCTCACCAGCCCAGTCCCAAAACTTGGCCAGGGCCTTTTGTGGTCAGCCTTGCAGTACACCATGTTGGGAATGGAGCCTCCAGTCTCTGCCACTCTGCATGACGATGGCAGCTTTTAACCACTCAAGACCTAGTTTCACCCATAAAACCTGTGAGGTAGCAACTATTTGTAGTTTTCAAGCCACCAAGTTCGGGGATAATTTGTTATGCGGCAACACATAACTAACCCAATCTCTTGGACAAGCAATTTGATGATATTCAGTAAAGATGAATGCTTATACATTTAACACCAGGTGTGTTCTATTTAGCCAGGTGTGGTGGTCCACAGTGGGATCTCAGCAGCAGGCAAGCTCTCAAAGGAGGATTGCTGTAAGTTTAAGGGAAGTCTGGGCTAGGGTGTAATAGTCTGTCTCACAAAAACAAATCAAAACTTGGGCCTAGAAAGATGGTCCAGCAGCTAAAAAAAGCACTTGCTACTCTTTCAGAGGAACCCATTGATGTTCCCGGTGCCCACCTCAGGCTGCTCACAACCACCGACAACTCATGGCATAGGATATCTAAAAGCCTCATCTGGCCCCCAGGGTGACTGCACTCCCATGCACAAACCTACACACAGATACACACATATACATGCCGTGAAAATATACGAATAATATCTTTAACCAAAATAAAGCAATGTAATAAGCACGTTATCTATCTCCCCGGTCTAGGGAAATCCCTGCACGATAGACAAAGAAGCACCACTAAGAAGTGCTCTGCAACATACTTTCCTGCCAATCTTTGCTGTCTTTGCCCTAACAACATTCCTGGGGGCTTGGTACATTATAAAGAGATGAATTTTCTTGCCTCAGTTCCAGTTAACATTTCAAGCACCACCCTGGATAAGAGATGAAAGAGCTCACCTTTGCTTGTTCCTGGTTTTAGATGACATCTTTTCTTTTATATTTGTAATCAGGATAATGTTGAATATCAGTATTACCCACTGCTCCCCCGACCTCTAGAATATCCCAGGCTGGCCTGGGGCTCATTCTGTAGCTCAGGCTGACTTGTAATCTTTCTGCCTCAGCCTCCAGAGCACTGGGGTTATAGGCATGTGCCACCATTGCCCCCTGAACTCCGCCATGCAAACCTTTATTTTGTTGCAGTGTGAATCTCTCATTCATGGCTTCTTCAGGGCTTTTATTCTGAAGGGTTGCTGAATTTTATCGAAGTCCCTTTCTTTGTCTATTAGTCATGTGGTTTTTGTTCTTGCTTTGTTTTGATCTTGTGTTAGGAGGTTTTTTTTTTTTTTTCTCCTTATTGCTGTGTGCATATGTGTGCCATGTGCTCATATGTGCTCATAGTATGTGTTATAGTGTGTGTGTACCATGTCGTACACGTAGAGGTCAGAGGACAACTTGTAGGAACTGGCTCTTTCCTCCCACCACTGGCTCCTGAGGCTAAACTCAGGGCCTGTGACAAGTGAGTTTACCCACTGAACCATCACCTAGAATCACATTGTATTGCTTAAAACTCCAAGTAGAAATTGGGTGTGGTGGCACATGCCTGTAATCCAGGTATTCAGGAGCCTGAGGCAGGAGGGTGGTGACTTTGATGCAGGCTCTTTCCACCTAGAGCATTGTAGACCAGTCTGGTAACAAGGCAAGAACTTGCCTCAAAAAAAGAAAACAGGGGCTTGGAGAGTGGCTCAGCAGTCAAGAGGGAAGAGTACTTGCTCTAGCTGAGAACCCAAGTTCAGTTCCCACCACTGTCTGTAACCCCAGCTCCAGGAGATCGCCTGCCTCTGGCCTCCACAGGCGCCCACACTGGCAGTCGCTCTTCCCTTCCCCATATGCATGTCATGAAAAATAAATCTTCTTGAAAGGATTTTGCATTCTTGTTGCATAGTTTCTCGGTCTCTCTCATATAAAAAAATAAGTTCTGGAACTTCTTGCCAGTGTCTCCTGGTTGCTGACAATCTGCCTTTCCTCCTCTAAGGAGGGGTGATGCTGACACGGACCCTCAAGCTGGTGGTTTTTTTTTTTTTGCTTACTCATTCTCGCCTGACTTGTTGTTTGCCAATTGGCATGTCACAGCAGGGCTTTAATGAGGGAACAACATTGTTTTATAAGTTCGTAGGCAAATGCCTGGTATCTAGCTGGTGTCAGGTGTCTTTGCTGAAGTAAGATCAGGTCTTCTTGTCCCCATAATAGAGTTTCTTGGACTTTGAAGGGGATGGATACACACACACAGACACACAGACACACACACACACACCACACACACACATATGTGTTTGTGGTGTGTGTGTGGTGTGTGTGTCTATGTACATGTGTGTATATATACATATATAATAAACAATATATTATTCATAAATTAATATGTATATTAAACCTGAAATATATTAAATATATTAATGACAATAAATTATATATATATATATCTCCCCCCTTGGTCATGTGAGGTCTTCTGTAGTGCTTCTATAATTGAAAGCCATACAAGACAACTAATCATTTTGGATAGGGTAGATGTCTTAGTGGGTAACATGCTTGCCATCTGAGCATGAGGTCCATAACTTGGAGCCCCAGAACTCATGTAATGCTGGCCCTTTACGTGTGTCTGTAATCCCAGCCTTCCTTTAGGAAAATGGGAGGCAGAGACAGGAGACGCCCCAGGCAGCCTGGCATGTATAGTCTTAAGCAACAAGACCCTTTGTCAAACAAAGTGGAAACAGGGACGGATGCCCAAGGCAGTCCTCTGAATTCTGCTTACCCATGGGGGCAGGTGTGTACCCACACACATGCACACATGTACACAAATGCATCCATATGTATATACACAGAGGTAAAAAACTAACTCTGCCCTCATTCATCCTAGGGCGTCTCTCGCTAACACCGGAGATGCCTGGAGTTAGGTCTACATCCTCCTGCTTTGGCCTCACACACATAATGTGCGCATGCGCGTACCCTTGTGTGCACCCACATCTACCTACCCACCCGTGCATGTGCACAGACACACATACACACATACACACACACACACACACACACACACACACAAAGAAGGAAAACAACAGAAATCTCTGAGTGTCTACTTACGAACTATTATTTTTTCTCTGGCCTCAGGGCCATGCCTTGGTTTGTGACTGTAATCCTTCCTGTGTCGGATGATGTAGTGGAAGTGTCTTTCGTACCTTGGCACTGCTGCCGATTGTTTTTGGGTGACTTTATAGATATTTCTTGGGAGTTTGGCAAAGGCCCACGATAGAGTTGGCTTTGCTCTTAAATTTTTACAGTGCAAAGCTGACCTTGCTTCGTGGTATGGCTGCTAAGTTCAGGATGGGAATCTCAGGTCTGCGCAGGCGCCGCCCCTCCTCCAGGAGCTCAGTGGAGTGCTAAAGAATGAATCCAAACCTTTCAGCCGCTTTCAAAAAACCGCATCTAAGATGTTGAAATAGGTGTTTGGCAGACTTTCAAGGGTCACGTTAACATTGTTGAGATGATTTCAACATCTCTCCCCTCCTCTCCCTCCCCCTTCACTTTTCTTCCTTTTCTGTCTCCAACTTTTCTTCCTCCTTCCCTTCCTTCCTCTCTCCCTCCCTCCTCCCTCCCTTCCTTCCTTCTCTCCCTCCTCCCTCCTTTCTTCCTTCCCTCCCTCCCTCCCTCTCTCCCTCCCTTCCTTCCTTCCTTTTCTCCCTCCTCCCTCCTTTCTTCCTTCCTTCCCTCCCTCCCTCCCTTCCTTCCTTCCTTCTCTCCCTTCTCCCTCCTTCCTTCCTTCCCTCCCTCCCTTCTTTCCTTCCTTCCTTCCTTCCTTCCTTCCTTCCTTCCTTCCTTCCTTCCTTCCTTCCTTCCTTCTTTCCTCCCTCCCTCCCTCCCTCCCTTCCTTTGTTCCTTCCTTTTTTTCTGGTCTCTTCTTTCCTGTCTCTCTCCCTCTTTCTTTTCTTCCCTCCCTCCCCTTCCCCCAGTCCCATCATCAGAAATCTGCTTAGATTAGAGAACAGCATTTTTGAGATGTTTGCAAAGGAATGAATATTTTTAAGTTGTCAGTCTTGGTAGGCTGACATGTTAGTAAAATATAGGATATAATTATAGAAAAAATTCAAAATCAAGACCACCACAGAAGACCCTTCCAGAAGCCCCCTTTGTCATGACATTCCAGTGCTTGCCAGCATCCCTCAGCTCCAGAAGCCTGGTGCTCACACCTGTCCTCTCAGCAGGGTGGCACACACGCCCTCCGTTGGCACGCCTCTTTATCTCCCAGAGTGTGCCATCTTCAACCCAATATGCCTGTGATATTTTCCCCTTGCATCTTGTCTTGTAGAATCCTTATAAAAGATTTCAGGTTTAGGGCTCAAGGGGAACACGGAGACAGACTTTTAAATAAAATATTATTCAAAGAGATTTTAATGTCACAGCCAGCTGGTATCTTGGTGGGGGCTCTGAGGGGGGTTCAGGCCTACGTGGCAGGGTATGGAAGCCACTTACATACTTTAGAGCAGTGGGTCTCAACCTTCCTAACGCTGGGACCCTTTAATACAGTTCCTCGTGTTGTGTGACCCACCCAACGGTGGAATTATTTTTGTTGCTACTTCCCACCTGCAATTTTGCTACTGTTATGGATCACGAGGTAAATATCTATGTTCTCTAATGGTCTTAGGTGACTCCTGCAAAAGGAGTGTTCAGTGCCCCCAAAGAGGTTGTAACCCACAGGTTGAGGAAGACTCCTTTAGAGGAAGCGGGAGGTTTGATGCCATTTGATTGATGGGGACTCCAGAGTCCATGCTTGCAGTAGGCTTTCTGTGGTTCCTGGCTGGAAGGGTTGAGGGAGGAAACCTGTTAGCCTGGACCTGTGTGCGGAACAGCCATTTGGATGGGGAGGGCAAGCTAATGGAAAATCTGGGTAAAGGGAAGTGCCTATGGCTCGCGCTTGGTAAACAGTCACTGAGTACTTGGTAGTTTTCTCTGCTGCATCTTATTTAATATTTTCAGGGGTGCTCCCCATAGCACATCAGAGGGACAAGGCTTACAGACGTTGTCCTAAGACAACCTACAAAACCAGTTTCTTCCCTGTTCCTCTGTTAAAATACTTTGACCAAAAGCAACCTATGGGTTTTCTTTTAGTCCATGATTCATGGGAATAGGAGCTCAAAGTAGCTGCTCACACAGCACACACAGTTAGAGAAGTCACTTCCTGTTGCTGTCCAGCCTACTCTCTCCACTTCTGAAGTCCACAACCACCTGCCTGGGATGGTCCCACCCGAGGGTAAGATGAGCCTTCCTACATCAATGAACGAAGCCAAGATAACCCTTCCCAGACATCCTGAAAGGCTGTTCTCCCGGCCCCTTCAGCTCCTTCAGACCTTCCCCTAACTCCTCCATTGGGGTCCCTGTGCTTAGTCCATTGGCTGGCTGCAAGCATCTGCACCTGCATTGGTCAGGATCTGGCAGAGCCTCTCAGAAGACAGTTGTGGCAGGTTCCTCTCAGCAAGCATTTCTTGGCATCAGCAATAGTGTCTGGGTTTGGTGTCTGCATGTGGGACGGATCCCCAGATGGGGCAGGCTCCGATTCACTCTTTGTCCCTGTATTTCCTTTAGACAGGAGCAATTCTGGGTTAAAATTTTGGAGATGGGTGGGTGGCCCCATCCCTCAACTGGGGGAGGGAGCCATGCCTAACCTCTGGATATGGTCTCCACAGGTTCTCCCTCCCCTTTGTGGGGTATTTCAGCTATTGTCATCCTCATGGGGTCCTGGGAGGCTCTTGCTTTCCTGGCATCTGGGACTTTCTGGTTGCTACCCCCCCCCCCCCCCAGTTCCCCGTCCTCCATGGCTACACACCTCTGTTCAATTTCCTGACCCTCTCTGTACATCTCCTCCATCTCCTCCCATACCTGATTCTTCTCCTCTTTTCCCCTCCCCCTCTTGTCTTCTTCCCAAGTCCCTCCCACTCTCTACTTCCCTTGATTATTTTGTTCCCCCTTCTAAGTAGGACTGAAGCATCCACTCTTTGGTTTTCCTTCCTCTTGAGCTTCATGTTGTGGTCTGTGAGTTTTATCACTGGTATTCCATGCTCTTTGCCTAATATCCACTTATCAGTGAGTACATACCATGTGTATTCTTTTGTGACTGAGTTACCTCACTCAGGATGATATTTTCTAGATTCATCCATTTGCCTACAAATTTCATGAAGTCATTGATTGTAATGGCTGAGTAGGACTCCATTGTGTAAATGTACCACATTTTCTGTATCTTTTCCTCGGTTGAGGGGCATCTGGGTTGTTTCCAGCTTTTGGATATTATAAATATGGCTGCTATGAACATAGTGGAGCATGTGTCCTTATTACATGTTGGCGCATCTTCTGGGTATATGCCCAGGAGTGATATAGCTGGGTCCTCAGGTAGTAATATGTCCAGTTTTCTGAGGAACTGCCAGACTGATTTCTGGAGTGCTTTCACCAGCTTGCAATCCCACCAGCAATGGAGGAGTGTTTCTCTTTTTCCACATCCTCACCAGCATCTGCTGTCACCTGAGTTTTTGATATTAGCCATTGGTGTTCAGTGGAATCTCAGGGTCGTTTTGATTTGCATTTCCCTGACGACTAAGGATGTTGAACATTTCTTTAGGTGTTTCTTGGCCATTCAAGTTTCCTCAGTTGAGAATCCTCTGCTTGGCTCTGTTTGGCATTTTTTAATAGGGTTATTTGGTTCTCTGGATTCTAACTTATTGAGTTCTTTGTATTTATTGCATATTAGCCCTCTATAGGATATAGGGTTGGTAAAGATCTTTTCCCAATCTGTTGGTTGATAGTTTGTCCTATTGACAGTGTCCTTTGCCTTTCAGAAGCTTTGCAATTTTATGAAGTCCCTTTTGTTCAGTCTTGATATTAGAGCATAAGCCGTTGGTGTTCTGTTCAGGAAAATTTCTACCTGTCTATGTGTTCGAAGTTCTTCCCCACATTTTGTTATGTTAGATTCAGTGTATCTGGTTTTATGTGGAGGTCCTTGATCCACTTTGACTTGAGTTTTGTACAGGGAGATAAGAATGGATCAATTTGCATTCTTCTGCATGTTGACTGACAGTTGAACCAGCATCATTTGTTGAAAATGCTGTCTTTTTTCCACTGGATGGTCTTAGCTTCTTTGTCAAAGGTCAAGTGACCATAGGTGTGTGGCTTCATTTCTGGGACTTCAATTCTATTCCATTGATCTATCTGCCTGTCCCTGTACCAATACCATGCAGTTTTAAATCACCATTGCTCTGTAGTACTGCTTGAGGTCAGGGATGGTGATTCCCCAAGATGTTCTGTTATTATTGAGAATAGTTTGTGTTATCCTGGGTTTGTTTTTGTTGTTATTCCAAATGAATTCGAGAATTGCCCTTTCTAACTCTATGAAGAATTGAGTTGGAATTTTGATGTGGCTTGCATTTTTTAAGATGGGGTTTCTCCTGGAACCTGGAACTCACTGGTTCAGCTAGGCTGGCTGTCAGTGAGCCTCTCAGCTCTTCTGTCTCTGCCTCCCTGGCCACTGTGATTACAGAAGCACAGCTATGCCCAGTTGCCCAATCTTATCTCCCCCTCCTCTTCCTCTTTTAAAAAGACACATGAGTTTCCCTTATTGTTGGCCATGAGGTGGAAGCCTGCAGGTAGGGAAGAATCCCATCCACTCAAGCCACAGCGCTGGCTGTAAGGGAGGGCTTTCCCCTTTGCTGTCTGCGTAAGGGTGCACCTTTACCTTTTAATGTTAAAGTGAAGTTTGACTTTGCTCATGGACTAGAGTTGCCTTCTTGGCCAAGGAGAGCATCCTAAAGCCTGGGTTTCCTCGGGCATCTGGAGTGAAATTCAGTCCTTTCCAGCAGCAGCTGCTCTGCAGTTCCTCCAGCCAACCTTCTTCCTGCTCTTGATTGTTTTACTTTTATTTCCACGGACGGTCTGGTCATGAACACGGTTTTAACTATTGCTATGGATGGTATACCGTGAAGTTTCGTTCCCACTAAACATGGAACGTATACCGTGAAGTTTCGTTCCCACTAAACATGGAACGTTTTGGGTGCAGACACAAAGGGACAGGAAGGTACACCTAACTGGTAAGCTGCCTTTGTGTCTATCCGAGGCAAACTATATTGTAGTCACAAGCCTGATTTCCTGGTGACCTTTTTTTTTTTTTTCCACAAAATACTTGTGCATTCCGGGGGCTGCTGTTCGGGTGTGGATTTGATCCTGTATCATTCACTTTTCTATTTGCTCTTCCAAAAGAAAGCCATGGGAGGAACGGAAGGTTTGTTTTGGCTTGAAGCCCCAGGGTGCAGGAGGCACAGAGGCGGGACTGTGAGATGGCTATTCACTCCATCCTCAGGCAGGAGGCAAGGGGAGGCTGGTGGTGGTACAACAGCTTGCTTACTGCACTTTATCTGGTACAGAACCACGCTCCAAAGCATGGTGCTGACAGCATCCAGGACGAGTCTTTGCTCCTCAACACAGTCTGGACACTCCCTCACAGATGAGTGTGTTTCTGTGGCGATTCTAGATCTCACCAAGTTGACCAAGAAGATGAACCATCAGAGATAAATTCACCCGAGTCCGTCAATCTTCCTCCCCCCTCTTTCTCTCTCTTTCTCTCTCTTTCTCTTCCTCTCCACCCCAAGAATGTAATAAACTATCTTTATTTCTTCACCTATAAAAAGCAGTGTGGTGAATTTGAAGCTTCAAAGATCCAGGTAAAAGATGATAGTGGGCTATTTCCCAAATGCAAGGAAACTCACGCTATCCACATCACGGGGGAAGGAATGCCTTCAGTTTCTGTACAACCCTTTATGAGTCTCGTTCCCATAAGGACAATTAGAGATGATCAGGCGAGATATCTCCCTGGATTTACAAAGACTTAAACACAGGATGAAATAGCAGGTACTTAGATCCTGGATTCAGTGTCGAGTGACATAGGACTGGAAAAATTAAGGGGACATGAGAAGGGCAGAGGCATCCTTTATCCCAAAGTCTGGTTGAAGTGTCTCACCAGCTGAGAATGGAGAATGCCAGCCCAGTGAGGAGTGAGTATTTTCTGTGAAGGTAGCTAACACAGAGGCGACAATCCTTCTGCAGAGAAGTTATTTTCAAATCAGTGTTGAAATAGCAAAGAGCCATGGTTAAGGCCTGACCATACAGGGCCTTTGACTTTATTCTGACTCCTTTCCTGGATGTAGAGCTGAGATACTTAGGAAACCTTAAACATAAGACTGGGCATTTGTTTATAGTAGGAAACACCATAATACCCACCCCCCAAAACCCTTAGGACCCTGAGATTTTCCTTATCGGCTGTGTTCCCACCCATCAAGGTCCACCTAATGATCTTATCTAGCAAATAAAAAAATAAAGTTAGTTCCTCAGCAGCCCTTTGAGATGTAACTTCAGAAGCCACCAAAGGCAAAGTCATGCATATGACTATTGTAAAGACAGTCAACTGGGATTCTCTCTGGAGAAGCCCATACCTATGCCATTGGGCATGCGAGCTCACCTTAGCCTAAGACCTATTCTGTTAATACACATGCTACGTTAGACTTTCTTTACCATAACTTCAACTCTACTTCACTCTGGCTAGCCATGAAATAAATTCATCCACTTGTTCATTCGTTTGTTCGTTCATTCATTCATTCTTGTTTTTGTTTTGTTTTGTATTTTTGTTTTTTGTTTTTGTTTTTGTTTTTTTTTTTTTTGGTGAAATTAAGAATCCCATCTCTCTGACAGAGCTGCTTAATTTCCAGGGGTGGAAAGCCTGGACCAACATTATGTCTCCTGCCCCATTGCTGCTGACACTGGTAGCAATAATAACACCCCTCAGATATCACCAGCCAGAGTGCCACAGGGGGGATTTCTTCTTTTTACTTAAAACAATATATATTTGTTGTATATGTAGATAAATGTATGCCACAGCATTTGTGTGGAAATCAGAGGATGACTTGGGGGAGTCAGTTTTATCCTCTCACAAAGTGGGGAGCTGGGAATTGAACTCAGATCATCAGGCTTCTCAGCAGGTGCTTTTATTCACAGAACCATCTCATTAGTCCCAGGGTGGCCTTCTCTTCCCTTTGAAAGTGATCCGGCATTCTGGCATTGCTGCCCAGCCCTCTACAAAGTTGCCACTGGAGAACTTCACAATCAAGTGTTTAAAAAAATGCCACCCTCTCACCTCATAATGTTTTAAGCAACTTTATAATTTTGTGATTGGCTGTTATCCTGAAAAATATGTGGCTTGAAAACTGCAGGTAGACAACCCCAAACTTCAGGCCATTCTCCAGTGACCATGACAAGGCTCATGCCCCCAAGAGCCAGGTGTGGGCTGCATTTCGTCACAGTCCTAAATCATACACCTGGTTCTCTCTGTGACTCTTGATTATTCTGAGAACCAGCTTGGAGGACAGAAAGGAATGTAGCTGATATTATTTTCCAAGGAAAGGGGTCTTGTGTTCCTTTCATGTGTGGTGCATGACTTTTCCTGGGGAGAAATGTGCGAATGTCCATTCACTCTAGATGTGACACAATGACAATACAAGCCTAGCTTGTGAGCCAATGAGTTTATTAGGGTTAATTACTGGAGCAAAGATGAACAATTACTTATAGCAGTTTGAGTGACTCAGAGATTAGCCACATCACCTCAAGGTCCTGCCTGCTATGTTGGCAGCTTCATGGAGTGTGCCCTCTGGTGCGCCATCTTTCTTCTCTACACCCTAGCATCTCCCAAGACTGTGTGCAGCCCGGGTGCAGGAAGGAATAATGATTGGAAGGGTCATTTGACTAGCCCTTCACTCTTCACGATAGCCATTCCGTTACCTTAGCCTTAGCTATCACTGTTTTACTGGGCTTATATTGTCACCATGACAATGGGCCAAGCATTGTGTAGGTATCATGGCAGGCTCTGCTCTGTAATGTGCAATGATCACACCTGAAGGAAACCGCTTCCCCCTACACTATCTATGGTTAGATCTGTGGAAGTCAGGTATGATTCGGTGATGATGTTTCCTTGGTAATTACCAACAGCCTACCTTCTCTGTATTGGTGTCTGGTCATTGACTTTTTAAATTGGTGTGTGAATATTTCTATGTGTGTTTGTCTGTGTGTTTGCAAATGTGTGGTGTTCCTGTCCTGAGTGCAGGTGCACGTGCATGTATGTGCATGCACATGCATGTGTGCACACAGAGGCTTGAAGTCAGTCTTAGATTTCATTGAGATGGGGTCTTTTGCTTTCTCTGGAGTGCCCTGATGCAGCCAGGAGGGCTTCAGGAGCGAGCCTCAGGGGAGCAGAAAGCCTCTTGTCTTTGCTTTCCCAGTTCTGGGATTATGGGCACGTGCCACCATCCCTGGCCTTTTTTAGGTGCATTCTAAGGGCTGAACTCAGATCTCCATCCTCGCATGGTAAGAACTCTGCCCACTTCCCCAGACATTGTGACCAGTGACCTTCCCGTGGATATTCATTTTGTTAGTGACGCACAGAGCGAAGGGAGACTGGCAGCGGGCTCCAGCCTCTGCCGTATGTCTGTTTTACTTTCTGGAGCCTGGAGCTCTGGTGAGGGCTGTCCCAGTTGCTATGAAGAGTGAACAGCACCTCTGATAGAAATAGAGAAGTCAGGAAGCGCAACCTATTTTGTGGGAAGATGATTAATTCAGTTTTAGACATTTTTGAATTTGAAAAGAGGGTTTGGCATCCGGATGGAAGTGCCTGATGCTTTAGCTGGGGCTGCGGAATCTAAATAACTCCCTGGCGCCGGAGTAGCTGAACTGTTTTATTTATTTTTTCCTCTAAGTGGCTTTGTGCTCTGGTCAAGTCTTCCTCTTAGGGATTTCATTGTTTGACTCTTCAGCAACTCCAAGCTGAAGTGACCACTTTGATGGCATGTCTTAGACGTGTAGGAGAAGGGAGAGGAGGTGGTGCTGGCTGCCTGGGTCTGTCACTTGGTCCTGTTAGAGGGAAAAGGTGACAGAGAGTGGTCCTGGGTGCTGGCCAGCGCTCATGTGCCACTGCCAGGGAAGGTTGCCTTTTCTAGAGCCTTCTTCCTTCCTTTTTCTCAGCCTCCTTTTCCTTTTCCCTCCCCTCTTCCCCCTCTCCCTCCTTCCTTCTGTTCTTCATCTTCCTTCTCTTTCATTTTCTTCCTTTTTCTCTTTTCTGCTTCTTGTCCTTCTTCCTTCTCTCTTCCCTTTATCTCCTTCTCTTTCTTTTTATTCTTTATTTCATTATAGAGCCCAGGCTAGTCTTGAATTTACTAGGCAGCCCAGGCTGGCTCTAAGATATTGATTCTCTAGGATCTCAGATGCCTTTATACCCCAGAGCGTTCAGATCACATGCCAGTCCTTGTTTGGATTTTTTGAGCGAGCAACGTCTGAAGGCTTTGGACAGTAATTCTTGGGGATCAACGTTGGATTGTCTGTTTTCTCTTGTATGTGTACTTCACAGAGGACCCAGAGGTTGACTGCACAGATGCAAGCTTTAGTGCCCAAAAGGATTCTACAGGTGACCTACCCAGAGAGTAGCGGATGTGTGGGGAAGCATTCCTCTCCTGTAGGATCAATGCTGGAAGATCACTCCTTCTACCATGTGGTTTAAAGAAGCATCTTGCAGTAGATCTGCATATATTGGAGGGAAAGCTTGGTGTGTGACTGTGTGTGTGTGTGTGTGTGTGTGTGTGTATACACCAGAGAAAAACCTTGGGTTTTGGACCTCAGGAACCATTCATCTTGTCTTTTGAGGCAGAGTCTCTCTCTCACTGTCTTGTGACTCACCATATAATTCAGACTCTCAAGCTAGAGAACTCAAGGGGACTGCCTCTCCAGTATTGGGATTCGAAGTACACCAATACATCCGGCTTATTTTTGTGTGGGTTCTGGGGATTGATCTGAATTCCTCATGTTGGCAAGGCAAGCGCTCTATCCACTGAGCTATCTCTCCTTTGCTGGGAGACCTGCGAAGCCCCAGCAACGGCAGGAGCTTTGGTTGCACAGATTGTGAATCTAGTCTTGAGGATTCTTTGATTACATTTGACAGTGTCCTAAATCGCTTCATTCTCCAACCCTTTGAGGTGTTGCTTGCCTTCCTGGGAAGCCATTTCTGAAAGTAACCTCTTTATCTCAGTCACGCTCGGGGGCTGCTTCTTGCACATTGCTGCGTGCACGGGGTTGTAAAAACGTAGGGTTTGGTATGGTGGTGACTCCCTGTAACCTTGGCACTCAGGAGGCTGAGCCAGGGAATCTTTGAGTTCAAGACTAGCCTGGGTTATATAGTGAGATTTGGGTCAGCTTTGAAACTTAAATTTTATTTTCTTGGTGTGTATGTATGTGAAGGTGCAAATGCTTCTGAGCGGACATGCCCATGAGGAGGCCAGGGCCCATTAGATCCATCCACAAAAATGTCTAAAACTGAAGAGATAGGTGTCCCGATCTATCTCTTACTGCCTTATTCCCTTGAGACAGGGTCTCTTACTGGACTTGTAACCAGGGTGGCAGCTAGTGACCTTCTGTTACGCTTTTGTCTCCATCCCTATCTCCCCCACATCTCAAAGTGACAGCCACACACATGTGGATCTGCCCAGCTTTTACAAGGATGCTGGAGATTTGAACTCAGGTCCTCTCACTTGCTAAGAAGTAATCTTCCCCACTGGGGAATCTTCCCTGTCCCCTAGACTCTCAATTGAAACAGTTCAAGAGTTTGTGCATTGCTCTCCCTTCCTTGAATGTGCTATGGCTGGGACACCTGCTTTCCCTGAAGAATGTAGCTTCACTTGAGCATAGCCAAGATGTCCTGGTGCTGGGTAGGTCAATGTTTGTGGGATGCTCAGGTTTTTCCTCTGTGAAGTGATCATCTTTGAGGCTGAGGAGAAGAGCAAAGGGTGTTTTTATTTGTATGACGTAGCAGTGAGGCCGGGCCTGCTGGTGTGGGGTCTGCAGTCCCAGTTACTCAGACGGCTGAAGTGGGACTGCAAGATGAAGGCTAGCCCAGGCTACAAAGTGAGTCTAAGCACAACCTAGGCTATAGAGTGAGTGCTGGGCCAGCCTGGGCAAATTAGTAGGTCTCTGTCTAATGAACAAGAGGGCTGGCGAACCAGCTCAACTGTAGAAGGCTTGCTAGTTATCTGTACAGTAACTAAGTGCAGCTTCCAGTTTACAACAAACAAGGTAGACAAGTAGGCAAGCAAATAGCAAAACAAAACAACCAACCAACATGAAAATAAAAAGAAGTGGCTTTGGCGCCCTTCATGTTTTTCTGGGGATTACAAGGGCACCCCAGTTCAAATGTACAATAAAATGGGAGAAATGAGGTGATAACTTGAGAGGGGAACCACAAAACCTATTAGGCGTTATTAAGGCTATGGGGACCCTGTAAGTATTCTAATGTTCCCTCTAGAATGTCACTTCACATTCATTCTTTTAATGTGTGTGCATAAGTGTGTGTGTGTGTGTGTGTGTGTGTGTGTGTATGCATGCTAGAGTTGTGTGGAGGTACACATGAGTGCAGAGGTCCAAGGGGACTTCCAGGATTGCGTTCTGTCCGACCACCCTATGAATCCCGGGATCACACTCAGTCTGCCAGGCTTAGAAGCAAGTATCTTTATCCACTGAGCCATCACCCCGACCCCAGACATGTAACTTCGCCATCTGGACAATAGAGACGGCCCTCTAATGAAATAACGACGACATGAATGAACGCGTGGATGATGATGAGCTCTCTCTCCTCCCCCATTCTCTTCGGAACAGGGAGAAGATGCCGTTCCACCATGTAACCGCTGGCTTGTTGTACAAGGGGAATTACCTCAACCGGTCTCTGTCTGCAGGCAGTGACAGCGAGCAGTTGGCTAATATCTCCGTGGAAGAGCTGGATGGTAAGGAGCAGCCTGGTGGAAGCGTACCTGCTTTCCTGATTCAGTTTTGGATAACGGGGAAATCTGCTTGGGGTGGTGACCGTTGGGAAGCCATTTTGCTAATTGTCAAGCTTAGAGTGCCTCTCATTGGCAGTTAGGGCTAAGCACGGAATGATAGGAAAGAGTTCAGAGACAAACTTTTGTCTAAATGGCTTTGTTGTGTGGGATGGACCTTGTGGCCTGAAAAAAATCTGTGATGAATGTGGTTGCCTTGGATACTGATTGGGGGATAAATTTATTTTTCTTGAAATCTATTGTTGGAATCTTCTTGTGATGGCATATGCCTGTCTGTACTCAACTGAGGCAGGGGGATGGAACGTTGATTAGCCAGCACTGTGTCGGGGAAGGAGAGAGGGAGGTCAGGGTCAGTGTGGACTATTGTAATGAGATGCTGTCTCAAAACAACAAAAACAAAAGACATATTATATAGAGAGTTGGCAGGGCCTATACAGCCAAAATCACGTTGTTGTCTTTATTGTCTTTTATAGTGGAGTCCATCTGCAGGGGAGGCTTAAGCCCTGTTTATTGCTGTCTCTTGACTTGGGGCCATGGTACTTTGAATGCTGCCCAAGTAAGAATCATCTGGAAGCTTCGTCTAGGTGGGAACAGGCAGCAATTATCTTAATTGCCTCTGTTCTTGTGTAACACAGCGTATCCCTGAGTGCCCGGGACAAGGGTTTAGGATGGAAATTTATCCTGAGAATACAGTGCCCAAATTCATCTTAGGATGCTGTCCCATTGTACGTTGGATACAGCCACACTCTTATTAAAACACACACACACACACACACACAAAACCAAACTGTCTTAGTTAGGGTTTTACTGCTGTGAACAGATACCATGACCGTTTGCACTTTGGATACAGCCATAGTCTTATTAAAATGCGTGTATACACACACACACACATCAAAAAACTGCTGTGTAGAGACACCATGACCAAGGCAACTCTTATAAGGACAACTTTGAATTGGGGCTGGCTTACAGGTTCAGAATTTCAGTTCATTATCATCAAGGTGGGAACATGGCAGCATTCAGGCAGAAGTGAGGCTGGTGGAGCAGAGAGTTCTTCATCTTCATCTAACGGCAGCTAGGAGATGACTGGCTTCATGGCAGCTAGGAGAAGAGTCTCAAAGCCCATGCCCACAGTGACACACTTTCTCCAACAAGGCCACACCCACTCCAACAAGGCCACACCCACTCCAACAAGGCCACACCCACTCCAACAAGGCCACACCCACTCCAACAAGGCCACATCCACTCCAACAAGGCCACACCCACTCCAACAAGGCCACACCTCCAAATAGCGCCTCTTCCTGGGCCAACCATATTCAAATCACCACCAACACCACACACACACACACACACACACACACACACACACATACACATACACACACACACACACACACACACACACACACACACGCACCAAACACCCAGAGGGAATACAGACTGCTAAACTCTAGAGTGAAGTTGATTCAGTTGATGACATTTGCTGCAACTAAATCAGAATCAGTTTCCCCAAGTGGATTCTTAATGCTTTTTTTCTAGCAGTACCAGATTACTACATAAACTTGAGTTTTGCTTTGACTATAGAGAGGTCACAACTACTCCAGAGGGTCCATGACTTTGATTCTAAGTGTCAGGTTCAGATCCATAGCGTTTAACATGGGCATATTGGTGGTCTGAATTTCACCAGCACCTTCTTGAGCCGGCACAGCTACAATTGCTTTAGTGTGGCCAGGAGGTGAGGGAAGTAAAGCTGACAGGCCATTGGTAGATCTTCTCCTACCCATCTTGTTTGCACACTCATTGCAATGTGCGGTTTCCATATGGATGACCTATAAAGTAGCAGGGACTCATGGGCTGCAGCCATGGCTGAACTAGGAAAGGTTGGGAAAGGTGAGAATTGTTAGGGGTGTAGCTCAGTGATAGAATAGTTGTCTAGTGTGTGTGTGTAGAAGGTTCTCAACATTGCAAGAGAGAAACAGAGTAGAGGGAAAAGGGAGGGAGAGACAAATGCATACATACACACATACACACACACACACATGCAGAGACACAGACACAGACAGACAGACACAGGCAGACAGACAGACACACACAATTACACAGACACACAGACATACACACAGACACAGACAGACAGACACAGGCAGACAGACAGACACACACAAATACACAGACACACACAGACACACAGACATACACACAGACACAGACAGACAGACACAGGCAGACAGACAGACACACACAAATACACAGACACACACAGACACACAGACATACACACAGACACAGACAGACAGACACACACACAGACCATAGATACACACAGACACACAGACATACATACACACACATGCACACATATACATACAGACACAGACAGGCAGACAGACAGACACACACACACACACAGACAGACACAGAGAGGCAGACAGACACACACACAGACATACATACACAGACATACACACACAGGCAGACACACACAGACACACACAGACACACACACAGATACAAGCAGACATACACACAGACACATACACAGATACACACACAGATACACACACACACACACACACACACACACACACGCACATACAAACAGCATCTGTTTACCATATATGATCTTGAACAGAGGCTATTGGCCTGAGAGGTGAGTGAAACTCTGGGACCTTGTCACCATCTTATTGCTGAAAGGCTGTATAGATGCAGGACAGAGAAGCAGAAGAACCCTGCTGTCTCCATAGCAAGCCCACATTTGTAACCACACAGGATGACTCCATGCCTGCATGGTGTCTTAGTCCATTTGAACTGATTTAACAAAACACTGCAGTCAGTTTGACTTATAAACCACAGGAAGCTATTTCCCATGATTTGGGAAGCTGGGAGCATCTATCAAGGTGATACTGAGGGTCCTCAGCAGCCAAAAGGATGAATTAATATCCTCCGGCTTCTTTTCAAGGAACATTGATGCCATCTATGAGGGTTTTGTCCCTGTGATAACCTAACCCAAAGACCCCACTCATTATACAGTTACTATGGATTCTTTCCAGGAATTTTGGGGAAGCACAATATTGAGAAGGTAGGAGGAACAGTTGGGAGGCAAAGAGGACCCCAAACTTTGCTTCATTCTTGGACGTTTGTGAGTGGTATAGACAGTGTATGAATGTGAGGGAAATTCTTGCTTTTAGTTTTGTAGTACCCTGTGGTGATTTGAATCGCAAATGTTCCCCACTAGCTCATTCTTTTAATTTTTCCTTCCCCTCCCTTTTGCTATATTAACTGTTTTATTTTGCTTTACAAAATAAAAATACTTATAAAAGGAGCCTGAGTTTATGACTCATTAGAGTTGTGTCATCCCGCCATCCTGCCCCATCTCCTGCAGTTAATTCCCCTATCCTTAACAAGCCTTTATTTCATAACTGGCCTTTGGATCTAATTATTTGACTACATTTTCACGGACCCGGCTTTCCGTTCATGTTCATCGTGTCATTGGTTTATGTTGTATTAATTAACTGTAATTACTGCAAATATATAAGCACAACTAATTCTTGGTACATTGATGAGAGCAGAAGCAGATGAACAGTCCACTTAACTAGAGGTGCCCGTTCAGCAATTTATTAGAAGGCTTGACACAGAGAAGAATGCTGATAAATTTGCCCCATTTGGTTGCTAAGAAGGTGAATAGGAGAAGGTGGTGTGGCCTTGGCTTCTTTCTGCTACCTGTATATACAGGTGTCAGTATATTTTGTATTTAAAGATTTATTGTATTTCTCTCTCTTTCTCTCTCTGCCTATGTATATATGTATGCCTGTGTGTGTGTTTGCATGTGTCTTTGTTTGCGTGTGTGTGTGTGTGTGTGTGTGTGTGTGCAGGTGCATGTCGAAGCCAGAAGAGGGCACCAGATCCTGAGAGTTGGAGCTATAGGTTATGAGCTGTCCAGTTTTGGTGCTGGGAACTACACCTGGGTTCTCTGAGAAATCAGAAAGTGCTCCCCAACCTCAGACATCCTGTTATACAGCTATTTAAATGAAGAATTCAAGTCTACATAATTATAATATTTCTTTTCTTGATGCTGGTGCTTGGGTGGTTCCTACCCATGGCTGTGTGTCTACTAGCCACCACTGTGGCACTGTAGAAATATATAATCCTATATATATTTAATATATATTTAATATATAAGGTGGGGTTTCTACCCCACCTTTAATCATTTAGTTTCTGGATAAAAGACACACACAACACTTATATTTATAATAAATCTCAATCAGTTCAAGAGTTGAGCAGATATCTTTTTTTAATGTCATTGGGTCTAATTCACAGCCAGTAACCCCATTATATAATTTGTCATGTTTCATCTGGGATGCTCTTAACTCCAATTAGCCAACCCATGTGGCCATTATTTTAAGATTCTTATCCTATGGCTTTCTTCTTCCCTTCACTGTTCTCCTCCAACCCCCAAGTCCAGGAACCCCAAACCCTGCTCATGTCTCTTCTGCCCAGCTATTGACTGTCGGTGTCTTTATTCACTAATCATAAATAGCTCGGGGACAAGGTCACATAGTGTCCCTTGGGTCTATGTGCGAACTCTCATTTCTGGGGCAACCTGGTCTAGGGGACCGCACTTAGCATTACAATACATAGCCACAGAGCAAACCTCAAGGCTGCACCTTTGTAAGTATG
Source organism: Apodemus sylvaticus (assembly GCF_947179515.1). Classification (NCBI taxonomy): domain Eukaryota; kingdom Metazoa; phylum Chordata; class Mammalia; order Rodentia; family Muridae; genus Apodemus; species Apodemus sylvaticus. Next base: position 38,855,983 of record NC_067493.1, on the reverse strand, counting down.
TGCTCTACTTATTTTTCCAGGTTCATGCTGTGAGTTTGTATTTCCCATCTGTGGTGCTGTTTTGGGAGGTTCCTTAGTGGGAGGAACCTGCTGGCAGATGTAGGTCAGTAAGAATAGGCCATTAAAGGTTATCTACCTACTAGTTCCTCTTGTCCCATCTGCTTCTTCCGCCATGATGTGAACAGCCCCACTTACCTGCTCCCCCTGAGCTGCTCCATCAAACTTTCTCTGCCTTGTACACTGAAACCCTGCTGTAGGGACATGAAGGCATAGTCCTCTAGGACTGTTGCATTAGGAACTTGGAGTGTCCACAGTAAGCACACCTGACCATAGGAATTGGACAATGCCATTTGTACAGTTTAGGTAGTTCTTTGTGTGTGTGTGTGTGTGTGTTGGGGTGTTATTTTAGGTGTGTGCATGTGTACTTGGAATTTAGAAGACAACCTCAATTGTTGCCACTCAGGATATAGATACCTTGTTATCTTGGACCAATACAAGGTCGCTATTGGTCTGGAACTCATTAAGTAGGCTAGGTTGTTCAGCTAATGACTGCAAGGGCTCCTCCTGTCTCTGCCTCCCTAGATCATACCGCTACATGGTTTTTTGTTTTGTTTTTTAAAAAACTTGATTCTGAGGATCAAATTCAGATTACCATGCTTCTAAGACAAGCGCTTCAATGACTGTGCTATGCACCCCCCCCCCAGCCAAATTTTAGGTAACCTTTGAAGAGTTTGAGATTTCTAATATGATCAACTTGATAAGTCATCTATGGCTTCCACTTTGCAAGCACCAACATTAAGCAGCTCACAAGCTGTATGCCCAGTTCCAGGGACCTGGTTCCCTTTCCTCCGTGCTAACCACCATTCCCTTAAAAGTTAGAAGATGATTTCTCAGGGTCTTAGAGCAAGCCGATACTCTCTTGCAATTAGACTGGGCTCTGCTATGGCAACTCTGTATGGCTCTAAAGATGGCTGGCTGGCCTTGGGCCTTTCTTCCCTGCCGTCTCCTATATAGTTTTCCTGCTAAGATCCTCCCCGCAACCCTCCTGCACCATTCTTGGGAAAGCTATAAAACAAACAAGTGCACTGCTGTTTCAACCAGGCCTGGGCATTCTGAACTGGACCTGAGTGTACCTTTTTAGCAGCTACAGGAGCTGGCAAGAATTGTAACTGCTCTCCAAGTGCAGGTGGGGGGTCCCTGTGTGAGAGAACCAGCACTTTATGACCGGAGGCTGACTGGTGAAGATGATGTGTTTGTCCTTCAGGATGTTAATCCAGACTCTCTGCCTGCAGAAGGGCCATTTATTTTCTGATGGAAGATTCATTCTTTTATTTATTTATTTATTTTGCCAAGGTGAAATCTGAGCTATGACTCTTCCTGCTTTATTGCAAGCATTCCGGGGCTCTGGGCATGACAGTGAAGATGTGCTCTGAGTTTAGAGCAGACAGGGAGATTCTGATCACCAGCTAGCAAGTCAATTCACACGGCTACAGAGTGGATCAAGACAAACTTCTGAGGTGTTATGTAATTGCTCTTTTTGTGGGGTACCTCATGTTAAAATTCTCTTTCATAGATTCATATATCCCTAGAAGATAGTAGTATGGAACATGGGCTTGTTATGTTCGACAGTGATAGTTATTCCTTTTTTTTGTTGTTGTTGCTGCTGTGAACACAATACCCAGGGAAACATCTTGAAAATGAAAAGAGTCATTTGGGATCATGGTTTCAAATGAAAGACCATCATGTCAGGGTAGGCATGACAGAGCAGAGTAATTAACATCACGACACTCGGGAAGTATGGTGAGTGTAACAAGAAAGAACTAGAGATAATTAATCATAAAGGACCTCCCTTTAGTGAGCTCTTTTTGTTAGTCATGTCCTATCTCATGAAGTTTCTAGACCCTTCCTTTAATAGTTAGTTTTAATTGTCAGCTCTACACAACCTAAAATCATCTAGGAAGATGGCCTGGATGAGGGATTGTCTTCATGGAGTTGACCTGTGGCCATGTCTGCAGGGATTGTCTTAATAAGTGAATTAATGTGGGAAGACCCAGCCCACTGTAGGTAAGGGATCCTGAACTTATGTAATTGGAGAAACTAAGCTGAACACAAGCAGGCAAGAGAGTGTGTGTGTGCATTCATTTCTCTCTACTCTTACCTGTGGATGTGATGTGAGTAGCTGTTTGAAGGCTCCTGCCCTCAACTCCTCAACCCACAGTGATAACGATAGAACTTTGACTTGTCAGATGAAATAAGCCCCTCTCTTCCATAAGCTATTTCTTTTCACTTTTTTTAAATCACAGCAACAGAAATGTAGAAGAAGTTGGTACCAAGAGTGGGGGCATTGACCTAACATTGATACTACTGTATTGCTTTGATGCCTACAGCTGAAGACTGAATGTTGAATACAGGAGTCTTTGTTTTGGGGCAACATCATATATTCAAAACCATAACAGTTGAGGACCATTCCCTTGATTCCACCTTCTCACACATAACAGCTGCAACCTCCTGCTTGTGGGTGGCCACAGAGACAGCTTCCCCACCTAGTTGAAGATTGTCACCATTGATAAAATGCCTTTCTGTGTTTTAGCCAAAAGTTTCCTATCTACGAGTAGAATGTAGGTATAAAGGAGCTACAGTCTATATGGGTCACCTCAAGCTACAGTTCTTTCATGGGAAATTTCTCTTTCTTCTCTTTAAACTAGTTAGAGAGAGAAGGCTACATCGAATTGGCCAAATTAGAGTTGGAAATTACTCAACAAATTAGAAGCATGGATTAGTGGGGACTCTTGCCCTCTCACTTATTCCTGCCTAGGGATTTATTGTTCCTTGGATGAGTCTACCTTTTGATGCTATAACAGGGTTGCTGGAGTTTGTTTTCCTTAAAATTCTGGAGGTTACAGCCCTGGCATTGGCTCTGTTTTAGTGAGGGCCCTATGGTGCCTGGCAGTGGAGTGGCAGAAGTCTGTGACACAAGGGAGGGATCCTATGAGAAAATGGGACCCCAGAGAAAGACATCTTCTTAGACATATGTTACATACATAATGCATGATGTCTTAGTTAGAGTTTCCATTGACGTGAAGAGACACCATGATCAAGACAACTCTTATAAAGGACAACATTTAATTCAGGCTGACTTACAGATTCAGAGGTTCAGTCCATTATCATCATAGCAGGAAGCATGGCGGCATTCAGGCAGACATGGTGCTGGAGAAAGAGAGTCCTACATCTTGATTGGAAGGTACCTAGGAGAAGACTGACTCTTCAGGCTGCCAGGAGGAGGCTCTCTTCCTTACTGGGTGGAGCTCAAGCACAGGACCTTAAAGCTCACCCCCACAGTAACACACTTCCTCCAGCAAGGCTACACCTACTCTAACAAGGCCACACCTCCTAATAGAGCCACTCCCTGGGGCAAGCCACCATACATGACAAAGGAGATTTTTTACAAATTATGTACTAGGTGTCCTCAATAATACTGCTATTATGTCTTTCTAGAAGGTGTTCATGTCTGCTTTGTGGGACTTGGATTTCCATAGCCCCTCTGTAGAAGGCTGTCTATCTCCTTTCTTCTTTTTCTCTTGTCCTTCCATCTCCCATGACTGCTTGCTATTCATTCAACACAGGAACAATGGGGGTTTCCACTTATTGCGTTGAATTAACACTGTGTAGAACACAGTATCCTATGGCTCCAGTTCATCCCAGATGAGTTTTCCCCACATGAGCAGCTGACATGGGTTGGCAAGCTGGTGGCCACTGAAGGTAGTTGCTGTCAACCAGGCTGTGACTGCTTGACTTACTGATCTCAGTTTCCCAATGGAGCAAACAATGGTAGTGAGAAAAAAAATTTTTTTTCTTCTCTGTGAGCCATTATGGTTCCAACAGTGGGTGGAAAAATTTCTGACATCTTGGGTATTACAAGTAGAAAAAAGATTCTTTTGACCTCCTGATGTGTGTTTCTGTCTCAAAATGACACTTTTATTATTTCCTTTAAAATTGGATGTAAAGTAATTATATAAATTAATGGTGTTCAATATAATATTTTCATATATCCATATTGTATATTGATCATATTCAGCTATTCCATCCAAAATGAATATTCCTTTGTGAGTGTGCAATTGTGTATGTATGTGTGTTGGTGTGGATGCATATGTGCATGTGGAGGCCAGAGATCAGCCTTGAGTGCCATTCCCTAATGTACCTTGAGACATACCCATGTCTACCTTGATTTTTGAGATCAGGGTCTTCTACCAGCTAGAGCTCACCAAAAAATTCTTGGATGGTATCATAGCTATTTTTTTTTTTTTGAAAACAACACAAATAGACACACCTGGGGAAGGGACCTAGACTGAGGAATTGCCTCTATCCTATTGGCCTGTGGGTTTACTGTGGCTGGAGCCATCCTTAGGCAGGTGGGTCTGGGTTGTATAAGAAAGGTATCCGAGCAAGCCACGGGGAGCAGACCAGCAAGTAGTGGTCCCCCACAAGCTACTGCAGTTCCTGCCTCCAGGTTTCTGCCTTGAGTTCCTGCTCTGACTTCCCTTGATGATGATGCTAAGCAAACCCCTTCCTCTCCAAACTGCTTTTGGTTAGAGTGGCTAGGAAAACTACAGTATCCGACTGACCAATGAATCCCATGGATCCTCCAATGTCTGCCTCCCCAGGGCTGGGGTTATAAGTACATCATCCACGTGTAGCTTTTTCATATGAGTTCTGGGGTTCAAACTCAGGTCCTCATGCTTGCAAGGCAGGGACTTTACTGGTTAAGCTTTCTTCCCAAACCATCTCTTCATTTCACATGCATCAGTACCTACATAATAATGTAATAATTGCATTTTGCAGATTTATGGATGCTAAAAACTATAGTGAAAAATGTAACGGGTCAGTATGTTTCTTTCACCTAATTTTTAAATACTTATCTTATTTTCAATTGTATACATGTGTTGGTATCTTTGGGTATGTATATACACATGAGTGTAGGTGCTCATAGAGTCTAGAAGAGGGCTCTGGATCCCATAGAGCTGCAATTACAGGTGTTTGTGAGCTGCTGTATATGAATGTGAGAACCAAACTGGGGTCCTGTGCAACACACACACACGCACACACACACACACACACACACACACACACACTCACTCATATAAGCTAGATGTGGGTGCAGTGGCATATGCCCATCATCTCGGCGATTTGGAGACTGAGGCAGGCAGATTTCCTGGGCTACAAGACCAAACTGGACAACTCACTGAGACACTGTCTCAAAATAAAAAGAAGCCCAGGGCTTGCTCAACATTAGAACACTTGTCTAGAACACATAGTCCAAATTCTAGGTTCTACCCCCAAGTCCCGAGGACCACAAAGTACTCCATAGGAATAGACTCATCCTTATTTGTATTGTGTTCTGTGTGTGTATAAGGTAGGGCTTTGCACACACGCCAAGGTGCAAGTATGAGAGGATAACTTGTGGGCATGGGCTCTCACTTTCTTTCGTGTGGATCTTGGGAATTGAACTCAGATCATGAGGCTAGACAGCAAATGCCTTGACTCACCAAGCCATCTTACATGCCTAGTTAGCTTGAAAGTAGAGTTTTCCTTTGTAGCTGCTTTTTGTAAATGTGAACAGTCTAGAAGTGACATAGATGACCGGCTTTGTCCAAGATTGTCGGTGTAGGATCTGTTAGAATGGGGATTCAAGTGGCATCTGGTTTCAGAGACCCGCCCCCTCCCTTGAAGCCTTTGTGCTCTGAATCCTTCTCCCTGCTGGACGAGGCCCTTCGTGCCTTCCTTGCAACAGGCATGCTGCTGTCATGTGCATCACTGCCACCCTGGTGACACACAGGTGAACACTGGCTGATTAATCAAGCTTCCAGTGGGCGGAGAGATATTTTTAAAGCTCAAGATGAACCCAGCATGCTCCTGACCAGGAACAGAGCTCTGTGGGCTGCCCTGGACAGGGATGGGCAGGAAGGAGGACGTCTCCTCCACCCAGAGCTGTGACAGCATCCTCTTCCTACTCAGCTGACCTGTATTTTCTTATAAAGACAATTTCCAATTTTATTTCTCCTCTTCCTCTTCCTCCTCCTCTCTCTCCATTCCTTCCCTCCCTCCCTCTCCTCCTCACTCACCCTTCCTTCCTTCCTTCCTTCCTTCCTTCCTTCCTTCCTTCCTTCCTTCCTTCCTTCCTTCCTTCCTCCCTCCCTCCCTCCCTCCCTCCCTCCTTCCCTCCCTCCTTCCCTCCCTCCTTTCTTTCTTTCTTTCTTTCTTTCTTTCTTTCTTTCTTTCTTTCTTTCTTTCTTTCTTTCTTTCTTTCTTTCCTTTCTTTCTTTCTTTCTTTCTTTCTTTCTTTCTTTCTTTCTGTACTAAGGATTATATTCAGGGCTTCCTGCATGCTACAAAAGCCCTGTGTTACTGATCCACATCCCGAGCCACTCACTGGGGAATTCTAGACTGACATTCTATTACTGAGTCCTGTTTAGCTTAAACTCATGTGGTAGCCCAGGCTATCCTTGAATTTATGGTCCTCCTGCCTCAACCCCTTTAGTAGGATAGGATGACAGGCTTATTATCACTTTGTCTGACTATCCTACTTCCATCTCTTAAACGACTTATTCATTTTATGTGTAATGCATATGAGTATGCACCGTGGTATGTGTGTGTGTGTATGTGTGTGTGTGTGTGTGTGCATGTACATGTGTGCATGTGTGAGGTTAGACAAAGTCATCAAATCTTCTGGAACCAGAGGTAAAAATGGTTGTGAACCACTGTTCATCTTCTGGGAACTGACCCTGGGTCCTTTGAAAGAGCAACAAATACCCTTAAGTACTGAGTCATACTCTTCTTTTGATGGTTGACTTAAGGAGCCCAGAGGTACCTTCTGCATCCCCCCCCTTTTTTTTTTAAATGAAGTCACTTGCCTCTAAAGAGAGGGTCTTAAGGGTTTAAGTGAGAGACTATTGAAGAGAAACCTTAAGTAAACACAAAACTTCTTGCCACAAGATGAAAATATGGCACCTTTCTTTCTGAGAGGGTGACAGCTCACATGTCTCTATAAAAGCTACACAATCATTCCCATTCACTGTGAGTGGGACGGCTGGATAGACAGATCTGCTCGTGAGCGGGGAGTTGTCTTCACAGCCATGTATTTCTCTAGCAGAACTTCTCCTTGGAAGCTTGACTTGCCCAGCCTTGAGGGAGCTCTTTTGTGGAGAGTTGTGGAGTTTTGTTATCACAGGAGAAAAAGGCTGTGCTGGAGAGTCACTGGAGAGGAGGAAGCCTCCACTGAGAAAATGCCTCAGTGAGGCTGGGCTATAGGCAGGCCTGTGGACCACATTCTTTATTTGTGATGAATGCCCAGTCCATTGTGGATGGGGCCATTCCCAGACAGTCGTCCAGGGTTCTATTAATAATGGAGCATGGCAGCTGTGCAAGCCATGGGGAGCAAGACAGTAAGTAGCACCACTACATGGCCTCTGCATCAACTCCTGCCTCTAGTTTTCTGTCCTGTTTTCATGCCTGTCCTGACTTCCTTCAGTGATTGTATTAGTCAGGGTCCTCTAGAGTCACAGAATGTATGGGTAGTCTCTATATAGTTAAGGAATTTGTCAATGACTTTCAGCTTATAATCCAACTCCCCAACAATGGTTAGCAGCAGCTGTAGATGGAAGTCCAAGGATCTAGCAGTTGCTCAGTCCCACGCGGCAAGCAGGTAAGGAAGAGTGAGTGAGTCTTCTTCCAATGTCCTTATGTGGGTCTCCAACAGAGGGTGTGGCCCAGATTAAAGGCGTGTGCTACTGTGCCTTTAATCCCAGATGACCTTGAACTCGAGATCTCCTTGTCTTCATCTTCTGGAATTCATAGCCACTATGCTTCATGATTTCCGTGCCAAGATCCAGGTCAGAAACTTGTATCTCTGAGCCTCCAGATTAGGATCATAGGTGAGCCTTCCAATTCTTGATTGTAGTTCATTCCAGATATAGTCAAGTTGACAACCAGGAATAGCCACTACAGTGATGAACTGTGATGAGAAGTATAAGCCAGATAAAGTCTTTCCACCCCAACTTGCTTCTGGTCATGGTGTTTCCTGACACTAGTAGAAACCCAAAGACAAAGGGCTGTCTCTGAGTTACCTGCTTCTAGGAACAACTCTTAGGAAACATCTTCTGAAGACTTGGAGTTGATTCCCACATCTTGCTTGCGCACGTGCCTTGTAGCTGTGGCCAGGAAGGAGATTTGAGTATTCTACCCCCACACTCTGACTTTCTTCATTTGTCATCGGTATTCTCTCCACTTCCAAAAGTGATTGAGACATCTTATGATAAAAGAGGAAAATCATGAACTGCAAAAGCTGTCAGCATCGAAATAGAAACAAAATTTCACATAGAAGCAAGGAGGAGGATAAAAAAGTGACATTCTCCTAAACTTAGTAAGTTTGCTGTGGGGGCTGGAGACATAGATGGCTCAGAGGTTAAGAATGATTGCTGTTCTGTTCCTAGCTCCCATGTCAGGTGGCTCACAACTGCCTGCAACTTCAGCCCCACAGGACCCGGCACCACCTTCTTCTGCTTTCTGCAGGTACCTACATGCACCTGTGTGTGTGTGTGTGTGTGTGTGTGTGTGTGTGTGTGTGTGCGTGCGCGCACACCATATGTACACACACATATATGCATATATATGTATATTTATAAATAAAAGTTAACCTATAAAAATAAGTTTATTGTGAAAGAGCCTTGACCTGAGCTCCAAAGCTCCAGTGGGTAGAGATACAAAGGGTAACATGAATTGTCTTCATCCAAACATGGCCTTAAAGCATTCTGTAACAAGAGCTTTCTCATCTGGGTTTTACATAGATCTTGTTTGTTCTACCTTGAAAGCAACAAGCCTGAGGGTATTTTGTTCTGTGGCTTCAGATACAACAATGATGTTTTCTTTTTGTCTCACTCGCAAGTCTTTGAGGCTGCACGTGTGTGCATCTGCGTATACATACATGCAGGTGCATGTGGAAGCAAACAGAGATTAATGTCAAATGTCTTCCTTGATTGTCCTCGATCTTACTGTTATTTATTTTACTCTTTGAGCAGTTCACAGATGAATGCAAAGTGTTTTAATCATATCTATCCCCAACTCCTAGACATCACTCAGTACCCCTCCCAACAAGTACCCCTCCCAGCTGCTGCTTCTTCCTCCTTCTCTTTCTCCTTCTCTCCCTTCTCTTCCTTCTCCCCTCTTCCTCTTCCTCTTCCTTCTCCCTTCTTCCTTCCCCCTTCCCATCCTCCTCTTCTCCCTCCCCTCCCCCTCCTGCTCTTCCTCCTCTTCCTCCACCCCTCTTCCCCTTCCTACTCCTACTCCTCTTCTTCCTCTCCGTCCTCCTCTCCCTTCTTCTCTACCTTGTCCCCCCTCCTCCCCTCCCTCCTCCCCTCCTCCTTTTACTCCCCCTCCTCTTCTTCCTCCATCTCCTCCTCTCCCTCTTGCCCCTCCTCTTCCTCCTCCCCTCCTCCCCTTCCTCCCTCTCCTCCTCTCCCTCTTCCCCCTCCTCTTCCTCCTCCCCTCCTCTTCTTCCTCCCTCTCCTCCTCTCCCTCTTGTCCCTCCTCTTCCTCCTCCCCTCCTCCCCTTCCTCCCTCTCCTCCTGTTCTTCCTCCCTCTCCTCCTCTCCCTCCTCCCCCTCCTCCTCTCTCTCCTCCTTTTAACCCACTGACCCTGGTTAGTGCTGTCCTCACAAGTGTGGTGCATGGGATGGTTCACAGGGGCATGGGCAACAACCCATGGATCACACCCCTGAAGAAAACTGACTTTTCCTCCCCTGGACGCTGTCAGTTGCCAATAGCTTATTAGTTGGGGCAAGAGTTTCTGGGCCTCTGTGCCATCCATCTTGGAACGCTGACCATCTTGATCTTGTACAGGCAACCACAGTAGTTATGAGTTCATGGATGCAAAGCCATATTATATCCAGAGGCCATGGTTCCTAAGCAGTTTTCTTTATCCACTTTATTTTAGAGACAGGGTGTCTCTCTGAAATAGATGTCACCAATTTTGTTAGATTGTTGGTCAATGACCCAAGGGGTCTGCCAAATGAACCATCTTCTCAGCCATTAATTCCTGAATATATTTTCAACTGTTTCCGTTTCATAATGTTTTACCGAGAGATGATTCTCAATGAAGAAAGAGGTATTCGTTTTAGACTCGTAGATGAGGAGAGAGAAGGGCACATTGCAAGTTAGAAAGCCTCCTCATAAAATTATTAATTGAAATAACTGATTATTATCAATGTCAACCGTTTCTCCGGTTCTCATTTCTATACTCTTTCCGCAGATTGCTGGCAAGGTAAGGATCTTGACTTGTTAATGTTCTATTACTGCTACAAAATGTTGGAGATAGTCGACTTAAAAAAAATGAAAGGATGTTGCTAGAAATGTGGCCCAGCAGTTAGGAGGAGTACTCGTAGCTTTTGTAGAGGACAGACCTACATGGTAGCAAATAATTGACTGTAACTCTAGTTCCAGAGCACCTGATGCCCCCTCTGGCTGCAGAGGGTACTGCATGCACATGGTACACATACATGGAGGCAAAGCACACATACACACAATGTAAAAATAAATATAAATATTTATTTAACTCATGGTCTTATGTGGGACTGCTTTTGTTGCTTGGACTACCGCCAGAGAGTACTTCATGGTGGAATTGTGCATCGGAGTGGCTGGGAAGCAAAAGAGAAAGAGATCAAAGGGACCAGTGTCCCATAATTCCTTTCAAAGGCACACTTCAAATAGACCAAAACTTCCCACTTCTTATAGACTTCCACCACTTTCCAGTAGCCCTGAGGTGGGGTCCAAGCCTTTAATACTTGGGCAAATGGGGGAAACATAACGAATAAAAAACACAATTTGATCTGAAGATTAAAGCATCAGCTTGACTTGGGATAGTTGAAGAAAACATTACCAGCTGGGATGACGGGGCAGTTAAACAACTGAGTTCAGTGTTCAGGACCCACATCAGGCAGCTCACAACTGCCTATACCAGGGGCAGTTCTCTTCTGGCCTCTATAGGAGAGGCACCCCCCACCTCACCCCCATGACACCCCACACACATTATAAAATGACTTGCCAATTGTTCCTCATTAAAATTCCTTTTCTGTTATCCACAGGGAAAGATCCCTTTTCACAGAAATGCCTCCTCATCTGTCCACCGAGGTCATTAAGTACTATGTCTACCTAAGTGAGTTAACCTGCTGAGTAGAATGGCCCGACATTATCCATCTGGATGCAGAAGGGGATTTGCCAGAACCCATCATTTTGATGTTGGCTTTGTTGGTTTTTCTCCTCACACTAATTGGCTATCACTAGGTTCAACTGTTTGGGGACCAATCAAGGATATAATATTAACAACATGTTTTAGGAAGGCTGGCTCCCCCATCTCCACTCTTTTCAATATCACCTTCAGTCATTTTAAAGCAGATGATAAGTTGGGATAGAGCCATTGAATGTATTGAAGGTGTGTGTGTGTGTGTGTGTGTGTGTGTGTGTGTGTGAGTGTGTGCATTTTTTAAAATCAAGATGGTTATTTCAAAGACAGGCCTGTAATTTCAGTACTTGGGTTGTTGAGGTTGATGAGTTCAAGGTATGGGCTTCATTGTGAAATATCGTGTCAACAGCAACAACAACAACAACATCTAAGAAAACAAACCCAATGCAAGTTGGATATAAGAATAAGAGCACTGGGTCCTCTGTGGACTTGTCCATAGAGAGGTAGGCATTCCTAATGATTCCCTCTCTAATGAGGTAAGACTTGTATAAGTGGTATAGCAGCCTTGAGGCCTGGTGACCTTTGATGACATTCAGTGCTTAATGGACTTTGATTTGCACTATGTGGGTCATAGCACAGATTTCTTAGCACAGCCAAGCGGGTCATTCATGTAAATTTGGCAAGTTAGCAAATATCCAATCAGTTGTAGAGTTGGGGACCCCTGTGTAGAACCCCCCAGGGAGGATCAGGGAGTACAGGCTGCCTAGAATCCTCCAGGGAGGGGCTGGGAGCATGGCTCAGTGGTAGAGCCCCTGCCTAGAATCCCCCAGGGTGAGGCTGGGGGCGTGGCTCAGTGGTAGAGTCCCTGCCTAGAATCCCCCAGTGAGGGCTAGGGGCGTGGCTCAGTGGTTGAGCCTCTGCCTAGAATCCCCCAGTGAGGGGCTGGGTGTGGTTCCAGCATTAGACCATCTACCCAACACACAAGGTTTCTATCTCTGGGGCTTCACATGTGTGTGCATGCCCACACAATATCCTCCCACCCCCATAATAACTTTTCTCTTCTTCTTCCTTCTCCTGCTCTTCCTTCTCTCTTCCCTCTTGCTTTTGTTTTTCGGATTTGTGTACTCTTTAGTTTTCTTCTTATTTTAGTTTTTGAAAACAGACTCTCTCATGATAGATCAAACACCATGAAACTCTAACTCACCAAGTTAGTTTCAGCAGCTGGGATTACAGTACCAAGATTATAGGTGGAATCTGATGATGATGATGATAGTGGTGGCGATGGTGATGATGGGATAATGATTATCACTCCACATTGTAACAGGTATTAGGTCTTTACAGGACAGGTGGATCATTACCCAGAATCCTATGCTAGTGTCTAGACTAGCTGAAGAATGCAGATGGGGCAAGAAGCATAAGTACTACACTTGGGGTGAACTGCCCCTACAGAAGGAATTAGGCTCCTTTAAGCCTTAGTTTTGATGAAATAAATATCTTTAAATGTCTGAAATTCAGATCTCCCAAGTCATTAATTAAGAATGTGTCTATCCCATAAAACTTGTTCCACGAGTTGCCTTAGAAGGGGTGGTGAAAGGGAGACAGGGAGAGTAGGTGATGCTTGTTTTTTTTTTTTAATATATAATTTATTTTTATTTTATTGGTGTTTTGCCTGCATGTATGTCTGTGTGAGGGGGGTCAGAAACCCTGGAACTGGAGTTATAGACAGGCACAAGCTGCCATGTGGGTGCTGGGAATTGAACCCAGGTCCTCTGGAAGAGCAGGACATGCTCTTAACCACTGAGCCATCTGTCCAAGCCTATAATGAGGATTGATTTTAATGTCAACTTTCCACAAATAGAATCACATGTGTGGAGGCTCCACTCAGGAACTGTCCTGATTGCGTTAAAGTGGGAAGGCCCACCCTCACACAGGATTTCTGGTAGTCCCTCAGATTCAACTCTTAAGAAGAGTTGCACCTCTTCCGCAACCCATGGAACAAATTTTTGTGGGATAGATTATTATAGTTTATTTATTAGTATAGTTTATTTATGCTGTGGCTGCTGCTGAGCCCTCTGCTGACTTCAGAACCAGCATAGCCAGGCTTCTATCACTAAGAACCAACAAGTTTTTCAGGAACCTTCCACATGTTAGGCACCAGATTGGAGCTGTTAAGCCACCCAGCCTGTGGACTGGGCCACCACCAGGTTCTCGGGGTCTCTCTCTGGAGACTGTTCTGACTGCTGAGTCACTGGGCCTCAAGCAGTGAGCAACCCCCAGGTTCTCAGCCTCTGGGGGGGCAAGACATTATTGTTAACGTTTTATGTAAACTGATTTAATATTAATAAAAGATTTTTTTTTATTGCTCCTGTTCCTCTAGAGATTCCTGACTCATGCTAAGTATGGCACCTGGGATGTTTTTGTAGACACAGAATGAGTGAATTTCTCTAACAGGCTTGTCGGTATTAGAAAGAAGTTTAGCCTCCCAAAGAAAGAGACATTTCCAACTGAAGTATCTTAACAAAGGCAAACTTTACCCTTGATCAAAAGTGTGATACTCACAAAAGCAGAAGAACAAGCAAACTAGAAGAGGGAGGTCACTTGGTTCTTTTTCTATCTTGTGTGACAACCTTATCCTTTCCCCATTGGCTGGAGTCTGACCTCACACTCTATCCTGATTGGCTAGTTTAAAAGTCTCAGTGCAAAGGAAAGGAAAGAAATGGCGCCAGTAAGAGGTTAGCCACCGAATGCAGCAAAGCCTTTCTGTAAACACACACTACCCAGAGGGGGATGAAAACATGTGTATAGAGGTCTTACAAAGTGGGGGAGATAAAAAAAGATTTGAATTCCTTGCCCTATTGACAGAAAAGATAATATTTACTGTTTCTTACAGTGGTATCTGGATCTGGTTCTTGTTACAGGATAGTTGGACCTGTAGGATGTGGCTCAGCCTTCATCCCACACCTTTAACCCCCCTGGCTGGAATACAGACACACCCTTAGTACTCACTTTTAATCCCAAAGTATGAAGGTAAAGTTAGTTTGTAGAAGGAAGCATCCATGTTTGAAAGTGAAGTCTAATTGAGGGGCAGAGAGAGTGACCAGTCAAAGAAAGATTTGACAGAATAAGATACGCCCAACTCTCATAAGAAGAGAGAGGAAAGGGAAGCTACTTCAGAGAGAGACAGACAGTACAGGAAGAAGAGTACAGAGCAGAAATACAGTAGAGTTCATGGAGAGCAGTACAGTAGAACTGAGAGCGAGAGTTGAACAGTGCAGAGAGGGAGGAGGCAGTTTTACTGGGACAGCTCAACAGAGAGATGGAAGAGAGAACAAGTAGACACAGGTGAAGACAGGGTGAGCCAATAGATTAGAACAGATTGCCAAAATTAGTATGAGGTTAAGTAGAGCAATTCAGGAGAGGCTGAGAGAGAAAGAGAAGCCATGTTGAATCAATCAACATGGAGAGGAGTTTGAGCTAGAACAGCTGAGTTGAACCAGTCGGAGCTCAGAAAGATCTAGAAAGGGTGAGCTTATTCAGCAGTAAGTCTCAGAGGCTGAAAACATTCTAGGCCTGGATAAGATGGTATAAAGACCAGAAGCTTCCATAACGAGGGCTAGGTTAGCAGATGGAGGCAGTAAGTCTCCAAGACTACAATTTCTACAGGAGAAAAATAGTTACTTTTTATAGGTTTTCCAATTGGCCAAAACCTATAGTCACTAAGGAGTGCTCTAGTAGTTTGGAGAGCACTGGACCTTCAAGGTGCGAACTATTTAAAGAGTTTATTACGATAAATGCATTCGATGCTTCTGATTACCTCTAGTGAAAAACAAAGAATTTAGTGACTATGTATTAAAGTTTTGATGATTTGTTTGAAAATAATGATGCTGGCTGGCTCTTTATCATCTTTGAACCAAGCAACAAGAGAAAAGAAATGAGCTTAGTGATAAAGTTGACCAGCTCCAGATGTACCATAAACTCTCTGATGGTCTCCATTTGTGCTCTGGAAAGGACTCTTCTCTCCAGCAGCCTTAAAGCTCAAGTTGTAGCAAACCAAGCCCAGTGCTCATTTGCTGAGTTACAATGCAAAGTTAATTCCCAGGCTCGGAGTGTCAGCACTTAAAGCGAGGGGAATGACTGGAAATGAACAGGTTTGGGATGGGGTCCTGATTGTGGCTGGCTTTTGTCCACTTGATATAAATTATAGTTACATAGTTTTTATCTGAGAGGAGGGGACAGACCACAATTGAAAAAATTGTAGGCAGGGCTGTATGGACCGTTTTTTTTTCTAAAAATAGTGATTGATGGGGGCGGGTCCAGCCTAGCTGTGGGTAGCTAGGTGTCATATCTAGGTGGGTGGTCCTGGGGATGTATAAGAAAGCAGGCTGAGCAAGTCATGAGGAGCAAGCCAATAAGCAGAGTTCCTTGGTGGCTACTGCTTCAGTCTCTGCCTTTGGGCTCCTGCCTTGAGTTTCTACCCTCTCTTCCCTTATCGATGGGGTGTGACCTGGAAGTTGTAAGATGAAACAAATCCTTTCTTTCCCAAGTTGCTTTTGGTCATGGTGTTGGATGACAGCAATGGAAACCCTAAGACAGGTGGTGGCGTGTGGGAGGAACCCAGAGAGGTTGAGGGGTTGCATTCTTAGATTCTGATGGGCTGATTCTGCCTGAGGAAATGGTCTCCCCATCCTTGGTAGAGGATATATCCTCATCTTCACTCTTCTGCAATGTTTTCCTTACTGGCCTTGCCTGAGTGAATTAATTCTGCCCCATGGATAGAGCAGGCAAGGACTTTCCCTAAAGGAGATGCCAGACACGACAATGCTGATCTGCACCATTGGGACCACCAACCATTGCCTCTAGACCTATACCTAGACTCAAGGCTAAGCAGTCCCCCAGAGGTGAGGTAGGAAGAGTGGTCCAGAAGGAGCTGTGCCACACCCCTTAAAAAAACTTGAGTTTCAAATTCACTTAAGCAGGTATCTGGGAAGTCTGTCTGGTGATGGATTTTAAGGGTGTGAGCTAATGGTAGAGGGAACATCAATTCAGTCTGAACTTATCTATAAGGGCCTATTAAACAGACAGTCCTGGTTCAGTATTGAGACACACACAGTTAAAATAAAATACCAAGAGTTATTTGAGTGGTTGGCTGGAGTATTTGTGCAAAGATGGCCTACCGAGAAGGAGCTGGAGATGCCTGATATTCCTTGGCTTAGTGTTGATGGAGGGATTTTAAGGCTCAGGGAAATTGGGAATGCTTGAGTGAATTCACCTTTTAAAATCTAATCCTCCACAAGAGCATGACCCAGAAGCCATGTCCTACACTGCTGCTATGAGATGGGAAATGGGAGGGGCCTCGGGCACATTTGAGAGCTTTGTCTTTCTTCTTCTTGCACCAGACCTTAGGGTGGGAGATGCAGCTGCTCAGTTGGACAAATTAAATATTATGGCTTTAATTGAACCCAGAGTAGCAGGGACCAGGTGGCAGCATTGAATGCCAAAGGAAAGGTGGGCACAGCCCAGACAAAGCAATATCTATAATGGCCTCACTAATTAGCACAGTATGTCCCCAAATAGCATAGATATGAAGCCTACTCAGTCTCTGATCAGTATATTAAAAAAAAACCCCACAAACAAAACAAAACAAAAACCATTCGGAAGAAATGAAAGAAAGGCTATATTGTGTATAGTGTCAGGGAATCCTGACCCACAACACAACTTCTAGACTTACAGTCACAGATCCACAGACCCTTGACTGAAGGAAGGCCAGGGTCCCCTGAGGAGTGTCACACCGTTAACCTTTTCCCATTCTTCTCCCACAGAGAGGGACATATGGGCTTTTACTAGAGTAACTGGACACTGGGGAAACAGCGCAATCAGAATTTCCTATTAGCTACAAATACCAGGAGATACCCCAAAGCATTATGCCCCTCTACTTAAGGTAGGATCTTAAGAGTTTTGGCTAAAGTAGAACTCATAGTGGATCCCTTAACCCATCTGGTGGTTAACCCCCACCCTCAGTTCCAGAATGTATAATTGTGGTAGGTATACATAGAAGTTGGTAAAAATCTTACTTTGGTTCCCTGACCTGTGGGCCAAGGGCTATTATTTTTGGAAAGGCCTAGTGGAAGTCAGTGGAATTGCTTCTACCCTTGAAAACAGCGAACCATTACAGAAATTAGTGCCATCATCCAGGACTTGAAAAATGTAAGGATGATGGTTCCCAACACATCTCATTTTAACTCTCCCATTTTGCCTGCCCCTAAAACAGACAGATCATGGACAATGATGGTTGACTATCACAAACTTGACCAGGTAGTGACTCTGATTTTGGCTAATGTACCAGATGTGGTATCTTTATATGAGTTGACTAACACAGCTCTTGGTACATGATATATGGATAATGGTGTAGAGAATGCTTTTTTCTTAATACCTGTCCTTAGAATCATTAGAAGCAGTTTTCTTTGAGCTGTCAAACCCAGCAGCATAACTTTATGGTTCTACCTCAAGGGTATATTCGTTCTGCTGCCCCGTATCATAACTTAGTTTGACACAACCTTCATTGCATGCCTTTTCCACAGAGTATTATGATGGTGTACTATATTGATGATGCTATGTTCAACAGACCAAATGAATGAGATGTAGTGATCACTTTGGACTTGACAAAGCATATAGCACATTAGAAGATGAGAAATAAACCCAATATAATTTTATCTCAGTGAAAGTTCCAGGAGTCTAGTGGTACAGGGAGAGAGTCCATCTAAGGTGAAGCATAGGTTGTTGTGCATGGCCACTTATGTTACCAAGAAATAAGCACAATGCTTAGTGGGGTCTGTTTGGATTTTGGAGGCAGCACTTTCTTGGAAGTATGACTTTGGCCCATATACCATGACTTGGAAAGTTGTCAGGTAGAAGGAAATGAGACCTGAAACAAGAGAATGTTGCTAATTTTCTTTGGACTTTCCAGTTACAAATAAGGGCATGGTGACTCTTGTATATTTTAAAAGGCTAGGCCTTTAACTTTGGGCTACCTCCCAGCCCCTGTAACCCAACTAATTCTGCCTAAGCCCCGCCCCAGTCTATCTCTCTGCTTGACTACTGCCGCTCTTGCTGAATCCGCTGAATCTCTCTTCTCATCTTTTTCCCATTGCCCCTTTCTCTCAGGAAGTCCCACCTCCTACTTCCTGCCTAGCTATTGACCATCCGATTTTTTTTTTTTTATTAAAGCCGATCAGGAATGCCTTATGAAGGTGAGGAAGGACAGAGACACAGCTTCAGTGTGCCCAACAGGTCAGAGCTTTTCGACAGGTCCAGGCTGTCTTCGGCTGACAAGGCTCAATCCCTTTGAGTTGAGTAAGCAGAATGAGGATTTCTGCTTTCTTCCCTCTGAAACCAGGGGCTGTGCTGGAATGGTGGGAGTATCTAGAAATGGAGGCGCCTACTGACTTACTACTTGAGTTATGTCGCTTTCCCAGGTTATTCCTCTCAGTGTTCCCCCGACATCTGGTTAATATCCAAGGCTATCTTGCTCAACCCTAAACATCAATTTCAGACATTTTGTTTTTGTTGTTGTAATTTTGTGGATGAAAAACAGCTATGCATTTGCTAGGCAAGTATCTATCACTGATCTATCTAGTTGTCTGTCTAGTCTAAATCTGCCAATGTGTATATATTGTATGTATCTATCAATTATCTTTCTATCACTTATCTATTTATCACTATGTTTGTTTGTATGTATCATCTATCAACTATTCTATCTATCTATCTATCTATCTATCTATCTATCTATCTATGTATCTATCATTTGTCTATATGTCTGTCTATCTACCCCTATCATCTATCTATCTATCTATCTATCTATCTATCATATATCGATTTAATTTTGAGATTAAATAGAGGAAGGTCTCAAACTTGTGATCTCCCTGTTTCATCCTCCACAACATCTGGGACGACAGATTTATACCCCTATAGCCTGCTCAACATTATTATTAATGGCTTGTTTCTTATACCAAAGTTTCATGGTGATCACAAGGAAAGTGCTTGGTTCTTCCCCCACCCCCCAAAACTACTAAAATGAATTGCCCCAGGATGGAGAGTCACTGGACACCGGTTGCTAGCCTAGCAATAGGTGTGGTATCTGGGCTGTTACCATGGAGAATAGCCTTTGCTTTTGCTCCTTCCCAGCGAAACAAGTGAGGGTTGCTGACCTCAGCCACCTAGAAGGGACAGTTACCAAGTCTAGGCTTTGGAGCGTAGCAGGCAGGAGGCACTGTGAAATTCTTGGCTTAGTGCCCTTTTGTAATTTGTACTGTTTTAGGAAACCAAGTCTTGATATCATCTTGTGTCTAGATTGGAGGAACAGTTGGGGAAAGGGGAGCCAGGGGGTCAAACCTGAGAATGTAGTATTTCCTCTTCTGGTCTGGTGTGCACTGGTTCAGGCAACATATTCTGGGGCTGCATGAAAGAGGCAGAATTTCAGCTCCATGTTTGATCACAACTATGTTATTCCCAGTTAGTCTTCTCAGGGTCTTGGATTGTCTTTTTAGATGGTGGGATGAATATGCAAATTGGTAGCAATAATGTTTCAAATTAACTCTCACTGCATAAGTCTGGACAGATGATAAGAATTACCTTGGGTCTTTGGAATGTTTTGGAACTTGGAATATTTTGGACTTGGAATATTTTGTGTTTATGGGTAGTGTTTTTCTGTTGAGGAGAGAGATATATACTTTTTTTTTTTTAAAGATATGGCAGTTTGAATGGCTCCCCAGACTCAGATATTTGAGTATTTGATCCACATTTGGTGGAATTGTTTGGAAAGGATTAGGAGGTATGGCCATATTGGAGGAGGTGTGCCACTGTGGATGGGCTTTCAAAAGCTCTTCCCATTCCCAGTTAGCCCTCTCTGCCTTGTGATTGCATCTCAAGATATGAACGCTCAGCTGCTGCTCCAGTACCGTGCCTACTGCCATGTTCCAGCTAAATACTTTCTTTTATAAAATATCTTGGTCATACTGTCTTATCTCAGGAACAGAAAAGTATCGGAGACATAGTGTGTGTGTGTGTGTGTGTTTTAAATACTTGTAGGTCTATGGTTGACATCAGTAGTTAGCTTTTGACTTCTTTAAATCTAGATCTTACTGATATGGGCAGTGTAACCAACTCACGTGCTTTAGGAACTCTTTGATCAGCTGTCATTTATGTGGGGTTGAGGGATCCACATTCCATTTTTTCCCATCTACACAGCAAATACTCTACCCATCAATCTCCACTGTCATATTCTTAAAGGGATTCAGATGAAAGAGTAATACTCTCTCTTTTGTCTCTTGCCCCCTTGCTCCCTCTCTCTCCCCATTCCCTTCCACTCCCATGTGGTCATGGCCGGCCTCTACTTCTCTACTCTCTCCTTCTCTCTGCCTTTTTCTGCCCCTACTACCCTCTTAACTCCCCTCCCCATGCCCCGAATAAACTGTATTTATTACTTAAAAACAAAACAGAGTAATACTCATTTCTTAGGGCTTGGATATGGGATGTCTCCACAAGCTTAGTATGTGTTTGAACACTTGACCTCCAGCTGGTGGTGGTGGTGTTTGGGGCGTTGTGATATAGAACTTTTAGGAGATGAGGCCTTCTTGGCAGAACTAGTCACTAGGAGTAACCTTATGACAATTTGGAGGTTGGTATTATTATTACCTTATAGAGTTAGGCTTTATTTCCTCCCATCTTCACTTTCTTTTAAAAATATTATATATATTTAAGTGTCTGTGTATGTATGTGTATGTGTGCCTGAGTTTTTTTGTGGCCCATGTTTGCAGTGCCCATGGAGGCCAGAAGGTGTTGTATCTCCTGGAGCTACAATTGCAGATGGCTGTGAGCAGAGTATGGATGGTGGGTGCAAATCCCTGGTCCTCCGCAAGACCAGCAAGTGTTCTTAGTTGATGAGCCATCTCTCCAGTCCCTTCCCTCTTTTAATCTCAGAAAAATTCTGGTTTGGAAAGCTCCAGAAAGGAGGGTGCTTCTTTCTTTCTTGGTGTTTTGTTTTGTTTTCTTGTCATGGCAATCTTTTTGACTCAGCCTTCAGAGTTTTGTGATTGGAGGCTGGAGCTACCATATCTGGCAGGGATGTCTGTCTCTTTTTGAAGTATAGAGGTGATAAAAACTGCTCTCTCTTATAATTCTAATAATGTCCCAACGAGTGTTACAATCTTGAAATTTACCCATCTCTCTCCTGTCCATTTGTCTTTAAAGAACATTTATTTAAGGAGGTAAGACATCAGGTCAAGCACTAATGGCCCCAGGTTGATATGAGGTGCAGACCACTGCTCTGAGCTCATAAACAGACTCCCTGTCTGTTCAGCTCCCAGGCTGTCTCAGGGAAGAGTTTCCTTCTGAGTCTTTGATAATAGCTTTTGATTATAATGTGTTTGGAGGGCACAAAAGTGTTGCCTGCTCACAGGGAAACACATTTGTCTTCATCGAGGTGGTGATTCAGTGCGTGTGCTCGAGACAGGCACAGTCACTTGGGAGGCTGATGTGTGGGGACAGTGGCTGATAGATCCAGAGTGAGACTGCATACATCACGTCATTCCTTCCTGGCCTTAACAAATTACTAGTCAGAAACAAATCAAGTACATAGCTTGCTCACCATCCTGTGCTCTGCAGCCTTTCCCAATTTGATCCAAATTCTAAGCAAACACACACACACACACACACACACACACACACACACACACATACACACCAAGAACATTTGCAGAGGATAAAGGAGGCATTTGTAAAGTTGCCCATGCCCAGAAACAAATGCAGGAAGAAAAATGTCATAGTAATATTCTGGAACATTCAGGCATATAGGGTAAGGAATACAGCGTGCCACCCAGGGAGGTCCTAAATGTTCTAGATAGGCATAAGTCGAATTTTCTGCTGTGCAGTGTTGCACAGTAATCAGAACCACAAAAGAGAGCCAAGACAGAATATTCCTTAGTACAATGAGGACTGTTGCCGGTTGTAGTAATTACATATATAACCTTTGGTTTCATCCTCAGGAACCCTATCTAACCCTACTATGAGATGGGGTCTATCTCAGTCTTGGAGCTCTTCAAGTAGGCTGTCTGGTATCAAATTCAGGGCCTCATGCTAGCCTTGCAACTGAGCCACATTTTCAGCTACTGAATTGAATTTTGATACATATTGAAAGGTTGCATCCACCCTACACAGGTTTTCATTACACCCTCAAATATCTGAGCACTCTGACCAGCTAGTAAAAGTCAGAGTGACCATTGGATGGAGATCCTGTCTCTAAGAACCCCCCCAAGGGAGTAATGCAAAGAGGAGGAGGGATGGCCATGTGGTCTCAGAATAAAGGAACATATATGTAAGTATGGGTTGCATACTTGTGCTGAGGCCAGAGAAGGCACTGGGTGTGTCCCATCACTCTTGGCCTCATTTCTTTGAGGCAGGGTCTCTCGATGGAGTTGGAGGCTTTGCTTTCTGGCTGGCTGGGAAGTTGGCATACCCTGATGGTCTTCCTTTCTGTACCATATACTCAGTGCTGGGCTTACAAGTGTGCACATGGCCATGCATGGCTGGTCCTGTGGACTTTGGGATCTGAACAACCACTCATTCTTGTGCCTCGAGTGCTCTTCACCACCGAGCTGGGTCTCCAGCCCTTCCCTGGGGTTTTGAAAAGGAAGAAAACAATCAAAGGTACTTTCTTCATTGCTGCAATAAAATGCCTGGGGGTGGGCAGCTTAAGGAGAGATGGATTTATTTTGGTTTATTCTTTAAGCATACAGTCCATACACTCACACTATAATGATACTTTTTCTTCAAAAGCTAACCCTTTGTCCTCAGAGAAGACAGAAAACCATAGCCCCAAAGTTGTACCTGTATGACTTATCCTCTGGGTCCCATTGTTCCTGGGAATGCTATCTTCTGATTCTCATGGCTGCCCAGTTAAGTCCTTGCTGTGTGTACTGGCTGGTTTTGTGTGTCAACTTGACACAAAATAGATTTATCAGAAAGGAAGGAGGAAATGCCTCCATGAGATCCAGCTGTAAGGTGTTTTCTCAACTAGTGATCAAGGGTGGCGGGGGTGGGAGGGGGGGAGGGCTGGGCCATTCCAGGTGGTGCCATCCTTGGGCTGGTGATGCCAGTACTCAGTACCCCTCCATGGCTTCTGCATCAGCTCCTGCCTCCAGGTTCCAGACCTGTTTAAGTTCCAGTCCTGACTTCCTCCAATGGTGAACTATGATCTGGAAGTGTAAGCCTAATAAACCCTTCCTCCCCAACTTGCATTTTGGGTATGGTTTTGTTGAACCAATAGAAACTCTAAGACACTGTCCTTCTCATTGTATAAGACGCTAACAGAGGTTAAGTCCCTGCCCCGAGGGACAGTTTCACAGTAACTGGCTGATGCTGTCTGCCATTTTTTTTTTTTTTTTTTTTTTTTTTTTTTTTTTTTTTTTAGTAGAATAGGTTTACTGGAGGGCAGGAGAGATTCTGAAGGAAGACTGGAGCTGTCAGATTGTACATGGACACACTGGCATTGAAGGAGAGACCATGGGTTTTTATTGTTCACAGAAGCCTTGTTGAAGATTTGGGGTCTATCTCAGGGAAACATTACAGTTGAGTTAGCTTGGTCTCCTCTGCCCAGCCTGTGACTTTCCCAGAGTTCTGACTTCTTTGAGCCCTGATTCCCCACTCTCCTCCTCTCTTCTCTTCTTCCTTTCTTCCCTTCCCTCTATTTCTGTCCCAGTTTGCCTTTCTGTTGCGGTGATAAGTCACCATGTCCAAAAGCAACCAGAGGAGGAAAGGGTTTATGTGGCTTCACATCCTGATCACGCCACAGTCCATCACCGAGGGATGGCAAGGCAGGGACTCAAGCAGGTAGGTGCAGAAGCAGAGGCCATGGAGGAGCATTGCTGACTGGCACTGACTGTGCCCTCCCACACGAATCATTCATTTCAAAAAATCCCCTGGGCATGCTCACAAGCCAGTCTGATGGAGGTGGTTCCTCAGTTGAAAATCCCCATTTCTAGGTGACTCTGGTGACAAGATGACAAAAATTTAACTGCCATATCTTCCTTCATCCACTTCTCTTCCCTTTATTCTTTCTCTCTCTCCGTCCCTCCTATTCCCCTTCCCTCCCTTTTCCCTCTCTCCCTTTCTCTTTCCCCTTCCCTCCCTCACTCCCTCTTTC
Source organism: Apodemus sylvaticus (assembly GCF_947179515.1). NCBI lineage: Eukaryota > Metazoa > Chordata > Mammalia > Rodentia > Muridae > Apodemus > Apodemus sylvaticus. The sequence goes on along the minus strand of NC_067493.1, from coordinate 38,831,558 downwards.
CTTCCTTCCCTCCCTGTATGGGATTGAACCTAAGATCTTGTACATGCTAGGCAAGGGCTCCACTACAAAAGCTACTTTCCAGTTGTGTTCTTTCGAGACAGAGTCCCCCTCAGTAGCTCAGGCTGTCCTTGAACTCATGATCCTCCTGCCTCAGCCTCCCAAGTACTGGAACTACAGGCATGTGTTACAAGGCTGGCTGAGTCCTGCTTTCTTTATCTGGCAAAGGATGTTAGCACTGTTTGTCTGGCTTCTCTTCTGAGGTATGATGACTTCAAGAGCTGGGCTCAGGCTGGTGTCTGGTCCTTGGCACAGAAAGAATTGCCGAGGCTCTGGGCTGGAGAATAAACAGCATGTTGGTTTTATACCAACAGTGATAGAGACCCAGGTAAGGGAGACTCAGGCTAGTCCTCGCTCCAGATCAAGCGTCTCTGTGTGATCCAGTCATTTGGAGCTGTGTGCTCTCTAACTGTTTTAGAACTCAGCCCCAATGATTAGCCAATATCCCTTTAAAGAAGAAATTTGTGACCCACTCTGCTTATGTGATCTCTCAATATTTTGCCTAGCCTTCCCTTGATTAAGAAGACTTTGTCTCGAGACACTCTAACCTTAAAACTCATCCTTCCAGAAAAGTACCCTACAGCAACAAAGTGTAGCCTACTGTGGACCATCCTGAGTCTCAGTGGTTGGGATTTGTGTGTGTGTGTATGTGTGTGCACACGTGAGTATCCATAGAGGCCAGAAGGACCCTTGAGTTCCCTGGAACAAGAGAGCATGAGCCTGACATGGACCCTACACACAAAGGACCTCATTTCTTAGGTCCTCTCAGGTTGAGTGCTTTTAACAGCAGAGCTATCTCTCTAGCATCTCTCTATTTTTGCTGCCCTCATCGGGGCCTTTAATGTCATTCTATTTTTAACCACTCTGTTACAATTATAAATTGAATTATAATCTGAAGTGTCTCCCATGAGCTTATGTTTTGAATAATTGTCTTCAGTTTGTGGCACAGTTTTGGGATGCCATGGATCCTGTTAGTGCTTAGCTGGAGGACATGGGTCCTTGTAGAGGGATCTTTTTGTTGCTATGATAAAAATATCTGCAATGACCAATAGCAAAGGAGGAAGTTTTGTCCCAAGCCCATGGTTACTTGACATCTTTGTTTTAGGGTGAGGGGCGAGGAAGAAGACATGAAAGAAGCCTGTGGTGGAGAAAACCTCTTCACCTCATGGGGGGAGCTGGGAAACAGAAAAAGAAAACAGCAGGGTGGGTATGTGCACCATCTTCAAGTAGGTGCACTCAGAGATCAGGCAGTGCATCAGACTCCATAGAGCTGGAATTATGAGCAGCTGTGAGCCACTTGACACGGGGCTGGCAACCGAAGTCAGTTCCTCTGGAAGAGCAGTTTGTGTCCTTACCCACTAAGCCATCTCTTCAATCCCGTCAACTTTATTTCTGTAGCTCACCCTATTATTGTTATTATTGGTAGACTCATGGCTGCATTCCCGTAGTTTCAGACATTAAAATGTGTCCTGTGAGAGGCTTTGTGGGAGGAAAACCTAAATGAAAGCAAAGCACCAACCACCTCAAAGAACAAAACTAAGAAATGTCCCCATTTGTTAGGGGACCCATTGCAAATTGTTCTCGGCTCTCATTTCCATTCTGTTGCTGTGACAAATGGCATGTGACCAAAAGCGACTCAACAGGAGGAAAGGATTGATTTCCAACTTACAGATCACAGTCCATCTCTGAGGGAAATCACGGTGAAGCTCAAGCAGGAACTGGAAGGCTAGACTCCTCAAAACATTCCTCTTCATGGAGGGATTCAGAGCCAAAGGAGTACAGTAGAAAGCATGAAGGAATTTGGTTGTTGGCTCACTCTCTGGCTGATACTTAGCTAACTCAGGCTGAAGTACTTAGGGAATGGTGCCGACCACAGTAGGCTGGGCCCTCTTACATTTATTAACAATCAAGACAATCCTACATAGATATGTGCACAGTTGTACCCGATCTGGGTAATCCCTCCGTTGAGGCTGCCTCCTCTATGAGGTATCAAGTTGACCAAAAGCTGACTAGGATACTACTCTTTTGATAGGTAAGTTCTTATTTAGCTATGTAAGTCTGATCATAAAGTAACTTGATTGAATCTCAAGGCCACCCTACTTGAACTAAAATATTCAAATCCAGCAACCATGAAGGAAGAATCAGCTCTGTCAGGGAGAGCTTTAAATTCAAGGTGGAAGTTGAAGGGGCTAAAAATTGCTCAGATCTACTCCAGTGGCTGAAGAGAACAAAGGTAGCATGGTCCATGCAGAAGTGTCTATGTATTAGATCAGAGGAAAGTAAGCCATGCCATCTATAGGGGTTGGCAGCAGATCCACAAGGAATGTTCTAGAAGGTTTGATGACTGTGTTCAGGCACATACTAGGCCCTATAAGAACACAGAGCAATAATATCATGGTTTCAATTGTAGTGTCTCCCCTAGGCTCATGTTTTGAAGCTTTGTTCTGAAGCTGAAGTTGGTGCTATGTTTAGCACCAACATGGGAGGCCATGGAACCTTTTAGTATGAAGACATCAATTCATGGTCTAGCACCATCCTTCTAGCTTCCTTCAAAGTCTTCTTTGTCTGGATGTGGTAGTGCTGGCCTAGAATCATGGCATTTAGGAAGCAGAGGCAGAAAGATTGCTTCAGCTAATGTACCATCATGTGACATTGAGATCTAATACTCTTTTGCAAAGTTTATGGTATAGAACTATGCAATCCAGTCATAAAAATTTGCAAATAAAATCTTATAATAAAATTTTAAGTAAGTTTGTGGTTTTGTGTCGGTCTGTGTTGATAGCTACCTTGAGGTGTACATGACCCATGGACTGCATATTGAACATGTCTGCTTTTTGGAGTTGTGAAGTGGAAACTTAAGGGTTCTTTGGAAAGTCAGTTGTGTTGGATGGTGTTTTGTTGGGCAAGCATGTGAAGGAATGTTTAGCTGATGTGGACACAGGCGAAAGGCCAAGGTAGACTTGTGAAGGAACATTTAGCTGAAGCAGATACAGGTAAAAGAATGTTCTGCTAAGAAAGCATGTGAAAGCACACATATGAAAGCAGATGAAAGAGTCTTTGCTGACAACACACATGTATTGGTACACATCAGCTTACATTGTATAGCTGAGCAGCATTTGTTGGGACTCCATAGAGAGAAACACACCCAAAAACTTCTGGTGGTGTGTTGCAGTTTTTTGTCACTTCCTTGAACTCAGGCTGATTTGCAGAGTGTTGTTAGCTGAGACAGATGCATGTGCTGAGCCGAGACACATGTTGAGGCAAGACATGTGCTGAGGCAAGACCCGTGGAGGACACGTGATGTCTGGAGAGAATATAAAAAGGACTCGACAGATAGTGACAGGGGCTGAGCTTGGCTTCCCTATAGAGCTAGCTGTACAATGCTTCTGGTCTCACATCTTTATTGATCTTTGCTTAGCTGAGAGCGCCTTAGCAGAGAATCTCTCCTGACCTCCCTCCTGGTCTTTCCTGCTGAGGTCTGGCTGTCTCTGCTAGGAAGTGCCACCACTGCTGATTTGTGTTTGTTATCCTGACTCTACTGAACTAGACTGCTGGTGTAACCAGAAAGTGTTTAAGAGTGGATCTAGCAGATGGTGCTGACCTGTGAACTGAACTGCTGAAAACTGTACTTGTCCACCTCCAAGGTGCATAATGACCCCAAATACAGCAATGTTCTGATGGAGATTAAGTCTTAGAATCCATACTCACACTCACTCAAACACACACACACACACACACACTCGTGCACACAAACATGTGCATGCACACACACAAACACCTTAAAGGTAGGAATGCTTATTTAGGGTCACAGTTTCAGTGGATTTGGTTCAAGCTTGCCTGTGTCCATGCAAAACATACAAAAACTGTGAACTGAACTCTGGAAAGACAAAACAGAAAGGACTTGTTCCAAAAAACCGTTTCTAAGCAGGTCCACTTACTTCCTCCATATTCGTTCTTTTCCACTACCTCTAGTGGGTGGTGGGCTACAAGGGAGGCTAAAGCATTTAAGAACCATTATTAAAAATAATGCTTGAGAAAATTAAAGTTACAGGATTTGGTATGCCAAGAAGAAATAGATGACAATGGAGGGCCTTTAAAGGTGATTAGATGGCCAGTGCTTTCCTCTTTAGCCTCCAATTTCTGTGCATTGTGAGGTGAAGACCAGACACTGCTCAATTTCATTACTGCGATGTTCTGCTCCATGCATGGGCACAGGCAAGCTGGAACCAAGTCCACTGAAACTGTGATCCTAAATAAGCATTGCTATCCTTAAGGTATTTGTGTTTGTGTATGTGTCCATGCATGTGTTTGTGTGCATGAGTGTGTGTGTTTGTGCGTGTGATCTGTGTGTCTGTGTGAGTGTGAGTGTGGAGTCTAAGACTTAATCTCCATCAGGACATTGCTGTATTTGGGGGTCATTATGCACCTTGCAGGTGTACAAGTACAGATGCGGGGAGTTGGGGTAGAATCACAGGAACAGTTGATTCTAACGTGACCTTCAAGGATTACATGAGCAAGCTGGGGAGACAAGGCCGAGATGTGATTGACAGATTTAATAACAGTGTCGGACACCAGAAGGAGTGATGTCTTAGAGCCCAGGGCTAACAGAGAAGCCAAGAGCCTTTCCACACATAGGAATGTGCTAGCTCCCCTGGTCCCCTGAGTAAAGTCCTCCACACCTCACAGCCCAGCCACTGAGGACCACTTAGCATCCCTTTCTGCTTCACCCAAGTGTGTTGCATTCTGGTGGGACCACATAGAGTTCCATTAGCAAGTCTGTCTGAGCCCATGTTAGGAAATTTTTACCTTGTGGAGCCATTTCTTTATGGACAGCCATCAAAAAGAGAGTTCTTTCTCTAGGTGAAATTCTTTTATGTTCTCTTGAAAATTACACACACACACTCACACCCATACCCCCCCCCCCACACACACACAGCTTTCACAAATGTATATATTATATGTTGAACACATTCCCCTACATATCCCACTACACCTCCTTTTCTGACTCCCATAGCTGGTCCCTTTTGCTACTTCAGATTACTTCTACTTTCATGGTATGTGTGCATTTGCAACTTTATATATCTTTATAAAACCTGGGAACTAAAAGTAAGAGAAAACGTGTGATATTTGCCTTTCTACAGTTGACTTAATTCACATAATATGATCATCTCCACGTGAGTCCCTTTTCCTGTAAGGAGCATAACCTGGCTATTGCCTCTTTTTTATTCCTCCCCACCAGCCATCATTCAATAGTTGCTGGAAATCTATGACTATCTAGGATCTGGGGAGTATGAGAGTGTCCTGGCTGGCTTTTGTCAATGTGACACAAACCTAGTCATGTTTAGAAAGAGGGAATTTTAATTGAGAAAATGTCTCCTTAAGACATGCAGGCAAGACTGTGTGGACATTGTCTTGACTAATGATTGGTTGTGGGAGGGCCTAGTCTATTGTGTAATCTTTGTGAGGGGCCTTGTTAGTCTTCTGGGTTTCAGAAACTTCCTGAGCCTTGTGTTTTTGCTTGCCTCCTGTACTGGTTGGGTTTTTATCAAGTTGACACAAACCTAGACCTATCACAGAAGACGGAATGTTAATTGAGAAAACGCCTCTTTAAGATTGGCCTGTAGGCAAGTCTGTAGGGCATTTTTCTTGATTAATGGTTGATGTGGAAGGATCCCACTTACTGTGGTGGTATCACCCCTGGGCAGGTGGTACTAGATGATAAAAAAAAAAAAAAAGCAAACCAGGGAAGGCATGAGAAATGAGCCAGTAAACAGCATCCTTCAATTGCTTCTGCTTCAGTTCCTGCCTACAGGTTCCTTCCCTAACTCCCTTTCATTATGGACTGAGATAAAATTAACCCTTTCTTCCCTAAACTGCTTTTGATCATGGTGTTTTATCACAGCAAGGGAGATCCTAAGACACCTTTTGGGCCTTGAAAGTTTCATGCACCTTCTTTTTCTGCGGGTTTTGTTGACTTCCTGAGTCCCGAGATTCTCTCCTTTTATCCAGGAAGAACTGTTTCAAGCTAAGGAAGTTGCTCTAGCAACGCAGCCTCAAGTGTCCTGATGGAACATGTGAAGCATCCCCTCTGTGGATGAGGCATCCTCATTTTGCATACAAGGAGATGGTAATTTCGTGAGCATCTCAGGCTCTTGAACAGTTTTCTATCTAGCTTGCCAGACAGGTTTTTTTCACTCTGCAGCACAAGGTGGCTCCAACCCTCCTCCCCTGTTCCCCTCCCCCTCCCCCAGAATTCTAGGATTGCAAACATGAGCCACCACACCCAGCTCCATGAACAGATTTGTGCTGCTATTTCTTTCCCTTTACCCTTTTGCCTCACAGGAAACATACACAGTTGAAACTGCGTGCCACAGATATCCTGAGTGCTTGCCGAGGCTCCAGAAACAGCTTCGTTTGACTTTCTTGCAAAGAGCACATGGAAACGGGCAACACATAAGCTGGTGTGACATTTTATGCCCTTTTGGTGTAAATTCTACAAAATCATGGTAGCACCAAGGGCTTCACTTTAAAATAGAACACGAGGAATTCTATACGTTCAGAGACAGAGCTGTGTGTGACTTCCGTTGAGAGCGTGTCTTTGGTACAGAAACTGGAAATGACCCCTTTTCCTACCTGTCTCATCTGTTTTGAAGATCAATCAATGATCCAAAGGGATGACATCTACAGCCCATTTCTTTTAAGTGGTCCTTTGGGGGTATCACTTCCGCTCCCCTGCCCCAGGGATGGGTAATTGGCACCTGAGGATCAAGTCAGTTGGAGGAAGCGTCAAGGAAGATATGAAAAGCTGGACATCATTTCCTCCTTTGATTTGTCTTTCTGGCTCAGATAAGAAACTCCCTGGGCTCAGTGCAGGATCCTTCCTGTCTGTGATGAGAATATATCAAACACTGAACTTGAGGCTTGAGGTAATTTCTTTGTTCCATGCTTGGTGGGCCAATGAGAGACCGAGCTTAGAGAAGCGCTGGGAAAATCTTTCTTTCTTTCTTTCTTTCTTTCTTTCTTTCTTTCTTTCTTTCTTTCTTTCTTTCTTTCTTTCTTTCTCTCTCTCTCTCTCTCTCTCTCTCTCTCTCTCTCTCTCTCTCTCTCTCTCTCTCTGTGTGTGTGTGTGTGTATGTGTTCCTGTCATTTGGATTTGTTTATTTTATTTATTATATTTTTGACACATAGTCTCCCACTGTAACTCAGGCTAGCCTGACAGTTGTCATCTGGCTAAGGCTGCCCTAAAGTGATGGCAATCTTCCTGCCTCAGCCTCTCCAGAACTGAGATTTCAGGGGTGTGTCACCATGGCCACCTGAGGAAATTGATTCTCTCTCTCTTTTTTTTTTGACCCTGTAAAATTTGTCAAGAAACTGGTTGTGTGTGCCTGTTCAGTACATACCTGACTGTCATGCTGATTTCCCAGATCGAGGTATGACAATGCCAGCTTGCTTTTCTAGCACCTGGGAGGTGAAAGCCGGAGGATCAGAGTTCAAGGCCATCCTCTACTATGTAGGTCAGCCTACACTTTTTGAAACCCTGATTCAAAAACCATTAGTTTTCAGAAAGCCAAAAGCTGGGCATCTCCCTGGGCACAGTAACTACAGTTCCTCCTTGTGGCATGTGTGTGAGGGAAGACAGGGATAGGTGACTATTTGGGAACCATTTCACGTAAAGCTAGCTCAGGCTGCCTTTCCTATATGGCCACCTCGAAGGCACTGCCAGGTGGACTTTCCAATCCATCACCACCTGACTGGCACGGACTGGATGGGAGCCACTTGGTTTGAGAGTGACTTGGTTTTTCCACTGATGGCCTTTCTTGGTCCTTTTCAACTCTGCTTTGAGGAAGGGCACACACAGACGGTGGACTAAGACAGACCCAGTTCCCTCAGGGCTCCTGTCTCATGGTGGAGGTGTCTGAAGACTGAGCTGGGTGATGCCGAGAAGGAGCGTGTATGGCTCCCTTGACTCCGGGTTACTTATCTGAAGCCATGAGTGGAAGAACGGGCTCCGTGTTTTATTTCCATACTCCATAATAACTCATCTCACCATAATTCATCTCGCCAGTGAAGGTGCTTTTCCCGGAGTTCTTATTCTTCTGTAGTGCAATAAAAACTCTATCACCAGAGCATTTGCAGCTCTGCCTGAGCCGTTAGGGCTGGAGCACTGAATCTAGCTCCCAATCATAATAATTAAATCCCTCCCTGGTTTCTGGTGACAACTTGGTTCTCTGCCCAACTCCTCACCCTCCCTGCTTGCTTTTTCTTTTTGAAGTGCTCGGGTTGGGAAGTGTGTCTTTACTCAGGCCAGGCAAGTGCCCCACTGCTGAGCTATTTCCTCCACCTTCATTCTATTTGTATTCATATGGGCAGACAGTTGTATGTCTGCAGGTGTGTGTGTGTGTGTGTATCTGTGTGTGAGAGTGGAGGCCAGATGGTGTCATCTTCCTCAGTAACTTTCCTCTTCTCTTCTCTTCTCTTCTCTTCTCTTCTCTTCTCTTCTCTTCTCTTCTCTTCTCTTCTCTTCTCTTCTCTTCTCTCCCTCTCCTCCTCCTCCTCCTCCTCCTCCTCCTCCTCCTCCTCCTCCTCCTCCTCCTCCTCCTCGTCGTCTTCTTCTTCTTCTTCTTCTTCTTCTTCTTCTTCTTCTTCTTCTTCTTCTTCTTCTTCTTCTTCTTCTTCCTGTTCTTCTTCTTCTCCCTCTCTCCCTCCCCCTCTCTCTTCCCTCTTCTTCTCTCCCTTTCTCCCTCCCTCCCTCCCTCTCTCTCTCTCTTTCTTTCTTTTTTTTTTGAGACAGGGTTTCTCTGTGTAGCCCCCTGCCTGTCCTACACCAAGCTGGCCTTAAATTCAGAGATCTGCCTGCTTCTGTCTCTCTCCCAACTGTTGGGATTAAAGGCCTGTGCCACCACTGCCTGGCCAATATTATTATTATTATTATTATTAATCATTTTATTTGTTTACATTTTAAATGATATCCCCCTTCTTGGTTTACCCCTCCACAACCCTGCCCCCACCCCCTCCCCCAGCCCCCTCCCCCTCCCCCCATTGCCTCTATGAGGGTGCTCCTCCATCCACTCCCCCACTCTTGCCTCACCATTCTAGCACCCCCTATGCTGGGGCATCCACAGGACCAAGGGTCTCCCCTTCCCTATCAGAGAAAGCCATCCTCTGCTACTTATGTGTCTGGAGCCAGGGGTCCCTTCATGTATATTCTTTGGTTGGTGGACAACCTAATTAATTTTTAATATAGTATTTTATTCACTCCTTGGTAATTTCATATGTCTATACAGTGTGTTTTCATCATATTGACCTCCTGTACCCCATATAACTTTTTCTGGGCACCCCTCTACCCACAACACGTTCCCAAGTTCAGGTCCTTCTAATTTTTAAAAATTAAATCACTAAGTCCAATAGTGCACAAGGCTGTGGGACTGCTCGCTCAAGCATGCAGAGTCTAGCGGGGGCCACAAAATGAATTTTCCACTCCTCTAGCAGACATCAGCTGAGGAAGTTGATCCTTTGCTAGGGCCAGGGTCTTGTGAGCCCCGCCCTCATCCATGCGATCCTGAGCTCACAGCAGCCCTGGTTGTCTTTTGTTTTGTTTTGTTTGTTTGTTTTGTTTTTCTTTTTTCGAGACAGGGTTTCTCTGTGTAGCCCTGGCTGTCCTGGAACTCACTCTGTAGACCAGGCTGGCCTCAAACTCAGAAATCCGCCTGCCTCTGCCTCCCAAGTGCTGGGATTACAGGCGAGCGCCACCACCTCCAGGTTTAGCCCTGGTTGTCTGTACAAGTCCTGCACAAGATTAAGCCAGTCCACCGTGCTCTGCTCCTTTGAAAACAAGTTTCCGTGCATAACCCAGAGCTTCAATTGGGCTAGACCAGCTAGCCAGCCAGCCCCAGGCATTTTCTCGTCTCAACCCCTCCTAGTGCCGGGTTATAGGTATGTATGGATTCTTATGGTGTTGCAAGTATGTCCTTGTTCTGAGGATCAAACTTAAGTCTTCTTGGTTTTACGGCAAGCACATTACTGATGGAGCCGTCTTCCAACCACCTTTATATTTATTTAATTTTTTTTGGGCAGATTTAGTTTTGCAGGGGAAGTCAAGTTTTCTGGGCCCCTGGGAAGACCGGAAGGGCAGTACACTTAAGTAAGGAAGGTTTCTGCTTGTTCAATATCTCCTGTCCTTAAGTTCCTTCCTCGACTCATTTCCCCTTGGACGTTTTGCTGCAGGTTACATAATTTGCTCGATACTCAGAAAATAAACCCCTCGCCTTGCTTGGGTTCGCTTCAGCCCTGAGCAGGGGGCAGGAAGCTGATTTGGGTCAGATTCAGCCCAGTGAGGTTGAAGTAGGTTAATGGCAGGTTGGAGTGGGCAGAATTCACCAGAAAAGAGCAGAGCAGGGAGAAGTGGCTTTGTCTCCGCCCCTTCCCTGCTTGGCTGCCACTGCGTTTCCTTTCTGACATTTTTTTTTTTCTCATCGAAAGTTATGCCGTGGTAAGCAGGGGGGGAGGGGTGGGGAAGGCTAGCCCGTGACTGGGTTTTTAGAATCTCGAACTCATCTATGCAAAGACACCAAGTTAGTGCTTAGAAGCACCTTTTATCCCCTTGGATTAATTGCCAAAAATAATTCGGGGAAGGAGGCTCCCCTCCTTCCTTACCTGTGTAAACCCAGGAAACGATACGTCTAAATACGGTGGTGCAAACCTGTAATTCTTGCACTCTGTAGTTGGAGACAGGAAGGTAATTCATAGCTCAGCTACATAATGAGTCAGGGGCCAGCCCACAAGACCATGTTTTAAAAAAGAACAACAAATAAAATTCCACTTCATACAGTACCACCAGCTTCCCCTTGATGGTCTTGGAAGGAGATGTTGGCAACCTGATAATTCAAAAAATAACATCGCAAGCAAATTTTACCTTCATTCCTAGTGAGGTTAAATTTATTTTTCTGTGTGATGGTTAGCCAAAATATTTTCCTGCATTCTTTGATATCGTCGAGATGGTTGTGATGGAGGAAGTAGCTTTAGTCTTTGCTAGGGTTTTATGTCTTAATATTTTAAAATATTTCACTTGTGTGTGTGTGTGTGTGTGCCATGCACACATGAGTGCAGGTACCAGCTGAAGGAGATGAGGGTGTCAGAACCCCCTAAGCTGGTGGTTGTGAGCCACCTTCCATGGTGTCAAGAACTGAATTTGGGTCTTCTGCAAGTACAGGAAGCACTCTTTAACTAGTAAGCCATCTCAGAAGCGCTATGTGTCAGGGTTTTGCTTGACAATTTGAAGTCTTATGCATGCAGCGTAAATGTTTCTCTAAATGTATCTCTACTACAGAGCTGTGTCCCCAGGGATCACTAAGTCACCCAGGCCAGCCCTTGCTTGGATTGAACTTGCAATCTTCCTGCTTCTGCTTTTTATGTAGGACAGGCACATGCCACCATTCCCAGCAATGCTATTAGTTTATTAATAATTGATTGATTAGAATATAGAAAAATATTTTAAAAAGCAAAAAAATAATTGATTGATTAATTAATTGTGCATAGGCAGTGTGTGCATGTGTGTTTGTGTATATGCATATGCATGTGTGTGTCTGTGTGTGAAGGCCACAGGGCAACATTGATTGTCATTCCCAAGGTGTCATCCATGGTTTTGGAGGTAGAATTCTCTCCTTAGCCTTGAGCTTGGCAAGTAGACTAAACTGGTTGGCCAATATCTCCCAGGAATCCTCCTGTCTCAGCCGCTCCAGCATTGGTATTATAAGAATTTGCTGCCATTCCCAGCATTTTTAAAAAGATTCATTTATTATATGTCAGTACACTGTAGCTATCTTCAGACACCCAATAAGAGGGCATCAGGTCTCATTATGGATGGTTGTGAGCCACCATGTGGTTGCTGGGATTTGAACTCAGGGCCTTTGGAAGAGCAGTCAGTGCTCTTATCTGCTGAGCCATCTCTCCAGCCCCATTCCCAGCATTTGAAAAATGGATTTTGGGTTTCCACTTAATAGCACATGTTTAAGGCAAGCACTTTATTGCCTAAGCTATCACCAAAGCTAGGGTTCCCTTGCTTACTTTAGTTTTTTTTTTTTTTTTTTTTTTATCATATGTATGTTTCTGTCTGTCTGTGGGTATGTATATGTGAAACAGGTACTTGGGAAAGCCAAAAGATCTCAGGTCTCCTGGGACTGCAGTTACAGACAGTTGTGGGTCATCTAATGTGAGTACCAGGCTGAACTCAAGTCCTCTGCAAGACCAGTATGTTCTCTTAACAGCTTTGTCTTACAGGTTCTTCTTTTCTTGGAAATCGGATCTCACATAGCCCATGTTGACTGCAAACTCACCGTGTAGCCGTAGTTGATTTTGAACTCCTGCCTTTGCCTCCCAAGAGCTGAGATCACAGGTCTATGTCACTACCCTTGGTTTATGGCACACTGGAGATTGAACTCAGGCCTTTCTATATGCTGGGCACGTACTCTATCAGCTGAACTACAGCCCCGACCTCCAGGTTCCTTTTCAGATGCATATACGTGCACTAGTGTGTAAATCTCTGTGTGTGCCTTTCTGTCTGTCTTAGTGTGTATACATGCCTTTCATGAATTTTTGACCCGGGAAGCTGGGTCTGGCTGTACAACATAGGGTATCCCTCATTCCCACACCAATTCAGAAGATGAATGAACTTTTAAGTGAAGAACATTTGGCTCTATTATAGGTACTCACAATGCTGTCACTGGAGATGAGGTTTTCTTGTTCTGTACTCGTGGTCAGAGCTCAGAGTCACATTAAGTAATTAAGAATTGGGATGTCTGAGATCTCATTTAATGAATGCACATTCAATAAAAGCACAGGCCCGCTAGACCCAGACACCAGTAGGGAAATCCGGGCAGGAGCACTACCCTGTTCCAGGGAGCACTACCCTGTTTCATTCATGTGCCTCCTGGGATGTCCGTTGCTCTTGTTGGTCTTGCTACACTTGGGACTCTACAGCCTGCACCTCCCCCTTCTACAGGCCTCTCTGAGAATTTTCTCGATTTCCCCCTGCAGGGAAGGATGCTGAGTGGACCATTAGTGCATTGCACCTCCAGAGGAGAATCTGCTGGTGGTCACCGTATCTGATCTGTTATTTATCACTTAATTATTTTTAAATAGAGACAAAGTCCTGTTATGTGGTACAGGAATGACCTTAAACTCCCAATCTAATAGCCTGAGCCTCCCCGATGCTGGGATTACAGGCACGTACCAACTGTGACCACTCGTGTTATTCTTTTAATTTCATTTTTTTTAAACATTGTATCTCATGTAGCTCAGGCAAGCCTCGTACTTTCTTTACAGCTGAGCATGACCTTGAACCCTTGTTCCTTCTGTCTCCACCTTGAGTGCTGGAATTATAGGTGGGTATTCCCACGCTCCATTTATGCAGTGCTGGGACTGGAACCCTAGGCTTCCTAGATGCTAGGCACCCCCAATAACAAGTGAAAATGCTACAGGACACTGGGGCCCTTCTCTGCTCCTCAGGAGACTGGGGTGGACCCTGCAGACAGACCTCTATGGCATCTCTTCTTCCGGCCCCAGCATTTCTCCAGTGATGACCTCTGAACTTTGACTAACTTTTAGTCACTTGTATAACCTTTGTCTTTAGTTTTGATTGTGCTTTTTAAAGTCTTCTACATTTTTCTCTGGTTGCCATAGAAACAGTGATGTCAGGCCTCCCAAGAGCTTTATTGTCACGAACATGAGCTTCACGGAGTTGTTCTCTCTAATGCTGTTTGGGGAGAGGTTGGGGACATGGCTCAGCTGGCGGAGTGCTTTTGTAGTATTCCTGAAGCCCTGGGTTCCATGCCCAGCGCCACATGAACCTGGAGTAGTGATGCATGTGGCATGTATTCCATCTCAGGGCTCTAGAGATGGAAACAGGAGAATCAAGATGAGCCTCAGCTACTGAGCAAAGGTCAAACTTGCCCAGGATATCCGAGATCCAGTCCCAAGCCCTGTGCCTCTCTCAGAGGACCCAAGTTTGGTTCCTAGCAATGTGTCATGTGGCTCACAATTGCCTCTAACTCTAGCTCCAGAAAAATCTAATGTCTTCTCCTGAACTCTGTTGGTATGTTTGTGTACACACACACACACACACACACACACACACACACACACAGATACACACACAGACACACAGACACACACAAACACACAGACACACACAGAGACACAAACACAGACACACAGACACACACATAGACACAGTCACACACACACACACACACACACACACACACTCTAGGCAATGATAGCAATAGTAACAAATTTGAGAATTATTTATTTTGGTTCTAATGTTAGTCAATGGGAACTAAACATGCCCACTCCTAGATTGGTGTTTTTCTCTAATGCACCAAAATTCTGTTCCTTTACCTTGGATAGCAGATACTACTGTGTGGAGTCACATGGAATTCTTTTTGGTTTAGCCACACCCTACTGTGGTATAAAACACAGCCATTGCGTGAGCCACTAAGTGGGACAGTCCCTCAGCTTTCTCTGCAGGGAAGCTAGCAGCCCACTGCCACCCCCAGCTACTAATGCACCTTTGATTGTCCTCTGGCTTATGTCCTCTGGTTTTTCATCCCGTTCACATACTGCTTTACCATGCTGGTGGGGCACAATGGCGGGCACTCAGGAGGCTGAGGCAGAGGGATGGTGAGTTAAGAAAAAACAGACCCAAAACCAGAAGCAGAATGAGAACCCAAACTTCCCCTGAAGAGATGTTTCTTTTGGGGGGGAAGGTCAGCCTTAGAGCTTTCTCTGGTCCAGCTGTTGTGTTATTGTCTACCAGAGAGAGGCTCTTCCTGGACCGTCTTGTGTGTGTCAGGATTCAGGAGTGAAGAGCCTCATGAAAGGAGACACAGTGAGAGTCAGAGCCAAAGAGCAGATGCTTCTTGTCTTTGCTTGGGAGAGCTCACAGTATCTCTGAACACAAGAATCTCTGATGTTTCATACTGCTTGCTTGGCAGGATTGAGAATCACTTAGGAGATAATCCTCTGGGCGAGTCTCCAGTGTAACTGAGTTAGGGAGATGAATGTGGACAGCACCATCTGATGGTTTAGATGGCGGGGGCTCTGCATAAGAAATGAGAAACGGAGTACCCACCAGTATCCATCTCTCTTCCTTACTGTGGAGGCTACAAAACCAGAGACTTCACACTCCCACCTCCATGCCTTCCCCACCAAGAGGACTGTTTCCTCAGACTGTGAGCCAAAAGCACACCTTTCCTCAAGTTGCTTTTTGTCAGGGATTTGTCACAGCTATGAGGAAAGGAACTAATATGGAGTGCTTGCTGAGTGTTCTTCTCTTCCTAAGGTTCAAGGCCATCTTCCCTTGGGATGGGCCCCGTGGCAGGTACAATAGCACCGTTCCCAAAGATGCCACCTGCTGATCCCTGGAAGCTGTGGATGTAAGGCTATTACATGGTCAATGAGAACCAAAGTCTTTCACGATTGATTGACCTGCACCGATTGTGGCATATAAGCCCTGAGAGGTTCAGGAACTTTTCTGTGACTCAGGGCCACGGTGAGGTAAGACACAAGGGTATGATGTAAAGGTAACAATGAGATGTCCTCACAAGTTAAGGAGTCAGGGCGGAGCTGTCGCCATGAGCCTGGAGCGTGATGATTTACTTAGGACAGTTGGCCATTGATCCTTAGGCCTATGTCTGCTTCCACTTGCCCAGTGTTGGGACTACAAGCATATAGCATTGCGCCAGAATTTTTGACATGAATGTTGGGAATCAAATTTAGGTCTTACAAGGGAAGAACTCTATTGACTGAACCATCTCCTAAGATCTTTGAAGTATAATCTATAAAAATGTAATTTATGTACCATGAAATGTACATTATTGCATAGCTATCACCAACTTCCATTTTTAGAATATTCCCCCCAAACTTACCTCCAGCCCATTTGCAGTCCTTCCGTGTTTTCACATTCAGCCCCAGGCAACCACTAAACTTTCTGCTGTTGTGAATTTTCCTCTCCTGGCTTCTAAGCTTTTGCTTCAGGCTTTGCCATTTAGAAAACCCAGGCTAAGGCACAAAGCAAGTGATCTAGAAGATTGGACTTGACCTTTGTCTACGAACAGCCATCCTAGGTTACTTAGTAGGCAGTTGGCCTTGATAGAATGATAGAGTGTGTGTCTTCATGATAGAATGGCTTCTGCCAGATCAGCTCTTATTTCTTGGAAGTGATTTTCATTCTGAACAAAACTCATTGATGGTTGATCACATGATATATATCTTGAGGTAGATCCAGCCGGAGGAGATCATTAGAACAAGGCTTTCTCCAGTGGTGCTCTAAGGACATTTTGTTTCCTTGACTTATTGTATTAGTTACTTTTCTTGTTGTTAGTTATTTTTTTTTGTAGCAGCTTAAGTAGCATAATAGCCATTAATAATGGCCAATAAGGAAGAAGTGTTTAATTATGTCTCAGATTGTAGTTCATCATGGTACAGGAGGCATATCAGCAGGAGTTTGAGGGGACTAGTCACAGTGTACCCATTGTCAGCTAGCAAAGGAGAGAGAGAGAGAGATGATTGTTTGAATGCTGGTGCTTGGCTCACATTCTCTTTTGGATGTAGTCTGGGACCTCATAGGAGGGTGCTACTCACATTTAGAGTGTGTCTTCCTTCTTTAATTAACCTGGACTAGAAACCCTCTCACAGACATGCTCAGATATTCATTTCTATGGTGATTCTAGATCCTGTTAAAATGACAATCAGTAGCAACTACTGGGGAGATGGCTTTAGTGTGTAGTTATTGTGAAGAAACTTGTGGGGACAGAGTTCAGATCTTCAGTACCAATGTAAACACCACAAGGCAGCCTGCCTGGAATCCAGTGCTTGGGAGGGAGAGACCGTGATTGACAACTATTATTACTATTATTATTAGATAGCTGGATAACTATTCTGGGGGAGTTCTGGTTCAAGTGAGAGACTCTGACTCAGTGAAGAAGGTGGAAGAGAGTGAGGGAAAGCCCTGATGTCAACCAAGGCTTTCATATGCACACACATACACATGTGCCTATATGTACATGTGGGTCCATATGCAGGCAAAAACAATACACACACACACACACACCACATACAGAGATATCAACTATCAATATAGGCATACAATCCTACAGGTGAATGTACATATGCTTATGCATATATATACATACAAATATATGTATACACACATACATGGACACACACACACACTCACACACACACACACACACACATTTTAATATCAAAAGAATTTCAACCAAATTGCTTAGAATCAGAAGACATGGGAGTGATATTTTATCCATGGTGTCTCCTGGAATAAAAAGCAGAGTGGGTGTACCAGTTGTTCAGCTGGTTAGTACTGCCTTAGGGAGTCAGTAGTTCTTTCAGTTTATCTAGGTTAGTTTTTAGCTGGTGGGTATTGTATAAGGCATTTTCTTAATTGTTAATTGAGATGCTACCCATTGTGGGTAGCATCATTCCCTAGGCCGTGCCCTGAACCTGAGTAATGAAATCCAACTAAACAATCACAGCAAACAAGCAAGGATCCATGTGTTTATTGTGTCTGCTTTTGGCTGTGGATGTGATAGTTTAAGATTCTGTTTTAACGTCCATGAAATTATTGACTATGACTGGAACTGTGAGTCAACTAAACCCCTTTTCCCCCTAAGTTGCATTTTGCCAGGATATTTTATCACAGCAATGGAAGTGAAACTAGAACATGCTTGGTTTGTCAGGACCATGGACTGGGCAGGAAAAGTGGAGCAATGACCTCTAGAGGTTTGCAGGGGTGAGAAGGGTCAGGAGCACCCTGGAGCAGGAGGCCTCTGGGAGTCTGAGTTAATTTCTTCTGCAGTGAAGAGTCCCTGGCAAGATTTCATTGCGGGTTTAACAATCACGTTTTCATTTTAGAAAGATCAACCGGACAGCCCAGGATCACTTCACACAAAATAATTTATTCTTTGTATTCAGCAAGACTCCCTGAGGAGGGAAGGCAAGGAAGAGAAATTTTGTTGAGGTGTGTGGGGGAATGAGATTGGGACATACACCCCACAGAGGGTCTTAACCCCGAAGCCCTGGACTCTGGCAGGAGATGGTGGCCCACGGGTGTGGAAGGTAAAGAGGTCATTGCTAACAATCAGTAACCCATGGACATTTTTCAGTAGGACAAAAGTGGGCTGGTGGAGGCTGAGAAGAATCAGAAAGGTGCCCATGAGGAGGGTGGCATCGTTAGAAGTGAGGGAATCTGCTGAGCTTTGTTGGAATACTCATTTTTGTCATTGTTTGTTGGTGGTGTGTGACTCATATTTAGTGTGTTACATGCGCTCTAAACTATTATTAAAAAGCAACACATAAATTCAGTATAAACTTAACTTATTAGAAATAACCAGCGTGAGGGTAGCAAGGTGACTCAGCTGGTAAAGGTACTTGAAGCCAAACCCGATGACCATTTTCTATCTCTGAGAACCACATAGAAGAAGAAGAAAACCAACTCTTTAGAGCTGTCCTCTGTGTGACACACAGACACATGCACACAAACATTCTGTGCACTCCCACACACACTCTGCACACACAACACACTCTGCACACACACATGCACACACACTACACACAACACTCTGCACACACACACACTGCACACAACACACATTCTGCATGCACACACACACACTCTGCATGCATATACACACTGTGGACACACACACTGCACACACACACAGTGCACACACACACTCTGCACACACATGCACACACACACTCTGCACACACATGCGCACACACCCACTCTGCACACACACAAACACATACTCTGCACACACAGGCACACACACACTCTGCACATACACACACTCTGCACATACACTCTGCACATACACACACACTCTTCACATACACACTCTGCACATACACACATTCTGCATACATACACACACAGATACATGTACACTGACATGCACACACACATGCACGCGCGCGCACACACACACACACATACACACACACAGTCACAAGCCCATGCAATGCACACCTGCATGTACACACAGAACAAATAAATAAAAATTATTTTTAAAAAAAAATTTAAAGGAGATGACTAAGGTGAGAATTTATTGAGTGTTGTTAACTTATAATCAGAGAAGCTTAGCAGAAAAATCTACTCCCCCACCCAACATCACCTCTGCTTATGAATCTTTGAAACACATTACCACCTGCAACTACCTTTCTAAGGAAATTTTGATTCTTTTAAGCAAAAATTTAAGTAACCTAAATTAAGATAACAGAATGTCATCTGGAGCTTTTGTTGAATGGAAAAATACATTGACATGTCTGAATTTAAAATTAAAACATTTCCTTCAGAACCTTCATTGTTTCATTGGTTGATTTTATGATGGAATTAGCATAGCAAAAATGCATGAAAAGAAGTTGAACACAGTCAAAGAAAGTTTTCACTTCTTATGTACTGGTAATTCCAGAAGGATTTTAATAAAAATGAATTGCATCTAAAATATTTAATAACTTTCAGTATATTTAAGATTACATAGGATTTTCAAAAGTACTATGAAAATAACGCATCTGTAAAATTTGGAAATGGAAAAATAAAAACCACAGTGTCCTGCCCAGTAAAACCATTGTGTACTCAACAGACATTTACTATGTGACTGATACTCGTGTGAAACTTCCAGATCCTGGGCAGAGAATGTCTTTATGGGCATCAAAGATAATAAGAGAAACAATTAATCATCTGTTGATGGGAATTGAACTCAGGATCTTGTACATGCTGGGTAAACGCTTTACCACAGATCCACACCCCAGCCCAGGGTTTGTATTTCTGGCAGAGGGAGCTATGTGCATTAGATAACCAATCTGCAGATTATACAGACTAGTTGTGAATACTATTAAGAAAATGGAACAAAAAGATGGGGTTTGGTTTCAGCACTGCTTGCCTGAAGCCCTGGGCTCTTTCTGACACTGCAGAAGGGGCATCCAAGAAACACACAAAATCTAGATGAGACAGGAATGACATGAGGAAGTGCGGTATTCAGGGGATTGACATCTGAAGAGAGAAAACTTGTCTGCTATGTGAACACGTAGGCTTACATTTTTCAAAGCCTGCTTTAATTATGATTCTTCAATGCTGCAAACTCCCTTCTAGTCCATTACCCACGAGAGGTAGGGGAAAAGAAAAGGAAATGGGGTTTGTAGACACGTTTAGAAATAGTTCCTTGAGGTGATTCCAATCTTTGTTGTCAGCAGTCCAGTCCACTAGCAAAACACCAAACACAAACCAGCAGTAGTGGCTCGATCCGGGAAAAAACCTTGAGGCTCCTCCCATTGGCAAGAGTCCACAGAAGCTGCAAGAAGCAGCCGGAACACCACCAGTTCTTTGGTGTGTTTCTCTCTGCAAAGTCATGACAAGTGAAGAACAGTGAAGAAAGCAAGGTGAACCAATGCAGGAGCAAAGGTTAGTATCAGCAAAACCCAATGAAGACCAGCAAAGAGTTGCAAGGTGAACCAATGCCAGAACATCATCCACTGTCTGCTGGGTTCGACTTATACTCTTTCCAAACATCACATGTCCTCTCAAGTGTCTGCTCCAGCAGAATACCACATGCGCTTTCACCGGGCAGCTTCCAGAGAAACGCCCTGTGTCTGTTCTCAGCAAAACATCCTCTCATAAGACAGTTTCTAGAAAAACATTGCACGACACATCTGAGTCTCCAAAGAAACCAAAAATTTGCACTTCAGGAACATGCAGAAACAAAACAGCCTTGTGAACCCTGAGTGCAAAGGAGGGAAGAAGTGTGGGTCTGAGGAAGAGACAGAAGGTCAAGGCAGTTGGAGCACAGTAATGGTGAGTGTGAAGGGAAAGAGATAAAGGGCTTATACGAGCCCTCCTGGCATCAAGTTCATAATTTACCAGCATCTAAGGGATCCTCTGAGTCTTTTTGTGTTTTTTTTTTTCCTGGAGATAGGATCTCATGTAGCCCAGGCTGGCCTTGAACTTGCTTGCTACTTAGTGAAAGAGGGGCTTGGACTCTTGATCCTCTTGGTGGTAGGATTACAAATGCATATCATCCCATCTAGCATGTGGTGCTAGAATTGACTGCAAGGCATCAGGCACGGCAGGCAAGCACTGTTCTAACATGCTACATGCTCAGCTCTGGCATATTTTACAATTTGACATCTTGTCATACACACTGACACTAGTTCAGGATGATATGGGAGGACTTCCATTCCTAGAAAGAGGTCTCAGTGGCAGGGAGTGTTTCTGTCTGGGCAGACATGGGTAGACCTCCATGGGAAGACCACCATCAGTAGAGACCTCCATGGGTAGACCACTGAGGGTAGACCATCATCCAGTCTGACTTCCTTTCTGACTCTTCCTTTTCCATTCCCTCTCCTCTCCTCTCCTCTCCTCTCCTCTCCTCTCCTCTCCTCTCCTCTCCTCTCCTCTCCTCTCCTCTCCTCTCCTCTCCTCTCCTCCTCTCCCCTCCCCTCCCCTTCCCCTCCCCTCCCCTTCCCCATCCCCTCCACCTCCCCTCCCCTCCGCTGCCTTCCCCTCCTCTCCCCTCCTCTTCTCTTCTCTTCCCTCCCCTCCCCTTCTTCCTCACCCTTCTTCTCCCTTCTCCTCCCCTTCCTTCTCTCCCCTCCCTTCCCTCCCCTCCTCTTTCCTCCCTTCTCCTCTCCTCTCTTCTTCCCTCCCCTCACCTTTCCCCTCCCCTCCCCTTTTTCCTCTCCTCTCCTCCCTTCCTCTCCCCTCCCCTCCCCTCCTCTCCTCTTCTCTCTTTCACTCCCCTTTCCTCTCCTTTACTTTCTTTTTTCCTTTTCTTTTCTTTTTGACAGGCATTTTCCCTATCTAGCCCAGCCTGGCCTCAAACTTACAATCCTCCTGACTCAGTTTCCTGAGTGCTGGGATCACAGAATTGGTCAAAGTCCTTCATCAGGATTCCCAACAGTTGAGATTTATCAGCCTCTAATGGCCAGGTTGGACACCTATCCCATAGGCAGAACTGGCCTTCATTAAAAGATGCGTAAGAAGGGATGACAGCAAAGGGGTTCGTGTCAGACATAGAAATGATAATCAGTGGTAAATGACACAAGCATTCTGTGTGAGACGGGGGAAAATTGTAAAAAGAATATTCTTTATAAAAGAACTTTTTATCTGATCCAGGGTCCCACCATGTAGATCAGGCTGGATTTCAACTCACAGAGATCCACCTGCCCCTTTCTCCCAAGAGCTGGGATTAAAGGCATGTGCCACTCCATCCTGCTTACAAAAATATTTTTAACAGCATGTGCTTGTAGCCTTAAGGAAACTCAAGAAACCATGGTCTGTAAGAAAATGCACTAAAGACAGGAAAGCAAAGCTCATGTGGTAAGGTCGTGGATGAGGAGAAGGAGCTTGGAGGAACTCGAAGTAAATGCAGAAGCAAAGTTACATGGTGGGAAAAATGCCTCGAGCATTCAAGTCAGCAAGGGGAGAGCACAGTGGGGGCAAGTCTGTCATTCCAACTCCTCAGGAGACCAAGGTGGGAGGATTCCAAGTTCAAGGTCAGTCAGGGCCACTTAGTGGGACTGTCTCAAAGTAGAAGGCACAAACATGTCTGGAGTACTGCCCAGCAATATAGTGGCTGCCTCGAACCCCCAGTAAGGGGCAGGGGCATGGCTCAGCAGCACGCTTACCCAGTACGGAGAGGTCATTGTCTCCCATCCCTGGTTCTCTTTGGCAGGGGTGGGTGTGGGAGAACAGCAAAGAGTGGAATTAACACGACAGTGATTTTCCTTCGCCCATGAAGACAATGAGTCTGAGAGGAGCCCTCGGTGGTTGAGGCCAAGGACAGGAATTTGGTGACTTGGGATCTTGTAAGCATAGAAGCAGGCGATGACAAGCTGATAGATACGTGCATGATTTATATTTTGGAAGAAGGTTCCAAAATGAGCAGAGCAACATCTGTTGTGTTTCAAATTTAACAACAACAAATCCTCCGCTGGGCTTTTCAGACAGTGACAGCGCTGTTCTAAAGTTCATCTGAAGAACAAATGGCTGAGCAGAGCCAATTAAATCATTAATAATAAAACACGAGGTTGTGAGTGAGCCCTGGCGGTTTTAGGGAGACAGCCCAGGTAGAACATCATTGTAACGAAGAAGGATGGAAGAAGGATGGCGCTTGTGTCAAAAGCTGGGAGGGCAAAACCACAACACAGGGCAGGTGAGATGGCTCAGTGGGTAAAGGGGCTTGCCACCAAGCTTGCACTAACATGCAATTTATTATTTTGTGTGTTGGCATGTGTGCACACACATGTGTGAGCATGCATACACACACATGTGCCTGCCATGGAACATATGTGGAAGTCTGGGACTTCCCAAGAATCATGGGAGTTTGTTATCTCTTTCTACCATCTGGGATGTAAGGATTGAACTCAGGTTGTCAGACTTGCCTTCAGGATCCTTTACCTATTGAGTCATGATGTCAGCCCCTCTTTGTTTGTTGAGACTAAGTCTCACTGTATAGCCCATGCTGGTCTTGAATCTTTGGTCCATCTACCTCCGTATTCTGAGTGCTGAGATCACAGGTGTGTACTCCAGCATTTGTCTTATGCTATATTCATGTATTATAAATATTTATTTCTAATCTAAAAAAATGCTCCTGGCGGTCAATAGAAAAATATTTCCAACAAAGCCGGAGGGGGGGGGGGAATGCACAAAAGGAAAACAATCAAAAGAATAAGTCTGTGGAAAAGAATGCCCATCATTTTGGTGACAGAGATTTAAGAGAGGGCTAGAAAATGTCAGTTTCCATCCACTGTTTGATTGGGTTGGGGAGAGAGAGTAGACACTGCTGGTGACACTGTATGAGATGGGTTTCATTGCCACACCGCTGGTGGGATGCAGTTGTACAAATCATAGATGAAGCCTAGACAAGATGCGTGGCAATGTTTAAATCATGACCTGAGGTCTGGCATGCACAGCATGGGTATGGTGCATAGCTCTGGTATGGTGCCCAGCACTGGTGTGGTGCTGTGCATTTCTTAATGAGCGATGGGCTGCTGATATAGTTGCTTTAGAGTGTTTGTCCAGCATGCACAAGGGCCAGCACTGCATATATCAGGCACTGTGGTTCACCCCTGAGATCTTAGCACCAGAAGTTCAAGGCCAGTCTCAGCTGTATAGCAAGTTGTAAACCAGAATGGGCTTTGTGTCTGAAGAAAAAAATAATTGCAGCAATTTCAAGATACTATTCTACATGTATGTGTATGCATGTCTGTGTTTATGTGCATAGTTGTGTGTGTACACACATTTGTGCATTTGTGTGTGTGTGTGTAGAGCAGACTATTCATTCTACCATCAACAGCCAAGCACTAGAATCAACCTGAATTTCTAAATATATTTGTTTGCTTCATTCCTTGAATACCCCATAGCCTTACACATATTAATTCATTTAATCCACGCCGCTCTCTGAGCTAAGAAATTGTGTCTGTTGTGCTTTGGAAGAAGCAGGCACATACTGTTCAGTTAATTTGCCTAACATTGTGTGCTTAATAAATGGCACAACAGGGATTTAATGTCAGGAAATTTAACTTCTGAAGCTAAGCACTTCAGGACTGCCTTGTGTTATGTTACGACATTGCATCTAATATTATTCCCACAGGGCCTAAAACAACTGTCCAGTAACTAAGATCAGAGAATTTGGTATGATTCATGGTGGCTCATGGGATAGAATGCATTCAAAATAATATTGCTAAACTTTTTTAGTTTTTACATTTACTTATTTGTATCCATATATATATATATGTGTGTGTGTGTGTGTGTGTGTGTGTGTGTGTGTGTTACACATATGATGACCAGATCAGTTCTCTTCTTGCATCATGTGTGGACCAGGGTTTGAACTCAAGACATCAAGCTTGGTGGCAAGTGCCTTTATCTACGGAGCCATCTTGCCTGTGTCCTCTGTGTGAGGGTTGTACATGAGCTGTGCTGTGTTAGGAAGAATGGAAATTTTTCTTTGTGCTTTCTTAAAGCCTTATGGATTATGTCTTTTTTTGGGGGGGGGGTGCTTGTATGTGTAGAGGTCAAACTTCAGTGTCTGATGTCGTCTTCTCAATCATTTCCCACATTAGCTTTTTGGGACAAAGAGCCCAGAGCTCCCCAGTTTGGCTGGACTGTCTGTTAGCAAGTATGTGGGATCCTTCTGTTTCAACCTTTCTGGTGCTGGAATTACAGAAGCACCACCACACCCAGCTTTTTATATGGGTGCTGCTCATCTAAACTCTGGCTCTCAGGTTTATAAAGGAAACATTATTTTACTGACTAAGCTAGCTCCCTAGCCCATACATATACACATACACATACACATACACATACACATACACATACACATACACATACACATACACATACACATACACATACACATACACAAACACAAACACAAACACAAACACATACACACACACACACATACACGTATACATCATATACATACACACATATATATCATATACATATATGCATATACTCATACACATACATTATATATATATACATAGATGCATATATTTAATCTTATGCAATGTATTACTTTTTCATTTACAAAAATAATACCCTGTCATTAAGTAGTAAACAATTTGAAAATTAGACCTCAGTTTTCTTGGCAATGAAGATAGTTTTAAATTTATGCTTGGGGAACTTGGGGAACAAAGAAATGAGGCTCTATATGAATTCTTATAAATTCTTATATGACTATATGAATTTCTTATACAGAAATACTCACTTTAATTTTTTTATATTTTAATTCAGGTGTGTGTGTGTGTGTGTGTGTGTGTGTGTGTGTGTGTGTACCTGCAGAGTTCAGAGCAGTTGGATCTTCTGGAGCTGGAATCACAGGCAACTGTGTTCTACCAGCCATGGAAGCCAGGGACAGAATTAGGTTCTCTACAAGAGCAGTAAGCACTTTTAGGCACTCAGCCTCCTGTCCAGCCCCGATAAGATGTTCTTTGGCTCCCATCTCATGAAATTTATTCGCCTTTGGGTCGTCTTAAGTGGGCTAGCTCTTTCTTCCGATCATCAGGGTGAGTTTCTGAAGTAGTTTCACAGCTTCCTATTAGTCTTACGCGAATTCAAGCCTGCATCTAGGCAGCTAAGTCTTTTGTCAATGTGCCATGGACATGGGATGCTGCCCGCTCCACTCTCCACTGCACACGCGTACTCTGCCTGCCTGAGACTGGAGGGGATCCTTTATGATTCCGCAAATTAGCTTTCAGTTCCAGATGCGTCTGCCTGGGGCAGCTGTTGTCATGTGGGCGCCTCATTCTGAGCTCCCCAGTCTGTCTCTTGTCCTGTTTTAAACCTCAATCCTAATTGCTCTTTATGGCTATCCAGGATGGTGTTCTCTATGTCCCTACCTCTCAGGGAAGGGAGCATCCTGTGTTGTCTAAGCCATAACCAGCTCTGAGGTAAACTTTGAACTCAAGACTGAATTCTTCTTCAACTTGTTCCATTCAACCCCTGGGCTGTGGGTTGAGTTTCTCTGAGCTTCAGTTGTTCCATACATCCTAGGAGTGCCAGGACCATTCATGAGAATGGAGAGACTATAATAGTGTGTGTATAAAACAGACAGAACTCAGAAGTAATGAGTCAATCCATGTAGAGAGTCCATGTGCCCACTCTGGTCAAGAACTCTGGATGCTGGAGGGCAACTTCAGTGTAATTCCTTAGGAAGTGTTCTTCTTGTCTTTTGGGCCTGGAAGTTGTCTG
Organism: Apodemus sylvaticus; assembly: GCF_947179515.1. NCBI lineage: Eukaryota > Metazoa > Chordata > Mammalia > Rodentia > Muridae > Apodemus > Apodemus sylvaticus. Next base: position 38,804,731 of record NC_067493.1, on the reverse strand, counting down.
TCCTGTCCTGGGCCAGTGAGCCCAGACAATCCACTGGTTAGCTTTACCAACCCCCTCCTTGTGCTGAGATAACAAACACATGTGTCACCATACTAGCTTTACTCAAACGGGTTCTAAGGATCAAAGTCAGCCCTCCTGCTGGTAAGGCAGGCATTTTACTGACTGAGCCATCTCTCCCTTGTTGAGAGAGCATCTTCCTTGACAGCTCAGGCTGTCTGGTCTGGAACTCATACAACACTCCTGCCTCTGCTTCTTCTCCACCCCACCCCACCCCCACATCCTGCTCCGACCCAAATTTGATTGTAAAATCTTTTTATGTATCTTGTTTTAAAATCTTTTTAGGTTGGCCCTAAGTTATAGCTGTAGAGATTGGTAGATACAACATTGATGGTAAGTTCTTTTAGGAGGAGGTGTTCGTAGGAGGTGTGGACAGGGGCTGGTAGTAGGATGAGAAGAATTTCTATGTGTGACACTTGCCAATCCAGTTGAAGAGTCAGGCATGGTGCTAGCCTGTCATACCAGCCACCAAGGAGGCTGAAGCTTGAAGTGTTGTAAGCTCTGGGCCAGCCTGGGCCACATAGTGAAATTATTTACTGATTAGTCGACCGATAAAGAAACAGATCAATTCTGTCTAGGAGACCAATGGCAGGACCCAGCTTAGAATGCTTACTTGAAAGATTGCACATTATAGTTAGAAGAAGTCTGGTAGGACTTGACAACAGTGATGTTTTTTTTAATCTAATCACTGGCAATAAATAAAACAAAGGTCCCATGATCCTTTGCTAAAATCTGAAATGGCTGGTTGAGTAGTTGGAAGGCTGAGGAAGCCAAGTCTTTTATGTGACTATTTTTGTCTTTCCATGGCCATTTATCACTCTCAAGCAGACAGCCTGGTGAAGGATCTGATGGCGAACAGCCGAGCTCCTCCTGGTCTTGGGGCACTCAGCCTTCCTTACTCTTAAGTGAGCTTTCTGCATGAGGAATACATGACAGAGTTGTGCATTGCTATTTTAAAAATCACTTAAGATTTACTTGGAGACTTAAATGCACCTAAAGAAGGGACAAATCCTCTTCTGGACAGACCATGGGGATTCCTCAAAACTTGATTATATATTAGACAATGAAATGAAGTGTATTTATGTTTCTGTGTGGTAGTGGAGATCAAACTCACAGTCTTGTTCATGTGAGGCAAGCAGTCTGTAATTGACCTACATACCATTCCAATACCAAGTGGGGGATTCTAGGCAAATTCTTTTCCACTGAGCAGTGCCACAGATCTCTTTTTACCTTCTGTTTTGACAAAGGGTTTCACTAGGTTGCCCAGGCTAGCCTTGAACCCACTCTGTAGCCCAGCCCAATCGTGAACTCAGGACTCTGCGATTCCATCTCCTGAGTACCTGGGATGACAGATCTGCAGCCCATCCCTCTGTCCTTGCTTTGACTTGGTCCAAGATGTCCTTTGCATTCTTCCCTGTGCTCCGTGTTGTGTTCCATCAGGTCACTTTCCTGATTAAAAGCCCCCCATTTCCCCCTGTTGTTCACAGAACAAAGTCCACACACACAAGATCAGATCCTATGGTTGACAGAATAACACAGTCCTCTGGGCAAAGCCGTGAGCACTTCCCAGAGCCCATGACTATGTTTTTATCCAAAAGAATTACAGTTTTTTTTTAATAAGAGAGAGGCAGAGAGGTATGAATGGGAGAAGGGGATGGGGTGGTGAAAGCAGAGGAGTGGAGTCAGAAGGAGATGTTATGTGCCTGGCCTGAAGGATCGAAGGAGCCACGGTATCCAGTGGCTTTCTCTGGGAGACTTGACCAAACACCTGTTAACTTTAGAAGGGACCCTGACAACAGACCTTTACCCTACCTGTTCTCATTTTATTCTGTGGCTGTGACAAAGCATCCTTCCAAACAAAATGTAATTTGGGAGTAAAGAGTTCATTTGCCTTACAGTTCTAGATCCATCGTTGAATGAAGTCAGGTAAGGGACTCAAGTAGGAACTTGGAGCAGAAACTAGGGAAGAGCAGTGACTGGCTCACAGACCCATGCTTTGCTAGCTTTCCTACAGAGCCTAGGGAATGGTGCTGCCCACAGTAGGCTGAGACACCCTGGTATCAAGAAATAATTAACATATGTGGCCAGTCTGATTAGGGTAATCCCTTAATTGAGGCTCCCTTTCTTGAATTATGTCAAGTTGACAGTTAATACAAACTAGGTCACTACCAATATCTGACTTGGTGAACCTATGTTTATTGCAGATATTTTCAGAAGGAGTGTGGGTGACTCAAAGGCAGCTGCATCAGTGACAAAGCTCATGCCAGTTACATGGGCTGTGACTCACCACAGCTACATCCCTGCAGCTTCCTGCACATCGTATGGTCAGATCCACCAAAGCGTCTCCTCTCTCCAGAAATTGTTTATTGGTTATGTTACCTGGGGAAGGCATCTTTGAGTCCTGTAACTTCCTGAGCATCTTGAGCCTTGTGGGTTTCCTTTGCTCCCAGAATCCTCTAGAAAGAGGTGTTTCTATTCAGAGGAAATAGCTGCATAATATGTAGCCAGGGAGTTCAGAATGCTGAGAGGAGAAGCCGGAAAAGTAAGGAAATAGATTGACCACCACAACCCTCCACCCCTCCCCCACCACCCCTCGCCCAGGACCTCTAGAGGGACTGTGGCTTTGCTGACACTTTCATTTTGGCTACTATGCATTTCAGACCTCAAAATAAAGAGCTGTGAGTTAATAAATTCATTTCAATTTAAGTTCCACTATATAAATTTTTTGTGTGTATGTATATGCATGTCCATGTTTGTGTGCATGTGTGTGTGTGTGTGTGTCTTGAGAGTGTCTCTCATTGGTCTAGAACTCACCAAGTTGTCTAGTCTGGTTGGCCAGCAAGCCATAGGGCTCTGGCTAGCTCTGATTCCCCTGCAGATGCCTGCCACTGTAGCTAGCATTTTATGCAGTTTCCGGGGATCAAACTGAGGTCGTCATGCTTTTAAGGCAAGCACCAGACCCAGAGTCATCTCCCCAGCCTGGTTTATGATGTTTTGTTACAGTGGTAAATAAGAAACTCCTACAGACACAAACACTGACTTACCTTTATGAGGTTCATTTCCTTCCCAAGTTCCTCATTCTCTAGACAACAACAAATATCTGCTCCCCACCATGCTGTCTTCATGCCCTTCTCTTGAACAATCTGCAGCTCACTCCAGAATTATTGTGTAGCCGTCTCTCCATCTGTTAGGCTTCGAAGAATTCCCAGTTCCCTGAAACTTTATTTTTGTCTGCCCAAGATGCTATTTCTGTCTATCCGTCTGTCTGTCTCTTGCTGTCACTGTCTGTCTGTGTCTGCCTCTGTGCCTGTCTGTCTATCCCTGTCTTGTTTATTTTCCTTTCTTTGAGAGGTTCTCCCTCTGCAAGCCAAGCTAGTCTAAAACTTACAGCAATTCTTTAGCCCCAGCCTCCCAAATACAGAGATTATAGGCACGAAGGCATCACACAAGGCTCTCTTCCATCTCTGTCTAGTATGACAGGGGGGCTGTACTGTTCAGCTTGTGTGTCTGTCATCTCTCACACTGTTCCCTGACTTCTGCCAGAGCAATAACTACATCTTACTCATTTTCATGCCTCATTTCCACTACACGATCACACTCTAGCTCTATGTAGCAGATGAATGCAAAAGATCCGACAAAATTAGAAGTGAGAATGTGCATGTGGTAATTGCTATAACAGATATGCAAACACGAGAATGTACAGCTGAATGCTAATTAGATTTAATCTTGAAATTGGGTCTAGAGGAAGGTGGCTCAGTGGTTAAGAATGATTGATGCTTTTCCAAAAGCCTCGAGTTTGGTTCCCAGCATTATGCTGTATGACTTTCAACCCAGCTCCACGACATCTAGCTCCCTCTTCTGGCCTCCATGGGCACCTGCACCTGTGTGCACATATACTTATATAGACACACAAATATACATAAAGAAACAATAAATACAATAAGCATTTGAATCAAAGTGAACATTTTAAATACCCAAACCCTTCCCAGACTACAGAATAAGTACGAGGTTTCCCGGGGTTCTGGAGTCACAAAAAGTTATGAAATCTTACTTAATCTCATGAGGCACATGAGACAATGATAGTGAAGCCCTTCAAATATCCAAGGTCTTTTTAAAAAATAAAGCTACTATGGAACTTTGGGAAATCAAATATACTAAATCTGTCCTACCAAAAACCAAGATTTTGAGTACAGAGTTTAATAACATATTTGGTAATAAGTAAAGAAGTCTCTCATATAGAATAGTGTTCCTGAGAAAATCTGTAGGTGTACTACAGGGAAGTCCCCTGACCAACCAGTTGAGGAAAGTATCTCTCTTCATATCTGAAGATTCTCAGCATGGATGAGGGCCTGGTGCAAAGATAGAGCACCTGTCTAGAGTCCTCTAGTGATAAGCTGGGGCATGGCTCAGCGGTAAAGCACCTGTCTGTCACACCCTAGAGATGGGGCACATCTGTGGTTCAGTGGGAAACCTCAGAGAAAGGTAAATTTAATACCCTTCATCCATGAAAGACAAAGAAGACACTTTAATTACACACTGGATGATGAGAAGAGGGATGGGAGAGAGAGAAGCAAAGTCGACTCGGAGGTTTCTGAGGATGCTTGGAAGGTCATTGGATGCAACTCCATTTGCTAGCTTGCCAAATCAGGCTATATGCCCAACATTAATACCAAATGTATTTGTAAATATTGGTGCTTTGAGAAGACATCCCATCATAACAAACACATCTAGAATTCCATTTTAAAAACGTGTGTGTTTAAAAACACGTATTCACTGCCTCCACAATTTTAAATTTTAATGGCCCACTGATGGTAAATTATGAATGACCAGCATGCCTGCAAGAGCGTCTCTAGAGTCAGAGACTCCCACACAGTGTACACAGATCAAAATATTTCCCCCAGTCCCATTCATATCACAAGGAACCCCATTTTAACCCCATTAAGCAAAATTGATATGGGCTTATCAAAAAGTTTAAATTTAATTAAAAAATACTTTCCAAATTTGAGATCTCAGTTGCCTAGCAACCAAGATTCCTGGAAGCAGAGAAAAGCACGACACTCCTCGCCTCCCTCACCCTGCGACAGTCTTTTAATGGCTCTACATCAGGAGTAGAGAGAAATGAATAAGTAATCAATAAAAGTGGATTCTATGCTGTGGATAGAGGAATACACCTATAATCCCCACTCTTGGGGGACTAACAGAGGAGAGCCAGAAGTTTAAGGTCATCCTAGGTCATCCAGAATTGCAAGAGACCTTTTACAAACAAACAACAATAACAAAAATCCCAAACCAATCTGACATGTATAATCAACACAACACTGGGTGCCTTTTGGATGTTGGTAGACCAGTTTGAACTAGTTGATAATCTCGTACATGTGCAATTCTTTATTGTTCACTATTCTGTCTGTGTCAAGGTTCCCACACCTTTCCAGAATTTCTGTTTTTAGTCTATTTTTCAGCTTGTCTGAAAGCTATGCTAAAATGTATCGAACAGTAATTGTCTTTCTTGGTGTGATAGGACACTAAGACTCTTTTCCCATGCTTTTGATGCCCTGATGAAGACAGGGCAAAGATGGATGTCTTAAATCAGCTGAGGGATCATACCTAGGAACATAGAATTAATTGTGTGTGGGCTCTTCCTTGTAGCTGTATATATATATATATATATTTTTTTTGTTGGGGGAGGATTGGGGCAGGGATGATGACCCTGAGTCCAACTTTCAGCATGACAGTCTTTTTAAAACAAATTATTATTTTATTTTTGAAAAATTATGTGTGAGTATGAGTATATATGACTGTGTGTCTGTGTATGTGTGTAGGAACATCCAAGAGTAGTGCCTGCAGATGCCAGAAGAGGGCGTTAGATTCCCTGGTGCTGGAGTTATATAGGCATTTAGTTTTAAGGAAACAGTATGGCTACTGGTATCCAAACTTGGGATCCCAAACTTTTCCTCTTGAAAAACAGCCAGTGTTTTTAGCTGGGTTTGCTTTTCAGCACCCAGTTGACACTCACAACAACCTGTAGCCCCAGTTCTATGGGATCTGATGTACAGATATACACGCAGGCCAGGTGCACATAAAATAAATAATAAAAAATGAAATTAAAATGAATTGCATAGCCATTTCTTTAGCCTTCTTTCTGCCTGTCATTGTTGAGAGCTTGGATGAGTTAATTTGAAATGCTCAGTAACCTTTTTCTTTCTCTTTCTTATTCCTTTAGTGCACTTGTACAAATCAGTAAGCTTCTTTGAGACATTTTAATATGTGTATATCACATATTTTGACATACTCATCCTCCATTACCATCTTGTGCCTCTTGTGAACAATTGCCTTCTGCTTTCACCACACACACACACACACACACCATGCACATGCACACATATGAATGCACACACACCCACACACATACACACACCCACACATGCACACTCACCTATACCCATACACCACATACCCCAACACGTACAACATACATGTTGTGATGATTTGAATGAGGGTGGCTCCTGTTGGTTCATATATTTGTGTGCTTTATTCCTAGTTGATGAACTGTTTGATTAGAAGGTATGTCCTTGCTGGGAGAGGTAAGTTGCTGGGGTAGGCTTTGATGTTCCAAAAGCCCATGCCAGGTCCAGTCTCCCTCTTCCTCTCTGTACTTGTGGATCAGAATATAAAGCTCTCAGCTCCATGCTTGTCTGCTTCCTGCCATGATCACAGACTACCCCTCCGAAACTGTAAGCAAAATCCCAATTAAGTGATTTGTTTTGTAAGACAAACCTTTGCCTTGGTCATGGGGTCTCCTCAGAGCAATTGAACAGTAACTAAACCACACCTATGCACATATAATAAATCTAGATTAGGTCTATGAGAGGAAATATTGTATTTGTCTAAGTCTGGGTTACTTTGTTTAGCATGATCTCCAGTTTTGTTCATTTTCTTGCAAATTACATATTTTATCCTTCTTTGAGGATGAATAATACTTGTGTGTGTGTGTGTGTGTGTATACATGTACATGTGCATATGCATGTATGTGTATGTGCATATGTGTATGCATGCATGTATGTATGCATGCATATGCATTCTTCTGTGTGCATGTACATGCATGCATTCATGCATATATGCATGCATGAGTGTGTGCACATGTGTGAGTGTGTGTATGTGAGTGAGTGAGTGTGTACACCCACCTTCACTGTCTTTATCCATTCATCCATTGATCAATAGGCAGGCTAGCTGGGCTGTTGTGAGCAGTGTTGCAATAAACATAGATGGCTCTGGTATGCTGATTCAGATTCCTTTTTCATTCCCAAAAGGAGTATTAGAACTTCATCTGTTTGATTTTGCTTTGCAAGTGCTCCCAGCTACTGTGTACCTCACTGGGTTTCGTGGCCCTTTTTGTGATGGTTATTAAAAGAATCTGATACTCGTTTAAAAATATAATATTTTATTAATTCTTTGAGAATTGTATGCATGCATACAATGTATTGTCATTGTATTCATTCCATTTGCCTTCCTCTAGTGGGAGTGACCCCCACCTACTATCTCTTTTTAACTTTGTGTCTTCTTTTTCTTTTTCTGGATTTAATTAGTTCTTTCAATATATGCATGGGTATGGGGGGCCACCAACTGGGGCAAGGTTGACCTACCAGAGTCACACCCTTAAAGAAATTCAACTCTCCCCCACCTCAGAAGCCATCATCTGCATTATCCAGGGTTTCTTCTCAAAGCCTCCATGTTGGAATGCTAATTGGCTTCATTGTGAGCAGGTCTTGTGCAGCCAACCACAGGTGCTGTGAGCTCATGAGCTCAGCGATCTTGTAAGAGGCATTGGTTCACCTGGCTACTTCTCAACCTCTGTCTCTTGCAGTCTTTCTGATTCTTCTTCAGGGATGATCTCTGAGCTGTGTGTGTGTGTGTGTGTGTCCATGTGCTCATGTGTGTGTGTGATATATGTCCCACTTATGGGCAAGCATTCCACAGCACTGAGTTTTTGCACTTTGAACACTCTGCTTCCACTGCTATCCATTGTCCAAAGAAGCTCTGATGAAGTCTGAGAGGCACAGGAAGTTATTGGTGGCTGTATGTATCTGAGGGGGCAGTTTGATACTGTGGCATGGTTTCTTCATTAACGTCAGAGTCAGGGAAGCTCTAAGTAGGCAAGAGATGGTAGTGCTGACAGTGAGACAAAGCAATAGATGAAGGGTAAGTGAGGTGTGGTCACACCCAGCATCCCAGTCCTGGACGCTCAGACAGGAGGATCATGAGTTTGAGATCAATCATTAAAACCTTTTCATAAGAAAGAGAACCAGAGCTGGAGGGACAAGCTGCTCTTGCCCAGGATCCTGACCTTTTTTTGTAATTTGCCACTTTCTTTGTGGTTGGTTTTACATATCCCATCATATGATGCAGACAATGATATATAGATTTTACCACTCTCTCCCTACAAATACATGCATATATAGATAGATATAGACAGACAGACAGATGATAGATAGGTAGATGATACCTATTCCTAGCACCCACACAACTAACTGTAGTTGTTAACTAGCTAACAACTGTCTGTAACTCCAAGTCCAGATTAGACTCTCTCTTCTGTCTTCCTCAGGCCTTGCATATATATGGTGTACAAACATACACCCAGGCAGAACATTCATACACATAAAAACAAAGACAAAAATACCAGCAGAAAGCAAATTCAGGTGATAAGAGGTCTGTAGTTATTATTTTTCACCACATGAAACTATCTTGTCTGTCTATCTATCTATCTATCATCTACCTATCTATCATCTGTCTGTCTGTCTATATCTATCTATATATGCATGTATGTGTAGGGAGAGAGTGGTAAAATCTATATATCATTGTCTGCATTATATGATGGGATATGTAAAACTAACCGCAAAGAAAGTGGCAAATTATTCGAGGATTGGTAGCGTGTGCTAACAGTTTACAGCCAATATAAAGATAAACGATAAACCAAGTTATACTGGGAAGGCATCAGAACACACACACACACACACACACACACACACACACATTCTCTCTCTCTCTCTTTCTCTCTCTCTTTCTCCTCTCTCTCTCTCTCTCTCTCTCTCTCTCTCTCTCTCTCTCTCTCTCTCTCTCTCTCTCTCCTAAAGCTATACTCTATAAATTGGGTTTTGAAAATACATTGGAAAAGACAGATGGGGAAGTGTCTAGCTTTGTGAAAACATTATAAATAAAATATTTCTTGTAATCCTTGGAATTTTACTTGGTGCATTTTAATAGCTCTATATTTTAAAACCCAGAGCTGTAGATCTAGAACAAAATGTAATTTTACTATGGAGGCTAAACGTAAATATGAGCCCATGTAATTTCCTGAAGCTTGAATAACTGGTTTTTAAAAATTACTCAGTCTGCTTCACAAATCATCAACGTTTCCTGCCCTGCCCTGGAGATTATTGACTTTCATGGCTTTATTTCTGAATATTTCATTTAAAAACCTTCTTTCCACTTGTGGTCAAAGTTACTCTTTTGTAGAAACAAAAAAAAAGGATGTATTGAAAAAATATAAGTAAAACATAATGCAGGAAGAAATTATTCTGCAGTTTTAATGACTTCGAGGAGAGGGGAGATAGCTCAGTAGTTGTGAACACGTACTGCTTTTGCAGAGGGCTTGGGTTTTGTTTCCAGCACCCAAAGGGCAGCTCACAGTGTTCTGTAATTCCAGCTCCAAGGGATCTGATGCCTTCTTCTGTACTCCAAGGGTACCACACTCATACGCACGTACTCACATATAGACACATAGACACGCAGAATTAAAAATAAAGTAAACTAAGCCGACTGTGGGCCATTGTTATGCAAATGCCCCACCCCAAACTCAGGGGTGGAGCATTTGCATAACATACGAGAGGCCCAGGCTTCTATCTTCACCATTGTAAATTAAAAAACAACAACAAAAAACAACAAAAGCCAAAATCAATCTTTCCAACCAACACAAAACCTTTGAACTATTATATTTCATCATGAAATCAGATTTTAAAAACAGTTTTGGAGTATTTGGTATGGGATGGGAGCCTAGTACAGTGGCCCCTGCTTCTAATATCTACACTTGCAAAGGTGAGGCAGAAAGAATATCTCAAGTTAGAAGTCAGCTTGGGTTACATGTATTAGTGTTAGTTTGAACCCATCTTTAAAAAAGAAAAGGTGGAGGAGATTTAAAAAAAGATATGGTACCTGAACAGTAATTCCTTAAGCTCACAGTGACTGTGTCAGAATGCCAAGAACCCTTAAGGAAGGGCTGAGGGGTTAGCTCGGTTAGTAGCACATTCATCCGGCATGCTTGAAGTTTCTTGGTTCCATTCCCAGACTCACAGACACTGGGCATTGTGGTGCACACTAGGGTGGTTCCAATGCTGGGGCAGTGGAGTCAGGAGCATCAGAAGTTGAAGGTTGTCCTTGGTTAGAGTGGATGTCAAGGCAGATTGAGCTACAAGAAGAACCTAGTTAAATAGATGGATAGGTAGATAGATAGATAGATAGACAGACAGACAGACAGACAGACAGATGGATGAACAGATAAATAAGAACATTTCATAATTTCTTATCTTCCCCCCCCCCTCAGAATCTCATCTTTGGTATCCTGCCCTCTCCATGTCTACATAGCTTGGAATGAGAAGTTGTCACAGTGCCCTTGACATGACTGTGACATTTCACAATTATTTCATGAATTCTTAGACTAATTAATTGACCAAGACTGGGGGCTAGCCATCAAATGGGCCCTCTGGACAATTTCCTCACAAAATTTGTCCTTAAGAGAAGAGAAAGCACCCCAGAGATACCAAGTATCTTCAGATTCTCAGAGCACAGGAACAGCAGGGTCAAACTGAAAGACCCATGTATTGATTTCTAGTGTGTTTGCAATTCTCTTCTCTATTTATTGCACAGCTAGCAGAGTAGCCCCAGCTACTCACTTGATGCTAAAATGCATATGGGCTTTTGTTGTTTGCTCTGTGGGTGGAGAGAGAGAGAGAGAGATAGAGAGACAGAGAGACAGAGAGACAGAGAGACAGAGACAGAGACAGAGAGACAGAGAGAGTTGTGGTTGTGGTATGTGTATATTTGTGTGTAGTATGTGCATATGTTTGTGTGGTGTGTGTATATGTGTTTTGTAGTGTGTGTATGGTGTATGTATGTGTGCTGTGGTGCATGTGTGTGGTGTGTATGTATGTGTGATGTGGTATGTGCGTGTGTGTAAGTATGTGTGATGTGGTATTGTGGTATATGTGTTGTGGTATGTGTGTGTGTGTATGTGTTAGGGCAGGTAAATATGTGTGTGTGGTATATGTATGTATGTTGTGATATGTGTGTGTTGTGGTGTGTGTGTTGTGGTATGTGTGTTTGGTTTGTGTGTGTGGTGTGTGTGTATGTGTTAGGGTAGGTATGTGTGTGTGTGTGGTGTGTGTGTGTGTGCGTGTGTGCGCGCGCGCACCCCTATAATATCCAGAGGTTGACCTCAGGTATTTTCTTCAATTGCTCTACACCTTCCTCTTTGAGAAAGAGTGCCTACCTGAACCTGTAGCTCACAGACTCGGTTAGACTGGTAGGACAGTGGGTTCCAGACACCTTCTTGTTTTCCTCCCACACACCACCATGCCCAGCTTTTTACCTGGGTTCTGGGCATTGAACCCAGGTTTTATGGTTACACAGTGTTTACCAATTGATCCATCCCCACAGATCCTTGTTTTTAAGCAAGGTTTCATTGTATAGTCTTGGCTAGTCTTGAACTGGCCATTTTCTTAAGTTTGTGAACACCTTGGTTACTTCCATCGCAGGTAACCATGCATTGCGTAGACATCTCTTAGACTTTGCAAACCATCAGTAAGTGCTTATTTTTTAATTTTTGTCTCCCCTACCTTATTTTGTTCTTTTTGTTTGTTTGTTTGTTTGCTTTTTTTGTTTTTTGAGACAGGGTCTCTCTGTGTAGCCCTGGCTGTCCTGGAACTCACTCAGTACACCAGCCTGGCCCCGAACTCAGAAATCTGCCTGTCTCCGCCTCCCAAGTGCTGGGATTAAAGGCGTGCACCACCACTGCCCGGCCTTTCTTCTGTTCTTAACTTTTTCACTTTTCACCTTGGTATCTTTTTTTCAATGACAGGGTTTCTCTGTGTAGCCTTGGCTGTCTGGAACTCACTCTGTAGACCAGCTTGGCTTCAAACTCAGAGATCCAATGACTCTTGGGATTAAAGATGTATCTCACCTCCACCCGTCTTCATGGTGATATTTTTATGCTAGAGACTGCCAACCAGGAGTCAGATCTGATCTTAGCCTGCAGAGATTAGGTGGAGCTTTTACTTGGAAAGGTGAATCAGCTGGTAAAAAGGTGATTGCAGCCAAGCCTGAAGACCCAAGTTTGATCCCCAAGACCTAACATGTCGGAAGGAGAAAACTGACTCCCAAAAGTTGTCCTCTGACCTCCATACATACACAGGTACACATGAATCTATTGATTAAATAAAACTTTTACAAGAATATTTATATCTGTATCCAGAATGCTGAGGCAAGAGGCCTTTACCTTTGAGACCAATCTGAGATATTTGAGTTCATGTCTAAAAAGTTTTTAAAACAAAATGCTTGGTACATTTAGAATTCAGATGCCACCATCTCTAGGTCTCATCTTTCCTGTTTTAACAATTAAACAGGAAGATAGGGGTTTCAGGTTTTTTTTGGCAGTACTGAGGATTGAACTTAGGACTTCAAGCATGTTAATCTAATGCTCTCCGATTGAGCCACCCTGACCCTGCTTTAACGAGGAATTCATTTGACAGGGAATAATAGAAAAGTAGCTTCATTACAATGGAAGTATTATTTGTGTAGTGAGAAATCAGATTTGGGGCAGATAATGGCACTCACAGCTGTATAACGATGTCCTCTGCGCCTTCCCTGCTCTTTGCAGCTTTCTGCCCCACCACAGGTAGCTGATGGCTTTGTCACTGTTCTCTGTTGTTTTGGAGTTATAGGATAATTGTCTTGGTCTAGCCATCATACCACAATCTTAGCTTTCAATGACAACCAAGGGAAAAGTCTGAGACTCTTCAAGAACAGAAGTTTTTGTTGTTGTTGTTGTTGTTTTTAATTTCATGGTGTTTTAGGAATGTAATACATGGCTGGAGCTGTCTGTAAGTAAGGCTGGCCAAGTAGGCTGCTTTGTGGTTGCTCTGCTTTGATACTGAGTCTCACCGCAGTCTAACCTTGAGTTCACAATTTTGCCTCTGCCTTCTAAGTGCTAGAATGTCAGGTATGTCCCCTCACACCAGGTTAATACTTTCCTCTTAAAAGAGATCACACTATAGCCCAGGCAGGCCTGTTATTTACTCCATACCCCAGGATGAAGCTCACACTTAAGAAGCCTCCCTCCTCCACCTCCCAAGCGCTGGGATGGCAGGGATGCTTCATGCCCTGTTCCTAATTCTAACTGTGCTTTTCATTCTTGAATCTGTCCTGTTCTTGTTCACCTTAAAAAAATGGTTCTAGAAATTGCCACATTGTACCACTTAGCCAGACCTTGTAGGCTCCCTCTGTCATGTCTAAAAAGAAAGCATTCTTTCACGATTGCAAACGTGTCAGTATCCTCTTCCCTCCTGTCTCCATCCTCAGACCTCAGAGAGAAGCAACCCTTTTGCCATGCTACTCTCTCTTGTAAGTTCCCCAGTAGTAGAGCCATGCTGTTGCCTATCTCTACATTCTAATCTGTAATGTAGGCTGACGTGATTGGGTGAGTGCCATCTGGACCAGTTGGGGTTGAATGCCTAGCCTAGCCCAGACCTCTGTCATTTCCCTGTCTTCCCTTAGAAATCACGAAGGGACTTCACAATTGCTCACATCTTCCTTTCTTTCTGTGCATCCCTAATGCCATGATTGATAATGCTCTTGTCAAGACGATGGCCATATACTCCCTGGACATCTGCCTGCATCTCTTCCAGTGGCAGTTAATCACCAATACCTATCAAATACATGTGTGTGTGTGTGTGTGTGTGTGTGCATGTGTGTGTATGTATGTATATGTGTATGTATATTATATACACATGCATACATATACACACATCCACCTTTTTAAATGTTTGTTGACAGAAACTTGGCATTGCCTGTCAAATCACCCATGTACTTGGTTGCAGTGCATAGAATTCCCAGCATAGAACAATGCAAGGGGAGAGATGATTCAGTGGGAAATGACAATTCAGGGTCCCCCCCCCCTTGCAATATACCATGAGTTTTCTTCTCTTTTCACTCTTCCCTGAACTGTGACAGCTTCTCACTTTGCTTGACTGCATCCTCCCTGCAAAGTACATCTTCCCTGAGATGTCCCTTCCTCTGGGAACTGGACCAGTTCTTTCTCTCACTAGATGCTACTGGAAGCCTCCTGAGTATCTCCCACAGCAGCCCAGACATCCTCTCTTAGATGTTGTTCGAGCTTCCTTCCTGACAAGAACATCTTAAAGATGGAAGTTTGTTTGGGGGTCACAGTTCAGGGCAGTACTAGCTGGGAAGTTGAGGCAGCTGGATCATGGGGCATCTGGTCACATTGTATTCCCAGGGAGCAGAGGATGAGATTATGTTACACTGTATTCAAAGAAGGCAGAGGATGAGATGCATATTACATTGTATTTAAAGGAGGCAGAGTATAAGATGTATGTTACATTGTATTTAGAGGAGACGGGATGAGATGCATGTTATACTATATTCAAAAGAGGCAGAGGATGAGATGTGTTACATTGTATTCAGAGGAGACCAGATCAGATGTGTGTTACTAGTGTGGCAAAAGACTCTTCTCCCATATGATTCTAGATCTGCCAAGATGACAGTTGATACTAGCTATGTCAGGTGGCATCATGTCTGTTGTGAATGTTGCATATTTATTGATGACTCACTACTTAAAGTGCACAGTTCAAGCAAGGTGTGGAGACACAGACCTATCATTCTAGCTATTCCGGAGACTATGGCAGGAGGCAGGGGGTTGTCTTAGTTAAGGGTTCTATTGCTGTCAATAGAGACCATTACATCCACTTTTATAAAGAAAAACATTTGATTGGGGCTGGCTTACAGGTTCAGAGGTTTGATTCATTATCACGGTGATAAGTATGGTGCATGTAGACAGACATGGTACTGGAGAAGGAGTTGAGAGTTCTACATCTCTATCCACAGGAGACTGTCACACTGGCCAGATTTGAGCTTAAAAGACTTTAAAACCCACTCCCACAGTGACACACTTCCTCCAACAAGGCCATACCTACTTCGACAAGGCCATACCTCCTAATATTGCCACTCCCTAGGGGCCAAACATTTCTACACATGAGCCTATTCCTCTGTATCTCCAGTCGGCTTCAGAGAACCCAGCATGTGTTGGGTTTAAAAATCAAATATTTGTGGAACGACTTTCTGACCGGATAAGGGTAAATTTAGAACTCCAGACTTCATTGCTTATTTATATACATATTCATATATATATATATGTATGTATATATATATATTCACAGTATATGTATATGTGTATATATATATGTACATGTATATGTATATGGGGTATATGCATGTTTACACACAGAAATATGAATTTTTATGTCTGTTTGCTGATGTTTTCATTACTGTACATTGATGTGTGTGTATGTGTGTGCTCATGTGTTCATGCATATGCTAATGAAGCCAGAGTACAACCTCATGTGTCAATCCTCAGGGGCTGTCCACCTTGATTTTTGAGCCAGGGTCTCTCATCGGCTTGGAACTTACTAATTAGGCTGGCTAGCCAGCTGAGTCATAGGGCTTCTCTCTTCCCTCTCCCAGGTGCTGACATTACAGACACATGCTATCTGGCTTTGTGAAAAGGATGCTGGGCATGTAATTCAGGTCCTTATGTGTGTGTGTGTTCGCTACACTGTTAACTGAGCCATCTCCCCAGTCTGGTAAAAGGACAATCTGAACCTCACAGCCTGGGTTCACCAAGATCCGTTACTAGATGCCAAGTAGAGTACTTTGAAGCATCCTCCAAGTGTCAACAGCAGCAGCAACGGCCACAGTGATGACATTCAGTGATGACAGGCACCAAGCCAAAGTACCATAGAGACCGCCCTGTGCCAAGACAGCCTGTGTCTGACAGCGCTCCAGAAACCTAGTTATAGACAGCACGTGGACAATTCTGGATCAAGTTCCAGCCGCCACCACCCCAGAGATGCCTTGAGGGCAGAGCAATGTAGGAACAGTAGTCATATTTCCTGGGTACAAATCCTGTACTTAGGTGTTGTGTCCCTGTAGCAATGGTCATTGCCAGGCTGGACTTTGGTAACCCAGTGGTGTTAGACATGGGCTGTAAAACACACTCTTCTTATAGAATTCAGAGTCAGAGTCTGTACCCCAAAAGTCGAGTTTGTGCTGCATTCTTAATAAGCCAATTAAATCAGCCAAATTAATAGTAAAAAGTAAACAGAGGTGATTTATTTAAGAAGTTTTTTAATAGGAAGAAGGTCAGAGAGATCCATGGCCTTTCCATTCCTTCCCAAGTTTATCTTGGTGGTCCTGATGTAAAAGGGCCTCCTCTGACTGATCCCCTCCCCTGTCTTAGTCAGGGTTTCTATTCCTGCACAAACATCATGACCAAGAAGCAAGTTGGGGAGGAAAGGGTTTATTGAGCTTACACTTCCACACTGCTGTTCATCACCAAAGCAAGTCAGGACTGGATCTCAAGCAGGTCAGGAAGCAGGAGCTGATGCAGAGGCCATGGAGGGATATTTCTTACTGGCTTGCTTCCCCAGACTTGCTCAGCTTGCTTTCTTATAGAACCCAAGACTACCAACCCAGGGATGGGACCACCCACAAGGGGCCCTCTCCCCTTGATCACTAATTGAGAAAATGCCCCACAGCTGGATCTCATGGAGGCACTTCCCCAACTGAAGTTCCTTTCTTTGTGATAACTCCAGCCTGTATCAAGTTGACACACAAAACCAGCCAGTACAACCTCTTTCCTTCTCCCAGTATGAGTTTCCTGGGGGGAAATTCCCATGTCTTTTGGAGTTTACTGTTCAAATACTGCAAAAATTAGACTGAGGGACACAGCATCTCTTTAGATTGTTGCCAGGTTGGTCACACCTCTTGGAATGGAGCTCTGGACTTGTGAACAGGAAGAGCCAGGCTTACTGCTTATCAGCTGAGACTGGTTTATGGAGAAAGTGATTTAATTCCTGCAAGGGCTAAGCTTTTAATCTTGCTCTGCTGTGCTGGGTGCCTGGCTTCTACTAGGCTGTGACGAGATTTTGCTTCAGACATCAAGACGACAGCTGCTTAGTTTATTTGTCCAGGTGTTCTGGAACTGTTTGGGGACAAATGAGTCCTTACTTGGAGTTCTTTATGCTTTCGATACCTTTCCCCGTATACACGGTGACCTTAGCTAACCTTCTCCAGCTTGAAAAGACCTGAATAACTTCCATCAAGCTAACACCCTCCTAGCCCAATGAACATTTCTCAGTATAGTTAGAATAAAATGACAAACTAAGAAAGATTCCAGTTCTGTCTGGGTACCCTCTTGTCCTTTTGGCTAGTTCGAGTGTGTTGAGGCTAAAGGAGCATGGTTTTGGGGGGGGCACTTATTAGGTCAAAGGTCATATGTGTTGACTTGTACAGTCCAAAAATATCTTTAAAGTAGAATCTTTAAAAATATTATCTATGTATTATGTATGTATGTATGTATGTATGTATCCATGTATCTATGTCTCTATGTTGGTATGTTTGTATCTATCTATCTATCTATCTATCTATCTATCTATCTATCTATCTATCTATCTAGTTGTTTCCCTGTATTATGTATGTATGTTTGTATGTATGTATGTATGTATGTATGTATCTATCTATCTATCTATCTATCTATCTAGTTGTTTCTCTGTCTCTCTCTTTGTTTGTGTGTGTAAATAAATGAATTCATTATTGAATCAGAGAATTCGGAAACTCACAAATGTGCCTGTGTTTCCCACATAGCTCAGTGATGAATGGCACGCATGCTGAACCTCCTAGTAACTGTAGATGCAGCCGCTATGCAAACATGTCCTCCAGACACAGGAACAACATGGAGAAAGGCATGGTTACTTGCTTATGGACTTAGAAGCAGAAGGCATCAGCAAGATGGTTCAGGAGATAAGGGCACATTGCCTAGCCTAGCAAACTGAGTTTGATTCCCCAGGGCCCATGAGGTGGAGGGAGAAAATTAGCTAGTGAAAAGTTTTCCTGTGATTACCACATGTGCCCTATGATGTGCACACACACACACACACACACACACATACACACACACACACACATATACGCACACACACATATATGTATACATGTACCTATGTATATATGTACACATATGTATGTATATATGTACACACTCACACACACACACACATACACACACACATATACGCACACACACATATATGTATACATGTACCTATGTATATATGTACACATATGTATGTATGTATATATGTACACACTCACACACACATATATATACACACACATATACACAGTCACACACATACGTGATGGTGGTGATGGTGATGCTGCTGCTGGTGGTGGTGGTGATGGTGACGATGATGAATGCCTATGAAAGAGTAAAAGAGGCAACTGTTAGAAGACGCTGGCCACTGGGGTCAATCGCAGAGCTGATACAGGGGTAGAGACCCCCTGCAGGTGCTCTGATAAGGAATTATGTAAGGACCCCATCACAGAGCTGCTTCCAGTGCAGAGTGGGTTGAGCATACAGAGCTGCACCCTGTTGAATGGCAGTTCTACTGGGCCATGTCGAGCAGGGTTACTGTGGTGACTGAAGTCCTGGGGACAGGTTTGAGTGTTCATTTGCCATTTATCCCATAATGTGTGTCCAAAATGGACTCATAGTGCATCCAGTTGGTACCACTCTACCTGGGTGTTAGGTACCTCTCTGTTCATATGACAGGTCAGGGCATCTGGTATGTTCAATAACTTCACACACTTGGCTTTCCTGATATGATTTTTGATATGCCCATGAGTCCATATGTTCCTGACCACAGCTGATAGATGCTTAGGTGGGGATACTTCATTTGCATAGGTAAGTTATTCATCACACTGTATCTTGTGGTCAGTGCTGGCCAGGTGGCAGCTTTTACTTACACAAATGAGGCGTGCAGAGTCATTTTGTCTCAGAATTTACAGTAAAAACAGCAAGCTTATGCTTTATAAAATGCGGTCATTAGGCTGGTGAGGTGGCTCAGTAGGCAAAGGTGATTGCTGTCGAGACTGATGACCTGAGTCTGGACCCTGGGAGCTACCTGGTGAGAAGGAGAGAACTGATTTCCGAGAGCTTTCTTCTGATATCCACACATCATATCACAGTATGTGTGTACTCACATCTCCATACATAAATAAATGAATACATAAATAAGTGTAAGAACATTACAATGGGGTCATTTACAGTGGGGCACAGTATCATATTCACACAGAAGGTTTATGTCAAAGTTGTGTCAACATGCTCCTAGTTGCTGGATATTGATGGAGTACTGTATTTATTATTTTCTTCTTTTGAATGAATATTTAATAAGACAAATGTAAGGACTGTTCAGAGCCCCTCCTGAATGTGCATGGCATCTGGCAGGTAGTGATGATGCTTAGGAAAATGGAGGACAGTGCTGGCTGAAGGTAGTAGCCTGGTTTACTTGGTAGGTAGTGTTTACTTTTCTGTCACTGAGAATGCCATCCGCATACTGCAGGACTGTAACATCGTCATTGGCATCATCGCCATCAGCACCATAGTCATTAACATCCTCATCAACATTCCCTCCATCCCCATCATCACTGTCCTCCCCAGCATCACGACCAACATGAAAACCATCACCATCATCATCCTTATCTTCACCACCACCATTCTTATCAATACCATCACAACGATCAACATTATCACCACTACCATCATAATCACAACCATCCTCTACAGCAGTAGCACCACCATCATCACTGTAATGATTGCTGACATTGAAAACATTAACATCACCATCATCATCACCACCATTGTCATCATCACCACCACAGCTACCAACATGATCGTCATCATGGTATCCGCTAACATTTACTTCCTAAAATAGTTTTTGAAGCAGGAAGTCATGTCTCTTATAAAAGCAACTTAACCAAAAGTACTTATAAACATGGATTAAGTGGGCAAAGGATATATTTTTGTTTACAGCTCTGGGGGATCATGGTGGTAAAGATGTGGCATCTGGGTGGGAAAACATGGTGGCAGAAGCAGGCAACTGGCTGGTCACCTTTCATTTGTGCCCATCAAGCAGAGATAAAGAGATAGGCCCTAATCTTAATACCTCTTTTTCATACAGCCCAGAATCTTCTCTCTGGGGATGGTGCTACCCACAATGGGCAGATCTTCCAACATCAGTTAACCTAGTCAAGGAAATCAATTCCCTATAGAAATGCTGAGAAGCCCACTGCTCAAATGATCCTTCATCTTTTGGCAGTTAAGATTAACTATTGCACTGACCCCAAACTTCTGATCCTTCTGGTTCCACCTCTCAAGTGCTGGAACTACTGGTGTGACCTGTCATGCCTGGATCACAGCAGTTATTTATTGGGCATTGTGTCTTGACGTCTGATCAGGTTTATGTGCTCTTCCCATTATACAGATAAAGAAACTAAGGTACAAAGAAAGTAGCAACTTGGCCAGCAGAGGATAAGTGACAAGTGGGAAGGCTTCACTGAGCCATCTTTGATATTATCATCCTCTTCTATGCTTTGATATTGAACCCACCCTCTAAGGCTCTTTACATAAGCTTTCCCTCATCCTAGGCTACATTACCCCTAGGAGTCCATTTCTACCTCTTTCCTGTTAATGTCAGTCTCTAGAAAGAGATTCATATTCCTTCTCCCTGTCCTGCTCCTTCTGATGAGTCACACCCTGAGCTACCCCCTAGAAGGGGACTCTGGGCTAGTGATCTCCCACTGAACCGCTCTCCTGCCGAGCCACACTCTCAACCTCTCACTGGGGGATTGTAGGCAGGAGCTCTATAGCTATGCCTTGTCACCAGCCTTCAACTGGCATGGGCCAGGCAGGTAATAAAGACCTACAGAGTAGTCAAGGGACAACATTTCAATAGTATTGAGTCAGAAGTTATTGGCCTCAGTTAATAACCTCTCAGGCGTGAGAGTCATGCCTGAGGACATTTTCTCCATTGTCTATTCTCTGTTAACCAACAGGAGGGGAAATATCCCTATTCAGATTTCCCTCCAACTGATCTTCTAGCAGAATTTATTAAAACATCTGGGTCCTTCTGAGTAGGCATTTCCTATCCGTCTGGTGGAATATTCTGGAGTGATCAATGGAGGAGAGAGGTACCCCTTTCCCCCTTCCTTCCTGAGATCTTGGTAGGAAACCTGAGGTTGGGTGTGAATCTTTGCGTGGCCGAGTGTGGAAGCACATATGTGCCCATACACGGAGACCAAAGAACAATCTTAGCTGTCCTCTGATAGGCACTATCTATCATCTTTCATCAGCAAGAAGGCTATCCTGGATGGCCAGTGAACACCAGGAGTCCACTTGTGACAGTCTCTACAGAGCTGGGATTACAACTTGTGCCACCATGCTTGACTTTTGTCTGTGGGTTCTAGAGCTTGAACTCAGGTCCTCGTGCTTGCAAAGCAAGCGCTTTACTGGTGGGGCCATCTCATTAGCCTGTTTATCTTAAAGAATAAATAGCCATTTGCCATTTGCAGAAGAGTAACAAGGAAGAGGATCTTCCGGGCATCAAAACATTTCATAGTCTAGTTTTGAAACAAAAGCCTTACTGCAATAGAACAGACAGTTGGTGTCACTACTCATGAAGGTCTGCTGGTTGTCTTTAATGGTTATGTTGACAAAAATATAAAATGACCCGTGAAGAAAGTCTCAATAAAGCATTGTCTAGATCAGGTTGACCATTGGGTATGTCTGTGGCGGATTGTGTTGGCTAAGGTGATTGATGTGGGCAGAACCAGCCCACTGTGGGTGGCACCATTCCTTATGTAAAACCTCTTCAACTTTGTAAGAGTAGAGAGTTTTATCTGAGCACAAGCAAGTGAGCACACATGCATTCAATTCTCTCTGCTCCTGACAGTGACAGTACTATGGCTAGTTGTCTCACGTTTCTGCCTCAACTTTCCTGCCGTGATGGACTATGACCTGGAATTTGAGCTAAAATAAATCCTTTCTCCCCTAAGTTGCTTTTTGTCAGTGTATTTTATTGCAGCAACAGAAATGAAACTAGAACAGATGGGTGTAAAGTTGGAACTTGGAAATGTGTGGCAGTGGGTGTGGCCCAGTTTTGCAAGACCCTTAAATGTAGTCTCTGCTATTGGGAGGCCAACCTACAAAACTTGTTTGGACCATGTTCAAGTGGGAGGCAGAGAGGGATTAAACAGTGAAGCGAAAAGTGCTCAGACAAGATGTCACAAATGGGTACCACTCTGAGTGTTGGTTATCATCAATGAGAAGGGGAGAGGGTGAGTGTTTTCAAGGTTGAGCGACAGATTATGGTGCTGAATCTTTCAGGTGGAAACCATGCAATGACCAGAGGCTTCATTTTTGTGTATTTTTCCTTTTTTTCTTTCTTCCCTAGAATGTGTGAACAGTTTTGCTTTACTGCTTCATAGATTTTTTTTTTTAAAGTCCCAGGTTGACTTTCCATTGGGAAAACCTCATTTTCCATTACAGTGACATGCTTGATAGAAAGGGTAATGAGTGAGATTACGGGCCCCATGCACCAGGGAAGATGGGCTTGCCAACAACTCCTTTATGGGCTGTTTTTATCAAGCGTATTGTCGCAAAACCAATTTTCATGTTGAAATGACTTTTCTTCCCCCTAAACTAATTGCTTTTCATAGCATTTGACTGGGGTGGCTGCCATCGCCTTTGAAGATTATCTCACTCACTTCTCAGCCTGGGTTAACATCCACACCTCCACAACCCTTAGAAGGTCAGTGTCTGGGGTTCTTTTATTCCTTGTATATGAATTGATGGATAGTCAGTGGGAGAAAAGTTTCTAGAGGAATCTCACACAAGAAGAAAAGCTTTGAATTTTCTAAAATAAGATTTCAGACGATCTTGTGGGGAATGGGCACTAGAATGTAGAAAGAGCAGAGTCAAAAGGCCTGCTTTGGTTGAAGTCTGAAATGTGCCCCACAGACTCATGTTTTGAAGCTTGTTCGCCAGCAGGTGGTGCTGTTCTGAAGGTTGTGGACCCTCTAGGGATTGGGACCTGGTTGGAGGAAGTAGATTCCTAGGGGTGGGATTTTGAAAATTACAGTCTGGTTCTGTTCGTCCTGCTTCATGGTCTGTTACCTCATGAAAACCTTCTTAGGCTCTAAATTTTCCATACACTCCCTACCACAAAGGTCTGAAACGTCTCTGAAACTGTGAGCCAAAGGAAACCCTTGCTCCTTTAAGTTGCAACTGTCAGATATTTGTTCCCAGCCACACAAAAAGTAACTAACATGCCTCTATTTCATTTACTATTTTGGATTTATTTGGCATTTTAGTTTTTCCTTGTTCTGCACACAATCACTGTCAATATTAGTAGTCTAAGATAATTTATCCTTACTCTTTTTGGTCTTTTCTTCCTGCTGTGATATTGTGTTAACTTCTCTTTGGTAGATATGTGCAATCCTTTATTCACCCTACATAGGGAACTGACAATAGGCCAAATACAGCTCTATCAAGGTCCAGCAAAGTGAACAAATGAACTTATTTGGTTTACTTGGAGAACACAGGTAAGGAGCTAGGTACTCATTGGAACCTGATATGAAAGTTTCACTTCTATTACTGTGATAAAATAACCTGACAAAAAGCTGTGATGTAAGAAAGGGTTTATTTATTTGCTCCACAATTCTATGTTATAGTCAGTCCATCACTGTAGGGAAATTAAGGCAGAAGCTTTTGAAGCAGCTGACCAGATCTAGAGTGAAAAGCATACACAGAGAGAATTACTGTATGCACGCCTCACACTCGGCTGACTTCCTCTACTCTTAATCCAGGCAACATTGTTGCCCACCAACAGGCTGGGTCTTTCTACATCAATTAACATAATCAAGGCAACATGCACACAGGACAACCTGATTTAACAGTCTCTCACTGAGATTCTCTCCCCATGTGTCCTAGATTGTGTTAGATTGTCAGATGACCCCAAACCAGTTGCATCACTGCCAAGACCCAGCCCGTCATAGACATCGGCCTCACAGAAGCTGCATTCTGTAACACCGTGGCATTTAACTTTCCATTTCCTGTACTCTTGTAACTCCATAACTCCGAGGCTCACAGCTAGAAGGCAGGAGGGAGTAATGGCTAGACTCCAGTGACTTCTGTGACCCTCCTCCCATCTTCTCCTAGAGAGTGTTCAAAGCTCCATTGCCATTGATAGAGACCTAGCCATGTCTGTACCGTTCTGCTTATTTCATTGTCACTGTTATGGGACCACATTATCATGGCATCATGGAGGAAAAAAAGTCATACTACAATTTATCATTTGAGTCACTTAGGTAGACTATCATGTCATCTGTAAATAATGATAGTTTGACTTCTTCCTTTCCAATTTGTATCCCTTTGACCTCCTTATGTTGTCGAATTGCCCGAGCTAGTACCTCAAGTACAATATTGAAAAGATAAGGAGAAAGGGGGCAGCCTTGTCTGGTCCCTGATTTCAGTGGGATTGCTTCAAGTTTCTCTCCATTTAGTTTGATGCTGGCTACCGGTTTGCTGTATATTGCTTTTACTATGTTTAGGTATGGGTCTTGAATTCCTGTTCTCTCCAAGACTTTAAGCATGAAAGGATGCTGAATTTTGTCAAATGCTTTTTCAGCATCCAATGAAATGACCATGTGGTTTTGTTCTTTGAGTTTGTTTATGTAGTGGATTGTATTGATGGATTTCTGTATATTGAACCAACTCTGCATTCCCAGGATAAAGCCTACTTGTTCAAGGTGGATGATCGTTTTGATGTGTTCTTGGATTCGGTTGGCAAGAATTTTATTGAGTATTTTTGCATCGATGTTCATAAGGGAAATTGGTCTGAAGTTCTCTTTCTTTGTTGGATCTTTGTGTGGCTTTGGTATCAGCATAATTGTGGCTTCGTAGAAGGAATTGGGTAGTGTTCCTTCTGTTTCTATTTTGTGGAATAGTTTGAAGAGTATTGGTGTTAACTCTTCTTTGAAGGTCTGGTAGAATTCTGCACTGAAACCATCTGGTCCTGTGCTTTTTTTGGTTGGAAGACTTTCTATGACTCCTTCTATTTCTTTAGGCATTATGGGACTGTTTAGATGGTCTAGTTGGTCCTGATTTAATTTTGGTATTTGGTATCTGTCAAGGAAATTGTCCATTTCCTACAGATTCTCCAGTTGTGTTGAGTACAGGCTCTTGTAGTAGGATCTGATAATTTTTTGGATTTCTTCAGTTTCCGTTGTTATATCTCCCTTTTCATTTCTAAGTTTGTTAATTTGGATACTTTCTCTGTGCCCTTTGGTCAGTCTGGCTAAGGGTTTATCTATCTTGTTGATTTTCTCAAAGAACCAGCTCCTGGTTTTGTTGATTTTTTGTATGGTTCTCTTTGTTTCTACTTGATTGATTTCGGCCCTGAGTTTGATGATTTCCTGCCTTCTACTCCTCCTGGGTGAAATAGCTTCTTTTTGTTCCAGGGCTTTCAGGTGTGTCATTAAGCTGGTAATGTATGCTCTCTCCATTTTCTTTTTGGAGGCACTCAGGGCTATGAGTTTTCCTCTTAGCACTGCTTTCATTGTTTCCCATAGATTTGGGTATGTTGTGTTTTCATTTTCATTGTGTTCTAAAAAGTCTTTAATTTCTTTCTTGATTTCTTCCTTGACCAAGGTATCATTGAGTAGAGTATTGTTCAGTTTCCACGTGTATGTGGGTTTTCTGTTGTTTCTGTTGCTATTGAAGACCACTTTTACTCCATAGTGATCAGATAGGAGGCATGGGATTAGTTCGATCTTCTTATATTTGTTGAGGTCTGTCTTGTGACCAATTATATGGTTGATTTTGGAGAAGGTACCAAGAGGTGCTGAGAAAAAGGTATATTCTTTTGTTTTAGGATAGAATGTTCTATATATATCTGTTAAATCTAATTGGTCCAAAGCTTCAATTAGTTTCATTGTGTCCCTGTTTAGTTTCTGTTTTCCTGATCGGTCCATTGAGGAAAGTGCAGTGTTGAAGTCATCCACAATTATTGTGTTAGGTGCAATGTGTGCTTTGAGTTTTAATAAAGTTTCTTTTACGAAAGAGGGTGCCCTTGCATTTGGAGCATAGATGTTCAGGATTGAGAGTTCTTCTTGTTGTATTTTTCCTTTGACCATCAAGAAGTGTCCCTCAGAGTCTCTTTTGATGACTTTGGGTTGAAAGTCAATTTTATCTGATATTAAAATGGCTACTCCAGCTTGTTTCCTGAGACCATTTATCATTTGAATGCCCCCTAGGTGGCAGTGTTGAGGTGGGGAACTCTTTAGGAGGTGTGGCCTAGTAGAACTCCTGAAGGAGAGCAATGTAGTTTGCTTGGGACTGTGGGTTAGTTCCCCTAAGAACAAGTTGTTTTAATGCCAGCATCTCCTTTATATATATCTGCTCCTGCTTTTGAATGTGCCATTGCTATTGTGTTGCTATCAGTCTTGAGACTTTCAACCAGATTGTCATGTTCTCAAGCCCCTAGATCTAAAGAAACCTCTCTTCTTTATTAAGTACCCAACCTCAGGTATTGTGTTATAGCAGCAGATATAGACATTCCCTGTATGTTTTTCCTTGAGACATGTGTTTTTATAATAAATAATCATATGATATATATATATATATATATATATATATATATATATATCCTGTCATCTTGACAACATTTACCTTGTAATACTATTTCATAAATAATAATTTTTGTTGGGCATAATGTTGTACCATGTGGCTGTACTTGAGTTCCCATCCAATAAGCTCTTGCGTTGTTTTTCCTACCCTGTTTAGATAATTGAAAATTTAGAGGCAAATTAGAAGAACAATATAGAAAGCAGCATCTATATATAATTCTCTCACAAACTCTGATGGGTGACACTTGAGAGTTTTCACTTTGTCATTCTTTCTCCTTCTCTCCTTCCTTACCCACTGTCTGGTCTGTCTTTCAAATTAAAGAGATATATGATAGATAGGCAGATTGATAGATTTTTAAAATGATTGAATGATAGATAATAAATGATAGGTAAGAGATTGCTGATATATATATATATATATATATATATATATATATGTGTGTGTGTGTGTGTGTGTGTGTGTGTGTATGCGTGTGTGTGTGTGTGTGTGTGTGTGTGTTAGATGATAGATAAATATAGATGATAGATAGGTAGACCATTATCTTTTCTAAACCTTTGTAGAGGCAGCAGTAGGCACGATGTCCTCTACCTTGTTTCCCAGAGACACTCCGCCCTGAGACATACCATAATCGGGAGAACTAGTATAACATCACCATCTGTCCCACAGATGCTCTGCCCACATTGGTCAGGTAGCCTAGTCACGTTCTTTACAGCTAAGTCAGCTACTCCAGGAGTTTATTGACGATTTTTCTCTGATGTCTGTTCAATTCCTCAGATCCTGAAAAGATTTCTTAGGTATCATGTTTTGCACTGTTTCTATCTCCGTACAGAAAAAGCACAGGTTGATTATTTTATATGGTGTCCCATTTTGCTTTTGTCTAG
The DNA here is from genome assembly GCF_947179515.1 of Apodemus sylvaticus. NCBI lineage: Eukaryota > Metazoa > Chordata > Mammalia > Rodentia > Muridae > Apodemus > Apodemus sylvaticus. Next base: position 38,776,924 of record NC_067493.1, on the reverse strand, counting down.
TGTCTCCTCGTGGTTTCACTGAAACTATGCAACTTAAAGAAAACTACTATCAATAAAGAATTATGTGTGTATATCTAAGTATAGGTAGTTGTATGTGCAGTGTGAAGACTTGTATATATAAATATACATTTCTGGGGCTAGAGAGACAGCTCAGCAGTTTAAGCACTTGCTCTACAAATATGAAGATCAGAGTTAAGATTGCTACAAACCCATCTAAGTGCTAGGTGGGTGTGGTGGCCAGCCTGTAATTCCAGCCTCAGAAGGCAGAGACAAGAGCCTCTCAGAGTAGGCTGACTAGCAGGACTAGCTATATTGGTGAACTCTGGTTTTGACTGAGAGTCCCTGTCTCAATGAATAAGGTAAACGAGTCATTGGGCATGATTTTCAACATCAATCTTGTGTGGACACAAAGATAGATGCGTAACATTTACCTTCCTCATTGCTGCTGCAGAATGCCTGGCTGAAGTAAGGGGAGGAGGATTTACTCTGGTTCATGGTTAAGAGAATGCAATCTCTCCTCGTGGGGAGTGTGTGTGTGTGTGTGTGTATCTTACATTGGGTAGGATGAGATCTCTGGTTCTATCTTGGTGGATCGGGAAGTGGAGATACCTTTGGCTAGAACTAAACTTAAGCTATAACCCTCAAGCCTGAGCCACAGTGACCTACTTTCTCCGTGGAAATGCCATTTCCTAACAGTTCCATGAACTCCCAAAATAATGGCACAGCTGGGGACTAAGCCCACACACTGTGTCAGTCTGTGGAGACATATAAGACTCAAGTCTTAGTGTTATTTAAAATACCTGTAGTGGCTGGAGAGATGGCCCGGTGGTTACAAGCATGTGCAGAGGACCCAAGTTTGGTTTCCAGTGTCCACATCTGGTGGCTCACAGCTGTCTGTAACTCCAGCTGGAAAGGATCTGACACCTCCCTTCCTCCTGCACTCTGCTCACATGTAGAAAGCCACACACAGACATACAACGCACACATAACTAAAAGATAATAAAATCTTAAAAAATATATTAAATGTTTTATCTGTGTATGCAATCTAAAAAAATATTCTACAATATATACCAAGAAACACACATGGATTTATTGCAGTATACCTCCCTCTGGCATATTTGGGCACCTGCACTCACATGCACATGCACAATTTTTAAAAATCTTTAAAATAATCATACATACATACATACATACATACATATACACACATACACACACACACGCATATATATGGAGACACACACTCAGAATATTTTTAAGTCTTTTATGTCAATTATAAAGACTGAAATTATGATAGTGGTTATTACTGAGCTGGAAGGAAAGGAATAAATTAAGGAAGTATATTGGTGGCCCCAAACTATGCCATGTAAAATTATATGTCCATGAAGTCTTTTATAAAAAAAAAAAGATTTAAGGGAAATGGAATAATTATAGTTTTAATAACACTGGGTTAGATAAACACTCATCTACATAACATTCTCTTTTATGGACTCTTACATTTGAATATCTTAGGATATGAGATCAATAGGTTTAAAAGTGTGAATGGGAATAATAAATAGCAAATTAAGACTGGTAGCTCTATCTGGGGAGTGAGAAGGAAGGGATCAGGAAGAAAGAGCTTCACTGGCACGGGTGTTCATTTTTTCTCTTATTTTCTTAAAATCATAATGGGAAAGATTTCTTACAAGTGACTGTTGCCTTAGAGGACTTCAATGTCCTCTAGGCCGGTAACTAGGCCATTCTGTATATACAGAGAGTACAATAGTGAAAGATGTGAGGCTCAAACCCCTAGGGGGCAGGGATGTGGGATACATAGTATCCAAGGCTGTGGAACTCAAGGATCCTGAGCCCAGCTCCAGCCCTCTAGGGAGGTACAACCCCAGGGCATCAAGAAGGAAGGGAAGGAGAATCCAGAGGAGTGCAAACACCAGGTGACACGTGGCTAGGTTGCTACCATCTCATGACTATGTTGGAGGAGGTCTGAAGGTAGGCTCTATAAAGATGCTGTCACAGGAATTTTATTTACTGGCTATTTCCTTTATTGTCATAATAGTTTGGCTTGACTTTCCTTCCCCTCCCCACTCCTTCCTTCCGGTTTCTCCCAAGTATGACCGTGTGCAGTACTGGGAATGGGAGCCCAGGGCCTGCTGCCTGCTAGGTAATGGCTCTATTGCTGGGCCTTGTTCTATGTCACTGACTAGGGATTGTAAGTAGAAGCTATTCCACTGAGACACACCTAACCACTCACTAGGTGATTCGAGGCAGGTGCTCTGTGGCTGAGCCATACCTCCAACCCCCCCACCCCAACTGGAAAACCCTAGGCAAGCATTTACTGATGAACTGTATCTCAAACCACCTATTTAGTTTCTTATTTAGAGACAGGGTTCCACTAAACTATCGAAGATGAATTTGAACTTGTGATCCTTCTGTCTCAACTTCCTCGGTGTTTGGAATACCTCGATTTGTACCAACCCATCTAGCTGCCTTACTTATTTTTAAGGGACATGTTTAATTGTGCATGTTCGTTGAACATCGGGTGATATGTACAGAATGTTTAAGAGTTAGGTGAGGTGATTAGCATATTTTACCTTCAAGCACTATTATTTACCTGCTGAGAAGTGTCAAAATATTCTCTGCTAACTATTTTGCCATCATGGCTGTCAAAACGAGTGTCCTTACAGACTACAGAAGATGAAAACAACTCCCTCCCCTCCGACTACACTCCTGTAACATTAGCCCTCCTCTTCCCATAGCTTCTTCCCCACACCTTCAGACAATGATAAATACATGTGATAGTGTTGTCACCTTGACAAAAATCTAAACTAACCTGGGAGAAAGTTCTCCGAGCATTCCCGTGGGCAGGTAAAAATTGAGGTATGAAGACTCAACCACTGTGGGTAGCACCATTCCCTAGGACGGGATCCTGGACTATATAAACTGGAGACAGCAAGCTGAGAACTAATATTCATCTCTCTGCCTCTTGGTTATGAGTACAATGTGTCTCAGCTGCTCCACACTCCTGTTATTACATCTTCCCTACCGTGCCTCCTCCACCAGATAGACTCTACCACCTGGAACCATGAGTCAAATAAGCCCTTTGCTCACAAGCTGATTTTGTAAGCCTATTTTAGCACAGCCACAAAGGTAAAACTGAGACAGTGTAAGACATCACAGTAAAACCAAAACCAAAACCAAACAAACGTGCTAGATGTGATAATGTACCTATTATCCTAGAACTGGGGAATAGAGGTAGGTAGAGTCTGGCACTGGCCGACAGTCAATCCAGCATGGCTGAATTGATGAGTTCCATTTCCACTAACAGATTTTTGCATCAAACACAATATGTAAAGAGATTGAGAGAGATACCTAATGTCTTATTTCAGGTTATTCTTGCTGTGATAAACACCATGTCCAAAGCAACTTGTAGAGGACAGGGTTTATTTGGCTTATACTTCTGTATCACTACTCATCATTAAAGGGAGTCAGGACAGGAGCTCAAACAAGGCAGGAACCTGGAGGCAGGAGCTGGTGCAGAGGCCAGAGAAAAGTGTTCCTTACCGTCTTGTTCCATATGACTTGCTCAGCCTGCTTTCCTACAGAACCCAGGACCACCAGCAGTGTCTTAATTGGGGACCTCTCCTCTCAGATCACTCTAGCTTATGTCAAGTTGTCATGGAACTATGCAGCACACCTGACACTGATCATATAAATGTACACACATGGTCTTGTATAGACACACACACACACACACACACACACACTCACAAACGTGCACACACAATATTTTAGGATGGGAACTGTGTTGTGTGGGTGAGTGGTCCAGAATGTGACCCTGGGTGGGTTTTCTTAAACAGAATGGGAAATAACTCAGCAAGGCGATTCGTTCAAGGGATTAGATTCACTTAGCATGACTGCAGGGGTCTGGAACAGAACTGTCATTTTGACACACAATAAAACTTCACAAGCACAAAGAGGAAAGCAAGCTAGCTTAGCCTTACACTGGAGGATGCAGGCAGGTAATTAGGAATTGGCTTTAGTGCCAAGTGCGTTGGTTAGTTTTGTGTCAAGTTGACAAAATTAAAGTCATTTGGGAAGAGTGACTCTCAGTTGAGAAAAATGTCCTCATCAGATTGGCCTGTAGGCAAATCTGTGAAGGCATTGTCTTTGTTTCTGATGGCTATGGGAGGGCCCAGTACCCTGTGGGTGGTGCTACCCTGGGGCAGGTGGTCCTGAGCTGTATGAGAAAGCAGGCTGAGCAAGCCAATAAGCAGTGTTCCTCCGTGGCCTTTGCTTCAGTTCCTGACTCCATGTTCCTGCCTTGAGTTCCTGTCCTGATTCCTTCTATGGTGGACCGTGATGTGGAAGTGTAAGCTGAATAAAACCATTTCTTCTCTATGTTGCTTTTGGTTATGGTGTTTTATTCCAGCAACAGAAAGCTAAGACACCAAGGGAGGATGAAGGGGTGGTCAGCTTCTGTCTTTTAGCACTGACATTAAGTGGGCCCTTCGCTGTATAATATTGAATCTAATTACCGTTCATCAGGAAGGATCGTGCATATTCCATTGCTAGCTGGGTTTTGCCTCCTGACCCTGATCACTTTCTCCTGTCACTGTCTAGGTTTCTGCCTCCTCCTTTCTGCCCATCGTGAGGGACAGAGCTTGCTTAGCACCCTGCCCTAGCTCAGCAAACCAGAAAAGCATGCTGGAAGAGGCAGCCTGGAGTGGGAGTGGGGGTAGGGGTGAGGTGGGCAGGTTGCTGGGAGTCAGCTCTTGATAAATCATTTCCAAGTTCTTGCTTTTGCCAAGATAACCCAAATGGCTTAAGAACACAAATGCTCAAGGCTAGAGAAATGGCTCAGCAGGTAAACAGAGGCAGAAGTTAATTGGTCTACATGAGTTTCACTAAAAGCATTCCCTCTCTATTGATGTGGATGGATAGATGTGGGTGGGTATATAAGCTGTACCTCAAATACTAGCAAGCCTGCTATATCATTTTAAACATGCGTAACCGTGCTTGTGGGATACATTTTGAGAGGTGGAGTTCATGCATAGGAACAAACATTTTAATCTGAGTATGAACTGCCAAATCGCATTTCAAAGGATATACACACGCAGCTCCGCGTTCCCGGTACCCGTGTCTGAGACAGCCTCTTCCTTCGCAGCTTCACTCCCACCTTGTGCTAATGTCTTGATTGTTACTTGCCTTCCAGGTGAACTGTGTTTCACTAAGTTTCTGTTCCATTTGCTTCCCTCCCTTTGCAGTTTGGATTGAACAAAGCTTTCTTTACTTAAGAGCCCGTTGTAATTCCTGCCTTGGGAACTGCCTGCTCCTGTTCTTTCTCTAAATATTTTTCTTTTAGTGGGTATGCTAGCCCTTACTTTTCTTTATACTAGGTTTTGTTACTGTGGGGAAAAGGCATGGATTTAAGGTCTGACATACGCTCTACCACTGAGTCATGCCCCCAGCCCCTCACTGGGGGATTCTAGGCAGGGGCTCTACCACTGAGCCACGCCCCCAGCCCTCACTGCAGGATTCTAGGCAGGTGCTCTACCACTGAGCCACGCCCCCAGCTCCTCACTGGGGGATTCTAGGCAGGGGCTCTACCACTGAGCCACGCCCCCAGCCCCTCACTGCGGGATTCTAGGCAGGGGCTCTACCACTGAGCCACGCCCCCAGCTCCTCACTGGGGGATTCTAGGCAGGGGCTCTACCACTGAGCCACGCCCCCAGCTCCTCACTGGGGGATTCTAGGCAGGGGCTCTACCACTAAGCCACGCCCCCAGCTCCTCACTGGGGGATTCTAGGCAGGGGCTCTACCACTGAGCCACGCCCCCAGCTCCTCACTGGGGGATTCTAGGCAGGGGCTCTACCACTAAGCCACGCCCCCAGCTCCTCACTGGGGGATTCTAGGCAGGGGCTCTACCACTGAGCCACGCCCCCAGCTCCTCACTGGGGGATTCTAGGCAGGGGCTCTACCACTGAGCCACGCCCCCAGCCCTCACTGGGGGATTCTAGGCAGGGGCTCTACCACTGAGCCACGCCCCCAGCCCCTCACTGGGCGAGTCTAGTTTGTCTATTTCTAAGTTATACCCTCAGCTCATTGCTTTTACTTGTTTGTTTAGTTGTTTTTTTGTGTTTTGTTTTGCTTTGTTTGTTTTGAGGTAAGGTTGTATTATTTAGCCCAGATTTTCCTTGAACTCACAATCTTTCTTTTTTAGTCCCCCCATGACTATGGTTTATGGGTATGTGGCCACCATGCTTTTTTTTCTTTTTTATCTTTTTATTGGTTATGAGTTTCACAGTGTGCACCCCAATCCCACTCATCTCCCTTCCCTCACACATGCCTTCTATCTTTGCAACCTCCTCCACCAGAGGAATAAAAAGTCTCATTGTGGAAGCTGTAGTGTGTCACAGTGTGCCCCACAGCACACCCTTTGGTCCACACTTCTTTGCTTGCAAACGTTCACTGAGATGAGTCATTGGTCTGATACAAGGCCTCTGGCTTCTGCTACTCGATCAGTATTGGAGCCTTACTGGGACTCCTCTCAGAAATCCTATTGTTGCCCTGACTACAAGCTTTTAAATTATGAGTAAAATTATTTCTGCTCTTGTGTTACATTAACTCAGTGTAAAAAAACCACAGCTCTCATCTTAAAGGTAATAAGGGATCATTCATTCTGGAGCTATTTTGAGTGACTTGGGGCCTGGGAACACAGATTTAGGTTACCCCAAATTCCACATTCTAATGTGAAAGCAGTTTCAGGGTTTTTTTTTTTTTTTTAGAGAGAGTTTTACAGAACAAAGAAAGTCATAAATCAAGGCATCTATAAAATGCATTGGTGGGTACACTAAAGGGGTAGGCATAACATGATGAGAGAAGCTATTTTGTGGACCCAAGATGTTGTCTGACGACATTCTTAGCTCTTGGATTGGTAGAAATTTGTGTTCCTCTATATTGGTAGCTTCTAAGAGGTTTTTATTTATTATCATGCAGTGTTAGTTTAGATTCACAGTGGGGGCAAGGAATGGCTGTTTGAGAAAGTTAAAACTAACCCAAGATAAAGTGATTAGCCTCTGAACCCACAAAATTCCAATCTCTCCACAGTGCTGATTGATCCATTCAGTTTCTGCAGGCACAGACTTCTTCCAGGACCTTTTTGTTCACAGCCAGACATAACTTCCTTTTGGGAATTTTCGCTCACAGTTCCAAAATGTATTTTTTTTTTAAATTTCCGATTTTATCTTTCTTTCTGCGATGATGGTCAACTTTAATTGTCAACTTGATAGACTCTAGAATCTAACACCTTGGAAGGGAATCTCAGTGAGGGGATGCCTAGGTCAGGTTAGCCTGTAGGCAGGTCTGTGAGGAACTTCCTGAATTGGAGTAATTGCAGTGGCAAGATCCATCTTGAAAATAGGTGGCACCATTCAATGGGCTAGGGACCTGGGCTGAGGGAAAAGGGAAAAGGGAAAAGGGAAAAGGGACTGGGCTCCAGGATTCCTCCCTCTCTGCTTTTTAACTGTGGATGCCACGTTTCCCCTGATATGATAGAGTATAGTTGAAATATGTTATTCATGTTATTCCTTTATTTGCTATGAAAGGGCTTACATCTTTTAAGATTTTATTTTAATTACCTGTGTATGTATTTTTGTGTGGCGATGTGCATGTGAGTGCAGGTGCCAGTGGATGCCAGAAGAGGGCGCTGTGTGTGCTTATGTGCACGAGTGCAGGTGCTCAGAGTCTAGAGGCACCTGAATTCCTGGAGCTAGAGTTATGGATGGCGAGTTGCCTGATGTGGGTTCTCTGAATAAAACTTGAGTCCTCTGAAATAGCAGTATGTGCTTTTAACAGTATGTGAGCCATCTCCTCCTGCCCCTCATTCTCACTTTTTATACATATCTACTTAATTGTTCTGACCCCATTTATTGAATCCTTCTTTGAATACTATTTGAAAATGTTATCCTTATTATATCCTAAACTTTCTTGAGTATCTAAGCATTTGTTGATCTTGCCACCATTCTGAATGGAATAATTGAAAATTTAGCCCCTGGCTTCCTCTCTTTGTGGTACACACAAAGGCTGCGATAAACATCTTTATAAATAAATTTTTTCACACCCTCTCATTTGTTAGGCTGAACTTGGATAGATGGAACTGCAAGATCAAAGCAAGAGGGTCCCTAGTGGTTGTTTTTTTTTTGTGGGGGTGGGGAGCATTTGAGATGGAGGTTTCTCTGCATAGCCCTGGCTTAGAACTCACTCTGTAGACCAGGCTAGCCTTGAACTCAGAGATCCACCTGCCTCTGCCTCCTGAATGCTGGGATTAAAGGTGTGCGCCACTACCCTGGCCCCAGATGTGTTTCTATTGCATATCATCAAACATACCCAAGAGCAGAGAGAACAGCCCAAGCCCTTGATAGTCACAATCGAATCCAGGGTCCCTCATCAACTCCTGGCCCCTCTGTCTCTGTTTCTGCCTTCTCCTGTTCCCCCCATCTTTTCTCTCCTCTTCCTTTCTTTAGTCTCCTCCTTTCATCTCCCCTTTCCTTTCTTCCCCCAATTCTCCTCTTCCTTTTCAGCTTCCTCTTTCTCCTCCTCCTGGATATCCCTTGTTCCCTTCTCCTTATCTCCTCCTCTTCAGAGATTGCTATTCCCATCTTCTCTTCCTTTTTGGTATCCCTTCCTTCCCCCTCTCCCTGTGTCTCCTCCTCTGCTTCCTTTTCCCCTCTTTCTTCCCTCCCCTCTTAGCTCCTACTTATACAATTTTTAAATTACGTTTATTTATTTACTCGTGTATTGATTTGTTTTCCGGTGTGGGTGTGCGAGGGCCCCAGTGCTCACCTGGAGTTCAGAGGACAACTTTCTATTCCCTTTAAGATTAAGCTTCCGGATGGAATTCGGAAAGCAATTATTTCCCTTTTCTGAACTGCCCATTTCATGTTGGAGCACAGGGATGAGGTCAGGCTGCCTTGGCTGATTTCGGATTTATTTCTCAAGCCTGAGCTGGTGTGGGGCTTTTGAAAATAGTCTTTTCAAAGGCGCGGACTTATTTTGGCAAGAGAGCCAGCTTGTTAAAACAAAATAAGAGAGTTGGCCATTTTAAGCGAATAAATTACTTCTCATTGATAATGGGATATTCACGCAGCCTGCAGTGGAGAACAATGGTCTTCATAGGCAGGCCTTTCAGCAGGGCCTCAGGAGGCAGAATGGACTGGAGAGAACTGGACCCAGGATGAAGGGCTGGTGTGAAGGAGTTCAGAGATCCCCTGAGGGAGATACTTCTGGGGTTTGTTCAAGATGCAATGTGCCCCTCTCCAGTTGTATCTCCTTGCCTTCCACACTGTACCCCAGAGTTGCACTAAACTCCACCACGTGACTGCCTTTTATAGGCAGCAGGTTCAGGGCCACCCTTAGAGACCCTCAGAAAAACCCTATTGCTAAGCCACCCCTGGGGGATTCTAGGCAAGTGGTCTACTGGTTAGCTACACCCCTAGGCCTCCTTGGTGTACGAAGCTGAGTCTCACTTTATAGCCCAGGCTACCCTGAAACTCCCGGCAATTCTCCTGTTCCAGCTTCCTGGTTATTGGAATCACAGGTCTACAACACTACCAGAGACTGCTATTTTGTACAACAAATTAGAAATGTGTTTGGAGGCATGTTGGTATATGTCTTTGCTCATGAAAATAGAAAGAAGACAATATAGCTATATGATAACAGCAGAAAATCACCCAAGAGAAAGGAAGGCAGTTCTGGATTAGACACTGGTTCTTACATCCTGTACTTTGTCATTCTACCTTGAGGCTTGGGGCTTTGAATTATTGACAGCTCTTGTTTTGTTTGTTTGACTTGGTCTTATGCCATAGCCCTGAACTCACTGCATACCATAGGTTGATCTCACCTCATGACAATTCTCTTGCCTTGGTAGGCCAATGATTTCACAAACATTCACTTTTGGAATTGCAAACAAACAAACAAATCCAAACCTAAGAACAACCTTATTTCATGGGCTAGACTGTCCAGGTTTTCTGCTGGCTATGGACAGCTAGACATCTTTGAAGCCCTTTCCTTAATGTGCTCATGGTCTCTTTAATTAAAAAAAAAAGTAAAATTAAAGGTGTGTGTGTGTGTGTGTGTGTGTGTGTGTGTGCGTGACATAGCAACTTGTGGAGGTCAGAGGACAACTTATGGGCATCAGTTCTGTCCTCCTCCATGTGGGTCCCAGGAATTGAGTTTATCCGGCTTGGTGGTACATGTCTTTACCCACTGAGCCATCCTGCCAATTCCTCTTGTGACACCATGATCTAACCTGCTACTAAAGAAAGGGAGTAGTGTCAAAGTTCATGTGTGACCCTCGCTGCCCTCTTCTATTGGAGTCAGTGACACTGACAATTGCCTTGGTCAAAGAACCCAGCCTGCCTCTGTCATATTACCCATGGCTCAGGCTGTCCCTGGCCAGCGGCTCGAGGCTTGAGGTAGAGCTGGGTGTTTTGAGACCTGCATGCTCTACATTTCTCCCGCAGCACTGGCTCAGGTGGGGATGTTTGGGAGCCACAGATGGGAAGGCCTTCTTTTCTCTATCTTTTGAAAAGGTAGCATTTCTCTGGGGATGCAAGGATGCTGGCTCAGTAGTTACTAATACTGAGATGAGAAGCATGTACTGTTGTGTGCATGTGTTTATGTGCGTGCCTGTGTATGAAACACGATCTGGCTATAGAGCCTAGGCTGGCCTAAAACTCACTATCTCCTGCCTTCGCCTCCTGCTGCTTATACCAGGATAGCTGCCCATGGACATTAGGAATTCTCCTGTCTCTGCCTCCCATGTCTCTATAGGGCTACTGGGATAACAGAGACCCACCGCTTTAGGTGGGCCTTGGGGGTTTGAACTCAGATCCTTACCCTTGTGTGGCAAGCATTTTGCCCAGTGAGCATCTCCTCAGTTCCTGGCATTTTTAAAAATAGTGTTGGGATTAGAACTCAGTGCTCCATATATTCCAGACCATCCACCCTTGTGCCCCTGATATACATGCTCTGCAATATGCTCCATATATTACAAGCTTTGCCTAAAGTCCCTCTCCCTCTTTCAGTTCAGTGGCCACTGGTTTATTTCTGGATAATCGATGCTGTTCTTCTGGCTTTCATAACCACACTAAATCCACCAGACAGTTTCATTTGTGAAGAGGCCAGTTATTTTCTGATAGTTAAGATATTAACTTTCTAAGTTCAGGAATGAGATGATTTAATGAGAAATTAACCACGTCGATTAGGACCCTGATGTTTGCAGATAAATTCCACTCCATTTGCTCCTCGTGGGCCCTCCGATATTGTCTTCTGAGCCAAATGATGCTGTTAATATTCTTCGTCCTCAGCAATTGGCCTAATTTTCCCTGAGCAGGTGTGCGTTGCCAAGTGAGGAATAGCGGCCTGTGAAACAGCACCTGGCTGCACTCTGAAAGGTTGGTCAGGGGCTTGAGGGCTCAAGGGGGGTGGGAATCTGAGGCAGACAGAGATGGATCATTATTTTGGATGAGGTATTCATTAGAAGAGTTATTAATGGCATGGGCAGATAGACAGATGGGCAGATAGAAAGGCAGACAGATGACAACAGAATGATGGGTGACCTATAGAGTTAAGGCCCATGAGGCAGAGAGCGTGGTCCCTTCTTATGAGTCTCAGAGAAAAAGGATGGAGGTTTCACCACAAAGGCCTGCTGCCAGTCTTCCCCTCAACCCTGGGCTTCAGGGAGAGGGATTCCAGGCAGGATATTGGGGAGGAGAGGCCCACCTGGCTGAGGTGTGTAACTTTCATATAGGTAGCCTTCTGATGTCCTGGAGGTTAGCAGCTTTGGAACATTCTCAGGGGAAATGAGAGGTATCCTTGTAGTCTCCTGAATCCTGGTACCTTGTTAGTCTGGTAGTTAGAGATGCTCAGACAGTCTTTCTGTAGGGAACTTTCTATTTCCTGTACAGAAGAAAGGGATAATTGTAGCTGTGGTTGGCCCCAACAGTAGTCTGGACTGCATTAGAACACACCTCGGGTACCATGAAGGTGGTCCATTTCCCCTTAGAACAATTGTCCAGACCTCGTGCACTGGCATGAGGTCCTCAGAGCTGCATCCTCTCTCTCCTTCCCTTCCTCTTCCTTCTCCTCCTCCTTTTCCTCCTCTTCTTCCTGTTCTTCCTCTTCCTCCTCCTTCTTCCATATGACTTTTTCCCTTACTGAGTGTTCAGATGCTGCAGTGGTGGCCATGGTGTTTCCTGGGCACCTTTGTGGGGTTATGCCAGCTGTGGAATGCCTTTGGAGCCTGGCTCTTAACAAGACAGATTCTGCCATCCAGCCTCAACAAGCCAGTTAAACCAGTAGTAATGTAAATCAGAGAAGGAAAGTTTATTCAATACGGCCACACTGAAAGTGAGACAAAGGTATCCTGTGCTCCCCTGCCCCCCAAAACTCCATCATCGGTGTCTTGACAGGAGGTTTAAGTTTAAAAAGAAGGCAAGAGCCAGACATGGGGCCACATAACTTTAGTTCCAGCACTTGGGAGTTAAAGGCAGGTGGATCTCTGTAAACTCCGGGCCAGCCTGGTTTACATAGGAAGTTGCAGGCCAGCCAGGGCTACCAAACTGTCAAGCTGTAGTCCTGCCCATCACTGACCCATCATTGTCACAGCTCCAGTCTTTCCTGCTAGCTGGTTTGACAAGTTGTTAGAATGGTGTGAAATGTCTTCCTGGGAGACAACCCATTCCTTCCCTTGGCTGGCTCCAGGCTCCAACTTTTTCTTTCTCCCAGTGTGAGGCTCCTGGGGAGATTCTAATTTCTTAGATCTATTGTGTTAATCTTCTGGTAGACAAAGGGAGGGACACGGGTGCCTGGATGGTTACTCTTCATTGTTCATAACTTCCCGCTGGTCAATTAAGAGCTACATTTTCCTCCACTCCACCCCTTACAGCAGTTACAGGTTCTCAACCTGAGGGTCTTCACCTCTTTAATGAACCTTAATCTCCAAAAATATTTACATTATCGTTTGTAACCATAGCAAAATTAGAGTTATGACATAGTAATGAAAATAATTTTATAGTTGGGGGTTACCACAACATGAGGAACTATATTAAAGGGCATTAGGAAGGTTGAGAACTGATGTCTCAGTATCAACTATAAAGCCAGCTGTTCATACTTCTTCTTGCTAAAAGGGGTCACAGATGTTGTTGCCATTCAGGCCTTTAAAACTCAGCATGGTCCCAAGCTAACTCCCTTCCCTTGTAGGGTGTCTGTATTTAGCCTCTCAGTTACCGCAATCACTTCTTTCCCATCAAGTGAATTAGAAGCTGCAATGGAGTCTTCAGATTCCGACTTTCCTAAACCTGGACTCCTGAGCCAGTCCTGGGTACTATCCACTCAGTCTTAGAAGTGTCAACCTACCCCGGGGTCCTCTGCTATAGTACAGTCATGCCTTCAGGTCCATTAGACTCTGTGTCAGCTACATGCTTCTAGTCCCTGCACAGACTTAACCATCCTGATCCTCTTGGTGGAGATTTAGGGCCAAAGACAGCTCCAACAGGAATAACAAGTGTGTATTGGGGATGAGAGCTCAGCAGTTAAGACTGTTTACTGTTCTGCCAGAGGACCTTCTTTTTGATACCCAGCACTCATATCAGGTGGATCTCATTAGGTATCTGCATGCCCACTCCTAGCAAATAAAATATATTGCTTTTAAATGTAAAGAAGCCCACAGTTATGAGAATTGGGACTTTATTTTTAAGCTGTGGTACTTTAAAGTTTGACTGTGTTTTATGATATTAACATGACACCTCAGAGGACAAGGAGTTAAAATGGTGTGTTTGTGTGTCATGGGTGGGGTCATCCAGTTAGTTTTAACTGTCTTCTTTATAGCACCTTGGAATCTTCCAAGAAAGGAATCTCAATTGTGAAATTACCTCCATCAGATTGCTGTGTGGGCCTGTCTGTGTTGATTGCTGATTGATATAGGAAGCTCAGCCCATTGTGGGTCGCTCCATTCCTTAGGCTGGTGGTCTTGAGTTGTGTAAGGAAGATAACCAAGCAAGAGCCTGTGGGTCAGAGAGTCAGCAAGCAAGCAGCAGGTCTCCATAGTCTTTGTCACAAGTTCTTGCATGAATTCCTGTCCTGACCTCCTTGAGTGATGGACTGTGACATGGACGCCTAAGCCAAATAAGTCCTTTCCTCCCCTACGTTGCTTTTGGCCAGAGTATTTCATCACAGCAACAGAAAGAAAACTCGAACATTCAGTGACCACCCCATACACCAATTAAAGAGATAAGTGGTGGTGACAAGCAGAGAGAGGAGATTTAATCAGTGCACAGAGGGGAAAGGTAAAAGACAAAGAAGTCCAGTGACCTCACGTTCATCTTTGGGGCACTGACCTGAGACTAGGAGCAAGCGGGATAGGTAGGCATAATTAAGCAGTCACATAATTTGCCAGTTATTGTCTCTTCTTTGGTCCTCTAAGCTTTTCCAAAGAAATCGTTATAGCTTTGAGGGACAAGCTAGTTTAGGGGAGAGGATTGTTTCCTCTCCCAAGGTAACCTGAGCATAACATCTTCAGCTGGGAGGGGTCCCATTAACGTCTGTTATTCCCAGAATCCAAGATGATGACTCCAGGTTTAAGATGAGATGGATCCCAGCATGTTCATCTTTGAAGGAAGGTGAGTTAGGTTATGTAGACAGGCACCTTTCCAATGGCTGACATGCTGATGCCGAGTCAAACAGGATTCTAAACCAAAGTCAAGAGAAACAAACACAGCATGAAGGCAGAGAGGCCAGGCTCACACTCGAGGATCTCTGTCACTAAGCTCTACTTGGGTGTCCCAAAGCGTCTGGACCTTTTACTGCTTCATGGCCAGAGACCGTGCATTTCAAAAGCAAATTAAGTTGCAGCATTAAAAACATGGCAGAGAGTAAGCCGGTGTCACAGGTCATGCAGAGTAAGCATTTCCGTCTTAGGTAATGGTAAGACACTCAGTTAAAAAGCTGGGGGGCACTTCTAAGGATTTAAACACCATTGGGCTAGGAGGATAGCTTAGTCAGTGTGCTTGCTGTGTAAACATTTAGATCAGAGTTTCCTCAGAGTCAATGTTTTAAAAGAAATACCCAATGTAGTAGCATGTGTGCATGTGGGTCTCTATGATTCAGTTGTCTGCCAGTCAACCTGTCCTAATCAAGGACCCCAAGGGATAAGTCCTGTCTCAAAACCCAAGGTGTGTTATACTTGAGGAATTAACCCATACTCTCTCACACTTAAAGAACCAGAAATGCTGGTACACAATTGTAATCCCAGCACTTAGAAAAGCTGAGGCAGGAGGATCAGGAATTCCGTGCCACACTGGTCTACGCCATAAACTTAAAATCAGCTCTGAGCTATCTAGGGAGACTCCCATCTCAAAATCTACCCTCGAAAATATTAGAAGCGGTGTGTGTGTGTGTGTGTGTGTGTGTGTGTGTGTGTGTGAAATGGTTTGACAGTTCAGGACACTTGTTACTCATATAGAGGACTGGGGTTCAATTCCTGGCATCCACAGGTGGTTCATAACTACCTATAATTCCAGTTCCAAGGACTCTCATTCCCTCTTCTGACTTCCATAGACACTAAGCATGCACGAGGCAATGGTGCACATATATACATACATGCAGGCAAAACCCTCACACATGAAATAAAATAAACAAAGCTTCAAAAGTCCCCTAGAAAAGAGGTAACCAGACAAAATCTTTATCTCCCAAGCCAATGAGGCTGAAGTGAGTTCAGCATTTCAGGTACATTAGAGCTGATGGAACTCTAGCAAAACAACATGGAAGCCCACCACCAGGACCAGAAACAGGCTGAATGCCCCTGGCTGGCATTCAGGATGGAAAGGAGGTGGGGGAAATGAGATTTAAATATTTAAATATGTATGAGATGAGATGGGCTAGCAGAAGAGGGTGTCTACACAAAATGGCACGAGACTAAATCCCCAGAGCTGAGTGATATGGACAGATGGTGAGTGGGGTGGGTGAAAGACTGGGGTTTTAGGGGGCAGGCGTCCTGAAAGTTCTCCATCTGCCGTGGACCCTCACTTCTTGATGGTCTGCAGGGTGTCTTACTCCTCAATGTCCAACACCAGCCCCGAATAAGTTTCTCTTTTATGTTCCCAGAGTCCTCTAGGAATAGAGGCTCAGGTCTGAGCCTAGAGCATCCTTTGTCAGTACCAAGCCCCGAGGCTGTGGAGACCCTACACAAGCAATCCTAGCTCAGGTCACCACACTTCTAAGTCTATTTCTTCCATCCGTGTAGACAGTGACTTAGATGCGCTGTGCCTTGATACAGTCTCTTTATTCTGCCTCATTGACCTTAAGATCCCAAAGGTTCAAGTGTGACTCCCAGCTGAGGCAGGATGAGAAGAGGAAAAATGTCAACAATAACAACAACAACAACAACAAAGCAAAGGAGTGGGGCTGGGAAGGACCAGAAATAGAGAATAAAAAGGAAACTCTCACTTGGGAATCTGGCTGGGAGTGGAAGACTTCAGCACAATTGAAAAAAATCCAAGCCTCCAGGGACAGGAGAGAGGCGTCATTGGTTAAGAGCAGGCACTGCATTTGTAGACATCCTGTGTTGAATTCTTGGCACTCATGTTGGACTTCTTGTACCACCTGGTCTGGCTCCAGAGGACCTCTGTTTGTGGGCACTCACCTGAAGTACCCTTCACATACACTTAAAAGTACAATGAATTTTTTTTTGTATTTTTTAAAATGTTTTTTTTTAATTTGTTGGATATTTTCTTTATTTACATTTCAAATGTTATCCCCTTTCCTGGTCTCTCCCCTCCATAACCTCCTTATCCCATACCCCCTCCCCCCTGCTTCTGTGAGGGTGCTTCTCCACCCACCCACCCAGCCCTAGCATTCCCCTGGGGCATTAGACCCCCTCAGGCCCAAGGGACACTCTTCCCACTGATGTCCAACAAGGCCATCCTCTGCCACCTATGTGGCTAGAGCCGTGGGTCTCTCCATGTGTACTCTTTGGTTGGTGGTCCAGTTCCCGGGAGCTCTAGGGGACCTGGCCAGTTGACACTGTTGCTCCCCCCATGGGGCTGCAAACCCGCTCAGCTCCCTTCAGTTTCTTCTCCAACTGCTCTATCAGGTACCCTGTGCTCAGTCCAATGTTGGCTGCGAGCATCCGAGCATCCTTTTCTGTATTTGTCAGGCACTGGCACAGCCTCTCAGGAGACAGCCATAGCAGGCTCCTGTCAGCAAGCGCTTTCCAGCATCCATAACAACATCCAGGTTTGGTGACTGCATATGGGATTGATCTCTAGGTGGGGCAGTCTCTGCATGGCCTTTCCTTCAGTCTCTGCTCCACACTTTGTCTCCATATTTCCTTCTGTGAGTATTTTGTTCCCCTTTCTAAGAAGTACTGAAGCACACACTTTGGTCTACCTTCTTCTTGAGCATCATGTGGTCTGTGAATTGTGTCTTGGGTATTCCAAGCTTTTGGGCTACTATTCACTTACCAGTGAGTACATAGTATGTGTGTTCTTTTGGGACTGGGTTGCAGAACTCAGGATGTTTTCAAGTTCCATCCATTTGCCTAAGAATATCATGAAACCATTGTAATGAAATGAATCTTAAGAAAAAAAAAACATTACAACTGCCTACGACCCAGTGCTTGTCTTGCCCAAAGTCATCTCAAGCAACAATGTTTTAAACAATGGCCATATTTACTAATAGAAAGTTAACTGTCTATTGTTGTGACAAAAAACATGGCCAATAGCAATGCTGAGAGGAAAGGGTTACAGTTGTAGTACATCATGAAGAGATTTCAGTGACAGGAACTCAAGGCAGAAGCCTGGAGCTTGGAATGGAAGCAGAGGTCTATCGAGGAATGTTGCTCAATGGCTTGCTACCTATGGTTTATAGCATGCCAACCTGCTTGCCCAAGAGTGGTACCACCCACAGTAGGCTGTGCCCTCCCATAATCGTTAACCAAGAAGACGCCCCTCACAAACTTGCCTACATGTTAGCCTTAGGGAAACATGTTCTCAATGGAAGCATACCCTTCCCAGATGAGCCTGATTTGTGACCACAAATTGGGCTTACATAGGACCACAGCATGTGTGGAAGCTTTGAATATGTTAACACTTCCTTTCCACTCTACACCTAAACAGTGCACCGTTCAAAACCTTAAATTTTCATTTACAGAGGGAGATTTCTTTAAGACTTAGTCTTTAAATCTTGCAGTAAATGACATGCTTTTGGTAAAATAACTTAGAAAGTTACAAAATCATATGTGTGTGTTCAAGCAGAGGACAGAAATCAATTTCAAGCGTCTTATTTAATATCTCTCTATTTTTTTTTGAGTTGATCAGTATTTCTAAGCTGCCTAGTCTGTGAGCTTTGGGTATTTGCCCATCTTTGTCTCCCAGTGCTTGAGGTGCATCACTATGCCTAGCTTTTATGTTGGTTAAGGGGGCCCAAACTCAGGATGTCACGCTTGCTTAGCAAGCCCTTTACCCACTGAGCCATCTCCCCAGTCCCTATACATACCACTTAGCGATGCTAACGTGTGACTCTGCCTCCAGAGAACTCTACATCCATATGCTCAGTGTGTACTCTCCTATTTCTAATTGTTCCCATCTCTGAATTCCTTTGCTTCAGTCAAAAGTGTATACGCTCCCTTCTATTCATAAACTCACTAGCTTCATGTCACTCTGACTCATTGTGCTGGCTAGTTTCAACTCTCAACCAGACACAAGTCTAAAATCACCTGGAACGAGAGTCTTAGTGGGTACTTATCTAGATGAGGTTAACCTGTGGGCATGTCTGTGGGGTTTTGCTCTGATTGTTAATGGATACAGGGAGACCTCCCTTGAGCGTGGGCAATATCACTTTATGGGCTGGGCCCTGAACTGTATGAGTCAGGAGACAACTAAATGAGAGCAACCTGGAAAAGATTCATTCCCTTTTTCTCTTTTCCACTAACTGTGGGTGTGGTGGGACCAGTTGTCTCAAACTCTTGGCACTGTGCCTTCTCTTTGATGGTGGACCTTGTCTTGGAACATCACCCTTTCTTCTCTATGTTCCTTTCCCTCAGGGTGTTTTATCACAACAAAATAAGCAAAGTCGAAAACTTACCCTGACATTCTGGACTTATCTGAATGGAGGTTCCTAAAGGAGAAGAAACTCCTAAGGCCACTCATGGACTAGATTGTGTCTTCCCACTACTCCTGACATAACACTTTTCCTGTAGAGTGTGCCTCCATCCTGAGGAATTCTACAACGTTTTGAATTGTTCTATTTGCTATTCTTGCCAATGGACATCTGGTCAACTTCATTTTCCTCCATCTAGAATATTAGATTTTGGAAGCCTGGAAGGGTTTATTCACTGAACATGTCTCCTAATGTTGTATCTGATAGATAGTAAGTAAACAACAGCTGTTTGTGGAATGAATATCTCTGTTAATCATCTCCAAATGTTCTTTTTTTTCTTTTTTGACCTTTCTTTGAGAAAGTAGAAACCCTTCCAAACTTTCTTCTTTTTTAACATTTATTTTCTTAAACATATGTGTACATTTATGTGTATATGTGTAGGTATGTGTATGTGAGTGAAGTGTCTGCAGAGGCCAGAAGAGGGTGATGGATATCCCCTGAAGTTATATGAGGTTGTTAGCTACCTAACATGGGCAGTGAGACCCAAACTTAGATTCTCTATAAAGACAGTACATACTCTTAATCAGTGAGGCATCTCTCCTGACCCACAAATCATCCCTGCCTTTCTGTTTCCTCTGAATAACAACTTGTACATCTGTATCTTGCATTTTCTGGGTCCTACTTATCTCATAGAGGAACCGGATGTAATTTTGCAATTTTTCAATGATGTGTATCCACAAAATACATTATTCCAATCCCTCATTTCACTCAGGGAAAACCTACATTTAGGGTTGAGGAGATTGGATTAGTTGATAAAATGCTTGCCAGGCAGGCATGAGAACAAGAGTTCAGATCCCTGAGCCCAACATAAAATTCCGGGTCCATGGCATCTGTAATCTCACCTATGGATGGAGACAGAGGCAAGTGAATCCAGGTCAATCACTGTCAAGCCTGTCTAGCCAAGACACTGAGCCCCAGGTTTGGTGAGAGACCCTGTCTGACAAAACCAAAGGGGGATGCAACTAAAGAAAATATCTGACATTGACTTTTGGCACACACACACACACACACACACACACACACACACACACACACACGTGTATTCTCATTCATACATATACACCCACACCACACACATGCACACAAGAACATATAAACAACCACTTCAACACTACATACATGAAACCTCACATTCTCCCTAAGGATTCAGAAAATGAGTAGATTTTTTTTTTTTTTTTTTTTTTTTTTTTTTTTTTTTTTTTTTTTTTACATCCCACGGGAATCAAGCCAGGAAATTGGTTGTTCTTCCCTACTAACTTGAAGTCGCACATTGGTGCTGTAAATGGCATCTGATTTCCTCAGACTCAGGGAGTTTGCAGTAGCCTTCCTGATGGCTGCTGTCTGACCCTCCTCTGAGCCTGTCTTCCCTGTGATAGGTGGACCTTTGTCCTTGTCTCTGCCTCAGCTGGCTACATCTTTACAAAGACCTCCTTGATTTGAGGCAGGATTTTGCCAGGATGCTGAATCTGGATATAATAGGTCTCAGTGCTGGCCATGGGTCATTTTAAAATATTTTCTTAGCATACATGAATTATACACACCAGTAGATCTCATTGAGACAGCTCCACACACGTGTCTAATGCATTTGGTCCTGTTTACTCCACATTACCCTTTTCATCCTGCTCTGACTGCTTCCTCTTACCAATACCTTCCTAATACCTTCTTGTAATGTGTGATCCAGTGAGTTTCATAAAAGTTGCTCATAGAGCAATGGTTGGATGGGGTTGTTTACTAGAACACAGGCGTTGTAACTGGTTATATTCTCTCCCTCCTCCAGCAACTATTAGCTGTCTATAAATCCCTAAAAGAGCAGAACCTTATGATTGCTCTAACTGCTGTAAGCTATCTATAAATCTTCAGAGAGGGGTGGTGCTCTTTAAGCTCCTCCTTTAAGTCACCATTGATTCTCAATAAATCCTCAGAAAGAGGAGGCACCTCATAAACACCCCCCCCTCCAAAAACAAGATAAATTTAAGGGAAAAAAGAATTATTGCAAAACAAGAAGTTGGTCTCTTTGGCTGTACAGCAAGATACTTTTTATCCAAGGTCCTTTGGGCTCAAGACTGTGAACATTGCTCTAAAGATGGATGGAGAGAAGAGGACTTATGGGACATATAGGGAGGGGGGAACTGGGGAAGGGGAAAGCTTTTGGATTGTAAACAAAGAATATAGAAAATAATATATTATTATTATATTATATAATAATATATATTTATTATAATATATATATATATAAAAAAGAAGAGAAGCCCAGCTAGATTCCTATGGGAAGGCAGACTTGACTTCAGGACAATTCCACAGACGGGGATTGTATTCCTTCTCCCAGGAAATGCGTCTTTGCATGGCTCCTTTCATATTCCATGAGCCAGTGGGACAGCATGGTATTGAAACTGGAATTGAGTGGGTGTTGCCTGACACTTCAAGGATCCAATGAGCAGAGACAAGAAGTGAAAACTGTAAGATGAACTTTATTCAGAGATCCAGGAACCTGAAAAGACAGAGGATTACCACCCTGAAAGACCTGTGATCCATCTCATCGATAGCAGTTTATATAGGGAGTGGATTCAGAGGTAGTTTTTCATGATCATGTCTGCTGATAACACCCTGGTAAAAGTGACTTAAGAGGAAAGTGGTTTATTCTAGCTCACAATGCCAGGTTACAGTCCATCATGGTGGGGAAGTCAATGCAGGATCTTAAAACAGCTTGTCACACTCACAATGACAAGCAGAGAGAGAGAGAGAGAAAGAGAGAGAGAGAGAGAGAGAGAGAGAGAGAGAGAGAGAGAGAGAGAGAGAGAGATGAGTGTATGAATGCTTTCCCACACAGCCGGCTTTCTCTACTCTTACATAGAGTCCAGGATCCAAAACCAGGGGATGATGCTGCCCACTTTCAGGCTGGGTCTTCTCATATCAGTTAACAATCAGGAGAATCTTCTATTGACGTGAGTCTTGGCCAACTTGATCTAGACAATCCCATGCTGAGAATCTGTGCCCAGGTGATTCTAGATTGCATCAAGTTGACAATTAACACAATATCAGCAAGTCATTCCAAAGTTTAGTCTTTGGCCTGTGGTCTTATCTGATCATCTTGCTCTGGGATTCGTGTTTTCTGGGGAGGGATGCTTTTTCCTTGCTATCCCCTCTCTGTGTGTAACAGGGACTTGGCAAATACCAAGGCTACTGAGTCTTGCATTTCCCTTGAAACTGAATAGATTAAAAGTGACTAGCAGACTCTGTCCCTTGCTTGGCCCGGGTGACAGAGATGATGCGGGTGGGCATCAGTGAGCTGATCCCTAAGAGCATGAGCACATGAAAGTTGGCCCCATGCCTTGCCTGCTGTGGCATTGAATGAGCTTGCTGGGGTAGTACTGGAGAACTGGCCCTGGTGGTGTGGATGTAAGAGACCTGACAGGATGATCATCTCAGCTACTACCCAGGTCCAGATCCAGGGCTTTGAGTTGGTCCACTATAGCAACTACCTCATCTATGAACTGCTGGAGAGCTTGAAGGGGCCAGATTATGCAGGATCTCTATGACACAGGGCAACAACGGGATATCGTAGAGGAGTCCAGGTGAGGATTCAGTATTGATAATGTAGCAGAAGCCAGAGGCCTCAAACCACACCAATGACTAATTGCAGTGAACATTTGTAAGTAAAGCTCGTTGGACAAAAGTGTATACCATGACCCACTGAAGAAGCTTCTGTGACAATAATTTTTTAAAATTAATTTATCGTTTTAGTTTTAATTTTCATTTATGGGGAGGTTTCAAGGGTGGAAGGCAGATATGGAGGGACAGGGAAATGAGTGGGATTAGGGTGCATTCACAAATGCACAAAGAATCAATACAAAGTTTTTTCAGTGGTAAAATGGTTAGCAGTGTATATGTGCTGGGCTCCTTACAGTGTCCACATGCAGATTCCTTTCTACAACACAAAGTACAAATGTGTTCTTAGTGATACAGCATAAACATAAAGTGCCCCATCTTTTTCTGTGATGGTTACTTCTAACTATCAACTTGATACTACCTAGAAACATCTGGGCAATCTGGCAAGAGAGTCTCATGAAAGATTGCCTACATAGGGTTGGACTGTGGGAGTAGGTCCGTGGGGCATTGTCTTGGTAGTTAACTGATATGTGAAGAAGTGACCACTGTGGGCAGTGTCATTCCCTAGGTTTGGGTCCTGAGCTGTGTAAAGGTAGAGATGGCGTTAAGAATAAGAAGACAGAATTTTGACTGTGGATGTGATGCTACTGGTGCTTCAAGGTCCTGCTGCTGTGACCTCCTTGCAGTCATGGGCTATTGCCCAGAATTGTAAGCTAAAACAAACCTTGTCTCCTCTAAATTGCTTTTTGGAGGGTATTTTTTTTTTATGACAGCCACAGAAATGAAGCAAGAACAGTCCCCTACTGCCATCATAGGCATTGCTTCTGCAGCTTATGAAGGTGTCCTGGAGCCCAATTATGCATACAAGACTAGAAGGGGAAAGGAATCAGGCAAACAGATGCAAGCAAAGCATGTTTACCTAACTCTGAGACACAAGCAACCCCAACCCCTTACAACACATGCACATGAACATGCACACACATATGTGCACATATACATACACATACATGCATACATACACGTACATGCAGGCTTACTTACCGCCACAACCAAAGAGAAAAAAACTACCACTAAAGAGTACATGCTCGTGGCTTATTCCCAAATGCTGGAGCTATGATCCCCACTTGGCATGGATGGAAAAGCAGAGGCAGAGCCCACTGGTGCTGTGAGCCAGACACAAAGGGGTCCTGTCTGCTCCAGTGTCTCTGCTGGTTTTATGAGATCATTCCATACCATGTTCTGCTAATAGGAATAAAAAGAGGCACACATTACCTGTCTCTTCCAGTCTGGCTTGCTTTATCCTGCAAAGATTGGATTTCTAGGAGCTCTGAGATGGAGTGGTAGCTTTGAATTCTCTTTTCTTCCCCATTTCTCGGCTCCTTTGAAACAAAGTGAAGTTGTTGGATACTCCCATAGGTACATGTGTACGATGCACACGACATATACAAGATATACAAGCACAGAGACGCAATGGACACTCACCACACTTTTGTCAGTTAGGAGCCAGAAACAACTATTTTATGCAGTTGTACCCATAGATTGTCAGTGCCTGCATCCTGACAGTCTGCCTCACAAGCCAGGTCTAGTCAACAGTCTAATTAAACATGCCATTAACAGTGACAAACAGAAAAGTGAGATTTCTAAATAAAATGGCCTTACTGGGAAGAGGTTTTGAAGAGATCCAATGAATCTGCAGGTTCATCTTTAAAGTTGTGACATGAGGTTTAGATTTGAATGAAGGGCAGGGTGTATGCATATGGCAAGGTGACATCCAAGCTACTGCTGACCTCTCATTTTCCAGGTTTTAGTCTCTCTTGCAATGTGGTCTGATTGGTAGTCAGAAATGCCTGGCACCAGTGTCCCAGTCTTTTCTTTCCCCAGCATGAGACTCTTGGAGAAAGTCCATTATTCCAATAATCTGGTTGCCCAAAGAAGAGGTACAGTGTTTCTTTAGAATACGCCTCTCCTGCCAAGATGATTATAGTATCCAAAAAGGACAGCATTGACCTACTGACCTCTGGCCACAGAACCATTCCTCACCAGGGTACTCTTGTCAGATCAGTGTAAGGATCCAGGCTGAAGTTCATAGTGATATCTGGGGCATGGAGAGAGTCTACGGGAACACTGTGGGGCTCTGTAACAGACAGAATCATAAATATGAAATGTACCCCCAGATGGCGATGCTATTCGGGGATGTTCTGGAAACTTTAGGAAGTAAGACCTAGTTAGGAGATGTAGGTCATTGGGGGCAGGGAGTCGGGCCTGGGATCCTAGTGGGTATACTAGGGTTCTGCTTCCAGGTTAGCTGAGAAGTGACAAGCTCTCCTCTGTCACACACTCCCGCCACCATGATTTATTTTTATTTACCTTCATATTTTATTTACTTTTGCCCAAATGCATGAGTCCAAGTGATCATGGATGGAATCCAGTGAAATGGAGAGCTGTTTCTATCTGTTGATCATGCTGATGATAAAACTTACTAATAAGAAAAGTGTACTAGGTACTTTTTTTTTTACTGTTGTGACAAAATATAGGATAAAAGGAAACTTGAGGAAGGCAAGATTTATTTTTGACCACATTTTGATCATATAGTATGTCATGGTGGGAAAGGCGTGGTGGCAGGAGTGTCAGGCAGCTGGTCTTGTTGTATCCAGAGTCAGGAAGCAGAAAGAGATGGGTGTTGGTACTCAGTTCACTGTCTCCTTTCTCATTTGGTCCAGGACCCCAGCCTATGGGATGGTTCCACCCACAGTGTACAGTTATTATTACTTCAATTAAATTGATCTAAACACACTCTGAAGGCAAGCCCAGGGATGTATTTTCTAGGTGGTTTTAGATCAAGTTGACCATATTAACCACCACAGAAGGAAGCTACCATGTTTGGTGCTATCAGAAGCCTCAAAGAGTGTTCGTAATTGAGAATGGTTTGATACCTTGGGGGAAAGTAGACCAGAGAAAGATTCAATGGGCAACTGACTAGCCACAGTGGCTGTCATGAGCCCTGACGTTTATCACATGTTCTTCTGTTCTATGGTCTATTCTATCACCAAGTTAAAAATGCCACTACCAAGGCTGAAAAGAGATTATGGGTATCCCACTGTCCTAGTTAGTTTTAACACAGTTTAGAGTCATTTGGTTAAGATGTCTCAACAGAAGAGTTGCCTAGATCGGATTGGCCTGTGTGGTCACATCTGTGGGATACTGCCTTGATTGCTAATTGATGTAGGAGTGTTTGGCCCACTGTGGGATGACACTATTCCCTAGGTGGTGGTCCTGGAATGTGTACCAAAAAACTAGATAAGCATAATCCAGAGAGTGAGCCAGCAAGCAACGTTCCTTCGTGGCTTCTTCTTCAACTTCCTGTTTGCATTTCTGCTCTAACTTTCCTTAGTGATGATGGACTGTGACCTGAAATTGTAAACTAATTAACCCTTTCCTCTCCTAAACACTTTGGATCTAAGTGTTTTATCACAGTAGCAACAACAACAACAACAACAACAACAAACTAGAATACCCACTTTTCAGATGGGGAGAGTAATGCTGGGATCTGGACCAGGCATCTTAAAAACACTTCAGAACATCATGCCTGTGCACCCTGTCATCTCCAGAGTCTGGAGTCAGGCTGCATGTGGCTCTGACATTCTACAGTGCTCTCTGCTGTGAGCAAGTATTTTCAGGCTATCTGAGAGTGGATAAGAGAACTCGAGGAACTTGGGTGTATTGTGCTGATGGGAATAGACTACAAATGTAGACAAAGAATTTGGGTTTGACTGAAACTTGTTTTTATTCTATCCATGGAAGAAGAAGCTGGAGAAGGGGCAGATTAATAAGGTATGTAAGAGAACACAGGCTTCCTATTCTTTCAAAGTCTTTAATGATGTTCATGGATCCACAGAAGGGAGGGCCGGGAGGAGCTGAGGGAGCCTCATAGCCAACCCAGCTCATTTTACACAGGAGCAAATTGAGACCTCTAGTTTTGGCTGCCAACATAATTAGCTACTAAACCTGGCTAGGAGCCTGAGTCCTTGCTCTCGTTCTCAGACTGGCCTTTCTCTCTTCTGGACCCACATGTGTTTGCAGAAAGCATTCCACATGATAAGCTAGTATTAATAACTGGTAAAAAAAAATACTGGTAATACATAATTCTTATTTTTTAAGGTTTATCTTTAATTAATGTATATGCCTGTGTGTCTATGATTGAGTGTGTATACATGAGTACAGGAGCCCTGGGGGGGGGCAGGGGAAGATGGTGGATGCCCTGGAGCTAGAGCTATAGATGCTGGAAGTTGTATGTGGGTTCTTTGCAAGAACAGCAAGCATTCTTTAACTGTAGAACCATCTTTTTCAGCTCCATAATTATTTTTTATTTCCATTTAATCTTAATTAGTTTTATTTCATGTGTATGGTCCTGTGCTTGCATGTGTATCTGTGTATCCCTTTATGCTTAGTGGAGGCCAAAAGAAAGTATCAGATCTCTTGGAACTGGAATTACACACAGCTGTAAGCTGCCACATGGATACTGGGACTTGAACCCGGGTCCTCCACAGGAACAGCCAGTGCTTTTAACCACTGAGCCATCTCTCCTAGCCTTTTTAGTCCTAATGTATTGAGACTGATGCATTTGCAGTAATTAGTCTGCTAGTTCTCTGTCTAGTGCCCCCTTTAGTATGAGTGAGGAACACATAGAGATGGTGTGTGTATATGTGTGTGTGTGTGTGTGTGTGTATGCACACGCGCATGCCATGCATGCTGGTGTGCATGCCTATACATAGAGGACAGAGAACTTTGGTTGGTGTCCTGCTCTATACCTCTTTCCTCATTCTCTTGAGACTGGATCCCTCCTTGAACTTGCAGATAGACTGGTAGCCAGCAAAGCTCCGCCATTCTCCCATGGTTTTGCCCCCATACAGTGCTGGGACATGCTGCATGTCCTGTGAAATGGGTAAATGGCTTCCTGAAGAGTTAGCCAATTGAGAGACAGGCAGCACTGTGGCCAGCAAAGACATTGTTCAGGAATCTAAGTATGCTACTAGGTTTTAACCTAACATTGTATAACTTCTATACAGTGGGATCATTTGGAAAGAGTGAGGAGTTATCTCGATTAAGTTGGCTGGTGAGAGCATGTTTGCGTGGGATTGTCTTGATTGTTAATTGATGTGGGAAGATACTGCTGGTTGTGGATGACAGCAAGTCCTGGACTGAACCCTGAGCTATGTAAGTCTGAAGAAAGCCTGCTGAGCATAGCCAGTAAACAGGTAACACTGGTGCATTTGTTTCTCTCTGCCCTTGACAATGGACAAGTTCAGATGTTGGACTGCAAAGATGGTTGTTGACCTGGAGCAATGACTCTGAACAATCCCTCTCTGTCTTATATTCTTCTTGGTCAGAGTGTTTTATGACAGTGACAGAAATGAAATAAGATTGGGGGGGGGTGCGCAAAGGCTGGATATGACTTTAGCAAGGAAAGGAAGTTGTCTGCAGAGGAAGCTTAGGATGAAAGAGTACAATCAACCCCAAAACAGCCCTTAGGGATGCCAAGTCCCAATCCCTTGGAATTCCAAATGCTTCCTCAGAAAGGATTCCTTGGTGTGGTTGCCTTAAGGGTCTTGATATAGAGATTGTCTTGGATGAATGATCTGGGTGGTCCCCAAATCAAATACTAGCATGCTTATGGGAGGGGGGTGGCTTTGTGGAAGTAGAAACTGTTGCAGCCACTGCAGACATCCATATGGAAGGTCCTCTGCAGATGAAAGACAATGGCTGGGGAGATGGCTCAGTGGCTGAGAACAGTGTTCCTCTCCAGGACCTAACTCCAAACCCCAGTGCCCACATTAGACAACCCACAGCTGCCTGTAGTCCCAGTTTAAAAAGATCAGTTGTCCCCTTTGGCCTCCTATGGCACCTGCACCCATATACATATTTTCTCCCACCCCACATATTCATAATTTACCTTTTGACATAGCAGTATCACTCCTGGGTATTTGCCCAAAGGCATACAAATCTAAGTTTCTATACTACAGAGAAACCTACACAGGCATGCTAGTTGTTATTCTAGTCACAAGAGTCCAAAACTGACCCAGTTTTTATGAGCTTCTTCTACACATGATAAAGGAAATGTAGGACGGGTACTACAGCAGAGTATTGCACTGCCTTGATGAAGAACTGAGTTATGTATTTTGGGGGAAGCTGACGGCCCAGCCCTCTCACCTCCGAGACCATCTCTGCATTCTCCCAGCACTGGATTCATTGGAGGAGCTCCAAGCCGCTGCAGGTCCAGGCTCCTCCTGATACACAGGATGTACCCCTTGAAACTGTGATCTCAAATTCCTCATGCTTCACAAGGTTGACATGAAAAAAAAAAGAAGGTTCACTCCAGCTAGGACTGCTGGCAGTGGAGGCTCTGCAAGAGAGGCTGTAGGTTCAGGCCAGAGTCAAAAAAAAAAAAAAAAAAAACTAAACAAACAAACAACAAACAACAAACAAACAACACAACACAACACACACACACACACACACTCCAACTGGGAGACTTCCTGCTATGCAAAATGAGCCTTAGTGCTAGGAGAACCAAGTTCTTTTCCAGCCCAGGGAGACAGTGATTAAAGTTCTTAAGAACCTCTTTGACATTCGAGTTGAGCTGCAGCAAAACTGTTTATAGTCAAAAAACAACTGCAGATCAGAGGGAGGAAATAGAAAAGGCAGGATGGTCACCTTCTGTCCTCTGGGATTATTAAACACAGCATGTCGCCAGCAACAGCAGGGGGACTCACACACTTTCCCCTGACCTGGTCCTGTCTACAAAGCTCACTCAGCCCCTCCCCCTCTTACTCCGAAATGGTTTTCTGCTGGGATCCCTGCCTGACCTTGCCAACTGCAGTGCACAGGGAGGGAGACCTACCTTGAGTTTTTCTTTTTCTCTCCCACGCCTCTCTCCTCCTTTCTTTTCCTTGGCCACTTCTCTCTTCCTCATCTCTTTCTTTTCTTGTTTTATTTTATAATTATTTTTGTGTGTGTACATGTGTGTGTGGGTACACACATTTACAGGCCAGACGTCGAGTCTGGCTTCCTTTTCTCATTTCTCCACTTTATCTATTGGTCGATTTCTTACTTTGTCTAGTTATTATCTGTCTATTATTTTGAGGCAGGGTTGTGTATAGCTCAGCCTGGTCTCTACCTGGCTATGTACACTAGGATAGCCTTGAATTTCTTACCCTCCTACCTCCTCCTTCCTTCCGAGGACTGCGATTACAACCCAGCATCACCATGCCTGGTGTATGCAGTGCTGGCGATGGAGCCCCATGGCTTCACGCATGCTGTGCCAGCACTCTGATCCTCATAGCTACACTTTCTTTCTTAACTTGTTTCGTAATGTGTGTTTAGTCATAGCAACAAGAAAGGCAGTGAGTGAGCTTCCTACTGGTACGGCAAGAAGCAACCCATCAGTCAGTCACCCCTGGTTGGAATGCAAGGAAGCAGCCATGTGACCTGTGGCCTCTCTGCTCTTTACTTACAGAAATCCGAGAAGCCTTCCGTGTTCTGGACAGAGATGGGAACGGCTTCATCTCCAAGCAGGAGCTGGGCATGGCCATGCGCTCCTTGGGATACATGCCGAGTGAAGTGGAGCTGGCTATCATCATGCAGCGTTTGGACATGGACGGTGAGACCTGCCTAGCCCTGCCAGGCTGGGCCTCCCACCTCATTCACTGGGTCTGGGATTTATATGAGTCTCACACTCTGCTCCCTGCCTCGGGTTACATGTTACAAATAGAAACTCAAACTTGATCTGGGCTTGCTCAACAGGACTGCGTGAGCTCCAGAAGCCAGCAGGGATGGTTTGGGGACAGTTATGAGAATGCATGAAGCCAGTTGGGTTGGTGGAGCAGCTCAACCCCTCCCCTTTCCTTTCTCTTCTATTTTATTTCATTTCTTTTCCCATTTTCAGGGCTGGAGAGCACAGTGGTTAAGAACCCGTGCCCTTCTTCTGCTCAGACGTGAGCACCCATGTTGGGTGGCTCACAACCATCTATAACACCTACCCCAGGGGGATCTGACATCTCCAACCTCTGTAGAAGATATACTGATGTGGACACATTCACATGTATGTGCACACACATATACAGAAATTTAGAAGTAATATAAATCTGATTTTTTAATTTTCATGCATATGTGGTATGCGTGTAGGTATATGTTAGTTCTGTGTATGGATTTGCATGTGTGTGGAGGCCTCAAGTTGATGTTTAGAATCATCTTTAATGGCTCTTCTATCTCATTCACTTAAGCAAGATCTCTGAATCAAAGCCTGAGTTCCTAATATACCTACTCTAACTAGCCACTTGCAGTGGGAATCCAGTCTCTACCTTCTGAGTCTAGGATTACAGACTGCAACACCCACACATACATTATATAGGTTCTGGGGATTCAAACTCTGGTCATCATGCTTTGGGGCAAGCACTTAACCACTGAGCCACCTCTCTGGCCCCTACATCCCATTTTGAAAGCACCTTGTATGTGTTTGTATGCATGTATATGTGGGTTTACATATGTGGATAAGTGAGCACATCTGAGCATGTGCATGTAGAAGTCAGAGGGTCAGAGGTCAATCTTGAGTCTCATTCTTTAGACTCCACCTACCTTTAATTCTTGAGAAAGGGTCTTTAATAAGGGGCTCATCATTCACCCACTGGCGACCATTCTCTACGGGATCCTCTCATCTTCACTCCTTCTATGCCTGCAGCTTTAATTTTTTAAAAACTTTCATTGTGGTGATCTGCATTCTGGTCCTCTTTGTTGCAAGGCAAGTACTTTAGTGACCAAGCTGTCCTCACAGTCACCAAAACACAGCTGTATCCCTGGAGCTTAGCTCTTGCCCCGACTTGCAGGGAGTAAAGCTGGTAGGAGACTTTCCTTTCCCCAGCACTCGCTACTGCTTATATAATATTGGGGAGGTGCCTTGTAAGTCTTGTGAGATTCAGGAACCTCCTGAGACTTGTAAGTTTTATTTACTTCTTGGCTCTTAAGAGCCTTCCTCCAGAATGTAGTATTTTAGTTAGGAGGAAATAGCTACAGAACAGTATAGTAAACCAAATAAGCTAACAACTATTACAGCCAGGCCTGTCGGTATAGGTCTGTCATCTCAGCTATTTGGAGGCTAAGGTAAGATGATTGCAGAGTCATGGCCTGCTTTGTGGAACATTAAGCTATCCTGCTGTGGTGCTTCAGATGAGAAATGTTCTACCTAGGCTCATGTATTTAAACACTTGCTTCCCAGTAGGTGGGTCTGTTTGGGGAAGTTATGGAGCCTTTAGGAGGTGGTGGAGCCTTGTTGGAAGAAGTACATCACTGGGGACCAGCTTTGAAAGTTTATAGTCTCCCCCTATTTCCAGTTCACTCTGATTCATGTTTTTGCAGTTTAAGATGTAATCGATAAACTTCCTGCCCCCGTACTATGCCTGTCTGCTGTCATATCTTCCCACCATGGTGGGCTCTTATCCCTTTAAACCATAAACCAAAACAAATTCTTTCGTAGCTCACTTTTGTTTATGATATATTATCACAGCAACTAATCCACCTGATCTCATGTTCCTATTTTGGGGTCTTTCCTGATTTTCCGCAATGATGGACTATGACCTGGTACTGGAAGATGAAATCACCCTTTCTTTCCCTGAATTGTTTTTGGTCAGAGGGGTTTGTTTTTGTTTTTAAGCA
Organism: Apodemus sylvaticus; assembly: GCF_947179515.1. NCBI lineage: Eukaryota > Metazoa > Chordata > Mammalia > Rodentia > Muridae > Apodemus > Apodemus sylvaticus. The sequence continues at coordinate 38,744,401 of NC_067493.1, read as the reverse complement.
CAGCAACATAAAGGAAACCAGAACAATCTGGTAATGGACTACTTGTTTGGTCTATGCGCCAGTTTTCAGTTTAGCTTTCTCCCGCTTCTCTGCAAGATGTGTTAGAGAGGACAGTGACAATGGAGACCATATGGTGAATGAAGTGCGGCTGTGGATGGTGATTTTTATTTTGCCACTTCAGTGCAGAGCTGCTCTATTGGAGGCAGGCATTGTCTGAGCAGTCTCTGATAGATGGTGACTCACTGTGCCGCTGCAGGCTGGCACACTTTCTATTGTAGTTCTGAAGCGCCAGGGCAAAGTGCTTACAGTAACACCTTTCTTCCATTCCCTCCCATCCTCCTTTCAGAGGGGCCCAGAAGGACAGTTTCCTACTTAAAACTTTTATTTAATTTTAATTTTTTTTTCTGGAGGTAGGGTCTCACCTTGTATTCCTGGTGGGCTCCAAGCTCCTGGCGATGGCTATATCTCAGCTTCCCGAGTCAGGGGGATACAGAGGACACAGCAACGAAGCTGTCTTAATAAAAACGGTTGAAAACTCCCATTGTTTATAAATCTGGGAAGGTCTATAAACCTTGTTGTTGATTCTTAGTTTAATATTTCTTGAGGCTAGAAAGATGGCTCAGCAGTCAAGAATGTTTGCTGCTCTTACAGAGGACCTGAGTTTGGTTCCCAACACCCACACTGGGTAGCTCATAACCACTTATAACTCATGTGCACATATCCACATGCAGAAAGTGGCATGAGGCAGCTGGTCATGTTGTATCCACAGGGAGGAAGAAGAGAGATGTATGCTGGTACTCAATTCTCTCTTTTCCTCTCCCTCTCCCTCCTGCTTTCCCCCCTCTCCTTCCCCTCCCCCTCCCCTCCCCCTCCCCTCTCCATCTCCATCTCCATATCTGTATCTCTCTCTCTCTCTCTCTCTCTCTCTCTCTCTCTCTCTCTCTCTCTCTCTCTCTCTCTCTCCCTCTCTCTCTCTCTCTCTCCCCCTTTCTGTTCAGGACCCCATCTACATTTTGGATATGTCTACCTCTTAGACAAACCCAGCAGTGTGTATGCTAGATGATTCTAGATTAGCAGTTTTTCAACCTGTGCATTGTGACCCCTTTGGGTCAATTTGTAACAACGAAAATACATCCTGCATATCAGATATTTGCATTACAATTCCCAGCAGTAGCAAAATTAGAGTTAGGAAGCAGCAATAAAAATAATGTCATGGTTGGGGGGGGGGGTCACCACAGCACGAGGGGCTGTATTAAAGGCACAGAGCATTGGGAAGGTTGAGAACTACTGCTCTAGATTCTATAAAGTTGATAACCAAGATTAATCATCACACAAAAGGGGCTGATATTGCATTCAGTGCTAGACTCCAGTGCATGGAGAATTTTCATGATGCTGAAGATCCCATCTGGCTGCATAAGGACTGGAACCTTATAGGACCTTAGGTGAGGACGTTCTTCAAGGAACTCAGGAAGACGGGCTCAGGTATTTGCTCCATCTGCTGTATAAGAGATTCTTAACTTCCACCAATTTGCTTGCAATTTGTCATAATCATCTGAATTCTACTGGCAGAACACAGTGACAAATATTTAGAGAGTTTCTATCAGTTTGTTTAACCAAAGACAACTCACCAGGTATTTCACAGAGACTGAGCAGGTAAAAAAAATGCTTTTGATTTGATTTGATTTGATTTGATTTGATTTTATAAAATTCTGAGCTCTGGTATTTTTGGAGACAGAATCTTGCTCTGAATCTCAGGCTATCCTGGAACTCACTGTGTAATCCAGGCTGCTCTAGAACTTGCAATCTTTCTGCGTTAGTCTCTCAAGTGTGTACCATCACACCCAGCCTATTCTGATTTACCTTTAAAAGTTGATTTCATTTTTATGTATGTGAATATGTGTACCTGTGCATGTGTGTGTGCTGATGCCCATAAAGGTTGAAAGAGAGCGCCTAGTCCACTGGACTAGTGGACTAGCACCATTTGGGTGCTGGAAATTGAACCCCAGGTCCTCTGCAAAAGCAACAAGTTCACTTAACTACCAAGCTGTCTTTCCAGCCCCTTCTTTAATCATTATTACTTTAACCAAGTGTCTTATTTATTCTTTGACAATTCATACATTTAAACAATACATCTTGATTATACATACCCAACTACTACCTCCCATTCCTCCCAGGAAGCCCCAAGAGTCACCCTCCTCCCTTCATTTCCTCTCTTCTTTCTCTTCCTCCTCTTCTTTCTCTTCCTCCTCCTCCTCCTCCTCCTCCTCCTCCTCCTCCTCCTCCTCCTCCTCATGCCAAGTCCAATCAAAGCTGCTTGTGGGATTGTTAGCCTATGTTGTTGGCTTGATCTTGTACAGGTAACTACATTTTTTTATTAAAGGAATGGCTTCCTTAAAAGTTGAATTTGTGTGGTCTAAATGAATTTACTACTAACTGTATGAAAATACTGAGTAAATGTGAAAAGAGTAGTTTTTTTTTTTTTTAAAGCCTGGTTGGAGAGGGAAGTGTGTGTCTGTAGGCATCTTATTACTAAGACTGGGACAGGAGGTTTCTGGGCTGCCAAGTTCTGGGGATGGTTGGATTGACTGTTCTCTTAACGAGGTCCTTTGAGCTCGTTTGTAAGAAATTAGAACGTAGTTATATTTTCCTTTCCTCACTTCTGGACCTGGGTATTCACCATAGCAATTTGGCCCTAGGTTGGCTCTAATTAAGTAGCTCTTTGAGGTGGAACATGTCGGATGGCAGATATTTTTTTACAGGGGTGATGCATATACACATGAACATATACATACACATATACCCATACACCCATACAACATCTACATACTGCATATGCATATACATATAAATATACATGACAGACAGAGATGCTGATGTTAGTAATGGGCTTGCCTAACATATAGTGCCATTTATTTTTGCACGATAATCACGGATTGGTCCTGGCTTATTAATGTCTTGCATTTTAGTTAAAAATTGAACTTTTAAAGGGGCTGGGATGAGGAGAGATAAGTAAGGAAAACTAATTATTGTGCAAGCATGAACACCTGAGTCCGGTCCCTAGAACCCATTAAAAACAAACAAACAAAAAATATAGGGGTGCATGGTTGAAATCCCAGGGCTGGGAACACAGAGACAAGTGGATTCCTGGGGTTCACTGGCCAGTCAGCCCAGCCTATAGGGATGAATTACAGTGAGAAATGCTGGTTAAAAAAAATTAGATAGGATGGATGGTATTTGAGCAACAGCTGAGATTATCCTCTAGCCACACACACACACACACACACACACACACACACACACACTCGTGCTGTAAGATGGCCGCATCTCTCTAGTTCTAGACCCTGGCAACTGAGGCAGCAGGAGATATGGACATGATTAGGTGCAAATCTGTACCCCACATTCACCGTCTCTTTCTGGGGTGCCTGCTGGTTTGCCCGACAGTGAGGTCATGGCTTCAGCATGAGGCCTCCGCTGGAACTGACTAAGACTGTCTGTGCATGCCAAATCCTCACATATGTTTTCCATCAGGGGCTCGCAGGCAGCAGCAGGGTGCCTTGCTGGCCGCCTTCGAACAGTAGCCTCTTTGGATTTGGAAAGTTGTTGGCTGTTTTCCACACAGGCTCAGCCAGACAGTCCCAGAGGGTGGAATGGAAGACCAGCATGAAGGTCTGGAATTACTCTCCTGGTTTGTAGCCAGGCGGCTGTCAATACTGAGACTGATGTGAGTGTGTGTGTGTATGTGTGTGTGTGCATGCACTAATATGGGCACATGTCTTGTATATTCTAAACTATTATTCAGAGTTAAACAAAAACTCGAAGCTTCTGTTCATGGCCCAGGGCTTTCTTTGGCTTTTGGCTGGAAAGGTTCTTTCTTGGACCTTGGACTCAAGTGCTCATTTTCACCTTGTGATGGATTGCTTCCATTGTCAACTTGACTGCCTTAAAAAAAAAGTGCCTTGAGGTGCATAATGGAGGAAGTGGCCCAGCCAACGAAGTGCTTGCTTTGCAAGCATGGGGACATCCAGTCTGATCATCAGAAGCCGCATTAAAAAGCCAGGCATGGTAGCGTGGACTTGCAATATGAATACTAGGGAGGTGGAGACAGGCAGATTCCTAGGCTAACCAGCCTAGTCAGATTGGTAAGTACCAGGTAAAAGGGAAAGACCCGGTCTTAAAATAGACAGACAGACAGACAGACAGATACACACACACACACACACACACACACACACACACACACTAAAAAGCCAGCCAAGGTAGATGGTTTCTGGCTGCTACCCAAAGTATACACATAAGTACCTGCATGTGCACACCTGTGCATATCTTCACACACATGTGCACACATATATGCACACACCAGGAAATGCCTAGGGCATTAATGAAACACAAGCCTGGCTGTATCCTACAGTGCCGTTTCCAGGAATATATAGCTGATGGGGAAATGGCTTCCTCACACCCCCACTCTGAATGTGGGTGGCACTGTCCTCTGGACTGGAGTCCTGACCTGAATAAAAAGAGGCAAAAAAAAAAAAAAAAAGGATGACATCCACTGAGCACAGGCAGTCCCGTCTCCCTGCTTTCAGAGCAAAGGGCCTCCTGCTCCTCCTGCCACGCCTTCCCCTCCATGACTGTCTGCCTTCAAACCGTGAGCTAAAATCCTTCCACACTGAATGAAGTTGGTTTCCATCAGGTGTCTGGCTACAGCAGTGTGGACAGGGAGATAAAATGTTTAGGAACCATCCTGTGAAGAACTGACAGGCAGCCATGCCGAGAACTACCTCAGCTCGCCACAAGGCAAGTTGCCCTAGCTACTCAGGGGCGCCACAAGGTCCAGATCAGGCTGAGCAACTGTAGACAATACAGATGGAGGACTGAGGTGGTCGGTAATTGTTAGAGTGCTTGCTTGGTAGACACATACACACACACACACACACACACACACACACACATGGGGCTGGTGAATCCTTTCATAGATGTACGTGGAGAATGGATTCTTTGGAGTCCCTGCGGCCTTTGAAATTTCCCCATTCACCCCTCTCAGATCTCGGGCCCCACAGTAGCTGCTGTGGCTTCTGTGGGTTTCACTAAAGAATAAAGTCACAGTATTTTTCAAGACTTGAAGGACACCTTTGACCACTTTCTGCAGTTTTAGTGATTTTAACAAAACAAGTTGGTCATCTGGAGTGAGTCAAACTAGCTTGGAGGAACGTTTTCTCAAATAATAGAGCCAGCAGCCCAGGGCCCTTGCACCCACCCGCTAGAATTTTGTAATGTAACCCTTTCTCTTCCAAATGGCTCCTTGTTCTCCTGTGGCTAGCAAACAAAAATTTACCTTTAAAAAGAGAATTTGGGACATGATGTGTGTGTGTGTGTTGTACATGCATGTGCATACATAAGGCCTGTGTTCATGTGCATGCATGTGCATACGTAAGTGCCTGTGTCATGTGCACAAATGGGTGTAGAACCCAGTGTAGATGTCAGGTGTCTTGCCATGTTGCTCGCCACCTCATTGTCTCCATAAACAGTCTGTCATCAAACTTTAAAGTCACTGTTTGAGCTAGGCTGACTGACCAGTGAGCTCTTGGGATCCATCTGTCTCCACTTCCTAATGTTGAAGTTAAAGTCATACACAGCTATGCCTTACTCTTGATACGGGCTCAGGGGATTAGAACTCAGATCCTCATGCTTACACACCAAGCACACTTACTTACCCACTGAGTGATCTGCCCAGCTCTAAATTTTCTCTTTGAGCCAAGCACACAGTTTTTGTCTTCCTCCTTCCTGATTTATATTCCTCCTTTAAATTCTATGCCATCCTCATGCTGGGAGTCTTGAGAATTTGTTTTGTCTCTTAATATGCTTGTAGCTTTTGTTTATTTACATTTGTTTTGTTTTAGGTTCACCACTGCCCGAGGGGTGAAATTTCATTCATTTCTGTCCAATTTAAAACAATTTATCTGATGTACATTATGTGTGAATTTGCTTGTTTTTATGGTGGGTAAATTCATTTTGGGGTCAATTTTGAGGTCAACCACTGAGATCACGAGGAAGAGAACCATGGCTGTGTCACAGGAACAGGTAGCTGTGAATTGACAGATCCCTCTACGAGTCATTGGTGTCCTAGCTCGCCTCAGGTGTCAGGTCCCATGGTACCCCATTGTGGACTTAGAGTTTTAGATGAATGAGTTGGTGACTCTTCAGTCTCAGTGTTGTGCTTCTAAAGTCTGTTCAATTAAATCTGGAATGTGTGCTCAGTACTCCTTGTCATTCTGACAAAAATCCTTAACAGAAACAACCTAAGAGAGGAGGGATTTGTTTTGACTCACGGTGTTAGAGTGTTCCGTCCACTATAGTGGTGAATACTGGTGGGATTCCCTAATGGGAACATGAGGTGTGTGTCCTTCACATGGTGTTAGACCAAGAAGTGGAGAAAGCAGGCCTGGGACATGTGTAGCATTCAAAGTACAGCCCTAGGCTGCTGCTGCTATTGAATTACAAATCCATCTTCCTTTGCAGTTTCCTTCTGTCCTCCTTCCTCATTTCATGTTTGCTACTTCCTTCCTTCTTTCCCCCTTAGTCTGTATTTCTTCCCTTTCTGTAAGTCTCTCTGCTCTAATCTCTGTCACTTACTCCCTTCCTCCTTCCCCCTCCATTTCCTTCTTTCCTTCCTTTCTGCCTTCCTCCTTCCTTAATTCCTTTTCTCCTTTCTTATTCTCTTCTTTCTTCCATTATCCTCTTCTCTCCATCCTTCCCTCCCTCCATTTTTATTTCCCTTCCTTCCTTCCTTCCTTCCTTCCTTCCTTCCTTCCTTCCTTCCTTCCTTCCTTCCTTCCTTCCTTCCTTCTTTCCCTCCTTCTTTCTTCCTTCAGCGCTGGGAGTTGCACCCAAGCCCTTGCCCCGTCTCATGATAGGTGAGCCCTATTCTACTGAGCCACTCTCTCAGTCTTCCTTTCAGTATCCTGACTCCGAGGGTCAGAGCATCCTTCTAGGGGCCTGACATTCTGGGCTTTGAGTTCTTTTATTTTTTATTTTTCCTTTTCTGCTTTTACAGGCCATGGATGCCCTTGGTCACTTAATGAGGAGTCAAGGGAGGAAGAATCAGAGACTGTTATTCTTTGCAAGGAAAGCTCAGGAGTCTCTGGCCTTGCTCAAGACCTAAACTATAAGTGGAGCAAAATTTGTGCTCACTGCTTGTCATCCATGTACTGCGATTTTTTCTCCTAAGGGTTCCGAAGCACATGTGCCCCATTACTTTTTGTGTTATTTATTCTTAGAACAGATGCAGAGAAATCGTGTGTGTGTGTGTGTGTGTGTGTGTGTATCACAAAAAAGGAAAGAATGACAGCCCCCCTCCCCATGAGCTCTGAAAACAAACACTTAACCAATGTTTTACCAAACACATACTTTTTAAATACCCCACCCTTCAGCCTTCCAAGTCTCAGGAAGGGCAAAGCAGCTAGAACAACTGTCAAATGATGAATAAATTCTTTGCTCATTTGCATACATATTCATTAGCTGGAGTTGCCATGGCAACTGTACCTTGCAGAGCTGGAGACTTGGGGTTCAGCACAACATTCTTTTGGAAAGTGTCTGAAAGCTTTGCACTCCTCCACCAGAGCTTGACAAGTAAGGGATATTTTAGGGGGTGGGTGCCTTGAGGTTCCTAATAGTCTGTGACAGTCACTAGGTACTGATGGGTTAAGGAAAGAAGTTTCCTTGGATAAAAGTTCACAAAGCAGTAGCAGCTTTGTTTCCCTGCCTGCCTGTCTCTGCAGTAAGATGGCCAGATGCAAGCACAGGTGGTGCAGGTATTGCCTCTGATTTGTTAACATTCCCTCCAGGAGTGGGGAAGGGACAGTCTTAGAACTCAGAAAGCTCAGGAAACTGGCGAGGTTCAGGAAGTTAATGAAACAGACTAAGAGCAGAAAGTTACAAGATTGACAGGGTGCCTCCCAAAGCTAATAAAACCAGCAGATCATTGTTAAGAAGGGGGCTTCCAGTATAGCTGCCCACAGATTGTGCAGGGACCTCTGGGGATGCTAGTTTTCCCATCAGCTCACCTAGCAAGATTAGGTTGGACTTGCTTCTTTAGCATTCGTACCCTATTTTGGGAAAAAAAAAAGATGATTGTTCGTGGATCCTCATGAAAAGTTACACAAGAGTGGGTGTGTGCAATTCCTCAGTCATTTATCTCCCTAGACACATTTCTTTCTGTGTTATATATACAAAGAATGAATGCACACCCATTTCTAAAGACTTCATCCAGATGGTATTGGGGACATAGATTTTAAAAAGGGGGAGGGGGCAGGAGAATGCAGTGTTGTATCCTCAACTGGGACCATCTACCTTCAGTTCTGTTCTTGTTACTGTGATAAATACCCCCTCCCCCCACAAAAAAAGGCAATTTAAAGAACAAAGGAACAAAGGGCCTATTTTGGTTCAAAGTTCCAGTCCATCACTGCAGAGGAGTAACATTCAGAGCTTGAGGGAGTTGTTCATATTGTATCTACAGTAAGGAAGCACACACACACACACGCATGCACACTCCCGCCAATGTGCACACACACACACACACACACACACACATGCATACATACACACAGGCACAACACACACACACACATTTGCTAATGCAAAGGGGGCAGGGAGTGGGAGAAATTTTATATAACTGTGGAACTCTAACTCGGGATTATATTGCAAATTTGGAAGTTGATACCTTGTGATCTTTTGACCTTAAACAAGAATTTTGGGGGATACCAAAGCCCTGTAAGTTCTACCTCAAAGAACCATAAGGTGAATTACTTATTTTCCCAGGAATTGTGACAAAATACCTCAGAATGAACCATGGCTCCTTGGCCCATGGTTACTTGGCTCCCTATTTCTAGGCCTGTTGTGAGGCAGAGCATCATGGGAGAATATGGTGGAAGCTGTTTCCATTGTGGCAGACAGGAATTAAAGGATGTAACAGGAAAGTGCCCTGCTTCATGCTCTCCCAAGGACCCATTCCCTAATGATCTAAGTCTTCTATCAAGTCTCCACCTCCTGAAGAGAACTTCATTGTTTTGGTTTCTCTTTTGTTGCTGTAGTAAAGTACTCCAAGAAAAGGGAGCTTATTTTACCTTACAGTTCCAGGTTGTAAGTCCATCACTGTGTGGAAGTTAAGGCAAGAAGTTACAACCAGTCATGTCACATCCCCAGTGAAGAGCAGTGAAGGACAGATGGGTTCAGGCTTCTTTGCCTGCATACGGTCAACTTGAGTTCTCTGTTCAGACATTCTGTGACCGCTGTGCCTAGGAGATTGTGTTGCCTGCAGTTGGATCATCTTACCAGTTAACTTAAAGCAGTTTCCTACAGTCCATCTTATCAAGACAAGACAGGTGATTCTAAGCCTAGAATTGTGAAGGTGACAATTACAGCTGACCATGACACTTCCTAATAGCACCAGCAACTAGAGACCAAGCATTTCTACATATGAGTCTCTGGGAGGACATTTCATATTCAAACCATAACATCCCTTGGAAAGGAAAGAAAGAAACAAAGAAAATCATTCTAACCAATTCTGGGGAGAGACATGAATCTCAAATAACTGTGGAGAGTAGAGATGATATATTTACTATTTGGGACTGCCGTGAAGGACACCAGTGTGATTGTGTCTCTGGAGCCTATCTATGAACAACTCAACATGGTACTATACACAGCCTCATGGGCATGAGGTAATTGGACACATTTTATGGTTCAGAACATAGTTTATGTTTTCTGCTTTGGACTTCTGAGGCAGCAACATAAAAATGGACTGTTATTTGAGACTTTGCCTGGGGAAATGGCTACAAACCTCCTTACCCTAGACAGGGAACCCATGACATACTAAGGTTTGTACCAATGTCCAACATGGTAAACCAATAAGTTTTTCTTGGGTCTGCTAACAGGGGTATGGATAAAGGGACACAGGAGAACAATAATTCAAGGACAGCCACATCTCTGAAAAGTCCAATTCAACACAGAGGACAGCTTACAAAGGCTCCAACCCCAAACTTTTCCTTACAATTTGCAGTCAGCTGGACAGGTCTGGAATTAACCCTTTGCCCCTCACACTACTTTTGCCATGATGTTTTACAGCAGTATCAGAAAGCAAACTTGGACCCTGCTTCTATACTGTTGGGAGGAGCCTTATAGAATCTTGCTCATTTCAGCTTTCTCAGACATGTGAAGTGCATTTGACCTCCTGAGTCTCATGAGCACCCTGCCTGACTCCTGCTGGGAGCATTTCAATTCAGAGGAAAATGCTTGTCAGCAATGCTCTAGTGTGGTGGTCCTTAACACTTCGGCATGTAAAATGACCCTTTCTCAGGGGTCACCAGAGACCATCAGAAAACACAGTTGGTTAATCCCGAGTCCCTAATGAAAGACCCTTTCTCAAGAATTAAGGTGGTTAAGAATAAACAATGAGACCCGAGATTGACCTCTGACCTCTACATGCACATATTCACATATGCTTACATGCCCACATGTGCAAACCCCATGTGTACGTGCCTGTAAACACATAGAAGCTGCTTTTAAAGTGGAAGGTAAGGGCCAGAGAGGTGGCTCGGTGGCTAAGTGTTTGTCTCCCAACGTGAGGAATTATATTAAAGGATTGCGGCATCAGGAAGGTTGAGAGCCACCACACTATGGTAAGCATTCTTCCCAGTGATGGGAAGGAAAGAGATGAAAATGTGAGGACTGCTCTGAATTCTTCGAGGCGCTTCACTGTGATCTGCCTGTGGGTTTTGTGAGTGTTGCGGTAGCTGTCTGAGGAAAATGGTCTTGACAGAGAAACCATCTTCCTCAGAGTGACAGGTTTTTTTTCCCCCTAAAACATTGAGAACACAGGTGCAAAGAATAGGATGGGCCGGCTCTAGATGGAGATGCCTAGAGTATCAAGTACTAATGCTTTTTCATAGGTTTGTAGATTGATGCTGTGTTGATGGCAAAGGATGTTTCCAGCAGGCACCTCTGTATATCCTTAAAGTCATAGTTGGGTTCTTCCTCCTGTTGCTGACTGATTTTACATTTATCACTTTACTTACCTAATAGCTTTTATTGTGATTTAAATGTGGAATATCCCATGGTGGTTTGAATGAAACTAGCTCCCAATGGCTCAGAAGTTTGAATACTTGCTCTCCAGTCAGTGGAACTATTTGGGCAGAATTAAGAGGCGTGGCTTTGCTGGAGCAGGCGTGCTCTTGTTGGAGGAGGTATGTCACTGGGGGTGACTCCAAAAGCCCATGCTAGATCCAGTCTTGCTTTCTCTCTCTGCCTACAATTTGTGGATTGAATGTGAGCTCTCAGCCATTTCTCCAGCACCATGCCTACCACCATGTTCTTCATCATGATGATCATCCAGTGGTATGCACTCACTAATAAGTGGATATTAACCTAGAAAACTGGAATACCCAAAACATAATCCACACATCAAATGAGGTACAAGAAGAAAGGAGGAGTGGCCCCTTCTTCTGGAAAGACTCAGTGAAGCAGTATTCGGCAAAACCAGAACGGGGAAGTGGGAAGGGGTGGGTGGGAGGACAGGGGGAGAGAAGGGGGCTTACGGGACTTTCGGGGAGTGGAGGGCTAGAAAAGGGGAAACCATTTGAAATGTAAATAAAAAATTATATCGAATAAAAAAAAGATATGGGGAACTGTAGGGCTGTTATGGAGGGCTGGCAATAGCACCCCAAGGATACCGTGATCCAATCCCTACAACCTGCAAATGTTACTTAATTTGGAAAAAGTCTTTGAAGATGTAGTTGAGCTAAACAGTCTTAGGTTGAGGAGCTCCATGGTGTCCTTAAGTGTGACTGCACTATCTGGTGTCACTCGGCTTCCCATTGTAGCAACCAAAATCTCTTATGGAATAGTTGAAAGGAGGAAGGACTCGGGGGCTGAGCACTCAGGCTATTATGGAATGAGCATGGTTGAAAAGAAGAGCTGACATCACGGTATCTGAGCATCCGAGGCTGTCTGTACTCACTGGCTCCCTCCTCCTCATTTTACTCCACCCAGTCCTGTAGCCTAGGGTATGGTGGCATCCATGTTCAGGGTGTGTCTTCCCCTCGCTAATCGTCTTTGAAAAACCCTCCTGGATACTCCCGAGAGTCTACTTTACTGGGCTCTTAGACACTTCTCAATCAAATAAGGTTCAAAATTAACCATCACACCTTTTCATGAGATTTGAATCACTCAGAGGGGTGGGTCATGTGAATACTGAGACTAGGCCTCGGATGATGGGGCCATAAACCAAGTAATACAGATAGACACAGACAGAAGGAATAAGAAATAAATTGATAAATCCCGGAGAGGAAAATGCTCTTAAATTAGACCCATAGATACTGATTTTAGATTTTTACTTTCAAGCGCGCGCACACACATACACACACACACACACACACACACACACAGACATGTGTATATGTGTGCTGTACCTGTGTGTGGTGTATATACTTGTTAGTATTGGCTAAGAGTGTGTGTACACATGTATATGGAAGTTTGAGGGCACCTTTAGTGTTAGTATTTCTCCTTGATCACTCTCTACTTCTCTAATTGATCTATTGATTAATAAATCAATTAATTAATTAAAATTGAACACATACTTGTGCATTCCATATGGTCATAGAATGGTTTTTATGTTATTTAAAATGACCTTTTCCAAGTGTCTTAGTCAGGGTATCTATTCCTGCATAAACATAATGACCAAGAAGCAAGTTGGGGAGGAAAGGGTTTATTCAGGTTACACTTCTGCATTGCTGTTCATCACAAAAGGAAGTCAGGACTGGAACTCAAGCAGGAGCTGATGCAGAGGCCATGGAGAGATGTTCCTTACTGGCCTGCTTCCCCTGGCTTGCTCAGCCTGCTCTCTTATAGAACCCAATACTACCAGCCCAGGGATGGCCCCACCCACAAGTGGCCCTGCCCCTTGATCACTAATTGAGAAAATGCCCCACAGCTGTATCTCATGGAGGCACTTCCCCAACTGAAGTTCCTTTCTCTGTGATAACTCTAGCCTGTGTCAAGTTGACACACAAAACCACCCAGTACAGTCAGCATGGCGACCGTGTTCAGTGGCTACTCATGACCATTTGCTGGTGCTGACAGTCAGCAGAAAGTCTAGCTTCCACAATCTCCACACAAAGGAGTAACATATATTGGATTGGCGGTGTTCATCCAAAAATGGTTCTTTGCATTTCAAAGACCAGAACGTTGAATTCGCATGTCTACCATGGTGGGAGTGGACCATGATAGAATGGAAGCTGGAGAAATGATAGCTTAGTGCCCTCTTTTGTGACTCTGTGTCTTCATTTATATACCCTGTCCTCTTTCACCCTCTATCACCTCCTTTCTTGGTCTTTTCTATCTTGAAAAAAAAAATTTTTTTTTTGAGGCAAAGTCTTTGAGTGAAACTGGTGCTCCTTCATTTGGCGAGGCTGGCTCTCTAATCAGCCTTCATCCTGTCCGTACATTCCCAGTGCTGGGGTGCTCCCAGAGCACCATGCTCAGCTTTTTATGTTAGTCTTGGGGATCCTAGCTTAGGTCCTTATGCTGTATACAACACCATCCCTACACACTTCCCATCCAAAATGTTACTCTTTACTATACAAAGTATATAGTTCATTACCTGTCTCACAAACTGATGAATACAGTGTCCTATGACAGCTACCCACCACTGACCTGAGCATATGTCCCACTTAGCAGGGACCTTGACTGTGACTGTATCTTCCTGCAGAGGCTCTGTTTGACCTATTTTTCCCCCTGTAACACTGAGTTCTGACAACTGGGTGTTTGTCATGAAGTCTATATTTCATCCCAGGGGCCTCCTGTCTCTCTACCTTGCTTGCCCTTTCTAAGCACGTTGGTGTCTGGATGAACAGTTACTCTGTCCTTGATCGACAAGACAAGTGACTTTTTATTATACTCAAAAAAGATCCTAACTGCTATTGCCGTGTAGAGTCAGTCCACTGCTGAGAATTTCTTTTCTGTTAACTCAAATCTTTTATATATTTTGGAGGGGGGGGGAATCACATACATGAATACTGTTTATATCATTTCTCTCCCTTTGTCTCCTAACCCACTAGGTCCATTTAGTGTTATTCAAATGTCCATGTATTTAGAACTGACCACTGGAAATTCAATAACCTTTCAGGGGGCTTGTCCCTGGGGAAAAAAACCTGAATTTCCCCCCTCTCAGCACCCACTGATTGCCTGTAGCTCTTTATCTAGGTAGGGGTGGGGCTTCGTGAGCCTTTCCCCATCCTTGTTACCATGTCTCCTGCTATCATTATGCAGATTTTGTTTAGACAGTCATATTGTTCAGATTTAACAGGCATAGCCTGAAGACACACTCTTAAAGTAGGCATCCTGGTCCTCTGGTTCTCACAAACTTTCACCCCCTTGCCTGTGATATTTCCCAAGCCTTAGGCATAGGGGTTGCATTGTAGATGCTGCAATCAGGGATGAGAACCCCACTGAAACTTTTTCTGTTCATTTTGATGGTTGGTATCTGTGACAGCCTCCATCTTCTGCAAAAAGCAAGCTCTTTGATAAGGGGCTAATAGCCACGCTTATGATTATGCGGCTAATTATTTGGGATACAATTAGAAATTATAGTGGTTTAAGAAAACGGCAGTAGTGGGTTCTCCTCTAGGGTCTGAGACCTCTCCAGCCACACGGAGTTGGCTAGGTTTACAGTGCATGAGTTCCCTCCTACTGAGTGGGCCATAGATCCAATTAGAGTTAATGATGCACTATCACATCACTGGAGATAACTTGCTGGGCTGGTCCTTGGGGTTCCCAGGCTTTGCAGCTGGGTAGGAATATTGGATGCTTTTCTCCTTTGACAGCTTGCACAGAGCCTTCCAGTGTTGTTAAGGGCAAATCTTCACGGAGGAGACATCCAGGTCGGTTCCAGCTCAATTTCTTCTATATCTGAAATGTGTGCTGACTTGGCAATAGGGTCTTCCCTTCAAATTCTGGGAGACAAACAAGGTTAATGGTAATAGCCTCTACTGTTTGGGGAGTCTCTTGGACACCCCCTCTCAAGGAACAGCTCAAAGAGAGGTTTTCCTTACCTGACATTGGGAGTTGTCAGCCTATGGCTCTTGGAGGAACATGGCATGTTCCACGTGGCATAGCTCCTTTAACACACACACACACACACACACACACACACACACACACACACACACACACACACACGCAAATCCTATACCTATGAATGCGATTATCTATGGTATGTTCTAACACACTCAGTGTTGCTCCATGCTTTCTCGTCCTTCCTCTGATTTGCCCTCTCTCCTACATTTCCAGTTAAAGCTCCCTTCTCCCTTTTCTTCTTACCCCTCATGGCATACCCTTCTCTCTAATGCTCCTCCCTCATGCTTTCTCAACCCTTTTTATTTCTTCAAGAACTCTCAGTTCAGCTTCATAGCCCATTCTTTGATTACATCATTGGTTTTCTTGAGTCTTTGTTTTTGTGGTCTTTGCCAGTTCTAGATATCAAGTCCTCATCATCTCTACACACAGCAAAGCCTGTCTCCCACTCTGCAGGCTTTCTTCTCCACACAGCAGGTTGTCTTCTTTGCTGTACAGAAGGATTTTGCTTTTATGAGGTCCTGTTTGTAAGGTGTTGGACTTAATTCCCAGGCAAATGGAATTCCATTCATAAAGTCCTTTCCTGCTCCCGTATCTTGTAGGGCTCTGCTTCTTTCGTCTTCTAAGGTTTTTAGCATGACAAGTTTCACATCCATGTCTTCAATCCACTTGGAGCTGGTTTCTGTGCAGGAGTGTACATGCAGGTCAGATTTTACTCTTCTATACATGAACACCCAGTTTTTACCGCACCATTTGTGCAAGAGGCTGCCTTTCCTCCCCTGAGTATTTTTGGTGTCTTTGTCAGATATCAGATGGCTGTAATCATGTGTACTCACGTTTGGGTCTTCTATTTTGTTCCACCAATCTGCATATCTGTTTCCATGCCAGCCCAGTGCTGGTTTTCTTTTGTTATTATACTATAGCTCTGTGACGTGGCTTGAAGTCTGCTATGGTAGTCCCTCTGTGATGGTTATTTTTGCACAGCATTGCGGCTATCTTGGGTTTTTGTGCTTCCACATGAATTTTTAGCATTTTTTAATTTTATTCCTGTGGAGACTGCCATGAGGATTTTGTTAAAATGGTCATTCTCACAATATTAATTCTTCCAATGCAAGAGAGCATGAGAAGTCTCTCCATATCCTTGGATTTACCTCAGTTTCTTTCTTCAGAGATTTAGAGTGTGTGTGTGTGTGTGTGTGTGTGTGTGTGTGTGTGTGTGTGTGCTGAAGGGAAGTCTTTTTGTGAACTCTTTCTCAACATGTTTGTTATTGGTATTTAGAAAGGCTACTGACTTTTATATGTTGATATTGTTTGTTGCCATTTTAGTAAAAGTGTTATTTTTATTAAATTTGTGGTAGAATGTTTGGGATACCTTACATTTAATATCATATTAAGTACAAATGTGGATAATTTGACTTCTCCCCCCCCCATTTGTATCCCTTTAATTTCCTTCTATTGTCTCATTGCTCTAACTAAGGCTTCAAGTGCTGTATTGAAAAGGAGTTGTGATAGTAGACAGCCCTGTTTTGTTCCCAATGTGATTGATGTGATTGCTTCAAGGTTTTCTCCATTTAGGGTGATATTGTCTCCGAGTTTGCCATACATAGCTTTCATCATGCTTATGTCTGTTCCTTTCAGGCCCATTCTGTCTAGGACTTTGATCAGGAAGGCATGTTGGATTTTGTCAAAAAACATTTCTGTATCTATTGAGATGATCATGTAATTTTTACCTTTTAAATCCATTTACATGATTTATTACATTTATCTGCTTTTATATAGTAAATATTGCCAGGATAAAGCCAGTTTGATCATGGTAGATGATCATGCTGGTCTCTACCTGTCCCCAGTTTGCAAGTATTTTGTTTGAGAATTTTTGCATCTACGTTCAAGAGGGATATTGGCCTACCCTGTCTTTTGATGCTTCACCTTTGCTTGGCTTTGGTAGTAGAGTAAAACTGGATTCGTAGAATGAGTCTAGAAGTGTTGCATCTGTTTCTATGTTTTAAAATAGTTTAAGCTGTATTGTTTGAAGTTCTTTGAAAGCTGGTAGAATTCTGTTGTGAAGCCATCTGGGCCCATGCTGTTTTTAGTTTAAAACATTTTTTTTTATTAATATCATTTCAATCACTTCACTTTTATGGGTCTGTTTAAATTGCTGATTTCTTTTTGATTTAACTTTAGTGGTTTGGATAAACCTAGAAATTTATGCATTTTTTTTAGTCTTTCTGACCTAATAAATATAATTATTTAAAGTATTCTTTTAAATTATTGTGAATTTCTTTCGTATTTGTGACATGTTTCCCAATGCATCTCTGATTTTTGTTGATTTGGGTTCTCCCTTTTTTCTTTGGGTTAATTATGCTAAGGATCTGTCAATTTTGTCTTTGCAGAGAACCGGCTGTTAGATTTATTAATTTTTTTTGTATTTGTTGTTGATAATGTTTGCTTGTTTCTATTTCATTAATTTCTATCATTTTTAGTATATCTTTTCTACTTCACTTGGGTTTGTTTTGTTCTTTATTTTTCAAAATTTTGAGTTCATCATGAAGTCATTCATTTGTGCTCTTAAGGATTTCTTTGTTTTTAATTTGCATTTCAGCCATTGCTCCCTCTCAATCCCCCCCCACCCCACAGTTCCTCATCCCATTCCTCCTTCCCCTTGCCTCTGAGAGGGTGCTCCCCACACCAGGCCTCCCCTTCCCTGGGGCCTCAAGTCTCTGGAGGAACAAGTGCATCTTCTCCCACTGAGGCCCAGTTAGGTAGACCTCTGCTATATTTGTGCCAGGGGCCTCACACAAGCTTCTGTATGCTCAGTCTCTGGGAACTCCCTGGAGTTTGGGTAACTTGAAACTGCTTTTCCTCTCCCCAACCCCTCTCCTACCTAGGTCCCTCCCTCCCTCTGCCTCCCATGATTATTTCCTTCCTCCTTCTAAGTGGAAATGAAACATCCTCACTTGGGCCTTTCTGCTTGTTACACTTCTTAGGGTCTGTGGGTCATATCCTAGCTATTCTGTACTTTTGGCTAATATCCCCTAATCCGTGAGAACATACCATGTATGTCCTTTCATGTCTGTGTTACCTCACTCAGGATGAAAGTTACATCCATTTGTCTGCAAAATTCATGATGTCCTCATTTTTAATAGCTGAATAGTATTCCACTATGTAAAAGCACACCACATTTTCTATATCCACTCTTTGATTGAAGAACATCTGGTTTTTTTTCCAGCTTCTGGCTATTACAAATAAGGCTGCTATGAACATGGCAGAGCACATGTCCTTGGAGTATGGTGGGGCATCTTTTGGGTATATGCCTAAGAGTAGCAGAGATGGGTCTTCAAGAAGAACTATTTCCAATTTTCTGAGGAACCTCTAGATTGATTTCCAGAGTAGTTGTATCAGTTTACAATCCCACAGCAATGCAGAAGTGTTCCTCTTTCTCCATATTCTCACCATCATGTGCTCTCATGTGAGTTTTTGATCTTAGCCATTCTGATTGGTGTGAGGTGGAATCTTAGGGTTGTTTTGATTTGCATTTCTCTAATGACTAAGGACTTTAGACATTTATTTAAATGCTTCTTGGCAATTTGAGATTCTTTTATTGTGAATTCTCTGTTTAGCTTTGTACCTCATTTTTTAATTGGGTATTTGGTTTTTTGGAGGTTAACTTCTTGAGTTCTTTATATATTTTGGATATTAGCCCTCTGTTCGATGTAGGGTTAGTGAAGATTTTTTTCCAAATCTGTAGGTTGCCAATCAATTGTTGATCTTAGAGCCTGAGCCATTGGTATTCTGTTCAGGAAATTTCCCCCTGTGCCAATGAGTTCAAGACTCTTTTCCACTTTTTCTTCTTTTATTTTCATTGTATCTGCTTTTATGTTGAGGTCCTTGATCCACTTGGACTTAAGCTTTGTTCAGGGTGATAAATTAGGGAAACAGCACCCTTCACAATAGCACAATTCATATAAAATATCATGGTGTAACTCTTACCAAGCAAGAGAAAGATCTGTATAACAAGAACTTCAAATCCCTGAAAAAAGAAATCAAAGGAGACCTCAGAAGTTGAAAAGATCTTCCATGGATTGGTAGGATTAGCATAGTAAAAATGGCCATCTTATCAAAAGCAATCTACAGATTCAATGCAATTCCCATCAAAATTTGAACACAGTTCTTTACAGACATGGAAAGAACAATACTCAACTTCATATGGAAAAACAAAAAACCCAGGATAGCCAAAGCAATTCTCAACAATAAAAGAACTTCCAGGTGAATCACCATCCTTGACCTCAAATTGTACTACAAAGCAATAGTGATAAAAACAAACAAACAAACAAACAAAAACCTCACATGATGTTGGTACAGAAACAGACAGGTTGATCAATGGCGTAGAATGGAAGACCCAGAAGTAAACCCACACACCTATGAACACTTTGACAAAGAAGCCAAAAACATACAGTGGTGAAAAAAAGAAAGCATCTTCAATAAATGGTGCTGGCCTAACTGGTGGTCTGTATGTAGGAGAATGAAAATAGATCCATATTTATCACCCTGCATAAAGCTCTTTTGGATTTCTTAATGTAGGAATTTAAAGCTCTCAATTTGCTTCTTCAGGCTGCTTTTAATGTCTACTAGACATTTTGGTGTGTTGTATTTTCTTCTTGTTATTTCCCATAATTTTTCATTTCTTTCCCGATTCCTTCTTTGACCCATTTGCCACTCAATAGTGAGTCATTTGATCCTCACAAGTTTCTAGAGGTTCTTTGGTTGTTGATTTCAACCCTTACTGCACTATGGGCAGGATACATGGAAGTATTTACATTTTTCTGTGTTTGTTAAGATTTGTTTTCTGTCCCAGTATGTCATCTGTTTTAGAGAAACTGTTGTCAGCTGCTAGTATGTCTATTCCCAGGTGACCTGTCTGTTGGAAAAGGTGGATATTGAAGCCACTTATTACTGGATTGGGGTCAATCTGTGTCTTGAAGTCCACTAGTATGCTTCTTATGAAATGGGGTGTGCCAGAATTTGGTGCCCACTTGTTAAGAATTGTAACATCTTCTTGGTTAATTGTTCGCTTGATCAAAATGAAATAACCTTAAAAAAACTCTTCTGAATAATTTTGGTTTGATGCCTATTCTGTCAAATGTTAGAAAAGTGACACCTGCTTGCTTCCTAGACACATTCACTTGGAATAATTCCTTCCATTCCCTCATTCTAAGGTGATACTTATCCTTGGAGGTAAGATGAGTTTGTTGTAGACAGCAAAAAGATGGATTTTTGTCTCTTAACCCACTTGAGTAGCCTGTGTCTTTTGATTGGAGAGTTGATGCTGTTAATATTTATAAGAATGTGTTGATTGCTATCAGTATATTAGATTTGCTTTTGTTTTTATTTTCAGTTCTCTTTTGTGATTCGGTAACTATATATCATCTGTTTTCTCTCTGCAGCCTCTCAGATGTGCTTGTTCCTCTCTAACATCCTAAGATCTTCTTGCACAATTACTTGCAGGGATAGCTTGGTAGACCCAAATTCTTATAGTTTGTTCAGGTCGTAGAAAGTTTCTCTTTTTCCTGATAGGTAGTTTTGCTAGCTGCAATTGTCTAGATTGGTGTCTTTGGTCTTTGAGAACCTGAAGTACATTGCTCCAGGCTACTCTTGCTTCTAAAGTTTCTATAAATAAGTCAGATGCCTTTCTGATGGATTTTTTCAAATATGTGTCCTATGTTTTTTTTGTTTGTTTTGTTTTTTGTTTTTTGTTTTTGGCCCTGAAGCTTTCTTTGTACCATTTTGTTTTAATACTTGTACTATTTTACTCTTTGAACTGTAGTGTTTTAACTATAGTATGTCATGGGGAGTTTCTTCTATTGTCCTATTGTCCTATCTTTCTGTGTTCTGTGTGTGCTTCTTATATCTGTATGGATTTGTTTTGCCTTAACTTGGGGATGTTTTCTTCTATGATCTTGTTGAAGATCTGGTCTATGCCACTAACCTTGGATTCTTCTCTTTCTTCTGTGCCTATAATCCATAGGTTTGTTTTTTTATGGTTTCTTGAACTTCCTGCATTTCATGTTTTTTTTAAATATTTTATTCTTTGATTGAATGGTCTAATACTTCTACTTTATCTCCAAGACCTGATATTTTTCTACAATTTGTTTTAGATTTATTTATATTATTTTTACGTGCATTAATGTCTTACCTGCACACATGTCCATGTACCATATATATGCCTGGTGTCTTTGGTGTTCAGAAAAGGGCATGAGATCCCTCAGAACTGGAGTTACAGATGGATATAAGGCCCCATGTCTGTGCCAAACCAAGTTCCTCTGCAACAGCAGCAAGTACTCTTACTAGATGAAGCATCTCTCCAACACCACAGGCATGATGCTCTATTTCTGTTTAGTCCATTTCACTGGTGAGCCTTGCCTTTGAGCTTTCTAACTGAGTTATTGAACCATTCAGTTTCATCCTTAATTCAGCTTGAGTTTTCTTCAATTTCCTTAATTTGCTTTTCAAATCCCCAGTTGTCTCTATCTTTTTATTCTGCCATATAACTTCATGGACTTCACTCCCATATTCTTTATATTCATGTAGATATTCATTCATACCCTTTTAAACCCCTTGAAATCTTTGATCATGTTTATCAGTGTTCTCTAAAATTCTATATCCTGGGGTTCATCTAGATAATGTTGAACAATATTTCAATAGGTTTAGTGATTTTTACTGTCTTGACTTTTCATATTATATTGTTTTGGTGACCTAATCTGGCCATGTAGACTTTTTCCCTCCATTCATTGGAAGTTTGGCTCTGTTTTTGTAGTTGCCAGAGCTTGGTTGATTTTAGATCAAGTATAAAGATTTGGTAGGTCATCCCTTCAGATAATTGGTGTTGAGTTTTGATTGTTGGGAGGAGGATGGTTCCAATTTAATGGTGACTGAGATAACATGCAAAGGCAAACTCTGGCTGGGTCCGATTGGGTCTGGCTGGGTCTGGCTGGGGCTGGCTGGGGCTGGCTGGGGCTGGCTGGGGCTGGCTGGGACTGGTGGGGCTGGAACAAAGGCATCACCAATGAGTCAGGCTTCAGTGTATGGGGATGGTGTGTGTGTGGGGGGGATTTAGAGTACTCACCTGACTACACTGGTGAACTGCACAGCATGAATTAGGCTTGGGAGTGTAGACACAGCACAGGTAGGTGAGGGTCTGGGACACTTCTTTGATGGGCTAGTGAGTAGGCTAAGGATGGGTGGATGAGAATGCTTTGCCTGTTTTCTCTGGCTTTTCTACCATTATCAGTCAATATATTCACTGTGATGGGAATTATCTTCTTTGAATATGTGTCATGGTGGGAAGGGGCTTTCTTTTCTTGATCATCTTGTATGTGGCTAAATGAATATCTTTGTTCACATTATTCTCCCCCTGAAGTACTAACAATGAAGCCCAAGGCCCTGTACATACTAAGCAAGTGCTTTACCACTGAGGCACACTTCCAGCTTCTCACTGGGGGATTCTAGGCAGAAGCTTTGGTGCTGAGCCATACCCACAGTCCTGTGAAGTGTTACTAGGCTGGCATTGACATATGGGAAAGTAAGGTTAAATAAAAAAATGACTTGTCTCAGTCCATTTAGTCATGATTATAGCCTATTATCTCTCCAATATTATCATGTTCTATACCACCAGGATCCCAAGTGGTGAGCATAAGAGAAAGTTAACTAGGATATATGTAGAAAACAACTAGAATTTTCCCCCTAAGTATTTTAAAGTGTTTTGAAATTAATTTTAAAATTAGTTTTGTTGATATTTACAATTTTTTAAAGATTTTATTTATTTATTATATGTAAGTACACTGTAGCTGTCTTCAGACACTCCAGAAGAGGGAGTCAGATCTCATTATGGATGGTTGTGAGCCACCATGTGGTTGCTGGGATTTGAACTCAGGACCTTCAGAAGAGCAGTCAGTGCTCTTAACTTCTGAGCCACTTCTCCAGCCCAGTTTTTTGCTATTTGACAAGTATACATGTATAACTTAGGAATAAGTGGATGTCATGTATATTTTTAATCTTTCCACTGGCAGAGACTTAAAGATATATGTCTTTGAATATACAGGAAAATGACGGTTCTTCCCCACCATTAACTTTTCCTGTGGAGGATGGTGATTGAGGTTTGAACTCATGATGCCATTTGTACATCAGCATGGGGACAGAAATTGGTTGGCGATGGTGAGATTACAGAATTAGTCTTGTTCAACTCATTAGTGGGGGAGCCAACATGTAGACCATAACTAATACTCAATGTTCATAGAAGTGGAGACAAATGGAAGAATTGGTTTTTGAAAATTTAAAATAGTCCATAAAGTTTGTAAGATGGGACATGGTTAGCTGACTTCTCCTACCTTCATTTCTAGTGTAGGTGAGCCACTTTATGCAGATGAGGGAGGGAGGCAGGGAATGGGGCGCCAAGAGGCTACATAGATAGTCTCCATGGGCACATGGCGGAGATATAACACACACATAGCAGCAACTAGGCAGGCTGTGCAGACCTATGGTCTCAGCACTTGGAGGAAGGAAGGAGTTTCCAAAGGTTCAAGGTCATCCTCAGATACATAGGGAGTTTGAGGCTGGCCTGGGCTATATAAGACTGTCTCAAACAAAGAAAAATCATAACATGCAGCAATATGGACTCATTCAATATGATCTTTTCTCGTTCTAACATCTTCCTGTAAATTTACGCTTGATTTATTTTAGTTGAATAGTATTCTGTTGTGTATGCACTTGGACATCAGTATCCACTCACAGTTGAAGGACATTTATTATTTTTTTATTTCCTGGCTATTGTGAATAAAGCAGCAATGACTATTGCTGAGCAAGTGTCTATGTAGTAGGGTGTTGAACTCTTTGGACATAGGCCAAGGAGTGGTATGCCAGGATTATGTAGTAGATTTATATTCCAATTTGCATTTCCACCAACGAGTGAGGGTTCACTTTCTCTACAACCTTGCCAGCATTTGATGTCAATTGCTTGTTGATCCTCACCATTCTGACAGGGACAAGATGAAGTCTCGATGTTGTTTTAATGTGCTATTCTGTTATTGTTAAGGATGATGAACACACTTTGAGGTATTTCTTTAGTGTTTAGTGTTTCAAATTGAAGCCTTTGATCTGCTTGGATCTAATTTTTGGGCAGGTTAATAGATAAAGGTCTAATTTAATTTTTATGCATGTGGACATCTAAAAAATGACTTCTTCGATAAGTTGCCTTAGTTGTGGTGTATTATCTCAGCAATAGAAAAGTAGCTGATACATAGATAGATGGTAGATAGATACATACATAGATACATAGACAGACATCTAGACAGACAGAATACATGCACACACAACACACACACACACACATGTACACACACATACAGATAGGTAGATGATAGAAATAATGATGGTCCATCCTGAGCACCTCTGGTCCTGAGAACCTCCCATTCCTGTCTCCCACTAGTGTATATGTCTGCCATCACCACACTATTCATTATGGGTCATCAGGTACTCAGAAAATCAAAACTCAGTGCCTTAAAACTAAGCTCACCTTCTGACACCTTTATTGAACCTAAGGGTTCTATCATCTCAGAACTGTTGTCATCAAAAATCTGAGTCCTTGTTAAAAATCAGACCGAGTTTGTCTGTCTACAAAGGCATATCCAGTCATGCATGGCTATAATTGGTTATGCCCTAGGGAATCCTACTTGTAACGTCCCA
Organism: Apodemus sylvaticus; assembly: GCF_947179515.1. NCBI lineage: Eukaryota > Metazoa > Chordata > Mammalia > Rodentia > Muridae > Apodemus > Apodemus sylvaticus. The sequence continues at coordinate 38,719,546 of NC_067493.1, read as the reverse complement.
GGGGCTTGGTTGCCAGTTTTATTTTGTTCAGAGGTATGAGCAGTGATTTGTTGAAATTATTGCACAATTCAACAAGGATCTGAAAAAAGTCCCCATTGGGTTTGGATGATAAGCTTATTCTAAGAGGTGAGAGGAACAGACACAGTGGTAATGTCTTGTGCTTGTGTGCAACCCCCATCCTTACCTTAGTAAGAGCAAAGAATGATGGGAAAGGGTTTATTTTTCAGCATGTGTAAATGTCTGTCAGATTTCATGTGGATTCACAGTTATGAGGGTACTGTTACCAGAGTAACATATTATAGACTGTAGTGTTAGAGGTAGTCTGTCCAAATGAAAGAAATTTCTCCTCCATCATTTCTGTTTAGACCTCCATCAAGGGTGGGTCCTATTTTGTTTTCTTGATGATGAGAGGTTTTCTAGAGAGATGCTTCTCAACTCTCCTAGTGATGCAATGCTTTAATAAAGTTCCTCATGTTATGATGACCTGCCCTTAACCATGAAATTATTTTGTTGCTCCTTCATAACTGTAACTTTGCTATTGTTTTAAATCATAATGTAAATAAATGATACGAGGGATAGCTCATATGTGAATCCCTATAGAAATGATGATTCAACCCCCCAGGGAATCTCAACCCATAGGTCGGGAACCATGGTTCTAGAGGCCCAGAACCTAGAGTAACAGAACTTAGAGAATGCTCTGTTGATATGCAAATTTACACTACTAGCTCTCAAGGTCAAGAGAATAAATATATATTATAAAAGGTAATTTACTAGACTGGTTTATACAATACAGGCTGGGCTGTTGGATATAGGTCGCCTGCATTTTATTGGTACAAGGAACCAGTAGCTCCTCAGTTCATCAGATTGGAGGTCTCAGAAGTCCCAGTCTGGTGCTGAACTGCTGGGGTAAGGGTCTAAGGGCATACCCCAGTGCTAGAGTACTGAGTTATGAATCCCCACAGTGAGAAGCTGGGAGCACGGCTTAGAGACAGAACATCTGCCTAGAATACCCCAGTGACTTTGACTTAAAAGATTAGATTTCAACATTTAATAAATACCCACCTGTGTGTGTTAAATAATATTTGTTGCAAAATGTGCAGTTTTCCATGGGATTATAGCCTCAAGGCATGTCAAAAGGAACAGGCACTGAACTCTCACCAGATAACTGGGTGACTTACACCACAGTAGAGCTAGTTGCAACTTTTCATTCAGCCTTGAAGCATCTGCCAAAAGCAATCAGTTCTGTGTTGCTTTAGTATGTTCTGATTATATTTCTGCTTGGGAGGTTCAACCACACCTTGAAGGATCACAGCTTCTTCACAGAGAATTTTTTTTTCTTATTTGCTGGTACAAGGAGGCTTGTGTTCACTTCATCCATAGAAACTCTATGGAGTGTTACAGCATGAATTCAACTCTACTATCCAAGTTATTTTTTTCTCTTTGCAGCCACCAATGCATGAATGAGATGACATGATGGGTCTAGAAGTGGCACAAGGTCTTGGCTAGCTCTTCAGAAGCCTGTAAGATGGCTCAGTGGGTAAAAGGATTGCTGCTATCTGGATGATTTGATTTAGATTTCAGGGATCCACATGGTGGAAGGAGAGAACTGACCTCTATAAGTTGTTTTCTGATCTCCACACAAGCACTGTGGTACATTTGTGCATGGGCACATGATGATAGATGAATGGATGGATGGATGGATGGATGGGTAGATAGATGGATAGAGAAATGGATAGATAGACAGACAGACAGACAGACAGACGGATGGATGGTGTCTTAGTCAGGGTTTCTATTCCTGCACAAATATCATAATCAAGAAGCAAGCTGGGGAGGAAAAGGTTTATTCAGCTTATACTTTCCACATTGATGTTCATCACTAAAGGAAGTCAGGACTGAAACACAAGCAGGTCAGGAAGCAGGAACTGCTGCAGAAGCCATGGAAGGATGTTTCTTACTGGCTTGCTTCTGCTAGCTTGCTCAGCTTGCTTTCTTATAGAACCCAAGACTACCAGCCCAGAGATGGCACCACCCACAGTGGGCCCTCCCCACTCGATCACTAATTGAGAAAATGCCTTACAGCTGGATCTCATGGTGGCACTTCCTCACCTGAAGCTCCTTTTGTGTCAAGTTGACACACAAAAACAGCCAGTACAGATAGATGTATATCTATATACATCTATATATAGATGTCTATCTATCTATCTATCTATCTATCTATCTATCTATCTAATGACCAAATAAAAGAAATTGAATGAAGCTGCTGCTTCATATATCTTCCTAGGACAATGTCCAATACTATATTGTCCCCTTTTAAAGGAGTGAAAAAAGTTCTCATTCATCACTGATTCTCTTCCCTTATATCACACTCTACACAATTTGAGAAGTTGTCACATTGTTCTTGCAACTGTTGAAGCTAGTCCCTTCATACAGTGGGAGATAGAAAATTGCATTTTTTTTAAATTTAAAATCTTTTTTACTCATTCTTTTACAATTCCTTATATGTATAAAATTTGTTATGATACTGTCAACTTCTTCCTTCTCTCCACTGAATAACCCCTAGTTCATTTCCTTCCTCCCTTTATGTCCTCTTGAGGTTGGTTTGTTCATTTCTTATAAGCTGCTGCTTAGTTACTGCTACCTGCTAGAACATTGGCTGATTTGAGTTTGCTCTTGTGCAGATAGCCATAGCTTCTGTGGGTTTCTTAGTGAAATGGCCACAGTATGTGTAGAACTTATGTCACAGCACTCTTCCCATCTTCAGCTCTTACATTGTTCCCACTACCTTTTCTAATAATTATAATTGTAGTGAGAGTTTTGGTTTCTTTAAAAAACTCATGTTACGTGAATATGCTTTTTGTTTTAATCCCAGGTGTGGGGATAAGAGGCTGCTTCATAGCAGGTGATTATGATTTGCCTCGTGCACTAGCAAGGGAGTGATTTTTGCCAGCTGCAGATATTTCAATTCAGAGGGTACAAATGAGAAAGCTCTGAGATGGCTTGTGGTAGCTGCTTCTTCTGGTTGCTATTGTTGTTTGTCAAGAGGTTATGGGCAAAGAGATGAGAAAATGAAGTTGGAGTTATACTGATAAAGAAGATTGGACTTACCCCAAGGAACCCAATGCTCCTAGTCTATTTTGAAGTAGTCTATTTTGTTGGCTGAATAAGATATATGCCCCTTTCCCCTCTAACCTTCTTTCTTTTCTACTTAGTGTTGGAGGGTTGGAAGGATGGTAGTAGATATAAGAACTCAATAAAATATCCAAAAAAGCACGCCAATATATAATTTAAAAAACAACATGTGGGCCAGCTATGGTAGTGCATGCCTGTAATCTAAGCACTCACGAGGCTGACACTGGAGGGGCAACACAAGTCTGAGATCACCTAGGAAATATAATGACTTCAAAACCATCCATGACAAGATCTTGTAGCAACCAACAACCAACCAACCAAATAATCAAAGAATTGAAAAGTGGAAAGCCACAATACAATTACTGGATCATATAACACTATTTCTGGGGGGGGGGGATGTGAAAAAATATTTTTCCCAGATAGGGAACCATCAATAGACCAGAGTAATAATACCACTCATGTCAGAGTTACTTATATGAGCATGGGTGAGGGAGTATCTATACAAAAGTCTCATCAGACAATGTTACAGTTTTTATTTTGTGTTTCAGCTATGGAATAATCTCTCTCTCTCTCTCTCTGTGTGTGTGTGTGTGTGTGCATGTTGTATCTGCACATGTTTGCCTGTGCATGGGGAAGTCAGAGAACAACCTCAGCTTTAATTCCTCAGACCCTATCTATCTTGTCTTTAGAAACAGCGCCTCTCATTGGTTTTCTCTTGGCCTGCTAGCTAGGGAAGTCTATGGAGCTGCCTGCGTCAGTCTCCCTGCTGCTAGGATCACAAGCACATGCCGCTGTGGTTTGGTTATTGTCCTATATAGCCTTTGCTGATCTGGAATTTGCTATGTAGACCAGTCTGACTTTGAGCTTCAAATTGTTCATTCTGCCTCTCAAGTGCTAGGATTAAAAGAATATATCAGTAATTCTAGATAATAGAACTATTTTACCATATGTCTGGGTTCTAGGAATTGAACCCAGATCCTGATACCTACCTGTTAAGCTGTTTGCAAAATGAGGCATCCTCTCAGTGCTCAATTGAATATGTTTTTAATGAGATAATAGCATTGGCCATTTCCAATGTTATAAATTCCCTTTTGATATAAGTTTCTTTTTCTGAAGAATAAATATTCCTTAAAAATATTCTTTAAATGCAGCCCTGTTGGCAATAATTCTTGTGCATTGTTTCACTTGAAAATATCTTTATTTCACCTTTCTTTTAGAAGGCCAGTTTTCCAGAATATAGAGTTCTTGGTTGAGAGCTTTCTGTTGGCATTTTTAAAAATGCTTTTCCATTTCCTTTTGTCTTCTAGGCTTTATGGGGGAGAAATCTGCAGTATTTTAAATTGTTCCTTCCATGTCGGAAATACAGCCTTTCTCCCCATTAGCTATCTGGACTTTTCTCATCAATGTGGTTTTTCAACAATTTAGTCATGGTGTGCCTGAAAAATTCCTGACTGTCTTCCCTCCCTCCTTCTTCCTTTCTTCCTTCTACCTTCTTCTATCTTCCTTCTTCCTCCACCTTCTCCTCCTTCTTCCTCTCATTGCCATCACCACCACCACCACCACCACCATCATCATCATCATCACACATACAGGTACACATATATGGAACTTGGAGCATAACTTAGTGGTTGGCTATCTCCTTCTGCCCTGTCAAGCGGAGGTCTCTCTTTTTGTCGATACCACTCTGAGTACTTTGGAGCAACTGGCTCGTGACTTCCTGAGTGATTCGACTGTCCAGGCCTCCATAGTCACTGTAGGAGTGATAAGGTTATAGAGACATATGCCATTTCATGTAGCTGTCATAGTTATTCTGTGGATGAGACCCAATGACAGATTTACGCAAGTGTTTTTACTTGCTGAACCATCTCCCCGCCTCCCATCCTTTCCTCCCTCCCTCCCTCTTTGTCTCCTCCAACTCTCTTCTCTCTCTTTTCCCTCCCCACCCCTCTTCCTTTTTCTTCCTTAGATAAGGTCTATGTAGCCCAGGTCTCTGTGTAGAAGCTTGGCTTCCAGAGTGACAATAGTGAAAACCTGGAATGCAGTCGGTTGACGTTCATCTTTTTAGTCAGACCCTATATGAAGCAGACGGAAGGAGAGTGAAAGGAAGTGATGGGAGTGGAAGGGAAGGGAGGTGAGAAAGACAGGAAGGAGGAGGGAGCGAGGGAAGAGTTTATGAAGAGAAGAAAGAAAAGCTATGATTAGGACATATTGAGGGAATTAACACAGCACACCTTTGGGGGTGTTCTGGTTGTTAACTTGACACAGCTAGAGTCATCAGGGAGGAAGGCTTCAGTCGAGAAAAATACCTCCATACGATCCAGCTATTAGGCATTTTCCCAATTGATGGGGGAGGACCCAGCCCGTCATGGGTGGGCCCATACCCTAGGCTGGTGGTCCTGGGTTCTATAAGAAAGCAGGCTGAGCAAGCTGTGAGAAGCAAGCCTTACAGTAAGCAGCACCGCTCCATGGTCTCTGCATCAGCTCCGGCCTCCAGGATCCAGCCCTGCTTAAGTTCTTACCATGACTTCCTCCAATGATGGACTACAGCGTGGAAATGTAAGCAGAATATACCCAACTCGCTTTTTGGTCATGGAATTTGTTGAAGTAATAGAGACCCTAACTAAGGCAAGAAGTGTATTTATTAGGTTCGCAATGAAGACTAAAAAAATCACAAAGGTTGTAAACCTTAAAAAAAATGAGTAGAGAGAGAGAGAGAGAGAATATATGAATTCGTTCAGATTCCCTCACATTCCAAAAGTGCTTTATTTCCTAGGTAAAGGGTATTTTTTTTTAATAAGGGATGTATTTTATGTTTGATCTGCTCCACCTTATGGTGTGTGTGTATGTGTGTGTCTGTCTGTCTGTCTGTAAGGGTTTGAGACAAGGTCTCAATATGTGGTTCAGGATATTCTCTAACTCATAACCCCCCTGCCTCAGCTTCCTGAGGATTGAGATTACAGAAATATGTACCATATCCCCATGAGTACTTTTTTTGCTGACTACTTAATAGCCGCCCCCAAGCAACTATGCACACTCCAGTGCAACAACTGGAGCACTCTAAAACCAACATGAGAAGAAAAGTCAACTCATGATAAATACACTCACCAATGGTTGACCTACTGCAAGTCTCAGCTCTGTGGTAACAGTTGAAAACAGAAATAACACAGAGCACAGTGCAAAAGGGAGGAGAGACACACTGAGCACTTGAATAAAATGAGAATTAACTACTCCCCCTCCCCAGTTACTCACTGCCAGAGGAGAAGGATGAAACATGTCTTTGGATGCTGGGGATGAAACTTGGCTGGTAGAGTGCTTGTCTAATGTGTACACAGTCCTTGGTTTCATCCCCAAAATTATGCAAAGTGAGTATGGTGGTGAAGTCTGCCACCCCAGCACTCTGTGTAAGGATGTTGTGTTAGTAATCATCATCAGAGAGACTGGAGACAGACCTCATGAAGCCACACAGGAGCAGATGCAGAGCACCACAGCCAAATATTAGGCAGAGCTCAGGGAGCACTGTGAGGAGTGGAAGGAAAGGATTGGAGGAGCCAGACAGGTCCAGGACATCACAAGAACACGGCCCATGGAATCAACTGACCAGGACTCAAGAAGAATCACAGAGTTCAGGGAGTCTGTATGGGTCTGACCTAGGTCCTCTGCATATATGTTACAGTGCGTAGCTTCGTGTCCTTGTGAGAGTCCTAACAGTGGAAGCAGGGGCTCTCTTGGACTCTTTGTCTGCCTCTGGGAACTTTTTCCTCCTCCTGGGTTGCATTATCCAGCTCTGGTGTAAAAATATGTTCCTGGCCTTGTTATGCTGTATTTGTTTGATGTCCCTGGGAAGCTGTCTCAGGGTCTCTCTGGAACCCCTGCCCCCCATCCAAAACCTAAGGCTCTGAAATAGAAGCAAGAGGAGTAAGAGTTCAGGGTTATCTTTGACTGCATGGTGACTTTGAGGCCAGACTAGGCTACTTGAGAACATCTCAGAGAGAAAGGAAGGAGAAAAAAAGAGAAAATGAAAGAAAAGAGAAAAGGGGGAAGGGAGAGAGACAGGGAGAAGGAGAGGAAGAGGGAGGGAGAGAGGAAAAGAGAGAAGGAGGGAGAGAGAGAATAAGACAAAAATGGAAGGGGAATAAAACGAAATAAAACAAGCGACCACAGGAGGAGTTACTTGGGGCCAGGCTGGAAGAACAGAGCCCTCTGTAAACAAGAGGATGCCTAGAAGCAGAAGGCTGCTCTTAGTGGGAAGGAGAGAGACTGAGGCAGAGTGGAAGGGAAAAGGGTCTGGCTTCTCTAAGGGCAAAGCAAGGGCACCATCAATGTGCTTACAAAGTCAAGGTCTGCTTGGTATATCCACTGGCAGGGAACTGCAACTTCTAATTCCAATCAAGAAATACACAACCCCGTTATGTACCAGCCGTTGTGCTGGGCCCTGGGGACACTGCAGGGAACAGGGAAGGCATAGCCTTCATTCTTAAGAAAGTAAGATGGGAGGAGAGACAACCAAGTTGTTCTCAAAACCACATGTCTGTTATAAAAGGGGAAAAGGGACAGATGTAAGCAGTCCCTCTCAGACAGTGGGTCTCCATGATGTAACCTTGTGTGGGATCCTCTAGATCTCCTCTCTGAGCAACGGACATGGCTGAGTCGGTGAAGTGTTTCTCCTAAAGACATGTAGACATGATCGCCACAATTACGTGGAGATCCAAGTATTATGGCGCTGGGTAGTGGAGGCAAGAGAATTCCTGGGGCTCACTGGCCAGCCGGCCTAGCCTGCTTCACAAGGTCCAGACTAGTGAGAGACAGAGGCTTTAAATTTTTTTAATTTGGGGACTGAAGAGATGGCTTAGTGTGTTAAGAGCATGGATTGCTCTTCCAGAGGACCCAGGTTCAATTTTTAGCATCCACATGTAAGGTAAGAAATTTCTGTAACTCCAAGATCTGACATCCTCACACAGATAAACATATAGGCAAAACACTAATATATAAAAAATACATTGAGAAAGGACAACTGAGATTTTCTTCTTGCACATGTACATACACAACTACTTCCTGGGTTAAAACTCACAATTCTCCTGTCTCATTGTGAATAGTGTTCATCACCACACCAAATTCTCCATGGTTCTTAAGGTTATTAGGAGAAATAAGCAGGCAAGAAAAGCTTTAAAAATAATTAAGGATGGAAATCTATATCTGGTGCTAAAGTATATTATAGAATTAGAATAATGAAAATTATTTTCAGGTAAGAATGTATAGGAGATAACACTAGGTGGTTGAGACATATGCTACGGTAAATATAGATAATGCAACAAATAATTGAGTGGGGGAAAAAGACTTCTTTTACAAGTGCTAATGGAAAGATAAGAATTTAAGAAGAAAAAAAACATTTTTGCTCTTCACTGGATTTTATTATAAGATATTTTATAAATATAAGCCACTCAGTATTATGAGAAGGAAAAGAAGATTGTAAGTTCAAGGGCAACTTATTAAATTTAGTAAGACCCCATATCAAAATGGAAAAGTACAAAATCAGCTAGAAACAGAGCTCGGTGCTATTGTCCTTGCCTAAGATACCCCAGAGAGGAGCTGGGTGTGGCTCAGTGGTAGAGCTCTGCCTAGAACCCCCCAGGGAGGAGCTGGGGGCGTGGCTCAGTAGTAGAGCCTCTGCCTAGAATCCCCTAGGGAGGGCCTAGGGGCGTAGCTCAGTGCTAGAGCTCCTGCCTAGAATCCCCCAGTGAGGGGTTAGGGTGTGGCTCAGTGGTAAAGCTCCTGCCTAGCAAATATAAAGCCCCAATGCCACCAGAAACAAAAAGGTACAGAAAAAAATAAAAGCACAGAAGATTCAATGTAATGCACTCTGCCTGTTAAATAATAATAGACTAAATTAAACATTTAGCAACAAGCTAGCGAAACATTATGCAGAGAATCTGGCAGTGGCATAGCATTTTTCAATGCCAAAGGACTTCATTAGAAGATTAATATAAAGGATGAGATCAGATAATTCGCAAAGGAAAAACATAAACATGAAACATATGGAAACTATCCAAGTTCAATAATATGAAAAGAAATGCAAATGGAGACAGTAATAAGAGCATTTCCCACACACCCAGGAAGTGGAGATTTTAATTTTAAGAGATGGAAGATGCAGTTGGCTGAGCCTTCTCACACTGCCAGGACTGGGCAGCGGCAGGGCCTTTCAGATGGCCGTTCTGTTTATAGCAAAAGCTCTAATGTTCTTTTCCTTTGATTTGATAATTTTTCTGGAATCCATCCTAAGGAATGTGGTTAGAAATGTGAAAGATTTCTACTTTGTTCCGCACAGCATTGTTTATAGTAGTGGGATGATTAGGAAAGAGGAAAGAACAAAAATAAGAAATAAAAAAATACTTCAATCCGATGCCAGAGATGGACATCAGTGAATCACCTTCCATTTTCCTATGTGTCCATATGCTTAAATATTAACATAACATTTTCCTATCCATTGCCTTCTTTTGTTATTTGTTTGAGTAGAGGAATAACTGGGTAGTGAATATTGGACCTATGGCCTCAAGCAGGCTAGATAGATGCTCTACTTCCAAGCCATCCCTCCAGGCTCACTGGGGGATTCTAGGAGTGCTTTACCACTCACGCCCCCAGCCCCTCCCTGTGGGATTCTAGGCAGGGGCTCTACCACTGAGCCACACCCCCAGTCCCTCCCTGGGGGATTCTAGGCAGGTGCTCTACCACTGAGCCACACCCCCAGCTCCTCCCTGGGGGATTCTAGGCAGGTGCTCTACCACTGAGCCACACCCCCAGTCCCTCCCTGGGGGATTCTTGGCAGGGGCTCTACCACTGAGCCACACCCCCAGCCCCTCCCTGGGGGATTCTAGGCAGGGGCTCTACCACTGAACCATGCCCCCAGCCCCTCCCTGGGGGATTCTAGGCAGGGGCTCTACCACTGAGCCACGCCCCCAGCACCTCCCTGGGGGATTCTAGGTGTACCTATACTGAAACATGACCCATCTCTTCAGTGGGAGATTCTGAAGCAGATAGTATGACAATGATGTTCACTTCTCAGTGAGACTGCAGGACTCCAGCCACGCTCTCTACTGTGGAAGCACACACTTAGACCCCTTTTTCACAATTTAATTTTGAAACAGGATCTAAGTAAGTTGCCAAGATAACCTTGAACTCACCCTGTGATATACTCAAGCCTTGAACTTGTGAACCTCTGGTCTTTCCCACTAGAGTAGCTCAGGTAAGAGGAGCGAGCCTCCAGGCTAGCTTTATGTGCTATTGTATCACACATTTTCCTCATGGTATGGAGGCCTCATGTCCATTACTTCTGTAGACACTTAAAGAAATCCTTTGTTTTTCCATAGGTCCTGTGTGTTTTCAGAAGGGGCATGCAATGTAGTCACAAGAAAACAGTAAACTACACTCCTTCCCTATACTTCAGCGATCTTGTGAAACAGTTCCTGAGGAGTAATAGTTTGGCTCAGGAAGGTACTAGCTGAATCCTGATAACTCCTTGTAAGAAGCATAGCTTTTGAAATCATATCGAAGACGTCATTTGGTACCAACTTACATCACATAGAACATTATACAACCACCTTCTGAGGAGTTGGATGTGAAATTATTATTATTATTTTGTTTGTTTTTTGAGACAGGGTTTTTCTGTGTAGCCCTCGCTGTCCTGGAACTTACTCTGTAGACCAGGCTGGCCTCGAACTCAGAAATCCACCTGCCTCTGCCTCCCAAGTGCTGGGATTAAAGGTGCACGCCACCACCATCCGGTGGATGTGAAATTATAACAGAAGAGAGAAAATGGAGCTTCCAGGGGAGACCCTGCCACTAGAATATAAATAAAAACAAATCAGGCATTTTAGAAAGATGGCTCCACTTGGTTAAGTGCTTGTCTTGTAACCTTGTTGACCTGAGTTCAATCCCTAGAACCCATTTTAAAAAAAAAAAATCCTAGTGTTGTGACAGGTGTAACAGCCAAACAGAAGGCAGATGCATCCTGGGAACTCTGTCAGCCAGCCTAGCTTACGTGGAAACCCCAGGCTGGGCAAGAGACACTGCCTCAAACAAACAAGCCAACAAACAAACAAACCCCAAAACAAAAAAAAAACAGAAAAACAAGTAACAAAAGAAAAAGCCAAGGTTACTGGCACTTGAGGGATGATACCCAAGGCTGACCTCTGCCCTCTACACACAAGTACAGAGAACAGGGAAGAGGGCGGGAAGAGGACAATGAAAATGAACAGTGTCGTGCAGAAACAAGCTGCCTTTCTCCGTGAAAAACCCAGGCAGTTCCCAGCCCCACCCATAAGCAGAAGGGCTTAGAATCACCTTGAAAACAAAATATTGAGCTTTTCAATTTGGACTTAAATGTGAGCGTCATACTTCCTGGAATTTGAATATCCGATTTAAAATGCATTTTTTAAGCCAATAAAGGAGAAGTAGCTTAGGCCATTCAAAGAAATCCTTTTAGGAAGAGCTAGTTATAGACATTGCTTTTCAATAGTCTCTTGAAAGCCTTTAGGGGCTGGAGAGCTGGCTCTGTGGTTAAGAGGCTCTGGATGCTCTTGCAGAAGACCTAAGTTCAGATTCCAGCACCCACGCTGGACAGCTCACAGCCAGTGCAACTCTGGCTCCAGGAGATCTGCTGCTCAAGAGGCACCTGCACTCATGTGCATTTATACACACAGACACACACACACACACACACACACACACACACACACACACCAGGGTTTTACTCCCATCTTCTACTTGTCAGATTTTTTTAGATATGATGACATCTTAGATGAGTTGTGATCAAGAAGCAATATCTAGCACAGATGGGCTAGGGAGAAAGCTCAGCATGCAGTACACTTGTTCCATAGGCAGGAAGACCACGGTTTGGTCCCAGGACCCACATAAACTCTGGACAGGCATGGTGACCTACCTGTAATCCAAACACTTGGTAGGCAGATCGGAGGGATTTCCAAAGCTAATTTGAGTAGCCAAGTCAGCATGCTTTACTGAGTCTTTGCCTCCATTTATAAGTCAGGGACCAATTGAGGAAGATACCCATTGTCAACCTTTGGCCTTCACACCCACATATATGTATGCATGGGCGTTTGCACACATGTGTATCCCTCACCCCATGAGCATCTATTGTCCCTTGCTCCACATACACATAAAAAAGAGAACTCCCAACATGCATTGCACCATATATCCTGCCCATCCCCATCTGCTTAGCGCACTCCACAGAAGGAGACAAGAACTCATGGTCCCATTCAGTCCATCCCTGGCTCATCCTGGATTATCTTGGGATCCAGCTCTGCATTCTCCCTTTGGTATGGTCTGGGTATAAAATGCACCCCATCGGTTCCTGTGCTTTGGCACTTGGTTGTTACCAGACATTGTGGAGCCTTTAGGGGCCAAGGCTTGGCTGGTGAGCAGTCACAGGGGATGGGTTTGAGAGTTCTAATCCATCCTTTCTCTGCCTCCTGCTCTGCCCCAGTGTGAGCAAGCTGCACTGTAAGCTCTCAGTCTGCCAGAACCACGTGGGTCTCGGCTGCCATGCCTTCCTCGCCATTACCCATCAGCCATCTCTCTTCAAACCAGGAGCCGATATAAAGGCTTTGTCCTTCAAGGAAGATCGAGTTGGTGATGAAAATTGGCCATGGCACGTAGCTTCCCTTAGCAGCTTGTTAAGCTTCTTGAAGGAGTTCAAAGATTTACTGAAAACAGTTGAGGATGTTGTCTTGGGAAGCCAAGGCATCAAGGATAATGATTTTATGACTCTACCGTGGTCCCTTGCTTCTGGCCTAAGCAATGGCTTGGACGCTTCACTTCAATGGCCTGGGATATGCCTGCTGTGCTATCTGTCCCTCTGGGGTAGATTTCACGAAGCAGAATGACTTCTCAGTCACACAGTTTACACTTAGCCCCGTCACCCATCAATGCCTATCAGCTTTTTCAGCCTATTCCTTTTCTTCCTTTAGTTTTTCCAGGGAGTTTATGACAATTTTTCATCTTCCTGGAAAGTTCAGCTGCCTGTGTGTAATGAGCATTGTACAGACCTGGGTCCCCTGCAGCTTCCCGGCCTAGTTCAAGTTCATTACTGTGGCTCACAGAGCTGTAGGAGGCCAGAGGACCGTTCCTTGGCAGGCTAGCTCGCCCGGCGTACCTCTTGCTAAGTGGATCCGGATCAGTGGAAGCTACTGAAGGAAGGTCAGCTTGGAAGGAATGAGCATCCTTCATTCTGAATTTACTTGCTTAGTCAAGATCCAAATAAAACCATTGTTAAATAAAAGAGTTCACAACTAGCCTGTTGACATAGCTCAGCGGGGAAAGATGCCAACCGCCAAACCAAATGATCTGAGTTTGATCCCTGGAACCCATATGGTGGAGGCTTCCGCAAGCTGCCTTCTGACCTCCACATGTGCCTGGGTACACATCCTCGCCCACTCAGATGCAGTTTTGAAAACATTGCAATTAAGAATCCTTTGAAAAGTAAAATAAGCTGGACTTAGAGAAATAGTCTATCTATTTGCATGCCTTATTTTTAAAATAATCTAGATTCCTGGTCCTCTTGTATGTAGAATCTAGATTTAAAAAAAAAAAGGAATAAAAGAAGGGAGACTATTTGGGAAAAGAAAATGGACCAGCAAGAGAGGATCAGAGGATGAAAGAGAATCAGTTACGTGTGTCTAAAAATCTCATGGTGACCCTATTATTTTGTATAACGTGGGCTAATAAATAATGCCTACAAAAATCCCTCTGAAGGGCTCGGTTGGAATGGGACAGTGCTTGCCACGAGGACCTGAATTTGGACCCTTAGCACCAATGCAAAAGCAACAAGTGATGGCATAAACCTATAATCCCAGCACTGGGGAGGTCTACAGACAAGGGAGTCCCAGGTATCCTAGTGGAACTGGTGAGCTCCCGGCTCCATGAGGGATCCTCTTTCAGAGAAACAAGGTGGAGATGAACTGAAGACAACCACCAAAATCTGCCTCTGGTCTCCACACGAAGGCATGCATGCATGCACATGCAGATGCACATATACCATACACATTCACAAACCTGCAAGGGTGCAGTCAGTACTGCATTTCACAAAGACATGGCTAGTACATGTTGTAGAAATGCTTACAATCTCAATCAGGGACTTCTACCCCACCTTGGATCATTCAGTTCCCAGATAAAAGACACACAACTTTTCTATTTATAATAAGCCTTTATCAGGACTAGAGCTGGCCAGCTCACCCTCTATGCTATTAGAATCTATTCTCCCATCATTAAACCTGAATTATAATTTACCATGTTCCTTCTGAGCTGCTCTTAACTTCAAGCCCTAATGGCCATGCTTTTATGACTCACCCAACCCATGGAATCATCCTTCTCTCCTCTTCCTCTCTTTCCCCCTCATGGTTCTTCCCCAAGCCTGTGAACCCAGACCCCACCGATCTCAATTAGGCCCAGCTGTAGGCTGTAGGCATCTTGATTCACCAATCCTGGATAACTTAGGGGACAAGGTTACATAGTGTTACTTGGGTTGGGTCTGCACACAGATTCTCTTGTCCTTGGGGACAACCAGGCCTTGGGGGCCACGTTTAGCATTACAATATAGAGCAAATAGCTAGCAGCCAACCATAGGACTGAGTGCAGGGTCCCTAACGGAGGAGTCGGAGGGTGGGCTGGAGGAGCTGAAAGGATTTGCAGCCCCGTGGGAAGAACAGTGATGTCGGCCAACTAGATGCCCCAGGGCGCCCAGGGACTAAGCCATCAACCAAGGGGTACACATGATTCCATCCAAAAGCGTGGCAGACGAATGTCTTGTCGGGCATCAGTGGGAGGAGAGGTCCTTGATCCTATGAAGGTTTGATAGATGCCCCAGCATGGAGAAATCGAGGGGAGGATAGGTAGGAGTGGGTTGGGTGAAGGGGCATATTCTTGGAGGCAGGTTGTGGGAGAATGGAGTGGGGGTTTAACAATATATAGCAAAGGATCAAACCTCAACAATTCCATACTTACCTTTGGGGACACTCCATAATAGCTATTTGTGATGACCCTGCTCTGTTTAGAGTTGTTTATCAGACCAATTCTTTTTGGGAGTAGGAGAAGTGTAAGATGTGTACTGGGTTGTGTGTGCCCTGACTCTGGGAACCAGCCATCTGGGAGGGTGACTAAGGATGCTCACTACAGGCGCAGTAGCAATCTGAGGGACATGTGGCTTTAGACAGTGGTCATTTATATTAAAATTCCCAAAGGTCACCTTTCCCAATTACCCATTAAATCCTTTCCTCAGGGCTAAGAGAGGAAAACACATCATAGCTCAGAGACTTTGGAGACAAATAGGAGCCATATCAAGACTGTGTGCTGGGGTCTTGGTTGCAGAGGGGCGTGGTCTATTGTAGGGCTAATATTAGGTTCCAAGTTGAGCCCTTGCACTGCCTTGTGCTAGCTCTCTGGGATTTTCCACTCACTCTTTTTAACCCCTTCTTGCCTAATGTTTACCACTGGTAAGATGTGAACTGGGAGAATTCTTCATAGTGTTGGAGTTGAAATAAATGTGCATAATACTCATATTACCAGATATCTAGAAAATGTCAAACAGCTATCTCCTGTTTCTAATTATTACTCATTCTTTTAAATGATTATGTGAAATCTACAAAGATAGGAGCTATTTATTCATTTCAAAGATGTTTTTATTTTTCAAGTATATATATTTGTGTCTCTATGTGTATTTGTGCATGTGCATGCAAATACTCTCCAAGTCTAGAAGAGTGTGTCAGATCCCATGGAGCTGGAGTTATAGGTGGCTGTGAGCTACCTAATATGGGTGCTGCTAGCTGAATTCAAGTCTCCTGGAAGAAAATCAATGTCCTTAACCACTGAACCATCTTCCCCATCCATAAGACAGTCATTTAGATTACTTTGTGTGTGTATATGTGTTTGCGTGTGTATGCACATGCGCTTGCATGTCTGGGAGTGCAAGGGTGTGTTGTTGCACATGTACTTCTCTTTTCAGTTGTATAGAGGTCCAACGTTGATATTTTAATTGATTTCGGGGCCCTTTTAACTTGCATTACCTTCTGAAAACCATCCTTTCGAGTCAACATCATCTTCCTCAATGCTAAACAACTTAAGTTTGGTTATGAAACTATAAATAGTCTTCAACCCTGTCAGAGATCTGAGAACTAATTAAATATTACCTCTCCTGTTTGATTTTCTAAAATTTTTCTTTTCTGTAGCCAAGATCTTCAGGGGGTCTTTCCCTGTCATATCTGATCCATGTCACTCTGGAAGGGGTCCAAAATTTTTTCTTTTTCCCTATTAAGACAAATACAAAGCTTCTCTCCCCAAATAGCATGTAATTTGTCTAATAACCTGAAATCATCAAAGATATAGATTGATTCGAATTTGCAGCCTTTTTTCTCTTCAGGCCTGCTCTAGTCTGACCTTTCTCCCAGAGGATTTTTAATATCATAACTACCAAATTTGTAACTATATGTATTTTGATAAGTAAAACAATTCAACGCAGTTAAAGCAATCTAAGCAGTTATTATTATCTGTTAAGACAGGGCTTCTTCACTCTTCTCTACCATGTTCTTACATGATTCATTTTGAATAGTAAGATTAAGGCCTATCTGTCTGAGATAAGGTTTTTCTCCCTACCCTCTCTGCCCTGACCTATATGATCAAAGTCTCAATTTATTTATTCATCAGCTGGGTTTTTAAAGAAACCAAAACTCTCATTACAAGAGGTTGTCATGGGTGAGTCAGGAGGATGACCATGAGTGGGTCTATAGTACATGTTTAGGGAATGCAGGGATCCAGTGTTTTATAATCCTTCTCTTCCATCTCTTTTACCCTCCTACTTAATCTTCTTTCCTCCTTTTCCTTCTTTCTACTTTCCCCTTCCTCCTCCCTTTTCATCTTCCTTCTTCCTCTACTTTCTCTTCTCTTCTTTTCTCCTCTTCTCCCTCTTTTCTTGCTTAATCTCACTTCCTCCTTCCCCCTTCTTCCTCCTCTTCCTTCCTTCTCTTCTTCAGTTTCCCATTCTTTTTCCTCCCTTTTATAATTCTTTCTTCCTACCTTGGTAGATAACTTCCTATTTATACCAAGGAATAAATACACCAGGAACATTGGAAGGCATCCTTTTTGTGTCTCTGCCAGTATCACATTGGAGAGTTTTCTATTTAGAAGTACTTGCTAATCTGAGAGGCCAATGCAGATTCATTGTTTATCTGCACATTTTTAGCATACCAGCAAAGGTGAAATTCCAGCTCCCTTTATCTTGTCAAATGGGGAAAGAAAAATTGATTTCTACTCAGCATTTCATTGACTGCTCCACCCCATTTGGTAGATTAATCTTCCCTTACCTACCAGTTTGCCACACCTACCAGTTTGCCTTGATACCTCCCAGGAGTTTTATCTATGAGGCAGTGTGTTCCTGGACAGTCTGTGCTGAGTTATTGGCATCCTGATGATGACATCTACTTGGCCACTGGCCATAGGTTTTGAATGAGTGCTCCTTCGAAGCACAAACACTCTGAGAGTAGATTAATTTCTGGGTCTTCACTCTGCCACACTACTGTGTGTGGATTCAGCAACTGGAGCTAAGGTAAGGAGGTGGAAAGCTGTTGGTTGTGTTGCCAGTTTAAATGGTTGTAAGGGTTCTTAATGCCATGTTAATGACTTGGTGAGAGTCACTCAACGCCCTTAGGGTTCAGTTTGACCTGTGAAGTTGACTTGACAAACACCTTTTGGTTAGCACTAGCTCTAGCATGAAAGCAGAATAAAATACCCCACCAAAACCAATTGATCTTAACTGAACAAGGGAAAATAATCAAAAGACATTACTTATTCATTCTCTAAGGACATTCTGAATACCTGTTCTGGCAATCAGTATACATAGATGTCTCAAGCCTTCTTGGGTTACTCTTCCTGATGAGACATAAACATGTGTCTATTCACCCCAAAAAGAGCACCGATGACAAACCGAAGGAATGGCTCCACTGTGGTCTACCTCTGTGAACCAGCGAGTATATTGGGATTGCTTACAGGAGCATGCGTGACTCACAGGCAGCTCTATCACCAAAAAGTCTGCCCAGCATGGGTGATGACTCAGAAAAGCTTCATCTCAGAGCTCTCTGCATTTAGATAACAGGTGGGAAACATGTCCTACCTCCTGCTAATGGCTACTTATGTAATACTGAGAGGGCCATTTTGAATCTTGTAAGTTCTAGGGGCCTTCTGTTCTCTGTATGTTTTGCTGACTCCCCTAGTCCAAAAACAAACAACAAACAAACAGTCAAAACAAAACAAAACAAAACAAAAAACCTTCCTCCCTCCTCCAGCAGGAAATGTTTCATTTCACAGAATAGTCTCACAAGTGCTTTGTTCTCTGACCTTCGATAATCAAGCTCAGGTTGGAGAGTAAGGCAAAACAAAGAGGTAAGTTCTGTACCTGACCCACATGAAGTTGTAGGAGACGATGCTGGGATGTTTCCTGGGAAAATGTGAACAAACATCGATTCCCTTCAGATAGGTACTGATAACAGATCAAAGAAATGATTCTACCAAGGTCTGGCTTGTTGAACCAATGAGTTTACTGGAAGGAGTTACTTATAGAAGTACAGGTAAAGGATTACATGGAGTGTCATAGGTCACTTGAAGGCAGATGAGACACTGTAAAACCCACTGGAGAGGGGCATTGTGAATCTTCTGAATTTCCTGAACTTCCTGGGCCTTATGAATTTCCTGAGCTTTCTGTGCCTTGGGAGTTTCCTGAGCCTCCTGAGTCTTGTGAACTCCCTCTTCCTTCTACTGGGGAATGTTTCAATTCTGAGCAAATAGCTACATAAATACTGACAAGAAAGAAAAATTGGCAGACTCTTCTTGGTGAGATAAGGTATGGCCAGGAAGCAATAAAACATTAACAGCTCCTCCTCTGAGAACAAGGTGGCATTTACCAGGAAGATCATGGGTAAAGACATCTCCCAGGAGACATACCAGCAGGCACATAGAACCAGAGAGGTGAAAACAACATATTGCTTTTTATGCAAAGGTGGGGATAATAAGGCTATGAGAGAGAGAGGCAGGCTTGGAGAGTATGCTGAGGTGTTTTTCTTAGTTTGGGGTCAAAATATCACTGATGTTTATAGAAGTATTGCATTTGCTTTGGGGAGAAATAATCTCAATCTATATGGACGATGGTATTGGGGCAACAGTGTGCTGCTGTATTTCCAAATACAAGTACTGAGTCTCAGAAGTGTTGTTCTACCAAGGTTGTTAGAAAGGGAATGATCTACTGGAGAACCGACAGAGAGAACTTCAACAAGTATTTAAGGGGTTAAACCCTTTAGACATAGTGACTATGTTTATGTGTGAGTGCAAGGAAGAAATTGTGACTTCTGTCACACATAGCCAGACAATTTGAGGTACAGAGGAGCAGCAGATGTGAGGTGTGGTCATGTTACAGAGGAGGTGCTGGATGGGCATTTAAATAGAATACAGTCATGAATTGCTTAATGATAGGGAAAGGCACTGAAAAATGCCTTGTCAGGAACTTCATCCTGCTGTGACTATCAAAGAGCATACTCACAAAAGCTTAGGTGCTACATAGCTATGCTAGTGTGTGTCTGTGTGTGTGTGTGTGTGTGTGTGTGTGTGCACATGTACACTTGCACAGACACATGCACACACACACACACACACACACACACACACAAGTGTGTGCACCCATATACTTTCTATGCATGAATAAAGCAACAGAAGATTGAATTGGGGCAAGAGGAAATTATGTAGTCAAGACTTGTGGTAGGGCTGGGAATGTAGCTTGATCAGCAGAGCTCTTATGTAGCATGTACCAAAGCCCTGTGTCCATCCCCAGCACTGAATAAACAGATGGCACATACTCGTGATCCTAACACTTGGGGAGAGGAGATGGGAAGATCAGAAATAAATGTCATTCTTAGCTCCATTACAAGTCTGAGGCTGGCTTGAGTAATCTGACAGATTGTTTTAAAAGAGAGGAGCAAAGAAAAATGTATTTTTGCTAATTATTGCCACTTTATTGTGATACTTTAATATTTTAAAACACAGTGGACCTTGGTAGTGAAAGCTTGTCATCTCAGTTATTCACGAGACTGAGGCAGCAGGGTTGAAAGTTAAAGGCTATCCTAAACTACAAAGTGAAATCAAAGCCAGCCTGGGTAAGTTAGTGAGATCCTATCTAAACAAAAAGTAAAAGAGGTCTGCGAATATTGCTCAATGACAGAACACTTACACAGAATCCCCAGGAGAGGGGCTAGGGTTGGGGTGTGGCTCAGCTGTAGAATGATTAGTTAGAATCCTCCAGTGAGGGCCTGGGGTGTGGCTCAAGGGTAAGGCACATACTTAGAATATGCCAGTGAAGGGCTGGAGACTTGGTTTAGTGTAGAATACTGTCCTAGGGTTTCTATTGCTGTGATAAAACACCATGGCCAAAAGAAGTATGGGGGTGGGAGGATATTTCAGCTTAGGTGTCCAGATCATAGTTCATCATGAAGGGAACTAGGGCAGGAACCTGGATCTAGAGGTAGGCACTGAAACAGAGGCCATGGAGAGTGCTACTCAACTGGCTTTCTAATACCATTTAATACCACTTCCCTAGGGGTGGGTTGCACCATCCACACAAATCGTTAATCAAGAAAGTGCCTCACAGGCTTGGCTACAGGTGTTTCTTCTGTGGACATTTCCTCAATTATTTCCTCTTCTGAAAAAAGTTTGATTCCATTGAAAAACAAGCACAACAACAACAACAGCAGCAGCAACAGACTATCCAGGACAAGTACCTACTTAAAATTCCCCCTTTGAAGAGTTGGGATTATGGCAAGGTCATAGAAAGTGTTTCTAGAATTCCCCAGTGAGGGCCTGGGAGCTTGGCTCAGTGGTAGAGCCCCTGCCTAGAATTACACAGGAGGGGGACTAGGGGCGTGGCTCAGTGGTAGAGCCCCTGCCTAGATGCTTGGGCTTCAATTCTCAGTCTAGGAAAAAAACAAAAAAAAAAAATGTTAAACAATTGTGTTACATCACCAGCTCTTTTTATTTTATTTAGGTCATGCCAAGGAGAAAAAGATAGAGCTGTTACCTGCATCAGGGGCTGTTGATCACATTCATGGTACTTTTCCCTCATATATCTCTCTTTCTCCTTTCAGGAGATGGGCAGGTAGATTTTGATGAATTCATGACGATTCTTGGGCCCAAGCTGGTGTCATCAGAAGGTCGGGATGGTTTTCTTGGAAATACGATAGACAGTATCTTCTGGCAGGTAAGTGAGATTTTCACAGAAGATTAAGTCTGGCACTACTGTGTTTTCTGGGATCAACTAACTTTGACTTTGAAGTCTCGGGTGTCTATTCAGACTGCAATGAGCCCTCTTGGACTGGGGTGTTCGGTGTTCTTTGAATTGGATATCCCAGTTGATGTCTATCTATGCTATGTTCTGTTAGGATCTGGAGAATTGAGCTGTCTCCCCATGTCTTTTCCTTGGAGCAGAGTTTGCATTTGTGGAGGTGAAATTCTTCCACGTCTGACTTGTGAAGGGCTTTCTCCTGGAGACCTTGAAAAGGGGACATTGGTATTACCTATGATAATTCCTACTTTGAGCTAAACTCATGAAAGTTTTCAGTGTAGGGCTTCAAGAGAGACAATGAAGCAAGTTGTTCTTTGGGGTAACAGGTTTATTGGGCAGAGTTATTAGCATTATAGGCAAATAGGCATGAGAGGGCTTCTGAAGAGAATTTAGTTCCATGAGACAGAGTAAAGGTCTCCCCTTAGAGCAGAGGTTCTCAACCTTCCTAATGCTAATTAAGAATGCTTCCTAATGAGCCTTTAATACAGTTCCTCATGTGGTGACCCCAACCATGAAATTGTTTCATTGCTACTGCATAACTGTAATTTTACAACTGCTATAATTCATAATATAAATATCTGATAACCAGGGCATCTGATATGTGACCCCCCCAATGGGTCAAGGTCCCATAGGTTGAGAACCTTTGCCTTAAAGGTTTTGGTGGTGGGGTGGTGGGATAGGTAGTGGTCTTTTGTCATACAGTTCCTGAGGGCTCTGTCGGACATGCTTCCAATCAGATGCATCTGTCCTCTCAGTGACAAGAGTTGGTCCCCTTATGTGTGTCTGTCATAGGGAGTGTGGTTGCTGTAGTCCCTGATTGCTCTGGGATCAACTAACTTTGACTTTGAAGTCTTAGGTGTCTATTCAGACTGCAATGAGCAATGGATGCTTAGTAAACTTCCTCTGGGAAAGGGGGGAGGGGTTACATAGTCACAGTTCATGCACCATCACAACATGGTAGATTTCATTTCTTCCATGGCAGTTTTGGTCACATGAGAGAGGAGAGCTGAGAGAGGATAGAGGGTAGAATGAGAGGAGAAAGAGATAGGGAGAGGAGAAGTGCGTGTGTGTGTGTGTGTGTGTGTGTGTGTATGTCTGTATGTATGTATTTATACAGGTAAGCTTGGTCTTATAGCTTCTAGCTCAAACCTGACAACCCTAAGAGCTTCCTCACAGACAGGGTGGATAGTAGCTTGTGTTGGATCTTGCTTGATACTACTCGTGCACTTCATATGACATGTTGGTTTTATCTAAGGACCGCATCCAATGCTAACAATTTACGGCCAGTTCTGTCTTGTAGATCCTTGTTGGAGATTACTGATGCCCGCATTCTAATTACTAGAGTGCCACTAAATCATTTTTACTTCACGTCTCTATTTTAAAATGTGACTATTATTTTATGAGTATGGAACTAGGGGAATGGATCATTAATCTTTGTTTTTAAAACATGAGCCAGATACACCATTAAGATCAGTAGAATGGCATTTCTCTTTAGATATCTAAAACAAGATGGAAGCCAGGCAGAGTAGTGTATACCTGTGATCTTGATACTTAGGAGACTGAAGCAGGAGGATTGTTCTGAGTTTGAAGCCAGTCTGGGCTACAAAGTTTGCAGGGTGAGACCCTGTCTCACAAAAGCAAAAACTAAACCAAAGCAATTTCAAAACAGAAACAAATAAAAACCAGGAAAAATAAATGAAAACATTACAAACACCATCAAAACACAGTATTCCCTTGAGTTCTTACAACAGTTTTCTTTTCGATAAATACACTCTCCTAAGTTAGATAAGTATATGGTTACCTTTTCATTATCCCAACGGGTACTCACCTACCTTAGAGCTAATGAACATATTAATACCTTTCATCTGACTGTAACAAAAACAGATGACAGAGATGATTTCAGGGAGGAAGAACTCATTTTGGCCCATGGTTTCAGAGGATTCAGATGGCCACAGGAGAAATGGTCATTCACTTTATAATGGATGGGAAGGAGAGAGAAAACCAGGAAGGAGTCAGCCATTGTATCCACTAAGGATCTTCTTCTAGTGACTTGTCTTCTCAAGAACCCATAATGTCCCAAAATAGGGCCATCAGAGAATTCAAACCATGACCCTGTAGGAGACATTTTGGATCCAAACAGCAGTACCATTTTTTAGCCCGCCCAAGTTGAGCCTGAGAGAACAAGTTGTCCCCACGGTTTGCACTTTACCTACAGTTGCCGTGAGTTCTTTCTACCCTGTGCTCTGCCTTCACGGTCCACCCTAGCCTAGGAAGATAGGTGGCACAGGGCATCCTGAGCTCTGCAGTTTTGTTTCCTGGTGCTATCTGAGAGGAAGGAAGGAACTATGGTTATCAGGTCCCTGTCTCACACAGTGGCCCCGATTCTCCAGATTCTCTGCTGCTTGGCCAATCCATAACAAGGCATCAGTTTTCTAACGCAACACTGACTCTTCAGGTTAGTTCCATCATGCCGTCGTGCTCACAAACTCTCTCTGGGTTTGTCATACCGTCGGTGTCCGTCCTCTGGAGTGAGAAGGCAGGGCACAGCAACGGAAGTCAAGGGCGGGGGAATTACATCTGAGATTATTTATTTTTAAAAGTGTACTTTGTGTGACTGCATGTGTGTGTGTGTGTGTGTGTGTTCATGTGTATGTACACACATGTCCTTCTTCGTGAGCCATTTACTTTCGTTTTTGAAGCAGGGTATTTCACTGGCCTGGAATTCACTGATTGAGCTAAGTTTCACTGGTCAGCAAGCCCTTGGGATCTTCCTATTTCAGCTTCCTCAGCTGCTTAGATTACAAGCTCAGGCTGCCACACACACGTGTTGTTGTTGTTGTTTTGTTGATTGGTTTAGGTTTTGTGTGCATATAGGGAAGGGATTCTGGGGATCAAACTCACGATCCCCCTGCTTGTAAGGCAAGCACTTTACCAGCTGAACCATCTCCCCATCCCTATCCCCATACTCATCCTGTAATATTTGCGTGAACTCTGGAACAACCACAGCATCTTGCCTCTCCCGCAGTTACTCCCCCAGCACAGAACAGCGACTAGCAAGCAAGCAGAAGAGCATCTGGCACTACCCAGCTGCTGTGCTCTCCTCTGCTCTGCCTCCTCCGCTCCACTGCCCGATCTCTGAGAAGCAGCTTGAGGAAATGTGTGAAACCTGCGACAGCCATCCCGGCATGGAGAGACACTCATGGCCTCCATGCCTGGGTGGTTGGTGTGGCAGGGGTGGGGTGGGGTTAAAAGAGGACTGCGTGCATGTGTGCACACATATAACTGACATAATTGCATGAATGCATCGGTTGTTTGTTGTTGTTGTTGTTGTTGTTGTTGTTGTTTTTGTCTGTGACAGTAGTTGAAGCTAGCTAGCATAAGAAAGAGAAGCAGAAAGGCCCGGTCTCTGGCTCTGGTATTCCAGGAGGGGATATTAGCATCAGGAAGGAAGAATATGGTAGAAAGGATGCCATGCTAAGAGACTGGCAGGATTTTCTAGCCGAGCCCCGGTATCCAGTTCTCACTGAAGCAGAGGGACTCAGATTCAGCTGTGGCTCCTCACGCGGCATCGTAACCACGGAGCAGACAACAGTGCGTGGCTCTGCAGGTCTCATTAGTTTCAGTGAGTCAGGAATTAGAGAGCAACTCCACTGGAGGCTTTGGCTCTGGGTCTCTCAGGGGGCTGCTGTCACGATGCCTGCCGTGATCATTAGAAGGCTTGGCTGAGGCTCCTGAATGTACTTTAGGCTGCCTCATTGCCCTCGCTGGCAGGCAACCTGTTCTCAGATCTCCACCATCAGGGCCTTTTTGGACCACACTTTGAGTATCCTGACTTCACACTGGCCTCTTTTAAGGCGAAGGGTAAAAGAGTATGCTGCAGCTTGTGTGAGGACGATCAGACTTAGCTTTTGTGTATGTGAGTGTATGTGTTCTTGAGCCAGTGCATGTGCACATGTGTGCACATGTGTATGGTGGCCAGTGGACATCCTTAGGCACCATCCACCTTCTCATTGAAGCAGAGTCTCTCACTGACTTAGAGTGTAACCAAATACCTGGCTGGCTGGCTGGTGAACTACTGGGATCTACCTGTCTATGCCTCTCCAGTGTTAGGATTGCAAGTATGCTCCACCATGCCTGACCCCCACAGAGTCCTTCTTAAGTATGGAAGAAAACTACTTCCCAGTACAGTCATGAAGCAGGGGCTATCTGGGGCTATGGTAGAGGCTAGCTCTCAAAAAGGGTAGAGATCCTATAATCAGACTTCCAGGATATTTGTGTATGTGTGTTCCCACGTGTATGCAGATGTGCATATCTCTATCTCTATCTCCATCTATCTGTATCTATCTATATCTATCTATCTCTATCTCTATCTCTATCTCTATCTCTATCTCTATCTCTATCTCTATCTCTATCTCTATCTCTATCTATATACATACCTAACCCTTAGGTTGGGGAAGAGAGAGCCAGTTACTGTTCAGTGTCTACATAAGCTCATTTGTTATAAAAAACCCTTTAATAATCTCTCCTCCTTGACCTCAGGAATTATTTTGGGCTTTTCTACAAGTCTATAGACTGAAAACAATCACAAGGATAATAATGAGGATCTCAGAAGATTCAACAGCACTGTTGACCCCAGTGGCCACCTAGCCATCCCCATTAGTCTCTTTCCTTTCTGAAGAAAAGGTGACTGGGCTTCTACATTTAAACTATTGAAAAAAAAGGTGGCCCGGAAGTATGGTTCTGCTGGTAGAAAGCTGGCTTAGCATGCATACAGCTCTGGGTTCCATCCCAAGCACCAGATCAAGACCCAGGTGCACCGGTGCATACTTGTAATCCCTATACAAGGCAAGAAGCAGCCAGAGATAATATACCCTTCAAGGATATAACCCTCCAGGGACATAATTCTTCCAGCTGGGTCCCACCTCCTAAAGTTTCTAGAGCCTCCCAAAATAGCACCACCAACAGGTTACTGACCATTCAACATATGATGGGGTGGGGCTCACATTCAGTTCATAAGATGGTGACAATGTCTAGTTTGTCATACAGATAGATCTGTGCAATATCCAAGACCAAGTCAATATCCTAGCATAAAAGTACACAAGTTGCAGGCTGGGAAAATGACTCAGTAAGGTTTTGCTACATCAGCCTGAGATTTGATCCCCAGAATTTATGGTTTGTTTGTTTGTTTGTTTGTTTTTAAATCTTGTCATGGTGGTAGGTTAGTAACTTGAGACTGGGGGGCAGAGGTGGATCCTTGGGGTCTTATTGGCTTGCCAGCCTAGCCTACTTGGTGAGCTCTGGATCAGTAGGAGATTCTGTCTGAAGAAAACAAGGGAGAAAGCAACTGATTGACAGTTGAAAATGACCTCTGACCCCTTCCATATATGCACAAATCACTATCATTATATAATGGACTCAAACAGACCTGTTTACCAAATTGACTTGTACTGTCCCCGAATACCTAACTACAGGACTGCTCAGAACCCCTATCAACTTATGGACTCCTTCCTGCCTGTGGGAGAGTCATATGATACCTGCAGTTGCTCCCTAAGAATCTTCCTAGATTTGGCTTCTATGTCTCCATCCACAATTATCGCTCTGTCTGGTTTTTCCTCTCTTCCTCCACTGGCTTTCCATTTTTACTTAAGACCTGGACTCAACGGTTGTTGTTATAATCCAAACACACTGGGAAGGAGAGATGGCTCCACGGTGAAGAGTGTGTACTGCTCTAGTAAAGACTCTATAGTTTGGTTTCTAGCCCCCATGTTGGGTGACTCACAACTGTCTGTAATTCTGGCTGCAGGGGATTCAATCCCCTTGACCCTGTGTGCTCATGTGTGCATAGATCCCCCTCTCACATACACATATTTAAAAATATATCAGTTTTTTAGGCTAAACAACAGCAGCAGCAGCAGCAACAACAACAACAAGAAATCCTTCCAAATCCCTAGCCTGTGTTCTGCCTGGAGTGTTAGATGTGCTGTTTCTATAGCCATGGTGGACAGGTGGTAGGTAATGTGGCTTGGAACTCTTGACTCATGGGCCGGTGGGATTCTCCACGCCTCATGTTCACAACATGTAAGAAAAATTGACCAATTACAGTTACATTACAATGGAAAATCTGATATGCCTTTAAGGAATCGGGGCAGGCTAAGAAGTTGACAGTGACATTCTGTGTGGTAGGAGGGTGGAGGTGTTGTCTAAAATTTCAACAGTGGGCATATGCTACTTCCATAATTGAGAGGAAAAGCTAAAGCAAAGAAAAAGCAGACTCCAGCTAGTAAGCGTCTATTAATAGCTATGATTTTTTTTAATGTGTAAGACTAGAGGTTACCTGCATGAGGCTGGCTGCTGGGGAAGGTTGCAGGGAGATGGTTCTGTGAAATGAAGTGTGTTCATTTCTGTGAAGGATTTGGTACACGGGACCAAGGCTTGGAAAATATAAGAACATTTCATTTTTGAGATCTTCTTTCCTTCCCTTTCCTCTTTCTTTTCCTCTCCTTCCACACCACCCCTGTCCTCTTTCCCTTCTTCCCTTCCCTTCCTCTGTCCTGCCCTCCTTACCTCCTCTCCTTCCTCTCTCCTTTTGTCTTTCTGTACCTTGTCTCTCTGTCTCTCTCAGTCTATCACCGTCTGTCTGTCTGTCTGTCTGTCTGTCTGTCTCTCTCTCTCTCTCTCTCTCTCTCTCTCTGTGTGTGTGTGTGTGTGTGTGTAAGTGTGTGTTGCTAGGGATTGAACCCAGGGCCTCATACATGCTCAGTGAGCACTCTACCACTGAGCTACAGCCTCAACCCTGTTTGAGTCAGGGTCTCACTAAGTTGCCACAGCTGGCCCTGCACTCCCTGTTTCTCAGGCTGGACTAAACTTAGGACACCCCTTCTTCAAAGCCTCCTAAGTAGCTGGGATGACAGGAGTGAGATACCATCATGGCCTCATTTTTTATTTAAATCAACTGAGCTTTTCCTGGCACATCTTCTACTCATCACATCTGGCACCAGCTGGATGTTTCTCCTCTAATATTGTGTCAACTTGCCACTCTCTTAGAGTCCTGGATCCACACTGCAGCTCTTCCCTTCTTCCTCTGATGAAGCCCGAGTATCTCTCAGCAGCGATGTCCATCACCATGCCTGTTAGACTGACAGCGAGCTCCTGAATGCCCAAAGTAATTTTCCTAGGTGTGAAATATGGAAATGGGAGAGACATCTGAGCAGACACAGTTGCCCAAGTGTGTTGGCCAAAGACCAACAGCAGTAGATGACAGCATCACTTGGGGCTTATTAGAAGGAAATTTCAGAGACATCTGAGCAGACACAGTTGCCCAAGCATGTTGGCCAAAGACCAACAGCAGTAGATGACAGCATCACTTGGGGCTTATTAGAAGGAAATTTCCTGACCCTACACCCCAGGATACCTGCATTAGAAACCTTGGGAGTTGGGTGTCCAAAGCCCCCGCCCCTAGTTATGGAGCTTGATCAAAGCAGAGAGGCTCTGAGTGACATTTGGGATGGAACAGCCAGTCTTATTTATGGATGTGTTGCTGATCTTGGTTTCTGTCTAGCTTGGCAATTTGAGTTACTCATTATTTATCACATTCTTAGGTGTAACTCTCAGAGCTTCTTAAAGGTTTCCACTTGTTAACCCTTCTTACCTGAGGTTTATATGTGGTAAATAATATAGTATATATTATGCATATTATAGATATGCATATATATGTATGCATGTACATGATATGGTATGCATGTGGAGGTAGAAGGGCATCCACCAGGCATTCTTTCCTTCTACCATGCAGGTCCCAGGGACTCAGGTTTAGGTCATCATCATCCAAGATATTTTAATGTATAGGTAGACAAAACAGATGTACCATCATTTGTTTATAAAACATCCTGAAGAAATGTATTACAGGGCTTGAGAGATAGCTTGGTGGCAAGCACTTGAAATGACTGCTCCTGCTAAACAATTTGGTTCCTGACACAGCTTACAACCTCTTGACTCTCCAGCTCAGGGACAAACCCTCTTCTGGCCTCTGTAGGCACATACACACATAAGCACTTGCTACTCACCTTAAAAATAAATCTTTAAAAAAATATCTTAAAATAACTTTTGTATACATAATCTTTAAAGAAAGGCAAATTTGCATATTAATGATTAATGTGTCTGTTTGTTTTTTCAGAAGTAATTAAGTTCTAGGTGAACGTTTGACACCAGAAGACACAGTGCCAAACTTTTCTTAGAATTGATAAGTGGTATGAACACTTCTTTGCATAAATAAATATGTAGTTCAAAAAGAGACAAGTGTGCTGGAAACTGTCTTAATCCCAAGCTGAAATTCAATATAGCCATTTTTTGAAAATGAAATTCAAGTCATCAACTTGAAGGTTAATTTTAAAAATCAAACCTTCCAACACACTACAAACCCAAAGTATATTAATTGGATACTTACATGCTGAGGAGTGACACAGGAAACTCCAACTGGCTTTTGTTTGTCATAGTAATGGAGCCATCATGTTTCTGTCAGGGCAGAAGGTGTCACACATGCAGTACAAATGCTGCAGTCTACTGCAGACACACAGTAGTCTCCAGTCAAAGCCCAGGGTTGTCATGAAGTTGATAATGTATGTCGTGACTGTATTACACAGTGCAACAGGCTTGTATCGTGTGTTCAGAACCAAGAGTTCAGTGAATTCACACCCTGGATAGATGTATCCAGAGACACCATGGGTTTGATTTTGAATTAACCTTTTACATGTTATATAGTCAAACATACATTTTACTGTTGCCAAGCTTTGTGATTTCCCACATGTAGATGACCCCCATCTGGTGTCATAATCTGCAGTTTGAGAAGTTATAGTCTATAAACCATGATGATTTCCAATGGTCGTATTAAGAATTTTTAATTACATGCATTTGTTTGTTGCATGTAAGTTTTTGCTATCCCACCTAAACTCCATTAACAGGGTTGCACTACCAGCCCCAACTTGGCTTCATTTGAATCCACAAATAAAAGACAAACACACAGTTGCTCATTCAACCTGCCTTCTTGGCACAATTGCTGGGCATTTTTAAACTTCCAAGGCTAGCATGCCCTTAGCAATATTTCTATCTCTGCACCTCCCACTTGCCCTAAACTTTAGCTGCTCAGTCACATCTAGCCCCTGCTAAACACCCCTGGCCACCTGGGTGTAGGAACAGCTGCAGGTTGCTTGTCTTTTCTCTCTCCAAAGCATGATGAACTCTCCTCTCTTCCCTTGCCTCTGTCTCCTTTTCTCCAGGGACCCAGAAGTCCTGCCTATTCCTTCTACCCAGCAATTGGCCTATGGCTTCTTTATTGACAGATCAAGAACTAATTGGGGAACAGGACCTTAGCATCAGAACCGCCCCTACATTTGTTTGTAGATTATATATGTGATATGTATATGATTGTAGAAACCCTTGGAAGCTAGAGGCATCAGATCTTCTGAGGCTAGCATTACAGGTCATGATATGATCTGTCTAGTGTAGGTGCTGGGACTTGAACTCCAGACCCCTACAAGAATACTATGTGCTTTTAACATCTGAGCCACCTCTTCAGCCTTTCAGTCGGGTTTCAGGGTACTGAGAGAATATAAGCAGTGTGCTTATAACTTTTTTTGTATATTTGTGAGTGTGTTCTTGTACACAAATATGCCTATGTATGTGCATTCAGTTGTACATTTATGTGTGTGGAGACCGGAAGACAAATCTTGGCTGTCATTCCTTGGGCACCATGCTTGTTCCCCTTGCTTTTGGAGACAGCCTCCCACTGAACTTGGAGCTCACTGGTGAGATGAGATGGCCCTCTATCCCCAGGGATTCTCCTGGGTCTCCCTTCCCAGTGTGGAGATTGTTAAGCATTACCACAACTAGGCTTTTTAAATTTTATTTTAATAGGTGGGCTCTGGGGTTTGAACTCAGGTCCTCATTCTTGTGTTGCAAACAGTTTTCTGCAGAACCTTTTCCATAGCTCTGTTGTTAATTTCTTGGCAGGAAGAGTTAAATAAAAATGAACTCACTACTGGCATACAACTAGATCCAACAGACCAGACCAATATCCGAACGGGTTGTCTGCAGGATACCAGCAACAAGGCTAATTAAACTGTGACCAACCAGCTGGTTAACTGAATAAGCTATAACCAGTTATTTTCTGTTCTACTTCCATTTTTTCTATAAACACTGTCCAGTTAGTAACCACATCCTTGGCTAGAGTTAATTAAAAGCAATTTTTAAAATTGGTTTTTAAAAAACACAAATTTGAAATGGTGTTTCATAGACTACAGCTTCTCAAACTGGTTTATGACACCAGATAGGGTCAACTACATATGGTGATCACAGAAAACAAACAATCAAAAACAGTAAAAGGATTCTGGTGTGAGGGTGGCAGTGACCAAGAAATTAACTTGAAACCAAACACACAACCCACTGAGTCACATTCCCAGCCCATGAGATACTTTCAATACACACATGGAAACAGTTTGTGAATAGCTGGTCCATACCTATTGAAGGGAATCTGGCCAGCTTTACCCGGGCAGGCATGGCTCTGGCTGGCCTTACCCTTATCCCCCACGGCCTCTGCCTTGCTAAAAACTGTTAGATTACATTCCTAAAGCTATTCACCAAAGGTCTATTACCTTATTTGTCTACTTCCTCCCCCTGAGGCTGACCACCAAGGTCCAGCTACTAACATATTAAGTCCAGCAATCAAAAGCTTCCTTCGGCTCACCCAATTAAAATTAAATGTGACATCCTAACACAGGATTTCCCCCCTTTACCTTTATAAACCACCATTTTCCTATGGGCCACTTCTGTC
Organism: Apodemus sylvaticus; assembly: GCF_947179515.1. Classification (NCBI taxonomy): domain Eukaryota; kingdom Metazoa; phylum Chordata; class Mammalia; order Rodentia; family Muridae; genus Apodemus; species Apodemus sylvaticus. The sequence continues at coordinate 38,687,219 of NC_067493.1, read as the reverse complement.
TCCTCTCTATCCAGAGGCAGTCCTTTATTCCCTGGGGACAAATACCCCTTTTCCCTCTCCCTTGTTCCCTTTCCCTAATGGAAAAACAGACTAGACCATGACAACTGATGAATATAACTAAATCATATGTAAAGAGCATTGTTGAAGCAATATGAAAAGTGACAATAGAGATGAGAGAGGTGGAACAAAGGACCACTAAGAGATTATTTATTTGTTTTATTGTGATCCTGGGAATTGCACTCAGAGCCTTGCACATAGCAGGCAAATACTGTGCCCTGAGCTGTATCTCTATGCCTCCTTTTAAATTTTTTTTTCAGTTTTGGACACAAATCCTCATGTATTCCAAGATGACCAAGATTCCTTGACTGGCTGTGTAGTCAAAGATGACCTTATAATCCTGATCCTTCTGCTTCCACCCACTTTGTACTAGGATTATGGGTGTTGTAGTATTTTAGCTGGTGTATGGGTTGCTGAGGATGGAACCCAGGACTTCATGTTATCTAGAATGATCCCACAGGGCTACATCCTCAGCCCATGAGACACTTCCAGTATACACAGGGAAATAGTCTATAAGCTGGCCATGTTAGTGTGCATCAGTATTTCCAGCAGCTGGCAGGTGGAGGCAGGAGAAAGGGTAATACAAGTCAACCTCACCAGAAATCGAAGGGGCACTGTAATTGAAAAAAATAACATGATAATAGCTTTCTCCTTAATTACTGTTAAAAGGAAGGTTCCTTTGAGCAATTAAATTTAGTAGAGCTTATACACACAAACCAAAATACAGAAATGTGATTCAGGTCTGGGGAAACCTGTTATTGAACTAGGGCTGTAGGGCTGGCTTTGAGAACTCCATCCAAGAAGGCCATCGAATAACACTTAGAGAAACTAGAGGTGGGTTGGTAGGTATGGAGTGTGTGTGTGTGTGTGTGTGTGTGTAACAGAAAACTGGAAGTGAGGCATACTAGACTGGAAGTTTGACACAGCAACTGGAAGTAGAGCGTAGAAAACAACTGGCCAAATCCACAACAGCTTAATCCACCAGCTGGTCAGTTATTTACAGCTTAACATTAATTGATCTCAGCTTAGTCAGTTAATTCACTATTGGGGTGGGAACTCTTGCGACCCACAGACGTTCAGTGTCTGTGATTAAATTCTGATTGGTTTGATTGTGTAATGCAGGTATGTGGTCCACGCTTGTGTCCTCCCCGAGATTTGATTTAGTGGTATCAGCTGCTTGTAAGAATGAATTAAGGGCTGGCAATATGGCTCAGCAGGTAAGGGTGCTTGCCACCAGGCTTGATGGCCCCTTGGAACTACACCGCAGAAGGAGAAAAACAACTCCCACGAGTTTTCTTCTGGCCTCTACAAGTATGTACTTGCATGTGGAGTAATGTACACACAAGTAAATAACTGTAAGAATATGATACTTTTTTTTTTGTTTGTTTTTTTTCGAGACAGGGTTTCTCTGTGTAGCCCAGGCTGGCCTAGAACTCAGAAATCTGCCTGCCTCTGCCTTCCAAGGGCTGGGATTAAAGGCATATGCCACCACCCGGCTACAATACATTGTTGAATGACTGAGTTAAGTGAGCAAACCTAGTAGTACCCATGGCTGGCAGCTCACAAATGCCGGCAACTCCAGCTCCAGATCCTCAGAGAAGAGGATCTGGTGCCCTCTTCTGACCTCTTTGAGCAGGAATGCTTGCACACACATATGCACATGCACACACACGTGCACGCAAACACACACACACACACACAAATGATAAAAGTAAACATAAATCTTATACAATCAATTCCATGTCCAGGAATCTACCACCTCAAATCTGTCAGCAAGTGCAGCTGTAAGGATGGAATATTGTACAATTATTAAAAATAATGTCATTACCTTTTAGTCACTGGAAAAGTCACTCTAGAGATTAGATTTATGGTGTAATTACATAGATGTTCTACCGCTATTATAAATTCATTTATATTCATCTATTATGCATCTCTTTATAGTCGTCTGTTAACTCCATTTGTATTCATGGAGGAAAACTGCAAGAAATGCAATAAATCTGATGGTACTTATTATCGATCCCAATAAAAGGGAAGATAATTTTTGTTCTTTCTACTTGTTTTTATTTCCAGAAATTTCTATAATTAGGCAGTATGGAATATTTTGTTGTTTTTATTACATTCATTCATTTATTTAGGGAGCTGATCATGCAGCCTGGTATGTGTGTGTGAGCCAGGGACAACTTTCAGGAAATCAGTTCTGGTTTTGCTCATGGTCCCAGTGATTGAAATCAGGTCTTCAGGTTGGCTGGCAAGCACCCTTACCTGCTGAGCAGTTTCGCCCGCCCTTAATTTAACTTAACAAGTGTCTACCTACTGAGATATCTTGTACCCCCCCCCCCTTTTTTAAGATTAGGTCCTTGCTACATGCCATTTTCTGGCTTTGAGCTTTTGGGGGATCCTCCTGTCTCAGCCTTCCAAGTGCTAGTGCTATAGGCACACCTCACTGTATTAGTAAGGGTTCTCTAGAGTCACAGAACTTATGGAATCTCTCTATATATATTATGAGAATTTATTGTAATAACTTAGTCTGTAGTCCAACTAACCCAACAATGGGCAGCTGTGAATGGGATATCCAAGAGCTAGTAGTTGTTCAGTCCATGAGGCTAGTTGTTTGAGCTGGTCTTCTGTAGAAGCTGGAATCCTGAAGAGGTGGGTTCCAAAAGATGAACTGGCAAAGAAGTGTGGGCAGGCCAAGTGGAGTGATTCGTCCTTCTTCTGGTGTCCTTATGTGGGCCTCGAGGAGAAGGTATGGCCCAGATTAAAGGTACTTACCTCTACGCCTGGATCTGGAACTGGCTTTGTCCTGGGCTGGCTTTGAACTCAAAGATCTGCTTGCCTCCATCTCCTGGGATTAAAGATGTGTACTACATTGCCTGGGCCTATGCTTTTCATGGCCTATGCCTCAAGATCTCCATGTTAAGATCTGACTAAGAAGCCTGTGTCTTCCAGCCTCAAGATCTGGTGGGTCACAGGTGCACCCTCCATTTCTGGATTGTAGTTCATTCCAGATGTAGTCAAGTTGACAACCAGGAACAGCCGCCACACTCAGTATCCCCTGCCAATTCTGTTTTCTTATGTATCTGAGAAACTCATCAAGAGTTCATACGAATAAATTACATTATAAAAACAATCATTTGCCATGGCAAAATAAAAAGGAGCTGGATTTCAAGTTCTATATATAAGAAGCAGTCCAATGAAGGACAAAGCACGAAGCTGATGTCCAAGCGTGCAAACACAAAATCCAAATGATTCACAGCCACCAGATGCCAGGAGGGGAGGGTGAGGTACCAAGTGGAGCTGGCTCAGTGGCAGCTGCCCACCCCAAGCTGCTATGTGGCCTTCAGCTGTGGAGGCCACAGAAAACCCATTGCCAAGTGAACAGATGGGGCTCCACACACACCCAAGTTATGTGCTGACAAACTCACTCTAGGAGCGTGTCTGAACGGATGTTCTAATTGAAAAGGAAATTCAGACCACTTTAAAGGCTAGGAGTATGGTTCAGTTGGGAAAGTGGTTACCTACCACGCGAGAACCATGGGTTCTATTCTCACTGTCTTGTATGAACTGGGAGTGGTGGCCCATGCCCGTTACAGTAGCACATGGGAGGTAGAGGCAGGAGGATCCGAAATGTAAGGTTATCCTGGCCACAAATTGAGTTGGAAGCTAGCCTGGGCTTATGACATTGTGTCTCTAAAGCGGGAAGAGACTAAAAAGGCAATTTAAAAAACCCATTTGAAATCAATATTGGCTGTTTCTTAAGCCTGTGGCTGGAATGAGTTGCTCAGTGGTTTTGCAGAAAGAAGAGGAAAGTAACCAGAAAGTGACCAAAAAAAAAGATACATAATTGTTATATCCCAAAGAGCACTCCCAAGTTCTAGGAAAGTCATTCCCGAGCCTTTTGGGTAAGAGCGGGGGTTATTTTCTTCCATTCAGTTGACTCATCCTCCAAATGTGCAACACACAGTGTGTCATTATCCTCCAAGTCCCTGGCACACAGTGTGTCATGCAAATCAGAAGGCACAGAATGCTCACCGAGACTTACACAAGCAGATGGCAAATGTCTGTAATCCCAGGGCTTGAGAAGCTGAGGCAGAAGGATTGCTCTGAGTTCCAAGGCAGCTCAGCTATCTAGTAAAACCCTGTCTCTCAAACAAACAGTTCCTCAAACTAAAAACCAAAAAAAAAAAAAAAAAAAAAAAAAAAAAAAAAAAAAAAAAAAACCAAAAACAAAAACAAAAACAAAAACAAAAACAAAAACCAAAAAAACAAAAAACAAAAAACAAAAACAAAAACCAAAAAAACCCAAGAAACAAACAAATAAATCCTCCTCTGTCGAGAGAGGCTTCCTCCTCTGGCTTTCCCAGTTATGGGCTTGAAGGCGTGTGCCACCACCCTAAGCTTTTAATGTCTGTTCTGGAGTTTAAACTCAGGTCCTCATGCATGCAAGGCAAACACTTTATGAGCTGAGCTGTCTTTCCAGCCCAGGGTGTGTGTGGGGGGAGGGGGGAGAGTGAGAATGAGTGAGTGAATGAATGAATGTATGAATATGAAAACAGAAAACAAGAAAAAGAAGTTAAGATTGGGTCCATTGAGAATTACATCTCATCTTGCCCTGTTAAGGTTTGTGTTCAGGGGCCAGAGAAAGGAACCAGTTGGTTGGGACTCATGCAGATAAGTCCTCTCAAGCAGAAGCAAGGCTGCAGACCCTACACCATCTTGTTTGGCTATGTGCGTGTTATTTTTCCAACTTAGGCTATTTTACTTTTTCAGTGCATATTTAATTTTTTATTTTTTATTTTTATTTATCTTTTTGGTGGTCAAATTTATTTTATTTTTTTATTCAATACATTTTTATTTACATTTCAAATGATAGCCCCTTTTCTGGCCCCCCACTCCCCGAAAGTCCCATAAGCCCCATTCCCTTCCCCTATTCTCCCACCCACCCCTTCCCGCTTCTCTGTTCTGGTTTTGCCCTATACTGCTACACTGAGTCTTTCTAGAACAAGGGGCCACTCCTCCGTTCTTCTTGTACCTCATTTGATGTGTGGATTATGTTTTGGATATTCCAGTTTTCTAGGTTAATATCCACTTATTAGTGAGTGCATACCATGATTGATCTTTTGAGTCTGGGTTACCTCACTTAGTATGATGTTCTCCAGCTCCATCCATTTGCCTAAGAGTTTCATGAATTCATTGTTTCTAATGGCTGAACAGTAGTACTCCATTGTGTATATATATATACCACATTTTTTGCATCCATTCTTCTGTTGAGGGATACCTGGGTTCTTTCCAGCTTCTGGGTATTATAATATAACTCTTATCTTTTTCTGCCAATGTCACAGAAAGCAGCTTAGGAGTAGGGACTCTTTTTCAGGCCACCTTTTGAATTATGTCATCAGCAAATGTGTAGTCTGTTGCTGCTCTGGCGAAAATACCACAGGCTAGGTAGGTTCTAAAACACAGAAGGGTAATGCTCACAGTCTTGGCAGCTTGGAGCATGATCAAGCTCTGTGGATGGCTCTCTTACAGAGCTGACTTCTTGATCACTCACAAGACTAGAAGGGTAAGACAGATGTGTGCATATGTAGAAGCCAGAGGTTGACATCTGGTGTCTTCCTGCCTTCGAAACAGGTGTCTCTTCGCTGCGTTTGAAGTTTGCCGATTTGGTTAGACTGGCTGGCCAGTGAGCCCCAGGGATTCTTCTGTCTGCCTTCCTCAGCTCTGGGCTTGAAGGCGTATGCTACCACACTAAGCTTTTTACCATCTGTTCTGGAGTTTGAACACAGGTCCTCATGCATGCAAGACAAACACTTTATGAGCCGAGCTATCTCTCCAGCCCTTGGAGACTCTCTTATATATTGGATGTCCTTTCTGAGGATGCTACCTTCATGACCTAAGGACACCCTGGGTCACTGGCATCCAGATATATGCATTTAGGAGAATACACCCAATGCTTGAGGTTTTCTGGTTGTATTAGGTTCTGTGTTTGCTGTGACTCTGTCTCCAAATTATAGTGCTTTGTGTCTTGGTGACAGTGCATAGCTCAGTTCCATTTGTATTGATCAAAACCTGCTCATTACTAAAAGCAGGGTATTTGATTGTAGTAAAATAACTTCTAACCTATGGGTTGTTTTTTTTTTTATCATCTGACAGTTTCACACATGTACGTTTTCGTCACTTGTACTCCCCTCCCCCAATCCCCTCTGTCATCCCCCTCTCCGTCCCCAGGAGCTGTTCTTCTTCACAAGTCCCCATCTGTGTCTTCTCTGTGTGGCACACTGAGGTTTAAGTTTCTTGCTGGGGAGTTGGTGGGCACTTGCTTACTAGAGCAAGGGAAGTTCATCTGTGGTGCTACTGCGAAGGAAATGACATCCCATCCCTCCTCCAACAGCTAAGCACTGTCAGTAGTCCCCTGGGGAGGGGTGGAGCCTTGCGGCCCCTCCCTCCGAGGTCCATGATTAACTGTTGCCAGGCAGGCATAGCGTGGATAAAGGATATCGACAGCGTACTCTTGGGTACAACCATTGCGCCATGTCCAGAACACATTTTTTCTTCCTTCACAACTTTCCCTTCTCTGGCATCTACATTCTCTCTTTCCTGCCTTCTGTGACCTTCCCTGAGCCTCGGAGGAGGTGATGTAGTATCTTCATTTAGAGCTGATGTTCCGCCATCATTTCTCCTCAGGCTTTCGGTCAGTTCCTTGCTCTCATCATCTGCGGCGGAAGAAAGAACGCTGATAAACGTTCTGATAAACGCTGAACTCCGCGCTCACCTCCAATGCTGCCTAGAGTCCGGGGCCCAGTACAGTTTGTAATCATGAAAATGTGATCGCTCCCATCAGTTGTTCTTTTAGCCTGTGACAGCAGAAGCTGTGTTTATTAATGCTTCAAGTAATTGACATGATGCTGTAGTCAACTAATTTCTTAATATTAAATAAATCCAACATTGCTGGGATTGAGAAGACTCATCACACCGGGTCATTTCTTAACATTGAATTTATAATGCAATTTGAAACTTTGATTTACCATTGATTTTGATTTTTTCCTTCATCCATATTCATAATTAATGTGTCATCGTTTAGTCTTGAGCCATAGCTATCCTGGGATGATAAAATTAATTTGTTTACTTTTTAAAGTTATTTTTGTGATCTATAGTAATTTCCATATAGTAAGGACTTTATGAACTTGAATTTCAGCAGCTGGTTCGCATAGAGCCTTGTTCAACTAGAAGCAGTGTTCTTCTGTTGTAGTTTTTGTTTGATTTTTGTCTTTTGTTTTTTTGTTTTGTTTTGTTTCTGTTTTTGTTTGTAGAAAAATTCTCCATACATGAGACTAGCCCAGGCTAGCCTTGTATACTTACTTCTTTTTCTTTTTCTGAGTCAGTACCTCACTCTGTAGCTAGGCTAGCCTGGAGCTCACCCTGTAGCTTAGCTGACCCTTAAGGTTCAGCATACTTCCTGCCTCCTAAATAGACATGAGCTGCTACACCTTGCTTGAAACAATTAGTAAGTAGCAGTAAGTCTTTAGAATTCACTATGTAGCCCAGGCTAGGCCCAAATTCAGAGCCCAATCTTGCCTCTGCCTCCCAAGCGCTGTGATTAAAGGCATGTGCTACTACGCTTGGCCTTTCAATAAGCATTTAAAGTTACTTTTCAGTCTGTTTCTCAGAATCACTTATTATTTAGCACAGCATGCATTTTTATTTTATAATATTTATGATATTTTTTGGCTTGGTATTCCACATAATTGTTGATTTTACTATTATTTTTTTGAGAAGTACACTTTTCTGTTTAATGAATAATTCTTTTTCCTTTTTGTTTTCTATTCTGGTGTTTTTAATGTTCATCTTTTACTGTCTTCATTTCTCTTTCTTGTTGTGTTTTTCTCTAAGATTCTTATTAAGTGATTATTTCCTTTTTATCAACTAAAGAATTAGATAGGATTTTTATGTATGTGTGTGTGAGAACCTTGGGAGAAATCCTGGTGGCTTCCTCAGGACAGGAACAACCATGGTGGAAAGAGGAAAAATTCAGGCTTTATTCAGGATCAGGAGGGAGTGACTAAATAAAGTATGAAAGTATATAAAATAGAATATATAAGCATTTTTATTATATATCTATTAGTATAAAGCCTATAAATATATTTTTTATTCAACATACTTTTGGATGAATGTTTTGTTTTTGATAGCAATCTTACCTAAATCCCATTTTATTTTTAGTTGTTTTGGGTAGCTGTACCCTATTCTTCCACTCCCTTTAATGCTTTTGCACTTTTTGCTCTCATTCCTCATTGTAAGAACCGTGGTGTGGGATTCATTTTTACAGGCAAGTATTGAACAATCTGTCCTCCAACTGAGGGGCAATCCCTTGCTAGTTCTTTCATATTTTGGCTTATTTAAGGTTCAACATCCCATGGCCATAGCTCTGTTTTTAGGGTGGTTTCTTTATTTTCTGTGTTTGGCTTTATCGATTGTTTTATATATTTGATCCTCTAACTTAATTAGAATGGTAGCCCTTATCACTATAATCCCTTTACAGCTGCTTGTTTTTACCTTTGTGAAATAGGAGTCTAAAATGACATTCTTCTTAATAGAACATCAAAGGAAGGGGGAAAAGAAAATAAAAGAAAATATAGCTTTCAAGCTCCTAAAAGGAATCTGGCTTAAATTAAGTTTGTCTGTCCAAATCTCAAGTTCTATTTTCTAAAGCTGAAGTGCTGTAGATTCATCTACACTTGCAAGACATAATGAAGAAGGAGCCTTGTCTACGTTACCTGGTCTCCTTTAATGCTATCTGTGTTTGTTTCTCTTTCTGTTGCTGATAAAACACTCCAATGAAAGGGCCTTGAAGGAGAAAGGCTTGACTTTGGCTTTCTGTTCAAGGAAACTCAGTCCATCATGGCGGGAGGGGCAGCAGGAGTGAGTGTAAGGCCATTGTTTACATTGTATCAAGAAGCAGAGAGAGGTGGATGGCTACAGTCAGAGAAGGGAAAGTTATACTCTTTGGGGAAGAAGGCCATTGGAAGGTTGCTCATGTCCCAGGGGGTGATTACCACATACATATGTGTGGGAAGCACTAAGTAGACTTGCGGATATTAGTAGGACAAATAGACAGGACATGAAGCTGGGAAGGAGAAGGACAGGGATGCCAGGGAGAGTTGGTGGTGACAGTTGTATAGTCACAGTGAGAGACAAGAGGAAGACGACTGGCATTGACTTCTGGCCTCTACACAGGCATACATCCGAGATATTTTTTTTTTTTAAGAATTTGGCAGACGAAGAGTCTAGTATGACATAGGTTGTTTATACAAGGATGACATTTGGAACCCTTGTGCTCATGGTGATGAAATGACTTGGTGTCCTGACTGTGATGTCTTCTTTAGTCTCTCTTTGCTTCCTTTTTTTTTTTTTTTTTTTGAGACAAAATCTTTCACTGAACCTAGAGTTCACCAATTATGCAAGAATAGCTGGCCGTCGAGCCCGTGATCCTCTTGTCTCTGCTTCCACAGTGTTACTAATACAGGCATGCATCGCCACACCTGGACTATTTTTGTAGGAGCTGAAGGTCTGAATTCAAGCCCTCATGCCTGAGTGACAAGCACTTTCCCGATGTGACTGAGCCTTCTCCCTGGCCCATGTAAACCTCATAACTTCTGTATAAGGATAACTGGAAATGTACTTATACACACACACACACACATACACACACACACACACATACACACACATACACACACACATACACACACATACACACATACACACACACATACACACACACATACACACACATACACACACACACACACACACACACAAGCACTGAGAGAGGGAGAGATGGACTTACTAAAGCCACCTTTTGTTGGTGTATCACCTTGCTCAGTAGTATTGTGTAATGAAGATGCACCATGGTTTATTTAACCATTCACTATTGTTCTACAGCTGAGCTGTTCACATTTCTAGCTGTGATGAATAAAGCTAGATTTATAAGCAGGTTTCTGCGAATACATGCATTATTTATTTATTTATTTATTTATTATTCTCTGGGGTAAATGACCTTGAGTGCAATTACAGGGTTCTATGGTGACTCCATGTTCTATTTTGTGTGAAAATACCGTTTCCTCTGGTGTGCTGGCAACATTTTATATTTTCATAAAACAGTGTTATGAGCCTCCCTCTCTCTCCCCCCTTTTCCTCTGCCCCATTCTTCTCCCTTTCCCTCTCTTATACTCCATTTGTGTGTGTGTGTGTGTGTGTGTGTGTGTGTGTATGTGTGTGTGTTTCTCTCTCTCTCTCTCTCTCTCTCTCCCTCTCTCTCTCTCTCTCTCTCTCTCTCTCTCTCTCTCTCTCTCTGTGTGTGTGTGTGTGTGTGTATGTGTGTGTGTACACATGGCTTTAGTTACCCTCAGAAGCCAGAAGGCTGTGTTGGATTCCCTGAAGCTAGAGTCACAGGCAACTATGAACTGCTCAGTGTAGGTTCTGGCATCTGAACTTGGGTCTTCTGTAAGAGTAAAATGTACTTTTAACCATGGGGTCCTCTTCCAGCCCCTTCCCTATCTTTTCTAGTTTTCATATGGTCATTCTTTATTTATTCTCTGCTTATCATTCTGATATCTGGGAAGTTATATTTTGATGGATTTTAATTTCCATTTGTCTACTAGGTAGTCTCTTCTAGTGGTTGTTAACCCAGGGTATGTCTTTTTTCCTGAATCACTATCGGTAGCTCTTGCTGTTGCGATGGTTAATTTGAACAACTTGATCGGATTAAGAAATTCCTGCAGCTTTAGTGAGGAACACTGTTGGACATGTCTGGTGGAGGTGTTTCTGGAGGGGACCGACTGAGGGGGAAAACTGTGCTCAATGTGGCTCAATTTGGCCTCATCTGAAACAAATTTGGAGGCAGTAATTGGTGGAGATGATTTTATTCAAGTCCAGATTTTGGAAAATGAGCTAGAGACTAGATTCCTCAGAGAAAGTCATTCCCATTTTCAAAACGAATGATAGGTTTAGGGGATTTTTACAGGGATACCCATGGAAGACCCTATGCTTGAAAAAGAGCCTGAGACATCCTCTGAAGGATTGGTTGGGTGGAGGCTCTATCTATCTTCCCCTTGTGCCTCTCAAACTTCCTATGACACACTAATGGAGGTCCCTGTGGGAAGAGTATCCTGTGACAGAAGAACCAAGAAATGGAAGGTGCTGCCTTTATTTTTCATATCAAGGTTTACTAAGGGAAAGGCTACCCCTTTGTAGTAAGGCATGACCCTTTCTTATGAACTTACTTTTATTTTCTCATGGAATTTTGGCGTTGACTTAGTTAGGGTTTTACTGCTGTGAACAGACACCATGACCAAGGCAAGTCTTATAATGACAACATCTAATTGGGGCTGGTTTACAGGTTCTGAGGTTCAGTCCATTATCATCAAGGCGAGAACATAGCAGCATCCAATCAGACATGGTACAGAAGGAGCTGATGGTTCTCCATCTTCATCTGAAGGCTGCTAGCAGAACATTCACTTCCAGGCAGCTAGGATGAGGGTCTTAAAGCCCACACCCACAGTGGACACACCCACTCCAACAAGGCCACACCCACTCTAACAGGGCCCCGCCTGCTAATAGTGCTACTCCTTGGGCCGAGCATATACACACCATCATCGGATTGTTCTCTGACATGTTCGTCCTTGTGACTAAACACTTGGCTAAAGTGACAGAAAGGGGAGAGATTCCCTTTTGCTGGGGAGTTAAGAGGAAGAGAAGGGGAAGAGGGGAGAGCAGCTCGTGGCTGTGGTGGCAGAAGAGTGGGGTGACTTGCTCACATCTAGATGGACCAGGATGCAGAGTGGGGATGGGGCAGTTCTGGGACCCATCTGCTTTTTGTCCCATTCCTGTCCTCAGCACATGTGACAGTACTTCCCACAGCCACACTGGGCTTTCCCTCCTCAGCTAATCCTCTCTGGAAATGTCCTTTTAATGTTTTTAACTGTGTGTGTGTGTGTGTGTGTGTGTGTGTGTGTGCATGTAAGCATGTGCATGTGAGTTCAGGGGGGTGGGGCTGAGGAGACCAGAGACATCCATTTCCCTGGGGCTGGCATCATAGCCGTGAGCCACTTAGCATAATGCTGGGTCTTCTGGAAGTTCAGAAAATGTTCTTAACCACTGAGCCCTCTCTCCTGCACCTCCCCCCTGCCCCCACCAGATGTTTCTTTTTAAAGACTTATTTTGAATTATGTACATGTATAATTAAATGAATGCTTGTTTGTGTGTGGGAGTTTGCACATGAGTGCATGGGCCCCTAGAGGTCAGAAGAGGGCATCAGCTTTCCCAGACCTGGAGTTACAGGTGGTTGTGAACCATTACCTGGGTGCCAGGAATCAAACTTCAGTCCTGTGTAAGAGTGGCATGTGCTGTAGACTGCTGAGCTGTCGCTCCAGCCCCAGACAGTGTTCCATGGGTTAATTTTTGTGTAAGGCTCTTTTGGGGAGAGGGTCTGCAGATGCCTACTTTCTCAACACAATTTGTTTGAAAAACCTGTCGCTTCTCCATCGGATTGCTTTAACAATCTTGCAAAAAGAAAAAAAAAATCAATAGAGTATGTGTATGTGGGTCTATTTCTGGGTCTCCAATTTTGCTCCATTGATTGTTGCATCTCTCTGCCTGTACTGTGGAGCTTAAGTTACTGTAGCTATATATGAATCCTTCATATTGGCTAATTGGTTCCACCCACCCCACTCTTCTGACCATGGTTGTTTTAGTCATTTTAAGGTCTGTCTTTCCTTGTGAAGTCTAGGGTGAGCTTGACCACTCTGTGTCTCTTTAAACTTTGTCCACAAAAATCTTTGCAGCCTGTACATAAAATTGGGGAAATTCACTTGCTTATTAATATCAGTCTTTCTTTCTATGACCATAATTATCACTCCAATTATTTGGTGTCTGGTATCTTCTATCCAGATGTTATGATTTTTTTTTTGAGTACATTGTTCCTGTAGCTACACTGATAAATTTCTAAGTATTTAGTCTTCCTTGTACCGAATTGTACTGTGGTCATCATTTGTAAATAGAATTGTAAATAGAAATGTACTTTTTTTTTTCTTGATCCAATTTGCCTAATGTTGCTGAGTACCAAGGGTTTCACGGTTTCATTTGCAGCAAGTGCTGTGTATAGCTCAGCTATATGCCCAGGCCTGTGTTCAGGATTTTTTTTAAATGTGTTTTTATTTATTTATTTGTTTAGTGTATGAGTTTAGTGTTATTGTGTGTGTGTGTGTGTGTGTGTGTGTGTATGGAGACCAGAGGACAACCTCAAACATTGTTCCTCAGATGCCATATACCTTGTTTTTCTCAAATAGGTTTTCTCATTGGCTTGAGACTTGCCAAGGAGGCTAGGCTACCTGGCCTGCTAGCCCAGGGAGCTCCCACAGTTCTGGGATTATAAACACTCACTACCATGCCCAGGGTTTCTATTGTTGTTGTTGTTTGCTTCTTTGTTTTAAATATGGGTTCTGCAGATCAAGCTCAGGTCCTTGGATTTGCAAGCCAAGTACTTTACAAACTGAGCTATTTCTCTCATTCTAGAGAATTATTTTTAATTGAGCAATAAAATTGCAACATTCATGATATTCTAATTTATACACATACATATGTGTGCGGGGATCTTTGAATACATGTGTGTAGATTTCTACAGATACATACACATCGAGGCACTCATTTTGAAATTGCTAAATTAAGCTGATTGGCTTACCCTTAATCTCACCTTTTAATATTTTTCAGTGATTAAGTCATTTAAAATCTACTATCTTAGCAATTTAAACATATAAGTACATTATTATTAATTATGGTCATCATTTACAATAAGCCTTTTTTCTTTCATTTTCCTAGTGTGCATACATGTTTGTGGACACACATTCACATCTACACATGTGCGTATATGTATGTATGTAAAGGTGTTTGCATATACATGATTCCAAGGCTGATGCCAGGAATCATCCACCATCACTCTCCCACCTTATTCTTTGAGACAGGGTCTCTCAATCAAACCCAGAGCTCACTGATTTGGGTGGTCTCACTAGTGAGCCTCGTCTGGGTTTCCCCCTTCTCCATTTTCTGAGGTGGAAATTATAAGTTGGCCCACCATGACCACCTGACATTTGGGAATCAGCTCTACTTCTGATGCTTGTGTGGCAAGTTTTAACCACTGAGCCATCTTCCCAGCCCCAAATATTTTTTAAAAAAGATTTATCTTTAATTGTGTGTATACATTTGTGTATATCTCTCTCTATGTATTGTTTGTGTGTGTGTGTGTGTGTGTGTGTGTGTGTGTGTGTGTATGTGTGATACTATTGAAGGCTAGAAGAAAGTATTGGATTCCTTGGAGATGCAGTTATAGGAAACTCCAAGCTGCCCAATGTAGATACTGGAAACCAAACTCAAGTCCTATAAAAAAAGGAGGAAATGCTCTTAATTCTTGAGCCATCTCCTTGGCCCTCTTCTCAAATTAGATCTTTACTATGTATCTTCTCCTAGTCTGGGGCCTGCAATATTTGTCCTCTCCTTCCCAAGTACTGGGCCACCACATCTAGCTGGATTTCCTTTTCAGGGCTGAATAATATCCCACATCCATGCTGAGTCCACTTATTAAAGTGTTATTTATTTATAGATTTATTTATTATGTTATTTATTTTAATTTATTTATAGATATTTTAATTCTTTAATTTCATATAGTGTATTTTGATCATAACCACCCTGCCATTCTTCCTGATACACTCCCCCAAAACTGCGTGTCTTATTATTTCTCATTCATTAGCCCATGGGCTTCAGTTTGTCTGGTTCCTATACTTCTGGGTGTAGGGTCATCCTCTGGAACATGGTTGGCCAGAATGCACACCCTTAAAGATAAGTAACTCACTATCAACTGTCCACAGCACCTCAGTTATGGATGGAGGCTCATGAACCACTTCTAATCCATGCTGTTGTCCGGCTTCATCTTGTTAATATCTGGTGCAGACAACCACAGATGCTGGGAGTTTATGGATGAAGTAGTCCTGTCATGTCCAGAGCACACTGTTTCCTCTGGTTCTCCCTGGCTTCTGTCTCTTATCATCTTCCTGCCCCTTCCCCTTCTATGATGGTCCCTAAGCCTTGGGGAAGGGGTATGACAGTGACTTCTCATTTGTGATTAAGCACTCCTGCAGTTACTTACTTTCTGCATCTCGACCAGTTGAGAGCGTCTGTTTTGAGTACCATCCTCAAGGCACAAAAGAGCCTTCTTTGATGAGATCTGAGAGTTGTAATAATGCCAGTTCTGGACTGGTCTGCTTCCTGAGTCACCGGCAGTAGATGAAGCTTCTGGAAGGTATATCAAGGCGGGGTTGTTGCTGTTTTATTATCCTAATGGTGGTTGGATTATTGTCAAATGCTCTCTCTGTTGACCGACATGATTAAAATTCTCTCCTTTAATTTGTGGATACTACAAAGAGCTGTCATTGATTGGGAGGGGGAGGTGCTTGCTGGGGATGGAAGCAAGGGCCCCTGTACATGTTAGACAAGCACTGTACCACTGACTACACCTCAGCCCACACGGGTTGAGTTTTGACTGTTGAACCTATACCAAACACTATGTGATTGATGATCCTGTTGTGGAATTCTTTTTACAGTCTTGAGTTGAGTGTGCTAGCATAAATGCTGGGATTCTGACATCAAAGCTCCTAGGAGATATCACCTACAGTTTCTTGTCATTCTTTCTTTTTGGTTGAGATGCAACCTCACTTGTAAGCTCAGGATAACCTGGACCTCACTTTGTAACCTCCAGTGGCCTTGAATTTGCAGTGAGCCTCCTGACCCAGCTTTTTGAGTGCTAGAATTGTTGGCATAATAACCACATCTGATTTCTTTCCTGTCCTTTTCCATCCTTTCGTTTCCTTCTCCCCTTTTCTTTCCTTCTCCCTTCTCCTTTCCTCTTTCCTTCCCTTCTTTCTTCCCGCCCTCTTTCCCTTTTCTGTTTCATTTGCTTATTTTTTATATACTTCCCTCTTCCTTTTTACCTTCCTTTCCCTTCTTTCCCCTTTCCTCCCTTTTCCTTCTTTTATCTTCCCTTCCCTCCCCTCCCTTTCCCTTTCCTTCATTTATCTCCCCCTCCCTCCCTTTCTCTTCCTCTCGTTTCTTTTCCCTCCCCTTCCTTTCCCTCCCCTTTCCTCTCTTTCCCTCTTTTTCCCTCCCTTCCCTTTCTTTTCTGTGATACTGTTTTTCTGCTTTCTTCCTTTCTTTCCCCCATTCTTTTTAAATCAGGTCTCATAAAATAAACTGGAAAGTATTTGATGAGATCATAAAAGATTGTTTATGGTAGAAATTATGTTAAATTGGTGTTAATTTATATTTGAATGGACGGCTTCCTCACGGAGAGCAGCTGGGCTTGGATGCTTCTCCTAGTTCTTTTTCAGAAGCTTTTAAACCACAAACTCAATTTCTTTGATGATCATGGCTCTCCTCAGATTATGTTATTTCATCTGTCTGAGTTTTAGTAGGCTCCCCTGTAGGAGTCAGCCAATTCTGCTAAGTTGTTAAATTTCTGGGTGTAAATTGGTCCATAGGATTCCCTTACTAACTGTAATGGCTGCAGGGTTGCAGCATCCCCAGTCTCTGAGTAAGGTACAATAACGCACCTGTGACCGGCTTTCCCAAGATGAGTCCTATTATTTTGGATGCTAACAAAAATTTAATTTTAAAAAACCATCGGTGTTATTGTTGGTATTAATGATTGGTGTGCTTGTCTCTTTCTGTTTGTTTACTATCCCTCCGTGTTTTGCCTTTCACGCTCCTTATAGACTTCTTTAGGGATTCCTTTTCTCCTAAGCTTCATTCTTGTGGTTTCCAGCTTCTTAGGCAGAAACTTCGTTTGGACTGACACAGTGCGTTCACCTTCATCCAGCTCTCTGTGTTTATCTGCCCTCAGATGTTTCCTTTGGACCATGCATTTAGAACTATTATTGGAATCTGAAAATTTCAAGTGTCTAGAGAATTCTTCAGTTTGTTTCTTCCCTCTTTTCCTCCCTCCTTCCCTTCCTCCTTCTCTCCCTCCCTCCCTCCCTCCCTCCCTCCCTTCCTTGTTTCTCCACAGTGCTAGAGGTTAAACTCAGGGCTCACACATGCTAGGTAAGCATTCTTCCAGTAATGTATCCCCAGGCTGCTTTATACATGTATGTATACTTGTATACATACATACATATATACATACATACATGAATAGACATTCACACATGCACACACACATATGTGTCTCACTAAGGATCTTACTAAGTTTCTCAGTGTGGTCTTGAACTCACTCTGTAGTACGGGCTGGTCTTGAATTTGAGATTCT
The DNA here is from genome assembly GCF_947179515.1 of Apodemus sylvaticus. NCBI lineage: Eukaryota > Metazoa > Chordata > Mammalia > Rodentia > Muridae > Apodemus > Apodemus sylvaticus. The sequence goes on along the minus strand of NC_067493.1, from coordinate 38,669,815 downwards.
CAGAGCATGTCCAACTACTGGAGCTCTAGTGGTTTTCGGTTGCTTCTTTTGAGTTTGATTTATTCTGACCAGAGAACATACTCTGTGACTTTAGTTATTATATTGTAGTTTATTTCATACCCTCATATATGATTAATTTTGGTGAATGTTAAGGATGACATTATTTTTCTTTCTGATATTGGGGAATTAAACCCAGGGCTCATACATGCTTGGTAAGCATTCTCCATTGAGCAATTCCCAGACTGCTTTATACATATATGTATACATACATACACACATATACTAGTTCCTCTGATGCTGAATGGCACCCTCAGGCCATTCAGGGACACTTTATAAAACGTACCGGCTATTGAATGGGTATTCTGTATGTGTCAGTGGGGTCCTCCTGGCTATCTATGTTTATATCTGTACATCATGAGTCCTTATCTCAAAGAAAATCTCCACACAGAATCTAATTCCCAATAGAATAAAACTGCTATATAAATAGCTGTTGAACTGTTTATGAAAGGATGACAGGAGTCCATACATATTCACCACAGATGGAGTTTTAAAATTACTTATGATTCCCTGTTGCTTGAAATCACAGATTTAGAACTGTTCTGGTTAGTTCTGTCAACACAATACAACATGATACAGGGGATGAGTATCTTAGTGGGGAATTGCCTAGATGAGGATGGCCCTTGGGCATGTCTGCGGGGAACTGTCTTGATTGTTACTTTGTGTGGGAAGACCATGCCCACTACAGGCGGCCCCATTCCCTAAGCAAATGAACTTGAGTTGGGAAAGAGTGAAGAAGTCCAGCTTTGTGACTTTTCTCTCTTTGCTCGTGACTGTGGATGTCACATGACCAGCAGCTTGAGTTCCTGAACCAATGGTCTGTAACCTAAAACCATAAAATAAACCTTCTTTTCCTCTAGATTGCTTTTTGTCCGGGTGTTTGTCATAGTAATAAAAACAAGACTAGAACAAGACTGCATGAGCACAGAGGGCTCATTGCATTAGTGGGAAAAGCGCAAGAAAAGAATGTCACTATTGTCACTTCATCATCTGCGAAACAGTACATCCAAACAGTAAGCAGGGTCCCAGCGGAAGGCTTCAATTAAGCTAACACTCATGATGGCTCTCAGGAGGTGAATTAGAATGAATCATTTCTGCTATGAAAATGTTGGCTCTTCCAAACAATCCCAATCATGGGTCACGCACCCTGAGGAAAAAAAGTCAACACACCAAAGCTATCCATGCTATCACAACACCATTCACAGTAGCCGTGGCCCTGCAGAAAGATGTTTTGATGATGGTTTCCATGTGGTTTGCAAGTGGTGATTAGCAAAGCTCTTTTTCTTCTCTGATTGGAGTAACATTTGCTTCCCAATAGCAGCCATCTTTATTTCAAAGTACAGTGCTCATTGTTTTGTTTTTTTAATTTTATTTTTCTAATCCATGTTGTCCCTCCGCTCTGGGATTTATATCAAAGTCCACAGATTGGCTGTTTGGTATGAATTCTCAATTTCTCTGGGGGCTATGTTTTCCTCTTGTGGTTTAGAGTGTGTGCTTGGTTTCTTTCTAGATCCCTCCCAGGAATGTGACCACTAGTGGAAACTCATCCACAGTTCGACCCCTGGTCTCTCTTATCTTTGGTTTACTGTTGGCATTTGTGTATCTATATTTCTGTGGGTATTCTTCTGGGAAATTAGCACAGATGTCTAGCTTGAGTCCAAGCCATTGCTCATATTTAGTTGATGGCTATTTGGAAATTTCCCAGTGTGAGTCTGTGAAAATAATAGAAACAAATAAAAAGTACTGGACTTTCAAATTAAATGGTGATGCCCACAGTTCTGTGTGTGTGTGTGTGTGTGTGTGTGTGTGAGAGAGAGAGAGAGAGAGAGAGAGAGAGAGAGAGAGAGAAGTGCACATGCATTCTGTACATGCATGCCCATGGAGGTTAAAAGGAAACCGTTCATCAGTTTTCAGACACTTTTCACCTTGTCTTACAAGACATTGTCTCTCACTGGCCTGGAACTTGTCATGTAGGCTGGGCTAGCCATTCCTTGAGCCCCAAAGCATCCAAGGCTAGCCATTTCCCGGACATTCTCCTTTCCCTCCCTTTCCAGCACTCAGATTGCAAGCATGTGCCACCACATCCAGCTTTTTCCTCATTGGTCTGGGGGTTGAACAAAGGTCCCCTTGTTTATAGGGAAAGAACTTAGCTGGATGTTTTAGGTTATTTTCCTATTGCTCTGGGAAAATACCCTACCAATGCAAGTTAATACCCTATCAAATTAAGTTAATAGTAAAAGGACCTATTTTAGCTAACAGTTCATGGTGGGGAAATTCAGGTCTTGGGAGCTTTATGAAGCTGGTTCCATTGCTGTATCCATCTGAGCTTCAGATTACTCAGATCAGATAGGAATAGCCACGTGAAAATGCTGCTCAGCACATGGCATATGCACAGAATGTGTGGTGCACTGGCAGCCACATTGTACCATGCCACTCACTCTATTTTCTGATGTTCTGTGTGCAGTGAAGCACTGAACTTCTGGTCAATTGGCCAGGATGATCTAGACCAGAGACCTATATGTAGATTCTGTACTCAGAGCAAGGGATTTGCTTCCTATTGGGACTAACATTCTACCTTGATCATGGTCTTTGGATGCTCATCATGTCTTCTCTAAGATTCCTTTGACATGTTTGTTCTACTGGTGGGACCTACCCACTATACACTTAGGGTCTTCTTCCTATATTACTTTGTCTTGAAGTCACCATGTGGCCCAGGATAGCCTTGAACTCAATATGTAGCCCAAACTGGGCTGGAACTCACCATTCTTCTGTTTCTACCTCCTGAGTTCTTGAAGCATAGGAATTTACTACCAGCTCTGGCTTATTGATAATCCTTATTGACCAACAAACCTGTGGTTAGAATCATACTTGGAAGCCAGTATGTACTGGCTGGTTTTGTGTGTCAACTTGATACAGGCTGGAGTTATCACAGAGAAAGGAGCTTCAGTTGAGGAAATGCCTCCATGAGATCCAGCTGTGGAGCATTTTCTCAATTAGTGATCAAGAGGAGAGAGCCCCTTGTGGGTGGTGCCATCCCTGGGCTGGTAGTCTTGGGTTCTATAAGAAAGCAAGCTGAGCAAGCCAGGGGAAGCAAGCCAATAAGAAACATCCCTCCATGGCCTCTGCATCAGCTCCTGCTTCCTGACCTGCTTGAGTTCCAGTCCTGACTTCCTTTAGTGATGAACAGCAATGTGGAAATGTAAGCTGAATAATCCCTTTTGCCCCCTACTTGCTTCTTGGTCATAATGTTTGTACAGAAATAGAAACCCTGACTAAGATGCAGTGGCTGTTTCTGCATCCCAGATCTCTCTCTTCCAAGCTATGTGACCATATTCAGATCCTGTTTCCTTATTTTTCCTCATTATTAGAATGTAGGACATTGGTCCAGGTGGCTTAGTTGGTAAAGTCCTTAAAGACTTGAGTTCACTTCCCAGAACCAATATAAAAAAAATTGGACATTGGGGCTTCAGATTTGGTTGTGCTGGTAAAGAGCTTGCTGTGCCAGTGTGAGGACCTGAGTTCAATCCCCAGTATCCTGACAAGAAGTATGGCGTAACTACAAACACCTATAATCCCGGTGCAAGCTGAAGAAGCAAAGATAATAGATTCTTTAGGACTCACCAGCCAATCAGTATAGCCATTCAGGGATCCAATTTTAGTGAAATATCCTACCCAAAGAACAAGGCGGAATAAATGAGGTAGATACCACTGGACACAGACTTCTGGGCTCCACACAAACATGTATAAGTATTGCTGTACACATGAACAATACACAGAAAGAGGGAAGGAGAAGGAGAAGTAAAGAGAGGGAGAGAGGGAGGGAAGGAGAGATAGAGAGAGAGGGAAAGAGGGAGAAAAGGAGAGAGATAGAGGGGGAGGGAGGACAGAGAGTAAGAACTATGTATGACAGTGCACTTGCAGTCCCAGTGCTTAGAAGCAGAGACAGAAGCTTCTCTGGGACCATTGGAATGCCAGCCTAGACTACTTGGAGAACACCAGGCCAGTTCAGAGACTCTCTCTCTCTCTCTCTCTCTCTCTCTCTCTCTCTCTCTCTCTCTCTCTCCTTCCCCTACAAACACCACCTCAATAATAATAACAATAATAATAATGATGATGGTGGTGAGGATGATGGCCTCCCCTGTGGGATTACTGAGACTGTGCATAGATCTTAGAGTATTTCCTGATTCTCAGTGTCCAGTGTAGTAGCAACCAGAATGGCGACAGTGACTGAAGGGGCCGTTGTCATCACTGTCAGCGTCACTGCTGCGAGCCTTCCTGCTGTACACCTTATGCTGTCATCTGTCATCTCAGCAGGGTACCCCGGGTTCTGCTCACCTGCCCCCAGCCTCCACCCATCACGGATCCTGACTCTGCCCGCTCCCCTCCCGCTCCCATGCACTCTGCCCCCTGTGCCAACTGGATCCCAGGAGTGACACCTGCTCCCTTCCCCATCTGTTGTGCCCTCGTGGTCACCTTCTTATACCCTAGTACGCCTGTCCAACCTTGTAAAAGATGAAGGATGGGGACCACAGACTCTCTGTCCTTGGAGACAAAGAAAAAAACAGACAAGCCGACATTTAGGAAGATTTAGACATTTATCTGCCCCAAGGCAAGAAGTGGAATGAGAGGCTCCTTCAAGGTCACTGTCTGCTTAGAAGTCTTGCAAAGGCTCCCTCTGGACAGAGTGCAGATTGCAAAACCCCTTTGTGATCTGTCTTGAGTGCTGTGGCCCCAGCAAGACCCTGAGAAGATGACCCCACAAGCTTCAACACGTTACCACTCCATCTCATCTTTTCTTCCCCATGTCTCTCCCCTTCTCCTGATTATATCCCCCCTACAGCCAACTGCCCCACTCTAAAGCCCACCCTAGGGGACCTTCTCCCAAATCCTCCCAGTGTCCTGCAGAGCTTATGTAACCATGCATGGGCCGATGCCCTGAAACCAGAAATCTCTTATGCAAAAAAGATGTCGAGAAAGTACAATCTATGACGTCATCAAGGCCCAGCTTTGTCCCTGTCCTCCTGTTACCCCGAAAAATGTGTCCTGTCAGGATTAAGTCACTCTGTCCTAGATGAAAGACACTGGCATATTGGGGCTAGAGAGATGGCTCAGCATTTTAGAGGCTTTGACCCTGTGGCGGAGGACCTGAGTTCAGTTCTCAGCTCTAGGGAATCCCACACCCTCTTCTGGCCTTCTAGGACATCCACATATATCTGGCATTTACTCACACAGATAGACACATGAATGCAGTGAAATCGACGAGAAGGCTGACAAACCTGAGCCTTTTTTTCTTGTTGTTCAGTAGACTTGGAAGATTGAAAACTTTTTATCTTAAAACATTTTAATTCTCTCAGTGTGTGTCTCTGTGTGTACATGTGCACACTTGAGTAAGTGCCCGTGTCCCTAGACCTGCAGAAGGTGTCAGGTCCCCTGGAACTGGAGTTACAGGAGTTGTGGCACACATGACCTGGATGCTAGGAACACATCCAGTGTCCTCTGGTATAAAACACCAAGCCATCCTCCAGTAAAAACAAGGGGCCGGGCATATGAGACTGCTGGAATTCAATCCTGGCATGAAAAAAATTAAGGTTTATTTATATTATTAGTGTTGATCTAAATTATTCTAGATGCTACAGAGTACAATCATGTCTGTTTGTCTATCCCTGGGGAATTGGACACAAGACTGGTGGATACTAAAATCCCCAGATATATCCCTTGTATAGAGTGTGGCATTTGTGCAGAACTTCTGTACATCCCCAATGTGTTTAGAATCATCTCCAAGTGACATATATGACCTTGGGCAAGGTAAATAGTTTATACTGTATTGTTTACAAAATCAAAATCAGGAGGAGAAAATAAGTTGTACACACTGAGTACAGGTAAAATTTTGCTTTTCTTTTTGAGACAGGGTCTGTCTGTGCAGACATTGACCTGGAACTCACTGTGTAGCCCAGGCTGGCCTGGAACACCCTATGTAGCTTAATATAAGCTGGAATTCATTATACAGCCCAGTCTAAGCTAGAACTCGTTATGTCGATCATGCTTGTGTGTGAATCAGCAGTCCACCAGTCTCACCCTGCCCATTGCTGGGACTACAGGCACGTGCCACCGCTCCCAGCTTCTGTCATTTCTTTGAGACAGGCTCAGACCATCTAGAGCCAGCTACACTTCAGCACCCCAATGGACCTCCCATAGTTTCCTAAGAGCTTGGATTAAAGATGTGTGCTACCACCCCCAAATTAGATGCTACCTAAAATAAACAAACCCCAAACCCCAAATCATGTTCTATCTGTAGTTTGAATTCACTGAGGAGGAGTCCACAGATGGAGTGCTGTTGTCGTTGATAGACTCAGTCCTGGGCAATTGATCACTCGGTATTGTTCTCAAGTGTTTGTTATGGCAGACGATACTACAGTTGAAATCTTTTTCTGTGCACATGAAGAAGCTTCGCTCGGTGCATACCTGGGAGTGGAATTATTAGGTGATGGGCTGTGAACACAGTCCCTTCCCTTAAGAACTGATAATTCAGAGCTGGGGCTGGGGCTCAGTGGGCAGAGTGCTTGCCTAGCACAGGAGTCCTCTGTACCATCTGTGGTACCATAGAGAACAGAGCTTGGTGGTCCAAGTGTGCAATCCCAACACTGTGGAGGCAGGCGCCACAAAGAAGTTCAGGCCAGCCTAAGATGCATGAAACAATGTTTCCAAAAGCAAAAACAAAGGCAAATGCAGAGAATTGCCTAATGGGTTACCTTTCTCTCTCTTTTCTCTCTGTCTCCCTCCTTCCTTCTTTCCTCCCCTCCCCACCTCCCTCCCTCTGTCCTTCACATTATCATGTCTTTCCTTCTTCTCCCTTACGTCTTCTTCCATGACCAAGGCTGACTTTGAACTCTCGGTGACCCGACTTCCTCGGTATATGGAGTTCTGGGATCACAGTTGTATACCACCTTGCCAGCACTTTCAAATTACCCTCAAAACCGCTTTTCTCATTTGCTTTCTCACCAACTCCTTGACTTCATGTGTTACCATTTACCTGTGTCATTGGCACCCGGTCTTTGCCCAAATTCTTCTGCTTTTCCTATTAGATTGGGAACCATTTCCCCATGCTTCTGATCCTGTGTTCTCTCTCTCTCTCTCTCTCTCTCTCTCTCTCTCTCTCTCTCTCTCTCTCTCTCTCTCTCTCTCTCTCTCTCTCTCCCCTCCCTCTCCCTTGAGTTTTGTCTGTTCTTGGTCATTGCCAAGTATTTAATTTGCTGGTGTGTCTGTCTCTTATTGATTTGTTTTTGACTCATTGTTGTCCTCCCGCCCCTGGGTGACTCAGTGTTCCTGTGCAAAGGTGGAATATTCTAACTGCCGCCTGCCTAGACTGCTGCCAACTCATTACATCCCCAGGAGAAAGAGGCCTTTCGTATTTTCTCAGTAGCAGAAGGTAGCATGGTCGCGCTGAAGACAACAGATGAGACCATAGGGTATACATTGGCATAGCCGCATCACACGCGGCCTGGGAGGAATGAGGACATGTTAACCCTCTCTATGTCTCCCGAGGTCCCCTCCTTGGCTATGATTCCATTGTGTCCCAAGATTCACATATTGGAATCTTGGTGCTTGGTGAACAGATGTTGGGAGGTAGTGGGAGGTCTCCTGGTCTTTGGAAGGGATTAAGGTAGTTCTCATGAGACCCCTGGGTTAATTCTGTGAAGACTGTTAGAAAAGTAAGACTCATGCCTCCTTATTACTTTTACTTTCTGTTTTTAAAATAATAATAATAATAATTATTATTATTGTTGTTGTTATTGTTATTATTGTTGTAGTTATTGTTATTGTTATTATTATTAGTGTGGTATGTGTGTACACAGGCATAGTTATTTGAGTGCTATAGTACCTGCGTGGAGGTTAGCGGAATGCTGCTCCTCCTCCTCAGGCTTTGCCTTCCAGGTCAACTTGTCCTGCTTACTGTTATGTGATATTCTCCCCCTCTCCTTCCTCCCAACTTTCCTCTTCCTCTTCCTTCTCTTTGTTCTCCTCTTATTTTTTCTTGTTTACTTAAAGACATGGCATCATTATATATTCCAGGCTAGCCTTAAACTTGCAATTCCCCCACCTCGGTCTCCCAGGTGCTGACATTGTCAGTGTATTGCAAAACCTGGCTGGCACTATCCTTGCTTTGTACATTCAGATGGCCATTGACTAGATCTGCACCGTCTGTTGGTCAAATGGATATGATTCACGCTCTGCCCACCACACACCTTTTTTTCTTTGCTGGTTTGGGAGTTATAAAGTATGTGTCCCTTATTTTAGAGGTTACTCTAATGTTTAAAGTACAGATTTGGGGGAACTGGGAATATAGCTGTTGATAGGATGCCTGCCTAAAACCTCCAACTGAGGGGCTGGGAATGTGGCTCAGTGGCGGAGCACCTGCTTAGCACGTACAAGGCACGAGGTTTGAAACCTAGCACCACCACATCCATCCAGTGTGTGTGTGTGTGTGTGTGTGTGTGTGTGTGTGTGTGTGTACTTATATGTGCTTTAGCTGTTTGAAATGAACCAGAGTTACTCTACATCTTTAAGATGACCCTCTGTTTCTTGGCGGTTGCTGTCTGCTGCGTCAGTGACCCTGATGGTGTCATAGATTGCCAGCTGCAGCTCCTCTATGCTGTGGAGATAAAGTCTCTCTGTCCCCCTTGCATTGCTGTGATCAGTCTAGGACTGGAGAGAGTGCTGTGGCCTTCTCTTCATGAGTAGGGACCCTGCTCTTAGTACCTGTTTTCCAGCCACAAACCCAGGCTCCCCATTCCACACTGGGTGACTTTCCCACTCTTTCCCCAGTGGGAGACTAGTGCATCGTTATTTCTGTTTCTATATCTACATCCAGCTGACCCTCAGTCTTGGACAATTTTTTTGCATTAGATTTCAGGTCCGTTTTTGGCCTCAAGACACAGTCCATCTGTGCTTTCACTTGGCTGGCCTTAGGAGTGGCCTATAAAGGATTTGCAAGAATTATGATACAGGAGCCAGAGAGAAGTCTCAGCAGTTAAGAGCATATATTACTCTCACAGAGGACCCAAGTTGATTTCCTAACACCCATATCAAGCTGTTCACCTGAGACTGTCACTCCATCAATCCAGGGCACTCATATGGCATACATGCATACACATAGTTTTTGAAAGTAATAAATCTAAAAGGATTATGATGTGTCTAGATGTCTCACCACTTGCAAGTTTACCATCCAGCTTTCACAGTCTTGTGGATGCTGTTACAAGACATGAGATCCCAAGATCAGAGTAACCAAATGACTAAATTTATTTATTATTAACTGCCATGGGGTGTGATCATTTTAACTGCTTCCCTGAGCTCAGCTTCACAGAGGGGATCACCAGGCAAACACAGTTGCAGTTGGAGAATACAGTTCATCCTGGTGGGGAAGATGTGGAAGGAGCATGAGGCAGCTTGTCACATTGTATCCACAGTCAGGAAGCAGAGTGAGGCAGCTGGTCACATTGTATCAACAGTCAGGAAGCAGAGTAAGGCAGCTTGTCACATTGTATCCACAGTCAGGAAGCAGAGTGAGGCAGCTGGTCACATTGTATCCACAGTCAGGAAGCAGAGTGAGGCAGCTGGACACTTGTATCCACAGTCAGGAAGCAGAGTGAGGCAGCTGGACACATTGTATCCACAGTCAGGAAGCAGAGGGAGGCAGCTGGACACTTGTATCCACAGTCAGGAAGCAGAGTGAGGCAGCTGGTCACATTGTATCCACAGTCAGGAAGCAGACCAAGAAGGATACTGGTGCTCAACTCATTGTCTCCCTTTTCATTCATCCTGGACCCCAGGGGCATAAGGAAAGCCTAAGAGTCACTAGAGATGCAAGATTGATTTAAAAACAAACAAACTAACCAGCAAAACTACCGGCTATAGTATTGTAGTTTCACATCCCATGCTATGGTGAAACACCCTGACAAAAGCAACTTAGGGGAGAAAGGATTTTTTTTTTAAGGTCACAGTTCTGGGTTACAGTTAATCATAGAAGGGACAACTAGGCAGGGACTTGATACAGCTGGTCACACCGCATCCTTCCTTCAGGGGAGAGAGGGGTGAATGCACACACGGTTCCATGCTTGCTTGGGTACAGCTCTGTTTCTCTTCTCAGTTCAGGACCCCCTTTCTAAGGGATGGAACCTGCTCTTTCCATACCTGCTAACTTAAACTACGACAATCTTCCACAGGCTGGCCACAGGCCAACCCAGTGTAGATCGTCCCTTATAGAGGCTCCTCTGTTGTTTGACTCTGGAAGTAGGAGTTACATCCCGTGTGCCTGTCACCCCTACCCTCTTCCTCCTGGAGGGATCTTCCCAATTCCAAAGAAGCTGTTGTATAAAGGGACAGGTGTAGTAAGCTGATTAGACTAGGCTGATTGTCCAACGAGTACCTGGCCTCTACTTCCCCAGTGCTGGACTTACAAGTACAGCTTACCGTTGCCCACGTCTGGCTTTTTGTGTGGGTTGTAATGCTGGAACTTGTGTTGTACAACAAGAACTTTGTTGATTGAGCCATCTCTCTGACCCTACATGCAAACATTTCCTCTACCATGTTCTTTTATTCAATATCTTAATTAAAGCATTTATTTTATAAAAAATTTAAAACCACACTTTATTTTATAAATAGCAATGCAATCTACATATTTAAAGAATGCTTTAATAGCATGGCCTGATAAAGTTTTAAGCAGAAAGAAAAGGGGAAATGTTCATGTTGTAGAAACCCCTCCCCTGCCCACAAACATTTTTTTAAAATCACTTGTTGAAAGTGGGTCAATGGGATGTATTCTAATTTTATTCTGGGAATACAGGTGCCATCTATTGGAGTAGCCAATGTCAAGTTGGTCACATGAGAAGGAACCTCGCTTCTGTGCTTCTGTGGTGGGACCTACCTCCATGCCTGTTTGCTTAGAGTAGGTTTATCCAGAGGGAAATATCTGCATACATCCAATGCTCCTTCTGAAGAGAGGAAATCGAGCCACTGGCGAATTGGATCCGATGAATGTCCCATCTGGCTGGGTGGGCTTTGGTGACCAATATAAAGTCCTAACACAGGCTTCTGGCTGCAGCATAGGGCATTGTTTCCCAGACAGAAGGTTAATGGGAACAGAGAGCAAAGTCTCTCTGGAGGATTTGGCTCATTTTTGAGACCCGTGATCCACATCGAGTCAATACTGGTTCCCAGACCCATGGCCAAGCTGAGCAGTATCGTATTAGTCCTGGGGTGGGAGCCCATGAAGTGCCAAGAGGAGAGTTGGGGACCAGGTGGTGAGCAACTCCCCCCTCCCAGAGAGCCAGATAATTCCCTCCAAGTGACAGCAGGGCCAGGGGAAAGAACAAGGCAATTAAGTCACAGCTGTGCCTGCTGGTGGCCTTGCTCCTCAGACTTGCCTGGATGCATCATGTCCCCTCACCCAGATCTCAAAGTCACAATTGCCCACCACATTCTTGTGAGAACCTCTGTAGGGCCTTTTGTTTTAGCTTCTTCTTTTGTGGTACTAAGAATTGAACCTGGTGACTCATGCATGCCAGTGCTCTCCCACTGAGCCACGCCCCCAGCCCCTCCCTGGGGGATTCTAGGCAGGGGTTCTCCCACTGAGCCACGCCCCCAGCCCCTCCCTGGGGGATTCTAGGCAGGGGCTCTACCACTGAGCCACACCCCCAGTCCCTTACTGGGGGATTCTAGGCAGGGGCTCTACCACTGAGCCATGCTCCCAGCCCCTCACTGGGGGATTCTAGGCAGGGGCTCTATCACCAAGCCACGCCCACAGTCCTTCACTGGGGGATTCTGGGCAAAGGGTCCACCTTTGAGCAGTGCCCTCCAGCCTGGTATCCCTGTCTTTATAACAAGGGATGGATTCAAAGTAATGGATTTTATTTTGTTTACTCCATATTTAGTTGAACTGTATCAGTTCAGACCATTTAGGGGAGGCCAGCCTGGATGAATTAGATAAATCTCATTATTGAGGCATTTTTCAAGACATGGGCTTTATTACAGTACTTCTCTACAGCTCTGCGGATCTAAAGTAATTGGGACTAAGTGCTGCTTTTTTAAAAAAGTGTTTGTGTATAGAAGGACTGAGACACATTGATAATTACCATGCTTTTACACCCTTAATTAAATTGCTGAAGTCCTTGGCAGTCTTCTTTGTTTCTTTAGTTACTTAAGCATTGCTGTGTCATGTTATTTACTCTATTTGTTTGCCCAGACTTCTCTATCTTGGGGATAATGAACATAAAGTCTTAGGCCCTAGACACATCCACTCATTATACATTTTAATTTTGCTAAAATTATGTTTTAAGATTTATTTTTTTATTATTAGAAAGTGTGCTTGTGTGAGTGTGTGTGTGCGTGTGCGTGTGCGTGTGCTTGTGCGTGTGCGTGTGCGTGTGCGTGTGTGTGTGTGTGTGTGTGTGTGTGTGTAGGTATGTGTATGACTATAGGCATGCCGTACCCATAGTGGCCAGAAGAGGGCATTATATCCCCTGGGGTTGGAATTATAAGTGGTTGGAAGCTGTTGGTTGTGCACACTAGGAACTAAACTCAGGTCCTCTGAGAGAGCTGTATGCACTCTTAATGGTGAGTCATCTTCCCCTTGCAACTTTGACTCAAAGTCAAAGATGACTTGGCATCTTTGGTTTTGCAAGTGTATGTCTTGATACCTTTCCTCAATAGCAGACTTAATTGTAATGGCTTACAGGCCTGAATCTTCAGTCATTTGTTGTATGACACTTTTCCTGGGGTGGTGTGAACAAATAACAACTCGTCCCATATAGGGAATCAATGACAGGCCAAAACAAGACCCATTGAAGTCAATGAGTTTGACTGGGAGTATTTACATATAGGTGAGGAGTTGCTTACAGGACCAGAACTGGCTCATAGACAGTCAAATCACTAAATGCCCACCCCATCACAGGTTGTGGCTTGTTTGTGAAAATCTAGACGCTCTGAACACACGAACAACTTTTGCAGGCAGCTCAACAGGCTGGATGGACAGTATCTCTTGCAGGCAGTTTGTCTGAGAGTATTTCCAGCATCTTACAGTTCCCATGTGCCTGAGGAGGAAGAAGATTAGTTAGTTTCATGGACTTCCTGTAGCTATTGAGTTGTTTACTTCCTGAGCTTTAGGAGCGTCCCTGGAGGATGGGATGTTTCACCTCCCCTGGGAGCATTCTTTTACTTCACCTCCATATAAACATCTTGTGTCTTAAGGAGCTTCCCCCTTAGAATATCTTGTTGATTCAGCTTCCCATGAATATCCTGTGTCTTAAGATGTATCATCCAGGATGGATGGTTTTATATCAGAGGACAGTGCTATACAACATCATTATTATCCGTGATATAAACAACAGAGAATCCTTAAAGCAAAATGCAGTTCTCAGAAAGTATATGTTAGGTATATTGTTTTTACAATGTTTCAGTTGCATTTATTTATTTATTTGTCAGAGGAACACTTTCTGGAGTTGGTTCTTTCCATCTACTATTCAAATCCATGGGATTCAAGTCAAGCCATCAGGCTTGGAGGGAGATACTTTTACCCACCGAGCCATCCTGACAGTTCCATGTATTTTATTAAATATGACATTGTTATGCTGGGGAGATGGCTCAGTTGCTAAAGTGCCTGCTAGGGCACAAGCGTGAGGACCTGAGTTTGATTCCCAAGGCCCACATGAAAATCAGTGGCTAAATGGCTTATGATGAGGTTTGCGGATCATCGCCCCAGGGATGTGATGACAGGTGAATTCCTGAAGCTCACTGGTTGGCCAGCCTCTATGTGGTGAACTGTGGGACAGTGAAACCCCATCTGCCCTACCTAGCTTTAATTGTTGTCTTGGCACAGCCTGGAGTCACATGAGATGTGTGTCCCAGTTGAGGGCTTGCCTAGTTCAGACTAGCCTAGGAGCAGGTCTATAAGGGGTTGTCTTAATTGTTAATCGATGCTGGAGGGCCCAGCTTACTGTGCTTATAGTTCTCTGGATAGGTTGTCCTGCACCATATAATAATTTCCTAAGGCCAGGTCTCATGGTACATCCTTTTAATCCCAGCATTGGGGAGGCTGAGGCAGGGGGATTGCTCTGAGTTTGAGACCAACTGGTGCTAAGTAGTGAACGCTGTCTCAAAAAACAAACAAACAAACAAAACCAAAATAATTGGAAGGGAGGAAGGAAGGAAGTAAGGAAGGAAGGAAGGAAGGAAGGAAGTTAGTTCTAGCTGAGCATGAACTAGCTACGTTAACTAGCTAGCAGCATTCTTCCCCAGTCTGCTTCTATCCTGACTTCCTCAATGACTGCCCTTCACCTGGAAGCCAAATAACACTTTACCTCCTCCAAGATGTCTCTGGTCATGGTATTTGTTACAACAAGAGTGAAATAAGAACACTGTTCAAACAAAAACTGACAGTACCGGAAGCATGCTTGTCCATTAGCTCCCACTGATGCACATGTGCACATGTGTCCCCACCACACACACAGTTAGCACCTATGTGAATATGTGTGTGCACACTCACAGTTGACACCTACATTCATGACCTCTGTTTCTGTTTCTATCAGTCCATCTCCCTCTCCCTCTCTGCATCCATCTCTCTCACAGAAAGTGCTTAGATACATTCCAGTGCCCAAATCCTTTGATACAAGCCTACAAATCACTTGTTCCTGGTCACTTTGGTGACAGCTGGTTCTTGATTGCTAAACAGGAATCAAATTAAGAGAGTCAAAATGCCTGTCAGTCACTGCCAGACATGCATGTGAGGGAGTTGCAAAGTCAAAAGCTATTTGATATTCAACACAGAGTAACTCATTAGAATTCATTAATTTCACTACATTGGAAATGGATGGCTCTCTCCCTGCAGGCCTTTAATCTCATCTGACAATCTTGTCTGATGTCATTTATCAAAAATACTAGTAGAGAAGCAGATACACCTTGGATCACCTCATCACATTTTGTTTATGCATGTGCATTTGTAGGGACATGCGTGTAGGGGCAGTAGGGCAGCCCTGGGCATCATTCTTCAGCGGCTTTCTACCCTGTTTGTTGAGACTGTGTGTGGTTTGGCTCCCATTGACTCGCATTGGAATGCTTGGCCCACAGGGAATGGCACTGTTAGGAGGTGTGGCCTTGTTGGAGTGGGTGTGGCTTTGGGTGGGTGTGGCATGGTGTGGGTGGAGTTTGAGGTCTACTGTCTTCAAGCTCCGCCCAGTGTGGAATCAGAACAGCCTCCTGGCTGCCTGAACTAGACAGTCCCTTTCTGCTGCCTATAGATCAAGACATAGAACTCTCAGCTTCTCCAGCTCCAAGTCTGCCTGCAGGCTGCCATGCTTCCTGCTGTGATGATAATAAACTAAACCTATGAACCTGTAAGCCACCCCCAATCAAATGTTTTCATTATAAGAATTGCCTTAGTCATGGTGTCTCTTCACAGCAACGAAACCCTAACAGAGACCACTGGGTCTTTCATTGGTTTGAAACTTAAATACTGGGCTAGGTTAGCCAGCCAGTGAGGTCAGCCCTAGGGAGTCCTCCTGCTTCTGCCTCTCGAGAACAGCAGTTATAAATGTACCACAATGCTAGACTTTTTACTTGAGTTTTAGGGATCAAACTCTGGTCCTCATGTTTGCAAGGCAAGCACTTTATCAACTGAGTCTCTACCCAGTCCTTGATTCACATCATCTGGGATGCTTACATGTAGCTAAACGCTGTCATTATGTTTTTGCCTGTGTACCCCTGGGTTAAAGGGTTTAGAGTGATACACAGAATCAAATATCCCAAGACCCATATATTTGGGGTCCATTCAGTATGTGTTTGTTGAATCCATTTGTGGGGCATTCAATTTTTATTTCTTCTTTTGAGAGGAAATGAACTTGGGCAAATTGTATTACCTCCCAGAACCTCCTTATCGCATTGCATGCTATTGGGATTGCAATCTTGCTGATTGTGTTGTTTTGTGAGGATCAAATGGGGTTTAGTAGTTGGTGCAGAGCATATAATAAGGGCTCAGTGAACATTTGTTGGCTCTGAGCAGTTCTCAAGTTCCCCATAAAATACTCATCAACAGTGGAACAGCCTGTCTTTATTTCTTTTTATTTTCTTATTCCGTTTTTTATGTGTATGTGGTGTGCATGTTTGCATAAGCAAATTTTTGCATGGTGTGTGTATGTATGTGCATATATATCTGAGTGTATGAGTGTATGAGTGCAAGTGTGTGCATGGACGCAAGTATGTGTGCAAGTGTATGTGTGTGTGCATGCACATATGTGTGTGCATGTGTGTGTGTGTGTGTGTGTGTGCATGTAGGCTCAAGGTTAGGAATTATTCTCAGTCACTCTTTCATCTTATCCACTGAAGCAGGGTCTCTCAATCAAACCCAGAGCAGCTTACCAATATGACTAGTTTTGCTAGCTCTCTTGCTCTGGAGATTCCCTGCCTCTGCCTTGTGGGGCTTAAACTACAGACAGGCCACCATGACCACCCAGCACTAATATAGTTTTCTAGAGCTCTGAACCCTTTTTGATGCTCAAACTGCAAGCATTAACCACTGAGCCATCTCCACACCCACATGCTGACTTTACAGTTACTAACATAAAGAAAACATTTCCTTTGTGGATAGCTGGTGTGAAAGTGGCTGGATTCACACAGGTACCATCAGTTGGATCCTTCCTCTGGTATCATGTGACTTCTTAAGTATGCAGTCAAAATCCAATCTCATTCTTGGGTGGTTTTCTTTTAAGATTTGTTTTTAGTTTTAGTTATGTTTATGTATATGTGCATATGAATGCAGTACTCTAGAAGATTTGAAGATCTCCAGGGAGATCTTCAAGTAGCTGGAGTTACAGGGAGTTATGAACTGCCTGATATGGTTGCTGGGAACCAAACTTGGGTCCTCTGTGAGAGCAGCAAGCACTCCTCACTGGAAAGCCCTCTCTCTGACCCATACTTTACAATTTTCATTTGTGCTTCTGTGTCATTTACACTGTTCTTTGATCTGGATCTAGTTGGGTTATTATATGGAGGATGCCTTTAAGTCTGGGTCAATGTCTCGGTGTATAAAGTGCTAGCTGAACAGTCATGAGGACCTGAGTTCAAATCCTCCACACTCATGTAAAAGCCTGGAGAGATTGTGTATGCCTGTAACCACAGCAACACTGAGCAACAGAGGCAGGCAGATCCTGAGGGCCTGCTGGCTACCCTTCCTAGCCAAAATGACAGAGTTCAGTGTGAGAGTCTGTCTTAGAAAGTGGCTTGGCACCTCAGAACAATTGCCACAAAGCACGGGCAAACTGAGTTTGATCCCTGAAACCCACAGTGGAAGGAAAGAACTGACTCCTGGAAGTTGTACTTTGACCTCCACATGTGTACCACACCACCTGTGTGCACCCCACACACATGATGTATGCACAAATCACAAAGCCACGCATGTCATATACACAAAAATACTAATGAGTAACAATAAAGACAAAAATAAAATAACTGAAAATTAAGATAGAGAAATGGTTGAGGAAGATATTCTGACAGCAATTCTATGGCCTCCATGTGTAAGTGAATAGTGAGTTCACCATCACATACACAAGTATACACACATAAACACACACACATACACATAAACACATAAACACACACACAAGTATACACACATAAACACACACACAAGTATACACACAAACACACACACAAATATACACACATAAACACACACACACACACACACACACACACACACCACAGGCTTTTAGGGCTTCATTTGTTTGTATTGGGAGTGCTAAGCAATCCCAACACAGCCTAAGCATCTAGGCATTCAAGCTGGCATGAAATTGGCTGTCAGTTTTGCATAACATATCAACGCAGGTCCCTGGGGGTGAAGGGAGAGATTTTGAAATCTCAGGTCCAGCTGCCTTGGCAGCGCTTTGTCAAATGGTGCGCGGTGTGGCTTGCTCGCACCCGTGAGTAAGGAACATCCCCTCCATGCTCGTTATTGAAAGTGTCGTGAGCTTTATTGCCTAAGTGTTAAAGCACAAGGACAGAGTGGAAAATCGCTGGGGCCTCCATTCTGGGACTGCCGCAATGCCCACTTACCTCCAGAGGGCAAAGAAGGGCGGCTTGCCTACACAGGGGATACGGATATTTCAGAAATATGATTCCCAAAGCTTGGGCTGCAATTTCATTTCCTAAAATAGTTGAAAACATCTCAGTGGGAATGCCCCACCATTCCCAGTTGTTTCTTACATAGTGGGACAGTAAAGTCAATAAGTGCTTGTGTAGTCAAAGTAAGTTAGTTTGGTATTAGAAAGTTACTCATAGAGATAAAGTACTGTGATGGTGAAGTTTGATTGTGTACTTGAATGGGTTAAGAAATGCTTGGGGGCAGGGGGCGGTGCTAAAGAAATGTCTTAGCAGCTGAGAGCACACACTGTTCTTCTGGAGGACCTGAGTTCGATTCCCAGCACTCACATCAGGAGGCTGAAAACTGCCTGTAAGCCCAGCTTAAGGGGACTCCTGATCCACTCACCTTGTGCTGATACCTGCATTCACGCACAGACCTACCTACATACACACGCTCACACATACAAGCACTCACATGAATGTATACACACACAATCATACTCACACATACATACATGTACAAGCACACACATGCATGTACACACACTCATACTCACACATACATACATGTACAAGCACACACATGCATGTACACACACTCATACTCACACGTACACACATGTACAAGCATACACATGCATGCACACACAACTCATATACATACATACATACATACATATACCCTTGCACATGAATGTACACATTCATACACATACATACACACTCACATATACACACACAAGCCCACACGTGCATGCACACACACTCATATACACACATGCACACACCTTTGCACATAAATGCACACATACATACACACACACTCTCAAAATTATCAAAGATAAAAAAAATAAATATTAGAAAAGAGAAATGCCTAGAACATTACCAAGGCAGGCTGTTGGGTGTGTCCATGGAGATGCTTCTAGAGAGGTTTAACTGAGGAGGGAAAACCCTTTCGAGGTGGGCAGCACCATCTCTCAGAGTAGAGTTCTGAGCTAAATAAAAGGAGAAAAGGGAAGAATCCAGCTGAGTGCCAGAAGCCCCTTTTCAATGCATCCTGGTTTCCCAACATGTGAACATGCAGACCACCCTCACACTCCTGTACCCATTCCTCTGCTGCTGTAATACACCGTCCCCTCCAATTGCAAGCACAAACCTTCTCCTGAAGTTGCTTCTGGTCAGCTATTTGGCCATAGTGACAGCAAGAGTGACTAAGACAATACCCATGGGCTCCTGGGACCAGATGGTACACGTTTCATCTATCCAAATTTCACTTATCTTCTTTTGAGTTTTATTTTATTTTTAATTATGGGTTTGTATCTGTGTCTCTGAGTGTGGGTTTGTGCACGTGAGTGTAGGTACCCAGGGAGGCTAGAAGAGGGTGTTGGATCCCCTGGAGCTAGAGTTACAGGCAGTGTGTGACACTTGGTGTTGTTGGGAACCGGGAACTGAGTTCAGGTCCTCTGCAGGAGCAGCAAGTGCTTCTAACCACTGAGCCACCTCCCCAGCCCCATTTAAAACTTTTTGTTTTCTAAGTGAAGTTTTATAGGATTCTCATCAAAGTCTCTCTCTCTTCCCCCGAAAGGACACACTGCATCTGAGCAGTGCTCCATTAGAGATGCATTTCTGAAAGGGACTCACCTGATATTTGGTAGGCTTCCATTCTTAGAGAAAGTTGGAGTTAATTTACTCCTGTCTACTTGTCAATCTATGAAGCATTTGAAGACAGTGGTTACATCTGCAAGATATTTGCTTTTTTGTGAGGTGCATTTCCATGCTCTTCTGTTTCTTGGATAAAGTCCCCCATCTTTTTTTCCTTTCTGATGATTAATGCTGTTTAGTTCTCATTCCTCATGAGGAGAAACACCCCAAAATGAATAAATCATGCTAGATGCAGCATGGTGGCTGGCTGGAATGAATTAGCACTGTGGCTCTATCTCTTATTATGTGTGTCAGGTGAAGGTGCTCTTATACATTTATATATATATTTATTCCATGATGCATGCTACATCTTATTAAGAGATACTTAGTCTCAGAGGAGAACATAGATCAAGCTAAGATGAAACAGTTTGTCAGAGAGTAATCAGGCAAAAAAAAGAAAAGAGAAGCTGGGGGTGTGGCTGAATTGATTGATAGATTGCTTACCTGGCACGAAGCCTTCCCTGGCATGGCATATGCCAGACATGGTGGTGCATGCCTGAAATCCTAGTGCTTGTGCAGAAGAATCAGGAAGATAAGGGGTTCAGTAACACCCTAAGCTACAGGCCATCAAGGGGAAAATTAATATTCAGACTGTTTTTCCATAGCCCAGCCTTCTAAATCCCTAAGGGGGCTCTGGTCAGTTTGTTCAAAGGCTGCAGAGGAAAGGCAACTCCAGAAGTAAATGTGAGAGTGAGGGAGAGTAGCTTTCCATGGCTCACACTGTTGTTCCGTGGCTGTATGCAAAGGGGGAAATGATTCATTATGATATTTTAAGATGCAATTTCCAAAGTTCTCCTTTTTAGTGAGGAAGTCAAATTATCCTTGTTTGCAGATGATGTTCTTCTCCATAGAGAAAAACCTACAGGCGTCCACCAAAAGACTGTCAGAGCTGTAAAGTAGCAGGATGCTAAGGCAACACTAAAGAAAAGTCAGCACTGGGTTGGAGAGATCGCTCCCAGGGTAGAGCTTTCTGTTCTTCTGCGGACCAGAATTCAAGTCCCAGCACCCACATCCCTAAGCTCACACAACCACCGGTAACTTCAGCTCGAGAGGACGGACACCCTCTTCTGGTCTATGCAGAAACTTGCACACACATGAACACACACACACACACACACACACACACACACACAGAGAGAGAGAGAGAGAGAGAGAGAGAGAGAGAGAAGGAAAGAGTGAAGAGGGAGGAAAGGGAGAGAGATCTTTTTTTAACGTTCCAGAACAAACTTGGTAAGAAAGAAATCATTCATGCAAGCTTAAGCCGAGCAGAGCATGGTGATACACACCTGTGATTCCAGCACAGGAGGACAGTGATTTTGAGACCAGTCTGGTCAATTCTAGGTTATTACTATCTGAATGTTAATGTTCAGGAAGCCTTCCCCAACATGTGTATTGTTTGAATACTTGTTTGAATACTGGGATCCCAGCAGAAGGCACAAGAACCTTTAAGAGGTGGAGCCTTGCTGGAGGAAGTAAGTCATTGGGGTTGGGCTTTGAGGCTTATACCCTGGCCCCACTTCCTGTTCACTCTCTGCTTCCTGGGTGCAGATGAACTGTCAGCTAGGTTTGAGTACTCTAGCTGCTATGTCTCCTTGGCTCATTTCCGTGTCCTTCTTCACCATGAGACCTCTTGACCTGTGAGCCGAAACACACTTTTTCAACTCTAAGTTGCTTTTTGTCGTGGTATTTAATCATGACAACAGAAAAAAAAAAAAAAATATATATATATATATATATATATATATATATATATATATATATATATATATATATACTAGTATATGGACCAACAGAATGGGATCTTGTCTCAAAAAAAAAAAAAAAAAAAAAAAAAAAAAAAAACAAAAAAAAAAAACCACACACCAAAGAAAGACCCATGTCTTCTCTAAGATGGCATGTTATGTTCTGCATTTCCATAACCCACTCCGAACCCAGACCTGTGCCAGAGACATAACCCAGAAGGCTTTGGCATCCCAGGACCCACAGTCATGGGACTGTGAATACGAAGGTGCGAGAACCCGCCTCCGTGTTTCTTTCTCTTTGTTTAATAAGGAGAGCAAGAGGCTTGAGGATTTCTTGCAACAGTCCCCTAGGGGCTCCGGTACAACCCCCCTGTGTCCTCTTAGGACAAAAAAGAGATTAGGAATTACTGGTCTGTGAGAAAGACTCCCAAGGTAGAAATCTAGCCAATGTTCTATACCAATATAACTCATGCTCCAACACTGATACAAATAGAGTCTACTTATAAATGTACCCTGTAGGTAAATTTCTATTAAGGTTGTTGTTGATGTTGTTTGTGTTTTTGTTTGGTGGTGGTGGTGGTGATTTTTATTTTTGTTTTGTTTTTGTTTTTGTGTTTGTTTTTTTTTTTTTTTTGAGACAGGATCTTAGGAAGTCTACACTGGTCTTGAAGTGCCAAGTAGCTGAGGCTGGCCTTGAACTTCTGAACCTCCTGGCTCTATTCCCTGAGTGCTTCCATGACAGGCACGCATCATTAAGCCTGGTTTGTGCAGTGCCAGGCATGGGACTGATGGGATTAGGCAAGCACTCTACCAACTGAACCACATGCCAGCCATCTTGTAACGAGGAAATGTGAGCTCTGACCGCAGGTCCTTATTTGTCTTCTTTAACTTTCTATACCTAGATTCTAGCACAGTGCGTGCTGTTGAGTCATGCAAATTCTTCAGGCACCTTGAATAGTCTAGAGATGATTGAATTGATGTGACATCCAATTCCAAGGTTTGTGACTGGTAATAATGAGAGAGTCGTGTAAAATAGGAAATTGTCAACTTTTTTCTTTCTTTCCTTTTTTAAGGGTTTATTTTTGATCCTTGCTCTCTGTATCTCTGTCTCTGTCTCTCTCTGTCTCTCTCTGTGTGTATATGTGTGTGTGTGTGTGTGTGTAATTCACAGGTGCCTTCCCTTAACACTGTTTAAAAAGAAAACCACAAGCCCTTCACACAAGAGTTCTTGCCGTCATTTAGCTTGCAAAGGAGTGACAAAGCCCACTGAGTTCAAGAGCTCAGAGAGGTACCAGCCTAGCCTGAACCTGGAGACAAGCCGGCTCTCTACCAAAGCAAGGGAAGAAACAGACTGTGGCACCAGCCACACACTGGAATATGATGTAGCAATAAAAGAGACTAACTACCAAAGGGGTGCAGGGTACGATGGAGGAAATAACAGTCAGTATTACCTCCTCTAACACCAAAGGCACCTTGTTAGATTAAAAGACAAATTCCCACCGTGAAAATGAGAATTTTCCTCCATTATTCCCTTATTCAATGACAATAGTTCCACAGTATCAACTTGATCCACTTCTAACTCACTTCCTATAAATTCTATCCTCCTCATGCCCAGGGGTACTGTTACTTAGGAGATAGAATGATGTATCTTTAATGCCACGGATGCTATGATTTGTGAGCTAAGGAAGGCATGCCAAGGTTTCATTTATCAATTCAGATGTTAGTGGCAGCCTGAGAATTTGGCAGTGGGGTGGAGGACTGCCAAGGTCTGGAAGCCGCCATCTTTCTGAGAGCCATGTCATTGAAATACTTTATTCTTGAGTTCCCTACAACCAAAGAAGGTGTTTGTTTTGAATCGAAAACTTGCTCGTGTCTGTGCTTTTTAAAATTCAATTTCTTCATATTTTCATCTTTTTTAAAGAGTTATTTTTAAAAAGTGTGTGTGTGTATGTGTGTGTGTATGTGTGTGTGCCTACTTGATCGATTTTATGAGCATCTGTGTACCACATGCATACAGATGTCAGAAGAGGCAAGAAGAGGGTGTCCCAGATCCTCTGGAGCCAGAATTATAGTCGGTTGTAAACAACCCAGCATGGATGCTGGGAACTGAACTCAGATTCTCTGCAAGACCAGGAAGCATCTCTTGAGCCCAATTCTTTCTTTCTTGGATCAATAATTAGATTCTTATAGTCCTAAGGAAAACATTAGGTTTAAGCATGAATCAAAGACCCACAGTCTTACCTAGCAACTGCCAACCTTACCAAAAGATCAAAATTTTTCTCTTACAGGAAACAAAAAAATGAATTCTCCCTCTGAGCTGAGTGCTTGGTAGCTGGCTTTTGTAACCAGGCTTTGTCTTTTGCTGAGATTACAAGTGATAGATTCCAAAGTCTTTCTTAGTATCCTGCTTAGCTTATACCATTTCTCCACCAATTCATACAGTTCTGTCAAAGGGGGAGGGGATAGTAAAAAACAAGCTGTCAAAATAATAATAATAATAATAATAATATCTAAGAGGCTCCACCCAGCAGCTGATCAGACAGATACAAATACCCACAGTTAAACAGTGGATGGGGCTTTGGGACTCTTATGGAAGAATAGAAAATAGGATTGTCGGCCCCCAAGAGGATAGGAACACTACAGGAAGACAAACAGAGTCAGACTAACCTGGACTCTTGGGGCTCTCAGAGACTGAATCACCAACCAAAGAACATCCTGGGTGAGACCTAGGCCTCCCCACTCATATGTAGCAGGTGTGCAGCTTCGTCTTCATGTGGGTCCCCAACACCTGGAACGGGGGCTATCCTAAAAGCTGTTGCCTGGGCTGCCTTGTCTCTCCTCAGTGGGAGAGGAAGCTCCTAGCCTTGCAGAGACTTGATGTGCCAGGGTGCGGGATACCCAGCAGGCCCGTACCTGCTCAGAGGAGAAGGGAAGGGAGGATGGGGAAAGGATTGTGGGAGAGGGTGACTGGGAGGGAGGAGAGGTGAATGGAATATAAAGTGAACAAGTTAAAAAAAATAAGTTAAATTTAAAACGAAACAAAATAATGATAAATAATTAATAATACCAATGACAGAAGCATCTGTGGGTTATTGTGTGCCTGCACTGCTTAGAACAGTCAGAACTTTAGATTCAAATAACACAGACTACTAATGTTCGCCCGCACCCACATTCACAGTCTTTCCCTTGATTCCAGATCCTCCTTCACAGGTCATTCATGTGCTCCTCAGCCAGCCCCCCTCCCCCCCAAAGTGCTCTTGTCTGTTATTAAGATTCAGGAGCACACACAGCTCAGCCCACACTGCCACAGTTGGAGCCTGCCAGTTCCCTGCTGTGAGATCACCAGGGGACCAGCCAGAAGACAGGCTGGTCCTTTCAAGCCAGCCCTGCCATGGTTATTTTGGTCGCCATCTTGATTGTGCAAGGACTAGTGAGGTCCACTTTTAGCCCCATCTGTGAGGCCATCTCCATGGGGTTTAACTGAAGAAGTAAGACCAGTCCTGAATGTGAGTGGCATCAAACCATAGCCGAGGATCCCAGTCTACATCCAAAGGAATGAAGTGAGGTGCACACCAGCAACTCCTTCTCTGTGGTTCACAATCCGTCCACTGAGGCATAAGCACGCAGCCCCGGGCTCTCGCCACTGAGCTTCCACACCATGAAGGGCTTGGTCTCACCTCAGACTGTGAATAAGTCCTCGTAGGTGCTGGAGGGATGGCTCAGCATGTAGGGCTGCCTCATAAGTCATGAGGACTCCTGGGGTTCTGACCCTGGCAACCACACAACATACTTGGTCCTGACAAGTACCTATAACCTCAGTTCTGAGAAGGAGTGGCTGCAAGTGGATCGCCAGGGCTTGCTGGTTTCCAGCCTAGTTTAGCCATGAGCCCTGGACTCAGGAATCTGTCATAGAGGGCAAGATGGAGAGTCCTGGACTCAGGAATCTGTCATAGAGGGCAAGATGGAGAGTGACAGAGGAGGACATCCAATGCCTCTGTACTCCTCAGGCCTCTCTGCACATAAACATAGGCATGTGTATGCACCCAGCCACATATGCACACATGCACATTCATATGTGTATGTGTAACACACATTCATATATATATATGTAATATATGTACATATATATACCATATACATATATGAAACACACATTTAAAATCTATTGTGGAAGATGATGTGAGCTCCAGGGTAGGGGATTGTCTTAGTCAGGGTTTCTATTCCTGCACAAACATCATGACCAAGAAGCAAGTTGGGGAGGAAAGGGTTTATTCAGCTTACACTTTCCATACTGCTGTTCATCCCCAAAGGAAGTCAGGATAGGAACTCAAGCAGGTCAGGAAGCAGGAGCTGATGCAGAGGCCATGGAGGGATGTTTCTTACTGGCTTGCTTCCCCTGGCTTGCTCAGCCTGCTCTCTTATAGAATCCAAGACTATCAGCCCAGAGATGGCACCACCCGCAAGGGGCCCTCCTCCCTTGATCACTTATTGAGAAAATTCCTTACGGCTGGATCTCATGGAGGCATTTCTTCAACTGAAACTCCTTTCTCTGTGATAATTCCAGCCTGTGTCAAGTTAACACACAAAACCAGCCAGTACAGGAATTGTAGAGATAATATCGAGTGGCTATATAATGAAAGTATATTAGATATATGTATGAAATGTCACAGCCAAGCACATTGTTTTTTAACCGTAAATGCATGCTAAGAAGAAAACACACTTCACTGTTCATAAGGATGAGTAAAATGTATTTTAAAATAATGTTTTTAAGAAAGGGAGGGTTCATTTTAGTTCATAATTCAAGGTTCAATGCTTGAAGCAGCTGGTCACATTGCAGCCAGAGTCAGAAAAAAAAAGCAATAATACCTTTAAGGACCAGCAAGATGGCCCAGCAGGTAAAGGTGCTTGCTGCATATGTCTGATGAATTGAGTTCTATATTTGGAACCCAAAGTGCAATCAGAGAACTGATCTCCACAAAATGTCCTCTACCAACCACATGCTACACCATCATGGCAGATACAGCCCTACACATCCACATCCATGTACCCAACAATAACGTATATATGTGTGTGTGTATGTATGTATGTATGTATGTATGTATGTATGTATCGGAGGCCTCTAACATTAACATTTAAAGCGAGCATCTATGCAATGTTATGGTCTCTGCCCTCTTCTTGCTCCACGTGTCTTTTCTGTCCCAATATAAGTGTACATAGTCAACTCCTGCCCCAGAATGAGCCAGGAAGCAGAAGATGAGCCCCATGGATCTTATCTCTATGTGGAAAAGCCCCAAAGAAACATCTGGTGCCAACTTCTATCACATCTCCTCTCATCACTTCCTGGATCCACTTGCTTTCCGTATTTCTATTCCTCCCATTCTGACCTAGTTTCCTTCCTGTTGCTATTATAAACAGTCTGACCTGAAGCCACTTACAGGCAAGGAAAGGTTGGTTGTATTTGGCTTGTGCTCCCAGGTCACAGTCTATCAGTAAGGAAAGGCAGGACAAGAACTATGCAAGAACTTAAAACAGAAACCACAGAAGAACATTGCTCTCTGGACCATGCTTAGAGGATCTTTCTAGACAGCCCAGGGCCACCTGCCTAGGGGATGGTGCCACCCACAGTGGGCTGCACCTCCTATATCAATCAACAATCTAGACAGTTCCCCACCACATACAGATATGCCCACAGGCCAGCTGAATAGAGGCAATTCTTCATGTGAGGGCCCCTCTTTCTCATTGACTGTAGGCCATGCTAACTTGACAATTAAAGCTAATTAGGACATGTTTTATGAACAACTCCAGTGGAGGTAGCATATACCTCTCGCTGCCATATTGCCGCCATAGCCAATGGTAAGTTCTCTCTGCATGTCTTTGTCTCCATATCTCTCTTCTGTTCTTCCCCTAACCCTGCCTTCATTCAGCTTCCATAACACGCTCCTGGCTTCATTGCCACGGGCTCTTCTGCTGTTCTCAGTTCTTACTGCCCAGCCTGGGGTGACCATGGGATCTTTATTTTTTGCACTTGCTTTATGGTACATTTTACAAATACTCATAGGCTTCAATACTTCAAAACTTCCCCCAACAATGTGCTTCTAGAACTTCCCTGTAAGCTACAAAACTCTCACTTGAGGACAGCCACATTGCAACCACACATGGTGTTGAATACACTAGAAATCCCTGGTGGTGGTGTGGCTCGGTGGGTGGATCCAAAATCTTGCTATTTCTCCCCAAATCCTTTTTGGTTCAAGACAGTGTTGTCTTGTGTCTGAATTTCTTGCTCTCTTTCTGTCCTTAGTCACTAGTGTGCCTCTAAACTATGTCAGTTGTGTGGGTTGGGTTCTTTTATCTTTCCTTATTGTTATCAAATGCCTGATAAGAAGTTTCTTAATGGAGGAAGGGTTTATTTGGCTTGCAGTTTAAGGGGCACTGTCTGCCACGGTGAGCAATTTCTGGCAGTAGGAACATGGGCAGCAACTAACATGGCATCCGCTGTCAGGGAGCAGAAAGAGGTGGGTGTTGGTGCTCAGCCTTCTTCTCTTTTCTTTATTTGGTCCAGGACCCCAGCCTATGGGATAGTGCCACCCGCATCCCAGGTGAAGCTTCCTATCTCTGTTAACCTAATATGTCTATGCTCAGTGGTTTGTCTCCAAGGTCTTGTCAAGTTGGCAATCGAGATTAGCAATCACGCCATGTTATCCTCCTGCTGTCCCTTGCATCTGAAAAGCCCAACCCCCATGTGGTGGCATCTCTTTCCCTTCTACTCACTCTCATTCTGTAATCGCATCAGTGGATTTCCTATTGCTCCCCAGACACACTAACAAGGCAGCTGCCTCAGGACCTTCCCATTTGAAATTTCTTGGGTTTAATGTTTTTTAATTAAAATTGTATTTAATGTGTATGGATGGTTTGTCTGCATGTATGACTGCACCATGTGTGTGCAGTGCCCATGGAGGGCAGAAGAGAGCATCAGTTCCTCTTGAGAGTGGAGATGAACAGTTGTAAGCTACCACGTGGGTTCTGGGAATTGAACCCAGGTCCTCTTGAAGAACAGACAGTGCGCTTACACATTGAGTGATCTTTCCAGCCTCTGAACTTTCTTGTGTTTAGAAATTCCAACCTCAAGCACTTAAGAGTTCACTCCCTTGACCTCCGCAGCTCTCTTCTCCCACTCTACAAAGGTCACTGCTGATGTCCTATAAACTACAAGCATTTCCCTCCTTCCTCCCTCCTGGCCGTTCATTTCCATCCTACCCTTCTTAGGTTTTTTTTGTCCTGAGCTCTTTCACATCCATTGTAATATGGAATAGCTTTTCATGAGTGTATTGTTTGAGTCCCTTTGCTAAATAATAAGAAAACTTGGCAGTCTCCATCTCAATGTCCTCATCTGAGCAAATGAGCTGAGAAGTCCATCTCATGACTATTTCCCGGAGACACTGTGAGAAAGAAACATAATAACAGATATAAAAACGCATTACAAATAATGAAAAGTGCCACCTGAGCGTGAAGTGTTCATCTCTCAGAAGCAACATTTCTGTCATATAAGACTCTTGCTTCTACCACACTTTAGCTCCTGCTTACTCTTCTTGAATTTAGAGAGGAAAATCCAAATATCTCCTTACCAACCAACAAATGGGGTAGCTGAAGGACTGGGGTACTGGTATATAGACTAGGGGATTTTTCTGAGTGGCATCTGGCAAGGACTTTATAACTTTCATTCCTAAGAGAGGCAACATACTTGTATTTAGAATTATCTCTGAATGATTTCAGATGTGAGGTCCAGTGGGATACTAAGATGGATTATTGTGGTTAGAAGAGTTCTGGATATCATGAATAGGCAGACAACCACAGAACAACAGCATAGAAGGGATTCTGAGGAAAATTCAATCCCCAGTGCGACAGAGAGATGGTCAGGGGTTCAGAGGAGTATCATGTGTTTGAGTTGGGGGGCTGTCCCTTCTTATAATGCTAATTCTCTATCAAGAGACTGGAAAGTGGGTGTGGAGCAAGGCTTGTGGCCAGCAATACCCTTTTGATGGACACTTCACATTCCCAAGTGAAAAACTCTGTCACCTGGAAGTCTGTTAGCTAGAGTCACAGATTATGTCTAAGTACAATCTGTAATCACCTGGGAAGCGAGTCTCAGAGAGGGATTGTTGATTTGTGGACATATCCATTGAGAATTAGATTGATTGTCAATTGAGGTAGGAAAACCCACACATCACTGGTGGCATCATTCCCTAGGCAGGAATCCTACAGGAAAGGAGGAGGCGAACTGAGCACTGGCATGAATTCATTGTCCCTTGACTCTGGATGTGATATAACTAGCTGCTTTTGCTTTTGAGGCCTTGTCTTCCCCACAATGATGAACTATAATTTGGAATTAGGAGTTAAAAAAAAATACCCAAAACTTCATTTTCCCTTCATTTGCTTTTGTGGAAGTATTTTGTCAGGGTCATAGAGTATATGATGGTGGTTATATAAGACTGTAACAGACTTGGAAAGATCCTGTGAAGGTTTCCTAATCGATACCATTCAAACACATCATAATACCACATCTCTTCTGTGACTCTTGATGCTGCTATAAAGAGAACCATCAAACCATCAGCACTGTGCAAGCATAGGCCATTCAGTTGTACACAGCACATAATTCTTGCTAATTACAATGATTATAATAAAAGTCTATTGCCACTTTATGTTTGCTATACTTTTATTGTTATTTCAGAGTATATTCTTTCTACATATCAGAACCCATAAGCCTTTACTGTAAAGCAGTATGCTGCTATGCCAGCAGCTGCCTCACACAGTCTGAGCTTACTGCCTCCCTTGATTTCCTCACAAGCCTTGTAGAATAACTGACTTACACCATCTGGGTTTCTGATCTTGCTTTATGATGGGCCTATGATTATGGAAACACCCAATATGGCATGTCTCAGAAAGTATCTCCATTGTTCAGCCATGCATGCCTGTATTCAAAGCACATTACCCACCTCTTAGGAGACTTAGTAGGGAAATAAAAATCCATATCACATGTGAAAGTACCACTGAAAACTCAAAACAGTCTGGAAAGAATATATATATATATATATATTCAGGTGTACAGTAAATGTTCACAAAAGCCTTGTATAAAGAAGGGTAGAAAGAAGAGAAAGAGAGATTTAACACAAGTTGTGCTGGTGGCAATAATTTAAACAGTGCAGGGAATAAGGCTACATGAAGAACAGAGAGATAAAAAGGTAGGCTTTTGAGTACCCATCAGTTAGGGTCGAAAGTGTTCCACAGTGAATCAGAAAGGCATCCAAAGCACCTGTGACATTTACAAGGGGAATCACTTCTGGAAAATGAACCAAAGAAAGGGGGCTAGAGAATGGTCCAATAGATCAGAGCACTGGCTGCTCTTGCACAGGACCCAGGTTCAATTCCCAGCACCTACTCTTACAGAAGTCCTAACTTTGGTTCCCAGAAATCACATCAGATGGGTCACAACTATCTCTATAATTCTAGCTTCAGAATATCTGACACCCTCTTCTGGCTTCTATGAACAGACATACATTCATATACATAATGTAAAAATTTAACAAGGAAGGAACTAAGAAGGAGAGGTCTCTAAGTAATACTCTTTATAAGTAAGTTTTTAGGCTGCTGCCACAATGTCCTGAAAAATATATCAACCTAAGGAAGGAAGGGTTTATTTTGGTTCATAGTTTGAGAGTATAGTTTATTATGTCTTGGTAGCAGAAGTGAGGCAAAGGTCACCTTACAGCCAAAGTCATGAATCAGAGTGAAACCTCAATCCCTACACTCCATCCCTACCCCTGCCCAGTGGCCAATGTCCTCCAGCAAAGCTCCATCTCTTAAAGGCTCCCTAACCTTCCCAAACAGCGCCACCTGCTGGGGACCAAATGTTCAAATACATCAGCCTGTGGGGGACATTTCACATTCATACTACAACAGCAAAGATGCCACTTTGGATTTTGTAGCCGAGCAGTTGCAAGCAGTAAATCTAATTCAACATATCTGTGACTTGATTGAGACTCAGTGGCTTGTTTCACCATGTGGTCCTTTCCCCTCTAAGATGGTCCAGAAAATAGCCTTATATGGCATGGAGATACCACCCCACTACCCACTTTGCATTGAGCACCCATGTCTTGCAGCATGGGACAGGTGATCTCTCCCAGGAGAATAAAGAACATAAAGGCTGTGATCATTTAGCACAGGGGAGTAAGAATGAGGAAGATCCATTAATTACAGACAGACGACACCAGCAAGCCCAGGATACTTACTTACTATCTGTTTGGTCTTAGCAAGCCTGTGGTACCTTTTAAGTTTGAATAATTTATATTCTGAGATGCTGAAGCTAACCAAATTTCATACCAAATTCAAATTGCAGATGAAAATCCTTGCTTCTATAATTACTTGTGGTGTGTGTGTGTGTGTGTGTGTGTGTGTGTTTGTGTGTGTATAGGCTTATCATTGTCCATCATAATATTTGAGAAAGGCTCTCTCACTGAACCTAGGACTTGACTCTTCCATTCATTGGCCAAGAAGATTTTGGGATGGTCCTATCTCTGCCTCCCTAGCTCTGGGATTATAAGCACTCCATTACACCTGACTGTTGTTGTGTAACTCTGAGAATTGAACTCAGGTTCTCATACATGCAAAGCAAGTCTTTGACCAATTAAGCTATTTCCCAGGTGTACTGGCTGGTTTTGTGTGTCAACTTGACACAGGTTGGAGTTACTACAGAGAAAGGAGTTTCAGTTGGGGAAGTGCCCCCATGTGCTCCATCTGTGGGGCATTTTCTCAATTAGTGATCAAGCGGGGAGGACCCCTTGTGGATGGTACCATCTCTGGGCTGGTATTCTTGGGTTCTATAAGAGAGCAGGCTGAGCAAGCCAGGGGAAGCAAGCCAGTAAGGAACAACCTTCCATGGCTTCTGCATCAGCTCCTGCTTCCTGACCTGCTTGAGTTCCATCCCTGACTTCCTTTTGTGATGAACAGCAATGCAGAAGTGTAAGCTGAACAAACCCTTTCCTCCACAACTTGCTTCTTGGTCATTATGTTTGTGCAT
Source organism: Apodemus sylvaticus (assembly GCF_947179515.1). Lineage (NCBI taxonomy): Eukaryota > Metazoa > Chordata > Mammalia > Rodentia > Muridae > Apodemus > Apodemus sylvaticus. Next base: position 38,637,121 of record NC_067493.1, on the reverse strand, counting down.
GAATAGAAACCCTGACTAAGACACCAGGCCTTGTTATTATTTATTTAATAGAGGTAATAAAAATGTTGTGTAGCTTGGGAGTGGTGATTGAGGCTTGTGATCTCAGCTACTTGGTAAACTGAGGTAAGAGGATTATTCAGTGGTAATTTGTGTTTATAGAGTGGGTTTGAAGCCAGCATAGTCTACAGAATCAGGCTTTGTGTCAAAAAAAACCAAAACAAACAACAAGTTAATGACTAAGCATAGCATGTTTGTTCAAGACAACCCCAAGCATAGCTGGTATCCTGGTTGGTGTTTATTCTTAACTTGGCACAATTTATACTCATACTTAGGTCAGATTGGCCTGTGGCATGTCTGTGGGGGCATTTATTAATTATTAATTATTAATTAGTTTATGCAGGAGGTTTCAGCCCACTATGGGTGGCACCACTCCCTAGGTGGTGATCCCGGGCTGTATAAGAAAGCTAGATAAGTATGAGCCAGAGATTAAGCCAAAAAGCAGTTCTCCTTAGTTTCTGCTTCAAGTTCCTTGTTGAGTTCTTACTCTTTTTGCCTCAGTAATGGAGTGTGTCCTCTAAGATGATATAAACCCTTTCCTTTACTAAGTTAATTCTGTTCACTGTGACTTTTTCAATGACAGAGTGCAAGTAGAACATCTGGGCATAGTGCATATGGATAATCCCAGCCCTAGGCAGCAGTTGGAGATCAGCCTAGGCTATGGAGCAAGTCTCTGTCTGAAAAACAAGATCACAGAAAAATCTGTATGAATGCTGTCCCTTAAAACAAGTGACATTTCAGTAGAAATGAGTTACCAAGAAGTTCACCAAAGAGGTGAACTGGGCCATGCAGGGCCATTTGCACCTGGGAATGTGGCTAATTATAACTGCATCATGAAAACACAATTAGAAAGCAACAGGGTTTGTGCAGAGAATTATAGCTGATGAAGAAAAAAGACTTGCCATATAATTTTCCTCATTTTTAAGTCCAATTATCTTTTCAGAGTTTCTAAAAACAGCTGTGACAATGGCTGCTGGAGGAGAGTCTTCGGTTTACATTCCTGGTCTTAATTCTTATTACTGTTTTTTTGTAGTTTGAATAGGAAGTGTCCCTCTCAGGCTTGTGTGTTTGGATAATTGGTGACCAGATGGTGGCGCTGTTTTTAGATGTTGTACAGCTGTCTTATGTTGGCGTAACTGGAAAGCATAGAAGCATAGAGCAGGGGCTCCAGAGTTACAGTCCTGCTTCATTTCAGCTCTGAGTCTGCTTCCTAATCAGCCACTAACATGGGAATAAGCAGTCTCCTGCTCCCACTACAACAGCCTGAGGCTGCTCCAGCTACCATTCCTTCCTCAGCATTAAGGGAGGGACTGTTTTTCTGTAAACCGAGAGGCAAAATAAATTATTGAACTAGGTTGCTTTGGTGCAATATATTTTTAGATTAATTTTATTTTTTTAAATTATGTATCTGTGTGGAAATGTGCACATGAGTGTAGCTACCTGCAGAAGCCAGAAAAGGGCATCAGATCTCCTAGGGCTAGCGTTCCATATGGTTGCAAGCTGCTGGGAACCAAACTCCATTCCCTTTGAAGAGCAGTATGTATTCTTAACCACAGAACCATCTCTCCAGCTTCTAGCCAGATATTTTAGTTTTAAATAAAATATATTTTTAACATTACAGAGAAGTAACTAATAGGTTAGTATTGTAACTTTACACTGTAATTTTGCATTAATTAATTTGTGTGTTTGCACACATGCATGTACATATATGGTGCATGTGTGAAGGTCAGAGGACAATTTTGGAGAACCATTTCTCTCCTTTCCTCAGATAGATCCTGGGGACTGTCAGGTTTGCTGACAAACACCTTTGCTGCTTAAGGCAAATCAGCAACTTGAGAGGTATTGTGTTTTAAGTCAAGCAAGTTAATTTCTAGTACAATGGCTTAAGTTCCCAACAGATCACATGAACTGATATCAGGTGCTCAGACATCCTAGCAATAATACACTAGACCCACACCTTTGGTCAGCCTTGTAGAACAGGATGCACTTTCTCGTCAGTCCTGTATAACACTGAGATCAATGTCAGTAAGCCTAGGTGTGGACTGCTGAGTAATTTCTCCATTCTATTCAGACTGTTTTCCATCTTATGGGGGGAATATAGTTTTGACAGACCTTTTCCTAAGATAGGTGTGGAAAAATTACCTGCTCATATAAAAAGTTTTGGTAGCCTCTGGATATAAGGCAGACCTAAGCCAAGGCTTCCTTCCTAGTCATTGCTATTTTTATATAAATTGGATTTTTATTATTCAAGGCCTTTTGCAAACAGACAAAAATAGAAATGTCTGAAGATTCCCTGACTTCTCTCCTTTGGAAGGACTACCCCTCCCCTTGTTAGGTTATTCAGCTAATTAAAAGAAAATGAACCATTTCCCTAGAGTCTATGATTTCTAAAATTGCTTTTTGGAATCTGACTGTCTCACTGATCTACAAAAGCTGCTGTGCAGGCAGCTGCCAGGGGCCATCCCCAAGGCGACCTTCCTTATTGCCTCTCCTCAGCTGAGCTCTAGCATGAAAAAGTCTCCCAGAAGCCTATGCAGGACAGTTTTTTGCCTCACTTGCTGAGAACATGGGAAAAGGGGTACTTCTTCCATGCATGTGCGTGTGTGTGTGTGTGTGTGTGTGTGTGTGTGTGTTTGTGGTATATGTGTAGTGTGTGTATATGTGTCTGTGTGTGTATATCTGTGTGTATGTGTGTGTGTTTGTGGTGTGTGTGTATGTGTGTGTGATATGTGTAAATGGTGTATGTGTGTGATGTGTGTATGGTGTATGTGGTATGTGTGTGTGAGTTGTTTGTGTATGGTGTGGTGTGTATGTGTGTGTGTGGTGTGTATGGTGTGTGTGGTATGTGTGTGTGGTGTATGTGTTGTGTGTGTGTGTGGTATATGTGTAGTGTGTGTGTATGTCTGTGTGTATGTGTGTGTGTTTGTGGTGTGAGTGTATGTGTGTGTGATATGTGTAAATGGTGTATGTGTGTGTGTGATGTGTGTATGATGTATGTGGTATGTGTGTATGAGTTGTTTGTGTATGGTGTGGTGTGTATGTGTGTGTGGTGTGTATGGTGTGTGTGGTATGTGTGTGTGGTGTATGTGTGGTGTGTGTGTGTGTGTGTGTGTGTATAGGTGCCTTTCTGGTGTCCTGAGATTCTGGTTTTATGTGTATCTTGCTTGCTGAGCTTCCTTTCTGTCACAGAAAGATGTGTTTCACAGCCTTTCCAAACCATTTCCCAAGGAAGCTGAGGGTAAGTACCAAATGGGCTCCAGTTTCTTCATGAACACAAGTTCAAAGGTCAGATGAAGGATAACACGTTTCTCCTCCTCCTTCTCTTATTGCAGTGTGCATGTGTATGCATATTTTCTATGCATATGTAAGCCCAAGATTAATGTCTAAGCCAATATTCCATTGCCCTCCCACAATATTTATTGGGCTAGTGTCTCACTCAAACTCAGAACTTGCCACTATGGCTCGTCTTGCTAGTCAGCTTGGTCTGTGAATTTTCTGTCTCCTCATTCTGAGACTGGAATTGCATATGGGCCAACTAGTCTACCTGGCATTTATGTGCACTTCTGGAGCTCTGCCTTCTATGGCATAATTTCTGGCCAAGAGCTATAACTACAGTGGATCCTTGACTTGGAGATTTATCCAGTAATTAATTCATAATTAGTCACTAACACAATAATTGGACTGTATCTCCAACCTCAGTCTTTCTCTCCCATTCTATCTCCATCTCCCCTCTCCCCCCTTCCCTTTTCTGTGGTGTGTATATATGTGTATGTGTTCACCTGTGTGGGCACAGACATGCATGCACCTCAGTGGGAGGGTGTCAATAAAAGGAAAACTTCAGAGGTTTCTCCTCGGCTTTCGCCTTGGTTGAGACAGGGTTTATTGTTGTTTGCCCTACAGACATCAGCCTGTCTGGTCCATTAAATTCTGTGACTCTCCTGTCTCTATCCTCCAACTTGCCGTAGGAATGTTGGGGTTTACAGACAGGTGCTATAGTAGGCACTATTATGTGGGTTCTAGGGATCTGAACTCAGGTCTCCACTCTTACAAAGCAAGAGCTTTACTCACTAAGTCTCCTCCCTGGGCCCACATTTGTTTCTAAATATAGTGGATCCTTGCCTTGGAGACTTATCCAGTAATTAATTCATAATCAGTCATTAACACATCAACAAGAGCATGTTTTTAAGAGAACAACATAATCAGACACAATAGGGGAATGATTGCATGGACTTTCTCAGCGAGACCGCAAAATTCCATAGGTGTAGCATAGAACCTTTAAGTTTCCGTTCAGAAGGCAGGTGCAAAGAGTGCATGTATCAGACATTGAATCTGTATGACCCTCAGCTTCCGTCTGTTCTTTTGTTCTCTTTGCAGTGCTGGGGATTGAGCCAAAGCCTTATGTGTCCTAGGCAAGAGTTCTATCATTGAGCCACACCCCAGTCTTTGGTGTATTTTAGGGCAGGCCTTACCATGCAGGCCAAGTTGGCCCTCGTGTCATCGCTTTCTGGATGATGCAGTTACAGCTTCCACTACCCTAGGCTCGCTCAACATGTTTTAACATTTTTTTAAAGATCTGTCTTAATTTTACTTATGAGTGTATGTGTGTCTATGTGTGTATATGCCCATAAGTGCAGTTTCCCATGGAGGCCAGAAGAGGGCATCTAATCCCCTGGAGATGGAGTTTCAGGTGGTTGTCAGCTGCTTGATGTGGGTGCTGAGAACCAAATGCAGGTTCTCTGCTAGAGCAGCAAAATATTCTTAACCACCATGCCATCTCTCCAGTTCCTCAACAAGTCTTAGTATAGATTGTTGAACATGTTTCCATAGAGATGAAATTATGAATAATGATTTATTTATATTTTCTTGACTGTGATAGAAATGTGTGTTGTGTTTACTCTCATACAGAATATCACAAAATGAAAAGGTAGTTGTTAGGGATGAATAAAGGAAGAAGGGATATAAGAAAAACCAATTAGGGGCTATAAATAGGGCCAGAGCATGTTATATATGTAGATCTCCTTCTGTTTTCATTTTGATTCTTCATACTATTTCTAAGAACTAAGCATTTGCTGTCACATCACTTTCTGGAATACAGACACCAATGCTCCCACAGAATGGTAAGGTTTTCCATCACCAAATGCTCCTGGCTCAGTGACTCACTGGCCAGTGTGATGCATGGAGAGTGATATCCCATGTGCTATTCCTTCATGGTTCTCTGCTACTCATGAGTCAGAACATTTCGTGCAAGCCTGCACTCTATCTGGTTGATCTTCCTATTGTGTACTCATAACTTTGGCCCTTTTCCCATGATCTCCGTCTTCATCTCTTTTGTGTTCCTATGATGCTGGTTCATCTACAAAGAGAACAAGGTTACTCATCTCATTTTCTTATGGCCAGAGTGTTTAAAGCAGCACATGACTCCTAGCTGATCATGTCTTAAGATAGCAAGAGCAAAAAGGGAGATGGGCCACATTCAAGAGGTCAAGAGCATGGACAAAGAAGGATAAGACCCAGGGTTGGCCCAGGGTTGCTTTTTGGCAATAGCCTGCTCTTTGGGGGACTAATCCTAACTCCCTAAACCTATCCATTCCTGAGTGACAGCTCTCATGACTGAATTATTTTCTATTAAACCCTATAGTGGTTTGAATAAGCTTGGCCCAGGGGGGTAGCACTATTTAGAGGTGTGGCTTTGTTGGAAGAAGTACCACTGTGGGCTTTAAGACCCTTATCCTAGCTTCCTGGAAGCCAGTCTTCTCCTATTGGGCTTCAGATGAAGATGTAGAACTCTCAGCTCCTCCTCTAGCAAGTATGTATACCTGGATGCTGCCATGCTCCCTCTATGATGATAATGGACTGAATCTCTGAAGATGTAAGGCAGCCCCAATTAAATGGTTTCCTTGTAAGACTTGCCTTAGTCATGGTGTCTCTTCACTAATTAAGACAAGCCCCACCTCTTAAAGTGTTCTAGCACCACACATTGGCAACCAAGCTTCCAGCCCACAAATGTTTTGTATACATTTTGAGCCATAAACATATACAGATTGGAAGCTTGTCATCTAGGTACCCTGTTAATTTTAGAGGCATCTAATAGTGACACCCTAAGCTTCTGCTCACCAGCTAATTTCAGCTATGGTGTCCTTTCTTGAATAGAAATTCCTACCTGGATTGCTGGTATGTGGCTCTAATCCTAGAACTTGGGGAATTGGCGCAAGAGAATCATGAGTTTGAAGATATTCTGGGCTACATAGGGCAACAAAGGGAAGGAAAGGGAAAGGAAGGACAAGGAAGGAGAAAGAGGAAGAAAGGGAAGAGGAGAGGAAGAAGGTAGGGGAAATGGAGGAAATGCGGGACGGGTAATCAGAAGGGGGCAGAAGGAGAGATATATGGGAAGCAGAAGAGTGAGAGAAAGAGAGAGAAACATAACATTGGTATAATTATACCTAGTTATTTTTTTTTTTTTTTGGTCATTTGAACTTTTGAGTCTTGTTTTAAATAATTCCCTAGACATCAACTTTTGGCTATGTAAAGTAATTTATATCAGACTAAACTTCTACAAAAGCATCATAAAAACTAGACCGCCATCTGAGGGTAATGAAAAGTACCCATGACAATGAAGACTTCTAAATATTTAGAGATGAGGATGTATTGGGCTCACTCTGCTACTTGTCTCGCCATTGTGGGTTCAGGGGAAGAAAAAAATTTTTTTTGCAGTGAACCTGAAGGGGAAAGAGAAAAAGAATAATGTCGGGGCTGAGCTGTTCTCCTGGGGATGAGTGCACAGAACTGGAGGTGACGGCTAACAAGCCAGTCTAAACTTGAAAGGCTTAGTCCCAGAAGGAAGAAATCCATAACACCTCACCACAAGGCGTTTGCCAATTTGTCCGTTTGGAGATATGCCAGCTCAGGGGATCTTTGTGTCTATGTGCTAAGGAGGAAAAAAAAAATAGATATAAAGTTCATTAGGCTGTTAGACAATCTCACAGTGCTAGGGAGGCAAAAAATGGAATTCCGGCTCTAGGGGAAGGTGGATCCTTCTGCATATCCCAGGCTTCCTGTTGGGACCCTCGAAATATGCCTTCAAAAAGGGGAAAACTGTAGGTAGAATGGGATTCCTCATTGGTGGTGCTGAGGATACAATCTAGAACTGTGCACAAGTTGGATGAGCACGCCACCATTTAGCTGTGTCCCAGCCCTTCACTGAGGGATTTCACAAAGGTGCTCACAAATGGACCACACCTACAACCCTTCATGGACTGGGGGTGTTTAGCACATGCTCTGTTGCTGAGGTACATCCCTAGTTCCCCTTTCTGCCTTTTTGAGATAGATTCCTGCCACATTGCCCAGGCTGAGCTTGAGCTTGTGGTTTCCCTGTCCGTTCTGCTTGAGTAGCTGGAATATCAGGCCTGCACCACCCGGTCTGACGAGGTTCATGGCCAATTTGTATGGAAATGCTATTTTGTCCTTCATCTTCTTGACAGAAGACAATTACAACCTGGGAACCAAGTTTTCTTTAAGCAGTTTAAAAAAATAATAACTGGGGTCAAAATAACAAAATTGATAGGCATGGTTCCAAACTCAAAAGAATTAGACCTCTCACAGACAGAAGATTTAAAATAATAATAATTAGTATGGTCAGCTATGTTAGCAAAAATAACTTTAAAAATAAAACCTTTCCCATTCCTACAATTATTTTGTAAAGAAAGATTCCAAGTTGATGTTCTGGAATGAAATGCTTGGTTGCTAAGATAAAAAAAAAAAAATCCAGTGAGTTTAATGAAAAGTTAGACATTGCCACAAATAGGGTAAATGAGCTGGAAAAAATAAGAACAGAGTGAAGCACAGTGTGAAATACTTGTAGCTCTAGCACTTGGGAAGCTGAGGCAGAGGATTGTGAGTTCAAGACCACTCTGGGTTACATATATACCATTCATGTATCTTAAGGAAGAGTTGAGAGGGGATGGCTTGAGGCAAGTTTTGAAGAACCATTGATTGAAAATTGCCCTAACCTGACAAAAGACACGGAGGCAAAGTTATGAAAGTCTATGAATGTCAATCAGAACAGATATGAAGAAAATCACATGTGGGTCTGGTACTTTTACAATGTGAAGTTGTCTCAAGAACTTCCCCTGGGGAGATGCGGACGACCTCTACCTGTACCTTATAGGTATCATTTCACCAAAGTCTTAACTTGTAGAACCGGTGAGTTCATATTGACTTATCTACAGTGTATGGATGAGGACTTGCTAACAGGAATGGGGATGACCCGAAACAGTTGCACTGCCGAAGTCATCCCAGCTTGGATGCCAATTTCCTCATAGCTGTGGAGATGGGGGTGCCCTACTCAGGTAACCTTCCACTCTGTATAATCAGTGCCCCTCCCCAAGTCCATGGGGCTCCATGCAGCTAGGGCAGAATTTCATACAAATGGCTATGAGGTCCTGGAGTGAGGGTCCAGCGACCTTCCCCAGTCCCCCTTCAATGAAGGAATGTAGACAGACAACAAGCTGATATTAAAGGTCTCTAGCATATAGTCACAGCTTCTCTGCTGAGGATGAGAGCCATTATACTTAAAGAACAGCATTTCCCTCTGGGTAGAGGGACAGCTCTACCCCTCGCAGCAGGACCTGATCACCTTTCAGTGCCTGGATCCTGAGGACTCTGACCTGATCAATGAATTTACCCATCAGTAGATTCATCCTCTGATGTCTTCATTGGGAAGTCGTGGAAACAGGTAGGTGGAATCTGATCGCAGGAATTAAGCCAGTGGAAGTTTTCTCCAGAAGGCAGCTTCTCATCTCTGAACTCTTCCTCTTCTTTCTTCACTCCCTAGCTGCCACAAGGGGTGCAGGTCCCTCTGCCTTCCTGTTTCCTTATGATGCTTCAGCCCTCTTGGCAATAGAGACCAGCCAACCATGGGGTGAAACTTCTATGCCAGGGGCCAAAATTAATCTTTCCTCTTTTCGTCTGTTCTTCTCGAGGATTTTGTCATTGTAATGGGAAAGTGAGCAGCGTGGTTGTGATTCGCCATCCTTGCTAGGTTGGTGGGATCTGGAGTAACTGTGGAAGTGAATCTTTGGGCATGTAGATGAGGGGTTTCTCTGGATTGGGTTAACGGAGGTGAGACGACCTACCCTAAATGCAGGCGCCACCATTCCCTAGGCTGGGGTCCTGGAAGGAATAAAGGGGGGGGGAGTAAGCCAAGCCCCAGCATTCTTCTCTCCGCTTCCTGACTCTGGATGCACTGTGACCAGCTGCCTCTGGTTGTTGCAGTGACTGCACAGCCACAGTTGAACTGTGAACTACACTTCCTTCCTTCCTTTGCTTTTGTCAGGTATTTTGTCACAGACACAAGGCAAGCAACTAATGCAACCATAGTAACTGGTGCACACTAAGGGCAAAGAAAATACCTTAAAGCCCAAACTGTCATAATAAAAAGACTTACAATGCCAACTGCTGACTTTCCTATAGAAATAGTAAAAATGAGAAGACAATTAATAGAATCTTTAAAGTGCTTAAGAAAGAATAAGTGTCACTGTAAGTATCTATAACCATTGATATCCTTTAGACAGGATAGTTAAATAAAGATTTTTTTTGTCCCCTAAAACCTGAAAAACTTACTTTGTTTCAGCACAAACCCTAAAGAGAGCTCTTCCTGGCAGCTGAAAAATGATTCCTAAGGAAGGGATGAGGGGGGCTTAAAAGGATTTAAAACCTGGTAGTGATGGCTAAACATAATGAATATTGAATGTTGAAACTGATAAGAAACAATGTAGAGCTTAAGGTATCCACACTTGCAACTTCAACTTAGGGATGATAAAAACAACAAGAAGTGGAGATCATTTGGTTTAGACTATTGTAAATCCCTCAGAGTTTCTCACCAACACTGGTTATGCTAATTTAGGATCATCTGCACCTCAAGGGGGAGATTAAGAAGGTACATTTAAGCTCCCAGACATCAATTAATCATAGTAGCTGATGTGGAGGAATCGTCTAGTCTAGGGATAGGGAGTTTTCAGGCCAAGCACATTAGAATCCTGCAGGATGCTACTTATAGAGGACACAGAAATGCTATGAGCATAAAGAAAAGAATGAGGCAAGCAAATAGCTCAGAGGTAAAGGTGCCTTCGACCAAGCCCTATGGATGACCTGTCCCCAGCATCCATGTGGTGACAGGAGAGAAATGACTTTGGGAAGTTTTCTTCTGACCTCTACACATGAGCCATGGTATGCCATGCACATGCCTCCACATGTACACACACACACACACACACACACACACACACATGCATCCTCTTCCCCTCTCCCACATATATACAAGAAGGGAGAGGGGGAGACAGGGAGAGGAAATGTCATGAGTGAAAAGATTGGTGGTGTAATGATATCCATTTCAAAGTGGATTTTAAGACAAGAGCCATTACCAGGAATGCAACATCCAATTCAGCAAAATTTTGTAACAATATTAAACCTATATGCAATTAATAATACAGATTCAAAATATATAAAACAAAAAACTGACTCAACAAAAACTAGAGATCAATAAATCCAAGTCGCATTTCTCAGCTTTTAACATATTTTCTTTTTTGTTAAGATTTGCTTATTTTGTTTTTATGTGTGTGAATGTTTGCCTACCTGTATGCATGCCTGCCCTGTCAGATCCCCCAGAAGTGTAGTTATAGGTTTGTAAGTCAATATATGGGTTCTGGGAACTCACTCTGGTTCTCTGTAAAAACAGCCGTGCTCTTAATCACTGACCCAGCTCCTTAAAGTGTGTGTGTGTGTGTGTGTGTGTGTGTGTGTTAACAAGTGGAACAACAAGTGAGGGTATAAGATACTTGTACATCTTGACTAGAATAGAACACTACATACAACTGTAGATTATTTCTTGGTTTCAATAAACATGAAACATATACCATTCTCTGTATCATATGTTGGATGCTACAGCCAACCTCTACAAATTTCAAAACCGAAATAAAATAAATTCTGTGATCACCTGGAAGTAAGCTCAGAAAGAGAAACTGAAGAACAAAATGCTAAATTTCCAGATACTCTTTAGTGAAGCCATGGGTATTCCTTACTGTTCTCCATGTTGTGACCAAATACCTGCCCAAGGCAGTTGAAAGAAGAAAGGATTTGTTTTAGCTGAGGATTTAGGAAGTGCTCTGACCTACTGTTGTGGGGAAGCACAAATGAGGCAGCTGGCCACATTACATCTGTGGTCAAGAGACAGAGTGGAACCACAAAGCCTCAAGGCCCGCCCCAGATGACCTACTTCCTACACTGAAGCTCTGCCTCCTAAAGGTACCACCTCATCCTAAAATACCGGTCTAAGACAGCTGAGGACCAAGTATTCAAACTTGTGAATCTATGGGTAATATTTCTCATTGGAACCACAAGACTGTGGGTCAAAAAGAAGTATTCGAATTAAAAACCTTCCAAACCAGATAAAAATGAAAATACAGCATGTCAAAACATTCAAATGCGATAGTTTTTTTTAATTGACTGATAGTTTCAAACATCTATATAATGAATCTTAGTCATTTTCATCACAATATCCCTCCCTTATCCCCCAAGTCCCACTGAAAACAGTCTTCTCAACAAGCCCTCCTACATGGAGATCTTCATTTTGTGTATGGCCCGTAGCGTTTACTTAATCAACTTGCCGAAGTAGATGAAAACTTATTCGGTAGAGTAGAAAATGGAGACTGATCATTGGCTGCACCACCAAAGAATATGACAGAACTCTCTCAATTAGCCTTGACTATCAATGGGCTCTGAGTGAGAGGCAAGTCTTCACAGGACCCTCCGCCATCCACAGTGAAATGGCTGAAAGCAAACTGAGCATTAATACCAAGGTAGCAAGCATCAGTTGTCCATGGTTCCTGCCCTGACTTCCAATAATGGACTCTGAGCCTGACACATAGGCCAAGTGTGTGTGTGTGTGTGTGTGTGTGTGTTTTAATTACAACAATATTGAGTAAGACCAAGACAATGATTGGGATTAATTATTGTTTTAAGAACGGGTCAAAGGAACAGTCCATCCATGTGGTCAGGGTGCTCCAGATGCAATTGCTATCCAAGGGTCATCTTCTGGGAGACCAAACTTCCAACACAAGAGCCTTTAGGGAATAATACAGATTCTAAATGTCATGCTGGTGGAGCTTACAACCAGAGATGAAAACAGACCCAGAGTGGAATACATTAGAAGCAAGAGAATTTTAGGCAACAGGACCCGAACAATCACACCTGACCCTAAGCCAGCGAGTCCTCCTGCGTTGCAGCCCAGTGCCAAAGTTGATCTCCCTGGTACCAGATGATGCCAGAGGCCTCTCTGATTATCCAGTTGTTGTCAATGGCCCTTCCAGCTCAGCATACGGAGCCTGAAGAGAGAAGCCAGGCTCCATGCACATCTATTTTTAAGCAGTCAGATTTATGCAGCCATGCCTAAGAGGCCCCTGGAAGCTGTTTATTGAGAGATTAAACCGGCACTTTCTGGAAGCCTTTTTCTAACTCAGCAGGCTATGCCATTAGAGTCCTGACATGGCTTCTGGTCACGCAGAGAAGAACTCGAAGGGTATTATTTTAAGCTCTTCCCACTCTTCTGTTCAACTTCACCCTGCACACCTGGGATCCTGCACTCTACCGACAGACTTGACACTCCCACTTGCCTGCTAGTCGACGTGAGGCTAAAGGAAAATCCTTGAGAGCAAGCAGACATTCGTGGTGTGCCACTGAGCCGGTAATTCCATTTTATGGCTGAGGACCCTGAAACCATAATTGCCCATGGCCTTGGATATCTTCATTTCACTCATAGTTAAAGGAGAGATAGATGAACTAAGAGCAATGCTTCTTATAAGAGGGACTTCCTCTGTCATTCATCTGCGGGTGATGGCTTGTGCTTCAGGCAGAACATCCTAACCATTCCTCACATCAGCCATAGACATCTGTCTCTCTCTTCATTCTTATAAACCATTGCTGTCTAAACCTGCTTTCTTTATCTCAATACTCAGATGGAGATTGGCTGCATTCCTGACATCCCGGGACTCCAGATTGAAAAAACAATTCTGTAATAATTCATTTTCCACTACTGTAACAAAATACCAGAAGCTGGGTAATTTGCATAGAAAAGAGATTTGTTTACTTTACACTTCTGCAGATTGACCCATTGTACTCACAAGTCGTGGTGTGGAGCAGAGTAGATCACAGATTCAGAAAGTTCACATCATAGTACCCACTAAGCAGGGAAATGAGAACTGGTTGTATCCTTTTCCACTTTAAATTCCATTGGAAGGAACCTGGGGGGGTAGGTAGCCCAGCAGTTCAGAGCCCTTGCTGGTCTTTTAGAGAACTCCATGTCAGTTCCCAGCACCTACTAGATGGCTTACAATTGCTTGTAACTCCAGCTTCAGGGGATCTGATACTTTCTTCTGGCCTTTGTGGGCACTTGTATTCATGTCCACATACTCTACATAACTATACACATGATTTAAAAATTAATGAATGAGATCAAATAAATTTTACATAGGATGGTGTTACCCCTCTTCAAGGCGGGTCTCACATTGTTGTTTGGAAATACCCTGCCAAGCATATACCAGAAATGTGTTTCATCCACCCTTGTCCATGAAGGTTATAAATGCTCTTTCTTGGAAAACTAAAGCTCTTTGGGGAGCATCTTGAGAATTAACTGCTGAGTCTAGCAGATACAAATTGAGTGTTTAAAACTTGGTGCTATTGGAGCTGGGGAAGGGGCTCAGAACCTACATAAAACAATCTGGTGTGGTGCTGCTGTTTGTAATCCCAGCTAGAGAGAGGGCTTAGGCGGTAAAGTGTTTGCTACCCCAGTGGGGTCAGGGATGTGAGCTTGGAACCTCAGAACTCATGCAAACATTGTGGTATGGCGCTCTGTAATGGGGAGGTGAACAGGGCCTGGTAGAGGAGCTTTGTCAACAGCTAACCTAGCTGAATCGGGGAGTTGTAGATTTGATGAAGAGGTCTTGGGAGGCTCAAAAAACTAAAGGGGATGGTGACCAAGGAAGATTTCTTACATCGGTGGTTCTCAGCCTTCCTAATGCTGCGATCCTTTAGTGCAGTTTCTCATGTTGTGGTAATCCCTACCCCAACCATAAAATTATTTTCACTGCTACTTCATAACTAGAATTTTGCTACTGTTAAGAATCTTAATGCAAACATCTGATAGGTGGGATATCTGGTGTGTGACCCCTAAGAAAGAATCATTCAACCCCCAAAAAGTTGTGACCCACATGTTGAGGCTCTCCATCTTGCCTTCACCTCTGGTTTCTATATATATTACACATGTGTGTGTGCTCATACTCAGATGCATATTTACACACACACACACACACACACTCTAACAGTGGTGGGAGCCACAACGAGGGTTAGAGCTGTGTTTTCTGACACCCTAACAAGATCATGCACATTTCTGTCTAGCTGTCTGCGTGAGGGATGCTCTGTCCTTACGCGAACTTACTAATTTTTCATAGGTTTTTGAAAATTACTTGAGAATATTATCCCCGATTCAGGTCATGACTCTGAATCTTCTCAACACCCAGGAAACACAATGAGCAAGCTCTTTATTTAAATTAAGTAATCACGAGAGCACACCAGGAAGGGAGGAGAGTGTCTGACTGCAGACGGAATTGCTTTAATGAAGGTTCTGGGATAATAGACTGAGACTGTCTGGGCCCTGCCTGAACAGCATGCTGTGGAGGTTAATTGGATCAAGCCTCCGTGTTTCCTATCCCCCTTTAAATCGAAATTGCTGGGGGAAGCCACCATCTCCCAAATCCAGGGTATTTTTCCTTCAAGCTAGTTCTGCTTTGGAGACATTTATTATGGCTTGGATTTAACAAGCTCTGAGAGGACCAGGCAGCCAAATAAAACCACATATCATCAGTACCCAGGCTTACTTGTTTTGAGGTTAGCTGTTGGCTTTTTCTGTCAGGGAGACCAAATGATTGTAGATGGTGTCTTTTCTACATTGTGTGGCATGAACCAACCAAGCAAAAAACATTACTGCGAAAGCCCTTATAGGGATGAGGATGGTGGCTGTGGAGGGCCAAAATTATGGCACCATAACCAATGAGTCATTTTTCTAGGCCTAGAAATTACATGGTAAAAATGAAACACACAGTGTTAACTTTTTTATTTCGTGACAAAATATCTGTGGTAAACAATTTAAATGAGGATTTATTTTCACTTGCTATTTCAGATTTGGTTCATGATCTCTTCTAGTAAGCTTTTTCTGTTTGTTTTGATTCGTTTTTTTGGTGCGACAGAGTCTCTTTATGTAGCCCTGCCCTGTCCTGAAACTAGCTGTGTAGATCAGGCTGGCCTTGAACTCATAATTTTCCACCAGCCTCTGCCTCCCAATGGTTGGCATTGAAGGTGCATACCAGCATGCCCAGCCTAGCTAGCTTTAACTGTCAATTTGACACAACCTAGAATTATCTAGAAAGAGACTCTCAGTTGATTCAATTGTCCAGATCAGATTGACCTATGAGTATATCTATGGGGATTGTATTAATTATTAATTGATTTAGAACAGTGACTCTCAGCCTTCCTAATGCTGGCTGCGACCCTTTAATACAGTTCTTCATATTGTGGCGATCCGCCCCCCTCCACCCATAAAATAATTCTTGTTGTTTCTTCGTGACTGCAATCTTGCTACTGTTATGAATTGTAATGTAAATATCTGATATGTGATCCTTGTGAAAGGGCCAATTGACCCCAAAGGGGTCATGACCCACAGGTCGAGAACTGTTGATTTAGATGGTACCCAGCCCATTGTGGGTGGCTTCATGACCTGGGCAGGTGGACCTAAGCTGTCTTGAAAAGCTATCTTAGCAGGAGCCTATGAGCAAGTCGTGTGAGAAGCAGTGTTCTCCATGTTTCCTATTGTAGTCCCCCTTGGCTGTGAAGTGAGTCCCTTGGCATGGGGTTATGCTATGTGGGATAGCATGCTTCTGCCTTAGCTTCCCTCGCTGATGGAGTATGACTAGGAGCTTTATGCTAAAATAAACCTTCCCTCCCCCATGTTGCCTTAGGTCAGAGGATTTTATCACAGCAACAAGAAAGAAATTTGAACAGTTACTGTTTGACCTTGGACAGGTTATTTAACATCTTCGATGGACAGTTTACATGTCTGTAAAATGGGTGTAAAATATACTTTCTTCATTGAGTAGTGCAGTGGTCCAATGGGTGGTATCTATTGAAGGAAGTCCCTTTCATTCCTATTGGCAGAGGTATCAGCTGAACCACTCACAAGGACCTTGTGAGCTGTATACATTTGCTTCTCTCTCAATATTCTTGTAGTTGTTATTGTTAATGTTCATAGTAGCTCTCAAACAAACAAATCTTTGATACTGGCAAGTGAACCCAGGACCTCATGTGTGTTAGACACGTTCTTACCCTTTGAACTACACACCCTAACTCCTTCCTAAAGGATTCTAGGCAAGTGATAGACTGCATTCTCAAGTGTAAGCTGAGAAATATTGACCTCAGGAGTACCCAGCATTTCCCAGAGCCAAGGCAGCCCATCTAGTTTGAGTTCAGCGGCACATAATTCTCCTGAACCATTTAAACCTTTACACCATGTTCTCAGGGCTCCCTTGGGCAAACTTGATTGGATGGTTCTTTTCCTTGTTCTCGTTTGCACATATATTTTTCTTTCTATCTCAAATGTTTCTCTCTTTGTCACCATAAACTTTGTATAAAACCAAAATTCTTCTGGTCTCTCTCTCCTCTACACTGCAGGAGAGAGACTTACTGACTTAGTGTCTTTTGGATCTCTACGATAGACTGCAAGGGCAAAAGCAAGTGAAGGGAGAAAGGGCTTCTTTGGCTCCGGAGCCTAGGACACAGTCTATCAATGCAGGATGCTGAGAACTTGAAGCAAGTAGTTCCATTACATCTGCAGTTAGGAGCAGAGAGAATACATGAATGTGCACGTCCTAAGGGCTCAGGACCCAATCCACAAGACGGAACCTCCCATATACACTGTGGGTCTTCTTACTCAACTAACCCAAGCAAGACAATTCTCCACAGACTAGCCATAGGACGACCTAGTCTAGACAGTTCTTTGTTGATTCTCCCTTCCCAGAAGAATGTAAGTTGTGTCAAGTTGACAGTTAAAACCAACCATCATATGTAGGAACTGACTCTTCCATATTCTGGTTTCTCTTACATTGAATGGTAACCCTTCTGGTAACCCATCAGATGGTAAACTGTACTGACTGAGATCAAGGACTAGATCTACAATCTACGTTGTTGTAGAGAGAGCTCTACCCCTGAGCTTGATACCTTGTCCCATTGTAGATATTCAACCAGTGTTGACTAAAGAATGAGTAGAAGGATAAATGAATTAATTATCATCCATTGATGATGCAACCAATCAGAATCATACATTTGGAAATGTATGAGTTAAATGAGTTTTGACAACTGATTTAAGCTGGGGCATCATGGTACACACCTATAATTCCAGCACAGAGGAGATGGCAAAAGGAGGATTAGGCATTTAAGGTCATTCTTGGCTACATATTGAGTTTGAGGACAGCCTGGGCTCCCCTGTCTCAAAACAACTGAAACTGTCAATAACTTAATAGGAGCTGACTTGTGCGGAGCGTCACAGCCAAGGTCTGCCAGTTTTACATTATCCTGTAGGAAGTGGGAAGCCTGTAAAAGGTTTTGAGTGGTAAATTTGAATTAGGTGCTTTAAGATGGCATTTAAAGAAGTTGAATAGGAGGCCAGTCTGCAGGTAAGATAGATCTCAGTTAAGAAGCATTACAGCCTGCAGGCGTCAGGTGCTGAGGACAAGGGTAGTCTCCATTGCTTATTTGTAGAAATGGCCAGGAATGGATGGTAAATTGAGAGCACCAGTGAGTCTCATTAAGGAAAGAAGATGCATTCTGGGGCAGTATGCAGGACTTCACTTTGGGGGCAGTATATTTTACTTTGTATTTGTTGAGCTTCTTTCCTTTCCAGTTGTTTTTCCAGTCAATTTTCTTTAAACTGATTTTTTCTCCAGTTAGCTAGGCTACAAGGTATCAGATGCTATCACAATATTTTCAAACACAGTATTTTTTTGGTAAATTCTCCTTTCCCCTCATCTCTTCCCCCACACATGCCACCCCCAATTGTCCCAGCTCTAACCACACTACCTAGTTTTTATTAACAACTTAACACAACCTAAAGTCACCAGGGAAGAGGTAACCATAACTGAAGGCTTGTCAGATTGAGCTGTGAGCATCCCTGTGTGGGACTCTCCTGACTGGTTGATTGACATAAGAGGGTCTGGCCCACTGTAGTAGTACCACCCCTTGGTAGGTGGGTCTAGGCTGCATGAGAAAGCTAATTGGGTATGCACCGGAAGTGATCCACCGAGTCGTTCTCCTCCATGTTTTCTGCTTGCTTTAGTGCCTGCCTTGACTTCCCTCAGTGCTGCATGGTGGTCTAGAATTGTAAACCAAATTAACAACTTTTCTTCCCTATGTTCCTTTTGATCGTGGTATTTTGATCAAGGAAAACAATAACCACCCCCGTGTATCTTTTTCTCTTTCACATTCCTGTGTATCCTTGTCATCCTTCTATTTATTCTCTCTTAGCCTCCCTCCTAGATTTTCAGGCTTTACCCATATTTACAAATTTATGTGTAAAGTATATGCATACTTACATGTATGTGTACGCATTGCAGGCATGTGAGTTTGATCTGAGTTTTAAGTCACCTTCTTTAACTTCTAAATTCTAATTTAGAAATTGTAATTTCTAAATTCATTGATTTTGCTGCAAATTTTCATGATTTCATTTTTCTTCAGAGCAGAATATAATGTTATCATATATCCACACCACATTTTCATCATTCCTTCATCTGTTAATGGACATCCAGACTGGTCCCATTTCCCTGCTATCATGACTAGAGTGGCAATGAACATATATGGGAGTTTCTTTGTGGGTTTTAGACTACAGAAAATTTATAGCTGTATCAAATGGTAGTTCTATAAAAAATACGTATTTCCTTCTTAGAGTATCATAATGAAGAAAAGCTTAGTAGGCACACAAATAATAAAATATGATGAAAGATAAAGATGTTCTCTAATGAGGACAAGATGGAGAGAAGAGTAGCAATGGGGTCTTGAGGGAAGAGGACTGCTTAAATGGCTGGAAGAGGGCTGGAGAGATGGCTCAGCAGTTAAGAGCACAGGTTAAGCCACTCTGCCAAAAGACTCATATTTCAATTCCAACACCCACGTGGCAGCCAGCAACCATCTGAAACTCTGGTTTCAGCATTCTAGAGACAGAGACACTGAGCTCAAGAGTTCATGGCAAAGTTCTAGGGAATTCAATTATCTCTTCAGATCTCTCTGGGCATCAACTACTCACATAGTACGCAGACATTCAGGCTTAATGCCTACACATATAAAATAAATATAAATCTTTTAAAAGGAAAAGGCCAAAAGGATTGTCTGGAGGCCAGTTGTGGTAGCTCACATCTGTTATCTCAATGTTTGGGAGCTGGAGGTGGGAGGACCAGGTGTTCAAGTTCTTTCTCAAAGTTTAAAGCTAGCCTGGGCTACATGAGACCATGTTTCAAAATGGAAAGGTAGGTGGAAATCTTCCTGCCAGGCACTGGAAATGACCCTTCTCAACTAATATCCTTGGTCTAAATTCAGGCTGTCCTCCCTTCTAGAGACAGGGATTTTCTTCCTGATAAGTTTAGGGTCGGTATCTTTGTCCCCCAGTCTTAATTCAAGAATTTCAGTTTTAGGGCTACCTGATATTCCTGTAGGGTAGTGACTCTCAACCTTCCTGACAATATGGCCCTTTAATAAAGTTCCTCATGTTATGGTGACTCCCACCCATAACATTATTTCTGCTGCTACTTTATAACTGTAATGTCGATACTGTTATGAAATACAATGTAAATATTTCTTGGTGATAGAGGATTGTCACAGGGGACTCCACCCATAGGGTGAGAACCACTGCTCTGGGCTCCCATGTTCCACGACTAATGTACAAAAGCAAGTAAACTAGCAGGAACTGGGGGTGCAGCTCAAGTGGTAGAGTACTTGTCCAGCAGCCATGAAACTCTAGCTCCGTACCCAGCACCCACATAAACTGGGTATGGTGGCGCATGCCTGTAACCCCAGCATTCTAGAGGCTGAGACAGAGAGTTCATGGTGAAGCTGGGATACTTGGTGAGATGACATTTCAAAATAAAATTAATTAATAAATGTCGCTAAATTAAGTAAGAATGCTGAGGATATAGCTTCATCAGTAAATTGCTTGCAGCCCAAGCATGGGGTAAAACCCTAGTTATAAAATAAAAAAATCTAGACTTGGGGACCAATGAGATAGCTCCCCCACAGACATTGCTTGCCATGTAAACTTGGTGACCTGAGTTTGATCTCTGGGACCCACATAAGGGTGGAAGGAGAAAACAGACTCTGCAATGACCCTTTGACTTTCATAGAAACATGAGTGCACATACATCTTATACATGCACAAAACAGCAATAAATAAAAATGTTTTTTTTTAATCTAGGCATGGTGATGACACTAGCCATCACAGTAGATTAGTGCAAACCTAGCTCATCAGTGAGCTCCAGGTTCAACAGGAGACCCTGTCTGAAAGAGAGTAAGACAGAGAACAGTTGAGGAAGATACCTCATGTCAATCTCTGAACTTCATACCTACACCACACACACACACACACACACTGCATACATATACCCTGCACAGACATACATACACGCACTACATAAATCACACTACATACACACACTCACACACATACACACATACACACATACACACCGAATACCCATACCCCACATACCACATACATTACACATACCACACACACACACCTTAACACACATACAATACATATAAACATACACTCTCACATGCATATGCACACATACATACACCTTGCATACACAGACCCCACCACACCCCTACACCACACACACCACACACACACTATACACACAAACACCCTCACATACATACACATACATACCCATACTTTGCACACATATACACACATCCTGCACACACATATATACCTACCCACACACAACAAACATCACACACACATCCATACACTACACATGCCCTCACACCACATACACACACCATACACATCACACATACCATACACACAAACATACATACACACATATACACACACCCTGCATATGCGCGTGCACACGCGTGCGCGAACACACACACACACACACACACATACCTATACACATACACACTATACACCATACACATACACTGTACTGAGGACAGGGCTATGACAATTCAAGGAAAGTGTCCTAGATGTGATGAAAAACCTTGACAAAAAACAATGTAGGGGAGGATTTGTTTCATCTTACAACTCCTATATATAGTACTTCATTGTGGGGAAGTCAATTCAGATATTCAGTTACATTGTATCCATAGTCAATAGCAGATAAAATGAATGCATGCAGACTCATAGACTTGCTTGTCCATACTCATCTTGTCCAGAAGCACCTGTCTAAGGAATGGTGCCTCCCACAATGGGCTCAGTCTTCCTATATCAATTAATTTAAGGCAACCCACCACAGATGTTTTTATAGGGCAACCCAATGTACAAAATCCCTCATTGAGACTCTTTTCCTAGGTGATTCTCAGTTGTGATTCTTGGTTGACAGTTGATACTAATCACCACAAAAGAAAAACCTTAGTATACGATTGATTTATCAATCCTCAGGCAAGGTGGAAGTTGAATCTATAAATTAGTGGAGATTGTCAATGACCACAGTGCCTCCTATTCCCAGGGGCTGGGAAGTCAAGTGCTTAAGGTGTCTAGTGACTGGGCACCCCAACCAGGGTGTCCAGAAAGTGATTTCTCACCCTCGGAGCCCCTACCCCATCCTTGTCAGATTGGTTTTTCTTATCTCTTCTTTGTCATTGCTGAACACCTGCAAGTCACTTGGTTTTGAAGCCCTATGTGATTAGGCTGAGAGGCTGAAGTGAAAGGAAGACAGAGGCTGTCAAAAATCAGATTGGTTTCCCTCTCTTGTAAAGGAAGTGCCACTGAGCTGAAATGGCCTCATTTATTTTCTCAATTCTAAGGAAGAAACAGGTGTTGCTTAGAGTGACGGCCTCACCAGGCCTCTTACTATGCTGAAGAGCTTGATCCCAAGATTTAAGCTTATAATAGAGAATTAAGGTAGCAAAGAGGGGGTAGGGGGCAAACTGAGAGCAGGAAGAAGGATTTCCTGCAAGGATCTAATCCCTATATGAGTTTCCTATTAGCTATACAAAGAAGTGGACTTGTGCTGTTTCTGTCCCTGCCTGTGGTTGTTCCTTCATGGTCAAGCCAATCGGATTTGGAGCCACCAAAGAAACACACTTCTGGGCACCTCTGTGAAGATGTTTCCAGAAAGGTTGAATGTGTAGCGCAGACCTACCCTGAGTGTGGGCGGCACCATTCCCTAGGCTTGGACTATGAACTAAATAAAAGGAACAAAGATCACCAGCATTCCTCTCTCTGCTTCCTGACTGTGGGTACAGTGTGACCAGCTGCCTCACACTCCTACTGCCATCCCTGACCATGTCTTCAACCATGAATATTTTGTCCCAACAATGAGAAAAGAAACTAATGCATAGCCATACTGAATATAGATATTCTTCAGCTAAAGACTGAGCATCATTGGAAGAACACTCTTTTTTTTTACCCTGAGAATAGCCCTTTGCTAGTTTGTTGTCTTTGCTGGTCACCTGATCTCCATACTTCATCTCCATCATCCATAAAACTGGGGCAATGTACCGGATATTCTACAGATCCAATGGCCAGTACACATTGAAATAATAATGACATTTGTTGCTTTTCTTTTTAGATGGGATGAAGATGATTATCACTGTTATCCCTTTCTTGGAAAAAGAAAAGATTTCCAAGATCTGAAGTCAGTGTAGTTCTTTAACGTGTACCTGCTATGGAAATTGATTATCTCCACAGCTGAAATATCTTTCCCTAGGGGTATCCAAA
This sequence comes from Apodemus sylvaticus, assembly GCF_947179515.1. NCBI lineage: Eukaryota > Metazoa > Chordata > Mammalia > Rodentia > Muridae > Apodemus > Apodemus sylvaticus. Next base: position 38,614,026 of record NC_067493.1, on the reverse strand, counting down.
CTTTCCATAGATGCATGATCTACTACTGAACCACACCCCAGCCCCTCACTTGGGGATTCTAGGCAGGGGATCTACCACTGAACCACACCCCAGCCGTTCACTGGGGGATTCTAGGCAGGGGCTCCACCATTGAGCCATGCCCCCTGCCCCTCACTGGGGGATTCTAGGCAGGGGCTCTACCATTGAACCACAGTCCCACTCTCTCTCTAGGAGATTTTAGGCACATTCTCTACCACCTAGCCAGAAGATATTATCAGCTGTCACTCCTCAGGCATCACCCCCTTTGGTTTTTGAGGTTCTCTCTCTCACTTTCCTGGAGGTCACCAAGGCCAGACTGGTTGGACAGCCATCCCCATATCATAAATGCTGAGAAAGCAAATATATGTCAATATGTCTGACTTTTATCCTTCCATGAATTATGGGAATCAAATTCAGGTCCTTGTGCTTGCAAAGCAAGGTCTTTACCCATAGAGCCATCTCCCTGGATCTACGTTTTAGAGGGTTGGAAAAGCCCTATATATATGTGAGACTTTACCTATACCTTACCTGCATAGGATAACCTTTAAAAATACATTTTGTAGAGGCCAAGTCTAGGTAGATCGAGCTGGCCTGGAACTTGCGGCAATCCCTCTGCTTCAGCATCCTGAGGTCTAGGATTATAGATATGACTCACCATGCTCAGTTTAAAACAAACCAAAAAAGACAACAAAAAACAATGTGTTTTATAAATATGAGAGAGAAAGCTGACCGTGGCTGCAGGTGGGAAGGATGATGCGTGCAGAGGATGATCAAGTGAGTCACTCTTATCTCAGAACACCATCCTTCCGTCTTAGGCAGAATTTTAATCAGAGGTGGAACTTGCTCTCTGAAAAAGTCATCTCATTCTTCATCTGTGCACCCACCTGCTGAGAAATGCTCAGCACCCTCTCTCTGTCCCTCTCTCCCTCCCTTCTTCTTTCCCCCACCCTCCACCCCCACCACCATCTCCCTCCCCCTTTCCCACCCTCCCCCTCTCTTTCACCTGCTTACTATCTCTGATTCTTTTTCCCCTTTTTCTATTGTTTGTTCATTTAACTCTTTTTTAATTTTTATTTATTTATTTTCATTTATTTGCGTTTCAAGTTTTTTCCCCTTACCTATTTCCCCCCTCCTCCAGGAAACCTCCTATCCTATCCCCCTTTCCCCTGTTTCTATAAGGGAGTTGCTCCACCCACCCACGTACCCACTTCCACCTCCCCACCCTCGATTCCCCTACACTGGGGTATCTATCAAACCTTCATAGGACCAAGGACCATTGATACCTGACAAGACCATCCTCTGTTATATATGCAGCCAGAGCCATGTGTACTCTTTGGTTGGTGGCTTAGTCCCTGAGAGCTCTGGGAGCCCTGTGAAATATCTGTGGGAGTCACAGCTGAAATATCTTGTTGTTGTTCTTCCTATGGGGTTGCAAACCTCTTCAGCTCCTTCAGTCCTTTCTCTAACTCCTCCATTGGGGGGACCCTGCACTCAGTACAGTGGTTCTCTCTGACTCTTGACAATATACCCACTGATGGAGAGCAGGGTTGTAGGATGAATTTTATTAAGATTAATAGATCATGGTATTGTACAGATGTTAAATCCCTGTACTTCCTGGATACCAAAATGTCATATATAAATAAAGGATTCCAAGTCAGACCTGGTAGTTTAGGCCCATCATTCTAGTTTCTTGAGAAGCTTAGGTGGGAGGCCTACCTGGACTCCACAGGCTGAGAAACTCAAAATACAAAGTAAAAAGAAGCCTTGGGATGTAGGTGGTAGAGCACCTGCCTTACACACACTCATACATGTAGACACACTCTCTCATACATGCACTCACACACATTCACTTGGACCACACTCATACATGCACACACACTCTTTCACACATTCACACACTCACACATGAACATACACATATACTTATATACACTTATGCATGCATTCACATACAGAGAGAGAGAGTGCATGCGCTCTCTCTCTCTCTCTCTCTCTCTCTCTCTCACACACACACACACACACACATACAAACACACACACACAGAAAGAGAAAGAGAGTTTTCTATTTCCACAAGAAGAACTTGGATGCACAAGCCAGTGTTTTTCATTACTGAAACAAATATCTGAGATAAAGCAACTCAAGAGGGGAAAAGTTTTACTCCTCAGCTCAGTTCTAGAGGCTTCCATGCATCTTCGTTGTCCCTTTCACTTTCAGGACAGCTCCAGGCAGCACAGAATGGCCGTGAGTTCATGGGGGAGCAGAGCAAACTGCTCCTTCAGGTAGCACTGGAGGCAAACAGAGAAGAGACTGAGACATAGTCCCCTTCGGGAGCACACCGCCATGCACCACTGCCTCGTGCCAGGCCTTGCCTCTTAACCGATCCACTACCTCTCCCAATAGTCGCAAGCTGAGAGAGAACCCAGCCTTCAGCAGATGGGCCTCTGCAGGGGTGTCGCAGATACAAAAACCAAGCAAAGAATCATCTTGAAAAAAAATCCATTGGCTTAGGGTGAAGGAAGGCTCAGTCATAAAGTGCTTGCCGTGTAAGCGTGACAACCTGACTTCAGTCCCCAGAACCCACTTTAAGAAGCTGGGCACAGCAGTATGCAGTTCTGGTCCCAGAATGGAAAAGATGGGGATAGGTCTCTGGAGACCTGGGGCTCTCGGGCTAGCCAGTCTAGCCAAATCTCTGGCTCTAAGCCAGTAAGAGATCCTGTCTCAGGCAGGACTCAAGAGCTACAGCACACACACACACACACACACACACACACACACACACACAGGAAAGCACACTAGTAGAAATTTCTGGTTCCCTGTGATGCATATTTCCAATTTACATGACTCAAAAGACCCAGTTTGCTCATTGATCGTAAGTTAGACCCAGTGACGTTTCTGTGTCTCCATCTAACGCTCAGCATGCCGACCACCGTGTGAGCCTTTACCACACTTTCCTTTTGAAACAGTTAAGGACATGGTTATGCTTGCCCTTCCTTATTTCCTGAAAACGTGGCAAAGATGCCAACGGCATCTTTGAGAGAAGGATTTGAATAAGAACGGCCTGCTTCTGCGTCATTACATTTATTTTCTGATGCATTCCAATGTGTCCTCTTCATGCGCCTGCTTTTCTCCTATATCTGTGAACTTTGAAAATTAAACAACATAGTTTTTTTTTTTATCTCCCTCTTCCAGCCAGCCTTCCCAGTCACCTTTTTTTAGCTTGGCTTTTCTTCTAGGCTCCTTGGAAACCTTTCGATGTTAACTTTTTGATTTATGGTGTCTCTTGCTTGGCATTGAAAGTGGCTAACCTTGACAAATGCTTACACTCTGTGATTAGGTCTAAATAGGACAAAAGATAATCCCAAAATAGAACATCTTTTTTTTTTAAAGTATATGGTATGGTTGTAGGGGAAGAGACAAGTTTTGCACCACCTAAGAACTAAGTGTGAAGGAAATAAGGGTCAAAATGTGGAGACATTTGGGTGGTCCTGGACACTATGGAGTGGTTCCCTAAATCATACAAAACAGAATTTCATCTGAATCAACTGTATAATGTGAAGTACAAAGCTAGAAGGAATTGGGGGTTGGGGGAGCATATGTCTGAATAGGAATGGAAGCAAGGAATTATGTTTTGGGCAATAAACTGAAATTTCAAACCCTGGCCAAATATAGTATGTAACATGCAGACTTCTGGTCCAAGAGGGCAGTTACTTGACACAGCTACACATGCACACATGCACACACATACACACACATGCATTTTGTCTGTGCATGAACAAATGTGCACTCATGCACATTTTTTTTGCTAACCTTTTATTTCTGAGGACAATATATTATCAAATTGAACACATTTCATAGACCCTCTGGATCTATCAATTAATCTATCTATCTATCTATCTATCTATCTATCTATCTATCATCTATCTATCTATCAATCTATCAATCAATCTATCTATCTATCATCTATCTATCAATCTATCAATCTATCTATCTATCTATCATCTATCTATCTATCAATCTATCAATCTATCTATCTATCTATCTATCTATCTATCTATCTATCTATCTAACTATCTATCATCTATCTCTTTCTCTCTTTAATCGGGCCATATCTCACACGATGACAGCTCCTGCTCTGAAAGGTTAGAACATACTGATCTCTATGAGAAAACCCAAACCCAGTCCCTGTTCCCCTGGCAACTGCAAGAGATGTCTGTGGTCCAGCCCAGCACCTGCATCCTCCATGGTCCCATCATACAGAAAAACCAGACTAAATCTCATGACTTGGATGAGTATATGAAACATCCTGCCTCCTTTTAAAGGTTGTAAGAGTCAGAAGTCTCCATTGCTCAGGATGTTTCTGTGAAGGCACCCTCCCTGCCATCAATTCCCGGTTGTCATGTTGCCTGCGATGGTTATCTCTCTTACTTGTTTGCTTTAGCTGCCTTTCCTGTCTGCACGAAGTTCCTCTCCAGGTTTTTGAAGGAAAGTATCTCTCTCCCTTCAAGGACTATCATATATCTCTGATAGGATGCTCTAACCTCCAGTCTTACTTAGGTTTATCTTTCCACATGAAACAGCCCAGGATCATCTCAGAAGAGAATCTCATACTAGAATTTACCTTTATTAGATTAGACTGTAGGTAAATCTGTGGGAGATCTTGATTGTTAATTGATGTACAAGGGCTCAGCCCACTGTGGGCAGCGCCATTCCCTGTACAGGTGGCCCTTGACTCTTATAATGATTCGATCATCAGTCCATCATTGATACAGACAACAGTATAATGAATCCCTTTATAAACTGATACAAGAATGAGAGGTATGTGTTGGATACATTACTAATGCCAGTTCTACTTTCCATGAAAGGATTGGGGGTAGTGTGTGGTGGAACATTGAGACAGGGTCTCATTTTGCAGTCCAAACTAGTCCCAGAATCATGATCTTCTGACCCCAGTCTCTAGAGTGCTCAGATTTTAAGTGTGTACCACCACACCTGGCTGTTGTCACCACCTGTCTGACAGTATTTATGGGACAGAATTGTTCTCATCAAGGGATGTTTGTGTCTGACAGTGTTCAGGCTGAAGGTCAAAAGTTGTACCTGGGACACAAGGTGTGTTTCTTCTAGGCTAGCTGGTTATGATGGATCGATCATCTTAAGTGTCAGCTTCATTCACTATGGAAACCATTGGTGAGCATGTCTCAGTGGGGTTGATGGGTGTGGAAAAGACCCACCCTGAATGTGGCTGGCATTATGGCATGGTCGGGCGGGGTTCTGGGCTGAATGAAAGAGAGGCAGTGAGTAGAGCAGCAGCAGCCGTCTCTCCTTTCAGACTGGATGTGACATGGCCGTCTCTCACTTCTGCTGTCCAACCTCCCCTGCCACCATCAACTGTACCTTCAAACTGTGAGCCACAGCAAGCCCTCCTTTCTTGAGCTGCCATGTTTTTATCATAGCAATGAGAAAAGCAACCAATATACTTCCCATTGTGTGTAACTGTGATGTTACAGGGGTGGGGGTGAGGATGGCTGCGTTCTGCAGACCCTTGTCATAGAGCTTATCAACGGTTTCAGTGGCCTTTCTTTCTTAATTTCTTTCTTTCTTTCTTTCTTTCTTTCTTTCTTTCTTTCTTTCTTTCTTTCTTTCTTTCTTTTCTTTCTTTCTTTCTTTCTTTTTCTTTCTTTCTTTCTCTTTCTTTCTTTCTTTCTTTTTCTTTCTTTTCTTTCTTTCTTTCCTTCCTTCCTTTCTTCCTTCCTTCCTTTCTTTCTTTCTTTCTTTCTTTCTTTCTTTCTTTCTTTCTTTCTTTCTTTCTTTCTTTCTTTCTTTCTTTCTTTTTCTTCCTTCCTTTTTTTTTCTTTTCTTTCTTTTTTATCTTCCTTCCTAACTTCCTTCCTTCTTTCCTTTCTTTTTCTTCCTTCTTTCCTTCTCTTTCTTCCCTCCTTCCCTTCTTTCTTTTCCTTCCTTTCTTCCTTCTTTTCCTTCCTTTCTTCTTTCCTGCCTTCTTTTCTTTTTCTTTCCCACACCTCATTCTTGCTTAATACTAATTTGATTTAGCAATTTGCACAGTGCCTCTCTGGTTTCTGAAGTGGGACAATCACTTAAATGTTCAAGTGTTCAATACTGGAGAAGCTAGAGGAAGCAAATATCTCACACACAAGCATGGCTTGCTCCACAGTCACCCCAGGAAGAAAAATGCATATTACAGACAACCAGGTGCACATCAGACTCCCATCCACTACTGTGACACTGAAGCCAGCCTGAACAACCCTCATCTAATGCAGAAAGGTAGTGGCTGGAATGGAGTTCCCAATGCTGTCAGTGCAGTGGTGCATACTTAAGATGTTGAGACAGGAAGATTATGAATTCTGGGATATCTTGGGCTACACAGTGAAGCCTTATTTCAATAAAGGGAAACAAAAGCACATATAGGTGATTTTCTTGACTGCAAAAGGAGACCATGTGAACTTGCTCTACACCTGAGCAACTTCCCTGTGGCCTTTGCTGTTGCCTATTAGTTCATCTCTCTCTCTCTCTCTCTCTCTCTCTCTCTCTCTGTGTGTGTGTGTGTGTGTGTGTGTGTGTGTGTGTGTATGTGTGTGTGATGCAAGCATGAGTGCACTGCCCATAGAATTCAGAAGAGGTTGTTTTATCTCCTGGAGCTAAAACAGTTGTTTTCAACCACTTTGGCAAACATCCTTCTCCAAAAAAATATTTACATTATGATTGATAATTCATGACAAGTTATGAAGTAGCAATGAGAATAATTTTATAGTCACCACTACATGAGGACCCATATTAAAGGGTCGGTGCATTAGGAAGGTTAAAAACAACTGGTATGGAACGGTAGGAGTTTGTAAGTCCTATGGGTTCTGGGATTTGAACTCAGGTCCTCTGTAAAAGCAGTGAATGCTCTTAACCACCAAGCCAACTCTCCAAAACCCATTTTGGTTTTGTACATTTTTTGACAAGGTCTTGCTATAGCGCAGGTTGGCTCAGAGCCTATTCGGTAGCCCAGATTGGCTTCACGTTCCTCATTCTTCTGCCTCAGCCCCCAGAGTCCTGGGATTGCAAATGTGAACCAGCATGCATAGCTGGACTTAGGACTGTAAATTAGAGACTTGACCCTAACTCTGTCTGCTGTCCTCTTTCTCCCTTTGCCATTTTCAGTGTCATGAAAAGTTGCATCATTCTGACTTGCAGAGAATCAAGTAACTAAATGGGTCTTATGTACATCTTGACATATTTATGTGTATGTATGTGTGCCTGTATGTACACAGGTGTAGTATTCACAGAGTCCAGAAGAGGGTTCCAGATCCCCTAGAGGCATTATGAGTGTTGGCAACCAAGTGTGGGTCCTCTGCAAGAGCACAGGCCATTCTTAATTAAGGGACCATTTCTATAGCTCCTGTCTTCTTATTTCCTATGTCATCAATGCACAAACAGACTATCAGTTCATTGTTTCAGTGCCAATTATTCTAAAATACTTTACCTACCCCTTCTGTGAGATTCTGTTTTCCAAAAAACCAATTAGTCATTGACAATCACGGTCTGAAACTACTATTCATCTTGAGACTCTTGAGGAAGAAGACAGCTGTGTAACTATTATTATGATATATAATTGTAATTATTTTACTTTACTGTAGCTAATGTCAGTGCATCCTAGTTAGGTTGCTATGGCTGTGATAAACATCATAACCAAGGAATGGGTTTATTTCATCTTACACTCTACAGTCTATTATCAGGGAAGCCGAGGCAGGAACTGAAACAGGGTAGGAGCCTGGAGTCAGGAACTGAAGCAGAGAACATGGAAGAATGCTGATTACTGGCTTGCTCTCCATGGTTTCTTCAGCTTGCTTTTTTACATAACCCAGAACCATCTGCCCAGTGGTGATACCACCCATAGTGGCCTGGACCCTCCTACGTCAATCATTAACCAAAAACTACAGGTCAATCTGATGAAGGCATCTTCTTAATTAAGGTTTCCTCTTCTCAAGTGATTCTAGTTTGTGACAAGTTGATCAAAACAAACTAGCCAGCCCAACAGACCCCCTCACCATCTTGACACACAACCATATCACTATTAAACCATAACCTTTATTATTTGTCTCCAAGATCGCATGTTAATAGTACAGTAAGATACCCAGTATAATTATAAATGGCCAAAGTCTCTCAACTGTGGGCTCCTGCAAAATCAAAAATAAGTTTTAGACTTCCTACTTCATGAGGGATGTACCAGGAGATGGTTACAATCAAATCAAAGAAAAATCAACTTCCAGCTGTGTAAACTAAACACTGTAGCTCTGTGTACAGCATCTGGGATTCATTCACTATCCCTTGGCCAGCTCCAAAGTGCATGGGTAGCCCCGCCTCCCCAGCTCTGCTGTCAGTAGCATATGCAGGTTGTCTCATGGATTCAGGCTGACTTTGACACACTCAGTTGTTCTTGGTGGTCATCTCATAGTCCTGGCAGCTCCGGTATGCTGGGGATACTAGGACTGTACCTTCAAAAATAGCTTCTCCTTGGCTCTCCTCGGGGACTCTAACCCTGCTTCATGGTGCCAAGCCTCACCTTCTCTCCATGACCGCTTCAAATCCTAAGTCCTCTATTACAATGAGGATGCACCTTCACCAATGACCTTCTGGCCTCTCTGAAGGTACCTGTCTTAGTCAGGGTTTCTATTCCTGCACAAACATCATGACCAAGAAGCAAGTTGGGGAGGAAAGGGTTTATTTGGCTTACACTTCCACACTGCTGTTCATCACTAAAGGAAGTCAGGACTGGAACTCAAGCAGGTCAGGAAGCAGGAGCTGATGCAGAAGCCATGGAGGGATGTTCCTTACTGGCTTGCTTCCCCTGCCTTGCTCAGTCTGCTCTCTTATAGAACCCAAGAGTAACAGCCCAGAGATGGTATCACCCACAAGGGGCCCTCCCCTCTTGATCACTAATTGAGAAAATGCCCCATAGCTGGATCTCATGGAGGCACTTCCCCAACTGAAGCTCCTTTCTCTGTGATAACTTCAACCTGTGTCAAGTTGACACACAAAACCAGCCAGTACAGTACTCCAATCCTGTCACATGGTACTATACCTCAGCTGCTTTCCACAAGTCCTTCAATCCTGAGCCCACTCATTCCCAAACCTAGTACCACCGGGGAGACTCTCATATATTACTGAGTTCCACTATCATCTTGGGATTCAGGGATGGCCCACTCTGTGCCCCAGCTTCTTCTAGGTGTCAACCCTGAGGAAATACTTCCTAGAAGATTTTACCTCAGGGACACTGGACTCTTGTTAATCTCTGCTGATTTTTCAGCCCCAGCTAACCAGCCATCAGTGGTCCTAGTAAAGCAAAGATTTCACTTCAGTGGTGCTGATCTCCTGTTAATGACAGCTGATTCTTCAGTCCCAGATGACAAGGGATCACAAATTCCTAATACAAACTATCTCAAACAGTCCTGATAGAATATTGAAGAGACTTTGAAATGTCACAAGCCAACATGCCAGACAGACTCCCATTGCACTGTTCTGCTCTCAGAAGTTTTAACTCCAAGGTCCCATAGACTAGTTCATTAAGTTCTGAGCACTCACTGTCTTTTCCAGCCCCAAGCTCCCAAAATTCTCCCACTGCTTACTGCCTTGCTCCCCATGGCTTGCTCATCCTGTTTTCTTATACCACCCAGGACCACCAGTCCAAGGATAACCCTGCCCACAATGGACTGAATGCTTCGACATCTACCATTAGTCAGGAGAATGACCCTACAGACTTGGCTAAAGTTCAATCTGGTAGACACATATCCTCAAATAATGTTCCTCCTTCTCAATGACTTGTTTGTGTCAAGTCAACAGAGTTAAATATTACAATTCTAGTTTTATTCTGTGGTTGTGATTAAAAATAACTTAAATGGAGGAAAGGGGATTTATTTGAGATTACATGTCACAGTCCATTATTGAGGGAAATCAAGGCAGTAATTTAAAGCTGAACCTATAGAAAAATCTCACTGGTTCATTCAGACTAATGATCTAGCTTTCTGATACTGCCCAAGACCACATGTCCAGGGAATGGTCCCACCCACATTGGCTAGACCCTTCCATATCAATTAACAATCAAGACAATTCCCTGACATACACATTTAGAGGCCAAACTAATCCAAGCAATCTCTTGATTGATATTCCCTCCTCAGTCAACTTTAAGCTATAGCAACGTGATCACTAAATATAACAGTTAATGGTAACCAAGACAGTTTGTTTTCTTATTGTCACAATAAAAGTCCCTGACAGAACAGCTTTAAAAATGAATTGTATTTTGAGCTTATAGTTTCATAACGTTCTATCACGATCACATGGCACCATGGACTTGGGCAGAACATCATGTTAGCCAGAATGTGTGGTAAAGACAAGCCAGCTCCTCACGGTGGACAAGAATCAGAGAAAGGGAAAGGAGTTGGGGACTGTGGGTTGAGTCATGCTTCATAGTCTAACTTCTGCATTGTCTTACATCATCTTGGTTACTTTCTTGTGCTGTGATAAAAAGCCCCGACAAAGCAACTTGAAAGAAAAAGGATTGGTTCCAGAGTCATACCGTCCATCATGGTGGAGGAAATATGACAGGAACAGGAGACTCACCTGCTCATTATACATCCGGGAAGCAGAGGGTGAACAGGAAATAGGTCCGGGTTATAGAACATCAAGTTCCACCCACAATGACCTACTTCCTCCAGCAAGGCTCCGCCCCCTAAAGATTTCACAGCTTTCCCTAACAGTACCAACCAACTGGGCACCAAGTGCCAAATGCATGAGCCTGTGGGAGAAATTTCACAAACAAACCACAACAAACCTTAGGTGCTACCGTGAGTGAGTATGTATACACTGGAAGGAACCAAGTGTGTGTAGGATTCCACACAACCTCTGGTTTTGGTGGGTCCAGGGATGTGTCCTAGCAAGAATGGGATTTTTCTATTTTATATACTTGAATATCTAGGGATCTGGTTCTTCTACATGACTCTCACCATTGTTTTAAATTATGTGTTTCTGTGTGTATTTGTGCACATGAACAGAGACCTGACTAAAGGTGGGCTACACTGGTTCTAGAGTTACAGGTGCCTTATGTGGATGCTGGAAACCAGACTTGGGTTTTGCATTTTTTATAATTTATTTTCTCTCTTTTTTTTTCAAGATGCATTTCCCTGCATAGCCTTGGATGCATAACTCACTCTGTACACCAGGCTGGCCTCAAACTCACAAAGATGTCACTGATTCTGCTTCCCAAGAGCTGGGATTAAAGGCATGTGACACCATGCCTGGCTCTAACATTTTCTTATAACAAAGTTTATTTTTAAAAAAATAAATAAAGAGCAGGAAGGTGCTCCTAACCACCAAGCCACCTGTCCACCCCTTCCCTATTTACTTATTCATATGAACTTTAGGGTGTTTTTTCCTGAGTCTAAAATAAATATCATAGAGGTGTTTATTAAGTCACTTCAAGGACCTTTAAGATACAGGTTCTTGCAATCCAGAGACAGGGGATAGCTCCTAAAATATTTATTTTTCTTTTATAAATTTCAATATTGGCTTCTCTCTCATTTCCTTAAGCACTTCCTGCATTTCTTATTAGCCTTATTTCTTGACATTTTATAAAATGTGTAGAGTAATGTGTGTGAGGAGATGCTGAGAAAATCTCTCTCTCTCTCTCTCTCTCTCTCTCTCTCTCTCTCTCTCTCTCTCTCTCTCCCTTCACCTTCCCTCTCTTCTGTATTTGTGTTTGTGTGTGTGCTGAGGGTAGGATTTTTTTTATATATTTATATATTTAGCATTATTTTAGAGAAGCCAGTGGGTTTTGCTAAATTATACCCATCCTATTGAATCTTAATCAGCTAGATTTTAGAGATGTACAATTTTAGAGTTGATCATAGTAATTTGGCCTTCTAATTTCTGAGGGTGATGCCCCTTATATCCAGAATGAATTCCCAGGCAAAGAATTGCCCTCTGTACACAGAGTGAGACCATTATTAATCACTGGCTTCTTGCTTGGAATACTGCTGAGATAACTGCTTTCTGACTAGTCGTTGCTCCTTCGAGGTCAACTGTCAGCTGTCAATCCAGCTATTGTTACTGGGAAGCTAACCTGTTTTTTCATTTGGCTGAAGTGGAGGCAAGGAGATCAAGAGTTCAAGGTCATCCTTGGCTCTATGAGTTTAAGATCAGCTTGGATAACGGGAAAGCCTGTCTCCAAACAAAAACAAACAAGCAAAATGATAGCGCAGCACAGGTGGGAGAGCAGCTCCCTGGCTGTAGGAGCTTGCATTGTGATAAGGGCATAGTCACTTTAAGTGTGTGGACCAGGAGACAGAGTGGGATCAGTAACAGAGCTAGGATATGACCCTCAAAGTCCACACCCCCCAATGACCCACCTCTGTTTATCTGGCCTCAAAAGCTCCTAAAAGTGTACCACCAACTAGTCTGCTGAGAATTCTTCCCTAAGGGAAGTGTAAAGGGCATCTACCATCTACTCATAAAGTCCCAGTGACAAAACAAGGTATGATTCCACCAAAGTTCACCCTGGGGAACCAGAGTCTATCAGACTTGCCTACAGAGTGTGAGTGAGGGACTGACTCCAAATAACAGATAGAGTGCATAGTCTTCACCAAACATGGATGATAGCCTCTCCATAGCTACGCTGACAGAGCTCCCTCAGCTCACCTTCCTCAATCTATGTACATTAGCTCCTCCCTGAGGCTCCATCCCTCCCATCCCATCCCCTGGCTTAAACTAAGAGACCACCTGCAATTAGAGCAGACTTGCATACAGATGTTTGGGAGGAGTGGTTGCAGCTTCCAATGACCCTCCACATGGCCTTCTTCAATGTCAACAACCAAGGCGCACAGTTTTGATGAACGCTTGATAAGAGGCACAGCTGGTCTCAAGAAGATGGCAGCTGTTTTGTATCAGAGGGCCATGTTCTGCAATAGTTGGGGACCTAAACACTCAAATACAGAGGACAGACACTTCATATTCAATATAGCACAGGCAAGGGTAAGCGTGGCTATGGGGAGGAATGGGCAGTCCTAAAGCTGGCTGCATTGGGATGTGTATGGCCAGAGTCCGATGATTCCATTTTGGCTTTCTGGGTCTGAAGGAGCTGCTGAAAGTCCCTGTGGACAAGGAGCTCAATGGGTTGGTGTCAGAATTCCTAGGATGCATGTTAATCCATCACCATAAGACTTCTAGTTGTGAAGTCCTTTGAGTCTAGGGAGAAGACTCAGTTGGTAAAGTACTTGCTATGCAAACATGAGGACCCAAGTTCAGATCCTTATACCCATATTAAAAAGCAAAACAACAAAAAAGACAAAACAAAAAGCAACAACAACAACAACAAACAAAAAACAGGCATGGTGGCATGTACCCAATCCAGTGCTGGGGAAGGAGAGACAGGAAAAGTCTCTGGGGCTCACTGGCCAACCAGTCTACTGAATCGGTGAGCTCCAGGTTCAGGGAGAGATTTTTTCTCAAAAAAAAAATGTAGCACAGAATGGTTAAGGAAGACAGCCGCTGTTGACCTTTGGTTTATACGCACGTGTACATGTCTTGTCCCCACACAAACACACAAAAATTGTGGTCTGAGTTCAGTGTTTGTTGTTTTTGTTCTTTGCTAAGTATTGTGAGGCAGTTTGGGAATTGTTATGTCAGAGTTTATAAGCACAGTGCCATTTTAACCTGCTCAGCTTTTTTTCTCCCCTTGGTGCAGAGAAACTTAATATTTTATTAAACACGAAGAAGTGCTGATCGTGCAAGAGAGAAAGAATTTCTCTGGAAACATGTTGAATTAATGAAGAAAGGGGACATGTTGGTGACAATTCAGCCCTCAGTTGTTGAATGTACAGAAATTACACTTCCCGATAGTCAAGATGTGTGAGGCTTGAGGCGTGTGCAGGAAAGGAACAGATCAAACCAGGTCACCTCTCCATTCTCACATCTGGACAATTACTCCAAAGAGATGATCTCTTTAAAACATTATCGTATCTATAATTGTGTGGGCCCGTGTCATTTTCAGAGTAATTGGTGCCCTTTGTAGAATTTGTGTTTCTCCGAGTCACAGGGGGCATTATATAGGCCGGCTCATGCTTATTTTAGATAACTAACTGAGGCCATTATTTTTCAGGAAATAAGCACATTAAATATTTTTTACGGCCAGTGTGGTGCCGAGTTTATTAACAATTGGGGTTTTTAGCATAACTTCAGCTTATTTTGAATCTAAGATAATGAGGCTGGGGAATCATTTCTTGCCATTTCTGTTCTCTATGGACTGGACTCATGGTTATCCGACTGGTTCCTTCCTTTCTTTTTCCTTTCCCCTCCAACCACAGACAGGGTCTCATGTAATCCCAGGTGTTAGCATCAGCCCCCTTATGTAGCCAAATATGGCCGATCCTTCCACCTTTGCCTCCCTAGTGCTGGCATCACAGGGGCGTGTAACCACATCTGATGTGTGCAGAGCTGAGAACAGAAGTCAGGGTATTCTACTGACCCAACATCTACAGTTTCTGCTCTCTCTCTCTTCCTCTCTCTGTCTTTCTTTCCTTTCTTTCCTTCTTTCCTTTCTTTTTTTTTCTTTCATTTTGCTTTTGAGACAGGGTTTCTCTGTGTAGCTGTGGCTGTCATGGAACTCGCTTTATAGACCAGGCTGGCCTCGAACTCAGAGATCCACCTGCTTCTGCCTCCGGAGTGCTCGGATCTAAGGCTCACACCATGCTACCACCATCTGGATTTGTTGCCTTTCCTTTAAGGGGATTTTCAGGTTAGCAGCATGGCTTCATGGGTAAAGGCCCTTACTCAAAGTGCTGATGGCCTGAGTTCAGCCCTCAGAATCCACATGGTAGGAGAGGAACAGATTCTAGCAAATTGTCCTGTGACCTCCATAGTTGCAACACACACACACACACACACACACATATGTATGCACACACACTTACATGCACACATATAAACGTCAGTTTTGTCTTCATTTCTATTGTGTTACTGTCCTTTGGCAGCTCCTGGGGAGAGGTTTGTTCAATGCAACATTGACACCAGAGGGAATTTTGCCCTCTTAACCACGAATTGGAAATTTCATCAGGAAGTGAGAAAAATCACCCCTGCCCAAACATGGGGGAAATGTTCAGCCCCCAAACAACCATTTTTTAAATAATGAAAAATTACAATCAGCCTCTGGCATGATGGAGGCACCACTGAGAGTCATAGGAAGAGCAAGCAGAACAATTCAAATGAGACAACTGTCAAGAGAAGCGCTCAGGGCAACACTGGGTTGGAGAGAGAATTTGCAGGGGTGGGGGAGGGGCAGTGACTGGCAAGATGGCTCAGTGCTAAGAGAACCTTCTGCTCTTGCAAAGGACAAAAGTTCGGTTTCCTCCATCCACAATGGGATGGTCTGTAACTCCAGAGTTTCTGTTAACTTTAACTCTCACTGAAACTCTAGAGTCACAATGGGAGTGTTTGTAACTCCAACTCCAGAGGGATATGATGCCCTCTTCTGGATTCTATAGGCAACTGTAACACAATACACATGCAGAGACACACAGACACAGACACACACATACATTAAAACAAAGTAAACTTTAAAATAAATTGAATTTAAGGTAGCTGTCTTAGCTTCATTTTCTTTTGTCGAGGTTAAAATAATCTAACAAATGCAACTTAAGTGAGAATAATAGATTAAGCTAGAATTTAACCAGCCATGTAAATAAAAGCTCCTATCAGTAAGATAACCTCACCAAAAACAAACAAACAAACAAACAAACAAACAAACAAACAACAACCAAAAAAAAAAAAAACAAAGTTGGAGCATTGGGATATCAGGTAACAAGTAGCTTCTAGAATCCAGTTCCAGTAGCTATGGGAATTTGGCTCTCAGAGAGCTTGGCAGGACAGGAGACTGGCTCTGCCAAGCTTGATGAATCTTGGCAGATTGTGTCAGCATCTTGATGTCTTGCTGGAGCATCCTCATGGGAAGCAATCGAAGGCTGATTCACAAGGAAAATAAATCACCCACAGATCCTCTAAGATGGCCTTTCCTTTCCTGCCCTTCTGTTCCCACAACCCAAATCTTGAGACAAAAAGAACATGAGTGGGGGTATGATGGTGTGCCTCGGTTTCATTTTCATGTCCCAAAGTAGCTTTGGTCTTCCACGAGCATCTCATCTCAACTAGCATGCCATCTTCTAGTTCAAAAAGGTTTTTTGACCTCAATGTTACTTGGCATCTGCTCTGAACAAGTCTTTGTACCAGAGGCTTGTCCAGACTCTCCCAGGTGTTGTTCAGTGGCACCCCAGACTTGCCTAGTTGTCAGTAGCATCTTAGGTTGTGACCACCAAACAACGTCTCCAGCTGCTGAAATTGTAGACATGTGACCATATGCCTGGCTATGTCACTGGTTGTTAAAATGTGTACCTTTCTTGTTTATCTAGGACATGTGGCTGCTGCTTCTTGAAGCTCGTGTTCCCTTCGCCACACCCCCAGTTCCACTATCTGATCTTTCTTATCCTGTCACTTCCACACTTGAGGAGTAATTTTTTAGTTATATTAATTAATCTTTTAAAGATAATTTTACATGTGCACAGAAGACATACAGATACCATGCAATGCATACGCAGATAATGCTTAATGCATATAGATAGCACATAACACATACAGATTACATGGAGTATAAACAGGTAACACATTACATACAGATAGCACTTAATGCACATAGATTGCACAGATAACACGCAGCACATACAGATAACACACAATGGTTACAGATAACATGCATTACATACAGATAACACTTAATGCATATAGATAACACTTATTGCATACAGGAAACACACAATCCATACAGATAGCACAATTCATACAGATAACTCATAGTCCTCACCCTTATCTACTTCTTTACCACCCCATCTAGTCCCCTGTCTTTCCTGGAAACCTCTTTTTTATGCTCATGCTTGTTTTGTTTTGTGACACACTGGGTTTAACCAGGGGCATCTGTGGGACAGTTTAGATCAGTGGTCCTCAACCTATAGGTCACAACCCCTTTGGGAGTTGAATGCCCCTTTTCACAGGGGTCACCTAAGAGCATCTGCACATCAGATATTTCTATGACCATTCACAACAGTAGCAAAATCACAGTTATGAAGTAGCGATAAAATTAATTTTATGGTTGGAGGGTCACCACCACGTGAGGAACTGTATTAGGGGTCACAGCACCAGGAAGGCCGAGAACCACTGTTTTAGAATTTTCTGTTGGAACCTGGTGAGCTTAACAGTAGACACATGACTAAAGCCCTTCTGTCAATAGAGATCTATGAGTCCCTCCTCTTTCCATGATGTGACTGTCGACAGGGCCATTCATATGTTGGCCCAGTGCAGGTGGCTACATCTGTTGTTGAGTTAATGATTGCAGTAGCTGGAAAAGAGTGAAGGAATGATTCTTACTGAAGTTCGTTGCTTCAACTTGGACTGGCTTCTGGAATCTTCATGGTTCTGAGTTTAGTGTCCACCATGGGCTCAGCGCTACGCTAGTCCATTCTAGGTTCTCATAACTATACCAGTTCTGTAGGCATTCCATCCCATTTACCATCAGACTTGCCCTTTATTATGATTTGATTATACAATGTTCTAAGGCTTATATTTTGATCCCCAGATTAATCTCCTGCTATTATGGGAGAGTGTAGAAAATCTACAGGGTCATCCTAGCAAAAGGATGGAGGTCACTTGGCAGGTCGTTGGGGAGGGGTTACCCCTAGCCACTTCTTGCCTGACTCTCTGCTTCCCACTTAGCACTAAGCCAACTGATTTCCTCTGACATGTGCTTCCACAGCCATGATACCCAGCTAAGCAGGGACCAAGCCACTGCTCATTGAACCCTCTGAAACTTCGGCCAAAATAATTCTGCCTTTCCACCCACCTTAAACCATTTCTCCCAGGCAGTTGGTCACAGTGATGACAAAGGAATGAAGGCAATTATGGTTTAGGGAGAAATGTCCTCCATGAGCTCATGTATTTGAATACCTGATGTCCAGTAGGTGGTGCTGTTTAGTTTAGGCAGTTATGGAAGTTTTAAGAGGTGTAGTCTTGGAGGAAGTAAGTCACTGGCTTTGAGGTTTTAGAGCCCAGCCTCCATTCCTATTTGCTGACCTGTTTCCTATGTGTGGGTGAAGATGTGATCGGCCATCCTCCTGCTCCCGAATCATACTCTCTTTTAGAGTTGCTCTGTCTTCCCACCATAATAAACTCTATCCCTCTGGAACAGCAGGATCAGACAAACCCGTTCTTGCTTAAGTTCCTTTTGTCAGGGTCTTTTACCACAGTAACAGAAAAGTAACTCACACAGCAACCTTCTTCTGATGCAGTGCATCTCACATGCATGCATGATGGGCTCCATAAGGGATCGCTGTCACTTGGGGCAGGCCTCATCACCCTTGTCCCTTCACCTACCTCCAGCTGTCACCGGACCTCTCTGACCCTTGTCTTACCTGCATCTGTTCCCTCCCCCTTCCATAGCTGCTTCCTTATCTCATGCTCACAGACACCTCCTGCTTTGACTCCTGCAGCCCATGCATAGTAGGTCTTCACTCTCAGTTACTCCTTTCTGGAAACAGGGTGAGAGACACACCCAAACGTGTGCCTCGATATTAGGTCTTTTAAAAATCCAATCAATTGAGAATTAACCCATCATGTATCATAGTATTTAGAATTTCTCCTCCCAAGCCTCGAGGGTCTTCATAGAAGAGGGAGTAGAAATAGTGTAGGAGCCAGAGGTCAGGAAGGGAGAACCTGAGCCCTGTGGCGTCTTCTAAACAAGGCAGGATTGCTGAACTAACAAATCCACAGCAGCTCTGGTTGCCTGCACAAGATCCGCACAAGATCGAGCCAGGCAGTGTTGTAGCACAGATGGGGGAGGGCTCAGGAGCCACCATCCCTAACTGAGGATCTACGAACAGTTGATGGCTGCTGGGAGAGGGAGTGCCCATTTTCTTTAAGGCTGTGGCTCTGGTAGGTCAACTATGCTCCAGAGGATGGCCCCACACCCATCAGTATATGAGCAGCACAAAATTGACCTGATTTTTTTTTTTAAGCATCCATGAAGTTGGGAGGGCATAGAGGTTGGGGCTAGGGATGGATCTGAAAGGAGATAAGGACTGAAAGGAAAAAAATCAAAACAAAGAATTTCCTCTGCTATAAAATTTCCATAGCAAAATCTCACTCACCCTTGAAGGCAGCTCAAAGTCATTGTGGTGAAGTTTTTGTGCTCTGTTGCCTAAGTTCTAAGTCGACTTTTTTGTCCACTGCTGTTCACAGGCTGTGGTCTGGGTACACATCTCTGTTCCCCAGATGGAGATAATTGCTTCAAGAACAAACAGCCATTCATGCTCAGCCCCTGGGGCGTCCTCAGTGCTGATACTACGCTCCTAAGAATGGAAGCCTGTGGCTACTGCTGATGTAACCAGCGAAGCCCAGAAGATTCACCTTGACTCTTTAGCAAACAGGCACATGACATGATAAGGAGCAGGAATGGCCGAAATGTTGCATCCTTTGATGTGACTTTTCCTCTGGGGACTACAACAATTTTCTATTCACCCCAGATAGGCCACAGACAACAGAGCAACAAAATGATTCTACTAGTCTAGCTTAAGTGAATCAATGGATTTATTGGGGTTACTTAAAGAAGATTGGGTATCTAACAGGCAGCTGAATCTACCAAAGCTCACGGGCATCATGGTTAAGAACTCATGAAAGCAGGGTTCCTGTGTAGCTTGCAGGAGGCTCTGTCAGTCATACAATATTCTCTCCTCCTCGTGAATCTTGTTCTGTGATCTTCCCAATACTTGACCATTTCAGCATAAGCAGCCTCCTTTTCTGAGGGAATGTATCAATTTACAGGAAGTAGCTACACAGCAGATGCTGACGAAAGAGTTGCCTCACCTCCAGTCGGTTCCTTTCTGGGACACTTCAGGCCACACAATCCCTTTGTATGTCTGCGACTTTGGATTGGCCTATGGAGCCAGCTGGGTTTTATGATGAAGCTTTCAAACAAGACAGCTGGCCATAGGAGGTAAGGACTTCCTAGGTCACTTGGGAATAGTCAGTTGCCAGCTCCCATCAAAGCAGAGAAAACTTGCTACATTCTTTGAGATTCCTGCTTGAATTGTATTGGGTTATTAGTGAGGATCTGGAATCCATCCTGATCCTTCTGGACCCTTGAACGAACTTCTTTTTCACCACCCAACATTTTAAAATCACGAACATATGACACGCTACTGTTGGCTCAGGTGGTCACCTTCCTGTAACCATGGAGATAGATTTGTTTCTTTTGTAATTCCTTTCTGAGTTTTAGGCTACAAGGCAACTTCTTTGAAGCTCTTGTTAATCTTTCCCCCAAAGAGGAGAAAGGATGTGTGTGATCATCCAAAACCTTAGATGAGTGAGTCCCTTTCTACAGTTCAGTGGACAGTGAATGTTCATTTTGTTTAGAATTTATGTGCTAAGATTAGTGCTGTCTTGCATGTCTTCACTCCTTTCCAAACAGAACTCCCATTCTAAGAGAAAAACACTTTTGTTTTAAAAAAGATGACTGTCCCCTATACACACCACCCAGAGACCTGCTGCCTCACACCAGGAATCTAGTGACTTCTCACTGTGAGTGTCCACTGCCTCTTATCCAAGGATCTCTGGCCTTTGTCCAGTTTTGTTTTTTTTTAAAGTCCCATTAGTCATGGTCATATGGCAATGCATTTTAGTTTCATTTTGTTGCCATGATAAAAACTCTCTAACCAAAAAGTGACTTAGGGGAGGAAAGGATTTATTTGACATCTGCTTCTAAGTCATAGACCATCACTGGGGGACATAAGGACAGGAAGTCACACAGGAAGCAGAGGGAAGAAATGTCTGCTGCTCTCAGGGTATCTCCTCTAGCTGGGGAACTCACTCACAGCTGAGGAAGTGCAGCTGAAGCCATGGAGAACACTGCTCAGTCAGCCCTGGACGTCCCGCCTCAGGATGTTGCTACCATCAACAAAGCAATCCTCTACAACATGCCCAGAGCCAGTCTGATCTAGACAACTCTTCAATTAAGGCTTTTTCTTTCAGATGAGTCTGGGTTGTATCAATAAGGCAAACCAGGACAGTAGGGTTATTCAGCCATGTCCTGTGCCTTTGTGAAGGGCTCATATCTTCCAAGATTTGGATCTCCCAAGAATCAAATGTGGACATTTCCCTGCTCTTTGTATCCCTTAAATAGTCACATTCCTTAAGTATTAAAACATTCAGAAATCCCTTAAAGGCAGTCTCTCACACCTATCCACACACATGTTAGAAAAACATGGTCCCCAATCACTGATTGGTAATGCATCAATACTTTAGATTACCCTGCCTTGTGCCATTATCCCTTCCAATGCACTGAGGATACAACTGTTAATAAGTGAATTAAAAATGTCCAGTGTAACATTTGCCTAGCATGCGTAAAGCCCCGGTTCGATTCCCAGCAAAAGGTAAACTAGGTGTGGTAATGCATACCTGTAATTGAAACATGAGGGAGATAGAGGCAGGGAGATAGATTTGGAGTTTGAGTTCATTAATATTGAGTTCAAGGACAGCCTAGGCTACAGGAGATCCTGCTGTAAACAAACAAATGACAGAACAGGGGAGGGGAAAATTTGAACAGATGTGCGTGCAAGTCTTGGATGATTCTTGAATTTAAAGGACATCTGGGGACACGCAGTCTGGCAGAGCAGAGTACACTTGAGAGTAATGAGGAAGTAATCATGTTCCTCCTGAGCTGGAATACAAGCTGGCAGAGGGAAATAGAATTGACCTAAGGAGAATGCTCTAGAATATAGAATTAGCACCATGTCAGGGTAGTTTCAGCCCTCAAGTCTCACCTTAACATTGATGAGAACAATTTAAGGATCAAACTAATCAACCTTGAGCGATTGCGAGGAAATGTGAGACTCTCGAATCTCTTCTCTTCTCAGGTCTGGCTCATGGTGTGTAGATGTTTGTAGCCCCAGTACACGTTGTTCTTCAATCGAGTTCTACCTACTTCTGTGTTCCCCTCAGCAAAGTGGCAAGGAATTCTGACTCAGGTCTCCTCCCCAGGGGAGTGTAGGAAGCAGTGTGGTACACAGAGTGCCACTCAAGGAGGTGGCCATGGTTATTGTCCGGCCCTTTGCCAATGGTGATGCCATGTTGCCTCTTTGGCATCCCTTGGACACTGATAGTCCTCAGTGCGTCTTCTCCATTTGTTCTCTGAGCCTGAGAACTGATCAGCCTGGTATGGATCCTGCTACTTCTAGGAAAATAACTGAGATAGGAACTTGGTCATTATAACATTCAGAAACCTCACAAGCTCCGTGCTCCTTTGGCCTCCTGGCAAAGGAAAATAGTGGCGCAACCCTTTAATCCAAGCATCTAAGAGATTGAAATAGACAGATTTCTGTGAGCCAGCCTGGTCTCTATGAGTTCTGGGAGAGCCAGGGCTACATAGAGAGACTCTGTTTCAAAAATAAACAAACAGATGTTTATTACATTTCTTCATTCATACATGTATCATCACATATGTCATAGCCCACATGTAGATGTCAGATGCCAACTTGTAAGAATTGGTTCTCTTCTTCTACCATGGAGATCCAGGGAATCTAAATTAAGCTGTCAGGCTTTGTGAGGAGTGCCATCTCACTAGCTGTCTTAGGGTTGGGACTGGCTTACAGGTTCAGAGTTTCAATCCATTGTCATCAAGACAGGAGCATAGCAGCATCCAGGAAGGCATGGTGCAGGAGAGGCTGAGAGTTCTACATCGTGTTATGAAAGCAAACAGGAGAAGACTGGCTTCCAGGCAGCTAGGGGAAGGGTCTCAAAGCTCATCCTGACAGTGATGCACTTTGTCCAACAAGGCCACACCTCTTAGTAGTGCCACTCCTGGGCCAAGCAAATTCAAACCACCACACTAGCCATCCATCCTTTTGTGTGTGTACTGACTGGTTATTGTGGAGGTCAGAGGACAACCTTGGTTTCATTCCTCAGGCACTGCCCAGATTTCTGTTGTAGTTGTTGTTATTGTTGTTGTTTGTCTGTTTGTTGAGACAATAGTTCTCACCAGCTGCAGTTTGTAAAGTAGCCTGGAATATATGGCCAGCAATCTTGGGGGATCTGACTGCCTCTGCCTTCCTAGTACTAGAATTGCAGACAAGTGCCACCATGCTTGGTCTTTATAAAAACAAACTAAGGTCTTGTCCCCACACACTGAGCTATCTCCCCAACCCCTGTCTTTCCACTCTTGGAAAGCACCTTTAACCCTCTCTAAACAAGTTCCTGCCTCGAATACATTTAGAGGACAATTGGGATAGGATTTCCTATGAGCACCCTACCATCACATTTAAGGTATCGAAACTAGTCAGCATAGCCCCAAGACCTGGTGTCCCTTACTATGAGCGCACAGATAGCACTATTCTAAATGGGTTGGAAGGGGCACATCTCAAGTCTTTCCAACTGTGATTCATTTAAATATTATATGATTATTACATAATTCTCAAACTGAACGAAATATATTCTTGAAATAAAGCAACTCTATTTTTGTCTTTCCTTAGCCTTTAATTTTCTTTTTACCCTTTCATCAAATGATTGCATGCCCAGATCTTTTGGATACACTTAGGTAATGAAAATGTTCTCTGTGGGCCAGCAAGATGGCTCAGCAGGTGAAGGAGCCTGCTGCCAAGCCTGACAACCCAAGTTTTATAACTAAGACCCACATGATGGAGGAAGAGAACTTGTCACATGACCTTAACACACATGTACCCTAGCACGCCAATGCCTGCTGCCATTCACACATAGCATATGTCCACAGTAATGAGGGAAAAAATTTCTCCCTGTGGCTTGGGAGATGGCTCAGTTAGTTAAGCGCTTACCAGAGAAGCTTGAAAACCTGGGTTTGATCTCTAGTAGCAAGTGCAAACAAAAGGCAGATATGGTGGTGTGTGCTAATGATCCTAGCATGGGGGAGGGGTATGAAGGGAGGGGTCCCTGGGACTCTGGCTAGCTAGCCCAGCAGGACTGGCAAGCTCTACATTCCAGTGAGAACCCATCTCTCAATAAACAAGGTAGATGACTTCTGAGGAATGACATCCAAGGTTGATCTCTAGCTCCCCCCTCCACACACACAGAGGGGGAGAGAGAGAGAGAGAGAGAGAGAGAGAGAGAGAGATGACATCTGAACATCCACATATATACATATGCGCCTTATCATACATGCATTCCAACATACACATAAAATCACACATGAACACACACTAGCATACACACTCTTGGCTGTGAGCACTCCAAGTGTATCTCAAACAACATTGCCCATTGAGCAGGAACCCACTGCTGCCAGCACCCCCTCCCCTCCCCAACTCATTTGAAGGGGCTTGTTTGACTAGTATTTCTCCCCTTGTCCGCTCTCCTGCCCTCCCCTCAGCCCCCACACCAGGGGCAGGAAAGGACGGGCATCATCCTTAGTCACTGAACCCCTGTGAGGATTCAGTGACCCAGTTTTCCACGCCTGGCAGATGGGTAAGGTCACCTCTCTCTCACCGGGTCCATCCATGGTTTTAATGTCACTTCAGGATGGCTTGCTAGCGTCCTCCTGTACACAGTAAAAACCACTTTTGTCTCAGCCAGTCACATCCCCTCTGCTGCAACCTTGAGGGATTCAGTGCCACCTGAAATGTCCCCCTGGGGTGGTCCGCTCTCTGGAAACACCCTCATAGATACACCCATAGGTGTATCTTCCAGGGAACTCCATATTCTGTGAAGTTGATCGCCAAGGTTAACGTCACATTAACACCAAAACAACTGGCATTTATGACACTTGTTTATTTTACATATGTGGAGGAAGAGTAGTAAACTTGTGCAAATGAGCACAATCAGAGGTCAAAGGTCAACTTTCAGGAGTTGTTTCTCTCCTCCTACTATATGCACTCCAGGGTCTTCATCATGGTGGCAAGTACCTTTACCTGCTGAGTCATCTATCCCAATAACTGAACTTTAAAAAAAAATGATATTCAGTATTTATGTCTGAGAATAAATGCTTCTTCATTTCTCCATCAATTATGTTTTCACTGTTGCCATTTTTCATAACGTCATCTTTCTTGCCAACTCATTCACAGTAATTTATAGTTTCAGCTCATGATATTAAGTAATTTTTCCATTTATACCTCTATGCTTTTGTTTCCAAAGCTGAGAGGAAAATGCAAGGCAAGCTATGTATGTGCATTATATTTTGCCACCTTATTAAATGATCTTATTCAAATACCATACTTTTGTGGTGACATTTTAAACAAAGGTATAGTTGTTTTGTTGGGGTTGTGTTTGCTTGTCTTGTTTAGTTGGTTTGAGTTCTGGGGACAGGGTTTCTATGTGTAGCCCTGGCTATCTTGAATCTTGGTCTGTAGAGTAGGCTAGTGTAGAACTCAGAGATCCACCTGCCTCTGCCTCCTAAGTGCTGGGATTAAAGGTGTGCACCACCACCACCCAGTTTACAAAAGCATAGTGTTATTTCTTCTGTGTTTCTACTGTATTAGTTTGTGTTGTGTTCCAGGCTCCCTTCTGTTGCTGCGACAAACACCATGATCAAGAGCAACTTAGAAGAGGAAAGGTCTTATTCAGCTTACACTTTCAGTGTAGTTTCTTATTGAAGTAGCTTGTGGCAGAAGCTATGGAGGAATACTGCTTGCTCTCTTGTCTTGTTCTCTGGCTTGTTTATATTTAGCTTATTTATACAATTATAGGTAGGAATGATACCACCTATAGTGGACTGCGCCCCCCATCAATTAACAATAAACACAGAAATGTCCATAGGCCAATCTGATCTGGGCAATTCCTCAATTGAGAATTCCTTCTCAGGTGACACTCAGTTGCATATAGCAAGTTGATAGTTAAAGCCAACTAGAGCATGCTTCATTTATTACAACCTCCAGATGTTACTGAAAATAAAAACATCAAGATGAAACTGAACCTGCCTAGTTCCATATTCAGCTTGAAAAAGCTTCAACATCTATGATAATGTTTACTGCTATGTAATGCTAAGAGGTGTTTTCAATCTACATACACTTGATCAAGTTGTAGGATATGGAACCCATATATAGTATATTGGGTATATGCCCAGGACTGGTAGACCTGGGTGGTATAATAGTTCAATTGTTGCTGGATTTTACAATTCTAATAAAAAGACATACAATTAAGATATTTTAATTATAAGTCATATGCCTAGATTGGGCAGATCTAGAACTATACTAAGTTATTCTGCAGCTTTAAGATGCCTTGTCCCTTGCTGTGTCTCCTGGCCATATGCTTCTGGTCCATTGTAGCTTCCTCCTCCATCCTCTTTCTCTCTACCTGCCACATCCTCTCCAGCCTCCAGTCCCACCTTGTTTGTTTGTTTGGGGAAACCTCCAACTGACTCCCATGATACCTGCACTAGTTTTCATTCCCACCATCAGCCAACAAGGATTCCTCCTGCCCCAGATGGATATCTGACATGCTTTGGTGTTAGATGGAACACATCTGTTACTGATCACAGCTATGGTATGGTTCTGATTTATCTAGCATGTAAGTCTATCAGATTAAGAGTCTCTTTTGGCTCCCCACTGTGCAGCAGCTGCAAGCTAATGACACAAGAGATAATTAAGAGGATTCTTAGGTGGGCAAGATGGCTCAGTGGGTAAGACTTGTTTCCAAGTCTGGTGATCTGTATTTGATCCTTGGGATCTACATGGTAGAAGGAAAGAACAGATCCCTACAGGTTATCCTCTACCCTCCATATGTTCTCCGTGGAATGTACACTTCCCCCAACACAGACAAAACAAATAAATAAAAAATACAATTTAAAACAAAAATCAAATAGTATTATTTCCCCTATAAAATAAAATCTCAAGAGACAACAGTTGGTTTTCTATATCTGTGGGTTCTGTATTCATAGGTTCAACCAACCATGTATCAAATATATTCAGAAAATATAATTATGTCTGTGCTGGATGTACACAGGCGTCTTTTCCTTGTCATGATTCCCCAGACAATACAGTATAACAGCTATTTGCATTGCATTTACATTGCATTAGCTGCAATACATAATACAGAGATAATTTAAAGCATATGGGAGGGTATGCACTCTGCAAATAACTTCAACCATTTTGTATAAATAAAGCATCCTCTGGGACAGGAGAGAAGGCCCAGCAGTTAAGACTGCTTGTTGCTCCTCCCAGATGACAGCACCCAGGTTGGCTTGATCCCAACCACTTGTAACTCCAGACCCAGGGGATCCAACACCCTTTCCTGGACTCCTTGGGAACCCACATTCATCTTTAAATACACTCTAATACACACAATTAAAAATAAAATCAATCTTTAATTGAAAAGGAAGCATCATCATAATTGGTATCTGCAAATGCTTCTGGAGTCATCTCCCATGGGTATGGAGGGATGGATATAGTCTGTCCACTTCACAAAGTAGGCAGTGTGGTGGGTCTCTTGAGTCTACTGTGTATTCAGGTTATAGAGTTCTGGGCTAAGCCCTCCAGGGTTCTGAACCAAAAGGTCTAGAGAGAAGCCTAGGGATGCTCGTTTTAAATAAGTATCACATGTGATGTAACTCAGTAATAGAGCATTTGCATGGTGTGCGTGTGTGAGAGCCCTTGGTCTGATCTGCAGCACCATAAGAAAGGAACACTGGTATATTTAGTAGGTGGCTTTTGTATTTAAAGTTGCATTTCATTCATTTCTTTATTTGTGTCTATATACATGTAGGTGAGGGTATGCTTGTGTACATAGGAGTCAGAGAACAGCTTGGTGGTATTAGCCATCTGCTTACAATGAGTCCTGGGGATTGAACTCAGGTTATCAGGTCTGGTTGTATGTGAGAGTTCAATGCGTTCATGTGTGTATGTGTGTGTGTGTGTGTGTGTGTGTGTGTGTGTGATGCACATGTGCCACGTGCACATACAGAGGTCAGAGGAGGATTCAGGTTTGTGATCTTACCTTTCACCTTGCTAGAGTCAGGGTATATTAGTGTTCTCTAGAGTCACAGAACGTATGGGTAGTCTCTATATAGTTAGGGAATGTGTTGATGACTTACAGCTTGTAGTCCCACTCCCCAACAATAGTCAGCAGCCACATGGAAGTCCAAGGATCTAGCAGTTGTTCAGTCCCACAAGGCAAGCAGGTAAGGAAGAGTGAGTGAGTGAGTCTTCTTCCAATGTCCTTATGTAGGTCTCCAGCAGAGGGTGTGGCCCATATTAAAGGTGTGTGCCACTATGCCTTTAAAATCTCAGATGACCTTGAACTTGGAGATCTCCTTGTCTTAATCTTCTGGAATTCATAGCCACAATGCTTCAAGATCTCCATGCCAAGATCCAAGTCAGAAACTTGTATCTCTGAGGCTCCAGATTAGGATCATAGGTGAACCTTCCAATTCTGGATTGTAGTTCATTCCAGATATTCTCAAGTTGACAACCAGGAAAAGTTACTACACAGGGTCTCTTTTTTGATGCTGTGTGAACCAGGCTAACTGTCCCATGAGTTTCTGTGGATTCTACTGACTTGGATTCCCATCCACATCTAGGTTTTTACATGGATTCTGGAGTTCCAATCTCAGATCTCCACTGAGTCACCTCCCCAGCCCAGGCCACCTAGCTTTTTGTTTTAGTGTGAAACCTTTAAAGGGGTGGGAGTTGGGGGGGGGGGCACTAACTACTCTCTTTGTTTCTGCTGGTGTCCATGAAAATGACATCAGTAGGCAAGTGTGTTTAAATGTGCCAACTTGACACAGCCTATAGTCTTCAGAGAGGAAAACCATGGTTGAAGAATACACTGGGCAGTGGGTATGCCTGTGAGGGATTTTCTAGGTTTCTTGATTGATGCAGAGGACCCAGCCCACGGTGGGCAACACAATCCCTAAGCAGGTGGACCTAGGCTACACGAGAAATCTAGTTGAACATGAGTCTGCATGTGAACCTGAGCCAAGCAGCATTCCTTCATTGCCACTGCTTCCAGTTCCAGTCTTCTGCTCCTGACTGAGCTCAGGGATGAACTGAGATCCGAAAGTGTGAATCAAGCCAACCCTTTACTCCTCAAGTTGTTTTTGGTCAGAGTGTCTGATCACAGCAACTGAATGTCATCTCAAGGCAAGCAACCTCTGATGATGCTGACTATGGCCACAGGAAAGGTTGTTACAAACTTTGTCCATCTCTATGGGAGATTAGCAATGTTCCCCCAAATGCTTCCAGTTATTTTTATTTAAAAAATAATCAGATAAGGAACCTGGAGATGGCAGCAAGAAAAAGCTCACGATGAACAGTCTTCTGATAGACTCTAAAAACCTAGCAATCTGGTACACTTAATGAAAAGATGACATTAACTGTCTCTAATGACACAAATTTTGTGACATAAATTAATATAGAAAAGTGACATTTCTTGTTTCAGGGAAAGTGTATATTCTGTAATAAATTAAGGCAAGAACAGAGAGAGAGAGAGATCTGAGAACAAGTTCTGAAAATATTTAAAGTAGGAAAAGATGGGGCCCACAAGATGGCTCAATGGAGAAAGCATCTGCCATCAAGTCTGATGACCTGAGTTTGATTTCTGGGACCACATGATAGAAGAAGAAAGGTGACTCCCACAAGTTTTCTTCTGGCCTCTACATGACATATGCAGTGTGACACATGGTGCCATCTACATATGCACATGCATTCATGCACACACAAATTAAATCATTGTAATGACAAACTTAAAAGAGAAGTGAACTTTAGCTCTTAAAATTTTACACTACGGGTAAAGAGCATCCGTTCATCAAATATTTACTGACCACCCAATGTGTATTGTCACAGCAAAAGAAGTCTTGTCTCATGGACTTTCATGTTCCAAGGAAGGGGATAAGTTATTATCAATGATTATATAAGTCAATATCAATATATATTATATAAGTTATTATATCAATATTATTTTCAGAAATAGCCAACTTCTGAATATACTGGAGATTTTCAGCCTTCTTAATGCTAAGATACTTTAATACATTTCCTCATGTCCTAGTGACCCCCAACCATAAAATTATTTTCATGTTATATGTTATAATGTAACTTTGCTACAATTATGAATCATAACATAAATATCTGATATTCAGGGCATCTGAAATATCACCCCTGTGAAAGGGTTATTTAACCTCCAAGGGAGCCATGGTCTACAGGTTGATAAACACTGCACTAGAGGGTGGAAAAATAAGATATAGAGGTAATGAGAACAACACAGTGACCACAAGCTACATCTAGAAAAAAAAAACAAACAATGCAAATTGATTAGCATTAACCAACTGGGAAATTTGATGAATTAGAGGTGTAAGGTGGGGACAAAATGCCTTTCCCAGGAAGGACTTTATCTCTTGTTTGGACAGAGAGGGAAATCCACCAGAGATCTCTGAGGAGAATGTCATAGTCAGACACAGACTAACAGGATCACTCTAGCTGTTGGGTGGTATGTAGATTAACACAGAACCAGAGTGAAAACAGGAGACCCATTAGGACATCATCGACAATGGTCAAAACAGGAGCTGGTGGTGACTTGGACCAGCACAGTGCCCAAGAAAAACTAGAAGTTCAATGTAGCATGTGAGACTTTTCCTGAGGAGAAATGACACATACAAATCTACTTGATCCACAACAGACCAAAGCAGCATTTACACAGAAGTCTAGCTTGCTGAGCCAATGAATTTACTGGGGTTACTGATGGGATTGTGGGTAAGGAATTGTTTACAGCAGCAGGGATGACTAAAGGCAACTGCATCACTGAAAAGCCCACCTCACCATGGGTCATGACTCATGAAAACTGCATCCCTGGAGCTCTCTTATGACCTGTAACAGCTTGGCTGGTCAGATTCTCCTCCTCTCCAACAGTCATTTACTGCTTTTATAGCCTTGGGATGGCCCCCAGGGGTCATCTATAATCTTTGCATGGCCTTCAGGGACAGTCTATAATGTTCCAGCTTCCCTGGACTTGGAACATTTGTTCACATCCTGAGTCTCATGGGTCTCCTTCCTCCCTCCTTCCTCCTCCCTCCTCCCTCCTTCCTCTTCCCTCCTCCCTCCTCTGTTCTCCGTCCTCCCTTCATGAAAGAATGTTTCAATTCTGGGAAAGTTGATCCAGCATACAGAATGGCAATGAGGTAGGGAGAAATTGCAGATGTTGTATATACTTTGAAAGAATAAGAGTGTGTAACAGAGGAGTGTTATGGCTGAAACTAAACTCTAATTTAAAAATTGCATCTGAGCAGCTGGGGAGATGGACTTGATATTCACTGAGATGCCTGGATTTGTAAGAAAAACTAGAAGTTCAGTGTAGCAACTATCCTCTTGTTGCTGTGACCATATGTGACATGAAGCCATTTAAAGCAGGAGTTGTCTTGGCTTGTGGTTTGATGGGACACAGTGTACCCTGGGACTATGATGGGGAGCATGTTCATATTCATTTTGGACCAGGAATCAGAGAAAGGGCCAGAAACTGAGCTAAACTATAAATCTCAAGTCTTCTCCTAGTCCCCAGTGACCTACATCCTCAAACTAAAGGTTGCACAATCCCTAAAACAATACTCTTTTGGGACCAAATGTTCAAATCCATGAGCCTCTGAGGGGATATTTCACATTTAAACTATAACATAGAACATTCTATTGTCAAAACGGAATTCCTTCTTTTTTAATTGCTGTGACAAAAACTTAAGGAAAGAAAAGTTTATTTGCACTCACAGTTTGAAGGTACCAGTCATCTGGTAGGGAAGACATGGTAGCAGGAGCATGATGTAGCTGATCACATTGCATCCACAGACAGGAAGCAGAGTGAGGCAGCTGGTCACATTGCATCCACAGTCAGGAAGCAGATAAGGCAACTGCTCACATTGTATCCACAGTCAGGAAGCAGAGGGAGGCAGCTGGTCACATTGTATCCATAGTCAGGAAGCAGAGGGAGGCAGCTGGACACATTGTATCCACAGTCAGGAAGCAGAGGGAGGCAGCTGGTCACATTGTATCCATAGTCAGGAAGCAGAGTGAGGCAGCTGGACACATCGTATCCACAGTCAGGAAGCAGAGGGAGGCAGCTGGTCACATCGTACCCACAGTCAGGAAGCAGAGTGAGGCAGCTGGACACATCATATCCACAGTCAGGAAGCAGAGTGAGGCAGCTGGTCACATTGTATCCACAGTCAGGAAGCAGAGTGAGGCAGCTGGACACATTGTATCCACTGTCAGGAAGCAGAGGGAGGCAGCTGGACACATTGTATCCACAGTCAGGAAGCAGAGAGAGATGGATGCTGGTGCTCACCTCATTTCTCCATTGGGTTCAGTCCAAGATGGTAGCCTAGGGGATGCTGCTGCCCAAATTCAGGGTAAATCTTTGCACCTCAGTTAACTCCAATCTAGATGATTCCTTATAAACATGCCAAAGGTGCCTTTCTTTGGTGATTCTAGACCCTGTCAAGTGTCTAATCAATTTTGACCATCACAGACATATGGAATGGAATTTGGGGAGACAATGAAATACACAAGTCTGAAGTTTAAAGTTTGCAACCAACAATGCACCTGTAATGCATTCCTGAATGTCAACCATGGGGATGGAGGAGACCGCTCTTGCAAGTGAGAGATTGGCAAGAGATGTATAACCATAAACCAGCCAGGCAAATAGAGATACCAGCAAAAGAGATGGAGTAGTGCTCACTATGATTGCGGCACATATACTAAAGTTGGAATGAAACAGAAAGATTGTATGGCCATTATGCAAGTGTGACACACAAACTCACGAATCAGTCCGTATTTAAAAAGAGAAAGTAGCAGGAAGTGCCAGAGTGTGATGACCTGTGGAAGGAAACAGTTCCAGGTGCCAAAGCTCCTCAAGGTCAGATTGTCACATCAGCTTCCTGACCTTCAGGAAGTGTAAATGCATACTCGCCACCCTGGCACACTTATCAGTACTGTCCCTTCTGACTCAGTATTCCTATGGCAGTTGAAATAGATTGCTACCTACTGACAAGTTGAAGAACAAATGAGCTGTCACATGTTGCCATGGAGTTCATTAGTGACCTTGACTAAGAATGCTGGGTGTCATGAAGAACTACATGTGTGAGAGACACAGGGAAGAGACTTTGCAGATAACGGGCAGACTAAGTATTCCTGGGATGAATTTAGCTGTTAAGGTGAGACAAAAGGCAGGATGGGAGCTGGAAGGGACATGGGGTGAAGATGAGTTTAGATTTCTATTTTCGTTATTGAAATGGAAGAAAAATGACAGCTCATTTGTATGCGGGTGGGGAAGATCCAGGAAAGGGGAGAACTGATGGGATGGGGAAGAGAAAGGAGTTCCAGAGAAAGGAGCAAAGCTGTTATATCTCACAAGGAAGACTGGTTCTCACAGAGCACAAAGGAGGGAAGGCGAGGTGCTCTTATGGAAGCTTGGTCTTGGCTGTAGTTTGTGTGCCTTTTGAACTATAAGAGTTTACATGATGAAGGCATAGTCCCCATTGGGGTGCTATGAGGAGTTCAATATGGTCCCCAATTGGGCACTATGTGGAGGCCAATGGAACCTATTCTCCCCTACTATAACATAATACCTGATTTTTTAAAATCTTATTTTATAAAAGGTATATTTTGCTCACTCCTTGGGTGGATCAAACTTCAAAAGTAGGCAGCCCCTTTCCATTACAATATGGTAGCTGGCATCATAGTTGGACCTTGTACAAGATGGAGAGACCATACTAAAAGAGAAGTCAAGGAACAGAGAGGAATTAGTGTTGCTCTCTCAGTTTTGTTTTGTTTTTTTTTTTTTTGTTTTGTTTTGTTTGGTTTTTTTTAATTCATTTTACATCCCAGTAGCAGCTCCCCTTCTCTCTCCCCTCCTACCAGTCCCAACCTCACAAATCCCTCCCCTCATCACCCACTTGCCTTTTCCTCAGAGAAGGGGAATCCTCCACTTGAGTACCACCCCACCCTGGGAGATCAACTCATAGCAGAACTAAGAGCAACCTCCTCCACTGAGGCCTGACCAGGCAGTCCAACTAAGGGAGAGGGATTCAGAGTCAGGCAACAGAGTTAGAGATAGCCCCTGTTCCAGTTGTTAGGGGACCCAAATGAAGACCAAGCTGCACATATGCTACAAAGGTGTAGGGAGCCTAGGTCCAGCCTCTCCATGCTCTTTAGTTGGTGCTTCATTCTCTGTGGGCCCCATCGGCCCAGGTTAGTCGACTGTGGGTCATCTTGTAGTGTCCTTGACCCCTCTGGTTTGCTCACTTCTATTTCCCACTCGTCCACAAGTCTTCCTGAGCTCTGCCTAATGTCTGGCTGTGGGTCTCTGCATCTGTTTCCATCAGCTGCTGGACACGAAGCCTCTCAGAAGACAGTTAAGCTAGACTCCTGTCTGTAAGCATAGCAGAGTATCATCAATGGTGTCAAAGGTTGGCTCTCTCCCATGGGATGGGTCTCAAGGTAAGCCAGTGATTGGCTGGCCATTCTCTCAGTCTCTGCTCCATCTTTATCTCTGTGCATCTTGTAGGCAGAACAAATTTTGGGTTGAAGGTTTTGTGGGTGGGTTGATGTCTTCCTCCCTCCACTGGAAGTTCCACCTGGCTACAGGAGGCGGCTATTTTAGCCTCTATATCCCCTGGTGGTAGGAATCTCACCTAAGATTGCCTCCATAGACTCTGGGGGGGCCTCTCTCACCTGAGATCTCAGGCTAGTCCCAGGGATGATACCCCTCCCTACACACAGACCAATTTCTGTTCTCTCTCCAAGCCCTCTCCCCCTCTTTTAAAAATTTATTTCTTCAGGGCTCAGTGGTTAAGAGCATTTCCTCCTCTTGTAGAGGATCCAAGTTTGGCACCCACCATTCATGTCAGGCAGCTCACAATCACCTGAACTCCATCTCCAGGGGTTCCATGTCTTCCTCTGGCATCTGACCACACACAGACACACAAATAGAATTTAAACACAAATCTTTAAAAATAAAAGTTGAGGGATACCTGGGTTCTTTCCAGCTTCTGGATATTAGAAATAGGACTGCTATGAACATAGTGGAACACGTATCCTTATTACATGCTGGGGAATCCTCTGGGTATATGCCCAGGAATGGTATAGCAGGATCCTCCGGAAGTGACATGCCCAGTTTTCTGAGGAACCGTCAGACTGAGTTCCAGAGTGGTTGTACCAGTTTGCAACCCCACCAGCAGTGGAAGAATGGATGCAAAAAATGTGGTATATATACACAATGGAGTACTATTCAGTCATTAGAAACAATGAATTCATGAAATTCTTAGACAAATGGATGGAGTTGGAAAACATCATACTAAGTGAGGTAACCCAGTCTCAAAAGATCAATCATGATATGCACTCACTAATAAGTGGATATTAGCCTAGAAAACTGGAATACCCAAGACATAATCCACACATCAAATGAGGTACAAGAAGAACGGAGGAGTGGCCCCTGGTTCTGGAAAGACTCAGTGTAGCAGTATAGGGCAAAACCAGAACAGGGAAGTGGGAAGGGGTGGATGGGAGAACAAGGGGAGGGAAGGGGGCTTATGGGACTTTCAGGGAGTAGGGGTCCTGAAAGGGGGAAATCATTTGAAATGTAAATAAAAAATATATCGAATAAAAAAAGATAAAAAACAAAACAAAACAAAATTCAAAAAAAAAAGGAAAAAAAAAAAGGAAAAAAGTTGATTGTACGTGTGAAAAGGGAAGGGATGGAGGATACGAGGGGCAAAGTACGTGTCACACACATAAGTGGTGGTCAGAAGATAACTTTCAGGGCTCAGTTGGCATCTCCCACCATCCCAGGGCAGTGTCTCCTGGTGTTTCTGCATGGTAGTCCATGATTCTCCTGTTTCTACTTCCCATCTTGGAGCACTGGGATTCCAGATGTCTGCCACCATATCCAGCTTTTTCCATGAGCTACAGAGATCTGGGCAAATAGTTTTTTGTTTTTTTAACCTGCTGAACCATCTCCCCATTCTTAGTCTTGTTATCCTTCTTACTGTTTTGTTGCAATTAGTTAGTTGGTTAGATTTTTTTAGTTACTTATTTGTGTTTGGGACAATGCTGTGATGGTGTGTGTGTGTGTGTGTAAGGCAGAGGACTACTTGCTGGAGTTGGTTCATTCTTCTCATGATATGTGCCTGCTTCTGCTGGCAGGTCTAGGCTGAGAGGAGAAAACCCAGTCCAGTGTGTCTCTCCAGGGCTGAGCGGGATGATGAATGTCACTGCTTGGATCTCCTGCCTCCAGAGAATAACCACCCCAAGCCAGGAGTCTGTCAAAGCAGGAACTCATATTTATTGTGTCAGTCTTTTGTTTATAAAGGGCTGAGAGAGGAGGTGGGGTTTTTTTTTTCCTGAGGTGAGATAACATACGGGGAGGGGGAGGGAAAGGGTGACAGAGGGTATGGGGAGACTGATAGAGCCAACAAAGTTAGGTAAGCAAAGGCGGGCTTAAGCAGGTCCTGCTGAGTCACTCAGTATGGAAGTGACAGAGACAGGTCTCTAAACTGGAGTAAAGGCTTAGGCTCCCTCACTAGGCCTCAATATCTGGTTGAATAAGGCCCAACAGGTATGGATCTTAATGATTGGGTTTGAAGAGCCAGCCCTTTCACTCACTGACCCATCTCTGTCTCCATCCTTGATCTTTTGTGTGAATTCACTTTGGGGGGAGCTAATTCCTACTGTGGGATCAGTTGAGCTCTCCAGAGGGCTCTGTGCCCAGTTACCTAAGCTCCTCCCACCAGGCCCCACTTTTCCTCCTCTTCCCTCTTTTTAAATTAGCTTACAAAGTTGCAAATTTCCACATAACATTTTCACACTGACTTCTTCAATTTGGTTGGCTACCCCACCCATTGTTTCTGTCATCTTTCTGCTGTTCATTGCCACTGTTAATATTTCTACGCCAAATATTCTATTCCTCATTCCCCTACCTCCATCCTGTAAGCCCCTTTATTCCCCTCTCCTTGCCTGAGTTATAGTTTTCTAGTCTCCCATGAAAATACACATATACAAATGATCAGAAGATGGGATTCACATATGAGAGATAATCTGTAGTATTTGTCTCTCCATTAACCTCACTTAATGTACTATTTTCCAATTCCATCCATTTCCCTACAAAACTCACCATTTTCTTCTTCTTCTTCTTCTTCTTCTTCTTCTTCTTCTTCTTCTTCTTCTTCTTCTTCTTCTTCTTCTTCTTCTTCTTCTTCTTCTTGTATCTGAATTAAAATTCCATTGTGTCCAACCTCTTGAAGTTTTCCCAACCTCTTGAAGTTTTCCCACTTCTCTCTTGCACCAGCCTCACTGGGGACCAAGTTTTCATTAGATGAAGTTTGTCTGTTCTTTGGGGGATGCAGGTAGGGCACAAGCCTGAATTATAGTTCAGGACTGGAGATACGGCTCAGTATTTAAGAGCCCTTACTTCTGTTGCAGTGTTATGGGGATATTGGGTGAAGGTGGCCATTTTGGGGTACTGCCCAGTTCATTCAAGTGGTATGGACAAAGAATTGTTTGTTCTGGAAATAAGACCTACTCAAACAATGTGATAGTTGAAGAATAAGGAGTCACTGAGAGACTGTGACAGAGATCTGAGGCAGGGGATATGAAACCAGAGGCCCTCTGCAGAGGGTCTCAGACAGAAAGCAACAGTTGCAGATCCTGGGCCCAGCTGATAGGCTGAAAGCAAGAGTCGTGAATCAACACAGAACTAAAACAATACATATCAATCACAGGGGGAAAGAACAAAATGATAAACTTTATTAAAGTGGTAAAACAGAGTTCCCATCCAGAGTTAGGAGCCTCCTGCTGTCCTCCCACCACCAACACCCACCCTCACCCCTATCCCTTGCTGCCATTGGGGCGGAGCTTTGGGTAAGACATTTTCTAGACTCCCAGCAGCCCTCATTCCTCCAGATTCCCTCTCCTTTCTGATTGGTCCCAACCTGAGACTCCTCCCTCAGGTTGTTCTTTTAATTCCCCTGTGAGCCACTTTGTAACAGTTGACTCTACTAAAGACTCTGGGGACCCAGGAACAATAGGAACTATCCTTTCTTAAAGGGTCCAGTCCCTTTCGTGTTCCAGATTGGAAAGTTTCTCCTACCCTCTTTCAAAAGGATCCAAGTTCAATTCCCGGCACCCACTTCAGACAGTTTATAGCGTAATAAACTTACATACATTCATTGGGGTCTTCTGCTTCTGGCTGTCATGTGACCAGCTGACCTGAGTACCTCCTCCTGCTGAGATTTCCCCACCACAATAAACTATAATTGGAACTGTGGACCAAATAAATCCATTCTCCCTTTAAGTTGCTTTTGTCAGAGTTTAGTTTTCTTTTTGCTTTTGTTTGTTTTATCATAACAACTCAAAAATTAAGACAGGAATAAACCCAACCTGTGGACTGATTATCCTGGCATTACACCTAGGTGTGTGAGTGAAAAATCTGAGTAACTGGAGACCTGAATGATGTAGCCAGTGTTTTGAGAACACTCCCACAGGTTAGCGACTCGGCTTTATGATAATTCCGACTAATTGGAAAAGGTGGTCAGTCAGTACTAGCAAATACATTGAATATTTTTAAAGCTGTTTGATTCATTAAAATTTTATGTGGTAATTGATGTTCTGCTGGGTCTTGTGAAAGGGAATAAATAAAGCTGTATTTAATTAGCTACAATATTTACTTCAACACTTAATGAGCCCACAGCTATTAAAGAGTTTGTTCTCTTAAGTGAATCACAAATCTCCCTGCAATGTTGCTTACCTTGTTGGCTTAATCATCCCTTCAACAGGTGTGCATCCTCTGCCATTCAAGGGTCCAGACCCTTTGGATGGAAAAGAAACCAAACATGAAGAAAGCATGTTCTATTCCTTAAACGTCCATGCAGTTGAAAGCCTGAGGATGGGGGATGACTCAGCAGTAATTTATAATCCCCCAGGGAGGGGCTGGGGGCGTGGCTCAATGTTAACACTACTAAGAATCTCCCAGTGAGGTCTCAGTGGTGGAGCATTTGCTTTCTGTCTCCAGCAAAGAAACCAGGCCAAGTCTCAGTGGTCTATCACTCTAGTGTTTGCATGGCACATGCAGAGAGTCCTGGATTTAACCCAAGCATTGTAAGAAATCAAAACCAGTTTTCATTTGACACGTAATTGATGCTTCATTTGTTTTCAGCAAGGTATGGTGACATACATCTGTCATTCTAACACTCAGAAGGCTGAGACAGGGAGATTATTACAAGTCAAAGGACAGACCATGTGACAGAGTAAGACCTTTATCAAAATAAATAAATTAATTAAAAAACTAATTAAAAGAAAAAGGCTCATCATCAAAACCCAGGATTTAAATATCATTAAAACTGGAATTCCGTTGGGTACCAAGCAGTCTCTCTCTGCTAACAGTACAAGACCCAACCCAATTGCCCACTAATTAATTCAGAATAAGTAAAGTACCAGTTAATGAGATTTGACCAAATTTTATGCCTTTTCTATTTTCCTTTTATCAGAATCATCCCTCATTCTTTTTTCTCCTGAGTACTTTCCTATTTACCTTGGTTGATTGGTTATATGACTTTTTAAAAACGAAGTTTGTGTTCTCTTCCTAATTATCAAAGTAACAAAGATTCAATATATTTTTGGAAAATATTGGAAGCCAAGAGGTAGGAAGAGAATGATTGCCCTGTTCAAAGGCAGCCCTGTTGACATTTCATCTGGGTTTTTTCTCTAAAAATTAATCTTTAGTTATGACTCATTTCTAACAAAGACAGATGTAAAGAATTGTAAAAACCTTGATTAACGTCAGAATTTTCTGTCTCTATATAAATATCTATGTATTTCTAGACTTGCTTGAAGGTGACCTTTGTTTTCAGTTGCCTAATTTTTTATTGTTATATATTAATTTTAGTGGTTTATGGGGGATGATGGTAATTCCCTACATGCATGTTTTATGTATATAATGTATAATGATCAAGTTATTAAACAACATCCATTTAATGTCATTATCTCCTTAATAATGTGTATTTTGGGGGGGCAGTAATCTTTGAACCCCTCCTTCTGATACCCTCTCTCCCTCCCTCCCTCTCTCCCTCCCTCCTTTTCTCTCTCTCCCTCCCTTTCTCCTTCCTTTCCCTTTTTCCCTCCCTCCCTCCCTCCCTCCCTCCGTCCCTCTGTCCAATCTTCTCTCCCTCCCTCCCTCACTCCCTGCTTCCCTCTGTCCAATCGCCCCCCCCTCTCCCCATCTCTCTCCCTTCCTCTTTTCCTCCTTTTTTTTTTCTCTTTTGGTGTTCCTGAAGATGGAGCCTATGG
Source organism: Apodemus sylvaticus (assembly GCF_947179515.1). Lineage (NCBI taxonomy): Eukaryota > Metazoa > Chordata > Mammalia > Rodentia > Muridae > Apodemus > Apodemus sylvaticus. Next base: position 38,573,655 of record NC_067493.1, on the reverse strand, counting down.
TCTCCTATATACTAGGCAAGTTCTGCAAAACTGAGCCTTGCCCTGGCCCCTCACAAGGAGATTCTAGACAAGCACTCCCCTCTGAGGCACACCCCAGTCCAGGACACGAGCAGTTGTCATTTACTATTGTTATCTTAACGATGATAGCCACTCTGACTGGTGTGAGATGGTGTCTCCCTGAAGTTTTAATTTGCATTTCTGCCACTTCCATGCTCATTGGAATCTGTTCTCTGTCATGTGAGGCTATTTGTAAGAGCTGATGTTTGCTTGACCCCATCCTAGAAGTCTCAAAGCAGAGCAAGTCTTAGATCCAAGGTGACACAGAGGACTCTTGTGTGGACCATAAGAAGCTATTTGCAAAAGGGGCCCAGAATTCTCCCAACCAGCTCCTAAAAGGCAGACACAGCAGAAAGATACATGTTGGGTAATTACTAAGGAGTCAGGCACATCGTATGTGCCAGCAACTTATAGGCAACAGTGGTTTGAATGAGAAATGTCCCCCATAGGATCCGTTCACATATTTTAAAACTTCTTAAAATACAAAAACATCTTTTCTTGGTAACTAGTGACTTGGAACAGGCTAACATTCCAGAGACATTGTTTGGAAGGTTATGAAGTGCAGCTTTGCTGGAGGAAGTATACCACTGGTGGTGAGCTTTGAGGGTTTATAACCTCACCTTGTTTCCTGCTCCCTTTCTATGCTTCCTGTGTATACATAGAATCTGATCTCTCTGCTTCCTGCTCCTGCCATGCCTTCTCCACCATTATGTATTCTTTTCCTCTGGACCCCTATGCTAAATGAACCCTTTCTTCCTTTTGTTCACTGTATTTCACCACAGCCTCACACTCCTGAATACAATGCCCCTGAATCTGTCTAGGACTGTCTATACACATGTGTATGTGTGTGCATGTGTGTCCATGTCCATGTATATGTATGTGCATGTCTGGGAGTGTATGGACATGTGTGTACATGCATGCTTACATGTGCATGTGCGTACATGTGTGTGTGCATGCATGTATATGTGTATATACATGTGAACGCATACTTTGTAGAGGCCAGAGATTAATATTGGGTGTCTTCCTCAATGGCTCCCCACCTTAAGTTTTTGAGACACAGTCTATCTTTGAACCTAGAGCTGGCTCACTTGACTAGAATGGCTTGCTGTCATGCAACAGGGATCCTGCATTTCCCAGTACTGGAATTACAGGCACATGTCACATACCCAAGTTTTTCTGTGTGTTCTGGGAGACCAAACTCTCATGCTCCTTTGGAAAGTGCTTACTGACTCTGCCATCATCCTAGCTTTCTGCCTAAGTACACCATGCGAGCCTTAGAAACTTCTAGAAAGTTTTCCCTTGGTTATTTCAGGGGAGAGGTTAACTAATATATGGGAGGCAGGAAATCTAACCAGATTCTTGAACATGGATTTGATAACCTATAGGGTTTTTATCCCTAAAATGAGACTTTATTCGACTTTCCTCCTATGCTGTAACAACAGAAGTATATCCCCAATTAGGTTTTAGAGGGATAAAAAAATTAAATGAAAGGCAGTGATTAGATCATGATCAAAACAATACATTTTTGGAAGCCATGGAAGTGCTCCCCCCCTCATATATATATATAATATTTTTCTTTGTATGTTTACCATGGTGTCTACCAAGTTAGAAACAGGTTGTAATTTTGTTTCTGTAGCTGGAAGCAAAAAACACTAACAACAAACATCTGGAGGCGGTGAGAAGTTTATTTTATCTCAGAATTCCAGGTTATGGTCATTACTGAGAAGAAATAACAGTGGCAGGAACTTAAGACAGTGTCACAGCAATCACAGTCAAGAGCAAAGAGAATATGAATGATTGCATGCTTAATACTTGGCTAGCTTTCTCTATTCTTACACAGTCCAGGTCCCCAAACCAATCCATATATGCCACCTTCTTTCTAGCTGGGTCTTCCTATATCAATTAACCCAGTCAAGATAATCTCACATAGACCCGATCACAGCCCAACCTGCTCTAGAAAATTCCTCACTGAGTCTGTTCCTAGGTGAATCTAGGTTGTGTCAGATTGGTGAAGCGATCGCAATTGTTCTTCACTTGGCGGAATATACATATGCATGTAGCCACATATATGTATACAGGTATTTTTGTCACTCGTGGAAAGTGGTTCCTGTGTTCAAGGACACATACACATCTTCATATTCAAGGTAATAGAGATGCTGTTTTTCTTTCCTCTGTACAGCTCTCTGTAACCAACTGGACATTGATTGCTCGTTGGCAATGCATATGGGATGGCTTGAACAAGAGCATTGCATTGTGTCAGAATGTTTTTCCGCAGGGCCATCTGTGCTTGATAATCTTTTTCTGTGACCAGACGAGCATTGTCTAAGTAAATCAATCATTATTTCTCTGGACAGAGGCTCCTGGGAAATGGTTCTGACATTCCTGCTGTCAGATTTGACTGTTTTGGTGTTCTTAAAGGTTTTATAACATGATGCTGGCCTGCTGACCCATTCTGGATTTCCATCATGGCGCCATGTTTTGTAGGTCATGTCATAGTGACTGGTACATTACCATTATGGGCTCAGTTAGGACCCAAGGTGGCCATTCCATCCTCTTTTCACCCCAAAACATTCATGTGGATACAAAGGTAGATTGCCAGAAAAGGTAACTTTGAAAAAAAAAAAGGTTCTAGTCTAACATTTGTCATAGTTGTTTTCCTTATTGCTGCAACATAGTATCTGACAAGAAACAATTTAAGACTATGTATATAGTGTATGTCTTAAATCTCAACACTTGAGAGGCAGAAGCAGGTAGGCTTGAGTGAGTTCAAGTCCAGCCTGGTTTACCAAGTGAGTCCCAATCCAGTCAGAGATATACAGTGAAACTTTGACTCAAAAAATAAAATAAAATAATAAAATCAAATAAAAAGCCTTTAAATAGGAGGAAGGTTTATTGTGGCTCGCAATCTGAGGGAATACAGTCAGTCATGGCAGGGGAAGGCATGGCGGCAGAAGCCTGAAGCGGCTGCTCACATTGCCTCTACAGCCAAGAAGCTGAGTCGAATGCTTGCTGATGCTCTCAGATCGCTTTCTCATTTTTATTCAGTCCAGGACCACATCACATCAGACAGTGCTGCCCATATCGATGGTGATAGTTTACTCAGGATTCTTTAGAGGAATGGAATGGTGGACTCTGGTCTACTAGTCTACTGTTAATGCTTGGAAAGTCTGATTCTCTTTTCAGCAAAGGAATTAGTGACATCAGCAACAGGGCAGATCCACTCTGTAGCAAGAGGAAAGCCAAGTATGCAAGAGGCAAAATAACCTTCCTCCAGAATAACCCTCTTATCTCTGAGATGCTTGCAGAGATGCATTTGGACAGATGGTAACACCCAAAATTAGGGAGGATATCCCCACATCAATCAAAGCTGTCAGGATAGTTCTCCTGGTGAGGCTCTTTACTCAAATGATTCATTTGTGGCAAGTTGACATTAAATTAAATTGACTCAACCAGAGGTCAGAGGTTAGGGGAAATCACAGATCACAAGAAGATCAGATGGGAACAGTTACAAACTTTGCTTCTAAGAATAGCTGCAAGTGGTGCAAGTACAGGACAGAGGTCAAAGATAGCTGCAAGTGATGCAAGCACAGGACAGAGGTCAAAGATAGCTGCAAGTGATGCAAGTACAGGACAGAGGTCAAAGATAGCTGCAAGTGATGCAAGTACAGGACAGAGATCAATCAAGGCTTCATATGTATGGATTCCTATTATCCTTACTGATACCTCTCAGAAGCACCATATTGAGAGGTCATTTTAGCTCATGATTTTAGAGGGTTTAGTGTGTGATCTCATGATTTGCATGCTTAGGCATAACATCATGGTACAGGACCATAAGGTGAAAGGGATTCTTCACCTATGGTGGAAAGCACATCAAAAGAGCAAGACAGAAAGTTACTGGTGATAAGACCTGCTCCCCCAAATATCTACTTCCTCCAGCTTAGCCCCACCTCCTAAAGTTCCTGTCACTTCACAAAATAGCTCCACCATCTGGGGTTCTGTGTTTTTAGACATGAGCACCCAAGGGCATTTTATATTTGAACCAGAACACAAAGGAATGAATGAAAAATGATGGTCAATCTGAGAAGCATTTCTTCTCTCTATTCAAGTTAGCTTGCTCAGTTGAAGCCTGTAAAATTCTGCTGTGATTTAAGTCTGTTTTCTTACATGCCAAGACTCTGCAGCTCCTTGGCTTGATGCCTTGCTAATGCGAACGCAGGATGCAGTGTTCCTGTGAATATGGCATTCTCCTCAAAGCCACTGAATCACCAGGAAAACAGCTATTACTTATTCCACCCCTTTCCATTTCTAATTATTGTTTTGTGTTTTTATCAAACATCTCAGTGAAGGATCTTTTGGTCCTTGGACCTTTCTCCAATAGAAGAAGTGAATTAAACAATTTATTTTTCCTTAACATTAATGAAGAATTATATAACCCTTGCCTCGGGCCATTGCCTAGCCTGTCTCTGCTTTAGCCTCTGGCCTGATTAAGTGTGCATGAGTAACTGGGCCAAAAGGAGGAGGAGAGGACAAAAGTTGTCTGCAGATAAAAATGAAGGACTGGTTAGAGCAAACCTCCTTTGAAGAGTATCAGACAGATAACAACTGTGAAATGCCCAAGGCAAAACTAGCAACCAGAAATGGGGACTATAGCAGCCCATTCAACACTTCCAGACCCACCATTTAAATTCCCTTGACTTACAAACTGAATTCTCATTCTAACAATGTTTCACTGTCCTCCTGCATTGAATTCTTAACTCTGAGCAATACAACATTGATTTCAATGGTGCTAAAGGCAGGAAGATACATAAAGAATGTATGGTCAAAAATCTGTTATGTTGGGGGTGGCCTGAAGTGATGGCTCAGCAGTTAAGAGTTCTTGCAGAAAATACATATTCAGTTCCCACCACCCTCATTGGGTGGCTCACAACTACATGCAACTCCAGCTCTGGATGATCTAGTGCCCTCTTCTGGCTTCCACACACACTGCACTCAGGTGCACACACACACACACATATACATAATTTTTAATCTAATATTTGGAAATGGGGAATTGACCTAGTGAACAAAGTGCTTGCCATGCACTCAGATTTTCTTTAATATCAATTCTAGAGGTTTAATCCAATTCCTCATTACCCTGTCCAACATCCCCTCAGATGTCTGCATCAGGAGAGTTCTCCTCTAAAAGACTATAAAAATGGAAGGATTTTTCAAATATAGAAAAGTTTGGCTGCTATGTGCTTAGTGTTGCCAACACAAAATAAATACATAAATATAAATAATCAGGAATTTGGTCTCAAGAGTCTTTGCTTTGAACCATTTCATTCTGCACTATCAGGATCTCTCTATCTCTAGTTACAGATATCTTGGTTACTTTCTTATTTCTATGACAAAATTCCATGACCACATCAAGTTATAGAAGAAAGAGTTTATTCAGGGCTTACAGTTTCTGTAATGTTCTGCCATGAACATCGTGGCAAGGAGCACATGCATCATGGCAGCAGACAGGCAGGCATGGGGCTGGGTCAGCTGTTGAGAGCTTACAGATTGAGACCAGCTACAAAAGAAAGGGGGAAGAGAGGGAGAGAGAAGGGGAAGGAAGAAGGGGGAGGGAGAAGGAGAACCTACCCCCAGTGACAGTCCCAATGTCAAGCTCTACAACAAGGCCTCCTCCAAAAAGGCCATACCTTCTAATCCTTCCAAAACAGTTCCACCAACTGGGGACCAAGTACTCAAATATATGTGCCTATAGTAGCCATTCTTGTTACTACCACCACAGTCACCCAATACAGGAGTTATAGACATATGTAGCTGTGCCCGTCTTTAATATGGATGCTGAGATTCAACTTAGGTTCTCACAATTTCAGAGTAAGTAGTCTTACCCACTGAGCCACCTCCCTAGCCTCCTTGGTGCTTGAGTCTTTTGAAAAGGAGACAATGTATAAAATGGTGCCTTAGTTTGGATTTTACTGCTGCGAACAGACACCATGACCAAGACAACACTTGTAAAGGATAACATTTAATTGGGGCTGGCTTACAAGTTCAGACTTTAGTCCATTATCATCAAGGTGGGAACATGGCAGTTTCCAGGCAGGCACGGTGCAGGAGGAGCTAAGAGTTCTTCATCTTCATCTGAAGGCCATTAGGAGAAGACTGGCTTCCAGGTAGCTAGGATAATGGTCTTAAAGCCCACACCCACAATGACATACTTACTCCACTAAGGCCATACCCACTCCAACAAGGCCATACCTCCAAATAGAGCTACTCCCTAGGCCAAACATATTCGAACCACCACAGGCAGCAATCATATTTTACTATAAAGATAGCTTATGACCCAGAATCTATTTTTTTCAGCAATGAAATGATCAGAGGGAACAGTTCTGCTGTAGTCAGCACTCTTAGTGTAATCTGTTACTACCAATTATGGGTGGGGTTTCTTGTACATGTATGCATATATGGCATGCACACCTGCATCTATGGTGTTCACATGTATAAGTACAGATGTACAGATATGTACCCATGTTTGTCTATGTTCATGCATGTGGAACCAGAGCTTGACACTGGGACTGTCCACCTTATATGCTAAATTAGGGTCTTTTGCTGAAAGTGGCGCTCAGCCATTCAGCTAGTGTGCAACCTGATCTTGAGATGTCTTTGTGTCTGACTTCTGAGTGCTAGGATTATCTGCAGGGCACCATGCATGCCTAATATATGCCTGGTTTCTGGGACCTAAACTCTGCTCTTCATGCTTGTGTAAGTAAGCACTGCAACCTCTGAGAAATCATCTCACTCCCCCCCCCCAGTTGCCATGCATGCATCCCCTAGATGTCTGTAATGCATGCTCACACCTCTACATTTATGTACTTGCTTATTTATCATTTACTTATGGTGGTTCTGAGACAGAGTCCTACAACATAGCTCAAGCTGGCCTCCAGTTTGGTAATCCTCCTGTATCAGCCCATGTCAGGACTCCAGGCATGTGCCACCACATCTGCCTTCTACTTTTATTAACAAACACATAGCTAAGGGGGAAAAGAATTAAGTAACTTCCCACCACCCTAGAGCTCTAGAGATCCGGGATTTTCCCTTCACTGATTATCCAAACAGCACTATATAGTACAGAAAGCCCAATGCGGGTTAAAGTGCTGCGTCATAGCTAATACAATCGAGTTAGTGATCTGAATGTTATTATGAGGTGAGCATATGCCTCCAAACTTGGCAATGCTGAGATTTTGAAATTGACTTAGAAGCTCCTTGGAAGTTTATGGAAGTTCCAAAAGTAGTGGGATCAAGGTTAGGAAAGCTCCAGTTGGCTCTATTACTGTTTCCTTTTACCTCTCCAAGGTTATGGGCATGTTATCCGAGGGTCTGTGGCAAACAGCTTGCAGGCATTCTTGTGAAATGAATGGATTCTCAGAAACTGATGCACCATTACTTTCTTCTACCTGGGCTCCAGGCAGCACATGATGGTTGTTGTTGTTGTTGTTGTTGTTGTTGTTGTTGTCTGTTTGGTTGTTTTGTTAGGATCAGCTGTGTTTGTTTGTTTTGTTAGAATCAGCTGTAACTGGGATATCTTGCTTTGGGACCCCACTAACAGGGCTACCAGCATCCCAATTGTCTAAGCTATGGGGGCGGGGCGGGGGGAGTCAGGAAGAAAGCAACCAATTGCTCCGTCCTTTCTCTTCATTTTCTGAAACAAATGTCCTGCCCCTATGAGAATGAGCTCTAAGTTTCTAAGGACTTGGGCAAGATGACAGCTGTAGGCGTCAGAAGAGACATCTAGAAGGAAACCATGGGGAGTCCACTTTGAGGAGGCAGAAAGCCCTTTCGTGAAGTTCCACGCTGTGGACTCCAGCCACCCTTGCTGGAGACAGTGATGCTTACAGCTTTTAATATCTCCTCCTTCATGGCTCAGATGTGATTCTGTGTTAACTCTGCATCAATCACATCTGTATTTGTGACTTTTTCCTCACTGTGAGAAAATACCCGACAAGCAGAAACTTGGGGAAAGCTTTATTTTGGACCACAGTTCTAGAGATATAGTAATTGTCATTATGGAGTTAGAGACACAGCAACTCCAGCAGGCAGCTGCAGTCTGGAAGCAGGGGGTTAGACAGGAAGTGCAGTGGGCTAAGACCTGCCTCCTTTTATAGGTTTCACAACCTTCCCAAATGGTGTCAACAGCAAAAGACCAGTTTTCAGATATGTGAACCTATGGGGGACATTGCATGTTTAAACCCCAATACCATCCTTCAGATAATTTTGTCCTTTGGGCATAAGGAAGCCTTTGTTTGATATATCTAGCCATGTATAGCCTCCCTAAATAAAGCACGAGAAAGGAGTCTCTTCTGATGATTCAGAACTGGGGGATAGGTATTTGACTAAGTTGGACTGGGAGCCATTGATCTTGGAATTGGTGATTGATTGTGGCTAACTAAAAGATCCCTTGAACCATGAATTGAATAAACTTTGAACTGTCCCAGAAGCAGATAGATCTGAGGGTCTTACAGCCCTAGATAGAAGGAAGGAGAGGAGCTGTGCTTTCTGTTTTCAAGTGGAAGTCATTCCCCTAGCTGTGAAGATTATTGTAGTCTTTATTTCTCTCCTACGACTCCACAATACCCCCCACATAGCATTATAAAATGGCCTCTTGTTTGTCAATTAAATCAATTTCAAAGGATTTCTGGAGCTTTATGTTTTGTTTCCTTGCAAATGTCCTGACTGGGAGGATAAGTGTGCCGAGGATATTATTTTGGACCTTTTTAAAATTGGTGTGTGCGTGCTTGTGCATGTGCATACGTGCCACAGTGCTCATGTGGAGGTCCCAACAATTTGCAGGAGTTGGTTCTCTCTTAACCATCATGTGGGGCCCAGGGATTAAATTCTATACTGGAATGGTTCTAACCTCTTACAGCATGTTGCAACAAACACATTCTCTCTCTCTCTCTCTCTCTCTCTCTCTCACACACACACACACACACACACACAGGCATGCACACACGCACATACACATGCACACATCTTTATTTACATGCTAAGTACTGAGCCCAGAGCCTGGCAGATGCTCAACCACTGGGCTACACCCCCAGCACACTTTTTACTTTTAATTCTGAGATTGTGTCTCCCTGTGTTGATCAGGTTGGCCTTGATTTTTTCAATCCTCCTGCCTCAGCATCCTTGGGTAGCTAGGACAGCAGGCACACATCCCCAGGCCAGGCTTCCTTCCAATCATGAAACCTACATTGATTCATCTCCCACTGGGCCACTGTGCACTTTAAATAATTTACATAGGCCGGGGTAGTGGGTGCCATGCTTTCTGGCCATGTGCGTGGCTGATTCATAGTCTGTTGTCTTCTGTAGATGAATCATCACCTTGCCAGGTGTCAAACTCCTACTGCAATCCCAGTAGCATCTCTTTATGGGCTCCTGCAATGTGCATATGCCAGGGATAAGTCCAACCAGGGTTTTCTTATGTATATATGTGGGGGAGGGGACTCAGAGGACAACTTGCAGGAGCTGGTTTTTTCCTTTTGCCACATAGGTTCCAGAGACTGAACTCATCATGTTTGGTGGCTTGGAGGCTTGGGAGACATCTTCACCTTATTTTGGAAGGACTATGTCTCTCACTGAAGCTAGAACTCACCAATTAGGCTAGACTGCCTGGCCAGTAAGGTCCCAGGAACCTCCTGTCTCTGCTTCTCTGGTGCTGGGCTTAGAGGCTGCTACCACTGTGCCTGGACCTTACCTGGGCACCAAAGATCCAAACTCCAGTCCCAGTGCAGCGAGGCAAACACTTTACCAATGGAACCGTCTCCCCATCCCCAGTTCAGCCACCTTTTCTTCTCATCAGGGCTGACATATTTTAATTAGGACCTTCATGTCAGAGGAACTGCATACATTATATGTTCAAATTCGCTGCTGCCAGAGATCTGAAGTCTGGAGGGAAACTGTTCTCCATCAGATGAAGGAATCTCAAAACTCCACATGCGCACTGTCATGAGCTGTTGTTCCCTTGCTTCAAGAGGGTAAAGCCCACCCTATTGTCAGATCATGGGATGGCATCTACTGAAATCAGTAGCTGGTGGCCACTGTAGACCACAGCCCTGGCAGAAGCCACAAGGGCAGAGCAATTCAGCCAATTCAGCCCACTTTTATATCTATATATTTGGGGACTTTTTTTTTCTCTTAATGCATTAGAAAGACCTCAAGCCTCTGAGGTGCTAGGGTGGGTTGGTACCCGGGGTGGGGGGGGAACTGCCCTATTCTCAGAGGTAAAGAGAAGAGGGAACAGAGGGAGGGGTTATATAAGGGGAGACTGGGAAGAGAGGGGGATGTAGTGGGAATGTGAAGTAAATAAATAAATAGGGATAAAGAGAAAGACTTCAAGTCTCAAAGTATATCTAAGAGTGTGTGTGCGCGCGAGTGTGTGTGTGTGTGTGTGTGTGTGTGTGTGTGTGTGTTTCTGCATACGTGCACTTGCCCACAGGTGCCAGAAGAGGGCGCCTATTCCCTTGGAGCTAAAGGTACCAGAAGTCCTGAGCTGCCTGATATGGGAGCAGGACAGTACTCACTCCTAATTTCTCAGCAACCTTGCCAGTGCCCAAGGTCTTTTTCTTTCTAAATTGAAGAACATTTTAGGATATTGTTTCTTTTGCACTTATTCACAGCTGCTTAGAGAGTTCAGCCTTCCATACACCTCTATCCTGAGTTCTTCATACCTGTCATCTCATATTGTAATATCCCTAAATCTTTTTTCCTGTGACAGGAAAGTTAATATTTATTTTGCCTCCTGAGATACTGAGTGTATCAGCTGTAAATTTCTTATTTACTGACTATATTCCTTTGAGTTGGCTTGTTTTTTGGTTTTGTTTTTTTGTGGGTCTTTTTGTTTATTTGTTTTTGTTTTTCAGACATGGTTTCTCTGTGTACCCCTGACCTTCTTGGAACTCACTCTGTAGACCAGGCTGGCCTCAAACTCTGAGAGTTCTGCCTCTGCCTCCTGAGTGCTGGGTTTAAAGGTGTGTGTTACCAGGCCTGGCTTTTTACTTCAACATCATTACTTGCATATTAAAATATTGGGTTAGGGATATTGGCTTCACTACTACTACATTCCTCATTGCTACAACAAAATACTTGGCTACAGCAACTTAAATGAGGAAGGGTTTATCGTGGCTCACAGTTTGGAAGCATAGTCCATTACAGTGGGGGAGGGGGAAATGAGGGCAACAAGAGTATGAGGTAACCATTCACGCTCAAGGAAGCAGGAAGACATGATGCGATGCAGGCACTCAGCTTGCTTTCTACGGTTGATGCGGTCACATGATGCAATCACATGAGGCGGTCACATGATGGGTCGCATGATGCGGTCACATGATGCAGCCTGTAGTCCAGCTCACCGGAAGTCAAGGTGCGTCTCCCTACCACGGACAGTTTAATCTAGATGGTCCGAGGTTCATGGTTTCTTTGAGTCTAGATCTTGCCCATATGGCAGTGAATCCTATCGATCTTCCAAATTATAGCCCCCAGCTGTTTCCCACTGCAACGGTGCCCAGTGTGGAAAGCTCGCAATAAAAGGTCTTTAGCCTAGCCTGTGGCCCTCATGACACCCAGCCCACACCCAGCCCAGCCCATCGGAGTTGATGCATTTCTTACAGAACTTTCTTCCTGTTGACCCTCCAGCTGTGATCACTGCCTGCCTTTTCTTAAGTGGAGCGGTTGCTTTTATGGCCTCCATTATCTTAGTTTTTTTTCGTTCTATAATGTGTTTGTTTTTCTTTGGCTGATTAAAATTTCACAGGCAACAAATAAAACTTAAAAGGATGAGGCCGGGATGTGTAATAGAATCCAATAAATACAGCATTACACGGCTTAGCCTCAGGCTCAGCTTTGGATCTCCGAAGCTATGCTACCTGCTTTGGCTGTGACCTGTTTGTTAAGAAGGAGAGAGAGGCTAGGGACTGGGCAGATGCTTCAGTAGGTGAGTGCTTATGATCTAGGCATAGGGACCTGAGTTCTGCCTCCAAGGGTCACATAAAAAGACAGGCAAGGTGACCCGCACGTGTAATCCTAATGCCAGGGTAGCAGAGGCAAAAGGATCCCGGGACTCAGCCTCCGGCTTTTCTAGCCAAATTAGTAAGCTCCGACACAATAAGAAATCCTATATTTAAAAAAATATATGTAAATTAAACATTTATATGTTTTAAAAAATTGTACTTTAAAAAATAAGGCAGGTCGCTCCTTAGGAACAACTCAAGGTCATCCTCTGGGCTCCATATACATTACACGTGTACACATGGGTGGGCGTGCACGTGAGCACGCGAACACACACACACACACACACAGAGTTGAAACTATGGCTTAACAGAGTCTGCTCTTCCAGCCTTGTTTCAGAAGTGGCGAGCTCTGCCATTCACACACGCCGTTTTTCTGATCTACTAATCAAGGCGCAAGATCACCAACCCTAACCACAGACCTTGTTCAAGAACCGATGGAGCAAGCAGAAAGGACGCAGTTGTTTGCCTGCACGCTGTGCCCCTAGACTGGTTCCGATAGCAGGCGATGGCGAAGCGCAGGCGTGGGTTATACTATAGAAGCAGAGCCCAGGGAATCACCCAGGGCCACGTTTGTGGTTTGGTTCCTCAGAGAACTGGACCTTGTTCCCCTATGCTGTATCTGTGTCCCAATGACTACAAGGTAACTTTAGCACAGTCTGCGTTTGTGATACAGTTAAGAACAGAGAGAGGATCATGGTGAAGCTAGAAGAGGTTGGCCAATTTGGTTTGTATTTTAAAATGTGTGTATCTGTGTGCTCGTGTGTGTGCACACATATGTGCGTATGTTCCTGTGAATATATATGTGAAGCCCAGACATCAACATTTGGGTGTTTTCCTTAGTAACCTTTCTCTTTTTTTTCTTTTTTTTGGGTGTGTGTGTGTGTGTGTCAGTGTTTCACCCTAAATGATAAGCTTACTAGTTCTGCCAGGCAGGAACCTCAGAGTCCCCGTCATGTCACTCCCCACTTCTGAAGCTATACACATGCGAAGCCACGCCCAGCTTCTACAGGGGCGGGCGCTGGGGGGTACAATCGACTCCTTATGTTTACATAGCAAGCGTCTTACTGACTGAGTCGTTTCTATTGCTCCTTAGTTTCACTTGTTGCTGTTCTTGTGTTGTTTTGAAGTATATTTTGTTTCTTACTTCCTGTGTAAGTGAATGTGTGCCGGGCTATTTGTGTGGAGGTGAGAGGACAATTTAGTTAGAAGGTTAGGGCTTGGAAGGAGTCAGTTCCCTATTCCCACCATGTGGGTTCCAGGGATCGACCCCAGGTCTTTAGGCTTCACAGAAAGCACCTTTAGCCACTGAGCCCTCATGTTGGCCCCTTCCTTTCCAATTTTTAATTCAGTACCTAGTGCTTACTTTCTCATTTTTAACAAGGTTGATGGTATTTCTGGAGTGTGGCTAAAAGGCACAGACCTCTAGGTCCATATAATAGTTTCTTCTCCACCCACCCTGCACTGAGGGGGAAAAAAGCCATTTCCTCTCTCCAGTCTTCTGTTTCCTTATGCTCTGTGTGAACACCGCCTTCCTTTATACACTCCTGCATTCTCTGGGCGTTAGCAACTGCCATTAGATGTTGTTCAGTTCCCCTTTGAGCTTCCTAACGTGATCAGTAGCGTTTTTGGTATCATTGCTAACACTCCGATGACATTATCAACAGCCAGAAGCCATCTTCAGTGTTCTCATGTCACCGTGACCCATTTCATCGGGACTTCCGTTTGCTGTTTGTTTTTCTCTATACCCAGAGATTTTTCACAATGCACTGGATATTTTACACGTTTTTCAAGACAGTTTTTCAAGACATTTATTTAGTAAATGTTAACTGAGGCTCTGGTCTGGTGACAGGAGCCTGTGATCCCAGCTCATCTGAAGATGGAACCAGGAGGATTACAAATTTCAGCCTGGGCAATTTAGTGAGACTTTGCCTCAAAAGCAAAGGGAGGACTGGGCTCGTGGTTCAGCAGTAGAGAACATGCCCAGAATATCCCATTATGGAACTGGAGGTATGGCTCAATAATAGGGCACTTTCCCAGAATCCTCCAGTGATGGGCTTGGGGGCGTGGCTTAGTGGTAGAGCTTCTACCACTAAAGGTGGAAGAAAGTAAGAAGTGTGTGTGTGTCGGGGGGGGGGGGGGCGGATTCAGAGGGCATGGGGAGAGGGAAGGAGAAAGAAACAGGGAAGGGAGGAAAAGAAGGAGGGAAGGAGGGAGGGATAGAGAGACCGAAAGCGAAACATCAATGATGCCAGGAAAGGTGGGAGGTTCTTGAATTCAAGTCTAGCCTGGAGTACTTAATATGAGCCCTGTCTCTGAAGTAATTGCTTGTCTTGGATGATGGGGAGATGGGGTGTGCTGAAGGAGGCAAGTAACACGGAGGCGATGCATCCAGCTGCTGCGTGGAGTGCCAGACAGAAGCTGTCAAGAAAAGCTTCAAAGTATGAATGGCGTTCTTTTAAGGAGGAAAAAGCAGGGCTGTTTTCACTCTGAAGAGCTTACATTTCACGGTTCTCAGAGAAAAGTCTCTGTTGAATCTCTTCTTCATCCGGGAGAAGAAATGGACACAGACAAGGAGAAAATGGGCAAGAAAGATGCTCAAGCAGTTATGACCACTCACTGCTCTTTTAGGGACCCAAGTTCAGTTCCAGCACCCACGCCAGGCAGCTAACAGCTTCCTTTAGCTCTAGCGCCAGATGATCCCAGCCTCTTCCAGCCTGTATGAATGCCTGCAAACTCATGATGCACATAAACTCACACACGTCCACATAAATAAAGGCTGGTTTTCTTCTGGACTGGAGAGATGGTTCCGTGATTATGAATACTTGCTGTTCTTGCAGAGAACCTACATTTGGTCTCCAGTACTGACATGGTGGTTCACAACCATCTATAACTCCAGTTCCGAGGGATCCAATGTCCTCTTCTGGCCTCTGCAAATACCTGCATACATGGGATACACATACATATATTCAGGGAAGTGTGCATACACATAAAAATAAATCAACCTGAATTTTAAAACTATTTTGAAAGAGATGAACCTGACTATCCTGCCATTAGCAAGTCTGTCAAAATTGCCAATTTTATTTGTACCATTTTGTATTTTCATGACATTTAACACCCTTTATTGCATCTGATCCTTACCAAGTCTTTATAAGACTGAAAAGGTACCATTCTTACAGCTATTAACTTATCATTCCAATTTGTATTCTCTTTTCTTTATCGTATATGTGCATGAGGTGTGTGTGTGTGTGTGTGTGTGTGTGTGTGTGTGTATGAGAAGTAGTTATGTCTATCTTTGTGTGTATACTTGATAACTGGGGGTGTGTGTGAATAATGTTCCTGTGTGTGTGAGTGCTAGCATTCCTGTGTCATGCTGTGTGTGAAGGTCAGAGGGTAACCTCCCCTTATATCTTGTTTGAGACAGGGTCTTTTGTTTGCCTCTGCACGAGTCCCTGGGATTCTATCTTTCCCTCTGATCTCTTTAAAGCAGTGATTCTCAACCTATGGGTTGCAACCCCCTTGGGATCCCATATCAGATATCCTGTGTATCAGATATTATGATAACAGTAGCAAAATTACAGTTATAAAGTAGCAATGGGATACTTGCATGGTTGGGGTTCACCACAACATTGGGAACAGTATTAAAGGGTGGCAGCATTAGGAAGGCTGAGAATCACTGCTATAGAGGATCACTGTGATTACAGATGTGCACCATCACATCTGGCTCATCCTACTTTTATGTGGATTCTAGGGATCCAAACTCAGACCCTCACATTTGTGGAGCAATTGTTTTACCAGTAAGCCATCTCCTGGTCCCTTCTTTATCTTTTATTATCATTATGACTATTAAGAGGATAGATTTCTAGAGTCTAAGCTATGAAATGACCTGCTAAGGGCTAACCAAGTAGTTAATAGGAAACCCCTATTAACCGACTCTATTAGTCCCTTGCCTACCCCAGCAGCCACCTGTTCAGATGCAGACCCCAATGCCCACAGAGGCCAAAAGAGGGTGTCAAATACTGTGTACTTGGAATTGTAGGTAGGTAATTGTGAGTTTCCTGATAGGGATACTGCACAGGGGGATACTGAAGGCTGAGGGAGGTCTCCTTGTCTTCTGGAACTACCAAGCTTGTTCACTGAGGGGTCATGAAGGACTCTAGATATAGATCAGGCTATCTGCTGGAAGTTTATATAAGTTTTTTTTTTTACTTTTTTTGTTTTGTTTTGGTTTGGTTTTTTGTTGTTTTGTTGTTGTTGTTGTTGTTGTTGTTGTTGTTTTTTGGTTTTTTGGTTTTTTGGATTTGGTTTTTTCAAGACAGGGTTTCTCTGTTTAGCCCTGGCTTTCCTAGAACTCAGTTCTGTAGACCAGGCTGGCCTCAAACTCAGAAATCTGCCTGCCTCTGCCTCCCAGAGTGCTGGGATTACAGGCATGTGCCACCACTGCCTGGCTTAAAAGTTTTTTTTAAATTACGACTCTGTGTGTGTGTGTGTGTGTGAGAGAGAGAGAGAGAGAGAGAGAGAGAGAGAGAGAGACCCCAATGCCCACAGAGGCCAAAAGAGGGTGTCAAATACTGTGTACTAGGAATCATAGGTAGGTAATTGTGAGTTTCCTGATAGGGATACTGAGACGCAAGCTTGGCCTCTCTGCAGGAGCAGCACGTGTTCTTCACTGCCGACCTATCCTTCCAGCCTCCATCAACTGGTTTGATGTGTCAGAAGTGTGCCCCATGTTAATACCGCCCGTAGTCCTCGGCACATCACTGAAACCAAACCTATACGCAGAGACATTTTTATAACCACAGAGTAAAACAAATATAACCAAAATGGTACTATAGCCCAAAATGCATATTCTGCTAACACTCTTTGCTTATAGATGCATCAGGAGTTTTGTTTATTTACTTACTTATTACCCTGAGACTACTCACCAGGTGGTTTTGATTCCCCGTAACTTTTCCGCATTTGATTCAACAAATTGATGATGAATTCAACAATTCAACAAAAAACCAGGGTACCAAAAATCTGCAAACTATAGAAAGCTGTGCCCCCTCTTTTTGTGGTTGTTGTTGTTGGGGTTTTGTGGTGGTGGGTTAGGCCTGGTGGTGCCCAGCTATAATCCTGGCACGTAAGAAGCGGTGGCAAGAGGATTATAAGACCATGTTCCTCATGGGCGACACACTGGATTCTAGGTCTTCTTGAGCAACGTAGTGAGTCGCAGACAACTGGAGCTACGCGGTGACTTTCAATCCAACCTGAGCTTCAGTATGAGGTGTTGCCAAGAAAAGCAGCTTAGAGATGGAAGGTTTATTTCAGTTCAGAATTCCAGGTTACAATCCATCACTGCAGAGATGTCACGGGAATGGGACCCCGAGAAAGCTTGTCACATCATGGCCATGGTCAGGAGTGAAGAGCAATGACTGCTTGGTGCTTACTCTACTGTCCACCCTCGCGCAGTTCAGAATCCAAACCCAAAAGCAGTGCTGCCCACTTTTAGGCTGGCTCTTCTCAAATCAACTAACAATCAAGACAGCCACTATAGACACACCCACAATCAAGACAGCCCCCTACAGACACACCCACAATCAAGACAGCCCCTACAGACACACCCACAATCAAGACAGCCCCCTACAGACACACCCACAATCAAGACAGCCTCATACAGACACACCCACAATCAAGACAGCCCCTACAGACACACCTACAATCAAGACAGCCCCTACAGACACACCCACAATCAAGACAGCCCCTACAGACACACCCACAATCAAGACAGCCCCCTACAGACACACCCACAATCAAGACAGCCCCCCTACAGACACACCCACAATCAAGATAGCCTCATACAGACACATGTACAATCAAGACTGCCCCCTAAAGACATACCCACAATCAAGACTGCCCCCTAAAGACACACCCACAATCAAGACTGCCTCCTAAAGGCACACCCACAATCAAGACAGCCCCATACAGACACACCCACAATCAAGACTGCCCCCTAAAGACACACCCACAATCAAGACTGCCTCCTAAAGACACACCCACAATCAAGACTGCCCTCTAAAGACACACCCACAATCAAGACTGCCCCCTAAAGACATGCCCACAATCAAGACAGCCCCTACAGACACTCCCCACTCCCCGCCAACCTGATCTAGACAATCTCTCATTGGGACTCTCTCCCCAAATGATTCTAGATTATGTTGAGTTGACAATGAAACTAACGAACACTCCAGATGAGGCTCCTGGGATTGGGATGTTGCTATCTTTGGGGCCATAATTCATCCTGAATCAAACACAGTTCCAGGAGAACAGAAATTGCTGTGTTCTCTGCAGTCTTAAATGCGGCGTCTTCCAACGAGGTGGGTTGCACTGGTGCAAAAGCCCAACACATTAGTGAGTGGCTCTTTTGTTTGACATCTCCCCCTCCACAACAGCTGAAATTGAGTTCAGAGAGCTGCAAAGGACCTCCCCTTGGACCTGTGCTCCCAAAACACACCTGTCATTTAACCAGGGCACCCCTACAGTGATTAGCTCTATTTTCAAAGGAGACATAGTTTGCTGATCCTCTGTGCTGCCTGTTTGGTGGGGAGGTGTGTGTCCTCTGCCCACCTCTGGCTCCATCAGACCACACTCCATGTTAACTCCTTTTGTAGCCTGGGTCTGAACTCCTTCCTCCAAATAGCTACATAAATCCTCTTAATATCCTTCAAGTTTCATTTTGCCCCTTAGCACCACCCCCTTTTCGCATATCTTTAGGGGGGGGGGTTAACAGGTTAAGATGAAGTCTCACTATGCAGTCCAGACTAACCTGGAACTCACAGTAGTCCTCCTGCTTCAGCCCTGTAAGAATCTGAGTTACAGGAATGTGCTACCACACCCACCTATTTTAGGTGTTTCTTTGAGTGTTTTTTTTTCCTCCCCCAATTGTGTTGAAATGTGCGTGTGAGGAATTTTGTTGTTTTATTTCCTAAGATGCCCCCCAAGTCCCTACAATAGGATCTAGCACTTAGCAGGGCCTTACATACACATTTGACTTTCCCCCAAATTAGCAAGTGATTCATTCTAAAAAAACAAGTGGGCTTTTTTTATTTGCTTATTGAGGGGGGTTGCATATCCACAGTGTGGGGGAGATGGGGGTAAGCGAGGGGACAACTTGCAGGAGTCCATTCTTTCCTTCCACCATGTAGGCTCCAAGGATGGACTTCAGGTGGTCAGATTCGATGGCAAGTGACTTGGTAGCTCTTACTGAGCCCTCTCACTGGCCCTGTCACAAAATCTTTAGCTATTCAAGCCTTTTATATATCAATACAGTGGTCTGGTATTTGGATATTCCCAATGTAGGTCTTCTCATAGATTTTCCTTAATCAAAATTTGAAACATGGTATTCATACATCGATAGGGTTAGCCTGCACCTCACGATGTAGCCCAAGCCAGCTTTAGATTCCTGATAGTCCCCCTGCCTCAGCTGCGAATGTGTCAGGATCATAAGCATGTCCTATCATGCCTATCTCTCTCTCTCTCTCTCTCTCTCTCTCTCTCTCTCTCTCTCTCTCTCTCTCTGTGTGTGTGTGTGTGTGTGTGTGTGTGTGTGTTGTGTGGTCCAGTTTCATTCTGCTGCTGTGGTCAAAACACCCCAAGAAAAAGCTGCTTGAGGGGGGGAAAGGGTTAATAGCTTACCCTTCCAAGCACCAGCCCTTGTTTGGTGAAGCTGAGGTGGGAACCAGGTCATCCAGTCACATCCTGTCCACAGTTGAGCAGAGGAAAGCCGGTGTGCTCATGCTTCCTGCTTACTTAGTCTCTTGTTGGCGCTCAGTTACCGTTCTTCACTCTTAGACACGTTAGGACCTGGCATGATGCTGCTTGCTTATAACCACATGACTGCTGAGGGCTGAAAGACAAGAAAGACCCCATGCTTGCTCTCTAGCCTGTCTAGTCAGACTGGTGAGCTTGAGGTTCAGGGACCGCCCCGTGTGAAAGCAAAGTAGACAATGACTAAAGGAGTCACCTGAGGTGGACCTCTGACCTCCACACACAGGCACACGTGTGTGCATACACATCCCCTCCCACACTCACACGAAATCTGAACACACACATGAAATCTGAAAACACACACACACACACACACACACACACACACACACCACATCCCTGCAGGCGCTGGGAATGGAGGTGGGGCTTCAGGAAGGCAGATACAAGTGAAGATGGGAAATACCAATTCACCCACATTTCTTCAGGGGCCAGGCAGACAGGGCAGTCACTGCCATATCCCTGTACCAGGCTCTACGGGTATTAGAAGAGGATTGGAAACCTTGCCAGTGGCTCAGACTAGACCCATGCAGGAATCTACACTGAATGGTCCTCAGCGGCGTGCTGGTGAGAACAGTGGGCCTTCTCCTTGCTTTCCCTCAAATGGTGTTTTGAGAACCAAAGGTCACTCTTAGCTTCAGATTCAGAGTTATGGGTCTGCTCCCTTGGACTCTGTTGCCGGTGGAAAATTTCTTCCAGACTGTGGTAGTCAGTAGGTACTCAATCTTTGTTTGGGTCTGATTAAGAGTTTTCATCTTTCCCAGAGCCATTCCGGACTTCTGGGGGCGGAAGGCTGAGGCTGGGGCTGGGACTGGGGCTGGGGCTGGGGCTGGGGCTGGGGCTGGGGCTGGGGCTGGGGTTGGGGCTGGGGCTGGGGCTGGGGCTGGGGCTGGGGCTGGGGAGGATTGGCAGAGGCTGAACCATGAACTGAATCCAGTTCAACTCATCTCAGCTGATACCTATCAGGGACAAAGACTGCAGCATGCCCCTGTCCTTTTCTTCTTGTTCTCCCATGTACCTGTGGAAGATGCCGTATTAGCGCCTTCTCTCATTGCTGTGGCCAAATAGCTGATAAAAGCAGCTGAAGGAAGGAGGGGGTTCATAGTGGCTCACAGCTCACAGGTGGCATGGCAGCAGAAGCGTGACGTGGATGGTTATGTTGAGTCCATGGGCAGAAGCTGAGAGAGATAGATGGTGGATCTCAGTTGACTTTCTACTTTCCGTTCAGCCTGTGACTCTTTCCTATAGGATGAGGTTGCCTACGTTCAGGGTGGATCTTCCCTCCTCAGTTAAGTGTCTCTAGCTCTGTCTTCTAGGTGATTCTAGAGCCCATCAAGTTGACAGTATTAAACACCACAGACACACCTGAATCCAGATAGCCCTGTCCACCAACCCTAAATATGCTCAGGACCAACCTTTAATTCCCTCATCCCATTCATCTGACTAAACAGTTGACTAGAGGTTTCATATGAATCTGTCTCATTGTTCTTAGCAGTAAAGGAGTCTTGTAGCTGAAATTTCAAACGTCCCCCACAGATTTACATGTTCTAATGCTTGGTCCCCAGCAGGTGGCGCTCTTTGATTTTTAAAGCTGCTCAACCTTTAGAAGGTAGCACTTTGCTAGAGGTAATGAGTCACTGGGGGCGGGCCTTGATGTTTTATAGTCCAACCTCACATCTACTCTCTCTTTCCTGGGTATCGATACAATGCTACCTCCAGATCTTGCTCCTTCCCCCCATCCCCACCCCATGATGGGCTGTGCCATTGAACAGTGAGTTAAAGCAAACCCTTCCTCCCTTAAGTTGCTTCCGGTACAATATTCTTTCACTTCAGGCTCCTTGTCTAAAAATCCATGTTGAGAAAATCCTGGAGGCAGGGAAGCTTCTGGAAGCTCCTCTAAATATTACGGAGTTTCTGGTGCCCATGGCTGAACAGTATCATTAACAAACACTGCTGATAGACCTGTAGGAGAAGTATCTGCACTATGCTGATGGTGTGTGTCCAAGGATGAAGGGAAGACTGCAGAATGAAACTAAGGGGATTAAATAGTCTAATTGGTGACTTTTTTTTAAAATGTCTGCCCTTTTTGTTATGCCAGGGTAAACCTATGAGTTAGCTCACCTATGCAGGTAAGACTTGGCTGCCCTAGGACCTTTAAGTACGCAGTCACTACTGCACATTAGGAAAAGCTCTACTTCCAAGTGAAGATGTTCGGTCTTATTGCTCTTCCAGGCAGTCCTTTCTCTTGGGAGGCAGATGTGGTGGGTGAGACTGTACATAGAGAGACACGAACAAATGTCTTCTCACACCTGATGGATGCCACCAAAGTAGAACTTGATGAACTGATGGGGGTTCATTGGAGTTACTTTGGGAGTATGTATGAGGTGTGACTCACAGAAACAAGTTTAACTCAAAAGCAGCTGTGTTACCCAAAGCCCACCTTGACATGGGTGACCTTGCATGAGAGCTCTCTGCAGGATTTGTAGGCAGCTGGCCAGGCCAGAGAGTCTCCTTTTGGCAGCTGTGATGGCAGAGTCTCCTTACCCATTCTCATTCCCTGCATCTGTAATCTCGGGGAGCTCCCTCCTAGCACCTCGTGATCTCTAGTGGCTTGAGAATTCCAGCTTCCCTAAGCATGGGAAGTTTGCTTTGTTCCTGAGTCCCATAAGTGCCCCCTTCCTGGAGGAAGTGTGCCAATGGAAGATTACTATATAAGGGTAGAATGACACCCTTTTAACCAGGCACAGGGAAGAACAGGGATATAGAATATTCTAGAACTTACTTGACCCCTTTCCCCAACTCCCTCAAGGTGAATGAAATTGCACCAGGAAATGAATTCCACACCTGTAAAAGTTGGAAGAGCAGAGGATTAACCTAAAATTTAGTCAGGGAAGATGCGGTCCCCTGCAGTGCTGGTCTCAGTGGGTGTCAGGGAGGGGGACGACCTCACAGGCAACCTGTGGTGTGCCTCGGGCTTTGTCCTTTTAGTGGCCGGCTTTCATCTTGTTGAGAATTCAGAACTTCACTGTGGCCAGGGCCCCCTGAGGCTCCTATCACAGCGGGAACAGGAGTTCAATTTCTCTTCTTCCCCATGAGTCTCAACTGGAAGTCTTCTTGCAGAAGATACTTTCCCTGGCCTCCTCCTGACAGATTTGTGGGGGAAGGGAGTATAGGTAGGAAAGAAATGGAGGTCTAACACTTATCCATTCAGCAAATGAGTATAATGCATCCACATACTCTGGTCTAGCCACTGAATTCCAGGTGATACACCTTTTCCAAGGGCGCTTTTGTCAACTGGCAGAGGCTGACACAGAAACAGACAAAATTAACTTGCAAGCTAGACACAGTGCTTGAACCTGTAATCCTCCATGAGAGAGACCGAGGAAAGAGAATTAACAAGAGCTCGAAGCCAGTCTGGACTTTGAGAGTGATTTCCAGGCCGGACTACAGCGCAGAGCAAGATCTATTCTCAAATTAGCTAGTGCCAACGCTGGAGATCAGTTGGTAAAAGGCCTGCCTAGCACATACGAGCCCTGGGTTCAGTCTCCAGTGTCATGGATACTGGACATGGTGGTGCATACTTAACAAGAGATTGGGGTTGGAGATAGGAAGATACCTGGAGCTAGCTAGCTAGCAACCTAGCCTATTTGGCAAGTCCCAGGCTGGTGAGAGATCCTGTCTTAAAAAGAGAAAGGCATGCAACACCTGAGAAATGATGCCCCAGGTTGTCCTCTGGTCTCCACAGACATAAGTGCACAGAGGCACCAATAAGATTATGTGCGCGCGCCACACATGTACATGGTACATGCATGCACAAACACATCTTACTGATGTCCCAAAGAAAAAGAATTACTTGCCTTTGAAAATTAAATCAAGAGAGCTGGAGAGATGGTTCAGAGCACTAGCTGCTATTCCAGAAAACTCAGGTTCATTTCCCTGTACTCTAATAACAGCTTACAGCTCTCTGTAGCTCCAGTCCCAAGGGACCCAGCGCCCCCTTCTGGCATCTTTGGGCACTGCATTTGTGTGGTACATAGACATATAAGCAGGCAAAATAGTCAGACATGTGGAAATAATAAATAAAATTTCAATCGAGGGGATGGAGTGATCACTCAGTGGTTAAGAGCATGGACTGCTCTTCCAGAGGTCCTGAATTCAATTCCCAGCAGCCACATGGTAGCTCACAACCATCTGTAATGGAGTCTGATGCCCTCTTCTGGTGTGTCTGAAGAGAGCAATGGTGTACTCATATACATAAAATAATAAATAAATCTTTTTTAAAAGTTCGATCTATATTAATTAAAAAGAAATAAAATAAACTAAAATTGAATCAAAGAAAAATGGTAGAAAGCACCCTAGGACATCTTCTTATACTTTAATCTGAAAAGATGATGCTCAGAATGCTGTTTGAGATTTAACAGGCAGAAAGAACAGAGGGCTAGGGAGATGGCTCAGCAGATAACAGCACTTGCTGTGCAGGCATGAGGTCCTGAGTTCAAGTCCCTAATACCCTTGTAAAAAGTTGGGTATAGCTGTATGTACCTATAACCTCGGCATTGTTGGGGTATGGGGACAGGAGAGTTGCTGGATTTGCCAGCCAGGGTTCAGTGGGAGGTTCTGCTTTGAGGGAATATTGTAGAAAATAATAGAACATGACAAGAGATGTCCTTCTCATGACCTGGGGGGGGTGGCATTGCACACACACACACACACACACACACACACATATGTATGAATAAAAAAAAGTTAAAGGAAGCAGAATACATGGCAAGAAAGAAGAATATAAAAGAAAGGTACAGCCCAGAACACAGACAAAAATTGTTCAGGAAGAGATGAAATATGTGGAAGAACAGGATAGACAGCTAATTAGGAGTAATTTGTGTTCCAGAGGAAAAATCGAACTAGAACAAAGGAGGAGTTGTCAAATGGTTGCAAGAAGCACACAGGAGGCAGAACACAATGTTGGTAAAAATATAAAAATCCCTGGCTAAACTGGAGCCAAGATTATTGCAGAAACATATGTCTAAATATGGCACAAAAACCGTGTGTGTGTGTGTGTGTGTGTGTGTGTGTGTCTTTGTGTTTGCACATGCGCATGTGCAGGCACACAGTTTTGTATAATCTCAAGGGTAGAGAAAAGTTCCTACTGGTTTGGGAGAACAGATAAAGGATACTGAAAGAAGAAACCTTGGGTTATTAACCCAACCCCAAACAGAAGGAACTAGAAAACTCCTCTTAGCCTTCTCTGAGTGTGCATCCTTGTGTGTGTTGGGGGGGGGGGTGTGCACTTTACTGAGCTGTACCCACGCCCTCAGCTCAGGTATCCACGTGGGGACATCTGTGCAATTCTACGGTGTTATACCAATCCACGGTGCCTAACATAGAGTGGAAGAGGAAAGGTATGGTAGGAGCTGGAGAGATGTTTCACTGGTTAAGCACACCAGTTACTCTTCTCCAGGACCCAGGTTTGATTCCCAGAATGTATATGATGGCTCATAGCTGTTTGTAAATCTAGTCCTGGGGGATCTGACACCCTCTTCTGGCCTCCTCGGGCATTGCATGCACATGGTACACAGACAATGCCTGTATGTATGTATATATATATATATATATATATATATATATATATATATACACACACACATTTAAAGTATTATGAAAAATATAATGTCGTGGGCCAGAGAGAAAAGTACATAGAATCAATCCCAGAGACCTGAGTTGAATCTTCAGGACCCATATGTTAGAAAGGAGAGAATCAACTTCTCCAGCCTGTCCTGTGACCCCCACGTGTGTGCCCCGGCACATGCACATGCATGCACACAAACACTCTCACTAACTAACTAGCTATAAATAAATAAATAAATAAATAAATAAATAAATAAATAAATAAAATTTTAAAATAACTTTAAGAGCTCTCGGAAAAGGTAACATTCACAAATGTTTCAAATTAGCAGCTGTTTTCACATTTTCTGTAGCAGAGGAAGTCATGATGGTCATGTACCCAGAGGTGGGATACTCCCAGACAAATATAATTGGGGAAAGGACTTCATTTAGTATCTCAAGTAGCAGCCATGATTACAAATCGTGTTACCAAATCCAATGCAGAATTAGTATTTTTTTTTTCTGCAAAAAGACACGAAGAATATGTTTTAGGGTGGGGAGTCTTGTTTTGAGACAGGGTAGCACTGTGTAGTCCTGGCTGTCCTGGAATTTGCTACGTAGACCAGGCTGGCCTCGAATACACAAAGATTTACCTGCCTTGGCCTCAGCCTCCCGAGTACTGGGATTAAAGGAATGCACTACTGTGTTCAGCTACGGGGAATGTAATACATCTTCCATGAGAAGTCTGGCAGTAGAGCCAATGACCGAGGCACATTAAGAAGAAGTCTGGAAGTGAGTCTGTAGCGTCTTGTCTCACCCAGGGAGGAGAAGGAAGCAAGTTCCATCTTTTTGAATTTGATCTTAAGAAACAGTCCAGTTAAGTCATACATCTGAGAAGGGAGAAAACATATAAAAAAAAATTAAGAATTGAAAAATCTAGAAAGCAGGAAATAAAATATCAAAATAGATCCAAGCATACATATAATAAGGTGTGGAATAGAATGTGTTTCCACTATTAGGAAGCAGAGACTGAAAGTTTAATTTTTAATGGCTTTAGTTTATATTTAAAATTATAATGTAATTAAATCACATCCCCACTTCCTTCCCTCCAGGTCCTCTTGTTTCTCCCAGCTCCACCCCACCATGCTGTCAGATTGATGGCCTTTTTCTTTAAGGCCATGTAATTGTTACATATACATTACATACACACACACACACACACACACACACACACACTCACACTCACACTCAAATCCAACTGTTGGGTCCATTTTTGTCATTTGTGTGCATACAGTTTCAGAACCGACTATTTCTGTATTATATAACCGATCAGGAGGCTTATCCGTGGGAAATGTTAATATGTCCTCTCTGGGCAAGTTACTGGTTGCCTGCAGTTCCTTGTCTAGGGTGAGACCCAGTCTTAGTTAGGGTTTTACTGCTAGGAACGGACACCATGACCAAGACAAGTCCTGTGAAGGTCAATATTTAATTGGGGCTAACTTACAGGTTCAGAGGTTCAGTTCATTATCATCAAGGCAGGAACATAGCAGCATCCAGGCAGGCCTGGTGCTGGGATGCTGAGAGTCAACATCTTCATCTGAAGGTTGATAACAGAATACTGGCTTCTAGGCAGCTAGCATGAGGGTCTTAAAGCCCACACCTACAGTGACACACCTACTCCAGCAAGGCCACACCTACTCCAACAGGGCTGCACCTTCTAATAGTGCTACTTCCTGTACTGAGCATATGCAAACCATCACAGACCCCATGAGATTTCCCCCCACCTCTTTGCATTAGCATGTCCTTTGATAGGGTAATTGTTCAGGAGAACCCAGTGACAGTCTTTCCTTGTTGATGCAAACAGAAAGATACACTGCAGGCTTCCTCATGTTTTGGCTCTTAGAGTCGTTCACTCTCCCCTCCTAAGATGTTCCTTGAGTCATAGATGCAGGAACTGTGCTACAGATCGATCCATTGAGACTAAGACCCCTATAATCCATTGGTCTCTACAGTGTGCCCAGTTGTGGTTTTCTATGACGGTCTACATTTGTTGCCAAGATGCTTCTTAGATGAAGGGTGGTAGCTACACTTATCTGTGGGTATAAGGGTAAGATTTAGAAAGTACTTAGAAATTATACTAGTCTAGCAAAGTGGCAGTAATGGATTCTCTTCTGAGATCCAAGACTTCATTTGCTCTGGGTAGTTGGCTGGATTACTAGTACCAGGCATGATTCCCTTCCTGCTGAGTGGGCCTTGTGTCCACTCAGGCAACAGTTGGTTACCACCAGCAGGTCAGTGCCACTATTGCACCTTCATGGCAATTTTGCCATGCTGGTCACTGTTGTGGTTCATCTGTGTCACAGATTGATAAGACTTTTAACTGCCTTCCTTCCTTAGCAACTTGCCTAATGCTTTCTGGTCCTGTGGAAGTTAGATTGCAAGAAGGTTGTTTCAGATTAAATCCAGCTGGACCAATCCGAGTCCTGGGTCTTCAGGATGAAAGGTTCAGTGGAACCCAGGCTGGCCTCAGACTCGTTATATAACCAAGGATGACCTTGAACTTCTGACCATCCCAGGGGTTGGGATTACAGGTCAGTCTCAGGAAACCTGGTTTGTATGGTACTAGGGTCAGAACCAAAGACTCCATATACACTCAGCAAGCACTCCAATAGCTGAGCCTTGTTCACACCCAAATCCAATTTATTGTCATGGGAACTCTGTTCTCTTTTCTATATCCATGCCTGTAAAACAACACAGGAACGTTGGAAATCAAGAGGAGGACAAGGTCGGGTGTCATTCTTCAGGATCCATCTACATTTTAGTTACTGCCTGGAACTCCAAGCAGGCTAGCTTGGCTGCTGCATAATCCCACAGAGAGAAAGCAAACAAGTCTGTACCAATATGATAGTAGACTGAAGCGTTAGAAGTTTTAAGAAATGTTGATCAAAAACATGTCCTGAATGTTTTTGATGGGGAGGCTACTCACCTTTGTGGCCTCGAAATGCTTCTATGGTATTTTCATGTTCCACATACTCTTCTCTGGGGTTGTCACCTTCAGGTGCCTTTTCCTGTCAGCCTAACACAAATGACTTCCAAATCCATATCATTAACCTGTCATGTCTCTGCTCCATCCCCTAGTTGTGGTTACGTTTGAGACTGTCACACCGGGAGCTCAGGGAACACACCCAGAATTTAGCTTGTCACCTCTCTCTAAGTCAGAGAGAACGGATGAGAGCTAAGAGCACACGGGCAAGCAGGATCAAGCTTTGGGACTGGAGAGATGGCTCGGCAGTTAAGAGCACTTGCTGCTTTTGTAGAGGACCAGGGTTTGTTTTCCAGCCCCCACAATGGGTTTCTCATAACCACCTGCAATATATTTAATGACTATAAGACTCAACCTAAAAAAAAATGGACCTAGGAATCTGTATCTTTAGTTCCCTTCCCCTGGCCTCTGGTCAATCTTTTCGCCTAGTTTCTGAATGGCAGACATCTCTTGAAGTTGTATAATTATTTCCTAGGCAGCTTTCCATGTCTTAGATTGGTCTTCCAAGAAGCAGTGACTCATTTTTCTTTCTGCCTAAAGAATCTATTCGATGTCAGCACTATTCATCTCAGACCATGGCAAAGAATCTCTTCTGGCTTTATTATGTTGCTGTGATAAAACACTCAGACCAAAAGCCACTTGGACAATGGAGGGTTGATATAGCAGGTCACCCTCAGTCATTAAGCAAAGTCATGGCAAGAATGAGGCAGAAATCTCGGAGGAGCGCTGTCTCCTGGCTTGCTCACAGGTTTGTGATCAACTAGCTTCCTTAGCCCAAGGCCACCTTTTCATGGAATGGTACTGCCTGAGCTGGTCTGTATCGCCCAGCCCCCAACACATCCATTTACAATCAAGACAATCCCCAACAGATGTGCCCAGAGGCCCATCTGATCTGGTCATTCCTTCAGTTGAGATTTCCTCCTCAGGTGACTCTAGGCTGTGTCAAGCTGGCCATTAAACCTAGAACAGGATCCCAATCTTCCCATCAGAATGACTCTCCTCTGCATTCTTTGTGCCTCGTTCCTGCACATGGTGGTGGGGGGTTTGCTAGCTCTCCCCTCATTCATCCAGTGTGAAGGGACATTGTGCCCAGCTGTATGTCAAAATCAGCCTCAGCAATCACCAAACCATATTGCAGAAAACACATCCAGGATGCGAATGCCCAGCTGCTGCTCTGACTCATATAGGGCTTTCAACTCGAATCGTCTTGCTCCTCCCCGAGAAGTTCCAGAAACTCAATTTAATTTCCTAGAACAACGTGCCTATTTCTCCAATCTCTGAAAAGACAGGAAAGGAAGATGAATGTTCAGGACCTGCTTTTGGTGGTGTGTGGTTTCCACTCAGTCATGGGCTTCTGTGCTTACCCTTACCCATCCGTGTGATAGTTAACCTTCTCTGTCAGTTTGATAGGATCTAGGGTCACACAGGATATAGGATACACTCTGGAGCACATCTGAGGGGTTTTCCAGATTAGGTTAGCTGATGGAGGTAAATCCACCTTAGGTCTCATGGGCTGGGGTCCAGGACTGAATAAAAAGGAGACAATGAGCTAAGCACCAGCATCTCTGATTCCCGAGGCAATGTGTGGCTGCTTCTAGCTCCTCCTGCCCTGCCTTCTCCTCCTGTGTGGACTGTATCACGCAGATCTATGAGCTCAAATAAACTAATGCTTCCTTACAATCATGTGCCTGGTGTTTGTTCATAGCAATGAGAAAAATAATGAATCTATTATATTAGCTCATTTTCCATCACTTTGGTAACATCCCTTCTAAAGAGGAGACACTGATACAGGCTCTAGTTTTGAAAAGGCAAGAGCATGCTACTGCCTCCCACTTGGCCCTAATGAAGGTCTTAGGCTGTATACCATGACAATGGCAGGAAAACATGCAGCAGAGATCCCACAGTAAGACAGGCAGTCAGAGAAAGATTTTCGGGTTAAGCTCTTACAACAATTAGGCTCGTGGGGCCGGGAAGAGTTCTCAGTGGTTGAAGCACTTGCCATGCAAGCCTGAAGAACAGAGTTCAGATCCTCAGAAGCCATGGAGATGCTCAGTTGGCATGGTGACACACCTGTAATTCAGACTTTGGAATGCAGAGAAGCGCCGCGCGCGCGAGCACACACACACACACACACAAGTAGAAAAATTAAGATTTGTCTTAGAACTGAGGTTCCCTTCAATAGTGACACCTTCAGTGATCTAACCAGCTACCAGGTCTCATCTTGTTTTGAAAAAAAATATTTTTTTATTATCTGTGTATGTATGTGGTCTAGAAGAGCAGGAGTCCTATCCTCTTTGGCTAGAGTTACAAGCAACTGTGAGTTGTCCAACATGGATGTTGGAAACCAAAATCAGGTCCTCTGAAAGAACAGAGAGTATTCTTAACCATGGAGCAATCTCTTTAGCCCCACTTCCCACTTCAATGCCCTACCTCAATATGGTAATACTGATAACAAGGCTTCCAACACAACAACTCTATTGGAGGAAAGGTGTGTGTGTGTGTGTGTGTGTGTGTTCATGGGTTGGAGGGAACACATTCAAACCACAATAGAAATGTGTAAGTACATGCTCAAAGCAAAATTTGAATGGCTGGTTCCTTAGAAGATGATACATATATTTCTTAAAACATATGCATTGTTCAAAGTGGAAACAGTATTACTGGTTTCTTGCAAGACCATGGAATTTTAGAAACACGCACTGTCTGAAGTATAGTGCCATACTATGTGGAAGGCTGATGACAGACGGCTGGTGGATGGGTCAACCCAACAGCAAATGGCTTTTACTCTGCTCCTCAATCAGAGGCTGTGTTTCATTTACTGCATCCACAATAAGACCACGGTTATGCTTGGAGCTGAGTGGGGTAGAAACGCTCATCTGGCATCCCGAGAAACTCATTTTCCTGAAGGATCTTTGGGGCAGCAGATAGCACCCCAGCTGAGTTCACACCCCTGTTTTGACAGCCCCCCTCTCTTCCTGCTCTTTGTCCCCACAGTTCGACATGCAGAGAGTCACTCTGGAGGAGCTGAAACACATCCTGTACCATGCCTTCCGGGATCACTTAACGATGAAGGACATTGAGAACATTATCATCAACGAGGAGGAGAGTTTGAACGAGACCTCGGGGAACTGCCAGACGGAGTTTGAAGGAGGTGGGTATACCTGGGTGTCTTCCTGGGTGCCTCCACATGTCTTCAGGACAAGAAGCAGCCTCGTCCTGTAGTGTAAAAATGCAGGGCCAAGTGAATGGGTCAGCTCGCGGACGATGCCATGGTTTCTTTAATTCAGCTCTGTTTTTGTTCTCTCTTTCTTTCCACTTTTCTTTCATTGGTAGGGTTTAGGGGTATGCACACATGTATGTGCAGGTGCATGTGAACATGAATACGTGTGCACCTGGACATCAGAAGTCAATGTCAGGGCATCTTCTTCTGTCTATTTCTTATTTTGTGAGGCAGACTCTCTCACTGTCCCTGGTTTCAGTGAGACTGGCTGACCAGTGAGTCCTCAGGACCCATGTGCCTCCACTTTCCTGGTGCTGGAGTTACATCTGTGCTACTGGGCCCAGCTTTTATGTGAGTCCTAGGGACCACAGCTCAGGTCCTCACACTTATACAGAAGATGCCTTAATCTAGCACAGAACCATCACCGTAGCCCTCTCCTCCTTCTCCTTCTCCTTTGTTGTTTTCTTCTTCTTGTTCTTCTTGTTCTTGTTCTTGTTCTTGTTCTTCTTGTTCTTGTTCTTGTTCTTGTTCTTGTTCTTCTTCTTCTTCTTCTTCTTCTTCTTCTTCTTCTTCTTCTTCTTCTTCTTCTTCTTCTTCTTCTTCTTCTTCTTCTTGTTCTTCTTGTTCTTCTTCTTCTTCTTGTTGTTCTTCGTCCTCCTCCTTTTTCTCCTCCTCCTCCTTTTCCTCCTCCTCCTCCTTTTCCTTCTCCTCCTTCCACCTCCCTTTCCTCTTCCTCCTCTTCCTTCCTCCTCCTCTTCTCTTCTTCCTCCTCCTTCTATTCCTTCTCCTTTTTGTTATTTGGATTTTGTTTTTGCTGCTGTTATTTGTGTCTCTCCCCCTGCCCTCCCCCTCCATCCCTCCCCCTCTCTCTCTTCCCATCTTTCTCTTCCCCCCTCTCTCTCTCCCTCTCTTCTCCTCTTCCTCTCCCCTTCTCTCCCTCTTTCCCTCTCTCCCTCCCTCCCTCCCTGTCTCTTTGAGATAGGGTTTCTATATGTAGCCAAGGCTAGACTTACCCATTCAAACTTAAGATCCTCATGCCTCAACCTCTAGAGGGCTGAGATTATGTCACATATAACAACACATAGGGCTCAAAGTTCAAGTTAAAGAAGATCTTGTGAGGATCTTATCCTTCCTAAGGTCATTCCGAGTTCAGGAGCATGGCTGTATGGCTTTGTGGCAATTTGCTTTTGCTTGATGGAGGCTGGCTGCCTCAGGGTTGGTGGAAGGAGCCCACTGAATCTGTCAGCAAACTTGGACCACGTTCGTTGGCTAATTGAATGACCTTGGGCAAGCTGCGCAACTCCTCTGTGTTCCCTCATCTACATATGTCAGGATAATTACATTTGCTCCACAGAATCCCCAGGAAAGGAGAAGCTCTGGGCTTCTTGGATGCATTGACCAGAAAGGGCTGAGGGATGGAGTCCTTTCAGCAACCCAATCAGAGGGCTAACAGAAAGAACAAGGGTCATCTGAACTCAAAGAAGAGACTCAGGAAGGGCTCAGGAAAAGAATATCTATATGGGGGCGGGGGGGGGGAAGCTTATTTCCAGTAGTCACTCAAAGAGTTCCTAGGAAGGTAAATAATTTCCAAACTTAGCAAAACGCTGTTTGGGGGTCTGGAGAGGCTCGGTGGTTAAGAACACATATTGTTTTTGCAGAAGATCCATGTTTGGGTCCCAACACCTACAGCAGATGGTTCTTAACCACCTGTACCCTAGCTACAGTGGATCCAATGCCTTCTTTCTACTCAGAGGGCACCTGCACTCATAACACACATACACACACACACACACACCTACCTCTAAGTATATTAGAAGAAAATAGCTATTCTAATTAATGGAAGTAAAAGTGTATCTGTTGTAATGCACTAAAATATCATAGTTTGCCATCAGCAGAATTTTGCATACTCAGTGCTGAGGGTTCATAGAGGTTAATTAATTAATTATTTGTATTATTTTTGCAGTACTGAGGTGGGGGTGAGCCTTGTGCATGCTAGGCAAGTGCTTTATCAATGGGCTACATTCCCACCCTCCTTTTCCTTTTTTTAAAACATTATTTATTATGTGGATGGGTGGGGGATGGGTGGAGTGACACATAGGCTGTGGTCCACATGTAGGATTGGAGGACAGCTTATGGGAGTTAGTTCTGTCCTTCTACCACATGAAACTCAGGGATGCAACTCAGGTGGTCTGCCCCAGTGGCAAGTATCTTCACCCACTGAAACATCTCTCTGGGCTGTCTGTCCCTTTGCTTTATGAGACAGGAACAGTTGTGAGCGCACTCTAGTTCAGGGTTGCCTTGAACTTGAGGTCCACCTGCCTTCCCCTCCAGAGCAGCTGGTATTACAGACTCAGCATGTTTTGTTTTTAAGTGTGTGGGTGTAGGTATGTGTTTGTGTATATATGTACAGGTTTATATGTGTGCAGGTGTGCATGTGCTGGTGTGTGTGCGTGCATGCATGTAGATGTTTGAAGGCCAGGGACAACTTTGGCTGTTGTTACAATAGAATCTACCTTAGTTCTTGAGAGGGTCTCTCTTTCTCTCTTTTTTTTTTATCCAGTATATTAAAATTTTATTAATAGTATTGTTTTCAAGTTTTCAAACTCTATTTTTTATTGGATATTTTCTTATTTACATTTCAAATGTTATCTCCTTTCCTGGTTTCCCCTCTGAAAACCCCTATCCCATTCTCTCTCCCCCTGCTCACCAACTCACCCACTCCCGCTTCCCTGTCCTGGTATTTCCCTATACTGGGACATCGACCCTTATCAGGACCAATGGCCTCTCCTCTCATTGATGTCCACCAAGGCCATCCTCTGCTACATATGGATCCAGAGCCATGGGTCCCTCCATGTGTACTCTTTGGTTGGTGGTTTAGTTTGTGGGAGCTCTGAGGGTACTAGTTGGTTCATATTGTTGGCTGCAACAAACCCCTTCAGTTCCTTGGGTCCTTTCTCTAGATTCTCCTCTGGGGACCCCATAATTAGCTTTTTAATGTTTTATTTCTATCTCCAGTTAAAATGTGTATATTCGTGTGTGTGTGTGTGTGTGTGTGTGTGTGTGTGTGTGTGCTTAAGTATAGTGACCATGGAGGCCAGAAAAGGGCATCTGGTTGCCTGGAGTTACAGGGGCTAGCTGCCCTGATGTGGGTGCTGGGAACCAAAATGGAGTCCTCTGCAAAAACAGTCCACGTTCTTAACTGCTGAGCCATCGCTCCAACCCCTAACGATTAGTTTTTAGGTGTCAACTTGTCACACCTACTCTAGAGGAAATCCTTAATGTGGAACTGTCTAGATCAGGTTGGCCTGTGGATATGTCTGTGTGGGGGGATTGTCTTAATTAAGCCAATTGATATGGGAAGACCCAGCCAGTGTGGCAAGCATCATTCCTGAGGCAATGAGTCTTGAGATATGAGACAGAGGGGAAAGCTAACTGAGAATGGACAAGCAAGGGTCCCATGTATTTTCTCCATCTGCTCTTGACGATGGGTGTGACACATCACCACGTTCCTGCCTTGACTTCCCTATAATACTGGCCTGTAACTTGGAATTGTGAGGCAAACAAACCCTTTCCTCCTTCAGTGGCTTTTTCTGTCAGGGTCTCTGTTGCAGCCACAGGAGTGAAACTGGGACACTGGACAATAAGTCTCACTGGAAATATCTCTGGGAACAAGATAGCTGAACTTCCCTGCACCGGCCAAGTCTCCATCTGATGAGAGAGGAGCAAAGGTTAGGGAAGATCTCTGAAGTATGTGGCTATCGATACAGCTCTTTCCTCCTTGGAGATATGACTTGGTTATGGATGTCACATAGCCTTGTGATTTCAACACTGGTCCCCAGATAGATGATGGTTCTATTTGGGGAGTCCTGAAAAGTTTATGATATGGGGGACATTGTACCTGAAGGGACATAACTGGAAGGGAGTATGTCACTGGGTTGGGCCCTTGGGAGTATATTTTCCCTGGGCACCTCATGTCCCACTCTGAGCTTCCTAGTCAGCTATGATGTGAACAGTTCTCCTCTGCCATTACTTCCTTCTGCCATAAGCATCTGGGACCAAGAGACTGTGGGCTAAAAACTCTGAAGCTATGAGCCAGCATTAACCTTTTTTTTTCTAATTATTTGATCACTGTCTTAGTTAATTTTCCCATCGCTGTGATAAAATATTCTGACAGAAACAACTTAAGAGAGGAAGGGTTTGTGTGGTTCACTGTTCCAGGGTATGGTTCGCCATGTTGAAAAAGTCAAGGCAACAGAAATTCAAGGCAGGCAGACACATTGCACCTGCAGAGAGGAAGCAGGGGGTAATGAATGCTCCTGTTCACCTCTCTTCTCCTCTTTAGGCAGTCCAAGCCTAGGGAATGGTGCTGCCCACTTTTAAGGCTCCTCTCACCTTAAGTAACCTAATCAAGATAACCCCTCACAGCTGTGCCGGAGGTTTCCCTGCTGGATAACTCTAGGTCCAGTCAAGTTGATAATAATATCAGCCAGCACAGTCACACTGATGAGAAGTGTAATATGCTGCGTGGTCCATACTTCTCTCTGAATTTTTTTATTTTCCTATTCAATGCAAAGATTTTATAGGGGTACTTATTTTTAGTTACAAACATGTCAGGGATTTTGGACAGTCAGAGAGAATTCTGTGGTCCAATCCAAGGTCACAAAGGCAGTCAGCCCTTCTGAAGTCATGCTGTTCTGAAGTCATGCAGAGTGCTCACCTGCATGATGTAATCTGCATTGTCACCCAGGAATTCATTATGGCTCCTTTGGGCCCATCCAAATGAAGAGGGTGCAGGATGTCACCCACGCCATCTGCTTGCAGCTGGACTGCCCTGTGACTTTGCTGAAATAAAACCCTTGTCGTTGGCTTGAGGAGGAGGTGAAGGGGCAGCTAGAGCCGGTAGCCTGAAAACAGACTTGGGACATTGCTTAAAGATTAAGGAATGGCTCTTCTGACCAGGGGCCCTCTTAGGTTTCTACAACAACATTGTAGAAGAGTTTTCTGAGGACTAATTGAAATTTGAAGATATCAAAAACACAGAGAGTTGTTTTTGGTCAGTATGTAAATCAATTCCTCCTCCTCTTCTTCTCCCTCCTCATTTTCTTCTCCTCCTTTTATCTTTCCTCACATTATTTATCTTCTTCTTCCCTTTCCTCCTTTATCCTCCCCTCCTCTTCCTCCATCTTCATTTCTCCTTTCCTGTCTCTTGTCTTCTTCTTTACTGTTACTCTCTTCCTCCATTTTCTCTGTTGGCTTCATTCTTGATCAGACTCAGACAATAACAGGATTCCCTCTCCCAAGACTCATCGTCAACCACAAAGGACTCCTTCTCAAACCTATTCAGCTCTTACATCTACAAGCAAGCCAAGAGCTATGCATACTACTCTTGGTCCTTCTGGCTTGTGAAGTCTTGGGTTGAGAATCTCAACTACATGGAGTACATCTGATTCCAGAAACAGAAGATACATCATCATCAAAAATAAGGGAAAAACTATGCTTGGCTTTACACCAGGAGTCCTGGATGGGACCTTTAGAAGCAAGGCACAGCTGTCTAAAGGACAGAAAAACCAAGAGGAGGATAGTGAGGTTTGGTGGTACAAAGTGAGCCAGTTTCCAACTGTACAAATGACGGTTGCTTTCTCCCTCTTTAGAAAGGCATCATTAAATAAAAACCAACCTCACTCCACTTCCTACAGCTCCATCCTCCATCACCACCTGTAAGTCTTACCATCAAGGTGTATGTCTATATTCCCTTTCTGGGCTGGAATGATATAGCTCATGGTTAAGAGTGCTTGGTGAATCATGAGGACTAGAGTTTGGTTCCTCATCACCAAAGTAACAAGTTGAGTTTCAAATACACACCAGTACCTCCAGCTCTGAGAGATGCAATGCCCTCCTCTGGCCTCTGTGTACAAAGGCATGCATTCCTACACAGACACAGATATAGACACAGACACAGATACACACACATACACACAAACACATACATGCACAAATTAATAAAATAAATCTTTACAGAGAACCAAAATATAAACTAGAAGTGGCTCAGCAATGAATATACTGCTCTTGAGTTTGAGCCAGATCACAACCACTCATAACTCCAACTCCAAGATCTGACATCCCCTTCTGGCCTCCTATACACATGTAAATACACATAGGTACATAAATAAGAATAAATTCTTAAAAGGAAAAGAAAATAGAAGAGAAAAGAAAAGAAAATTCCTCTTCAGTTCATTCCATTTTAGGCTGTATCAAGAGCCAATTTCATAGACTCCATCTACTTCTCTCAGGGCTGGGATCAAACACTTGACAAGAAACAGCTTAATGGAGCAGGGCTTATTTTATCTCACAGTTTGAATAGCCATGGTGGAGAGGACATGACAGGGTTCATGTTGGTATGAGCCCATGTTGGTGATACCTCACATCTTGATAGACCACGAAGCAGAGCGTGGATAGGAAGTGGGGCTGGACTACAAAACCTCAAATCCCCTCCTACCAACACCCACTTTCTCCAGTAGGGCTCCACCTTCTAAAGGTTCTGTAATCTCCCCCAAATGGGGATAGCACCACCTGCTGGAGACCACATGTACATACACATGAGCCTATGAGGGACATCTTGCATTCACAGGAGATTCACAACGTATCCAACCTAGAGGATCTGAAAGCAATTATAGTTTCCAGACTGGGTAGCTCTGGCTTATTCTGAGATTCGCATGATCTGAAATTGGTAGTAATTCATGTACCCACTCCTAAAACTCAGAATTCCTACTGGAAATACTAGTGTTGAAGATCTGCATCAGTACCGGAAATGAGCTCCTGCCACTCTTGAGGTATCATCTCTATAAACAAGCAGCCCAGTCACCAACATCCACAGGGAAACAAAGGGATTACAATCTCTTGAGACCCATAGACCCCCAGCTGGCCAGTGTCACAGTCTATACGGATGACTGTCTCCAAGAGAAGAATCCCAGAGCCATCCCCTGTCAATTGCCAAGTGGAGCTGTGTGAACTGGTGTTAAAATAAGAAGTGCAAAGACAGTCTGTCACTAAAGCTTGCAAACCCAGGTCCTGCCAGCAGGCAGGGTCTGTGGTTTATAAGGTTGGTTAACAAGTGTGGGGGCTGGGGATCCTACATCCGCCTCCTGCCACTCACTTTCTTAATCCTGCATCAGTTGCTAGAAGAATACTTGAAATCTAATAAGAAGAGGGACATACTATCATACATCTCTATAGGATGCTTCCCGACAGAACCAACTCCTCCAAGATTAGATGAGATACTGCCATTGGGATTCTAAGTTTATAGCCAATGGAACTCAGGAGGCACAGGTACCCAAAATATGCACACGAGGGGAGGGTTGTGGAGACAGCTCAGTGGATAAAGTATTTCCCAAGAGATCAAAATTCAGGATTTCCATGTGTATGTGAGCACATATGTACATATCCTCAAACAGAAAGCACCTGCATACACATTCACATAAACATATACTCAAAAAAACCCATGTACACAAATGGTCATAATATATAAAAAAATCAAAACCATCCAAATGCCCATAAGTAATGAACTCATAAACAAGACGTATTATGTCATCTCATTAAACAATAGAAAGAAATGAGGTGATGTCAATCATAGTGCTACACACCTGTGATGCCAAGCCACGGGAAGATCGGGAGTCCAAGGTCATCCTTGGCTGCATAGTGAGTATGAGGCCAGCCTGGGCTACACGAGACCCTGTCCCAAAATTTAAAATAACGAAATGTTGATGCAGCCCACAATGTAAGCTTACCTCCTGTGTGTGAAGTGAAGGGAAGGAGACAGGAGTCCTGAATCCTGCAGATCTATCTGAGTAGCATGTGGAGCAGGCAAATCCATAGGAATAGAAAGGTCAGTGGTTGCCTGGGGTTGGGGACAGGGGCGAATGATTGATGGTATCAACGTGCACTGGTTTCTACTTAGGGTGATGGAAATCTTGTGTTGAGCAGTAGTGATGGTTACACAATTTTGGGAGTGTGTGAATTTTAGTTTTGATACTTGAACTGTGTAGCTTGATTAATAGGTTGATATTAAGAACTGGGGCCTTAAAAGACAAATAAAGAAGGAGCTGGGTAATGGAATCACTGCTTAGAGTGTATGGGGTCCCAGGTTCAATTGTCCAGCATTGCAGGGGGGATAGGAAAAGGAGGGGAGGGCTGGAAAGGGGAAGGGAGAGGAAAGGAAGGGGGAAGAAGGGAAGAAAGGAAGGGGTGAGGGGAAGCCAGCAAGAAGGGATTAGGCATGAAGCGTGTTTGCAGCCATGTGTGGCAGCCAGAGACTGCGGCTCTAGGGATGACAGACTGCACAGGGAAGGCTTCAGGGACTGCTGTCGCATGCTAAGCAGGGCCCTGGAAAGGTGAACCTAGCGACAGTTCAGGAAGAATTGATGGGCTAGGAAGCCAAGGTGAGGTCTGGGAGCATCTGAGGTGTGCCTCGCTCTACACTGGAAGCTGCAGCGACAGGGAGAATTAACAAGCAGGTATCTTCTCTGGCCCCAGGGAGACAGGCAGGCAGCTTGGGGTTTGTCTGGCAGTTTATGGTGGGATGTAGCTTTCAGTTAGGTTAGCTCATTAATCTTTGTAGTGATTTCTTTTTACTTCATTTCTTTAAATTAATAATTAATTATTATTATTATTATTTGTATTTTGAGACAAGGGTTCTCAGTGTAGTCCTGGGTGTCCTAGAACCCACTCTGTAGACCAGGCTGCCCTCAAACTCACAGCCTTTAGTCTGCCTCTGCCTCCAGAGTGCTGGGATTAAATGCATGCACCACCACTGTCCGGACTGTTTCACTATTTTTAAATGTTATGCCTGTGTGTATACATGTGTCAGGGCCAGAGGGTGACATAAGGAGTCATCTTCAGGCACCATCCACTCTTTTATAGGCAGGGTCCCTCATTAGCCTGGAACTCAGGCATTCAGGGAGGCTGGCTGGTCAGTAAGCCCCAGGGATCCTCCCGCCTCTGCCTCCCAGCACGGGGATGTTCAGGCACGCACTGCCATCCTCGTGCTTGTGTGAAAATCTCTTTATGAAATGAACCACGTCCCCAGCTTCTGAGTTAATTCTTTTAATACTTAGAGCACCTATCATTAGCTCTCTTCCCAGAAAGGGAAATTGAGGTTTAGAGTTCAGACTTTCTCAGGCAGGGCTTCTAAGCAACAGTGGGGGAAAATGTCAGATTAAAACCAAGGGCCTAAGATCTGGGGCTTCAAATTCACTCCAGGTTGGCCTGTAGCCTTTAAGGCATAATAAGACAAGAGTTGCTAAGAACCAGGTTTGATGGCACAGATCCTGAGATCCCTGCTACCTGGAGGGCTAGAGCCGGAGGAGGATTGAAGTTCACAGCCAGAGTGAGAAACTTAGTGAGGTCAAAGCCAGCTGGGGCCATGCTGCTCTTATAGAGGACCTGGTTCAGTTCCCAGCACCCACAACGAGCGGCCCACAACTTTCTGTAACTCAAGCTCTAGGGGGATCTGGCGCCCTCTTCTGGCTGCTTTGGGAACTCACAACCACATGGCATATGCTCACACAGACATGCATATAAATAAAACAAAATAAATCTTTAAGTATATAAATAAACATGCCATGGTGCCTTGTGCCTAAATTCCAGATACGGTCTGGAGAAGTTTAAAGGTAGCTTCTTGCCTCAGTTGCTACAAGCTGAACTACATAGTGACAATACATATGTACATGTATAGCCTGGGCTACATAGTAAGAATACATACGTACATGCATATCCTGGGCTACATAGTAAGAATACATATGTACATGCATAGCCTGGGCTAAATAGTAAGGATACATATGTACATGTATATCCTGGGCTACATAATAAGAATGCATATGTACATGTATAGTCTGGGCTACATAGTAAGAAACTGTCTCTAAAACAATAACAACAAGGAAAAAAAAGTAAAAGAAATGGGGGTGGGGCTGCATTTCAGTGGCTATACACTTCTCTAGCATTCATGGGACTCCATGTTTAACGCTCAGGACTGAAAACAAAAGGGGAACACACTAAGAATAGATAATATTGAGCTGGAGAGATGGCTCAGTGGTTAAGCGCACTGACTGCTCTTCCAAAGATCCTGAGTTCAAATCCCAGCAACCACATGGTGGCTCACAACCATCCATAAAGAGACCTGACACCCTCTTCTAGAGTGTCTGAAGACAGCTACAGCATACTTACATATAATAAATAAAATGTTTTTTAAAAGAATAAATAATATTTATTTGATGCTATACAATGCAATATAGATATGAAATTGCCAATGATGCGTCTTAAGCGAGTCACAAGAAAATGAATTCGGTTCTGGTTCAGGCTCCTGCCAGCCGTACCAAGTGTCTCGCATATGTTTGCTGATGCCAAGTAGAAAGTTAAGGGTTAAGTATGCTGAGGTTTTGAACTAGCATAGCAGAGCAAACCATGGGTTCGAATCCCACCTTTGTGACTTGTCAAATGGTATTGGCCTTTGCTGCTTGGTACAGAGTCTCTTCATTTATGTAAAGAACCACACCCAGCCTGTGTAGCATCTAACTCTGTACATAAAACAAAAAAGATAAGCACAATACCCAGCTCACTGAGAGATGCCCAGTACATGGACAAGAAGAAGCCAGGCATGGTGGCACACGCCTTTAATACCGGGCACTTGGGAGGCAGAGACAGGTGCATTAGAGACCTGGTCTACAAAGAAAGCGACAGGACATCCAGGGCTGTTCCATGGAGAAGCCCTGTCTTGAAAAGAAAAATTGACATCAATTAACATCGGGCTAAGGGGATGGCCCATTTTATACAGTATCTGCCTTGCACGCATGAGTACCTATGTCCCATCTCCACAGTCCAAGTGAAGTACGCGGGTATGGTGGTGTGCGCCTGTAATCCAAATCCTGCAGAAGCAGAGACTTAAGCATGCTGGCTAGTCCATCTAGCCTGAATGGCAAGTTCCTGTCTCAAAAAGAAAGTGGGTGGCACATGAGGAAAGACACCTGAGGTTGTTCACACACTCACACACAGGGCTGCCCACACATAAGAAATAAATAAACAAAGTTGGATTTTTAAAGACGGGATCGTTGTGCATTGGACACAGACAATATTCTTGAAGTTCTTTAATCCTTTTCCCAAGGTGATTATTATCCCCATTTTATAGACAGAGAAATTGAGGTCCAAGGAAATTGAGTGTTAGGTTCAGCCACTGAC
The DNA here is from genome assembly GCF_947179515.1 of Apodemus sylvaticus. Lineage (NCBI taxonomy): Eukaryota > Metazoa > Chordata > Mammalia > Rodentia > Muridae > Apodemus > Apodemus sylvaticus. The sequence continues at coordinate 38,530,661 of NC_067493.1, read as the reverse complement.
AGCATTATATTTTTGCTCTACCATACGATTTCTGGTGATGTACGATTTCGCGGTACAGCAATCTTCTGTCAGGTACAGAGTTGGACTTACAGGCTCCGCTGCTTCCAAGTTCCTATGGCCTCAGAATGGTCTAGTAATGTCCTCTCAGCTTACAGGACATTGTTCTAGCTGATGATAGCTATGAATACAGCCCAACAGGAAACTCGACAGTTAAAACGTTGTATTGTTTGAATGGGGTTATTTTTCTTAAGAACAGCTTTCTATCACCATCTTAGAGATGAGGGCACTGTTTCCTTAACGTCAAAAGGGTGGACATGCCTGTCTGGGTTCTCCGGCGCTTCTTATCTCTCCCTTCCCCAAGCTTTGAAGGATTCTGAGATCAAAGTGGAAGCGACACTGCGGGAATATATTAGTCACCTTTCTCATCTGTGTGGCCAAACCCTGACAAGAAGCAATTTAAGGGAGGGAAGATTTATTTGGCCTCATGGTTTAATAGAGGGGGTGGGAGTGGGGGTGGAGGCAGCTCATTGCTGCCTGCATGAGTGCTTCGCCTGCATAGGCCATGACAGGGTCGGGAAACGGAGGGAGGGACCGTGACAGGATCCGGAAGTGGAGGGGACCATGACAGGAAGCATAGCGCTGTGTAACCCTCAATTTCCACCCCCATAGTGGCTCATCCCTTTAAGTCCCGCCTCTTAAAGGTTCCTAAATCCCCCTGCCCCCCCCCCCCCGAACAGAACAGCACCACCTTCAGGGGGCCTCATGACCACACACATCAGCCTGTAGAAAACAGTTCATGGTAGGCAAGTGTTCTACCCACTGAGCTACATCTCCAACCTCCATCCTTTTCTTCTTAAACACCATCTCCTTGGTCCTCCCTGAGAGTGGGCAGGTTTTTTTTTTCCCCTTCCATGTGCCCACTCCATCTCCACACCAAGCAAATTTCTCCTCCTCCAGCTAAGAACTTAAAACCCAGAGTTCATCAGTAAAGTGGAGAATCGAACCACAAAAATACTCTTAAATCACCCAAGGGAAGCACAAGCCAGGTGGATCCAGGAGGATTAAAGATAACAAGAGGAGACTTAGGCGAGGCAGGCAGGAGAGGACCTCGGTGAATCGGAGAGGGAGCCAGGGCCGTGGTACGGGGCGCAGGGCTCACCGTGAAGTCTGGCTTGAGAGTAATTTTCAGAGATCCTTGAGAAGCCTTTGGGCCCTTTCTCCCAGAGAAAGCTCTTCTTGCCTTTGAAAACATGGTCTGATTCCTACTTCTGACTTTGTTATTTCTACATAATAAGCGCGGGGGGGGGGGGAGGGAGGGGGGGGAGGAGTCCCAACATGGCAGGACAGGAACCTATCTAGTCCCTTCTTTTATCGGTTTTTATTTTGTTTTGTTTGTTTTTTGTTTTTTTGGTTTTTTTTAGTTTGCTTCCTTTAAACCAGTGGCTCTTACCCTTCCTAATGCTGCAACCCTTTATCACAGTTCCTCGGGTTGTGGTGACCCCCAACCATAAAATAATTTTGTTGCTACTTCATAACTGTAATTTTGTTACTGTTATGAATCGTAAATATCTATCTGTGTTTTCCCATGGTCTCAAGGGACACCTATGAAGGAGTCTTGGCTTCCAAAGGAGTTGCTACCCACAGGTTGAGAACCACGTCTTTAAATGTTATTTGTTTACTTACTTAATTTGCTGGGTTGGTGGTGGTGGTGGTGTGAGGGTGGAGCGGGTGTGTCTCACGGTGATCAGAGACCAGCTTTTGAGAGTCAGTTCTCTCCTTCTACCAGGTGGGTCCCAAGGAGCAAACGAGCAAACACAGGATGTCAGGCCCGCAGTTCCAAGTTCCCTTACCCATGTGCCATCTTGACAACCTTGGCATTTTTGGGGGGGAGGGGTTGTTTGTGTTTTTGAAGGCTTTGTTTTGAGACAGACTCTCACTGTGCAGCCAAATTATGCCTCAAACCCAAACTGACGATTCTTCTGACTGCCTGGGGTGCACCACCACAACTAGCTTCCGCCAGTCTTCTTTGTGTATGTGTGCACACATGTGCCATGCATGTGCCACACGTGTGCCTAGTGTGTGGACAGAGGTCAACCTCATGATATTGTTCCTCAGGATGCCATCCACCTGGCTGGTCTAGAACTAAGTATGCTGGGCTGGCTGACCAGTGGGCCCCAAGATCCGCCTGTCTCTCTCTGTACAACTATGGGAACACAATGTTTGCCATCATGACTAATTTTTTTTTTAATGTGCATGCTGAGGATCAAACCCATGTCTTCATACCTGCACAGCAAAACACTTTATCCTAAGCTCCTAATCTTCTTTAATAGCTGAGTTTGAAAGAGCGTGTTTCCTAACACCCCAAACCTATTACACACACACACACACACACACACACACGGTAGGTCTCTGTCAATTCAACCTCTACCCAAGCCTATCAAATGAACTGAAAGTTGCCCAGTCCCCCCAAAGAGCTTGGAAAAACATGAACTCCAAGGGGCATGATTCAGAGACTCCACAGTGAAGCAAACAATCCCTTTTGTGTCAAATCCCACACCCTGCGTAGATACAAGGTATCCGTGATGCTCCTGCACTGAAAACCTGGTCCCCAAAGGGTAGCACGCTATTGAGAAGTGGCTGAGTCTTCAAAAGAACACTGGGGACCCAGCTCAGTTTGTTTGTAATATGTTGGCCTTGCAAGTACAGAGCGCCTGATTTTCACATAGCTGTGGTGGTGTGTGCTTGGAATCTCAGGACTGTCGAGGTAGAGGTGGGTGGGTCCCTGGGGCTCACTGCAAAGCCAACCTAGACGACTAGACAAGTTGTCAGAAGGTAAGAGTCCCTGTCTCAGAAAACAAGGTGGACAGTGCCTAAGGAATGACACGTAAGTGTGTCCTCTGGCCTTCATAGGCAAGTGCACTTGTACAAAAAAGATACACTCCTATAATATGTGGAGAGGCTTTTAAGCCTCGTTTTATTAGTATTAGTTACAGAAAAGGGCTGACAAGAGTTGGATAGTGTCTTTTCTGACATCCAACCTGGAATGTTACCGATTCTTGTCACTGAAACTCACTGTGGCTCCATTATATCTAAAAGCCTGTGTCTCCGTATCTCTGAATAGCTTACAGACCCTGGTTCTGATAGGGATCGTTTAGCGTTTCATATGTTTCGCCAGGAATTTTGGCTCAGTTAAGAATCCCATAGTGGCTACCATCTGAGTTGATTCGACCAGTCACAGCTTATGCTGGTTGCAGAGGGTGTAAGTGTATCTCACGATGTCATCTCTCTGTTCTCTCTTCTCCCCACCCTGAACCCCGCCCAGTTCATTCGCAGAAACAGAACCGACAGACCTGCGTCCGCAAGAGCCTCATCTGCGCCTTTGCCATGGCCTTCATCATAAGCGTCATGCTGATTGCAGCCAACCAGATCCTGCGGAGTGGCATGGAGTAGCAGTCTCCCACCAGCCACGCCGCGTTGCCAGCTCACTGCGCATGTGCATGCCCCGCGGGCAGACTCTATTCCTTCACACAGGAGATCTGGACCTATGGATGGATGCAGGCGTTGGTCCCGTTCGGTAAAAGAACTCAAGTCTGCAGTGCAACCGGGAGTTACGGATCAACTCCATCTCCTTGGCAGGGACACAAAAGGGCTGTCTTCAATGCTTTCACGGTTTTGTTTCCCAATGCAATAAATAGCCAGGAGTTCTCAATTATCACTTCCACCGCCAGTAGCAACTCTGAAGTGGGGGGAAAATACACTGCTTTCTTTTCGTCTTGGAATTCCAGTAGCCATCCTGATAGCATGGTGGCATCTGAGAGCGAGAAAGAAAGACAGGTGCGAGTAACGGTCACCTCCATCCATGACCCAGTTCTTTCAACCCAGGGATCCCCGGAGACTCCCTGCTGAAGTTGACTTCTGGGTTGCTACAGAAAAGGGGACTTTTCATCTCACCCTGGCTTCTTTCCTCCACCCAGTGGAGACCCCTCCCACTAAGACGCGGAGGGGGAAAGCCATTAAGCAGGGCGCAGCTCCTTGAGGTCCCTGCTCTTCTTAATCGCCTTTTCTACAGGACGCTTGCCTTGTGGCAGAGCTGGGGCAATCTCGGCTGCTTTCCACGGCTCTCTTGGCTTTCTGTTTCTGAAGTCCATCCTGCACCAGCATCTCGGAATCTGCAGAGAGCCTAGCTCCAAGCTTTTCTTGCCTGTGCCGCCATTAGAGGAAAAAAGAAAAAAAAGAAAAAAAAGAAAAAAGAAAAGAAAAAGAAAAAAATCCATAATCTATTTGTCTTTATAACCCAGACACGTAGACAGACAAGAGACTTCTCCGTGTGTGATGCTGTTCTTCCCAAATTGCTTACTTTGGACATGAACTTATTTACTATCTATCTCACCCCTATCCGTGCTTCTTTAGAGCAGAGGGTGAAGTAACTGTGAGGTAGGGAAGGATTGGGTCTAGCGGCGAGGAGGCCCACACCCGAGCATCCGAAGGAACAGAGCCCCTCTGAGTCGCCATATTTGACACCATCTGTAAGTTACTATTGCCCCACCTCTCACCTTCCCCTCATCTCGGACTTTATTAACGAGTCTTTCCCCAGCTAAGAAAAGAAGACCTAGAAACTGAAGCAGAAATTTGAGAGGATCGAATTGCTGTATTTTTGCTTAATAACCCATGATATTCAGGTTGTGCCAATGACTCATTAAAAAAAAAAAAAAGACAGATGCTAATGGGCGTGGCTGGTAGGATAGAGACTTGATCAGTGTTCTGATCCCAGAACCGCTTACATTGGGGCAGAGAACAGAATATCTGTGTCTGTTTTTAGTAGCAGATCAAGACTCTTATTTCCTTGACTTTCCCTGGATTCACAATGAATTTAAGCCCCAGTGGTCAGATTAGCCGGCCATCTGTAGACGTGCTAACTCCCTTTGTATTTTTCTGACCCCAAGTCTTTAACTCTGTAACGAAATTGTCCTGCTCCAACGTCGGATCTCAGCCGGAAGATCCCCAATTCCCCTTTCCCTCATCCTCCATTTCCCTTTCCTCCAGCCACGCGGAGGAGGTGCCAGCAGCTTTGCCCTCTACATTCTGCTGGGTAGGGTTTTTTGGTGCGATACATATTCCTCTAGCCTACTTTCTCTCTCTGCTCCGTCCTCACTCCCTTCTTAGACTTAAATCACGGAAGGTCTGCATTATAGGGTCTTCCTCCAGTTCCCTGATACCTGCACTCCATGCAGTAGTATGTAGGCAGCTCGAGAGATTTTTCCCACTCTCAGGTGTGAATATTCACTAAGAGCACAAGTCAAACTAGGTTTGAGTCATAGCATAAAGAGGAGGGAGCAGGTCAGAGGTCCCAAGAAGCCCAAGGGGCACAGAGTCATTTCATAACACTGCCCGGAGTCTGGAACATCCGGGTGGCACCCTGCCTTCCTTTCTTCCGGTGCCCTTTGCATACCTGCCTTTTTTGCTTCTTCCCTAGGCTGCGCCACCACGATCCCCTTAGGACCAGGTTCCTGAACTAAAGCAGGTAGAGACACAGAATATTAATACACTGCACAACGTCCCACCCCTTCCGTTTCTTCCTGGAGCAATTGCCTTCTTGCTACCAGATGTGTGCAAGAAGGCAAACCTAGCTGGTAGCAACATGTTTCCCTATTATTAGCTGGTGTTTGAACCTCCAAACTGCCCCTTCCTGGGAGTCTGGTGAGCAGATCCAGAAAGTGCAGGGCTTTAAGGACCGGAAAGCAGCAGATACCATGCCACAGCTGAGATTGGCTCTCAAGGTGAAGCATAAGGATTTCTTCAAATGTCGCTTTTCTGTAAGATCTGCCCTATACTGAAGGATCCTGATCCTAAAAGATGCATGGCTTAGAATTCATCAGCAATGGACAGAGATGTGATAAAAGCCTTTTCCCTATTGATGGGACTAGGTGGTGGGTCCTGACAAAAATCATACCACGAGACAGGTCTCACGTGGGAGGGATTTTATTAAAGAGGAAGGGGGCACAAAGATGGACTCTGGAAGAAAGAGGAAAGAAGAGAGTGAGAGAAGGGAGAACGTGGCTTTTATTGGGGCTGTGGCTCACGTGTAAGGGGCCATGCAACAAGGGCAGCAGCTAGTGATGACATCTTGTCGTGGGGTCCCTCGAAAGCTGGCTTTAAAGATGCCTGATTGTCGAGACGGCACTTTTGGCTGCCCGTGGATGTGCCTGATTGCTAGTATCTACACGGGTGTGAACACCTTCTCCCAATATCATGGAAGGAAAGACAGGAAAGAGGCCATCAGATTCCCTCTGATGGTTCATAAGTTATTCTCCCAGCAGCCTCCTCCTCGTCTGAGGCACCCAGGAACTGAATGCATCAGTACAGGACGTCTGGTCTAGTGGTGTCCTTTAGACTTAGAGGGCTAAGAGCGTGCTAAGGTGGCCTAGCTGCTTTGCTTGTGTTAATGCCTCTGATATATGTAGGGTGTTGGGTTTCTTTTCCAGGCAGCCCTATTGTCAGGCCTGTTCACATAAAGGTTCCTTGTCACCTAACATCCTCATGACAGTAATTGGGGAGTAGTTGGTTGGCTGATGATTCCAGAAAATTCAGCTGCCTCCTGCTCAAGGAAAGCCATTCATGGGCAGCTGAGACACCCTCTGAAGGAGAGGCAGGAGCTCAATCTTTGCTGCCTGGCCTCTTACTGGACTCAGGAAATGGTGACCGAGGCAGGCCAGTCATGAGATGACTCAGTGACTGGCTCATTCTTGCTGCCAGCTCGACGCCACATCCCCAGACCGCCGTGGATGACAGACACCAGGACAGCAATTTACCTGGGACAGAAAGACAAGCTGACTCTGAACCCTTTTAACTTTCAAACAAACCGTTCCCTCGCTGTCCCGGATGTGGGACCGAGTCCCTACATTGGAACTGTCAACAGCGGCCTCCAGAATATGTGCAAGTTCCACGAGAGATCTGTAAGAGGTTGCCACGACAACCATTGCATCCTCCCCGAGTTTGTCAAGGCACAGAGGGAACACTTACAGAACACTCTAGGCTCTACCTGCCTGCACTATGACTTCTAGAATCCATCACCTGCTGAGATGGGAAATTAACCTCCAAGAATTGTATGTCATCCCTGCCTTTTCCTATTGTATTTGAATGTGCCCCTCTCCTCCCCCCCAACTCAGGAGAAAATGGGTCAGCCTCCTCACCTCTACCTTTATCTCACCTCCCAGAACAAGACTACATTTGGCGGGCAATAAAACCACTCCTTATCATCCGGCAGGCAAAAACCCATGTCGAGCCTGCCATCTTTAAAAGTATTTGCTTGTTTGCTGAGATCCTCCATCCAGAAAGCCAGAACTATGAACAGAGGTGAACTATGGTGCTCATGAGTTTGTGGGCAAGCTTGGTGACTGCAGGAAGTTCTGGGTATGGATATGACGAGACGGGAGCCTTTCCTGGGCACCTTCTATACCTGCTCCTAGCTCAAAGTTTACACAACAAGTGGTCTAGTATCTGAAAGAATGGGATAGAAAAAGAAAATGGGAGAGAGAAAGGAAGGAAGGAAGGAAGGAAGGAAGGAAGGAAAGAAAGAAAGAAAGAAAGAAAGAAAGAAAGAAAGAAAGAAAGAAAGAAAAGAAAAGAAAGAAAAAGAAAGAAGGAAGTTAAAGAAAGGCCGCCTATGTTGAGGAGAGCATCCCTCTTAGCCTGCAGCCACTGACTCTCAAAGTGATTGGAAAATCTAAGAGCAGGAGAGAGACAGCTGGCTTTTATTGCAAACTCCTCCTGTGGGCTCAAGTTCAGACTCAGGTCATAAATCAAAGAACATTGTGTACATTGTTTTTTTCCGGATCTGAGACTGGTAGTGTGTCCCCGGAACCCTGTGAGGGAGGGTGTCATCAGAAGATGAACAAGGAAGGTGACTGTCGGGGTTGCTTCCTGGGTGGGGCTGTCTTGGCTATGCCTGGCTGCATGTCATATGTGGAGCTTGTGTGCCCTTGGTTTCTCTCTTTGTAGAAAGTGCTAAGTTCTGTACCTCAAGCATACTAGGTCATGTCTCTACACTATATCCCTAAAGGTCCACGCGCACCCTATCCACCCTGTTACCTAAGATACACAGAGAGTCTGGAACCCTGTTGTGCAAAAGGGTCCTTATTTTTATATAATGCTATGAAGATGATGCAGATGAGCTCCGATGAATCTTCTAGACTTTGGCACATACTGTTTCTATGACCAGGAGGACTACAGAACCCCACTCCCTAGGAACCATCCATCCCTAACAACTTCAGATCAGTACTCCCTCCTTCCCCCGCTGGCCTCTTCCAAGATGCCCTGGACTGGGAGAGTCCAGAACTCACAGCCATTTCCCCTTCCTCCATGCTGACTTCTTGATTACCAAGCCCCCCCCCACACACACACACACACGAAGAAAATCCATTTCTGAAACAGAAAAGCTATGCAGCCATTAGAGTTTTTAATTTGAATTATTTATAGTCAGAATAGACACGAATAGAATGAGAAGCTAGGCCACCTCATCTTGTCCCCGTGCCCATGACCATGTAAGTGTCACAGTTGCTTAGCTTCATCCCAATCACACTCGGACTAGCTCACTCAGGGGACTGTTCTCAACTATGTGGCCTCGCCACAGTAGTTTTGGAGGAAGGGGTCAGGGGTCCCAGCTAACTAAGCCTTCTCTTAGGATCCTATGCTCACGGCAGATGCAAACTGTCATGTTAACATCAATTGTTTATATTTAAAAATGGTTCTAATGTAAAATACCGCAAGGAATGGTCGATTCAACCAGATGTGGGAGAGCATGCTTTCAATTCCTGGCACTTGGCAAACTGAGGCAGGAGCATTGAAGTCCAGCATCTGCCTGGACTGTGGAGCAAGTTCAAGGATAGTCGGAGTTCCATGGTGAAGTTTCAGGCAAGCCTGGACTACATACAGAGTTCTGGGCTAGCATCCTAACATAATGGGACTCCTTCCTACTAAAAGAAAAAAAAAATAAGTTTTTTTCCCCAGTTGCACAAAACAGATCCCTGTACCTCACTCAACATTACTTGCAACAACTCCTATCTTGGGAAATTTGTCAACTGAGGAAACCCCACATGCTGGACATGGGGTCACCCTTTTCCTCAGGTGGGGCATCTTGGCTTCCAAACCAGTGCATTATATGCTGTCAGAAGTTATCCAAACTGGAGTGGTGGGGCATGCCTATCATCCTAGGAGTTCAAGGTCATCCTCTACTACAGAGCAAGATGGACTGAGCTACATGTGAATGAACACACACACACACACACACACAGTGGGGGGAGATATCTAAATGGAAGGAGGCAGAGGCTAGAATTTCCCAGAAGGCAGACTCATTGGGAGAGAATGTTTCAGAGGATACAGGATGCTTGCTCCATTCCTGGACCTGAGAGAAAGTTTTTAAAGGGCTGATAGATGCTAGTCCCTGGCTATCTGGCCTACTTTAAAAATAGCCAAGGGATGCCCTGTCAGACACTGCCCATCAACATGTTCCCACCAGAGCTCTGTGGACACCAATAGGAGGTTAGTACCTCCCCTGAGTGGATGCTGACCCCCGACCAGCTCAGCCTGCCTTGCCTGAGGCTCTGAGAGAACAGAATAGAAAAACCAAAGGGAGACAGACCAGCACCGTCATTTGGGAAGGGCACCAGAAACAGGATTCTTGCTGCTAGGAGCCAGGGTGAATAGATACATCCCTAATGGAAAGGGTTGAGAGTCGCATCACGCAGGGGTTCTAGCTGGTTTTGTGACATGAGTTTTGTGACATGTGTTCCTTTCGGTGACCACTGTTTCCCAGTCAATGTGTCACATGTCACGGAGTCGGGAGGTTTTTATTTATTCCCTGAAAGCTTGCTGAATCAAGATGAGCTCTTATGTCCTTGTCTTGAAAATGAAGGAGATTCGGTGCCCAGGATGAAGGTCCCATGGATTCTGAATCCATGAGTCAGTAGGTTGAATCAAAAGCCAGATTCCCTAAAGACAAAGTTCCCTGAATCCATCTGAGGCTGCTTAACTGGAAACCCCCCTAAATAAAGGATGATATACCCTGCTTCTCCCTACCACTACCACTACCACATTGCTTTTCCCCTGGACACTGGACTTAGCAGTTCAAGTTCATTGAGGTCCTGGTTTGGAATCATTCATAATTCTGCAGAAGGTAGGAAGCTGCCATTCCGAAGACTTTCAGGAAGGAGATGACAAGTCTGGGGTGCAGGACCAGCAACCGGTAGCCAGAGGCTAGAGCTGGACACATGCCTGTCATAGCTATGTTCCCACCATAGCAAGGGGGCAGGGAGGGAGCAGCAAGTCTTTGTCCCTTCTTCTCCATTTCACCTCAGAGCCTGTTTGAACCAGGCATGGTGGCAGACACCTGCAGTCCCAGCACATGGGAGGCAGAGGCAGGAAGAATGTGGAGAGTTAGAGTTAATGGGCTACATGGTGAGTGCCAGGTCAGCCTGGGCTACAGTGTGAGATTATTTAGTGTTTCCTAAATAAAACACTGAGAATAATAAAAGTCTTCTTCCTGCCCTTGGTTCCTGCTTCCTGAAGCAGTCTGAGGTCTAGTCAGTGTTTACAGGCAACCGCATTGTTCTTCTCTGAGAAGACTGATCTAGAGAAAGGACTCTCTCAGCTCCTGATACAAGTTCACATAGATGGGGGGTGGGATGGGGTCTCAGGAATCCTTAGGGAACTCTCCAGTGACTCCTCACCCACAGTTTGATTTCTCTCCCACAAATTCAGTAATAAGTTAATTGTCCAAGACCGAGCCATGGAGATGTTCATGGAAGCTGTTCAGACTTGAAGGTCTGGTCCTGCCTGCCAGGTGCCGGCAAGCTGTGGGCGGGGGGTCTGTGGGTGGGCACAGGTCGTTCATTCCCTTAAGCTTATTCTCAAAGCACAGATGTAAATGGCTGGGATTCACGCCTACAAGCAGGGTGTCTCTGAAGCACAGGTAAAGACTGTTCTAATCAGGAGCTTCTTGCCTCTTCTTCCAGAATGTTCCGGTCAGATGTCAATCATGCATCTCAACGTCCCCCTGTACCTCATTTATATTCTTTTGGGGTTTTGTTTATATTTCATTTTTCTTCATTTAGTGTTAGTTGGTGATTTTCTGCTATTAAGTGGTGAGACAGCAGGTTAGTGAAATAAAAAACATATCTTTATATCAAATGTAAATATTAATATAAATGAACTTGGCATGCAACTTAAGTGATCCAACGAAGCGATATTATTAACATGTTATCTTATTGTATAAAGGGAAAATGATTGCCATATATGTACCAGATGTTTTCTGTAACTAAACTTGTCTGTAAATATATAATCTTATTTAAAAAAAAAGAGTCTAATTTACCATTATTTATGCAATAGAAAAAAAATAAAAGTTCTTTTTTTTCTTCCTTTTGATGAGAGAGTCGGTTCATTATTTATGATCTGACTTGCAGTGGATCTTGAGATTCGTTCCCAGGGCCACAGAGGGGACAGTTGAGCATCTCTAAGAAGCAGGGGGTTGGGAAGGTGACAGAGCCCCGATGAGCTGAGGGACCTTGAAGGGAGATGATTGACATACAGAAAATAGACAGATGATGGTGGAACATATGGTAGGAATAAGACTGGTCTCCTGGCTTTGGTGCAGACGTGGTAATTAAGAAACCCTGGGAGCTGGGGAGATGACTCGGTTGGTAAAATGTTTTGTATAAACATGAGAACCCAAGCCATCTCCACGACCTAAATAAAAAAGGGGGTATAGGGGTACATAATTGTAACTTCCACTCTGGGGACATGGAGATAGGTGGGTAGCAGAGGCTCGCTGGCCAGGGAGTCTAGGTGGATTGACAAGCTCTGGTGTCAGAGAGAGGTATTTCTCTGCAGAGAGAATCTCTTATAAGCATCACCTGTCAAGCATATACCCAAAGGATTCCCCGGCATGCAATAAAGACACATGCTCCATTATGCTCATAGCAGCCTTATTTATAATAGCCAGAAGCTGGAAAGAACCCAGATGCCCCTCAAAGGAGGAATGGATACAGAAAATGGTATATTTACACAATGGAATACTACTCAGCAATTAGAAACAATGAATTCACAAAATTTTTAGGCAAATGGTTTGATCTGGAAAATATCATCCTAAGTGAGGTAAACCAATCACAAAAGAATACACATGGAATGCAATCTCTGATAAGTGGATATTAATTAGCCCAGAAGCTCTGAATACCCAAGGCACAAATCGCATAACAAATGACTCCCATGAAGAAGTATGAAGAGGGTCCTGATCCTGGAAAGGATTGATCTAGCATTGGAGGGGAATATAAGGACAGAGAAAAAGGAGGGAGGTGATTGGGGAAGGGATGGAGAGAAGAAGGTTTATGGGACATATGGGGAGGGGGGATCCGGGAAAGGGGAAATCATTTGGAATGTAAACAAAAAGTATAGAAAATAAAAATATTAAAAAAAATAGCTGATGGCCAATGAGCTGAGGCAGGAAATAGGAGGTGGGACACTGACAGGAAGAGAGGATTCTGGGAAATAGCGATTGGCCTGGGAGATTCATCGGGTCTATGAAGGTATGGACGAAAACCACCAGGGAGCGGAACCCCGGAGAATGAAGAGGAGCTTTGCCCCGGACTTGGACACCTGACGCTAACTAGGAGGTAACTAACCATGTAGAAGACAAGAAAAATTTAAATGGGCTAAGTGAATTACGAACTAGTCAGGGGATGAGCCAAAGCTTGTGACCCAGGCATTATAGTAATAAATTACTAGTCTCAGAGTCATCATCATTCCGGGAGCAGCGTCTAGGAAAGGAAAAAAACATTTCTTCTTCACAAGTCTCAAAACCTAGGTTGGAGGGCGGGCGAGATGGTTCAGTGGGTTAAGGCAGCCGCTGCCAAGCCTGATGTTTTAAGTTCCGTCCCCAGGATGTACATGTGGAAGGAGAGACCGAAGTCCTGTTAGTTGTCCTCTGACCACATACAAACCACAGTGAGAGTGTGCCACACACACACGCACACACACACACACACACACACACACACACACAGCTCAATTAACTATGACAAGCTATCCACAGTCGAGTGTTCCAGGACAGGAAGTCAGGCAGGCAGTGACTACCAGGAGGGGAGGAGTTTCATTTTGACTCGGGGGTTTCGGAGGAGGACTCCATTCTCTGTTTGCCTGGCTCTTTGTGTTTGAGTGGAACCTGGCAGAGGTAGCGCATGGAGGAATGTCTTCACATCATGGCGGACCCGGAAGCAAAGGGAAGGCAGGAAGCAGCGACTCCAGGGAAATGCAACCAACCAGAAAAGTTTGAGTCTATCTATTTCATTTATTTCCTTCTGGAACGTGGTCTCGTGTAGCCAAGGATAGCCAGCCTTAAACCTGCTATGTAGCCAAGGATTTCCTCTTGCCCCCATCTCCCCAGTCCTCGACCTAATAGGCTCAGGTCACCAGTTTTCAGTGTTATGCTGATTTGTTTGTTTTGAGATAAAGTTACATGTAGCCCTGGCAAATTCTCTATGGAGCCTGAAGGATGACCTCTAACTTGTGATCTTCCTGCTAACCACCCCTCAGCTCCCCATCCACAGCGCCATGATTATAAGTGTGTGTCACCGGGTCTGGTTTATAGAGTGCTGGGCTGGGAGTCAGGGCAGTCTCAGATGCTGTCTGAGCACTTTCCTAACCGAGCCCCATCCTCGGCCCCAGCAGTTCAAGTTTAGACTTTGCCCTGCCTGGTCTTTTCTCCTCCCTGCCCCCTACCGCCTCCCTCCCCCCCACCCCCCTGCAGGTTTGTTTAGATTCTTACTATAGACCGTTGCTGACTTCTGAACTGTTCACACAAAGGTATTTGGAAGCCTTGGGAGGCGGGATGGTTCAGATCAAAGCCAAGATCAAAGCCAAGCAATCCCCAAGAGTGAGCAGGGTTTGCTGTTCCAGGAGATGAGCACCTGGCCACGTGTGCTCCCTTGGGGAGGACTCTAAGGCTGTCCGTATCCTCTCTCTGTGCACAGACTAACCAAGGTGAAGATAAACACTCAGTGTATCCAGGCAGACAGAGGCTGGAGCTGTGTAAGCCTCCAGGCAGGACAGGAGTTGTTCCATAGAGACAACTTCCTCCTTCCCTCCCCACCTTGGGTTATCAGACCCTTCAAATAATGGACCCCAAGGGATTGGCACATCCCTAGGAATCTCAAACTGGAGAAGGGAAAGGCTGATGCTGGGAGCCAGCCGGAGGGGGAGCTTGTGTGTTCTGAAAATTGTTAGATTGCCTTGCTGGAGAGAGTGGAGCTAAGACAAAGATGGGCCAGTGATGGGCAGGACCACAGCTGACCAAGGACTGCACACACCTGTGTGTGTGTGTGTGTGTGCAGCCATGCCCATACATACATTTGGAAGCCAGCGGACAGTAGCATCCTGCCTTAACATTCCTACCTTTTCCCCTTGGGACAGAGTCTTTCACTGAACCCGGAACTAAGCTGGTAGCCAGCAACCCCAGAGAATCTCCATTCTCCATCCTATAACCCCATAAGCAGGGGGCACTGGAGTGAGCACGTCCAGCTTTTAAAAGTGGGCGCTGGGTATCTGGACTCAGGGCCACGTGCTTGCATAGCCAACTCCCCTCCCCCATCCCCATCAAGCTGCCCCTTCAGGTCTCTTACCTTCTCTTTAAACCTAAATTTCATGTCAGGGCCCTGAACGTGTTGGGTCACTAGGCCTCTTTGTCCCTCTTTCCAGTGTGGCCACGTTGGATAAATGTCTTTTCTCTGCATTTCATTCTTAGTTGTCAGTTTAAGTGGCCTGGTACATGGTCAAGCCTGGCTTGTTAGGGCTGTCTGGTCTAACAGCCTTGGTAACGAGACCATGCTGTCACCTCTTCTCCCCAAGGGCCAGGTATGTGATTTGGAGAGGGAGGCCGGAGGACTGAGGACTTGGACCAACTAAGGCTACATGGTGAACTCTGAGCTCCCCCAACCTATATAGGAAGGACAGGACCCAGACAAGACAACGCCCAACTCCCTGTGAAGGACCTAGAAAGGTGTCTATTGTCTGAAGTTCTCTGAACACCTCCCACACCTACACGGGGTGGCAACAGCCCCTCCCTGCTGTCCTGGCACCCTGTAACTATTGTCCCTTAACTGTGACCTTCATTCAGTTGTTGAACGGACTCCTTGCTAAACCAGGATTGTCCTCAATGAGGTTCAAGGCCAATGGGCGCTGACAGGAAGTTGATCTCAGGTGGTTTTGCTTTCTCCTTGATAACCTCTGTGATTTCTGGAAGATCTCCTGGCCTTGACCTCAGCAACTTCTGCAGGTTGGTTGTTTTGATTTCCACACATTCCAAGGTCAGCTGTCCCCTTTCAACCCAAGCTGATTGGCGGGAAGAGTTTTGGCTTAGCCCACATAAAGCATACTTGATCTTGCCGGGAAGTATAAAGTCAAATAAATTATCATTGGAGGGGACTTTCCTCACTTGACTCTCAGAATCAAAGATGCTTCGATTTTCTTCCCCAGATGTTTAAACAACACATACACACACACACACACACACACACACACACACACACACACTTCACTAAGAAAACACAACCCCTAGAAAACAGAATAATGACAAAGCCAGGAAAATGTCTCCAGTTGAATCAATTGGCCACACTAGGCCCTTGCTTCCACTGAGGAGCATGAGGTCCTCAGCAGTGTTCTGACAGAGCCCGGGAGACTTTCTAAGTGTCCTCATGACAAATAGATGGTCACATACATTCAGTGTCTCAAGGATCGGTGTACAGCCACTTCTCAGTGTAAATGCTATGTGGGGTCTGGGTTTCAGCTCACGAGGCAGAGCGCCTGCAGAAACCCTGGGTTCTGCCCGCAGCACACACAGCGTAGGCCTGGAGGTGTTCTCCTGTAACTCTAACACATAGATGGTATAGCAGGAGGTTCAGAGGTTCAAAGCTAGTGTCTACTACATAGCAAGTCTGAGGCCAGCCTGGGCTACATGAGACCCAGTCTCGGAAATAAAATAAAGGCCCACAAGATGGCTTTGTGGGAAGAAGGGCTTGCTGTGCAACTTGGGCATCCTGATTCGGAACCCTGGGAGCCACAGGATGGAAAGACAGGATCAGCTCCCCCAGACCTCCATCCACGCACCACAGAGCATGAATAAACCCAGTTTAAAAAGAAACCTCTGAAGCCATGCAGTGCTCCCCACTACACAACTGATATATACATTAATCAAACATGGCTTGGAGCTGGGGAAAGAAAGACAGCCCATATACCTGGTGAATCCAGGAAACCATTGCAAAAACCTGAAGCTGGGGCTCAGTAGGTGCCTTCAATTAGGGATAAAGTTGGTGTGTGAAGGGGAGGGGGGAGGGGCTCAGGGGTAGAGAGAGAAAGGCCGTTTCTCTTCACTCTTTGAGATAAGCATTGTCCTGCGTGGGCTTCAGAAGGTACTAACAAGCTTAGAAGTTTTATGAGACAGCCCCCAACTCCCCGGCCTGGCCTCCAAATACCCTGCTCCTGTTTTTCTGCCCAGCCTGTTTTCCATGGGGGGGGGGAGGTGCACTGGACAGGGACTCCTCAACGTTCGCAGAGTTCCCCAGCAGGGGAATTAGATGCCAGAGGTTCTGACTACAGCAACCCAGGGAGCCACCCTGGGAGCTTTTAAAAAACAACTGCAGATCCTTCCGCTGCAGACCAATTACCAACGCCCTGCAGGGAGGGGTCTGGGAGCTTCTAGGCCATAATAATTTAAAACTCCCCGGCACTGCTGATAACTGGAGAAAGGTTAGAACCATGACTATTTGAAATGGCAGGGGGGAAAACGACAGTAGAAATCAGTGGATTTAATTTTTTATTCTATTTAATTTTTAGACGGGGAAACTGAGGCCAGGGAATCTAATGCAGGGACAGACTGCAGAGAGGCTTTTCTTGAAACCATCATCTGGATCTGGGTGCTCCAGTTGTGCAATACTGAGGGAGGAGATGATAAAAAAAAAAAAAATAAGGAGGGTGGGCTGGGCTCAAGGCCCTCAGGATAGGGACAGCACACAGAAATAACGCCCTAACAGCTAGCAGGAAAGAGAAACTTCGAGATTCACTGTTGCATTTTCATGATGCTAGTATGAGAAGCTCCGCCAGGATTAGAATGTTATTGTTGTTGTTCTATGTACGCCGGGCTGACTTTAACTTGGAATCACCAATCTCAAGATTTAGTGTACCTGGGTGACTGGCGTGGAGCCCACTACCTGCTCACTTCCCTTTCCTTTTCTTCTTTTCGTTCCCTTTCCTTCCAAAGTGACCTTCATTCAGATCTCTCCCTCCTTGGACTCAGAAGAACACGGACCTGAAACCAGATTGGATTTTTTTTTTTTTTTTTTTTTTTTTCAGATGAAACAAAAGTTAGAAAGTGTCTGAGGGTTACACAACTAATCCTTCTGGCCTGCCTGTGATAATTGCTACGGGTGGTGAGCGCCCCCTGCCGGTAGCTCCCACGGATTCGGACGCCGCGTGCCGAGAGCCCTCTGGTGGCAGAGAGCTGTCATTGCGGAATCTGTCCACCAGTTCTGAGTCGGGGCTGCCAACTTGTAGCCAAGTTCACGGCTGGCAAATGCTTGTGAGACTTCAAGAATCATGCTCTCCGGGACTGATTCCAGGACCTCACTGCTTTCTGTTGCATTTCATTACCAGAGCTTTGGAAACTTTTATCGAATGCACTTATTAAATAAAACGCAATACTTAAAGCAAATCAGATTTCCCAGTTGAGGATATAACTGCAGAGGATTGAGGAAAATGCCTTTAACCAGTTTTCAGCCCAAATCAGACAGTGGATATCTTTGGTTAAACAAGACTGGAGAATGTGACTTGCCTTCTGGTACCAGAGTTTACTAATTACAGAGCCTCTGACACATCCTGACTTTCACACTGCCTTATGTAAATAACCTTTTGTGGGAAAAAGGTTACATTTATTTATTTATTTATTTATTTATTTATTTATTTATTTATTTATTTATTATAAGTGTGTGTTTGAGTGAAGGTCACAGGACAACTTTTTAGGATCTGTTCTGCCTTTCCCTTTTTCTTACTTCCTTTCTTTTCTAAGATTTATTTATTATATGTAAGTACACTATAGCTGTCTTCAGACACCCCAGAAGAGAACATCAGATCTCATTACAGATGGCTGTGAGCCACCATGTGGTTGCTGGGATTTGAACTCAGGACCCTTGGAAGAGCAGTCTGTGCTCTTAACCGCTGAGCCATCTCTCCAGCTCCCTGCAAGCTTTCCCTCATAAGGGTCCTGGGAATGGGACTCAGATTATCATGTATCTACCTGATGAGCCACCTCCACAGCGCCTGCCCACGGACTTCTGTTTCCTCAAACCTCTGTGAGCATAGGGAGCCGGATTCTGCCTGTTCTGTCCTGAGATCCTGACCTTGGCCTGTCTTTTTTTTTTTTTTAATTTTTTTTATTTTCAATATTCTTTGCTTACATTCAAAATAATTTTCCCTTTCCCGGTCCCCCCCTCCCCATAAGTTCCCTAAGCCCTCTTCCCTCTGCCCATTCTCCTAGCAACCCCCTCCTACTTCTCTGTCCTGGTATTCCCCTACAATGCTGGAACAAGAATTTTCAGGACCAGGGACCTCTCTCTCCTCCTTCTTGGGAGTCATTTGATATGTGAATTATTATCTTGGGTATTCAGAGTTTCTGAGCTAATATCCACCTATCAGTGACTGTATTCCATGTGTGTTCTTTTGTGCTTGGGTTACCTCACTTAGGATGATATTTTCCGGAACTAACCATTTACCTTGGCCTGTCTTAATCTCTGGTTTTGGTCCTTTTCGGTCATGTGGAGGTCACTGTTCTTGTGTCCCCAACATTGAAATGTCACATATTGTGGTGGGGGTGGGGGAGGAGTCAATGGTCTGGTGTGCTGTGATTGCGAGGAAGCCAGCTAGAGAGATGCATGCTGGGATCTGAATCCGACCTTGAAACTCAACCACTTCCTGTTTATTAGACTCTGTTCCATTTGTGCAGCCCACTCTACCCCTCCCACCTCACCCCACCCCACCCCTACCCCACCCCACCCCCATCCCTACCCCCACATACAAACACTGGAGTACCTTTAAGAAGAAATGGTCCTGACTGAAGATCTGAGGCGGGCATGGAGGAAATCAGGAGAGAGCTTTTCTGACTCAAACATAAGTCACCCACTCCAAGACACACCCACAGATCTCACTTTGAAAACACAGAACAGAATGTGTCAGGTCTGCCTGAGTCACGCGTGGCCCACCCAGCTCCGACTCAGCCTTTGCCTGAGACTTAGTTTCTCTGTTGTTCATTTCTGACGGGGGTGGGTACCCCCTCCTCCTTGCTTCTTAGTGATTGCACCTTCAGCCATTGAAGACTGAGGTGAGAGAGACGTTCTGGGATATTTGGTGTCATTAGGAACTGCTCTTAGTCCTAGTCTTGTCACGGTCTGTCCCTGTCACAGACGGGGAAACGTCTGATAGAAAGAGACGTGTCCGATACCTGGTTCTGGAAACTGGGGAATCTATGATGAAGTGGTGTTTGTGGTCAGGACTGTGTGGTTAATGCTGAACGTAGGGATCACAACCTGTGTCCCAATCCAGGTTCAGCCACCCAACTTCAGCAAGATGGTTAAAAGAGCCACTTTTAACAATGAAAAGCAGAAAGGGGAGATTTATTCAATGTGGACACATCAATCTGGTGCGCCGCCCCCCCCCCCCAACTCCATCTTTGGGCTTCTGAAGCAAGATTAAAGCTTAAATAGAGGACCAGGGTATACCTAAGTTGTCCTTGCCAAGGTGTGGTCTTGTCTTCCAGTGGCCTTGTCTAGGTTTTTGTCTCATCCTGTAAGATGAGCTGACATGGTAGAGCTGAGAGGTCTTTTCCGGAGACATTCTCCTTTGCCTGGTCCCCCTTCCTTCTCCCAGTGGGAGATACCTGGAGATGAGGGTCCATTGTCTCAGTAGTCTAGCAGACTGACAAACAAGTGTCTCTTTAGAAAGCTGGGTGGTGAAGTAGCACTCAAGAGGCAGAGGCAGGTGAATCTGTTGAGTCGAGGCTAGCCTGGTCTATAGAGTGAGTTCTAGGATAGCCAGGGCCTCGAGAAAAAAAAAGAAAAGAAAAGAAAAGAAAGAAAAGAAAAGATGCTGCTTCAACCTGGGCTAAGGTGGAAAGGCAAGAGGGCACACGGGCAGCAAGACACACCAGCTGTGGGGATGCATATCCGTCATTCCAGCCACTCATAGGCAGGCAGGCAGAGACAGACAGACAGACAGACAGACACACACACACACGGACAGAGACAGAGTCAGACACAGACAGAGACACAGAGACAGAGACAAGACAGACAGAAAGAAGAGGAAGAGAGGAGACAGAAGAAGAGAAGGAAGAAAAGAAAACTTGAACATGACGGTGCGCTTCTGTAAAGCCAGCTTTTAGAAAACGGAGGCAGGAGGATTGATCACCAGATTTAGCCTGGGCTACAGGGTGAGACTTTGTCTCAAAAACAAATAGCTTAACCAATCAATATGTGTGTGTGCATATAAATGTGTGTGTGTGTGTGTGTATAAAATTTACAGGATCCTAGGCAGTTGGTTTTATCCATGGGACACATTAGATCACAGTCCTTCTAGCTTTTGTGAGGAGTCTCACAGATGACGCCCCCACCCTTGAGTCTTTCTCTCACAGGAGCCAAGTGTCATCCGCCGTGTATATAGATGTATATGTGTGTATATATTATATGCCTATATACGTATACATATACATACATGTGTGTATGCATACATATATGTATGCATATACTGCCTCACATCGTAAAGTCACTCTTAAAATAACCGGAGAGCTCAGTCACATGGTGCAGTATGGTGTGTGTGTGTGTGTGTGAGATATGGGAACTCAGTCATGAAGGCTCCACACCTGTGACCTGAGCACAGGTCATGCCTATGTCCCCTGGCCTCCTCCGGACACCAAATTCTCCAAGATATTCTAGAACTGTCTCTATGATCTAACTTAGAGAGGAGTTTGTCCTGTCATTCATAATAACCAAGATATGGAATCAGCCATGATGCCCATTAACTGTTGGCTGGATAGAGAAGATGTAGCTAGCTCACAGGCACAGGGAGGCTCTTTTCAGTCATTTAAATGAAAAGAGGATAAAGTTCGGCTGCTTTCCGGAAAACGAATGGGACCGGAAGTCATTGAGTTAAGTGGAAATCAACCAAACAGAGAATGGCAACCATCATCACTTTGTCTCCTGTGTGGGGAGTTCTGACAGAAAGCAAACAAAACTGCCCAGACCTGGGGAGCCGGTTCTGCTAAGTGAAGTGCTTGCTGTGCACGGCCGGCTGGGACCTGAGTTTGGAGTTGAAGCTCTGTGGGTGGGGGGTGCACACCTTTAACCTCAGCACTGGGAGGTGGGCACAGGTGGGTTCCTGGGGCTCCAGGGCTAGGGATTATAGCTGAAATGGGGAGCCTCAGCTCCTGTCGGGATGTTAATGGTATGTCTCTAAGGAATGAGACCCCAGGCATCCACTGTGGCCGCCGGGCACCTTAACCTATCACCCATCCCTTCTTCCATCTTTGTTCCCAATAGACTGAAATTTTGTCTCAGCCTCAGTGTTTCAAGGACACCAACCTCCAAGAGACCGTGTTTGCTTTTCATGCTGGTTGGTGGGTCTGAAGTACTGCCCTGTTTGCAGGAGCCGTCCCAGGCAGCTGGTTTTAGCTATGGGCCGTGTTAGGTCACAGCCCGTTTAGCTGCCGCGAGGAGTTGCACAGATGAGCCCCCAACCCTGGAATCTTTCTCTTTTTACGGCTCTCCCGGGAGCCTTGTCTCTTCCTCCGCCCCTCACCATTATCCTTACTCTAACACTTCCAGACAAACAATCCCCAAAGGAAGGAAAGTTGCAACAAAGTAACGGCTGCTTGTTCCCTTACCTAGGATGCCCCCTTATCCAGAAATACCCTCAGGACATTTTATTCACCTGCTCCAACCAGAAATACAAGAAGGTCCCTCAGTTTAGTTAGATGCTATCATGTTCCCACTCATTTTCTTTAAGCAAGAAACTTTTCCCCCTCCCTCCCTACTACACTCAAGGGACCTTCAAAGAACTAACTTCTGTTCCCCCACTCTGGGTGTCTTAAAGCTGGTCCCTCACCATGTCACTCTGCCTAGCTCTCTCTAATCAACCCCAGGCTCATGAATTGCCAGCCAGCCCTCTCTTCTCTCTCTCTCTCTCTCTCTCTCTCTCTCTCTCTCTCTCTCTCTCTCTCTGTCTCTCTCTCTGTGTGTATGTGTTTTGGGTAATGGGCTCAATATGCAATGTGTCACTCAGATTGGCCTTAAACTGTAGCTCACAAGGTCACCTCACTCCAGGGATAAATGCCACAGCAGTGACACCTAGTGGACAAAAGATGCATCGTCCTACTTGAGAGGAGGTTCCGGGTAGAAGCAGGAATCTCAGTTTTGGGGGTGAGGACACAGTAGGATTGTCCCACCCTGGCTTCCCTTTTCACTTAGCATTTACTTTAGGAAATGTATTGCGGCAGACAGGAAGAAAGTCAGAGCTCACTCCGTGGTGGGAAGAGCAACCAGTCACTCTCGGGCAGATGGGTCTTAAAAGCTACAAAGTGTCAATTCAATTCAAAGGCTGCTCTGGTTTAGGAAAAGCAGGTGTGAGGACAGTGGAAAAAATTACCTCCCTCCCTCCAACGTGGCCCAAGCATGAAGGATTCTCTGATCTGTCTGGGGTAGAATCCTTTACAGGCAAACATACCAAACAAATGCAAGCAAACAACCAACCAACCAAAACCCCATCTGTTGCAGAAAAACTGTCTGCATGCAGGTCTGAGATCCTAGAAAGGTGCTACCATGTCTAAGGGAAAGCCGGCACAAGACCAAGGGAGTGTAATTCCGAAATAAGACAAACGTGGGATGGAAGCCTTGTGTCCCAGAGGTAATGCTCGTTCCTTGTGGCCTTCAACTGGTCTTTGTCATCTGTACAAAGTACCAGGTTTCATCATGGCACGAAAGTGGACTTTGATCATCTTTCCCTCTATTTATAAAGGAGGCTTAGAGGGACGCACATAGACAGGGACATTGTAAACCGGATTCCCGAGATGGCCACTTGCTCTCCAAAGGCATTGTGGGGAGAATGTGGTAGGAAGACACAGGGACGGCGTCTAGGCAGGAACAAGAGGAAGGAGGAGCCCGAGGGACCTGTGAAATACCTGAGCTGGTATCAGTTTAGGAGACTTCCACCCAAAAGGGATACAACTGTAACTTCCCCCCTCTCTCTGTGGCTTGATCTTCTGTCTTTCCCCGGTCATCTCATTCTTTGCACGGGGAACGCCCAGGGATGAGGAACCAGCCCAGTGATTCACTAGACAGCTGCCAGGACTCAGGCACAAGACCCATGCTTGTCCCATCCCTGAATTCCACTCATTCCTTTCGGATTGTCCCCCTTCTCCTTGTGAAGTCGTGTGGGTCTCTCTGTGTGTGTGTGTGTGTGTGTGTGTCTGTGTGTGTGCATGCGCATACAGAGACCAAAAGTTGATATCCAGTGTCTCAGTCACACAAAGCGGCCAAAATCCTGGACTGAAATGCCTTAAGTGCAGAAGGGTTTATGTCGGTCCTGATTTCAAAGGTTTCTAGTTCATCATGGAGGACAAAGTACCGCAGAGCCGCTCGCGCATGGAGGTGGGAGCATGTTATATAGCTGTTCACACTGTGGGGGTTCCGGAAATTAGAATCTGAAGCCGGGAAATGACCTTCAAAGGTCCGCCCCACAGTAAAACCTGCTTCTTCTTACCAGGCCCCACCTCCTAAAGCAGTGGTTCTCAACCTATAGATGTTCACCCTTTGGGGGTCCCATATCAGATATTTACACTAAGATTCGTAGCACTAGCAAAATTACAGTTAAGAAGTAGTAAAGAACGAATGTTATGGTCACCACCACATGAGGAGCTGTATTTAAAGGAGCTGTGTGTAGCCCCGTGGGTTGTTTTTTTTCTCAGCTGCTCCTATTCAGAAGGGTGAGAGGCAGAAAAATAAAAAGTTCGAAGCCAGGGACCAGAGGGAAAGAGGAAAGGAAGCCACAGAAATCAGATTCAGGTGCCAGCAGGGGGCGCCAGAGACCCACTCTTAGACCTTCCTCGGCAGCCTCATCTCCCGGCGGCTCTCACTCTCAGCAAGCATCTCTCCTGGAGCGTGGTCTGCTGGCCCCTGGAAAGGAACCCCCGAGCACCGAGGAGCACCGCTTCGCTTCAGCATCTTACACTGCACCACAGTCCTCGGCACCCTCCAAACCACATCCCACAGCGGAGTTAGACTCAGCATCGGGTCCTGTGCTCAGCTTAGGCTGCCGGTGCGTCTTAGAAAGTAAGAGGAATGGCCGACGGGGGAGCCAGCCTTTCCACCTTGGTAGATTGGCCCTGGGAAGGAAGTTGGCTTTTCTCAGGCCGCCATATCTGCCCCACTTCCTCTTATATCTCTTTTCCCTTAGTTCCTTTCCCTCCCTTCTCCCCACTTTCTCTTCCTTTCTGAAGACCAGGCTGGTCTTGAACTCACTCTGCAGCCAAGGCTTTCTTGTCTTGTCTTGTCTAGTCTAGTCTGGTCTGTCTGTCTCTGTCTGTCTGTCTGTTTGCCTGCCTACCTGTCTGTCTGTCTGCCTGCCTACCTGTCTGTCTGTCTCTCTTAAGAGTCTCCCCCCCCCCCTTAAAATTAGGTATGTGACTATTTCAATATTCGTTCCTTCACCCCTTCTTTCTCTTTCCCCTCCTACTGTCTGTCTGTCTGTCTGTCTCTCTCTCTCTCTCTCTCTCTCTCACACACACACACACACACTTGAGTCCTTACCTATGTATCGCTAGCAAACTTCCTTCTAAGCCCACCCCCACCCTGCGTGGGTCATCAGTTGTTTTTTTTTTAAATTTATTTATTTATTTATTATATGTAAGTACACTGTAGCTGTCTTTACACACACCAGAAGAGGGTGTCAGATCTTGTTACAGATGGTTGTGAGCCACCATGTGGTTGCTGGGATTTGAACTCAGGACCTTCAGAAGAGCAGTCGGTGCTCTTAACCACTGAGCCATCTCTCCAGCCCGGGTCATCAGTTTTATTCTTTAGATTCATGAGACAAGAACCTGAAAGCCACTGGCTAAGGGTGGCTTTGGTGGCCATTGAGATTTTTGGGGACCCTAACTCTCAGAGTCAATCTCACCAGGCCCTGCCATTCTCAGAGACACCCCAGTATTCCAGTAGACCCTCTGGCAATTAATGAAGGCTCTGGAACGCACTGCTTAGGAAACTGTCAGCTCCCACTGTCCTTAAAGCTAAGGATGGCATCAGCTGGCATCTCAGACCCCCGGCTCTGCTCTCGTCCCTCCACCCCTGTCCTCACCCACACATTCCGCAACTGCACTGATTTATGCCTGTCTTTGGTAACTACAAAAGCTCACGCCACGACCTTTATGGCAGTAACATGAATGTGTCATTCAGTCAACTTGGGACTCATGGCAGTGTGGCTGGGCTGCCTTCCTGGTGACCCCCAAGGACCCTCCTGCCCCCACCTCCCCAGCTCTGGGGTTACAAACTCACACCACTATACCCCACTTTTTATCTGTGTTTTAGAGATCGAATTCAGGCCCTTGAGAACCTTCCAGCGTAGCCTCTCTGTTGCTGTGATAAATCACTGACCCAAAGCAACTTGGGAAGAAAAGGGTTTAATTCACTGGGCAGTGGTGGCACACGCCTTTAATCCCAGCACTTGGGAGACAGAGGCAGGTAGATTTCTGACATCAAGGCCAGCCTGGCCTACAGAGTGAGTTCCAGGATAGCCAGGGCTACACAGAGAAACCCTGTCTCCAAAAACCAAAACCAAACCAAAAAAAAAAAAAAAAAAAAAAAAAGGATTAATTGACTTAGAGCTCACAGTTCATAATCTGGGGAAACTGAGGCAGGAACTCAAGGCAGGATCAGAAACAGAGCATGCTTGCTGTCTTGCTCCCCATGGCTTGCTCAGTCTGCTTGCATTTCTTTTAACGTTTTGAATGTTCATTTACTTTATGTGTGGTGTGAATGTTATACTGCATGTTTGCCTGTGCACCAAACCACTTGAGTGTCTGGTGCCCACAGAGGCCAAAGGAAGGCATGCGCTCCCCTGAACTAGAGTCACAGGCGGTTGTGGGTTATCATGTGGATGATGGGGGATTGAACCTGACTCCTTGTCAGAGCGGCCAGTGCTCCAGCCCCACCCACCTGCTTCCTTGTACAACACAAGACTGTGTGCCCAGGGCTGGCGAGCCCAGAGTGTGCTAGGCCCTCCCACAATTTCCACTCTGGGCTCGCCCACCAGATAGCACAATGGAGGTGTTCTCTTCATCGAGGTTCTCTCTTCCCATGAGAGTCTAGCCTGGGTCCAGTCGACAAAAGGCAAGTATGCTCACGGAGCCATCTTCCCAGCCTGAGAGTGGAGGCTGCACTAGAAGTATGCTTATTTAAAAGGAACACTGTCAGAAATCCCCAGAGATCAGTCTGTCTGCCCCACTCCCTCTTCTCAATACCGCATGACCATATTTGCCCGAAGATGTGACAGGTTCATTTCTCCTGGTGACACTGTAGCTGTGTTGGTCTGTGTGTGTTTGGACATCTCCTCCAGGGCGTCCACACCTTGACACAATTGCTTAACGGTACAATATGAAAATGTATCCTTTTCCCTTAAGTCACACATCTGTGCACCATCCTTCACCGTGTGCTAGACAGAGCTAGGCACTCCATAGATATATGTTCAAAATATTGTGGGAAGGTCAGGGGAGAGCCCTTTTCATGAGACATAGAGGAAACTCTGGTGCTATCGGTGGCTACCACATTATGTTGCAAGCAGCAACTGCTTCCAGAGAGTCAGGAAGCGGGCAGGTGAAATTAACACTACTGATTCGAATTCTGTTAGCATTGTGGATATGTTTGTATCTACCTGTCAATTATTTTTCATTTGATAGCTGTCATAGACCAAGGAGCAGAAGCTGCCTTACAAGTAATGTTCCATCCTAAAGATTGGTGAGTTCTTTCATTCATTCATTCATTCATTCATTCATTCATTCATTCATTCATTTTAGAGCCTACCTGTACAATGGGGAATAATCACATTTAAGTCTTACATGAAGTAAGCCAGTCTCAGAGAGACAGCTAGCGTGCCCTACCTCATTTGTGCTTCCTAAATTTTATATAGCCACATAAAATCATGTATGAACATATCTCAGAGGGTTCTTTTTATATTTATTGATGTGTTTCATGTGTGTGTGTGGGGGGGGGTGACGCTTGTGACACAGAGCGTGCATGGAGTCAGAGGACAGCGTTCACACGGCCTCTTTTCCACTGTGTGGATTCTGGGACTCAAACTCAGACATCAGGCTTGTTGGCAATCCCTTTAACCTCCTCAGACATCTTTCCAGACCCCAAACTGTATGTTTTAACAAGAAAATGCCTTGTGTTTTCTGCTAAATCCATCCTGTTTTAGGGAGAGATTTGTTTTCAAAATAAAAAGTATTTATTCTATGTATTGGGGTGTAAAAAAAAGTTATCTCTCCTTGACTAAAATTTAGTCAGTTTCTAGTGCCTTTTTTCTTTCTTTCTGTAATTTATTTTTATTCACATTATATTCCAATCACAACCCCCTTCTCCTTTCCTCCCAGTTCTGCACTTACAAATTCTTCCCCCCCTGGTTACACCCTCCCTTACCGCACCCCCTCCTTGGGTACCAACCTACCCTGGGCCATCTAGTTCCAGCAGGACGAAGTACCTCCTTTCCCAATGAGGCCCAACCAGGCAGTCGGGGTAGGGAAGGGGATCCAGTGGCAGGCCACACAGTCAGAGACAGCCCGCACTCCAATTGTTAGGGGACACACATGAAGACCAAGCTGCACATCTGCTACAAATTGGGGGTGGGGAGCTATGTCCTGTCCTTTGGTTGGTGATTCAGTCTCTGTGAGCCCCCATAGGCCAGGTCAGTTGACTCTGTAGGTCCTCCTGTGGTGTCTTCGACTCCCTCAGCTCGTTCAGTTCTATCCCCGACACTTCCACAACACTTCCTGAACTCCTCCTGATGCGTGACTGTGGGTCTCTGCATCTGTCTCCATCCGCTGCCGGGCTAAGCCTCTCAGGGGACAGTTAGGATAGGCTCTTGTCTGCGAGCATAGCAGACAAGGGTATCATTAATAGTGTCAGGGGTTGGCTGTCTGCCGTGGGATTGGTCTTCAGCCCGTCATTGGCTGGCTGTTCTTCAGTCTCTGCTCAGTCTTCATCCCCGCACATTTTGTAGGCTGGACAAATTTTGTGTTGAAGGTTCTGTGGGTAGGTCTATGTTCTTTCTTCCTCCTTCCACTGGAAGTCCTGCCTGGTTACAGGAGGTGGCCGCTTCAGTCTCTACACCCCAAGGTGGTGGTAGGAATCTCAGCTAGGGTCACCCCCATAGGCTCTCTGTAGCCTCCCCCATCCCAGGCTTTAGCTAGTCCCAGAGATGACCCCTCCTCAATTCCTCTCCCACTGTGTTCGTGCTGTCCATTCCTGATTACCCAGTTTCTTTGGGTCTGTGCATTATAGCATGGTTATCCTGCACTTTATGGGTCATGTCCAATTATGAGTGGGTGCACATCATGCATAAAGAACTTCTTGAGTTCTTTATATATTTTGGATATTGCCCCTCTGTAGGATATACGGGTTGTTGAAGATCTTTTCCCATCATGCATGTCTTTCTGGGTCTGAGTTAACCTCACTCAGGATGATATTCTCAAGTTCCATCCACTTGC
This sequence comes from Apodemus sylvaticus, assembly GCF_947179515.1. Lineage (NCBI taxonomy): Eukaryota > Metazoa > Chordata > Mammalia > Rodentia > Muridae > Apodemus > Apodemus sylvaticus. The sequence continues at coordinate 38,501,827 of NC_067493.1, read as the reverse complement.
CTGCAAATTGCCTGATGTCTTTGTTTTGAATAACGGAGCAGTATGTCATCATGTAGATATACCGTGTTTTCTTTATCCATTCTTCAATTATGGGACATCTAGGTTGTTTCCAGTTTCTGGCTATTATGAATTTAGCTGCTAAAAACATGGTTGAGCAGGTGTCTCTGTGGTATAATCTTTTTGGGTATATGTCCCAAATGTGGTATAGCTGAGTTTTGAGGTAGAACTGTTTCCAGTTTTCTGAGAAACCACCAAATTGATTTCCAAAGTGATCACATGAGTTTGAACCCTCACCAGCACTGGAGGAGTGAGTGTTCCACAGCCTCACCGGCATGTGCTGTCACTTGAGTTTCTGATCTTAGCCATTCTGTTAGGTGTAAGATGGACTCTCAGAGTCATTGTGATTTGCATTTCTCTTATGAGTAAGGACATTGAACGTTTCTTGAAGTGCTTCTCATCCATTCCAGATTCCTCTGTTGAGAATTCTCTGTTTAGTTCCGTACCCTCTTTTTTAATTGGGTTATTGGTTTTGGTAGTGTCTAACTTCTTGAGTTCTTTATATATTTTGGATATTGCCCCTCTGTAGGATATAAGGGTTGTTGAAGATCTTTTCCCAATCTGTAGGCTGATGTATTGTTTTATTGACAGTGTCCTTTGCCTTACAGAAGCTTTCCAATTTCATAAGGCCCCATTTATCAATTGTTGATCTTAGAGCCCAAGCCATTGGTGTTCTGTTCAGGAAGCTGTCTCCTGGGCCAACGCTTTCAAGGCTATTCTCCACTTTCTGTTCTGATAGATTTAGTGTGTCTGGTTTTATGTTGCGATCTTGATCCACTTGGACTTGAGTTTTGTGTAGGGTGATAAGCCTGGGTCTATTTGCATTCTTCTACATGCAGACTGCCAGTTAGACCAGCACCATTTGTTGAAGATACTTTCTGCCCCCACCCCGCCAGCAACCCCAATGTATGGTTTTAGCTTCTTTGTTGAAAATCAAGTGTCTGCAGGTGTGATAGTTTATTCCAGGATCTTTGATTCAGTTCCGTTGATTAACCTGTATGTTTCTGTACCAATACATGCAGTTTTTTTTAATTACTATTGCTCAGCTTAAGATCAGGGATGGTGATACCTCCAGAAGTTCTTTTATTGTACAGGATTGGTTTTGCTTTCCTGGGTTTGTTGTTGTTGTTGTTGCTTTTTTTTCCATATGAAGTTAAGAATTGTTCTCTCAAGGTCTGTAAAGAATTGTGTATTTTTAATTATGTGTGTGGAGTAGGGGATGTTAGGTACATTCACATATATGCAGTATACTTGGATGCCAGAAGAGGGCGTGGGATCCTTTGCAGCTGGAGTTACAGGTGGTGGTGAACTGTCTGATGAGGGTGCTGGGAACCAGATTCATATCCTCTTCAAGAGCAGAACACACTTTTCATTGATAAACTCTCTCTCTCCAGCTCCCCTGTCAGGCCTTTCTCTGTTGGGAAACTGAGTCTAAGAAAAATCAGAATTTGTTTTAAAAAAGAAACTCCAGCTAAAACTTTTCAGCAGTATTTAGTCCTGCAAAAAAAACCACAACAAACAAACAAACAAACAAACACACATTATTTCCTACCCAGGACAGAAAATTGTTTTTCTGGTGGGGGAGAGGGGTAAACAAACTGGGTGAACTGAGCTGTTTGCCGTCAGTAGGGCGGTTGGTCTCCCTCCCAGGAGGACAGCGTGAAGAAGGCACACTGATCATCAAAGTGTTCCTTTATTGCATTACTTTTCTCCTGATTGTGACAAAATGCCAGACAGAAACTTCTTAAAGGGACAAGACTCTATCTCAGCTCATGGCATCAGTCCACCATGGTTAGGGAGGACTGGATGGATTCATAATTATGGAGGTACATGGTGGTGATGCTCTCATGGAAAATCAGGAGAAATAAAAGCTGGAGCCTGAATGGGGCTGGGCTACAAATGCCAAGGCTCACCCCGCAAGGCTCTCCCCCAAGGCCTCCATACACCACACACACACACACACACACACACACACACACCAAGCTGGAAGTTTCTTCAACTTTCCCCAAACAGTAGCCGCCACATGGGATCATCAATTGGGGATCACATGTTCAAATGCATTAGCCTGTGGGAGACATTTCATTTTGAACCATAACACACACACACACACACACACGCACGCACGCACGCACGCACACACACAGGTTTGTTGTGTTTGTGCTTAGTGTATAGCTCAGCCTGCCCTGGAGCTCACTGTGTAGCCCAGGCTGGGCTTCTGCTTTCGCTCTTCATCCTTCTTTCTGGTGCTGAGATTCCAGGCAGATAACACTGTGACAACATCAGGGCTGCTGTGGTCTTCAGGGGCTGTTCCTGATGAGTAGAAGACACTTGAGTGCCGCAGAGGGTTGGGTAGTAAGAAACATTCCCTAAGTTCTTCTGGGCTTTGTCAACTCCCTGTCAGGAAATGTTTTCAGCCTTAAGATCACTCATCTCCAGAATGTATTGGGCTGGCACTGGACAGGGGAACGGTCAAGCATAGGAAACATAACAGTTAATCTTGTCAACTTGACAGAGTCAGTAATCACCGCAGGAACAAACCTCTGGACCTGTATGTGAGGAAGTTGCTAGATCTCATTAGTTGAGGTAGGAAGGCCCACGCTAGCTGTGAGTGGTACCACCCAGTGGTCTGGGGTGTCGGACTGAATTAAAAGGAGGAAGCGAGCTGAGCACCAGCGTCTGTCTGTCTGTCTGTCTGTCTCTGCTTCCTGACTGCGGACACAATGTGAGCAGCCGCCTCCCACTCCTCCTGCCATGCTTTTCCCACTGTGATGGGATGGATCCCCTCACACCAACAGCCAGAACAAACCATGGCATCCTTAAGTTGCTTTTATCAGCTATTTTATCACAGCATCAAGGAGAGAGACTAATATAGGGCAGGTAGATTAGATGATGTTTTGATCTTGTGGAGATAGGAACCCTTGATAATTTATTAAGGATAGAGGTAATGAGTCTGGAAAGGCAGCTCCCCCCCACCCCCCGGAGTTCTGGAAACATCTGCAGCATGCACAATCCCTCTCTGGCTTCTCGGCCTACTCCTTGGCACTCGCTGCTTGAGAAGTTGGCATTGGGAGCCACTGCCAATGGGAAGCAGAGACGTCAGGCTGTTGGATGCCTAGATCTGCCCCCTCCCCTTCCTGACCCATGCCAATCCAGGAACAGGGATGTTAAGAAATTGTATCTGCTTTTATCTCTCAAATATGAGTTCTAAGGCTTTAAGTTTTTAAAGTTCTTATTTTAAATTACCTATATGTGTGTCAGGGGTTAGGCTTATGTAAGCACAGTGCCCCCAGCGGCCAGAAGAGGGCATCAGAACTCATGGAGCTGGTAGTTGTGAACTGATGATTGGTGTGGGTACTGGGAACTGAACTCATGTATCCTAGAAGTGCAACAGTGTGCTCTTAACCACTGAACCATCTCTCCAGCCCCTCGCATATGATTTCAAGGAGGGCAGAGATCATGAAATCTTTTTATCATAACTTTCAAATTCTCAGTATGTTTCAGTGTGATTTTTCTTCCCACCTGTTCCCCTTCCTTTCTTCACTCTTGTCTATGAATATGTGTGTGTACATATGTGTACAGATGGTTTGCGTATGTGTTGGTGTTTGGATGCTGGGAATTGAACTCAGGTCCTATGCAAAAGCAGCAAGCTTCCTTAACCATTGAGACATCCCTTTAGATCCTAATGTTTTAAAATAAAGATCTAGGCAGACCTTGGGCATAATGATGAATGCCTTTTTAAACCTGTCACTCCAGAGACAGAAGTAGATGCATACAGCATCCACAGAGGCTGAAGATGACATCAGATTCCCTGGAAGTAGAGTTACCTGTGGTTGTGAGCTGCAGCATGGGTACTGGGAACTGAACCTGGATCATGTGTAAGAATAGGAAGTACTCTCAAACCACTGAACAATTTTCCTAGTCCCTGAAACACTCTGTTAAATTACATTCTCTCTGTCTCTGTCTCTGTCTCTCTCTGTCTCTGTTTCTCTCTCTCTCTCTCTCTCTCTCTCTCTCTCTCTGTGTGTGTGTGTGTGTGTGTATGTATGTATGTATGTATGTTGTACATGTCTTTCTTTTTTTGTATATATATATATACAATAATATATATATATATTGCATTATACTCTTTTTTGATTTTTTTATTCGATATAATTTATTTACATTTCAAATGATTTCCCCTTTTCTAGCCCCCTACTCCCCGAAAGTCCCGTAAGCCCCCTTCTCTTCCCCTGTCCTCCCACCCACCCCTTCCCACTTCCCCGTTCTGGTTTTGTCGAATACTGCTTCACTGAGTCTTTCCAGAACCAGGGGCCACTCCTCCTTTCTTCTTGTACCTCATTTGATGTGTGGATTATGTTTTGGGTATTCCAGTTTTCTAGGTTAATAACCACTTATTAGTGAGTGCATACCATGATTCACCTTTTGAGTCTGGGTTACCTCATGTCTTTCTTTAAACTCCTTTTCTTCAAGACAGGGTTTCTCTGTGTAGCCCCGGCTGTCCTGGAACTTACTCTGTAGAGCAGGCTGTCCTCAAACTCAGAGAGCCACCTGCTTTGCCTCCCATGTGCTGAAATTAAAGGTGTGCACCACCACAGCCTGGCTTTAATTTCTAAAAGGAATTGTGCAAAGCACCACACAGGAGAAGTGATTGAATACACTTGTCAACTGGTACTGAAATGGTTTTACAGAATGAAAAATCTCCTGCCGTCCCTGTAACTTAGATCTAGAACAGCTACGTGATCGATGAAAAAGTAGATTTTGCAACTGAGGACCTGAAGGAGAAGGAAAGAGCCGGCAGAATGGGATTGCTCCGAACAGGAGGCTGGCGGTGGGCAGGCTTCATGAACCACCTGGCCACCTCAGTGCGCTCCAACAGCTCCGCCCCTCCAGCTGGCATGACTCTGTCCCGCAGAAGTGACCCAGAAAGGTGTAGGGAAGGAGCTCGGCCTATAAACTGGGGACAATCTATGCTTTCATAGTCCTAGCAGAGAGGCCTGGCCTTGTGGGGGCTCACTTTGCAAAGTGGGAATGTTTTTCAGTAGCAGCGGGAAATGTATTAGGTGAACGAGATGTGTTTAGAAACGGCAGTAGAGTTGGCAAGATGACCTCCATTTTCCACACTGCTGCCTCTCGTCTCCCTTTCCCCTCCCCTCCCCTTCCTTTCTTCTCTTTTGTCCCTCCTTCCTTTTACCTCTCTTCTCCCCTCTCCTTTCTTCTCTTATCACTTCTTCTATCTCTCACTTTCCCTCCCTCCATCCTTCCTTCCTTCCCTCCCTCCCTCTTCCCTCCTTCCTGCCTTCCTTTCCTCCTTCCCTTCCTTTCTTCCTTCCTTTCACCATTTCTCCTTCGTGACTTTTGAGACTGGGTCTCACTACACATTCCCAGCTGGCCTGGTACTGACAATATAGCTGGCCTCCACCTCATGGCTTACCTCCTGCCTCAGCCTCCTGAAGGTTGGGAATCATGGACATGCATCACCTGCCCACCTTCATGTCGTTACTTTGCTAGGCCCCAGAGTTAAGCACGGTCATCATGAAAACACTTGAGCTGCAACACATAGCTTCAAGGACACAGGACTTGATAGCTTGGGCATTCATGAGACACAGGCCTTGATAGCTTGGGACATTTACCAGAAATACAATTTATGAGATTAAGAGATTGAATGGACAAAAGACCAAGAAAGGCTCATACATAGGAATGTGAGTGTGGGGTCAATATGAGGAAGAAGGGGGGCAGTGAACTGGACTACCATAGCCCAGCACCCTTAGCCATACTCATCTCTGAGGCCAAGGTGATCATGAGAGTGAGAGTAATATAGCACTTGCCAAACTATGCCATGTACCAGTCTTTGGTGAAGACCATGAGCTTTCTTTGAGCTTGTTGCTCTGCCATTGCTGTGCAAGATGGCACCCCTGGGACATCCCAGCACTCCCAAGGACTCGGGAACGAAGGTTCCCCCAGGGCTCTCTGTTACTGAATTTACTTCTTGCTGTAACAGAACACCTGATTTTAAAAACTAAACAAACCAGAAGTGAAACAAATAAAACAATGTCAGCTTATGATTTGAGAAGGCAAGTAGTCCATCATGGCGGGAAAGGCGGAGCTGCAGGGGTGTGAGCTGCCTGGGCACACCACATCCGTAGTTAAGGGGCAGAGAGTTGATGGATGTCTTGCACCATAGGAACTTCAGGGATGATAGCTGAAGATCCCCCCAAACACATGTAAAGTTGGCTATGATAGCACGTATCTTCAATCCCAGTGCTTCTATGGTGAGATGGGGGGCAGAGGCAGGAGAGTTCCCAGAAGGTTATGGGCCAGGTAACCTGGTGTAAACAGTGGTGAACAGCAAGAGGCGCTGCCTCAAACATGGTAGGAGGTAAGGACTAACACCTGAGATCATTCTCTGACCTCCACATGTTCCATGTCGTATGGGCACACACACACACAAATGTGGGCATGTACATATGTACCCCAATAAAAACCAAGACCTTAAAAGCCCACACCCAGTGACTCATATCCTCCAGTAAGGTCTCACTACCCCCAAAGGTTCATAACCTTCTGCTAGCTGGGAACCAAGTGTTCAAACACATGTGCCTGCTGAGGACATTTCACATTCAAAGCCCATCAGCCCTTCCCTTCTCTCTCCTCTTTCTGGCTTCACCAGTTCCTTTCTTGTTCCTTGACTCCAGTCACTCTCCTATGTCACCAGGTAGAACCATAGGACGACCTGGCTGCTGACCCTGCGCCTTGGTAGGTCTCTCTAGGGATCCCCAGGTTTTGGGAGAAAGTTATTGGCATGTAATGCTTACAGGAATGTAACAACAACAAGAGTGAACAATATATAACCCAAAGAGCAGGTAAGGCTGAAGGTTGCATTGTGGGATTGCTAACATATTTATTTCACAAAGAGGGGAGATGGGGCAAGGAGATACTGGATCCCACACTGGGCACCTACAAGGTTTGGCTCTGGGCAGGAGATGACCAAGGACAGTAGTGGATTGGGGGAGGGGATAGAGAAAGGGTACCCTAGCATGTAAGATCCAGCCATGTCCTCTGGGCCTGTGATCCAGGGACATGCCCCCACCCTCATTCTTCTAGGCATCCTTGTCCCTATCCACTGAGCAATGAAGCTACAAGCCCAAGACTTCTGCTCGAGCACACTCGCACGCTCAAGCACACACACACACACACAGCCACACACATCACTCAGGCAGGCGTACTCTCGCTGTCCCGTGCATGCAGACGCATCCATATATTAACTCTGATTTATAAGTGCACCCTAACCAGAGGGCAATTGGAAAGAAGCAATCGCTCTTAAAAGAGGAAATGGCCACTTCTGTCCCCCATCAGTCAGCAAAGCATGGGGCGAGCTGAACTGAGCAATATGCGTCACAGAGGACCTGGTGCCCATCGCTAGGCTGATGCTTCAGCCCTTATGTCCTGCATGGAAGACCCTTGCTGCTCCATGAAACCAGGGCACCTTGTCCTTGGCAGAGGTGTGCTAGCCAGGTGCTGGGAGCATCCGGCATCATCAGCTGACTTCCGGCCGGCATCTTGAGCTGACTTCCGGCTCCCTCCAGACACAGGCTCAAGCACTGATGCAGTTCCTATATAGGATTCTAGGTGACTGGGATAAGGAGCCTCGCGAACAATCCAGAGGTGTTCAGTCCAGTCTCAAGTCACCTTGCAGCGAAGGTCTGAGTGTAGCTGCTGCCTTGGCATAAAAATAGGCCCAAAGTGTCCTCAGGAGAAATCGAGTCTTGGGGTCTCACTGCTTCCTTCTCCAAGAAGGAGGAGCTAGGATGTGGCTAAAGCCCTCATTGTCCCCCCATGTCTTGGAGGTCCAGGGCAAGTTACACAAGCAGCTGCAGGAAAGGATGAGAGAGAAGGAGGGAGGGAAGGGGAGGGGAGCGGGAGGGTGAGTGGGAGGTGGGGGGGGAAGGAGAGAGGGAGAGAGAGAGGGAGGGAGGGAGAGAACCCTGCCAGAACCCAGCTGCTGATGCTGGGGTGGGAGATGATATATGGTGGAGAGAGGTGAGCAGCCTCACCCCTTAGTACCCAGAAGTTGAAGCCCCTGCACCCCAGATGAGAGTAAGAGCGGAGATCTTCAAAGTACACAGGCAGAATGCCTGAGGGGAACTTAATGTCTTTATCTGGGGCTGCCCTGGAGGAGCCCTGAGAGGTCCACAGAGCATCGTCCGGGTGCCTGCTGTCTCTCCACCACCACGTCGCTGGTTCTGAGGATGGCCAGGCCCCGCCCCGGGGCTGGCCACCATGGGCCCTCCTTCCGTCCATCTACTTGATGGGATTCTTGATTGTCCACCTCTGTCCCGTGCAGCTTCGAAGGATGAGGTCGATGCCGGCCAGGCCCCGGTTCTCCACCTCTAGGCAGCGCCCTGTGCCCTTATTCATGATGGCTCCGTTCTGGGAGGAAAGAAAGGAAAGAAGCAAGGAGAGCAGCAGACAGAGAAAACTCCCCACAGCTCTTGCATTTCTAGCTTCTATTGGGGGAGGGGACAAATCCGACCCACGTGCCCCTACACTGGAAGGGCCCAAGGGGGTCACACAGTTTGAGTGCTGGTGACTGGAGCAGAATAGAGGTTTCCTGGGATCAGGATGGTGATATAGCTTGCTAGGCCTGGTGACCTGAGCGCCATCTTGGAACCCATATGATAGAAGAGAAGAAATAAGTCCCACAAATTGTCCTCTGACTGCTACGTGTGAGTGTGTGTGTGTGTGTGTGTGTGTGCACACGCGCGCGCCATGTAAGCATGCAGACCTGAATATTTGATTGCCAACATTTATATAAAAAATCTGGGGATGGTAACCTGAAGACAGAAGGACCCCTGGCGCTCACTGGCTGCCTAGCCTAACTTGCTTGCCAAGTTCCAAGCCAGCGAGAGCTCTGTCTCAAAAACAAATATAAAACAACAACAACAACTCCACTAAGGTAGGAGCAGGAGGGGGTGGAGACACGACTCAGCTGTTAACAGTGCTCGCTGGCTTCCCAGAGGTTCTAAGTTCAGTTCCCAGCCCATCTGCTGCAGAGCTCCCACCAATTGTAACAAAAGCTCCAGAGGCTCCGAAACCCCCGTGTGGCCTCTATGAGCACCACATTCATGTGCACACACATAATAGAAAATACAAATAAAATCTTAAAAAATCGAACTAATAACAAGACGAGGTGGTTAGTGCCTGAGGGTTTGATCCTGACCCCCACACATGTGGACACGTGTACCTGCACATACAGGAGGAGTAGGTTCACATACAGAAATTTCTAGTTGAGATCTGACTTTCAGTCCCGATGGAGAGTGCATAGTAGTGTTCAGGAATCCACTTAGAGACTTATCCTAAGTAGCCCCAACACTGGCGATGGAATCAGGCACCCTATGTCTCCCAGAAATCCTTCTTCCAGTCCTCCTAGGATTGGGTCCGTGATCTTGGCCTAGGGCTGGGAGATCTGGCTCCCCAATGGCACCGTGTAGGGAGTCTTGGGGACACCAACCGGACTGTGGCATCCGGGTTAGCATCTGCACTTGCTCCTCCTCCCCAGCCCTGTCCCCGGGGAGAGCTCACCTGGATGAAGTTCCAGCGCTTGTACAAGCTACTCTTGACCTTGTCACAATCCAGGAGCTGTGGCAACCGACTCTTGGAGTTGTCCACCAGGCAGCGGGTATCGGGGAGGAGAGTGGTGGTCCCCAGAGCACCCAAGTGCAGGAAGCCTTCCTTGGTATAGCGGGCGAGCTGTAGAGGAGGGAGAGTGGCAAAGGAGAAGTAAGGGTGAGACCACAAGGTGCTGTGGCTCAGGTCCCCGGCGCTACCTCAGCTTTCTGTTGGTTCCATTTGAGTGTCTGATGCATAGGAGCGCCTGGTCTGGAAGGACACTGGGCTAGCTGGACCTGGACATAGATACACCATGACACAACTCCCTTCTCTAACCCCCTTCTTACTCCCCTCCTTGTTCCCTCCCCACAACCTCTCTACCTTACTCCTCCATCACTTCCTCTATTCCTCCATTTCTTCATCCTTCCCATATTTCTACTTTCTTTACCAACTCCTTCCTTCTTTCCTTCTTTCCTTCTTTCCTTCTTTCCTTCCTTCCTTCCTTCCTTCCTTCCTTCCTTCCTTCCTTCCTTCCTTCCTTCCTTCCTTCCTTCCTTCTTCCATTGCTTCCTCCCTCCCTTCATCCCTCGCTCCTTTCCCTCCATTCTCCACCCCTCCATCTCCCTTATCACCTTCCTTCCTAGTACTGGGGATTAAATCCAGGGCCTCATGCATGTGAGGCAGACACTCCACTATTGAGCTATTCCAACCGTCTTCTTTTCAGGTTTTGACTTGGACACAGGATCTCTCTAAGCTGCCCTTGAACTCTCCATAGCTCAGCCAGGTCTTGAACTTACAGAAGGTGCCTAATGAATCCAGACAAAGCCAGCTGCCACACTAGTTGTTTGTCACCAGTGAGGAAACACTGAGCCCAATAGTTACAGGAGGACAGAGTCGCTTGGCTCACAGTTTCACAGGTTTTGGTTTAGGGGCTCTTGGCTTTGCTGTTTCTGGCATGTTCTGTGTGTGGAGGGCAGCATGGGACCAGAGCAAAGCCTCTCACCTCATAATGGCCAGGAAAGCCAAGGAGAGAGGTGACTGGGAATGCGATCTTACAGTCACAAAGTGACCTACTCCTTCCAGTGAGGTACAACCTCTGTGGTGGTTTGAATAGCCATGGCCCTCATAGATTCATACATTTGAGTGTTTCACCCATAGGGAGTGGTAATATTAGAACATTGTTGGAATAAGTGTGTTACTGCAGAGGTGGGCTTTGACCTCAAATACACACACACACACACACACACAAGCTCAAGCTATGCCCAATGGGTTACAGACTCCTGGTACCTTTGGATCAGGAACTCTCAGCCCTGTCTCCAGCACCATGTCTGCCTGCACGCTGCCATGCTTCCTGCCATGCTGATAATGGACTGAAACTCTGAAACTGTAGGCCAGCACCAACTAAATGCTGTTCTTTATAAGAGCTGTCTTGGTCATGTGGCCCCTCACAGTAATGACACTCTAAGATAACATCCTAATTCAAACCACTTCCCCACAATGTCGTGATCCTGTGGTTCCATCCATGGATCAAACGGTGGATTAGGTTAGAGCTCTCATTATCCAGTCACCTCTCAACAGATCTGTAGGTTAGAGCTTGAAGCTTTCAACATACGCTCAGGGGACACTTCTGGTCTAAGCCATGGTACTGGTCCAGATAATAGAACCATATGGGCAACTGGTTATATTAGTTATATATTTAATGTATATGTTATAAGTATTTTATGAGAAATAATGTAATTTCACAACCTGGTGATAATAGATCCTATCATTGCTATGTAGTACTGGCTAACTGATTCCGAGATAGTGTGGCTTGACATCTTTCCCAAGTCAGAGTCCGCCACAAGAACAACATCTCTGAAATATTCAGTAAGTGATGCATAACAAAATGAACACTTATTATTACTAATGTTTGTATGGGCCAGCTAAATGGTTTGGTAGTCTGAACTCACACTATGGTCTAGCTATGAAATGTTCCCTCAAAAGGATCCTGGCGGGGGCGGGGGGGGGGGGGGGGGGGAGGTTGGGCTTCCAGGTGATAGGTGAAGAAACCGGAAGACATCTGGCTGGCTCCCTGGCACATAACAGGTTCACAAATGTCAGACTTCTGTGGCTCAAACAGCTAAACAGAAGAGGTATGTCTGTAGACTGTTGGAAAAAAATCTCTAAATCTTCCTGAGAGCCTGGGAAGTTCTGCTTAGGAATCACCCAAGAAAATAACAAAACAAGGACTGCTTTCAACCACCGAGTTGACAGGGTCTTGAATCACCTAGGATACAAACCTCTGGACATGCCCATGAGGTCTTTTCTGGGAGTTAACTGATGTTAAAAGACGCCCCCCCCCCCCAAAATGTGGGTGGTACCATTCTCAGCCTGGGATTCCGGACTCATTAAAAAGGAGAGTGGGCTGAACACCTGCTCCCATTTCTCTCTGCTGCCTGACCACGGAGTCCACGTAACCAGCCACCATTATGCCACGGAACCTGTGCCACCATGACTGTACCTTAGGCTGTGAGCCCTGGCAAGTCCTTCCTTCCTTGAGCTTTGTTGTGGGGTGTTTTTTTTTTGTTGTTGTTGTTGTTTTTTGTCTTTGTCACGGCAAAGGCAAAGGAACCACTACCTGAGGAGACTACTCAGGAACAGGAGCGACTCCTCTGGCGATAAGATTTTTCTGGAGGGCTTCTCGTCTCTTGGTGAAAGCTACTCAGAAACCCTTGGCTCTGATCTCCCAAAGGGAGCCTTCCTGCTCCCCTTGACGAAGCGATAGTGAGCTTATGAAGTGTCCTTGAGAGAGACACCACGAATGTGTGCTCCATAAGCAAATTAGTTCCAAATCAGAGTAATTGTTTGAGGTAAAATGCTAAGAAACCCAGAAGCCCAGCCTTTGCCTCCCTAAACAACGCTGCCTCGAGTGTGTTTCAATTCACTCAAATGCAAATTGATGGATGACAGCAGGGCTGCCTTTATGTTGCAGGGAAAGATATACACAGCTGCTTATTGAAATTATGAACCACTCTATTATCCAGCAGGCAAATGAGCGGTGCTAAGAACATTAATTAACTGAGCATATCTGTGACCCAGATGTTTAAAGAGCAGAGCTTAATGCTGTTTGGAGTTAGAGGTTCTGTTCTGAGGTCTGTTAGGGCATGAAAGCTATGAGGCCCTCCATGCTAAAACCAGCAAAAATCAGATCCCAGCCCAAGCTATGTTGGCACCAGAGTGGGCAGGTAAGGGAGGGGGTAGTGTTCTAGTTTGATTTCTTTTGTTGTGATTTTAAAACCTCACCAAAAGCAACTTAGAGGAAGACAGAGGTTATTTCATCTTACGCTTCAGCTCGCAGTCCATCAGGAGAGGAAAGGCGGGAAGGGATATAAGCAAGTACTCGCAGCAGAAACCTCGCAGAAGTGCTGCTTACTGGACTTCTCACAGGTTCATGATCAACTAGCTTTTCCATACAGCCCAGGGCCTTCTGTCCAGGGAATGGTGTTGCACACGATGGGCTGGGCTCTCCTTCCTTCATTAACAGTCCCCCACAGACACATCCACCAGCCAATGTCATATGGGCAATTCCTCCATTGAGACTCTCCATTCCCAGGTGACTCTAGGCTGTGTCAAGTTGACAGCTGTCTCAGGGTTTTATTGCTGTGAAGAGACACCATGACCATGGCAACTCTTATAAAGCAAAGTGTTCATGTAGGGCTGACTTACATCATTGCCTTGGGGGGAAGCATGGAGGTATGCAGGCAGACATGGCGCTAGAGACTGACCTGAGAGTTCTCCATCTTGGTCTGCAGGCACCAGCAGGAGACTATATACAACACTAGGCCCAGGCTGAGCATAGGAGACTTCAAAGCCGACCTCCACGGTGAGGTGACACACTTTCTCCAACAAGGCCACACCTCTTAATAGTGCCACTCCCCATGAGCCAGGCCTTCAAACACATGAGTATGTGGGGGCCATTCCTAGTCAAACCACCGCAGCAGCTAAGTCGGACAGATAGATAAGCTTTTGGTAGGATTTTCACATCTATATCAAGAAATTCTGCTGGGTTCATGGGCTGGTACCCAGATTCTTTCATGAAAGTCCCTGTGGTCTGAAAGATGATGGATGCTGTGGATTGAGTGAAAAGATTCTCATGGGCTCATATTTTGCATTTCTGTTCCCCCACTGGTGACACCGTTTTTTTGGAGGCTATCAACCTTTAGGAGGTAGGGCATAGCAAGAGGAAGCAAGGAGTGAAGTGGTTCTGGCATGGCCAAGCATGGCTCTGGCAAGCATTCTCCTTGCTAAAAACCATGAATTGTGTGTGTGTGTGTGTGTGTGTGTGTGTGTGTGTACACTGTTGCTGTCTATAGATACCTCTGAAAAGGGCTTCTGATCCCCTTATAGATGGTTGTGAGCCACCATGTGGTTGCTGGGAATCGAACTCAGGACCTCTGAAAGAACAGTCAGTGCTCTTAACCTCTGAGCCATCTCTCCAGCCCCCTAGATTATAATCTTAAAACTAGCCACTAGAATCTATTCCTTTATTTGGCTACTTCCTCCTCCTGAAGCTGACCACCAAGGCCCAACTTTCAAAGTGTTAAAGCCCAGTAATCAAAAGTTCCCTTTTGGCTACTCTAATTAATCTGTCCAATCAAAATTAAGTACCTCATCCCAACATGAGGTTTCCCCATTTACTTTTATTTTTTTTCTTTTTTGATGTATTCTTTATTTACATTTCAAATGATTTCCCATTTTCTGGGTCCCCACTCCCTGCAAGTCCCATAAGCCCTCTTCCCTCCCCCTGTTCCTCCATCAACTCCTTCCCACTTCCCAGTTCTGGTATTCCCCTATACTGTTGCATTGAGTCTTTGCAGAACCAGGGGCCACTCCTCTGCTCTTTTTGGACATCATTTAATATGTGGATTATTTCTTGGGTATTCCAAGTTTCTAGGTTATTATCCACTTATCAGTGAGTGCATACCATGATTGATCTTTTGAGACTGTGTTACCTCACTTAGTATGATATTCTCCAGCTCCATCCATTTGTCTAAGAATTTCATGAATTCATTGTTTCTAATGGCTGAATAGTACTCCATTGTGTAAATATACCACATTTTTCGTATTCATTCCTCTGTTGAGGGACACCTGGGTTGTTTCCAGCTTCTGGCTACTACAAATAGGGCTGCTATGAACAGAGTGGAGCATCCTCTGGGTATATGCCCAGGAGTGGTATAGCAGGGTCCTCCAGAAGTGCCATGCCCAGTTTTCTGAGGAGCCACCAGACTGATTTCCAAAGAGGTTGCACCATCTTACAATCCCACCAGCAGAGGAGGAGTGTTCCTCTTTCTCCACATCCTCGCCAGCACCTGCTGTTCCCTGAGTTTTTGACCTTAGCCATTCTGACTGGTGTGAGGTGAAATCTCAGGGTTGTTTTGATTTGCATTTCCCTAATGATTAATGATGTTGAACATTTCTTAAAGTGTTTCTCAGCTCTCTGAAGTTCTTCATGTGAAAAATCTTTGTTTAGTTCGGTACCCCACTTTTTAATGGGGTTATTTGGTTCTCTAGGTTCTACCTTCTTGAGTTCTCTGTATATATTAGATATTAGCCCTCTGTCAGATTTAGTGTTGGTGAAGATCCTTTCTCAATCTGTTGGTTGACATTTTGTCCTTTTGACAGTGTCCTTTCCCTTACAGAAACTTTGTAGTTTTATGAGGTCCTATTTGTCAATTCTTGATCTTAGAGCATAAGCTATTGGTGTTCTATTCAGGAACTTTTCCCCTGTGCCCATGTCCTCCAGGGTCTTCCCCAGTTTCTTTTCTATTAGTTTCAGTGTGTCAGGTTTTGTGTGGAGGTCCTTGATCCATTTGGAGTTGAGTTTAGTACAAGGAGATAAGAAGGGATCGATTCACATTCTTCTGCATGCCACCATTTGCCTAAGGGGCAGGTCTGTCTTCTCTCCATCCAGAGTCTTTTGTCCCTTCCAGCAAATATCCTGTTCATTCCTCCTTTGTCCCCTTTCCCTTGTCCCTCACAGTCTATCTCCTGTCTTTGTTTCTTATTCCCTACCCTTCATCCCACTGGGACAAATAAATCTCCTTTGTGTTGAAAATTTAGTCTTGGTCTGTCTCGTGCTGATACTGGCTCTTTCAAGTAGGTCAGTGGGGGACATCTTCGGAGCTCTGTTATCCCTGACTTTTTCCTTTCATGCTTGGTCAGAGTCAGTCATGAAGTGGACAGCCTTCACACATGCCCTCTGCCAGGAGGTGAGTTCTTCTCTATGACTTCCCCACAGTGGTAGTACAGGGCCCTCTGAAACCGTGAGTCAGAATAGATCCTCTTCTAGTAAGGTGCTAATGTTGGGTATGTCTGTGACAGAGATGAGGAAATTAACTGATGCCATCAAACTAAGATCTCGTGCCTGTTCTTCTGTTGCAAGGAGGAGAGTACTGAGCCCAGGGCCTGCTCTCAGACAAAATTCTCCCTTTTTCTTCTGGATCTGGGTCAGGAGCTATCTTGGTGAAGTCTGCCAACTGTGATTTCTTCTCCATATTCCTCATGTTCCAGACTCCTGCCTCTAAGGCATTGATTGGTCCAGATATTCCCTCTCTCAGACAGGATAACCACTCTGCCCACCTCCAGAGTATTCTGGCTTCAACTTTCCAAGCCACACCCTCTGGGTGATTTAATCTCTTTTTCCTCATCTTCTGTAATTGTCCCAGCCACTACGTATCTCTTGTTTTTGGATGCATGTGGGTTCATTGTTTTTGGATGCATGTGGGTTCATGCGCTTTGGTCCCTCTTTCCCTGTTGTGATTAAACAACATTCCTTTACCTTCATACCACCTAGTGGAATGTGGGTTGTTTCCATGGTTTCCACTTTGGAGCACTGTGAATCACACTGCCATGGAAAGTCATCGTGTGTGTGTGTGTGTGTGTGTGTGTATGCAGCAATTTCCTCCAAATTGAAAACATTCTTCCTTCTAGGAGAGGCTCCTTAAGATTCAGGAAATAAATAAAACCGAAAGTCCCAGGAAGTTCCTGAAACTTACAAGATTTCCTAATGAATGGAGGAATCATTTGCATGGTGAAAGATGATGGAGAAAGAGGACTCGGACCGGCTGAGCTGCCTGTAAGTTGCGCAGGGAGGTTTCGTGCATCATTACAGAAGCAGCTGAGTGTGCATCAACCTTGTTCCTGCAAGTATCCACACACCTGAGATTGTCAGTAACCCCCAAAGACTCACTGCTTCACCAAACCAAGCCTGGGTGCAAGTGTTTCTTCGATCTGCTGTCAGAGCCCTGCCTGGGGTGAGCAGAGTCTGATCACGGCTCCCCAGTAAGCCACAGAGCTTTCAGTTTTCTCAGGCGCATACCTCCTGCTGGAACTGCTCATTGGCAGTCCTATGGTAACTCTGTGCGACTCCCTCAGTAACTGTCTTCCAACTGTGGAAGCAACTGCACCTGTTTACACTCACTGTTAACAAATTGGCTCACAAAGTTCCCGAATTCTGGCCAAACCTTGTGATTGCCTGCTCTGATTTTTACTTTAGCCACCCTAGAGAGTGAAAATGGGTCACTCTGGTTTTGATGTGCATTACTCTGATAATTAATGGTGTTAAACAGCATACGGGATGTTTTCTATCTTCGTTGGGACACACCCACTTAGGACCTTTGCGTGTTTTTAAAAATGAGTTGAGCTCTTTCTGTCTCTTTGTCTCTCTCTCTCTCTCTCTTTCTGTGTGTGTGTGTGTGTTTGTGTGTGCGCGTGTGTATGTGTGTGTGTGTGTGTGTGTTCTCGCTCAGGGAAATAAAGATCAAAGGATGACTTGCAGGAGTAAGTTCTCTCCTACCAAATGTGGGAACTGGGATTAAACACAATTAAGCAGATTTGATAGCAAGCACCCTTACCCACTGAGCCATTTTGCAGGCTTCTCTCTCTCTCTCTCTCTCTCTCTCTCTCTCTCTCTCTCTCTCTCTCTTCCTCCCTCCCTCCCTCCCTGGTTCCTTCCTTCTCTTTCCCCTCCTCTCCCTCCCTCCCTCCCTTCCATTTTTCTTTGTTTCTCACCCCCTCCTTCTCCCCTCTCCCTTTCTTCCGTGAAATGGAAAAAAAATTCTTTACACATCTGGACACTGGAGCCTTCTCAGACGGTGGCCGAACACTTTGCTCTATCCTGTGAGCGTTTCACAGCATTGTCAGTGTCCTTTGAAGCACAGAGCATCTTTAATTTTGATAATGATCAGGTTTTTATCTTTGTTTGCTGGCACTATTGATGTATCTAAGAAACCATCATCGCCAGCGCCAAGGTCAGGAACACCATCCCCTCCCTGTGTTTTCTGACACTCACGGTTTTTGCTCTTATATTTAGTTGGCTCTTTGATCCATTTTGAGCTCTTTTTCTAGATGATCTAAGGAATCCACCCTTTTCATGTGGGTATCTAGTTGTCTCAGCATCATTTGTTGAAAAGACTCTCATGTCACCTTTGTCAGAAATCAGTTGGCTGTGAATGTGACAATTTATTTAGGGGCTTTCAATGCTATTCCACTGATCTCTGGGTCTTTCCTTTCATTATTGTACCATATACTCCTTTCCCTCTCTCCTCTCCCTCTCCCTCTGTCCCTCTCCTTTCCCCTCTCCCTTCCCCTCCCTCTGTGTGAATGAATGTTTTACGTGTGTAGGGTATGCTTGTAGGTGTCTGCCCACATGCGGAGGTCTGATGTCAACACTAGGACTCTTTTTTCATTGCAGTTAATCTTAACCACTGAGGCAGGGTCTGGCAGTCAACGCTAGATGTAGCTAGTCTTGATAGCTTGCCTGCCTTAGTGACTTCTGAGTTTGAAATTACAGACATGTCACCATGCCTATAAGGCATGTATGTGGGGATCAAAACTCTGGACCTCATATTTGCACAGTGAGCTCCTTAACTCTCTGGCCCACCTCCCTGCCCCACGCAGACTGGGATTACTCTTGCTGTGGAGTGGGTTTCAAAACTGGAGTTTAAGTTTTCAGTTTAATTCTTTGCAATCAGCATTCTTGGCTTATGCTGCATTTCATGTGTATTCAAATCAATTCTAGAGTTGCATTTCCAATTTCTAAAAGAATATATACACATGAAATATATACCTAATATCTAATATATGTTATATTAATGTATATATATATATTTGGTAGGAATTCTGATGATATTGCATTTTGCCTGTGTACTGGGCACTGTCAAGGGAGTGTTCTGTTTATTCCATGCCCACCAAATCCCCTGTTCCCAGTCTGGAATACCTTTCTATGATGTTTTATACTTTTCAGTGGACAGGTAATGTATGGATTTTGACTTTCTTGATGCTATCACAGATAGTATTGTTATTATTATTTATTTGTTTAACATTGTATTTAATTTTGTGTGTGTGTGTGTGTGTGTGTGTGTGTGTAGCAAGAATAGAAGTCAGAGGTCAACTTGAGGGAATTGCTTCCCTCCTTCCACTTTGCGGGTCCCAGGAACTTACTTAGATTTTCAAGTTTGGTGTAACCACCTTTCCTTGCTGAGCCGGCTTGGTGATTCACACTCACACTCACTTTCTCTCTCTCTCTCTCTCTCTCTCTCTCTCTCTCTCTCTCTCTCTCTCTCTCCTCATTCGTTTTTTCTAGCCAGGCCGCAAACATAAACCAGATATGGTCTATGTGTGCATGTGTTCCTGTGGGTGCACATTTGTGTGTTGGTGTGCATGCGTGTGCGTGTATGCCTGCATGTGTTCGTGTGTCTGTGTGTGTGTGTGTGTGTGTGTGTGTAGGCCAGATGTCAATTGGGGTGTCATCCCTTAGAGGCCTCGCACCTTACATTTTGAGATTGGATTCTCAGTTTTCTGGAGCTCATTAAAGAAGCAAGGTTGGCTGGCCAAGTGTCTGCGCCTTGCCAGTGCTGAAATCAGAGCTGAACCACCATGCCTGTCTTTGTGTGTGTATTCTGGGTCCTCATCCTTGCATGCCAAGCACTGTACTGACCACATCATCTCCCCAGCCCTGGTGGGTTTTAGGCTAACAGCCCCCTACCCATTCTTGAAAGCCACGAGGATCAAGGAAAGTCTATTCCAAAGAGCCAGTGGTGGCTAAATACCTTTAAATGGGGTAGGGTCACTCTAGATTTGCCTGCTGGGTCCGAGAGAAGAAATGAACCCTATTATCTACAACCCTAGTGCATGAGGAAAAACAAAACCTCTGCCCACCAAATACCATTAATTCTCATTTAGAAGAGAAAAGCATTTTCTAGTTGAGATGATCTAAGAGAGACTCACGACTATTAACCCAGATTTAACAGCCTTGAGGGAGAATTGAAATATTCAGGTTACAGCCAGATAAACAAAAACCTGACAATAATTGCGAAATGACTCTGGGATGCATTGAAAAATCCATTAAATCGCCAATAAAAACATGGCTCGAAAAGACTTTACCATTAAGGGGCCCTCTCGTCACTTTAAAATCAGGCACAGTCAGCATGGAAAGCCAGGCTCAGTGAAGAATGGGGTTTGTGTACCTTCTGTTCAGGAGATGGGGGTGTGGGGGTGGTTTTGTTGGTTCCAGCCTGCTTCTTCAGTTGATATCTTAACTTCTTGCTCAACTGAGGCACATAAGAACGACTTTTTGTGAGCTGGGCAGTGGTGGTGCACACCTTTAATCCCAGCACTTGGGAGGCAGCGGCAGGTGGATTTCTGAGTTCAAAGCCAGCCTGGTCTACAAAGTGAGTCCTAGGACGGCCACAGCTATACAGAGAAACCCTGTCTCAAAAGAAAACCCAAAACAAAAAGCAAACAAAATCCAAGAATGTTTTTTTGTGTGTGATTGTGACTACTCTGAATATAGAAAAGTTTTTCTCCTGCCCTATTCTTTCTCTGAAGACCTATCTTATATTTAACCTATGTGCACCTCTATGTACATCTGAGTGCAGTGCCACATGGGCCAGAGGAGGGTGTTAGATCCCCTGGAACTGGAGTTGTAAGCAGTCGTGTACTACCTGACGTGGGTACTAGGGACTGGGTCTGGGTCCTTTGCAAGAACAGCAAGAACATTCTTAACTGCGGAGACATCACTCCAGTCTGTCCTGAGATGTTCTGTGAGTGCAGGGAACCTGTAGAGAGAATCTCTTACATACTGTGTGGAAACCTCACTCGACAATAAAAAGCCCATGGCCAATGTAGCAGAGACAGGATTAGAAGGTGGGATGTACAGTAGGGAGAGAGGGGAACTCTGGGAGACAGTCAGGTGCAGGGGAGAGTCACCCTTAATGCTGACAGAGACAAAGTCATGAACCAGAGTAAAGGTCATGGCAAGACTTAGACTAGTTTAATTGGGATAATGGAGTTATGAGCTACCGGAAATGAGCCAAAGCTATTGGCCCCCAGGCACTTATTCATATATAAGATGTCTTGGAGATATTATTTCAGGAAACAAAGATGCTGGGTAGGAAAGGTGTGGTTACAGAAGGCAGCCAGGTAAAGGAAATGGCCGGTGATCAGAGCACCGGAACCTTCTACACTGACCACCATTTACATATGGAATTAACACAAAAACAACAGCACACACCACTGCAGAACCAGAATCTTGTTTCTGTTTCATCAGACCTTTTTCATTTTAATGTAGCTTAATTTTTTTAAATTGTATTATCTTCATAGATATTAGCGTCCCTAGTCTGCTCCTATGAGCTTCCTTTCTTCTTCAACTCTGCTTCTACTTCTTCCTCCCTACCGGGTGTCTCTGGTTTTTCATTTTTCATGGGTAGGGATGTATGCGTGTTCGCATGTATGGGGGCACATCTGTGTGTGCACGTATGTAGAGGCCAGAGTTTAACACTGGGAGTCTCCCTCAGTCACTCTCCATTTACGAAGCAGGGTCTCAGACTTGGACCCAGAGCTCACTGATTTGGTTAGTTGAGCTAGTCGCCTTCGTCCTGGGGGAATCTCTGTCTCTGTGTGCAGAGCGTTGGGATTACAGCGGGCTTCTACCATCCTCTTTCTCTGGCCTCCTCTGGTGGGGGCCCATCGGCTCCAGTGAGCAGCATCGAAGCATTTTAGGACCCGCCCGGACTTAACTGTGAACTCAGATCCTTTTGGTTTCAAATGAACAAAGTCTTTGAAAATTATCCTCGCACCTGTATGTGCTTGGCAACACAGGCCTGGGGTCCTACGCACTCAGGAGTCCGAGGCAGGTGGATAGCAAGTATGAGATGAGCTGGGAGCCAGAATGAGTGATTTCAAGGCTATAGCCTGGGCAACTTGGTGAAGCCTTGTGTCAAAAGAAAAAAAAAAGGTAAACTGAAGATTGGGAGTAGATAGGGAAGAGTTGGTGAACCATAGACAGGAAAGGAACACAGGTCTTGAGAAGCCCAGACCGTGTCTGCCAGCCTCGTGTGTATAACCTTGCCTTTCATCGGTTTCTCTGTGAAAGATAATCACCGGAGCTCTAAGGCACTCGGACCCAGGAGCCAGAGCTCCCATGGTAATAGCAGTCAAAGACACAAGCATTACTCACACAAATGAGCTATTAATGGCTATGTGTAGCCAGATAGGTGGAGGACTTTTAAAATAGTGCATAAAGGAGACTGGAACAATGGCTCGGTCGTTAAGAGCGCTGGCTGCTCTTCCAGAAGTCTTCAGTTTGGTTCCCAGCGCCCACACCGTGGCTCACAACCATCTGTAAAGGGATCTGATGCCCTCTTCTGGCGTGCAGGCCTAATTGAGACAGAGCACTTCTGGACATAAAATACATAGATAAAGAAATATTTTTAAAAAAATTTTAATTTAATTTAAATTTAAATTTAATTTAATTTTTAATTTAATTAAAAAAATTAAAATATTGCATAAGAGAGCTAACTGGATTGCCCTGTGGTGGGTGGGAGCCCTGACTGCCAAGTGAGAGGCCCGGGTTTGATCCCCAAGACCCATATGGTGTTTCCTGTCTGCTGCTGTGATAGAAGCAGACACCCCACACACCTCACTCACAGTGGCGTGGCTGAAAGCCACCTTCTCCACTGCCATGCCTTCCGGGCCTCAAGGACCCGAAACCTTGAACCTATAGTAGGAATACTTTGAGTTACTTCTGTTTGCCATTCAGGTACGGGAACCAGAAAGGGAACTAATACTTGAGCTCGGGAGGTCAAGGGAAGCGTGGGCAACATAGTGACCCAGTTTTAAAATCCACGACATTCTATATTGTAAAGGGGCCATTTTGGAGCTGGAGATGTGGCTCCATGGTAAATTTCTGGCTTTGCGAGCACAAGGACCTGAGTCAATTCCCAGAATCCATGCACACAAGCCAGGCCTGGTGGTACACACTTGTAATCTCAGAGCTGGAAGGTAGAGTTGGGCGGATCCCTGGGGCTCACTGTCCAGCCATCCTTGCCTATGTGGTGTGTCCCAGACCAGTGAGTATCCCCATCCCCCCAAACACGGGGTAGACAACACACAGGGTTGATCCCTGGCCTCCACATGCATCCATACATATGTCCACACACCTTCCACTCGTGAGTGTTCCTTTACACACAGGAATACAAACACCACGCGCGCGCGCGCGCGCGCACACACACACACACACACACACACACACACAGACTAAATTTTATTTGAAAAAGCTTCAAGATTCAATTGTATAAAAACTGAGATGACATTAGCCACTTTAAAAAATGAAGCTAAAGTTGGCTGAGACACACAGATACAATTCAGTCCAATGGTTGGTTACACCCAACCATTGGACTGAACCCTGTGGCTGAATTAGGGGAAGGATTGAAAAAGCTGAAGGAGAGGGTGATCCCATAGGAAGACCAGAAGTCTCAACTAACCCAGACCCCCGGAAGCTCCTAGGGACCAAGCCACTAACCAGGGGCATGCACAGGCTGGACAGCATGACAAAGCGAGCTCCCAAGCACATGCCCCGAGGCACATATGTAGCAGAGGACTGACTGGGCTAGCCTCAGCAGGAAAAGATGTACTT
This sequence comes from Apodemus sylvaticus, assembly GCF_947179515.1. Taxonomy (NCBI): domain Eukaryota; kingdom Metazoa; phylum Chordata; class Mammalia; order Rodentia; family Muridae; genus Apodemus; species Apodemus sylvaticus. The sequence continues at coordinate 38,478,213 of NC_067493.1, read as the reverse complement.
AATCCTGGAGAGACTTGAGGCCCCAAGGAAGGAGGAGGCCTTGGGAAGGGGGGCACCCTCTTGGAGGCAAGGGGGAGGAGGAATGGGATGAGGAAATGTGGGAGGGTAGAAGGGGTGTGCAGCGGCTATAATGTAAAATAATAATAACAACAACAATAATAGTAGAATAGAGCTGGGGATATGGTTCAGTGGTTGCTCTTGCAGAGGACTACAGGATCTGAGCTTGCGTCCCAGGGCTCCTGTCAGGTGGCTCACAACTGCCAGTCCACCACAGGGGATCTGATGCCCTCTTCTGACCTCCAAAGGCATCTGCACTTGCATGCATAGACCCACATCATGAAAATTAAAATAAATCTTTAAAAATAAAGCAAGCTGAAATCTTAGGGTTGTTTTGATTTGCATTTCCCTAATGACTAATGAAGTTGAGCATTTTTTAAGGTGCTTCTCCGCCATCCAAAGTTCTTCAGGTGAGAATTCTTTGTTTAACTCTGTACCCCATTTTTTAATAGGGTTGTTTGGTTTTCTGGAGTCTAACTTCTTGAGTTCTTTATATATATTGGATATTAGCCCTCTATCTGATGTAGGATTGGTGAAGATCTTTTCCCAATTTGTTGGTTGCCGATTTGTCCTCTTGATGGTGTCCTTTGCCTTACAGAAACTTTGTAATTTTATGAGGTCCCATTTGTCAATTCTTGCTCTTAGAGCATACGCTATTGGTGTTCTGTTCAAATACTTTCTCCCTGTACCAATGTCCTCAAGGGTCTTCCCCAGTTTCTTTTCTATTAGCTTCAGAGTGTCTGGCTTTATGTGGAGGTCCTTGATCCATTTGGATTTGAGCTTAGTACAAGGAGACAAGGATGGATCAATTCGCATTCGAGACAGCAGGTGTTGGAGAGGGTGTGGAGAAAGAGGAACACTCCTCCACTGCTGGTGGGGTTGCAAATTGGTACAACCACTCTGGAAAGCAGTCTGGCGGTTCCTCCAAAAACTGGGCACCTCACTTCCAGAAGATCCTGCTATACCACTCCTGGGCATATACCCAGAAGACTCCCCACCATGTAATAAGGATACATGTTCTACTATGTTCATAGCAGCCCTATTTATAATTGCCAGATGCTGGAAAGAACCCAGGTATCCCTCAACAGAAGAGTGGATGCAAAAAATGTGGTATATCTACACAATGGAGTACTATTCAGCCATTAGAAACAATGAATTCATGAAATTCTTAGGCAAATGGATGGAGCTAGAGAATATCATACTAAGTGAGGTAACCCAGACTCAAAAGGTGAATCATGGTATGCACTCACTATTAAGTGGATATTAACCTAGAAAACTGGAATACCCAAAACATAATCCACACATCAAATGAGGTACAAGAAGAAAGGAGGAGTGGCCCCTGGTTCTGGAAAGACTCAGTGAAACAGTACTCAGCAAAACCAGAACGGGGAAGTGGGAAGGGGTGGGTGGGAGGACAGGGGAAGAGGAGGGGGCTTACGGGACTTTCGGGGAGTGGGGGGGCTAGAAAAGGGGAAGTCATTTGAAATGTAAATAAATTATATCGAATAAAAATAAATAAAGCAAGCATAAAGTGGTCACATCCTAGGTAAAAGGGACATCTATCAAATAGAGGAATAGCCCTAGAATCACAAGGATAATCTCTGGTGAGAAACATCTTGGGCGCTCGCCTTGCCATGCTCTCCTGGGGCTCTGGCCCCTCCCCTCAGCGCTCCAGGGTTGTATTTGGATGGCAGCCTCCTGGCTGTCAGTCACCTCTGCTTTTGTCTTCCCAAAGCTAATTGCTCACTGGGCCATGTCACTTCATTGAGGTGTGAGCGCCTTATTGGCACAATGCATCATAATGACAAGGCGTTTAAAAGATACATCGCTTCAAAGATGAAGCCAATGGAGGAGTCCAAGATCAGACTACATTTAATTAGGGGACAAAAAACATTTCTCCCGTGCCGTTCTGGTGATAGATTAACTGAGAGAAGGAAGGTGAGTGTCTCAGAAGATAAGAGAGAGAGAAGAATACACACCAACAGAGAGGACAGGCAAAGGGAACAGTGCTATACCTGGTCCTGAGCATGGTGAATTTCTGTCATCAACTCAGACAGATTAAGAAATGCTTAAGGGGCTGGAAAGAGGGCTCAACTGGTGAAGGTGTTTGCTGCCAAGCCTTGGGACTTGAGTTTGATTCTTGGAATCCACATGGAAGAGGGAATGGCTCCTGTAGGTTGTGCTCCTGACCCCTGCATATGAGCGCATATGTATATAACTACACACACACACACACACACACACACACACACAGAGAGAGAGAGAGAGAGAGAGAGAGAGGATGTAAAAGTGAATGAATGAATGAATGAATGAATGAATAACTGAGGAGGGGAATTGCTTCATGGATGTGGGCAGCATTAATCCATAGGCTGGGGTCCCAGAGTGCATAGAAGAGGAACAAAGATAGTCAGACTTAGGAAGATGGTTCTCTTAGCAAATGGTTTGCCTTGCAACCAGGAGGGCTTGACTTTGATCCCCAGAGCCAGGTAAAAAGTCTGTAATCCTAGTGATGGCAGGATAGGGATTGAAGACAGATGGACAGATGGATCCCTGGGCAGGCCAGAAAGACCAGTCTCTACAGACTAGTCTACTTGGTGAGCTCCAGGCCAGTGAGAGACCTCTCAGTAAACATAATGGTGAGTTCTTGAGGAATGACACCTAAAGTTTGCCCCATCTTCCATATACATATGCAGATGTATACAAATACATATGCAAATGTATATGCATGTGCATATACATATGCACATGCACACAAATAAGGGATGGAAGGATAGAGGGATAAGGAAGAGGAGGAGGAGGGAAAGAGAGAGACAGAGAGAGAGAGAGAGAGAGAGAGAGAGAGAGAGAGAGAGACCAGTTGAGCACTGGTGTTTCCCCTTTCTTTTTCCAGACTCACAAAGCTGTAAGCAAACTCTCGCATTCCCGCTGCCACAACCCACAGCCCACTCTACCATCAAGAAGGGTACCGTCTTCTTCCTGATGGACGGTACCGTTGAACTGAGAGCCAAAGGTAACCCTTCTTCCCTTAAATCTTTTGAAGATATTTTACCACAAGGACAAGATGAGTAACTAAAACATAATCTGACCAGAAAGCCATCGCCCCCCAGGAGCCCCAGAACAGAGCTAGACACCTCGCAAGTGGGAGCTAATTGTTTTCTCTTTCATGTACAACTTGCTTTCGGGATGCTGACATCTCTGTGGTTAATGGAGGGACTCGCAATTGGTCAAATCCTTAGAAAGATAGAGCTATCTGTATCGACCTCGCTTGCGCCAAGGTGGAGGAGCAGAACAATGGGTAGAGACAGAGGATGGGGAGGAGAGCTGAGAAATGCTGTCTTCTAGACACGATGGGGCAGCTATCCTCATGAACCCACAGCGGTCATGGTCGGCTCTGTAAGATCCAGTCAGTTTAAAATCCATCATGGATGGACATGCCACGCCCGTGGAGCCTTTCCACAACATGCTGTGATGTGTTCTGTTTTGACACATTGCAGACACAGATGGACCATGAGAATTTCACAAACCTCCTGGCCCCGCTGGAGTGATTTGAGAGGGCAGCCTGGGTGCCACAGGACAGTGAAGAACTGAGGAGAGGTTTTAGGAAATCCCTAGGGTCCAGGTGGGGGGCAGTGTGACCTGCCTCTCGGGGTGATCAGACACTCTGGCTGGGGAAGATGGGCTACGAGGGCTGGAAGAGACTGACGTAAGGGGCTGGGAAGATGGCCCTGTTGCTCTGCTGTGCATGGGGGAGGACTTGAGCTTGAATCCCAGAACCTGCAGAAAATAATCTAACCGTTAGGTCAAGTGGCTCATTGTATATATACTATATATGTATATGTACTGTATATGTATTTATAATGTATATGTAATGTATATGTATATGTAATGTATATGTATACATATCCTGGTATGATGGTGCACACTTGTAATCCCAGTGCTGGGGAGGTGGGGATAGAAGAATCCCCAGGAGGATCCCCAGGTCTCAATATCCAGGTAGCCTAGCCTACCAGGTGAGATCCGGGCCAGTAAGAGACCCTGTCTTAAAAATAAGGTGAATGGCGTCTAAGAAATGACACCCAGAGTTAATCTCTGGCAGCCATAGGCACCACACACACACACACACACACACATGAAGGGTGCAAACGAAGTCGAATTCATGGTCAGTTAGTCCTCCTGCTAGGCTGTCCATGACTACCCTGGACATTAGCTCAGTCCTGGCGTAAGGGTGGGATCTGTGGGCTGCTGCTCTGACTTGGATCTGAAATGTCTCCTCCCACTTACTTGGTCCTCAGCACCCACAGCAGACAGCTCAGGATCCCCTGTAACTTCAGCTTCACAATCATCTGATGCCCTCTTCTAGTCTCTGGGAGTACTTACATGCACAATCACCAACATAAGTGCATGAGCGCATGTGCAAGCTCGCACACACATAATTTAAAAAAAAATGAAGAAAACATTAGGCTCAAGGATTTTTGTCTAATTCAAATAATAATAATAATAATATCATAATATAATATTATGTATTTTATATAATAAAATATAATAATTATTAATTATAATTATATATAATTATAATAGAATTATATTATTAAATATAATTATAATTATAAATATAATTACAATTATATTAAATATATCATTATTATTATTATTATTATTATTATTGGGGTTTTTTTTGAGACAGGGTTTCTCTGTGTAGCCCTAGATGTCCTGGAACTCACTCTGTAGACCAGGCTGACCTTGAACTCAGAAATCTGCCTGCCTCTGCCTCCCAAGTGCTAGGATTAAAAGCATGTGCCACCACTGCCTGGGTCTAATTCAAATTATTAATCAGACAAAAAGAAGACTCTTAATGAACTTGTAACAGACTCTTTAGCGCAAGCAGGCATCTGAGTGGCCAGGAACTACTTCTATCTTGTTGATAAACACATGCTGCAATACAGGAAAATTATCCTCCATGGTGCCTATTTTATCTCTGTTTAATTGCTGCTTGATAACAAATTACAACACAGAGTCCATTAATTAAGCTAACAACGGCCGTGGAACACCCATCTTTTCTTGAGGGAGTTGCCTGGGTCTGGAAGCACGGCTCAGCCTCTGCCCAGGGTATTTATGGAGCAATTTAAAAAGATGCCAATGTGCCTGGTGGGGCAAGGGTGCTCCTCCATCAGAAGGAACAGCATTGGGAAGGAAAGGGAAGCAGAGACGGGAGGGAGAAGAGGCTCGCCTGCCTGCCCGGTGGCTGCAGAGCCTTGCCAAGCACTCGCCCAGGGTGTGCAGTGGGAACTGAAAACACTGTTAGATCTGCTTTCCATGTCAGCTCAGAGAGAGCAGCCCATGCTGTTAGGAGACGTTCACCCTCAAATCAGGGGTGGTGACGGCAATAATCAAGAGCTCATGTGCCATTCTACAATCAAGTAAATGGCGGGGGCTTTATGTCCACTGGTGGGGCAGACGAAAGACAAAGTCTAGTTATTGCCCGACAGGTGCTCTGGTGTTGTGAGGCTCCATCAGCTTCCACCAGAAAAGTAGCATGGTGCCATCTCCTGGGCCCTTAGGGAGGGAGGAAGAGCCTGGGTGTGTTCATTTCTGCCTGGATGCAGTCTTTTGTTTTATTTGCAAATATTTATTTTATTTACTGCCTGTGGAGGGGTGGACTGTATGCACATGTGACTGTAGTTTTCCATGGATGCCAGAAGAGGGTGACAGATCCCTTGAAGCCAGAGCTGTGAGTCACCACACATGGATGCTGGGAACCAAAGCTAAAAAGTGCACGTAACCACCGAGCCATCTCATCAGCAACTACTCCTGTTCTTTCTTTGTTTGTCTATAAGCTCTTCTTATGTAGCCCACCAGGCTGGCCTCAAACTCAAAATCCCGTTTCCTGACTGCTGGGATTATAGGTATACACCACCACGTCTGGGCCTACTTAGGCCTTCTTTAAACTACTTTTAGTTAAAGTTTTATTTTTATAGTGCTGTGTATCAAACTAAGGTCTTTTAACATGCTAGATAAGTGTTCTAGGTGTGTATGCATGTGCATGTGTGTGTCTGTGCACCTTGTGCACATGTGTGTGTGCATGAGTGTGTATGTGCCTGTGTGCACATGCAAGGCCAGAGGTCATCATCTGACTTCTTCCTCTATCATTTTATATGTGTGCATGTGTGTTTGCACTAGTGTGTATGTGGGTGTATGCACATGCATGTATGTGTACACATGTGATGTGTGTGCACATGTACGCACATGTGAGATCAGAGGTCATCATCTGGCTTCTTCCTCTATCAGTTTCTATGTGTGCATGTGTATTTGCACTAGTGTGTATATGAATGCACATGCATGTATGTGTGCACATGTGATGTGATGTGTGTGTGTGTGTGTGTGCACATGTGAGGCCAGAGGTTGTCATCTGGTTTCTTCCTCTATCATTTTTTATGTGTGCATGTGTGCTAGCCCTAGTGTATATGCATGTGTGTTAGCACTAGTGTATACGCATGTGTGTATGCATTAGTGTATATGCATGTGTGTATGCACATGTGTGTGTGTATATGGGTGTGTGTGTGTATGCACATGTGAAGCCAGAGGTTGTCATCTGGCTTCTTCCTCTATCATTTTCTATGTGTGCATGTGTGTTAGCTCTGGTGCATATGCATGTGTGTTAGCACTAGTGTATATGCATGTGTGTATGCACATGTGTGTGTGTGTGTGTGTGTGTGTGCGCACATGTGAAGCCAGAGGTTGCCATCTGGCTTCTTTCTCTTTCATTTTTTATGTGGGTATGTGTGTTATCTCTAGTGTATATGCATGTGTGTATGTGTGTGTGTGTGTGTGTGTGTGCGCGTGCACATGTGAAGCTAGAGGTTGTCATCTGGCTTCTTCCTCTAGGCATTCTTTAAACCTGGAACTCAAAGATCTGGCTCGACTGGCTGACTAGAAACCCCAGGGGCTGTCCTGTCCATCTTTCAGGCCCCTTTACATTGCTTCTTGTTAGCTTTTTGTCACAGCAGTGAGAAAATAAACTAATACATCAAGTTAGCATGGACTGGTTAGGTCTTCAAGAAGGGAGGGTAAATGCTTTCCCAGCCTGTAACTTGCCTTTTGTGCTTGCTGCTAACAGAATATTTACTATGTCTGTGAATGCCAAGTCTGTCTAATGATGTTTGGGATATATTTTCTTCCTGTCTTAGAAAACTTCTGCTAAGCCCTTAGAAAACAACACACACACACACACACACACACACACACACACACACACACACACACACACACACAGCTTACTTATGCCAACTAATCAAGGGAGATTTGTTTCTTCTGTCTCTGCTCTTACATATTAACCATTTTGCCCGTTTTCAAGCTGCCTTGCATTCTCTGACAGCCTGAAAACATTTTCTTCTTTCTTGGTGAGGGCTCTGTTCTTGTACTAGTATTTAACCACCAAAGTGATGGGTAGGGGAGGGCTTTCAGGGTGGACATGGTTTCTCAGATGGATCTCTGTGGGGCTTAGATGTGCTAGTTGGTTTGGTGTCCAATTGACACAAGCTAGAGTCATCAGGGAGGAAGGAAACTCAGTTGAAATGCCTCCATGAGATCTAACTGTAAGGCATTTTCTCAATTAATTATTGATGGGGGAGGGTCCAGCCCACTGTGAGTGGTGCTATTCCTAGGCTGGTGGTCCTGGGTTCTATAAGAAAGCAAATTGAGCAAGCCATGAGGAGCAAGCCAGTCAGCAGCACCCTCCATGGCCTCTGCACCTGCTCTGCCTCCAGGTTCCTGCCCTGCTTGAGTTCCTGTCCTGACTTCCTTTGATGATAAACAGTGATATGGAAGTGTAAACTGAATAACTTCCTTTGTCCCCAACTTGCTCTTTTGGGCATGTTGTTTCCTTTTAGCAACAGAAACCCTCAATAAGACAATAGGCAAGAGTGCGTGCCATTCTTACAGAGGACCCAGATTCACTTCCAAGCACCCTTGGTGTGCAAGTAAAAAAATTGCTTGTAGCCCAACTTCAAGGGATCAGATGCCCTCTTCTGGCCTCCATAGGTACTGCATGCCCATGGTGCTCCTACTTAAACACAGACACACCCATACATTTTTTTTTAAAGGGTCTCTGTTGTTTCTTTATGATTGTAAGTAGGTATTTTTGGTTAAAATGACACAATATAGTACATTTCTGTCTGCTAGTAAATGACTCTGCCGCTTATTCTAATTTTCTTTTCAATATGTAGCATACACATTGTTCCTCTTGACACTTGTATAGATGTGACTATATTATTTGCTTTTATTACTGCTGTACGGAATATCTGATGAAAGCAAGTGAAGGAGGGGAGGGAAGGTGGGGGGAAGGAGGGAAGGAGGAAGGAAGGATGGATGGATGGACTTATTGCAGCTCAAAGTTTGAGGGTGCAAGGCCATCTTGGTGGGAAGGCTTGGCAGCAGGAGTCTGAGACAGTTACATTGTATCCACAGTCAGGAATCAGAGAGATGGGTGCTGGGGCTCAGCTGGCTGTCTCCTTTGTATTGATCCCAGGACTCCAGCCCATCCATGTGTCTTTCAAATCCAACTAATCCATTTTAGAAATTCCCTCACAGACATGCCCAGAGGATTGTCTCTGATGATTCCAAATCCTGTCAAGTTTACCATCAATATTAACCTCTCACAGTAAGCTTCCTTTAGTGACACAGTCAGAAAAAAACATACACGTTCTAAAAAGAAAAAGAAAAGGATTTTGAACATCAAGCAATAAAGTTTCCAGAGGTCCCACTGGAAACTGTAGCTTTTGCTCCCTTTCTGGTCAGATATGTGTTCCTACCTGTGGCCCCCAACCGTGGCACGGGTACAGTATTGCTGTGTGGTTTTCCAGTGGCCCCTGGTCCAGGCAGACGTCCTTGGCCTTATTATTACGAAGCTGTGGGAAGAGATGAAATATGCCCATCAGAAACCATCTAGGAGAGACACAGCTCCCCAGCCCCCTCAGCATCCCTTGGCTGTGATTTTAATAGAAAGAGGTCACACGATCCTTTCCAAATAAGGACCAGCACTTGAATCTGTGAGTCTGTAACTTGAGCACAACAGACAGACAAAGCTCTAGAGTGGGTATCTTAGGTGGGAGCCCTGTTTCTGGGTTCTGGGAAGCCAGACCTCCATCCCCCACCCTCTTCCATTCCTCCCATAAAAGGACATATTAGGAACAATAGCTTAGTGGCTAAGAGTATCAGCTGGTCTTACTGAGGACCTGAGTTCAGTTCCCAGGACTCAAGTATGATGACTCACCACTGCTTCTAACTCCAGCCCATGGGATCTGATACCCTCTTCTGGTCTCTACAATCAACTATGCTTGCATGCACACACCCATTCCCACACAGACAAATACATATATACATAAATAAGTAATAAAATATTTTTTAAAGAAGGTAGGGTCTGGAGAGATGAGGCATCAGCTAAGAGTGCTTGTTCTTCTTGTAGAGGATTCAGGTTTGCTTCCCAGCACCCACACAGCAGATAACAACCATTCAGTTCCGGGGTGGGAGTGGGGGTGGGGAAATCTGTGATGCCCTCTTCTGGCCTCCTCGGGTACTGCATGCACATAGTGCATGGGCACACATGCAAGAGAAACACCCATACACATAAACATACATAAATCTTTACAAAGAAGCTATCAGGGAGTGTTGTTCATGTATGCACAGGTGCATATGTATATGCACAGGCCTGTGGACATCAGAAGACAACAACAGCTGATGTTCATTGAGACAGGATTTCTCACTAACCTGGAGCTCACCAAGTAGGCTAGACCATCAGGACCCCGGGGAATTTCCTGTCTCAGCCTCCCTGGTGCTGCTAAGATTTGAGCTATGCCCCACTATGCCCTGTTTTTATTCTTGTTTCTTTCCATGGGTTCTGGGGATCAAACTCAGGCAATGAGTTTACCAATGGAACCACCTCCCCAGCCTTAAAGGAACATTCAGATGGAACACATGGGTTCACATGCATGCAAATATTTTAAATATTTAAAATAGTTAAACAAAAAAATAAAGAAGCAAGCAACAAACTTAAAAAAAAAAAACAGGATTTGGAACAGTGTGCAACAGAACTTTCTAGAAGTCCCACAGGTCTGGGTTGGGGATATATCTCAGGCAAGGCACTTGCCTTGTAAACCTGAGGACTTGAATTTGAACCCCAGGGTCCACATAAAAAGCTAAACATGATGGCTCATGCATGTAATCCTAGCCCTGAAGAAGCAGAGACAGGTGGAGCTCTGGGGTTCACTATCCAGCCAGCCTAGCCCACTGCAGGCCAATAAGAAACATTCTCATTCTCTCTGCCTCTGTCTCTGTCCCTGTCTCTGTCTCAGTGGTCTCTCTTGGTCTGTGTCTTTCTGTCTCTGTCTCTCTGTCTCTCTGTCTCTCTCTGTCTCTCTGTCTCTCTGTCTCTGTCTCTCTCTGTCTCTGTCTCTCTCTCTCTCTCTCTCTCTCTCTCTCTCTCTCTCTCTCTCTCTCTGTTATGTTTTTCAAGACAGGGTTTCTCTGTGTAGCCCTAGTTGTCTTAAAACTCGCTCCGGAGACCTGGCTGGCCTCGAACTCAGAGATCTGCCTGGCTCTGCCTCCCGAGTGCTGTGATTAAAGGTGTGTGCCACCACCGCCTGACAAATGCTTTCTTTTATAAAGTTGCCTTGTTCATGGTATCTCTTCACAGCACTCGGAAAAATGATTAATACACCTGGTCCGTTTTTCTTTGGGGGATTTCTTTTTGTTACTCAAATCAATTATTTTATTTACATTGTAGTGCTCACTACACATAAATTGCTGTTCATCTCTAAGATTTGTGATGTATACGTTTCCAGTTTGGCAAAACATTTCCACACTCGGAGTGTGGGTTATATTTCTTTATGAGCTCAGATCAATTGTGTTTTCTCCTGTTCCTCCTACGGTGGTGTTTTCAACTGTAGAAAGCCTGTCTCCCTTTAGATAATCAGATTAATCCCCCATGGCTCTATGTCTTTATATCCTGTCTTCATTTTATTTTGGGAAGAGGTTTTGAGACAGGATCTCATGTAGCCCAGGATAGCCTTGATCTTACTCTGCGGCTGAGGATAACCTTGATCACAGACATAGGCCACAATTCCAGCTTTATGCAGTGTAGAAGATAGAGCTTTAGGGATCCTACATATGCTAGGCAAGCAGTGGAGACTGGCAAGTGGAGACTCCGCTCCAACCATGGCGCCTTTTACCAAGAGCCAAGCAGTGCACACAATTAGAAGAGTCCCTGCCCACTTGCCAATTTCTCCTTCCCATCTGATCCTTCTTCAGTAATGAAAATCCTTTTAAAGAGGAGAGGAGAAGGCAGTTAGTATGTATTACCAATGGCTGCCACACATTGCCTGCGGAACTATGGAAACCTACTAAGCACACTGTGGCTCATTGCTCTGCCCAGCATCCCCCATGGGGTAGACACTTGGATTCCTCTTGGGTTTATACTCCAAGAATGGCCGCTAAAAGGGGCCATATGGTGGGCAACAATGTACTAGAATGAGAGTCCAGCGGAGTCTGGCAGTGGTGGCGCATGCCTTTAATTCCAGCACTTGGGAGGCAGAGGCGGGGGGGATTTCTGAGTTTGAGGCCAGCCTGGTCTTCAGAGTGAGTTCCAGGACAGCCAGGGCTACACAGAGAAACCCTGTCTTGAAAAACCAAAAAGAAAAAAAAAACCAAAACAACAACAAAAAAAAGAGTTTAGCGGATTAGTTCAAAAGACTGGTTTTGTTGAGTTTGTTTATTGTGGCAATCTTGTGTAGCTCAGGCTAGCCCTCAACTCACTGTGGAGTTGAGGATGGCCTTGAACTCCTTATTCTCCCATCTCAGTCTTCTGTGCCGGGATTAAAGACATGTACTACCATGCCAAGCCATTTTAGTGTTTTTGAAAGTGTGATAGCCTTGGTACAGAAAATCTGAGAATTCTCTGTCTCTGTCTTTCTTTCCTTTTTTTTTTTTTTTTTTTTTTTTTTTTTTGGTTTTTCAAGACAGGGTTTCTCTGTGTAGCCCTGGCTGTCCTGGAACTCACTCTGTAAACCAGGCTGGCCTCGAACTCAGAAATCCGCCTGCCTCTGCCTCCCAAGTGCTGGGATTACAGGTGTGCGCCACCACACCCGGCTTGTCTCTGTCTTTCTGTCTCTTTCTAGTGTGTGTGTGTGTGTGTGTGTGTGTGTGTGTAGGGATTTAACCCATGAACTTGAGTAAAGTATGCTAAACAAGAGCTCTACCCCTGAGCCATATCCCCAGATCCCTGGCTCATACTATGACCCAGTTCCTGCTCAGTATCTTCACTTACATGGCCCAGAGGTCCCCAGTGTCAAAACATCTCAAAACTGTCATTACTTGGGCAGATAACAAAGCCACAGTCCCATTCCTACCTTCATACCCTTGCTAGCGAGAGAACCTTGTACCTCCAAGAGTCACTAAAGGGCGTAAGGGAGGAAGGCCCCGATGTCCCTCCAGTGTGGTCGATCTTACCTCCCCGTATGCAATAGTGTTGTTGTATCTTCTCATTTCCGGGTAAACATGGTCCAAATACCACTGGAAATTCTTACATTTCAAACTTTTCCTTAATGCTTTCCTTTCTGAGACATCCCCGATATCGATGCCTGGATTCTGCAAGTAGAGAGACAAAGGGCATTAGTGCCTTGGGCCTCTGGCCAGAGCCTTGTGCAAGGTGCAGTCACTTTTAGGAAGGGCCTCTAGGGGACTTGGAGCCTGTGATGCTTTGGGGTATTTTGTTTGTTTTGTGAGGAGTGTTCTAGCTTCATTTCTGTTGCTGGGATGAAACATCTTGACCGAAAGCGACTTGGAGGAGGAAAGAGTGTCTCTGGTTTACTTGTCTGAGCTACTAACGTACGACCCATTGTGGTGGGGAAGCCAGAGCAAGGGCACCAGCAGCCCATCCCTTCACATCCACAGAGCAAAGAAAGGGACTGCATCCCTGCCACCTGCTGCTTGTGCGCCGCTGGCTTTCTGTACTCCAACACAGCCCACGGAATGCTGCCACCCACAGCCAGGGTCGGGCTTTCTACCTCAACTAGCGATCGAGACAGTCCACCACCACTGACATACCTGCAGGCCAACAATTCCTCATTAAGACTGTCTTCCCAGACCGTTTCAAGTTGACATTTAAGACCAACCATTACATAGGGTCCTATGTAGCCCAGGCTAGCCTTGAACTTACTTTACAGCTGAGGATGACCTTGAATCCCCGATCCTTCTGCCTCTACTTCTGCAGTGCTGGGATGACACGTATGTTTCATCACACCTGGTTTATATCATATGGAGGAAAGAACTGGGGCTTTGCGTGTTCTAGGCATACACCTTACCGGCTAAGCTACGCCCCCAGCCCAGAGCCCTGCAGTGCTCATCTTAGCTTCAACAGACTCGATGCATCACTGGAACATACGCTATAGATCTTACTCATTCCATGGAGTGCATGTAGGAAGATTTGACAGAAGTCTAGACAGCTCTCCATCTTTATCACCACTGGGGTTAAGGACCCCAGGACACAAGGGTGTCAACAACTCAGTCTCTGGGATTCTTCTCTTTCATAGTAATTACCCGAGACAATTGTTGTAGGAATTCTCCGACGATGACAAGAAAATAAATGTCTCTAGCCCCCGTCGGCTCGCCTTCCAACTTGTGTGTGACGTCCCTCTTTGTGGGCAATCTGCAAAGCTCATTATATGCAGAGGAGAAAATAATTTCCCGTGTGATGATGTTCTGATGAATAATTCACTCTGCTTTTATTGAAATGAACCTGTAATGGGTTGCTGTGTGATGACGGGGGGAAATAAACCATCTGAAATATGAGCCTCAGTCTCAGCCCCAGACGACTGTGAGTCACAGGACACAGGCTAGGCTGGGGGTGGGGGGAAGCCAGGTGGGACTGGGGGGGCACCGAGAAGAGTTGGTAGTCTGTTAAGATTTTGTCAGTAGCCAGATAAGGATTTTAAGTATGTGTGTGTGTGTGTGTGTGTGTGTTTGTAAGGGTATGTTTGTGTATGTATAGGTGTGTATATAGGTGTATGTGTAGGATGTATATGTGTATATGTGTGTAGGGGTGTGTATATGTGTACAGGGGTGTGTATGGTGTATATATGTATGTATAGATATGTGTGTGTAGGGGTATATGTATGTGGTAGTGGTTGTGATAGTATGCATGTGTGTGTGTGTGTGTGTGTGGTGTACATGCATAAATGCATATGTAGAGTCAAGAGAACATTGTTTGTCTTGCTCTCTTGTTATCAAACTTACATTTTTGTTTCTGTTTTAAGACATGGTTTCTCAGCTGGGCAGTGGTGGCACACGCCTTTAATCCCAGCACTTGGGAGGCAGAGGCCAGCCTGGTCTACAAAGTGAGTTCCAGGACAGCCAGGGCTATACAGAGAAAACCTGTCTTAAAAAAAGGGCATGGTTTCTCACCATAACTGCACCCAAATGCTCCAGGCTCTGCCTGTGTCCTCCTGCAATGCTGGGGTCACAAGCATGCATGGCTACAGCTGGCTTTACATAAGTACTGGGGATTTGAACGCAGGACCTCATTCCTTCCCAGTAAGTGCTCTTACAAGGATGTTAAAGAAGAAAACTCTTTGGATATCATACTTATTAATACATAAAGGCAAGCCAGAAAACAGTATTTAACTCTTTGTCTGAATATCCTTGGCCTGGCTGGTTGAGGTGGTCAGTGTTTGTTAGTCTGAGAGTTGGTTTGAGATAGTACTATGCTACACTCATACTATAAGCTGGCCTTGATCTCACAACATTACTGCTTCATCTCATCTAGCATTGGGAATGTAGGTTTGTGCCAATGTGCTCGGCCAAAAATGCTCAGAGGTCCTTTTTACTCCTTAAAAACAAAACAAAACAAAACAAAACAAAACAAAACCAGCATCTCAAGTAGTCCAGTTGGTATCAAACTGGCTATATAGCTAGGAATGACCTTGAATGATTCTACTTCCTCCACCTCTCCAGTGTAGGGATTACACACTTGGCAGAATGGCCATCTTAGAGCCTAGCAGGATACCACTCATGATTGTGGACCAGCTGCAGACCTGTGATTCAGTGTCCTTTGATTTTCCTTACCTACGATCAATCACAGTCTAAAAATTCTAAATGGGAAACTCCAGAAGACAATTCATAAATTTGACATAAATCTTATCATAGTATCTTGTTTGGATCATACTACTTTATTATTAGCTGTTGCTTTTGGCCTCTTGGTGTGCACATTTATAAATAAAACTTGGCCATAGTCTGTATGTAGCAGGGAAACATAGCACCGACACGCAGAATGTGCTCAGTGTATCAAGTGCTTAGGCTGAGAGTGTGGCACTGGCCTGTCACCCCAGCGAGTGGGAAGCTGGGGAAGGAGGATCATGATAGGAGCCCAGCCTGAGCTGTGGAGTGAGATCCTGTCAAAGCAGGTGGGGAAGGGAGGGGAGGAGAGAGAAGATAGAGGAGGAGAAGGAAGTGTGGGGGAAAAGGAGAAAGAAAAAAAGAAGCGAAGGAAGGGAGGGAGGGAAGGAAGGAGGAAAAGAGAGAGGGAGGGAGGAAAGAGAGAGGGAGGGGGAAGAGAAGGAATGTGTTGATGGGTATTTGATCACATTGTGAATCCTGAGACTGTGAACTGGAAAAGCCTTTTCTTGTTGTGTTATGGCTTTTCCCTAGCAGACACCTTCAACCCAAGAGCTTTCTGTAAACAGGATTAAATAAGGTCAACCATAGGTCAAGAGGCAGAACAAGAAACCAGTTGACAGGAAAGGAACACAAGAAGACCCAAGAAAGAGAACGTGCTAAAGTATATTTAAGGTAGCATGGAGGAGAAGGAGCCTTTTCTGTCTGGGACAGTGGAGTAGGAAGGTCAGCTGGGTGCTTTCCTGCCTCTCTCAGGGAGCGGGCTTTCACCCCAGTGTCTGCCTCCTGGGTCTTCATTTGGTTGATTGTACCTTTGGGATTTTGTGTTTTAAAAACAAGAATGTCTTAGGATCTAACATGTTTCTAGTTCAGTTCAGATTTGGGTCCAGACCATTCAGGGCTCTATAGTGAGATTCTGTCCCAATGCTACACACACACACACACACACACACACACACACACACACCCCTGATCTAGGAATTTTTCTGGATCATAGTATATGTGTACGACCTTTATTGGTTGAACATCCTTCATCTGAAAACCAGAAACCTAAAACTCTCCCACATCTCTACCTTTTGAGCAGCATTCGTGAGTTGTTTATTAGGATGCTCAGGTCCCGTGTATGATTTCTAGTCTTTTAAAGCCCCTTCACAATAGCCCCATGGCCAAGCAGGGATTGTAATGGAGACTGCACTGGGCAAGAGTGACTAGAATGTAGTCAAGCTGACATGATCTAGAATCACACTCTGGGTATGTCTGTGACAGATTCTAGAATGGATTCATTAAGGAAGCAAGACATGCCCTGAATGTGGGCAGCAGCATCCCATGGGCTGAGGTCCCAGACTGGATAAAAAGGGACAGTGAGCCAAGCCCCAGCATCCATTATCTCTCTCTGCTTCCTGACGTGGATACGATGTGGCCAGCTGCCTCACGCTCCTACCGCCATGCCTTCCCCATTTTGATGGACTAGATCCTCAAACTCAGAGCCACAATAAACCATTCTTTCCATAAGTTGTTTTTGTTTGGGGTTTTATTCCAGAATAGGAACAGGAACTAATACAACAGATAAAACCATTGTTCTAGATTCTTCTCTACAGAACATGAATTACTGTGACACAGGCTCACTAGGGTTATGAGTTCACGTCCCTGCCCTGATGATTTGAGTACATACTCTTTATGTAAGAAGGTGTACTTCTAGTTAATGTGTATGTATGTACATGTGTGCACATGAGTGCAGTGCCCATGATGGCCATAAGAGGGCACCAGATGCCCTGGAGCTGCAGTTAGAGGTGATTATGAGCTGCCTGAAATGGACACTGGGAACTGGCCCCTGGTCCTCTGCAAGATCAGCAAGCACTCTTAATCACTGAGCCATCTCTACAACCCTGAGTTGACATTATTTAAGACCTTAAGGAAGACCCATTAACCTCCCAAAGTACCAGATTGCTAATTTATAAAATGCACATTGTGGTAGGGCTCTAACAAGCCATTATTTATCGAGTATTCAATGTGGGGTGAAGTCTATTCTGCACCTCATTTGTTCATCACTGGGGCCCTTTGTGGTAAGTATGAACAATTAATGTTGTACAGATGAGGGAATCTAGGCAGACTGCTCATTTGCCATGAGATTAAATGAGCTATTGTAAAAGAGAAATTTATCAAGTATCTAGGATGTACTAAGTGCTCATCAAAGGTTATCCAACTTTACTTAAGAATATGCAAAAGCTTGGGATGGCAAGATGGTTCAGTGGGTAAAGGGGCTTGCTGCCAAGCTTGATGACCCATGGTCCAGCCTAAGGACCTGAATGGTTGAAGGAGAGAACCAATGTTATCCTCTGCCTAGAATACCCCAGGCAGGGGCTGGGGGTGTGGCTCAGTGGTAGAGCCCCTGCCTAGAATTCCCCAGTGAGGGGCTGGGGGTGTGGCTCAGTGGTAGAGCCCCTGCCTAGAATTCCCCAGTGAGGGGCTGGGGGCGTGGCTCAGTGGTAGAGCCCCTGCCTAGAATTCCCCAGTGAGGGGCTGGGGGTGTGGCTCAGTGGTAGAGCCCCTGCCTAGAATCCCCCAGTGAGGGGCTGGGGGCGTGGTTCAGTAGTAGAGTCCCTGCATAAAATCCCGGGCTGGGGGTGTGGCTCAGTGGCAGAGCCCCTGCCTAGAATCCCCCAGTGAGGGACTGCTTTCCTAGCTTACACAAGCATCTACATTCAACCCTGGGTATTGTGGGGGAGGAAGCTGTGACAACAGTGACACAATTTCTATACTTTTCTCCTTTACCCTCTCAAACCTTGCACAAATTTAACTGTGTTTCTGCTGCTCCTGACCAGAGAAAAGAGGACCTGCCGTCACCGCCATTTTCCTGCTCGATATCTCAAAGCACAGCAGAGTGTTCAGTGGAGATTTCATCAATAGTAAGAGGCAGAGGTGAGATTCTAATCAAGGTGGGTACAGCCACGGGGTTCCTGCTGGGAGCCTGGAGTAACCAGAGATTTTTCTGGAGCCCCCAGCAGCACGCACGAGGGAGACAAGGAAGTAAGCATCACAGCCTTTACACAGCTGTCAGTCAGGACTTGTCACCGGCAGCTGCATCTCCACAGGTTTGGGGAGGCACCCAGCAAGAGCTGCAGAAGGCTGCCTTGCTCAAACCTGGGCGAGGACCTTTTGGACACAGCGCATGCTCAGAGTAGAGAAACAACACTCAGATAAGAAGCTTTAGATTAACACAGCAACATGATCTGCGGATCTTCATAAGTGGATTCATGCCCTTTGGTTGTGTTTGCCCCAGTAAGAGGATCTAACACTCAGATGTCTGTGAGCCTTGGCAAGAGAAAAGCCCATTGGCTTATTAAGGGTGTCTGTAGCCCGCCAGAGAGTCTAACTTACTGTTCTAGGAATGATAGGGAAAGCTGCCTGTTCCTACCTCCAGAGGCAGATTCCACGCTATGTACACATGTGACTTGTAGTCGTCCATCCAGACCTCGGCTACTCGGAGGGCGTTCCTCTTGGTGTAGAAGCCGATGTTACTGTTATATGGTTTCTTCTTCCGCTCAATGTGGGCCACCCTTGAACACGGAAGGACCTCCATGCTGCCGCCACAGAGCCATACCTGGAGGCACAGAGACTTGATCAGTATGGCAGAGGATATCCCAGAGGCCACTGCCCTTCCCACCAGCTCCAAAGCCGTGGTTGAACCTAGATAGCATGAATCCTAGTGTCCTTTCTGCTGCTGTGATAAAAAACCGTGACCAAAAGCAATTTAAGGGAGTAAAGGATACATCTGTCTTGTATTTCCAGGTCACGATCCATCACTGAGAGAAGTCAGGGTAGGAACTCTAGGAAGAACTTGAAAGCAGGAAACATGGAGGAATACTGCTTACTGGTATACCCATAAGGTCATGCTTAAATAGCTTTCTTATACAATCCGACAACCTGAGTAGGGAATAGTGCCGCCCACAGTGGGCTGGACCTTCCTACATTAACTAACCATCAAGACAACCCCCCTGCCCAGTTGTGTCTGTAGGCCAATCTCATCTAGGTTATAAGCTGTATCAAATTGACAGTCTAAGCGAACTATGACCATTTAATATGATTGTCAGTTTGAATGGATATAGAATCATCTAGACGATAAACCTGTTGGGCATATTTATAAAGGAGTTTCTAGACTAGGTTAACTAAGGAAGGAAGACTTGCCCTGAATACCAGTAACATCACTGCATAGGTTAAAGCCTTGAACAAAGGAGAAAATGGGCAAAGACCAGCATTCATTTCTCTGCTTTCTGACTGTGGATACAATGTGACTAGCTGCCTTACACTCTTGCCGCCATGCCTTCCCTATTTTGATGGACAAGATGCCTTTCCCACCATGATGGACTGTACCCTTGAACTCTGAGCCACAATAAATTCTCCCTTCCTAAAGTTCCCTTTCTCAGGTATTTGGTCACAGTAAATGGTAGCTAAGACATCTCACTATGTCCTGCTTGTCCAGTTTCCAATTTGGCTACTTGTGTTTGTATTATTTGCTGAGGCTTTTGGGAGACCCTGGTCATAGTTCCTCTGATATAATCTATCTCATTAGTATCTTAAAAAATGCTCAACATCATTAGTCATTAGGGAAATGCAAATCAAAACAACCCTGAGATTTCACCTTACACCAGTCAGAATGGCTAAGATTAAAAACTCAGGAGACTGGAGGTGTTGGCGAGCATGTGAAGAAAGAGGAATACTCCTACACTGCTGGTGGGGTTGCAAATTGGTACAACCACTCTGGAAATCAGTCTGGCGGTTCCTCAGAAAACTGGGCATGTCACTTCCAGAGGTCCCTGCTATACCACTCCTGGGCATATACCCAGAGGATTCCCCAGCATGTAATAAGGATACATGCTCCACTATGTTCATAGCAGCCCTATTTATAATATCCAGAAGCTGGAAAGAACCCAGGTGTCCCTCAGCAGAGGAATGGGTACAAAAAATGTGGTATATATACACAATGGAGTACTATTCAGCCATTAGAAACAATGAATTCATGAAATTCTTAGACAAGTAGATGGAGCTAGAGAACATCATACTAAGTGAGGTAACCCAGTCTCAAAAGATCACTCATGGTATGCACTTACTGATAAGTGGACATTAGCCTAAAAACTTGGAATACCCAAGACATAATCCACATTTTAAATGATGTCCAAGAAGAACAGAGGAATAGCCCTGGTTCTGGAAAGGCTCAGTGCAGCAGTATAGGGCAATACCAGAACAGGGAAGTGGGAAGGGGGAAGATGGGGGAACAGGGGGAGGGAAGAGGGCTTATGGGACTTTTGAGGAGTGGGGAGCCAGAAAAGGGGAAATCATTTGAAATGTAAATAAAAAATATATCGAATAAAAAATATTCTAAAAAATTAATATTTTTCCTTCTTTTATTTTCAGGATGTGGTATTGTGTGTGTGCTTCTTTTCTGGCCTGTGTATCTGCATATTATGGCATTCACATAAATAAAAACAGTTAAAAATATATGGGTCTTTTAAAAAAAAATGAATGAACTTAAGGGTTGGGCTTAGTTGCTGCATTGGTAAAGCATTTGTGTAAGAATGAGTGCTTGAGTTCAGTCCTAGAGGATACTCAGGACTGGTGGCTTGTGCCAATGATCCTAGCTTTGGGGAGGTGGAGACAAAAGAATTCCTTGTGTTCACTGGTCAGCCAACCGCTCTTTCGGTGCTTGTGGGAAGGGCAATAGCCTTTTTGGTGAGTTCCAAGCCAGTGAGAGACTGTCTCAAAAAGGAGGTGGACACCTGGAGAATCACACACACACACACACACACACACACACACACACAAACACACACACACTCAAACTTGTAGGGAAAGGCGAACGTGTGCGTGTGTATGTGTATGTGTTGGGGGGGAAATCTATATTCCTGAAATTAAATAACACTCAAGCATCTCGATATGGGGTGTATGTCAACTTTGCCGGTGTTCGGGTTGGAACCTGGGTCCCTGAGCATGCTAGGTGAGCACTGAGCCACAGTGCAGCCTGCGTGACATCTGGTATTTGTGAGACACACAAGAAACCACCGTCTTTACAGCAGTATTCTGAGACTTTGAGGACAGTAGGGGAAATCACCCTAACTTCCTCTCCAGGGCCCTTCTTCCCTCCACCTAAAGATGGCCTCTCAAGTTGTTGATGTATCAGGTTCCAAAGAGCTTGGAAACCCAGCACAGGGGGCTTCCTCTGCCTTTAAGGGTTTGCTTTTCTGCAATCTTTGCAGTGGCCTTTCCAAACGTCTTCTGTGTCCCTGATCAAGTCACTCTGGGGTCCCTTGAAATTGGTTTCCATGTAGCTTGGGTGACGGTGAGCTGGGCCTGGTGGCACAGTTTGGTTCTCCTAGCTATGTGTGGGATGGAGGCCGAGGAACCACGGCAAGTTCAAACCTGCTTCAGTGTGACCTTAGTGAGTCTGCCCCCAGATAAAAAGCAATGAGAGGCTGGGATGTACTTTAGTAGTAGAGCACCGGTCTATGATCGCTCAGTGGGAGTGTGACTCAGTGGTAAAACACCTATATGGCATACAGGTGGTCCTGGGGTCTTCCTTCAGTCCTGGGCAAAACCAACCCAGCCCAACCCAACCTGAAAGCCCGGCAACAACAAAACAACCTTATAACGACAACATTTGAAAATAGCACTGGCGAATTTCTCAATGCAGAACTTCATAAAGATAATCCCACTGGGTATTCTAAGTATAGGTAAATTTTAGCTTTTTTTTTTTTAAATATGACTAAAAAAATAACCAGATTATATCTGGCTAAGGAAATATTTTAATTTGTTCCTTCTGTCCTTCCATTCTTCTTTGGGACTTCTTGGTAACACTTGCCCCCCCTGAGAGTGGTACACTCATTACCCCCAACGAGCCACCACTGGTATCTTTCCCTGGTATCTTGTGCCAGGCTGGGCACATGAGCTGTCTCCCCTTACCCCGGTTTAAAAGCATCTTTTCTTCCACAATCAGATGGACGCTTCATGGCTTTCTTCCTAAATTCATTTTACAAAAAATTCAATTTCAATCCTTGGCTTTATTTATTACGGTTTCTCAGAAACTGGGATTTACGAATGCAGATCTGGAGACATATCTCAATTTAAGTACCGTGGTGGCGAGAACCCCTAAACACCTAGATTCTACTGCCGGTTGGGTCGATGCAAGCCATTCCTCTTAGCCCTGGCTGAGGAATTAAAATGAACCTCGGCAGGTGACATGTGACTCGGAGGAGGAAAAGAAAGGCATTATTGAAAGCAGCCTGATTCATAGAGCAGAGTCGGGGGATTGAAGAGACATTTCCCCACGATTGTTGTTGCTTCTGTATTTAAAAGACAAACCATATCAGAGGGAGGCAGATCATACTGGTCTGACCTTATTATCAGTTTAAAATCCATGATACCTGTACCACCCAGTGGACTAGCATGCCACTGCCATACATGGTCAAGCTCCCGTGTTAGGGAAAACATCCCATGTAATCTTTAAGTGCACTTTGCTCTGTCTTCCTACCGCCCGCCATTTTTCCTCTTTCCTCAAATCCCTCTATTTTCCTTCCATTCCCTCCTTCTCTTCACCTAACATCTTGTTCCTGCCTCAATTCTGTTCCTTCTTTTTGTGCTCTGGTGGAGTCTGGGGACAGCAGTGACAAGATTGTTACCATGGGATGAGTGGCAGGATGAGTTACAGGTGAGGAGCTGGGGAGACGGCTCACTGGGTGACGGCACTTGCAGACAGGGAGTTCCATTCTCTCAGGTCATGTTCTCTCTCTCTCTCTCTCTCTCTCTCTCTCTCTCTCTCTCTCTCTCTCTCTCTCTCTCTCTCTCCCTCACACACACACACACACACACAAAGAAAACAATATAGAAAACAAACATTAAGCTCAGCATATGAAGGAAGAAGTTGGCATAGACTAGAAGCCGCCTGGTCTACACAGGACAGAGAGTATTGAGAGAAGCCCATGGGAGAGGCATTTGATAGAATCCAGTCACGAGCCTCCTAGACCAGCAATGTGTAAGTGGATACCTTCCCCCCCCCCACATTGCTAGCCCATCTTCATCTTTGAGAGTACAATCACTTCAAAAAATTATTTATTGTGCATGTGTATATATGCCGGTGCATACACCTGCCCCGCAGTGCATCTGGAGGTCAGAGGACAAATTGTGAGTGTTGGTTTTCTCCTTCTACTATGAGTTCCAGAGACTCAACTCAAGTCCTTAGGCTTGGTGGCAAGCGCCCTTACAATCAGATGCATCTCGCTGGTCTGGGTTCCTTTTTACAATAAGTCATCTTTATTTCTACTTTTGACCATATGCTCCTACTACAACTTTCTCATTCTGGGACACGGAAACCTATAAAACATCATTGGGAGTCCCTCGGGACTCAGATGCACACTGCAATGCTCAGTAACCTTAATTTCTATCGTCATGGGATCCAGAATCACCGGGAGACAAGCCTCCTGACACACCTGTGATGCATCATCTAAATCAGTGGTTCTCAATCTTTGGGTCTTTTGGGTTGAGACTCCATTGGGGATCAAACAATCCTTTCACAGGGGTAGAATATCAGATATCCTGCATATCAAATATTTCCATTCCAATTCATTACAGTAGTGAAATTCTAGTTATGAAGCAGCAATGAGAATAATTTTATGGTTGGGGGTCACCACAACAGGAGGAACTGTATTAAAGGGTTGAAGCATTAGGAGGAGTGAAAAGCACTGGTATAGATTAAGGTTAGCTTTTGAGAATGTTTGCAGGGTATTGTCTTGGTTGGTCTTAGTGTTGTGTGAAGACCCGTGTTGACTGTGGGTGGAATCATTCCCTAGTCAGGGAATAGTAAAGAAAGAAAAATTGACCTTGGCACAGACATTTTTGCTTTCTTCTTCCTGAGTACAGCTGCAACAAGACTCACAACTTTGACTCTCCTACCATGATGAGATGTACCTTGAGTTATAAAGCCAAAATACTTCCTTAGATTGCTTTTATCAGGGTACTTTGAGGAGAAAAAAAAAACCTTTAATTTTCTATTTATGTGTCCTTGTATGTATGTGCAGAGGCCAGAAGATGGTGTTAGCTTGCCTCAAGCCAGAGTTACAGTTGGTTGGTTATAAGCCATCTAAGTTAGCATGAGTGCCAGGAACCGAACTCAGGCTCCCTACAAGAGAAGAATATGCTCTCAACCACTGGGCCTTCACTCCAGCCCTTGTCCAGGTAATGTTGTCATAGCAGCAGAAGCGTAACTAAGGCATACTTTCACAACAGAACCATCCATCCTTCCTTCCCTACAGCAGCTCCAACTGAACAGACATTAGGCATTCTATTGCTTTGTGTTCCCAGAACCCTTCCTGATGCCTTCAACTTGTGACAATTTGCTTTTTGGCCATTGAACCCAACACTATATACATGTTTATGAGGGCCAGCTTCTGATCTGGTCCACTGCGGGAGATGTGAAAATAATATAGACATGAAGGAGGCTGCTGACTGAATTCACCACTTTCACTAGTTCCTCCATGCTGAGCATAAGAAGAAGTGTCAGGGAAGGGCTGAGAGCAGCTTTGACTCCTTCATATGGAAGTTTCCAGAAGGCAGGTGGGAGATAACACTGTATTTACTTTCCCTACCTATACATATTACTCATCCTGCTACCACCATTTAGTATGCATTTTGCTGAGGATTAGAAAGCAGCTGTTAGAGTGTAATTATAGATAATCTATGCTTAGACGCTGGAGGAAACTGAATTATATTTAATTCTGTCTTCAGCACCAAAGGCCATAGCTTTGAGACTGTATACCCTGATGTGGAAGAAAGCTGGTATTTACAGTTTTTAAAGACTGATCTCTTGTTATTTTTTAAGTGTGTGTGTGTGTGTGTGTGTGTGTGTGTGTGTGTGTGTGTGTGTGAGCAGTGTCCACAGAAGCCAGTAGAAATTGTCAGGACTCCTAGGCCTGCAGTTAAATGCAACTGTGAACTTCACAACACAGGAGTTAGGAACAGAACTTGGGTCCCTCTATAAGAGCATTATGCGATCCTAAATCCTGAGCCATCTCGCCAGCCTGTTTCCATATTGATTTTTTACAGAGCATGCAATAGTTAATCTTGATTGTCAACCTGGACAATTGGAGACACGCTTCTGGGTCTGTCGGGGAGAGCGTTTCCAGAGAGGTTTAACAGAGGAGGGAAGGCCCAACCTGAAATCAGGTAATATCTTCTCATGGGCTGGGATCCTGGATAGAAAGGAGTCCGTGAGCTGAGCACCAGCGTCCATCTCTCTGCTTCCTGTGGACACGACATGGCCAGTTGCTCCTGCTCCTGTTCCTTCTTCACCATAGTGAACTACATCCCCTTAAGGCAAGAGCCAATGTTAAAGCAAAGAGTAGTTCAGGCTCCTGGAGGCTTAGATTCTCAGAGCTGTTCTATGATCTCAGTCAGTGTGGGTCTACTGGCATAGCACCTGCCTGCTGGTGAGTTCCATCAATTGATACCATAATATGTTTGGGACTCTATTTTTCTTCTATTCCAATCTGTTTCATATTTTATTTTTACATTCCAACCAGTTTCCCCTACCCCCTCTCCTCCCTGCCCCTCCTGTCTTTGGGACTCTTATGTAGACGTTCCTCGACAAGGTAGATTCCCTCCTACACTGAGACAATGGTAAATCTCAGTCCCTTTATTTAATAGAAATGTCGCTTTGGGTCCCTGTTCTTAGTTGCTTTTGTGTTGCTGTAAGAAAATGCTCTGCCAAAAAAGCAACGCAGGGAGAAAGGGTTTATTTCAGTGTATGGCTCCCTAAGGTACAATCCATCATTCCTGGGAAGTCAAGGGAAGAACTCAGGAAATCCTTACATCACACCACAGCCAAGAGCAGAGAGGGAAGTTACTGCACAAACGCAAGCTTGCTTGCCACCAGCTTGATTCCTTCAATCCTGTGTCATCCATGACCCTCCAAAGCGGGCATATGGGGGTCAGAAAATAACTCCTCGGAGGTTGGTGCCACCTGCAATGGGGCTGTCTTATTGCATTAATTAACAGTCAAGTCAAATCTATCCCACACATACTCACAGTCCACCCTGGTCTAGAAAATCTCCACAGGTGATTCTCGACTGTGTCAGGTTAAAGCTAACCAGCAAAGGCTTTTCTGATGAACTTCTTTCCCATGTGTGAATCAGTCTGTCATCTATGGCAATCTCTGAGAAGGATCTGGATACCTCCTGCTACTGACAATGACCCCAACGTGGGCTCCGTGGCCTCCTGGGCATCCTACTTCTTGACTCCCCTTTGGCCAGCTTGGCCATAAGGTTATGATTTTTTTTATACCACCTATTTTCTGCGGCTGCCAAGGCAACTGACCTTCTCCATCCTGTTTCCCACTGCATGGTCAAACTTGGAAGCCACCCACTGCAGGAGGAGGAGTCAGGAGGTGGAAGGAGTTGAGACCTTGGAATGATCACGTGGAAGGCTCCCTGCCAGCATCTACCATGATTTTTTTTTCTGTGCCTATGTGGTGTATATGTCTTTCTCTCTGTGTATGGGTGCATGTGTGCATATGCATGTATGTATGTGTATGTTTGTGTGTGCATGTGCATATGTATGTATGTGTGTGCATGTGGAGGCTAGAGGTCCAACCAGGCATCTTTCATGACCACTCCCCACTTTGTTTTTTTGAGATAGGGTTTCCACTGAACAATACACACACACACCCACGGTCATTTATTTAGGTAGCTTGTTTGGCTAATGAGTTCTAAAGATCTGTCTGCACAGTTCTCTCCAACCCAATCATCTTATCCCTGGGGTTTACAACCATATACCCAGATCAGATTTTTTTGAATGGGTACTTGGTATCCAAACTCAGGCCCTCTTAAATACAAGATAAGCATTTTAACCAGTAAGCCATCTTCTATGACTTCCGTGGATTTAAGTACTGGTGGACCAAAGACAGGCCCTTGTAAATGCCAGGCAATGGCTTGTCCAGTACCAGCCTCACTGTGGGTTTTTAATTTGTTATTATTCTTTTCATTTAGAAGGAGAAAGGTGTCCATTATGGAGTGACAGGACAACCAACCCCATGAGAGTCATTCTCTCTGATATGTGGATTCTAGCGATTGAACTCAGATCCTCAGACTTGGCAACAAGCACCTTTATCCTTACCTCCAAGCCATTTCTTCAGCTCAGATTTATCTCCCCCACACCCCAGTACACATTAAACCAGAGATTTGGAATTCAGCATGTTTCAGAGACCTGGGTGATTTGCCCCAGGCACTCCGCAGTCCTTACTTTGAACTGCAAGCTGTTGAATTTTGAGAGGGCCTAGGCTTTTAAAGGACTCCGTATCCAGAAGTAAATGACTGCTGTGAACTTCCAGTCGTTTCATCTGTCTCCCTCCTGGAAAACAGTCCATTCCCCCCCTGCACAGTGAAGTGGGATCCTGCCCTGGGATACTGCACACTTCCCCGACCTGCCCTTGTTCCAGTCACTTCTTGGCCGCACTGGGGGAACCAGTTTCACATCTGAGAAATCTGTCAGAACAGGTGGCCTGTGGCAGAGCTGATAAAGAGGACATGGTCTTTTAAATTTTTAAACAGTGCTTTCTGGGCGTTGTTTTGTTCTGGCTTGCCTAGCACTGTGTCCCCTGTCTCTCCTAGGACACGGGGTCTGAAATGTCATCTCTCGCCTGCTGGCAGCTGCTGCTGCTGTCAAGGGCTGGCCGCCTGGCTCCCGCAGTGTCTGAGAGGTGGGTGGAGCAGGTGTGCAGTCCTTTCGGAGACAGCTCCTTGACAATGAGAGCCAGCGTGATCAAAACGGCAAACTTTGCACCTCCTCTGCTCAGAGCAAACCCAGGGAGGGTGTCACATTATCTTCACTGCATGGCGTTTTTCCTCTTGGGTCAAAATGCTGAGTTTGCTTTACTGGGCTTAGATAATAATTTATATGCACATTTTTTTAAAAAAAAAAGTATTTGTGTTTATGTCCGCATTTGCCCCATAGTAGTCATGTAGAAGCCAGAATGCAACTTTTTTATTATTATTATTAGATATTTTCTTTCTTTACATTTCAAATGTTATCCCCTTTCCTGGTTTCCCCTCTGAAAACTCCCATCCCCCCTCCCTCTGGTCATCAACCCACCCACTCCTGCTTCCCTATTCTGGCATTTCCCTATACTGTGGGGTCGAGCCTTCTCAGGACCAAGGGCCTCTCCTCTCCTTGATGTCCGACAAGGCCATCCTCTGCTACACATGCAGCTGGAGCCATGGGTCCCTCCATGTGTACTCTTTGGTTGGTGGTTTAGTCCCTGGGAGCTCTGAGGGTACTGGTTGGTTCATATTATTGTCCCTTCTATGGGACTGCAAGCTCCTTCAGCTCCTTGGATCCTTTCTCTAGCTCCTCCATTGGGTACCTTGTGCTCAGTCCAAAGGTTGGCTCAGAGCACCCGCCTCTGTATGTGTCAGATACTGGCAGAGAGAAGGCAACTTTTGAGAATTGGTTCTCTCCTTCCACCAAGTGAGCCCTTCAGTTCAAACTCAAGTCCTCGGGCTTAGTAGCTAATGCCTTTACCTACTGAGCCAGCCCCTCAAATTTTGTTATTGAAATAGGATTGTTGCATTAGGCAATTAAAGCTATTCAAATCTTCCTGGCAGCACATAGCCTGTTCCTAACTATCCGTCTCAATGTCTGAGTTCCCAAATGAAACACACACACACACACACACACACACACACACACACACACACACTGCCTTCTATTTTAATATGCCTTAAACATCTTAATGGCTGGGCCACTCCCAAACATTCATATGGGTAACACACTCTCTCCTCTGATACTCCTGAATTATTACTTACTAAATCTTACATATCATCTTGGCCGCCACAGACCCAGTCAGGGGTCCCCTGGGGCTGCTCTTTCCCATCTCTTAGATATTAGGTATGCTCTCTCTTCCTACACTTATCAGGCCTGATCTTTCTGCTTTCTTGACATAGTGGTTCTAACTCCTTCTCTTAAGTCTCCTTGCCCGTGAATCCTAAAGTCCTGCTTCTGCCTCCCTACCCAGCTATTGGCTGCTATAATTTTATTTGTAAATCAGAAACCAACTGGGGTAGGGACCCTCAGCATCTCACATTAGGAGTCTCAAGTCATTTTGGAAACCAAATTTACACAATACAGGCATTAAACCAAATCTACAAGAGAAGGTCCCATCCTGTAACCCAGCCTGGTCCCACACTCACAGCAATCCTCCTGCCCCAACCTTTGAGTGCCGAGATGACAGGCAAGCTCACTGTGAGCAGCTTCATCTACAAATCTTTCAATTTGGATTTCAAGAGATTTTTTTTTCCTACTGACTTTCAAGACAGGGTTTCTCTGTGTAGCCCTGCCTGTCCTAGAACTCACTCAGTAGACCAGGCTAGCCCAGATCTCAGAGATCTGCCTCCTGAGTGCTTGGGTTAAAGGTGTGCACCACCCACTACCACCTCCTGATTCTATTTGTTACACAGGGGTTGTGATAAAGGACTGACTTAATGATTTACACTGGGGGTTGGAGAGGTGGTTCAGCAATGAAAAGTCCAAGAGTCCTTGCTGTTCCTTCGGGGGACATGAATTTTATTCCCAGCACCCACATCAGGCAACAGAGAAATGCCTGGGATTCAACCACAGCAGGCACTGTATTCTTATACACGTGGACACCCATGCACATGATTTTAAAATTAATTAATTAATAATTAAAATACAAATTTGCACTGATGAGTAGCCAGAGAGACACCAATCATACAAATTCTACAAGGAAGTACTTGTGCCCTTCCCATTCAGGCTTCGTCTTCACGCTTACCCTAATTTTCCAAATAACAGAGTTTCTAGGATACAAAGGACTATTACCCTGATTCAGTGAAAATGGTTGGTGTGCCAGTGGTGTGCATGGACAGGGCTGTGTCCGTCCCAAAGCCAACCATCCATTCTTCATCTTGTGAGATCTCATCTCCTCTGAAGAGATTGCATGAAAATGGTTCCAGTGGGTGGATCAATGACAGAAATATCCATGTAGCAATGAGGACCAATCCTTCAGGGTCACCGGAGAGTCGGCTGGTTCTGCCTATCTAGGGTTTCAGTCCATCCTGGGGTTAATGGCATTGCGTGCCTGGGGCAAGCATTGGTTAGCTTAACTCCTCTTCTATAAGCTGTTTTTAGCTATATGCTGGGACGGAGATAGGCTTAGATGTTATCCAGGCTCGCCACCGGGACCCATCGCTATGGCTGAGATGCCAGAGATCTCAGCTTCACCTATTAGAGATGACTGATGTTCACCTACACTGCCCTCAACACATGCAAGTCCTCCTTTCAAAGTTACTCAGCATGGGAGCCTCTGGAGGCAAAATGGAGACATCAGCCTAATAGGATGGTGGGTGGGCGTCTGTTCTTTCTGAGCACCAGGCACTACAAAGGCATTCTGGGAGAAGATAGAGTCTTGCTAGATGATTGGCTTTCTGTCACCTGTGTGCAGTGGTGAGGGGAGCCAGGCTTGGCAGGAATGGCTCTCAGGAGTCCTATGTCACCGTCAGCTGATCCAAGTCCTCAGACCTCCACGGTACTCCTACAGTGAGTATAAATTCCCATCCACTTTGCAGTGTGCTAGAGTTCCCTTTGAGGGGGGAGGACTCTGAGAAGGATCAAAAGGTAAAGGTAAGCGCTGTAAAGTCCTGTAGCCCTGAAGTGCAGTCCCTGGGACCCACTCACCAGGAGAGAACTGACTCCTGAGAGTTGTCCTCTCTCTCTCTCTCTCTCTCTCTCTCTCTCTCACCCACCCACACACACCCCTCACTTTCACACAAACACACATATGAAATGAGTTAAAAGAATGTTCTTTTTTCTCTACCTCTTTACCAGTATTTGTTATTTTTGATCTTCTTTAATTAAATCAATTAATAATGCTGTGTGGTGGTTATATAGTGTGTGTGTGTATGTGTGTGTGTGTGTGTGTGTGTGTGTGCATGTGCTGGTCAGAAGGCCCAGATTTTTCCAAGTAGGCCACACTAGTTGGCCAGCAAGCTTTCAGGGACCTGCCTGTCTCTGCTTCTCATGTTGTCATGACTGGTATTACAAGCATGTACTTGTTTCTACATGGGATCTGGGGCTCGAACTATGGTCAGCACACTTGCATGACAAGAGCTTCACCAATTAAGCTCATCTCCTCAGCTCACCTTTTAATCACCAATGTGTATTAATTGAACAAAGTAACGGGTTTTATTGTGATACTCCCAGATATAGGTATAACATACTGGGATACTCTGTTTCCCTGGTTCTTAGCCTGTGGGTCAGGATTCTTTTGGAGGTCAAGTAATCCGACCAGATGAGTAGAATGTCAAGATACTTACATAACAGTGAATATTTACAAGACAGATTCATAACAGTAGCAAAATTACAGTTATGAAATGGCAACAAAAATAAGTTTATGGTTGGTGGGTCATGACAACATGAGGAACTGTATTAAAGGGTCACAGCGTTAGGAAGGTTGAGACCCACTGCTCTATTGCCTTTTGGGATCTCCCTCCCTTCCTTCCTTCTCCAGTTCCCCTCTACTTCTGTTCTAGTTAACATTAACTGTCAATGTGACATGGCTTGAAAACTATGAGATCGGCCCGTGAGCATTGTCGTATTCTTAGATGGTGTAGGAGGGTTCAGCCCACCGTGGGCGGTACCATTCTCTAGGCAAATGGTCAAGCAAGGATGTGTAAGTCTTCTCTTGCCCTCGGTGCTATGACTAGTTATTTGAGTTCCTTCTTTGGTCTCCCCAGAGTGAGGGACTGCAACTTGAAAGAATAAGCCATATAAACCCTTTCCGCCGTTTATGTACCTAGATATTTGTTACAACAGAAATAAAACTAGGACATTGTTCTAACTGGGATGGTGCTATCTCACCGTGGCTTTATTTACATTTTTGTTGATTGACTTTACATGAATGGATATTTTGCCTGCATTAAGTTTGTGTATCACATGTGTGCATGCCCACAGAGACCAGGACAGAGAAAGCCAAGCACAGTGATAGGTGCTGGTAATCCCAGTGCTAGAGAGGCAAGACGGGTTGATCCTTGGGGCTGGTTGGATGACTAGCCTAGCCAAACCAGCAAGTTTTTTAGCCCATGAGAGATCCTACACATGTGCACATATGACTGGTTTCTCAGCAGTTCCAATTTGGCACTGAATATTTAGAGGATTCCTAGAGAGGCCACTGAACTTCCATGTCCATGTTAGAAGCCCAAAGAAAGTGCTTCTAATAACAGCAAAGGAGGCTGTAGTGGCAGCAACAGGATAGGTGAATTCACCAGCAAGAGTGAAGGGCAAAAGGGCAAAGAAGTAAAGACATCTTCTTCTGTGCCTTTTTATCTGGAGCAGAGGTACCACCCAATATAATATGGGTGGGTAGCTGTGGGTGGGTGTCCTCCATGAAGACAGCCCCCACAGAACAGGTATGTTCACAGGCCAACCTCAGCTAGACAATCCCTCACTGAGACTCTGTCTTCCTGTGATTTGTGTCGAGTTGACAAAATTCACTATCACACATGGAAAGAAGAAATAATACAGTTTCAAAATGGGCAAATAATCTGAATGGCTCTATCTATGAAGTAGAAATGGAACCACCTAAGAAGACCACGAGAAAAATGCATAGCTTCACTAACCCTCAGGGAAACACAAATCAAAATCAAAGCAAGAGGATAGAGAGATGGCTTGGCAGCTAAGAACACTGTCTGCTCTTCCAGGGGACCCAGGTTCAATTCCCAGCGTAGGCTTATAACTATCTGTAAATCCAGTCCCAGGTGATCCAACACCCTCTGATGGGATACCACCCTCAGGTGCTGTCTACCATGTTGCTTAGGTAGGCTATCATTGGCCTGGAACTAGCTGATTTGGCTTGACTGACCAGACAGCCTGAAGGATCTACCTGTCTGCCTCACCTATCATCATGCTTAATGCTTTCTTATGTGGGCTCTGAGGGTTGAACTCTCTGTGCTTGCAAGGCAAGTACTTCACTGCCTGAGCCATTTCCCTAGCTCATAGTGGACGCCTTTTTAAAAAGAGTTATTTTATTTTTAATTCTTTAAATATAATTAAATATATAAAATTATATAATTTATAAATATTGACTAGTTTTATAATTTATAAATATATATTTATTTATATGTATAATATGTTTATAAATAAGTATTTCCAATTTATAAATATATAAGATATATAACTTATAAATATATATTTATATAAATTTATGTTGTTTGTGTCTTGTGTGTGTGTGTGTGTGTGTGTGTGTGTGAGAGAGAGAGAGAGAGAAAGAGAGAGAGAGAGAGAGAGAGAGAGAGAGAGAGAGAGAGAGAGAGAGACAGAGGGTTCATTGGTCCATTTTCTTCCTTAAGTTACCAGAAGTATGTCCTGAAGTTTGTTGCAATAACAAAAAAAGAAGGAACATAGATGTGAACTAGGATTTGGACTTTGGGGTGGATGCTAAGACCAGGGTTAGGAGTGGGAGACCCTGATGGATTCAGACCAGTATAAGGGAGGGAGTCTTTTCTTTCTTTCTTTCTTTCTTTCTTTCTTTCTTTCTTTCTTTCTTTCTTTCTTTCTTTCTTTCTTTCTTTCTTTCTTTCTTTCTTTCTTTCTTTCTTTCTTTCCTTCCTTCCTCCTTCCTTCCCTCCTCCTCCTCTTCTTCCTTCTCCTCTTCCTCCTCCTTTTCCTCTCCAATTGAAAACAGATTGTTCTTTCATCATTTTTCTCTCTCCACTTCTCCCACCCCTTCCCCCCAGTTCACCCCCCTCCTTCTCCCTTCAGATAAAGCAGCCCTCCAAGAGACAACAGCCAAACAGGACAAAACAAGATTCAATAAGAATGGCAAAAAATCCCCACTCGGAAGCTGGACAAGGCATCCCAACAGGAGGAAAAGAGTCCCTGCAAAAGAGTTCGTGGTACACCTGCTTTCACAGCTAGGCATCCCACTGTAACACCAAGATAACACGTACAACAGAAACACAGAGGACCTAGTGCCGACCCTGGCAGGCCCAGTGCTTGCTGCCTCAGTCTGTGCACCCTGCTTAGTGTGTTCTCTGGGTTCTCCTGGCATCCACTGTCCCCTGTAATTCCTACAGTCTTTCCTCCCTCTCTTCTGTGGGATTCCCTGAGCTCCAAGGGGAAGAACTGAGGGACCTTCAATTAAGACACTCTCTCTCCTTCTCCCTCTCCCCCTCCTCCCTCTCTCTCCACACACATAAGACCTAGCTGTGAGTCTCTGCATCTGTTCCCATCTGCTGCCAGAGGAGGCCTCACTGATGAAGACTGGACATGGCACTGACCCAAGTCTCTGAGCTAACCAATCTCTCTGGTTCCTAGAACTCTAAGCAGTCTGGGGCATGGGCTCTTTCTCATGGAGTTAAGTCAGACACTGGTTGTCCATTAGGGAGGGAGTCTTCTTTTAATTATTTATTCATTTATTTTATGTATATAAATACACAGTAACTGTCTTCAGACGCACCAGAAGGCGGCACCATGTGGTTACTGGGAATTGAACTCAGGACCTCTGGAAGAGCAGTCAGTGGTGCTCTTAACTACTGAGCCATATCTCCAGGCCAGGAGGGATCCTTTAAAGAGAGACTTCACTACGGTGTGGGTGTCCTGTGGGAGTGGGGCCCTACACACAAGCTTCTAATACCACCTTAACCTGTGTCATAGTTTTGATATAAAGTGGTCCCCAGTAGGCTTCTGTGATATAAGCTTGATTCTAAGCAGGTGAACGCAATCTTTTGTGGGGATAAGATCATGAGAGCTCCGACCTCATGTGTGGATCCATATACTGAGATTCAGAATTTGTTTGCATTATTCTGAGGTGGTAGAAGTTGGGATCTAGCTAGATTGTGTGGGCGCACGTGCATGTAAGTGCAGTACCTGCAGAGGCCAGAAGAGGGCATCAAATGCCCTGGATCTGGGGTTATAGGCACGGTGAGCAATCTGAAGTAGGTGCTGGGAAACAATCTTAGGTGCTCTAGCAAAGCCACAAGCACTTCCGATCACAGAATCACCTCTCGAGCCCCGCCCCCTCTTGGGTATTTGCCTTACTATGAATAAGTAACTACCATGCTTTGGGCAGGCCACCTTCATAGTTTAAAAAGAAAAAAATAATGAGCGTGCAGTTCCCAACAAAACCTATGAACGGCATCTTCTTTCCGGCTTTGAACTGCGAACGCCAGCGGCGCCCCGGGCTTGTCACCAGCGGGCACGAATGAGTTAAGGGCTCTGTTCTCATATTGCTCACTTTCTAGCATTTCCAGGCAAGCAAGTAATGAGCAACCAGAAAACAGGACTTCAAGAACGAATTCAACCAAACAAATGCTCGGAGAGCCCTCCGGGGGCCTGTAGAGGGCAATGAGGCATGTTATATGAAGATTAGCAGAGAGAGCAGGCAATCTTTCTAAATAAATAAATGATGAGGTGGTAAATACTGGCCGCCACCTCCATTTCCTCAGCTGCCTTTTCCCCTTGAACATTCACTGCCTGGTCCAAGACCGTTGTTCCTTATTCAGATAGACGCTAGGGGAGCGCTAACCCAAGTGCATTTGCATACTTAAAAATGGCGCTGGCTCCTAGCCTCAGTTTTAGGAGCATTAATACAAGAAAGTGTGATTTGAGGGTCCCTTCCTACAATTTTTTTATATAATTAATTTAAATTATATGTATCTCTGCATCTGTGTGGGGCTGAGTACTTGAGTGCAATTGTCTGCGAAGGCCAGAAGAGGGCATCCCATCCCCTGGAGCTGGAGTTACCAGTGGTAGTGTTGTCATCCAGTACTGGGGTCCTCTGCAAGCTTAGCACATGTTTTTAACCACAAGTTGCCTTGCCATCCTATCCTTCCTATGATTTTTTTTTTTAATGACGAAAGTTCCTACACTGCACCAGCACAGTCACAAAGGGAAGATTGATTCTCCAGCTATAGTTGAGCTGAGTCTGGGGACAGGGGAGTGAGACAGAGATTGTATATTAGGTTCCAAATATCTAACAAGAGACAAGGAAGAAGTTTTTCTGGTATGCAATTACTGTAGGTGATGAAACTTATGATCTGCCCTCTGGAATGGATTGGAACCAGGATAGAAGATGGGCTGAGATAGCTCAGCTGAACGGTCATGCAGGAGTGAATACTCCCTCCTCTTGTTTCTATGACTTTTAGGCTTTAAAAAGGTTTTAACATTTTTTTCATGAATACCCCTTGCTCTAGAGACACCCTCAGAGATACCCAGACACATGGCATCTTGTGGCTCCCTGAGTCATTGCAAAAATGAACCATCGTGATGTCCACTTACACAGACCTCACACAGAAAGTTAACTGATGGGCTGGCTCCTCCCTAGCTCATGTAGGGAAGGCTTGGTCTGCAGTGTGGCAGCGCCTAGAGGTGGAACTTTGGGAGGTGAGTCCCTTGATGGACGTGGATCCTGGAGGCTCAGGCCTCCTCCGTGAGTGAGTCATCCCGTTGAGGGATTTTTGATCCTGAGGGCTGAGACCTCATCAGTGGGCCGGCATATTGATGGATGTTGATCGTGAGGGTATAAACTTTATCAATCAGCTGCTAGTGGATATGGACCAATAAAGGCTTGCACGTAATCAGTGGGTGGATCCTTAAGGTTCAGACCTCATTAGTGACTCAGCTCATTGGTGGATCCACAGTTTCGTGAGTCTGTTGGTCACTTTTCTATTGCTGTGATTAAATATCATGACAAACAAAACAAAACAAAAAACCCAAAAGCACCAGGGAGGAGGATTATCTCATTTTATACCCTGTGGTCATTCATCCATCCATCCAGGAAAGTCATGGCAGGGACCCAAGACAGGAACTGATGCAAAGGCCATGGAGGAACACAGGCTTGTTCACCCCCATTTTCTTAAACACCCCCAGGACAATGGACCCTGGAGTGGCATTTTCTCCAGGTGGAAGGACCAACCCATATTAATCATTAGTCAAGAGAATGTTCTTGAGGCTCGCCCACATTAATGAACTATGAAGTGAAATCTGAAAATGCGAAGCAAAACTAAACTTCATGCATTTTGTCAGAGTGGCCAAACACTTACGAACCCACCTTCATATCCTTTTGTCTTCTCGTTTGTAATGGTCAGGCTGGAGCCAGCCACTATACTATTGAGAATGAATTCAGCCTTTAGATTAGACTTGGAATTGTTTACCAAGTACACTGTAAAAAGGAAACAGGCTAGACAGCAATTAGAATGGGTAATGGACTGCAGGGGATCCCATTGGGAGATGCTCCAACCCACATGGTGAATTTCTTTGTATGTAATAATTCACACACTATAAAGACAGACAGTCCAGATTGGCAAGTATACAGTTCTGGGAGGTTAGCTTGAGCTGCTTGCACACAATTTCCAGTTGTGTAATCTCTGCTATGCAAATGCGATATATGCAAATCAGGGCCATGCAAATTAACTATGCAAATCAGAGTTCAGTTCTGGTCAAAGGCTCTGGTCACAGCTAGAAGGGTTGCTGCTTTGTGGTGTCAAGTTACAGCATTCCTAGGCTAGCTTTTGGGATTCCTAGGCCACACACTTGTAAAAGTTATCCAAAGGGGACCCACTCCACTGTCTGGTCTTTTATTGGTCTACAGCACTGGTTCTCAGCCTTCCTAATGCTGTGACCCTTTGATAAAGTTCTTCAGGTTGGGGTGACCCCGAGGGAAAATTATTTTCATTGCTACACCATACCTTTAACTTTGTTACTGTTAGAATTGTTAGGCAAATATCTTACATGAAGGATATCTGATATGCCGCCCCTGTGAAAGGATTATTCAACCCCCAAGGGGGTCGAGATCCACAGTCTACCCTACTTCCAACATCTGTCACTCTAATCTAAGTCACATATCAGTTTCTTTCTTATTCATTCTACAGGCTTATTTTGTTGACTCCTGGGTTTTTGTTGTTGTTTGTTTTGTTTTGTTTTAATCTATGGATCTGAGTATGGAGAGCATGTGCTGCTATTTACAGCTTTTAGAGCCCTGGACAAAGAACAGAAAAGAGCTGCTCTACAACCTTCTAGATCTAGCTGTCTTGGCGTCTCTCTTACTCCACAGCTCGGCGGAACTGCGTCTGCACTGGTTGAACCTTCTGTGCTTTTCGGTCGCTGCCTTGAAGTACCCTGACAAGACTGCAGCTTAGCGAAGAAAGGCTTTTATTTTATTTTATTTTATTTTATTTTATTTTATTTTATTTTATTTTATTTTATCGGCTCGCAGTTCCAGAGAGTGGCACGGTAGTGGACTGGCGTGGAGAAAGCACAGCCACAGGAGCTGGAAGCCAGCCTAGTAGATCCTATAAGCCCCCAAAGCCCACCCCCACGCTTCGTCCACCTCGCCCCACCCACCCCTCCCCACCCCCAACTTGTGATTTACTTCCTCCAGGAAGGCTCCACCTTCTAGAGGTCTTCTCTAATCTTCCCCAACAGCTCCACGGACTGGGGACCAAGTGTTTAGAAAGACGAGTGTGTGGAAGACGGTTCACATTCAAACCACAGCATGCACGGAATAGTCTTCCCTCAGAAACCCATAAAATACTCTTGACTTTCCCAGGCCTGTCCATACCATTCAAAACATTCTACCCCACTTCCGACATGTTTCCCTAATGCAAGTTATATGTCAGTGTCTTTCGTATTTGTTTTACAGACTAGGCTTATTTTGCTCACGGCTGTTTTGTGTGTGTGTGTGTGTGTTTCTGAATATGGAGAGAGTGTGCTGACATACCCAGCTTTTGGTGCCCTGGACAAAGAACTTGAACGAGGACATACGTATAGTGATAAAATAAAGGCAGTTTATTAAGAAAAAGACACTCCTGAGAATGGAAGTGTACCAAAGAGCTGGAGTAGGCTAGGAGTGAGGTTAGTATCCCTGTGCCCTGAGTAGCATACTTTTAATGGGTCATTTGCATAGCACCGCCTTCTCTATTTGCATATTATTTGCATCTCTCTTGGGACTCCACTTGACACTAGTAACATGCATTTTCCTTCCATACTGATCTCCACGGCTCTGCCTTCCGTACCTTACTCTGCTCCCATATTGTGTCCCCAGAGCCAGAACATGGCCTGGTACTGAGTCTTCTTAGCCAAATGTGAAGTTTGGAGTTCATGTAGCTGAGTCCATGTGCCTGTCACTGCCTCAGAGTTTCTGCACTGGAATCCCTCTACATTGCCTACTTTGTCCAGGGCACCAAAAGCTGGGGTCAGCACACTCTCTCCATATTCAGGGTCTGCTTAAATCCTGGATGGTACCATTCCTTGTGCTGATGTGAAAAATATCTTACCTCAAAGGCAATAGGCGTTAGTTGGGTCCAGGGTTGGGTGACCCTGGCCTTAGGAGAACAGATTCTCATGGCCTAAGTGTAGTAATAGTTTTGTGAGACTTTTATCGTAATGGAAAAAAAAGAAAATCACAAGCTAAGTTACTTTTAAAGGAAACACATTAGTTGGGAGCTTCAGGTAAATGGGCGGTACAGAGAGGGAGATCTCAAACACAGGCCTTAGCTGCCGTCTGAGGACATCCTTGGCCTTTGGGTTGGTAGAAGCCAGTGGTCCGGTCATATATTCCCAAGAGGGTTTACTTAACTGTCACAAAGTTGTTAGGACAAACACAAAGGTGGGTAATGTGTGGCTAATTAAGAGGCCTAGAGACAGCCCAAGGAAAATATGTTCCTCAGTCTAAAACATGCAAACTCTTCACAGTCATCAAAGTTTTAATCAGTCAATCAGATTTGCAGAATCTTTAATACACATGGAAGGCTTTTACAATATATGTCCCCCCGACCCCTCACCCCAAAAATTCAGCTCAACAATTTCTGGATTGTTCTAAAGGATCCAAATATTTTGTGTGTGTGTGTGTGTTTTCGAATCTGGCTGAGTTTTTGGCCTGCCATTTGGGATCTGAGTCGCCCCGCCTGTATTTTTAGAAGCACACTTGTGTATTTTGTTAGGGCTGATTCTACCAGCTGCTTTTCTGGGTCCTCTTCCACGGGCTAGCTCATTTTCACATTCTGTACAAATATGTACTGATCCGAGAGCTCTCAATGACATTCCGGTTCTGAATGGCCCTGGGCATCACAGCTCATCGGCTGGCACACACAGGGGTCCAGGAAAGGGATTAAAACGCAGAGCTGAGGTCTGGAAGGATGTAAGTTGATAAATCGAGATGGTACTAGAAGAGTGCTGCACAATAGAATACCCTTCTCACATCCATTGTTTGTGGAACTGAAATGTCCCCTGCCTGAACACCTGGTCCCCAGCTGGTGACACTGTTTGGGGAAATTATGGGGCAAATAGCTGGCGGGTGTGGATCACTAGGGGGTCCTTTGCTGTGTATAGCCTGGTCCCATTTTCATTCCTATTGTTTCTGTTTCCTGATCCACCAAAGATGCCACAGAATGCCTATGATGGTTAACTTTAATTGTAAACTTGACCTAATCTAGAATCACCTGGGAAAGAGTCTCAAAGAAGGACTATCTGCATTGGGTTCTACAGAATAGGCTATAGAAATTGCATACATTAAGTTCATTGAAGTGGGAAGGCTCAGCCTACAGTGGACAGCACCAGTCTTTAGGCTGGACAGGCAGTTCTAGTCTGTATTAAAGAAACCAAGCTGAGCTCAAGCAAACAAATGAGAAAGCAAATGAACATGCTTCTCCTCTGTTCTTCACTGTGGCTGGGATGAGACATCTCAAGCTCCTGATGCTATGATCCTCCCCAGATAAGTCCGACTTCCCCAACGTTGGTTTTTGGCATGGTATGTTGTCCCAGCGACAGAGATGAAAGTAAGTGTGGTGGTTTGAATACGCTTGGCCCAGGGAGTGAGCGGCACTATTCAGAGGTGTGGCCTTTTTGGCAGAAGTGTGTCACTGTGGGGGTGGCCTTTGAGAGAGAGCTTCCTCCTAGCTGCCTATAATCCAGTCTTCTCCTGTTTGCTTTCAGAACAAGATGCAGAACTCTCAGCTCCTCCAGTGCCATGCCTGCCTAGATGCTGCCATGTTTCCTGCCTTGATGATAAATGAACTAAACTTCTGAACCTGTAATCCACTCCCAATTAAATGTTGTTCTTATAAGAGTTGCCTTGGTCATGGTGTATCTTCCCAGCAAGGGAAACCCTAAGACACCAAGTCATTGACCCTTTCCTATTCTGATCAACTAATATTCTCTGAAACCATAAACTGGAATAAACCCTTCACCTCTTTGCTTTCCATCAGGTGTTTTGTCATGGGGGGGGGGGAGCAAGAACCTCATTTATATATACAATTTATTTGTGTTAAAAAAAGGAAAGATGGACCAGAGCCATGGCTTCGCAGAGGACCCAACTTTGGTTCCCAGCACCCACATCAGGAGGCTCACAACTACCTGTTACTCCAGCTCCAGGGTATCTGGTGCCCTCTTCTGGCCTCAGCAGACACTGCACTCACATGTATACACGTCCACACTGACCCATAGGAATACACATAATTTAAGTTCCCAACACCCACATCAGGAGGCTCACAACTACCTGTTACTCCAGCTCCAGGGTATCTGGTGCCCTCTTCTGGCCTCAGCAGGCACTGCACTCACATGTATACACTTCCACACAGACCCATAGAAATACACATACTTTAAAATAATAATAAAAAAACACTTATTTAAAATGTAAAGATCAGTGATTTGGTAAGAGAAAGCTGAAAACAAAAAGGAGGGGCTGTGATAGTATTGATTCAGAAGAGGAGACATGCTTCTGTGCATCTCTGTGAAAGAGTTTCTAGATGTTGTTAACCGAGGAAGAGAAACGTATCCTAAACGTAAGCAGCACCATCCCATAGGCTGGAGTCCTAGACTAAATAAAAATAAGAATGGGAGCTGAGTGCCAGCATCCATCTCTTGTCTTAGCATTCCTACTGCTACGATGAAACATCCTGACCAAAAGCAGCTTGAGGAGAAAAGGATTTCTTTAAGCTTACAACTCTTAGGTCATACTCCAACACTCAGGGAAGTCAGGGCTGGAACTCAGGGTGAGAACCTGGAGCAGGAACTGAAGTAGTGACCATGAAGGGATGCTGCTTACTGGCTTTCTCCTCTTGTATTGCTCAGCTCACTCACAGTGGGCTGGGTCCTCCCACATTAATCATTCATCAAGGAAATGTCCATAGCCCTGCCCACAGGCCAATGTGGTAGGATCCTTTTTCTTCCAAATGATACTAGCTTACGTCAAATTGATATAAAGCTAGTCTTCAAAATATCTCTCTGCTTCCTGACTAGGGATAAAATGTGACCAGATGCCTCACACCACCAGGCTAAACTATACCTTCAAAAACTGAGCCACAATAAACCTTATTTTGTTTCCACTTGGTTACCACAGCAAGAAAGGTAACCAGAAACACCTGTAATCTCCCCATGTTGTTCCCCTGCCTTGGCTAGCAGCCACAGAAAATGAGCTTTGCAGTCACAATTTAGTGTCTACATACCAGGAGCTGCCTAGACTGTGGATTCTTTCTAGAAGATTACAAAGTGGTCATTCTTTCTCCCCCAAGACATTATGTTGCCAACATAGAGATACGTCTGCGCTCAAAGCAAAAAGATTGTAGGTGATGCTAGTCTCAGGTCAACAAAATACATGGATGGTACATTCTTGTTCCAGGGTCACATGACAAAGAGCTGACCCTGGTGGTCAATGGAACAGAAATGTATTTTCTCATAATTCTGCAGAGTAGAGGCCTGAGAAAATAATGTGTCAGAAACCAACTTTTGCTCCTTCAATTCTTCTTTCTTTCCTTCCTTCCTTCTTTCATTCCTTCCCCCACCACCCTTCACTGTTTCTCACACCAACCCTTTCTTACTTTCTTACTGAAGATTAAGCTATAAAGAAACTAAGTAACACACCCAGGATTTCTCACTTTCTCTGTTCCTTTGATAGCAGTCAAAGAATAGCTACCCAGCCACATCTAGTGAGTGGCACCCCAAATTCTATTGTTCTATAACTGCATTTAAGTGGAGGATTATGCGTGCAGGTGCACATGTATGTGCACAAGTGGAGGCCAGAGACCAACCTTGGGTGTCTTTTATCAGATTCCAGACACCGTATATTTTTTGAAACAGGATTTCTCATCAGCCTTCAGGCTCACAGAGCAAGCCAGGCTGGATGGACAGAGAGCCTCTCCAGCCCAGGGATGACATCTGTTAACCAGCCCAACTGGCTTTTAAAACAGGAATTGGTAATCAGACTTAGAACTTCAGATTCTGAGCTAGCTCCCAAAACTTTTCCTACCCTTTAACATTCTATGTTGAGATATGGTTCCACTAAG
Organism: Apodemus sylvaticus; assembly: GCF_947179515.1. Lineage (NCBI taxonomy): Eukaryota > Metazoa > Chordata > Mammalia > Rodentia > Muridae > Apodemus > Apodemus sylvaticus. The sequence goes on along the minus strand of NC_067493.1, from coordinate 38,434,669 downwards.
TTACCCAAGCTGGACTTGAGCTTGTTCTGTAGGGTAGGGTAGCCTTGAAATTGTGATCTTCCTGCTTCCACATGCCAAGGAGCTGAGATATCTGGTAACAATGGTCACTGTATCTTCTGAGGCCCTCTCTGTCCTGCTTGGGTCCAACTGCATCCTTTATTTCCCCCTATGGCTGTGGCTTTGTGCAGGTGTGTGTGTGTGTGTGTGTGTGTGTGTGTGTGTTCTATTGTTATGGCCTTCATCTTATTGGATTGGAACGTGCCTTAGTAACTTTACTTTGCCTTCTGTTCCCATCTCTGAAGTAGAAAGCAGGGCTTCATGCATACATACTTTACTCTGTAACAGATGGGGCAGGCATCAGATGGAAAGGTTTAGGGTCTACAAGGAACCCAGACCACTGGGCTCAAGGGTCTGTTGAGCTCATTTATTTTTTCTATTGCAGTGGTTGTTCTCAACCCGTTGGTCACCACCCTTTGGGGGTTCAAATGAGAATTTCACAGGGATTGAATATCTGATATCCTGTTTATCAGATACTTATATATAACAGTTCAAAACAGTAACAAATTTACAGTTATCACGTAGCAACAAAAATCATTTTGTGGTTGGAATCGCCACAACAGGAGGAGCTGTATGAAAGGGTCTTAATGCCAGGCAGTGGTAGCTCATTCCTTGGGAGGCAGAGGCAGGTGAGTTCAAGGCCAGCCTGGTTTACAGAGTGAGTTCCAAGATGCCTGTGGCCACATGAAGAAACTCTGCATCCAAAATTGATAATAACAACAAACACAAACAAACAAACGAAGGAGTCACAGCATTAGGAAGATTGTGAACTATTGAGCTATTGGAACAAGGAAGCCAAGAAAGGAAAGGTACCTTGCTCAATGTAACCCAGCTAGTGGACTCAGGGCTCAAATTCAGAGTTTCCGAGGGTGTCTATCCAGGAATTTTCCTAGACACCTATTAAACTGTTTCCCCATTACTGCTCTTGGTGAGAATGCAACGTTGCCAAGAAGTGATTAGCAATTTAAAAAAATGGAGAGATGCATACACGGTGCCCTGAAGGTGAGGCAACTATTCAAATTCCAGATTTATAAAAGCAAAGCAAGCAAACCATTCACATGGCTGAGGTCCTCAGCTGTGATTGCCAAAGCACAGCCCACAGGACAATAGACCGCTAAAGGGGTCTGTTGAAGGCAGGTATGATGGCGCATGCCTGTAACCCTAGCACTGGGTATGCAGAGGAAGATCATGAGTTCGGGATGAGCCTACACAATTTAGCAAGATCCCCATATCCAAAAATTAAATAAAGAAACGAATCAAGCAAAAGGGTCTACCTGTTTCCCTCTTTGCATTTTCATTGTCTTATAGATAGAAGGTAGAATCTTCTAGATGCCACACTCACATAGAACACTGTCATTGCTGTAGTGATGAGTGGAATGTGTGAAGTGGAGATGCTAACCCAAGTCTCAGGAGATCAACAATGTCACTCTACTGTTTTGGTCTCATTTCTGTTTCTGTGTTGGGGTAAAAGAATCACTTACAGAGGGAAAGGGTTTACTTGCCTTACAATTCCAGGCTGTAGTCCATTACTGTGGGAAGTCAAGGGAGCATCCTAGCCACAGCATCCTAGTCACAGCAGAGAATAAATGCATGGATCCTTGCTTGCTTACCCTCATTCGCTTTCTTTTTCTTATGCAATGTTCAAGCCACTCTGCCTAGAGCATGGTGCTGCTCACAGTGGGCTAGGTCCTCCTATGTCAACAATCAAGTTCACCCTGCCCAGATCTGCCTATAAGCCAACTTGATCTAGTTAACCTCTTAATAGATTCTCCTTCTCAGGTGATTCTAGGTTGTGTCAAGTTGACAGCTAAAACTAACCAGCACACCTTCCAATTTTTGTTGTTTCTGGGATTGGGTCTGGCTGGGTACCTAGGATTGCAGGCACGCACCAGCAAACCTGGCTTTTCCAGTTTTCTTTTTTATGTTTTGAAAAGAGAATCTCTGTCCAGAGAAGAGAATTTGTTCATTTTGACAAATCGTGTTATAATATCAACATGAATTATAATTATTATGGTTTTGAAATAGTTTACCAATATTTACACTTTTATATTCAAAAGTCTAAACATAGGAATATTGATAGAACACATACAGTGTATCTTCAGGATCCACCATTATTTTTAGCATCGTAGCTTGCTGAGAGCCATCCTGGCCCAGAATGGTTTGAAGTGGGACACAGAGTTGGACATAGTGTCAGAGGTGGCTTTAAAAACTCAAAGTTTCTTGCCTTCTAGCTCTCTAACTATACTGAATGCTTGCTGATAGCATCTAAAAAAAAATCCTAAAAACTTTCTTGCTTATTCTGTGGTTAAAAACCACTGGCTTGGGAGATTAATACCTGTTGCCTAGCAGCAGGGAACTAAATAAAAAATTTATTGCTATCATTCTCTTCTCTGTTCAGACATCAGAAGCCTCTCTGGCTAGGCTGGTTAACTCTTTGTGATCCAGAGAGGAAGAAAAGAAAAAGAATTAAGATGCTTTATACAGGCAGGTATGCACATACATACATACATACATACATACATACATACATACATATTTGCATTTACATTCTCATTTACACAATAACAATTCACATTTTTGGTAGGCCCAACCACCTGTCTCATACACTTTGCAAGTATTCATGCATGCTTACATATATACACATATGCTTACACATGTATGCATAGACATTTACATTTGGATGGATGGATGGATGGATGGGACAGACTTCCCAAGTCAAACTATTTCACCGACAACTTTATTTCTTTTCTCTAGCCTTTTTATACCTTCATAGTCAAAAGGTTCTTTGGTAAAATTGCCTCATAGATAAAATGTTACATAAAATGGGAGTTTCAGAAGGATGTTGGTTGATATTAAGTTCAAAGCAGTGTTTCATTCTATATGTTTATTTTAAATTCAAAGCAACAGTGTTGACACAGCCTTGCCTTATCATAGTGTACACCTGTGACTTTATCCTTGGACCTAAATGTTTTTCCTTGGGCACAAATCTGTCCCAAGTCTATTTCTCATTTTTGGTGTGATTATAAAAGCTTGTTGTATTTCTTATTATGCAGCCTTTATTTATTATATGAGGAATGGGCATATTCTATTCTGGATTCTAACTTTGTCACATCTTTCTAGCAAATCAATTAAGAACATTTATAAAAACTTTCTTCCTAAAATTATTCCAATCAAATTAAGAATTCTATTGACCCATTAATTCATCTAAGCAACATCGATTCATAAATGTTCACCTTTATGTTGATGTACAGGAAATCTGATCAATAGGGTGGGCTAATGCCAAGGGATTATTACATTAATTTAATAATGACAGGAAAGATGCATCACCTGCAGGAAGCAATCCTGAAGTGAAGTCTCTCTGGAACCTTGCTATGGAGCTCACCCATTGCAGACCATGCCAAAAAAAAAAAAAATGGTGGCCACCTCCAGGAAGGCCAGCTGCTAGCCTCAACCTATCCTAGATAGCTCCTGATAGCAGCTGGATATGATGCGTGTACTCCTGTAATTCCAGGTTTTTAGGAGGTTGAGACTAGTGGATAGAGGGTTCATATCCATCCAGGGTGACATAGAGAGATTACAAGTCAAAATAAAACTTAAAAGAACAAAACAAAACAAAACAAAAAAACAAAGGCTCGGGATGTAGCTGGATAGCAGAGTCCTTCCTTGGCATGTACAACCAAAGACCTGGATACCACTGTCAGCATTACCAAATGCTGGGGGTGGTGGTGGTGGCGATTGAAGATGTTCGCTCAGAGGTAGAGTGCTTCTCTAGTCTGTGCAAGGCTTTGGGTGACATCCCCAGCATTGTAAAACAGTGATGAGGATTATGATGGTGATGATGGTGATGATGGTGGCTGATGGCGTATCTAAGGGGTAGAGTGCCTGCATGTGCAAAACCCTGAGTACCATTCCATGAATTATAAAGTGATGATGTTTTGGAGATCTAGCTCAATGGTAGAGTGATAGCTCAGAATGTATTATAAACAGGGCCCTGGATCCTATACCCAGGGGAAGTTGGCATGTGTATGCACATTTGTGTACAACAAGGCTTTTATTTCCCAAGTGCATCCACGCTGAAATGCACTACTGCTGAGAGCAGTAATGGCAGTTTATGCTCTCTTAGGGCTTCCTGGGAGGTAGGTGCTTTTGTTCATCTCCTTATCCTCAAGAGGAAAAGGAGGCATCAAGAGATGAAGTAACTCTCCTACAAGCTACACAGCTAATAACCCACAGAGGGAGACAGGTGTCCCTCAGGAAGCCTGGTGCTCATCATAGCCCTATGCACAGAACAACCTGAGGTCTTTTGTCAGGGAGCACAGGACTCAAAACTGAAAGGTTAGACGAGGTCCAGACCAAGGGAGTGGGGAGGGAGGGTGGGTCTTGTTGCAGATCCCATACTGCACACACTTAGACCAAAGAACTTAGATCTGGAGATCCGCACGGGTAAAGCACTTGCCGTACAAGCATGGTAAACTGAACTTGGATCCTTAAAACCTGTATGAAGCCAGGCTCAGCAAAGTCATCTGTAATCCCAGCACTCCCATGATGATGTGGAAGATAAACAACCAAACCAAACCAAACAAAACCTCCCATGTCATACCTAAGTTTCCATCACTACAATAAACCCCATAACCAAAAGCAACTTTGGTAGAAAAGGTTTTTTTTTTTTTTTTCAGCTTCCAGACTTTATTCGATTATGGCAGGAACTCAAGGTACCTGGGGGGGCACAACGGAAATGGAGTCGCCCTGCTTGCTGACTTGCTCCCATGGCTTGCTTAGCCTGCTTTCCTATATGACCCAGAGCCACCCGCCTACAGGTGGCACTGCCCTCAGTAGGCTGGGCCCTCCCACATCAGCTATCAAGCATGACAATGCCCTCACAATCTTGCCTAAGACCATCTGATAGAGGCATTTTCTCAGTTGGTTTCACATTCCCAGATGACTGTAGCTTGGGTCAAGTTGACAATAAATATAAATAAATAAATAAATAAATAAATAAATAAATAAATAAATAAATAAAATAACCTGTATGTTCTACCCTAGAAGCTTGTGGGCCAGCTAGCCTGGTACATACAGTCATAAATGACAAAAACATCTCTCCCTCAAACAAGATGGACGGCAATGACCAACAACCGAAGCTTTCTTTCCTCTATAAGGCACACATGTGCCCCCTACCTCCACCAAGAATATGTATGCACACAAGCCTTCTGATTTGAAAAGATCTTGACCTTGAATAAGAACCATGAGCCAAAATGAACATATCAAACTTTTAGATTATTCTGTCCGATATTTCATGACAATAAGGACAGGAGTGATAAATGAGAATCCAACAGAGCCAGGCCAGAGATGCCACATGCAGGGAGTATCAGGTGCCAATGTGACATGGAAAGGCTCCTCATGTGGTAGGTACATTCAGGATGAAAGCCAACAGAAGCCTACGGAGGCACAGGTGTGAATGAGAGCAAGCCCACAGAAGAGTCCGAGCAGGCTACATATCCCCCCAAAAAACAGAATGTCTGAAAACTCCAGGTTCCCGCTGTTCTCAGCAAGCCTTGAAGGCCTCTATGCCCATAGACAGAATGGATGCTCTCCAAGCTTGGAGAAATATGCTTCTGTTTTCCGGGCTATCAAGGCCAGGAATGAATGCCTAGAGGGCTTAAATGATACAGTGGATGGTCTCCCAGTGTTGGTCCTCAGCATAGGCTCTCTGCCTGCTCTGGGTCATGCCATGCCAGGACTAAGCATCATGAGGTCTCCGTCCATGCATGAAGAGTTTGTGCTGAATCCTGTTCCCTGTAGGTTGTACTCCAAAGACGTGCAGCCTCTGGTTCTGTCCATCACGTTCTTCTACTGAAAGACCATGCTTTCAAAATATCAAGTGTGAGCAAAGTTCTCAGAGCAAAGGAATTGGTTAAACTCCAATGTGGCAGTCTACTGGCCTTTCATATCCAAGGAGTGAGAAAATAAACAGGTCGCTCAGCATCCATTTAGGAAGGACAAATAAAAAGAACACAAGCTTTAATGATCAAAGGAAGAGAAATCTTTTGAACTTCTTAAGAATGAAGACAAGAGTCAGATCCTAGAGGCACAGTGTGTGGCCAGTGGAAAAGACAGTGAGGGCCAGGTATACTTTGATTGCATGGTTAAGGTTTGATTTCTGTGCTAGATTTGTGATCTCTACTTTCAGAAATGGGCAGGAAGGAAATACTTGTCATCTAATGTCCAGCTATCCCTTTATCTACTCATACATTTTCCCATCCATCCATCCATCCATCCATCTGCCCATCCATCCATCCATCCATCCACCATCTATCCATCCATCCATCCATCCATCCATCCATCCATCCATCCACACCTGTCTGTCTACCCATCCATCCATACCTGTCCATCTATCCATCTGTCCATCTGTTCATCCATCCATCCATCCATCCATCCATCTATCCATCCATCCATCCATCCATCCATCCATCCACACCTGTTCATCCATCCACACCTGTCTGTCATTCATCAACACTTGTCTACCCATCCATCTACACCTATTGGTCTCTATCCATCCACTCAGTCATCTACCCACCTGTCCACCCATACACTCACCCATTCATTCCATCTACCTATCCATACACCACCCACCCACCTACCATCAGTCCAACCACCCACTCACAAATCTGATCACCTCATTCATTCACCTCTCCAGCTCTCTACACACCCATTCATTCATCCCCCCATCTACCCACCCAATCATCTATTAATCCAGCCATCCAAATGTCTACCCATCTACATAGACGTTTATCTGTTTACCCCATTCATTAATCTATCAGTTCATTCATTGATCCACCTATCCCTTCACCCCCATCCATATACACCCTACATAGTTTTCTTTAAGACCAATAACATGCCAGACACCATGTTAGGTTACTTGGGAAATAAACTGTTGAATAAATACATCACATACAGAGCTTCTCTGTTGTAATCCCTCAGAGAAAGGAGCTAATGAAGCAATTACAAATATTTCAAGTACACTGAGAAGAAAGGGGGACTTTAAAGGGGCCGTGAGAGCACAGATGTAAGGCAGGGGAGAGGGAGAAAAGAACACTTGTCAGAAAAAAGGAGCATGGTTCACAGCAGAATTTCTCCAACTACATGAAAACTCAGCTACAACTCTCCATGAAAGGGTCCAATTAAAATGGAGGAAGGCTATAGTTTTTGCATATGCATTTGAATACATGACTTTGGCTTCTAATTAACTGAAAAAAAATATAATATACGCAGCTCAGTGAAATCCCAGACTCAAACCCTGTCTAGAGCTGTGTATTAAGTCCTCCATTAGTGGCCACGCAAAGGCCATTGTCTTGAAGACAGTCATTTGGATTTTCAGTGTGATCTGAATTTGCAAGCTGGTGTGAATTGAGACTCCGGGGGGGGGGGGGGGGGGGGGGAAACCTGGTATTTATCCAAAGTGGAAAAAGTACTTGCTGATTTCAGAAGAGAATGACAAGCAAGAAGAACAGAAGAGTCAGGTCAGCAGGAAGGTGACACTTGCAGAGCTTTCTGCTCCTGGTAATTCCTCATTTTCTGCCAGAAAGTTCTGACTCACCCCCCACCCCTTACAAATTTTACTGTATTTTAAAAATTGTTCCCTGGGTAAAATGGTCCAGAAATTGTGAAAAAACAAAACAAAAAATAAACAAAAAACAAGCAAGCAAACAAACAAACAAAAAACAATAACAACAAAAAACCCAACCGATATGTGAATGAAAGACAAAAGCTGTCGGGTCCCCAGGCTCCTCTTCCCATAGAACACCAAAATCAAAGCAAAGTATTCTGCATCAGCATCACTTGAAAATTCCCTTGACTGAGCCTCCCGTCAGATCTCAGATGACTCTAGGCTGTGTCAAGTTGATGGCTGGAGAGAAGTGGGGCACCTTCTTCACGGGACGCAGAATGGTCAATTTGATTGGACTAAGACATACCTAGGAGGTCAGGAGACCACAGCTTCACAATGTGCCTGGGAGGGAATTTTCAAAGACAATGAAAGATCCTGAGGACTCTGAGCTAATCAGTGTATTCTTTGAGGGATTTCTAATAGGATGCTGGTATTGGGAAGTAGTGATCAGTTGGAGGTACAAGGAGGCTACTGAGAGCATGTGCCCTGGCTCTTCCATGCATCTTTATTTCTCTGCTTCCTATCTGCTAAGACGTAAAGAAAGGACTCCAGCATATATTCCACCTCTACAAGGTTCTGCCCAAGCGCTCAGGAGCCATTCTCGCCATGAACTGGACCTCTGAAACTGAGCCAAAATAAATCCTTCATTTCTTCATTCTTTCCTTCCTTCTTGCTAGGTATGGTAGCACACACCTTTGATTCCAGTTCTCAGGAGGCAAAAGCAGGCTGATCTTTGTGACTCTGAGGCCAGCTTGGTCTAGATAGCAAGTACCAGGATAGCAAGGGCTACATAGTCAATGTAGTGGTTTGAATATGCCTGGCCCACGGGAAGTGGCAGTATTAGGAGGAGGTAGGGCCTTGTTGGAGGAAGTGTGTCACTGTGGCATGGGCTTTGAGGGCTTCTGTTGCTCAAGCTCTGCCCAATGTGGAAGAGATACCATCCTCCTGGCTGCCTACAGAAGACAGTCTCCTTCTGACTGCCTCTCTAGCAAGATGTAGAACTTTCACCTTCTACAGCACCATGTCTACCTGTACTCTGCCATGCTTTCCTGCCATGATGATAATGGATTGAACCCGTGAAACTGTAAGTCAGCCTCAATTAAATGTTGCCCTTTATAAGAGTTGCCTTGGTCATGATGTCTCTTCACAGCAATAAAAACCCTAAGACAGTCAGATTCTGTCTCAAACGAGAAAAACTGAACAACAACAAAGAAAAACCCTTTCTTTCATTCTTATTTTGTTGTTGATGATTTTAGACAAGGTCTTCTGGAGGCCAGTCCAAGTTGAACTCATAATCCTGATTTTTGCATCCACTGTCCTGAGATTGCAGGTATGTCACCATGCCCAAGTTCAACATCCGTTCCACAGAAGATGGGTTGGTCAACTTTCATCTGAGTCACATTTTCCAAATTATGGGTTATTAGATGATCTGTGTTTGGAAATCCTGTTTGGTAATATAGGTTGAATGGTCTTATCACAAAATCCCAGATGAAAAGTAAGAGTCTTGAGTAGAGAGAGGGCTCAGTGGTTCAGAGCACTGGCTGCTCTTACCGAGGACCCAAGATCAGTTTCCAGTAATTACATCAGGTTGCTCACAACAGTCTGGAACAACAGCTCCAGGGAATCTGACACCGTCTTCTGGTTTCTGCAGGTACCGCATGGCATACACACGTATACACATAAATCAAAATCAAAATGAACATTAATAAAAAAAGAAAAACCAAAACTCTCAAGGAAAACCCGGAGCATCAACCATTTGAGACAAGCTGGACAGAACCAGAGCGGAAGCACTTTTTCTTCTGTTCTTCTCTACCACTGAGTCCTCTGCTTCCTCCTCCTCTGGCTGTGAGTCCTCCGCTTCCTCCTCCTCTGGCTGTGAGTCCTCCGCTTCCTCCTCCTCTGGCTGACCCTCCCTCTTTGTATCCTTGGTCTGGTTCTCCTCTGTTTGCCCCTCCTCCCTCCTCTTCCTCTTCCTCCTCCCCCTCTTCCTCCTCCCTATCCCTCCTCTTCCCCTCTCCTTTTAGAACAGTCTTTCTGTGTACCCCAGGCTTCCACGGAACTGACAATCCATCTGCTTCTGCCTCCCACACACTGAGCTTGCGGGCAGGCATGCAGGCACACATGTCTGTTTGGGGGTAGGGGGTGGGTTTCTTAACTTCCGAGTGGGTGAGCTTTTATATTGGACTTTTCTAGAATCAGGGAACCATCCAGGACAGAGGCACAACCATCCCACTTGTGGAGAAGGCTGAACACGTGGTCCCGGTCTACAGTGTTCTTCCCAGCTCTGCCTGCTTGTTGGAGTACAGACTGACTGCCAGGGAGTACAGACTGACTGCCCCTGGAGAGATGGATGCCTGCTCGGCTGAAGCAGCCACGGATGACAGCTCCCCAGTGTGGCTAATGCTGACCTTCTGACCTTCTAGCCTTTGATTTCCTTAATGCAATCGCTCTGGTTCCTCGCTGCCTGACAAAAGGTCAGCTCTTGTTTATCCTCTAATAAACGTGGTAAGAGAGAGAGAGAGAGAGAGAGAGAGAGAGAGAGAGAGAGAGAGAGAGAGAGAGAACACACAAAGACCAACAGAAAATCTCACTGCCGTCACCAGATAATCCAGGGCAAACTGGCTCCTTTTTTTGGTTTCATCTTTGAACGTCTAAATTTGTGCCACACACGACTGTGTTGTCACTGGCTGTCATGAGTGGCATTTAGCCCTTTTGTGGAATAAGTGCTTCTCAAAAAAGACGAGGCTTTTTCTGAACAGGCTGTATTTTTGGCTGCAGTCTTGGACTGCTGGGAATGCAATTGCTTTTTAATTGGAACCAGCAACCACGGTTGGCTTGGATTCAAAGCCAGGCCTCCCCAGCATCTCATCGGCAGTGGCTACTGTAGTCTAGGGACAGGGGAGTGGGATGGCCAGAGTGATCTGTCTTCAGGCTGGGCCTCTGAGGGGGAAGATCTGTTCATACCTGAGGACCCTGGGAATTAGAATTTTTCATTCCCTGACCTGGAAAAAGAAGGGCTTCTCATTCATAGGAACTGGCAAACAGGGAGCCTGCAGTGCAGCTTAGGCAGAAGGTCTCCCCCAACCCAGCTGACATCCACACGGGCGGCTGGGATCAAGAAGTTCCAGGGAAAGGGAACAAAGGAATCACAGAGGGAAATGATCCTGGTTTTCCGTCAATGGCACAGCCCACATGTCCTTTCCTTTCCAAAGGAAATGGTTGCAGGGATCCACGCTCTCACCATCCGTCTGTCACGGTGGAGGATAATGGATGTTCTGGAAGGAACAGATCCCTTCAGGTTCTCATTGTACCGAGTCATTATGTCCAATTAAACGTATTAATACAACAGTACCTTTCATTTACACAGTACACTAAAATGGCCTAGGCTTTATCTGAACATCTATCTGCACAATGGCTTGCTATACCACCCTCTCTTCTCTGTGAATTCCTTTGATTCAAAATGAAGCAATGAATTTGAATAAACGTATGAAGGGCATGAAGCTGGAGGCCAGGTCAGCCCCCCCACAAAAAAAAAAAGACAGAAAAAGAAACACACACACACACACACACACACACACTCGTGGACTATAACGAGGTCAGCCCAGAGCATCAACAGACTATTTTTATATGCACTTATTTCAGAAGGCTAACTCCATCCTTGGTTAGGAATATTTGTTTCTATTGTGGGGTAAATGATTAAAAGCCGAGATGTGGCTGGATATAGGTATGTTGATGTGGCGGTTTGAATGTGAAATGTCCCCTTTGGGCTCACGTGTTTAAAACACTTAGTAGCCGGTTGGGGGCATTGTTTTTTTTTTTTAAAGCTTTACTTATTATATATATATATGAGCACACCTGTAGTTTTCTTCAGACACACCAGAAGAGGGCATCAGATCACATTGCAGATGGTTGTAAGCCACCATGTGGTTGCTACAAATTGAATTCAGGATCTTTGGAAGAGCAGTCAATGCTTTTAAACACTGAGCCATCTCTCTGGCATGGGGGTGGGGTGCGGGGAGGGTGCTGTTTAAAAAAGCTATGGAACTTATAGGAAGTGGAGCTCTGTTGGAGGAAGTACGTCACTGGAGGAGGGCTTTAAAGGTTTGTAGCCTCACCCTACTTCCTGTTCTTTCCTGTTGCTTCCTATACAAGTGAAATGTGATCTTCCTGCTTCAAATTATGAGAATGGTCTCAGGTTTCTGTTGCTGAGCCTTTCCTGTTAAGATAGAGTCTACCTGTTTGGAAAGTATAGGTCAAAATAAACCCATTTCCCTTCCCAGATACTTTTGCCCGTAGCATTTTATCCCAGGAATAAAAACTAACACTGTAGCTGCGCGGTGGTGGCACATGCCTTTAATCCCAGCACTTGGGAGGCAGAGGCAGGCAGATTTCTGAGTTTGAGGCCAGCCTAGTCTACAGAGTGAGTTCCAGGACAACCAGAGCTATACAGAGAAACCCTGTCTCGAAAAAAAAAACCCAAAACAAACAAACAAAAAACCAAAAACAACAACAACAAAAAACTAACACGGTATAAATTCAAATTTGGTTCTGATGGGTCACACTTTCTCACTTTGCTTTTTCTACACATTTCTCCAAAGCATTCCGTCATTGCTGTAGGTCCCACTGCTCTAGACTGAAATGTCAGTCTTGGGTTTACGTACTATTCTAGTTTTCCTGTTGCACCCTGATAGCAGATTATCTCATATCTTATATGAGCAGATATCTCATATCGTGCTATTCCTCTTTCCTCCAGATTTTTTTTTCCTTTTATAGCACTTGATCTACAGCTTCTCTCCTTTCCCAAGAGTTCATCTATTAAACCCAAAATAAAAGAAGTGTGGTTTGTTTTCCCTAGTGTGTGGCTGCTCCAGGCCCCGAGAAGGAGTCTGTGACATCCAGAAATGTCTATTCTGTATTGCTGTACTCCAGGCATGGCAATGGGGAAAAGTTACCAGCAGAGACATCCATGGAGACAGTGGGGCTTGCTCAAAAGTAATTTACCAATGGGCAAGTAAAAGACACATTCATCTATGATATAACAATGTCACCTGTACCTGAAGGTTCAGGTTGGTAATCTCAGCTACACAAGAGGCTAAGGTAGGAGGATCACAAGTTCAAGGTCTAACTAGATATATAGCTCATTGATAGAATCCTTGCCTAGAATCCCCTAGGGAGGGGCTGAGGGTGTGACTCAGTGGTAGAGCCCCTGCCTAGAATCACCCAATGATGTCCTGGGGGCGTGGCTCAGTAATAGATCTTCTGCCCAGAATCCCCCAATGAGGGGTTGGGGGCGTGGCTCAGTGGTCCAATGAGGTCCTGGGGGCGTGGCTAGGTAATAGATCTTCTGCCCAGAATCCCCCAATGAGGGGTTGGGGGCGTGGCTCAGTGATACATTTTCTGCCTAGACTCGGATAACAAAGGATGAAGCTGCTTGCCTTGTTTATGTTAGTCTTCAGTATTACAAAAGCAAAACAAAATTAAAAACAACAGTAACAACAAAACTGCCTCAAGCCAAACATAACAGGGAGCCTTAGGCTGATGTGAATAAAGATTTATAACTAGAGGTCAGCTAGCTCAAAAGGATCCTTGATCTCTGCCAAGTACAGTTAGGATAGGTTTGGGTATCTTCTTCACCCGAGACTGCAGTATCTGGGAACACTTTTAAATGCCGAGAGAACTTCTTTCCCTCGCAGGTCTTTGTATTTAATCCTCTGCTGTCAGTTTATGTGGTGATCAGAGAACGGGATGTGCAAATTTCCTGCATCTTAGATCTATGAACGCTCTGCGGCTTGGCACATCACTGTTTTTGTGACTGATGCACGGACACACTGACTCTCTTCCTCCCTCCTTAGAAGGCATTACAGTTCTAATAATCACATGCCTTCTCTCGTTCCTCCTGTAATTATGAATAAATGTTTGCTGAATGGGATTAAAGCTTAATTACACTTTTCGTGCCAGCCATGTAATTTTTCTGCATGTCTGAAAAGTGGTGGGATTACATCTATTGTCTTGTGGCAGATCTGATTCACTGGTTTCTCACTCCTGGAGGGTTCTCAGTGATGCGGTGGTTGCTCTCTTCCCTGTTTTAGGAGTCCCTACTCATAAAGGGGATGCTAGGATTCCCTGTCTGTTACTGTGACAAAGTCCCCTGATCAAAAGCACTTTGGGGAGACAAAGCTTTTATCAAGCTTACGGGTCCAGGCCACGGTCAGCCCATCACTGAAGGATATTAAGGCAGGAACATGAAGCCAAGACTGCTTGCTATTCCACAGTATAACCTTTGACTAAGGAACTCACTTTATAGCCAAAGAAGTATGGCGAGGACCATGAAGGATGGTGCTGCCGGGTGGCAGGCAGGCTCACGCTCAGCTTCCTTTTCTTATATATCTCAGGACCCCTGTGTAAGGAATGGAGCTTCCCATGGTGGGCTGGACCCTCCCAAATCAATTAGCAACCGTGGCAATCCCTCCACAGCCGCAGCCACGGCCAACCTGATCTAGGAAATTCCTCGATTGAGCGTCTCTTCTTAGATGAATTTAGGTTGGGTCTGATTGGCAGTCAAAGCTAACATTGTGCCTCCAGTCGTGTTTAAGGGTGACTGATGCCTGACCCCTTCGGACTCAGATTTCTGCCCCAAATCCACACACTTCAGAAGCAAATCCAAGACAAACATTTAGAATAAATATACTAAATTATGAGCCAAAATACCAGAGAAACGGTGACCCTGTAATACAGAAAAACATGGGGTGAGAGACTGTATAGCTTCTACCAGAAAGCATAAGGAGGCGTTTCTGTGACTTATTGTTCTCACTGTGACAAAGCAACAGCGGGAAATAGTTATCTTAGCTTTCAGTCTCTCTCCACAATGGAGTGGGTGCAGGTGGAGCATGGCAGAATCGTGCATACCACAGGAGACAGGGACTGAATGCAGGCATACCAGGAAGGGGCCCAGGGGAGAAACAATCCGCTGAGAAATGTCCCGCTCCCCAAAAGAGACCTATTTCTTCCAAGCAGATGAAATATACGTCACACGGGCACACTGTCATGTGGTGCTTGAGCTCACTAAAAAGCTGACCCTGAAATCAGGAGCTGCCTCCCCAGCCCTCCCAGCCCTACCCTGTACTCCATTTCAGCCTCAATAATGTTTGTCTCACAGCATCCTTCAAGGGCCCTTGTCTGAGGAAGTGCTGGCCTCCTTGGCTCAGTGGCAGGGAGGAAAGAGAACAAAACAGCCCAGGAGGGAAAAACATCACGTCCTTGAGGACAGCTAGTAGGTGACCCATTTCCAACCGAGGTCACTAGTGTTTGTCACACTGCAGCAGGAGAGAGAAGCTGGAGACTCAGCCACAGAGAGAGAGAGAGCTCAATCTGAAATCCAAATGACTGCTTCACCTTCTACAGTTGGATTCTTCTCTCTCTCTCTCTCTCTCTCTCTCTCTCTCTCTCTCTCTCTCTCTCTGTGTGTGTGTGTGTGTGTGTGTGTGTGTGTGTGTGTGTATGGAGCATGCCACCAGACAGTACTGGTAAGGTTGCATCAAGTTCAGAACCCTGGTAAATCTCATTATTGAGAACAGTAGGTGTTCAAACTAGCTCCTGACCAGGTTCCTATCCTGGAGCATGTGACCATGACACCCCACTAATTGGATCATGACAACTAGTCACACAGTATAGAACCTAGAGTTCTCCATGCTAACAAGGTATCTAGATAGTGTTTAGTCAATGAGCTTCCCATCATCTCTGGTTCACCCTGAGTAAGGTGTGTGCATCCTCATCCGCCATAAATAAAACAGTTTGGACAAGCAAGGACCCTCTCCTTCATCAAGGACTGCCATGGTGGGGGAGGGGGTTGTGCTTCATCATGCAGAGCTGTTTCTAAGTCTCTCATAGAAGCCTCTCCGTACTCCTGGCACTCACTCATGGCTAAGCTGGATTCCTCCCCCTCACTTAGAACTAAACTGGGCACCTCCCCCATCCAGGGCTTATCATGGGCCCCAGCAGCATCTAGGTACAAAGGAGGATGGAAGTACTGTTCTCAACTCTTTAAGGTTCCCAGTAGCATCTGGATGCACAGGAGTTTGAGAACTACAACCTCAGTCCCAGCTCCCAATGTTTTTCACGCAGAGAAACATGGGCTGGGACTATGTATGTATGTATGTATGTATGTATGTATGTATGTATAAATGAGCGTGTATGTACATACATACATACAATACACATATATAAATACATGTGTATATGTATAAATGAGTATATGTATATATTTTGTATAAATGAATGTCTATGTATGTGTGTATATATATGTATAAATGAGTACTTATGTATATGTGTATGTATGAATGTGTGTATGTATATATGTATGTGTGTATAGATGAGTGTGTGTATATATGTATAAATGAGTGTGTTTGTATGTATTAGTATATATGCATGTATATATACATGAATGTGTGTGTTTATATGTATGCATGTATTATATATATTATATATGATTGTGTGTGTACATATATATGTATGTATAAATGAATGTGTGTGAATAGATGAAGAAGAATTAAGGATGACAAGCCTGTGGATGATTACATCAACCACATAAACCCAACGACCTACTAAGATAAGTCAGGGGAGCAGGACGGTGGCAGGCCAACTAGGAGATAGAAGACTTCAGTAAGACAAGGATATGGACAGCACCCTGGGAGACAGGAACGAGCAGTCAGTCCCAGCGATAAGTTTAGCGACCCCAAAAGGTCAATAAAATCAGACATGCTTATGGTGAAAGATGAGCAAGGTGGGACAATTGCAGTAGGATATATTGCTGCTGAGAGCTACCTAGACCTCCTCCTGCTGCGAGCTGGCCATCCGAGCACACTGCTCACACACAGGACAGACCCGGGCTGCAGAGAGGAATGTCTGCAGTGGTATGAATGAATTCATTGTGGACCATTAGCTGTGAGCCTGCTCCACTGTGGATTTATGGCGACCCTCCGTGCTTGAGCTCACCTTCCCCTTCTCTTTGTCTTCACGAATCGAATCTTTCTTCCCAGGGAATGTCATTCGTCTGTCTGGCTCCTACATACTGAAATAGACACCGTGAAAATAATGGACCATGCCACGTGCTTCTCAGTTAGTGTCCCCTCATGCCTCGTTAAAATTGTCAATTTCTTCTTTCTCTTCCTTGACAATAGTGTTTTATCACCTTTAAAGGATTTTGTTGTCTCTATATCTATCTGTTTCTCTGTCTGTCTGTCTGTCTGTCTGTCTGTCTGTCTGTCTCTGTTTCTGTGTCTCTATCTCTTTGTCTGTCTATCTCTTTCTGTGAGTTCATGTTTCTGGGGATTTTCTCTGTCTGTCTGTCTCTGTGTCTCTGTCTCTTTGTCTGACTGCCTGCCTGCCTGTCTGTCTGTCTGTCTGTCTCTCTCTGTGAGTTCATGGTTCTGGGGATTGAAGACAGGTCCTTGTGTACACTAAGGAAGCACTGGGTTATGTTCTTCTCCCAGTTGTAATTTTTTTTTAAAAAAAGATTTATCTAATTAATTTATGTATATGAGTACATTGTTGCTGTCTTCCAACAGCATCGGATCCCATTGCAGATGGTTGTGAGCCACCATGAGGTTGTTGGGAATTGAACTCAGGACCTCTGGAAGAACAGCCAGTTCTCTTAACCATTGACCCATCTCTCCAGCCTTCTATTTGTACTTTTTTTATTTTGAGACAGCACCTTACTAAGTTCCCCAGGCTGGCATTGAATTTCTGATCCTTTTGGCTCAGCCTCGTGGGTAGCTGTCACTGCAAGCCTGTATGACAGAGTCTGGCTGGACTGCCTCACCTTTAAATCCTGATCTAGTTTCACTTCTGTTCCCGTGGTAAATTGCCCTGAGAAGTAGCAACTTAGGATAGAAAGGATTTATTTGGCTTATAAATTGGGGTTGCTGTCCATCACTGAAGGGAAGTCAAGACACAAACTCAAGCAGTTAGTCACATCACATTAACAGTCAGGAAAAAAGAGAATAAATACAAGAAAATACAAGAAAAATCTTTGCTTGCTTGCTTGCTCTCGGGTAGCTGGGTTTCAGGATCCTTTTGCCTAGAGAATGGCGCCTCCCACAGTGGGCTGTATCTTCCTTTCTCAATTAAAATCAAGACAAATCCCCTACAGTCATGCCCACAGATCAACATGATATAGAAAATTCTTCATTAAGACTCTGTCCTGGGTGATTCTATGCTACCTCAAGTTGTCAGTTAAAACTAACCAGCACAATCTACTCTTTGTCTAGTTGACATATAAACACATCACTTCAAGCCATAACTTTCCATTTGCTTGTCCCCAGAGTCTCATGTTAATAGCATAATGTAAAATTCTGTCCATCATATTTCTTAGGAACTCAGTACTCTGCTTTCAACCTTGTAGATACTCTCTCCTTGTAGACCCAATCAGCCCCCATTTCTGTAACCACAGATCCAACCCAACCCAGCATGAACTGAAGCAATAAACAAATATGTAAGCCCCTTTTCTTAAACAGTATACTATAGTAACTATTTGTACAACATTTAGATTCTATTATATGTGCTTAAAAAATCTAGAGATGGCTAAATATATATGAGAGAATTGTCAAAAGTTACATGCAAATACATGTAAGAAAATCTTTCTTGCTTTTGAAACAGGGTCTATGCTAGTCTTGGAACTCCCAGAAATCCTTCTACACTGCCCCTTGCCATGCCCAGATTTGTTTCTGTTGCTGTGATTAAAAAAAGCTTTATAAAAAGCTACCCAAGGGAGACAGAGGTCTATTTCACAGTTCCAAGTTCCAAGCCAGCATTGCAGGGAAGTTAAAACAGGGGTCCAGGCACATCCTTCCCACAATCAAGAGCAGAGAAATAAAATGAGTAAATGTATTCTTCCTTGCTTGATCTTAGATAGCTTCCTCTCTTATACAGCACAGGATTGGCTTCCCAGGGAATAGCACCACTCAAAGTGAGCTAGGCCTCAATTAACAATAGACTATCTCTTACACAAACTCCCATAAACCAGCCGATCTGGACACTTTCTCAACTGACCTGATCTCCCCAGGTGATTCTAAGTTGTGACAAGTTGACCTTTAAAATTAATATCACAACCACTATGCCTGGCTCTCTAACATTCATACAAAGATAAAATCCAAGGGATGAAGTATCTCAGGACCAATTCCCTACTGTGACTGAGAGTCAGATGTATTGATTAAAAGAACTAAAGAAGAATAAACACTGTTGCCATCTCTTTTAAGTTAAACTCCAGGCTGGAGTGAATCCAGAACATGTGCATATAAGGAGCCAGTGACTGCTCCACACTGGATAAGATAGATGCTGTGTAAACAACCAATAAAGGGTTACTACTGTCTGGGGTTCCATCCATTCCTCACCCCCTTCCCCAGCTCTCCATGGGCTGTCTGTGACTGAAGAGAAAATGGCAAATGTCTTGTTACTGTGGAGGTTTGAGCTCTGACTAGCTGACAAGGGACACAGGTACCTTGTCATAAGGTACACAGGTACATTGTGCATAAGACAAGATCCTGGTGTCTTCCAACAGAAGAATGCTACCATTTTAACCATTGATCTGCAAATGGTCTCATTTGATTGATTTTCCATGTGATATGGATTCAAATGGAGTGGGGGAGAAGAGAGAGAAGAGGGGGGAAATGAGATAGTGTAATGCATGCAAGAAACATCTGGGACATGAGGACCTGCATTCAAAATCTCTAGGACCTATGTGAAGCCAGATGCTATACTGCATCTGTAGAAACACAGCACTATTACTGCCCAGTGAGAGGGAAGGCAGACAAGAGAATCTCTGGAAGCTGAGGGGCTGGATAACCTTGTGTGCTTTATCAGTGAACAATAAAAAAAAATCCTGTTTCAATCAAACTAGGAGGTGAAGACAGAGACCAGAGGTTGTCTGCGACTCCCACACATGTGCTATGGTATACACATTCCTGCACTTAGACACACAGAGGCATGCATTAATGCACATGCACAAATATAACAATTCTATTCTTAATTTGAAATACTCCAGTTTCCACACATAACAGAATAATTTTTCAAAGCAAAAACATCAAAGACAACCTTTACAGCCTTCCCAGGTTATCACTGGCCAGCAAAGCAGGGTCAAGTTGTTTTTGAAGTGCATGAAGGGTAGGTCTCAGGCTCCACTAATTCAGCAACAGGCTCTTCAGACCTAAAGCCAAACTCTTCCCTCAGCAGTATGAGGATAAAAATAGCTAAAAATTTGATGTCTGAAAAGACCAGCAATATCTTTTAAAAGTACAACATGAAATAGCACCATTGCTTTTTGTGGCTGTATATAGCTGGGGGAGTGGAGAATACTTTCTTACAGGGATGGTCATAAAATTCCTTCCTGAAAAGATGACTGGCTTAAGATAAGAAAAAATTCTGGAGATGGGCCCCTAGGGGAAGTAAAAAGCATATTGATTTGCTAACCAAGTATGAAAGGGTCTGGATGAGTCAGCCTGGCGTTGGTGGTGGTGGCAGACTGGAAAAGTCTATCTGAGGCCACTCAGCCCAAGTCTTTTCCTGCGCCACCCTGCAGGAGTGTGTCTGCTCAACACAAGACAGCTTCTTCTTCCTTTCAATTTGTTCATCAGTATCACAACTTAGTAAGGTCATTCCTGAGTACCGATGCCCCAAGCCTCTACCCATACACATATTCTCATCATTTTATTCTTCTTAAGATTGAGCTTATTATTTATCATGTATGTAAGTCTGTGTGTTGTATGTGAATGAATGCAGTTCCCATAATGGCCAGAAGAGGGTGCTTGACCTCTGAAGCTGGAGTTAAACAGGTGGTTGTAAAGTGGGTGCTAGGAACAGAACTTCATGTGGGGCCAGTCTTTGCAGCTGCAATCAAGTTAACAGGGCCATCATTTATGCTGGCCCTGGAGGGATTTTAATCAAGTAACATGGCCACTCTGGCTGGAATACAAACATGTCTCTAGTATACACCTTTAATCCAAACAATGAAGGCATAGTTAACTTGGAGAGAGAAAGAAGCTCCCATGTTTAAAAGCAGTGTGTAATTGAGTAGCAGAGAAAGACTTGACAGGATAGAATATGAACAGCTCTCAGGAGAAGAGAGAGGAAAGAGAGGCAACGTAAAAGAGAACAGTTGAGAGGAAGAGGAAGGACACTATTTTTACTGGGGCGCAATTGTACAGAGACAGGTGGCAGAGGGAGATCAAGCTGGACACAGGTGACAATAGAACGAGTCAGAAAATGAAAAAGAGCCAGAGGATTAGAACAGATTGCCAAAGTTAGCCTGAGACCAAGCAAAGCAATTCAGTCAGAAACTGAGAGAATCCAGATTGAATCAGTCAGCTTGGAGAGGAGTTTCAGCCAGAAGAGCTGAGTTGAATCAGCCAGCCAGAGTTCAGAAAAAAACAAACAAACTAGAAAAGGTGAGCTTATTCAGAGTAAGTCTCAGAAAACATTTTAGGCCTAGACTAGACTGTACAGAGGCTAGAATCTCCAGGACTAGGCCTCAGTTAGTAGACAGCCTAGGAGATGACAATTACTTTGGATGAATGAAAGTTACTGTTACAGTTGGCCTCAACCAGTATGGTTGGCATCCTGATGAGAAGGTGTGTTTGTTCCCTTTCTGTTACTGTGATAAAATGCTATGACCAAAATCAACTTTTAAAAAAGAAAGGGTTTGTTTTAGCTATCTGTTTCATAGTCATAGATTCCATTATGGTGGAAAAGACATGGCGTGACAGCAGGAGCAGGAAGTTGGCTGGCAATATTTTCAGCCACACACAGGATGCAGGGAGATAAAACAGGAAGTGGGGTGTGTAGTGAGAACTTCTGGTTTCTTTCAAAAGCACACCAATGTCATAGGAATATGTTCTTGTTTCAATCCCAGGTGTAGGCTGATGGGGCTGCTTCACAGCCAATGACTAGGATTTACCTCATGCTCTGGTAGAGACATGGTTTTGCCAGGGGCAGATAGTTTCTGCAATTGTGTGATGTTTGGAATCCGGGGGACGGGGGGGGGGGGTGCGGGGCTTGGGGAACTTTTGCTGGTGGGTTGCTGGGGGTTGTGGTTTGTTAAGTAATCATACGCAAAGAAGACAGAGTTAGATATCCTGATGGTGAAGATCAAACTTGTCCCAAGGAACTTGACACCCCAATCAGCAGGAAATATTCTAACAATAACATCGCCTCCTTTTCCCTCTGTTCTTTTTTTCTCTCCTATCTAGTGTTAGGGGGTTGAAAGGGTGGAGTAAGGTAGAAGAAAAGGATACACAAAGTACCCAAAGTTCGGCTACAGGGGTGGGGCTATAAATACTGCTCAAAGCTCATCCCCAGTGATGGACTTCTTCCAGAAAGGCTCCTAAAGGCCTTTGTAAAGGCCCTTCCTCCTAAAGGCTCTGTAACCTTCCCAAACAGCGCCACCTGCTGGTGACCAAGTATTCAAACACATGAGCCTATGGGGGACTTTTATCATTCAAAACACCATGGTAGAGAAGACATGAAGTTATGGGGGATTGGCATGTGGCCACAGAAGTAGACAAGGGGGGAATATTGCTGCAAGACATGAATACGAAGGATTATGTGGTCACCACCAGGAGTCAGGAAGAGGACTGGACAGAGTCTTGTTTTGATTTGCAGAAGAAACATTTACTCTCCGTTATAATTACCCTCATGTCACCTTTGTTAGACCATGATCCCATGAGATGTCACTGTGACCATAATTTAATATGGGAGGACTTGGATTCAAGACGAGGAATGAACCAGGTCTAGTGGTTCATGGCTGCCATCCCAGCTACTAAAGCTTAGAGCATCCTGGGCTACTTGGTGAGTTCAAAGCCACCCTGGGCTACAGAGTAAGTCCAAGTCCAGACTAGGATATGGAGGAAGTTCAAGGACAACCTGGGCCACTTATGGAGACTCCATCACACAATTAAAGTAAAAGCAGACTAGGAACTTAACTGAGCAATATAATACTGCAAGAGC
This sequence comes from Apodemus sylvaticus, assembly GCF_947179515.1. Classification (NCBI taxonomy): domain Eukaryota; kingdom Metazoa; phylum Chordata; class Mammalia; order Rodentia; family Muridae; genus Apodemus; species Apodemus sylvaticus. The sequence goes on along the minus strand of NC_067493.1, from coordinate 38,411,955 downwards.
CCTCAGTTCTAAGCACAAAAGCCTTGGTTTCCCCTGGGACCTTAGCTGACATGGGCACTGTAGGCACGACTTCTCACTATGTCTAAATACCTGACAGATCACCATATAGGAGGAAAGGCTCATGGCTTCCACTTTTTAATGGAGTAGGAAAATACCTTAGGTGGGCATCGGGGAAGCCTATCACCTCCAAGGTCCACCCCTAGTGACTTAGGCCTCTTGCGTCTTGAAGGTTCCACAACCTTCTATATAGTGCCACCAGTCAGTGATCAAATGTTCAAAACTATGAGCCTATGGGGGGACACTTCACACTCACAACATGACAGGCACCTTCCCTCATGTTATCTCAGGAAGGGAAGAGAAGAGGAAGCACGCTTTTCAGACACGTGCTTCTCCACAAACCAAAGAACAGAATACCTCAGATGGATCTGGCTGGCTTCTCTAAGGAGTACCAAATACCCAAGGGGGGCAGCTAATGGGCACCCATCTGCTTTGTTGAGGAAGCTCTGAGAATTTTAAACAGTTAGATTAAAAGTCCCCTGGGGCGTTAGCCCACCAAACCACCTAGAATATTCTCACAGGTACAAACGCTCCAGTTGCTCCAGTCAATGGGGGGGGGGGCACAGAGCTCTGAGCGCTCACTGTTCCTTGTGGAATGGCATTCGATACGGTTACACCAACAGGAAATAAAACAGTTTTATCCAAAACAGATCAGTGACACTCCGAGTAGCATTTCCCATTTTTCTAGGAAAAGTGAAAAATAATAAGAAGCACACCAGGACACCACCTTCTAGTCTCCTGGCTCAGAAATGCAGGTATAAATCTCCCCTCTGACGCTGACATCTTGAGTGGGGGGAATGGTATAAATTCCAGCTCACGTTTACAGAGAATCAAATTATTGCTTTATTCCCGGGGATGTGAATAAGAGTGACAGAGTTTCTGGAGTTGTAAAAATAGATGGATGCTTCTTATAAAATAACTCACAGACGTCCGCGATCATTTATGATCGAATCTGGCAGGCCCGGGAGTGGGCGAGTAAAATTCCAAACAGAATAACCCACATAATTTTCAAGCGGTAGAGTAAATGGTGTGGCTATTATGATAACACATTCTGGCAGAGCAAATGGATCTCCTCTTAATAGAAACACATTAGACACCATTTATAAAAATATCAACAGAGCAGTTCCGTTTCTTGAACTATAGCTTAGACATACACATCACACAATTTATGGATGAGGAAATCTAATTTCATACCATCTTGAATACATTTTGTTGTTTATTACATAACTACAGCTCTCATAGATGAAAGTATGTGTGTGGCAGGAATTGTGTGTGTAGAGGGAGCATGGTATTTGCCTGTGTATGTACATGAATATTACTCTAGGGATAGGAGGAAGCCTGGAATGAATGAAATCCTAGGTGAATGTACATTGTTGAGCTAGGCATAGCCCCGTCAAGGATCCTGGTGCCTCAAACTCATGGGAGAATGGAAAGTCTTCCCTACAGGGGTAAGGCTCAGAGGAACATGACAAAGCCTTCCCTCCTACTCAGAGCGTGAATTTTAATAGTGCATACAGAAAATGTCCACAGTAGCTTTCTCTTCCCACTTAATTGCAGCCTAGAGATAGGTCCCTGTAGAAATTAGCTAAACCTGCCTCCTTGCTCAGCTGCCTTGCATAGACCCCACCTCCTTGTCTTTTTTGGACAATTACTTGATGTCTGTCCATCCCATTGTTGTAATCTGTAAAATGAGATCTATGTGATTAAAGTCACAGATTTCTTAGTAGCCCATACTGTCTGTTAAAACCTAAGGTTAGTTCCAACGAAACTTTTACATATTCTCATTCATGGATGTGAATGTCCCTGGGTGTGTACCTGCATTTGGAGGACAGAAGAGTCAACTTCAGGTGTCCTTCCTCAGGACCATCCACCTTGTTTTGTTTGAGTCAGAGTGTGTCACTGACCTGAAGGCTACCCATTAGGGTAGGTTGGCTAGCATATAAACTCCATTGATTTTCTTGCCCCTGACTCCCAAGTGGTGGGAATAATCCATGGACATGTATCACCATGCTTGTCTTAAAAATTGCAGATTTAGAAGACTTGGTTGATGGTTTCCTAAAACGGTAAACAGGAATCTTCTTGATATCTCTGTTCTTCAATCCCTAGGAATTTACTTGAGCAAAGTCAAAACCTGTGTCCCAAAAAGATTTTTAGGGGACTTCTCATAATAGTTCTAAATTGGAAACAACCCAACCATTCTTCAGTAGGAAAATGAAGGCTAATGGTCACCTTGTATTCCCACAATGTAATCTTTCCTTCTCAGCAATTCAAAGAATGAGGCACAGAGGGACTGTGGAACTGGTTTAGTGGGTAATGGTATTGGCTAAGAAAGCCCGACAACCCTGGTTCAATTGCCCTAACCTAAATAAAGGTGAAAGAAGAAAACCAAGTTCACAAATTCATGCATTCAACAATAATAAATTAAACAGTGGCAAAAAGGAACAAAGCTGGGTATGGTGGTGAGTCTCATTTAATTCTAACTCAGGTAGCAGAGGCATATGAATTTATGAGCATCTGAGGCCAGCCTGGTGTACAAAATGAGACCCTGTCTTTAAAAAAGAATTGCCTGTTTCACAAAGCAACAGCATGGAAGAATCCCAGAGACTCAACTTCAGTCAAATACAGCTGGCCACTATCCAGTCAAAATACTCGGATGCCATTTTCATGGCGTTCTGGCATCTTTTCCATTCATTTGAGGCACAGGGTATCAGGGTATGGCAACCTAGATGGAAGGATCTGGAAAGCAGAAAGAATGATGAAGCAAGGGAGGCTCTTCTCAGGCAGATTATGTTCAATGTCACATTGGGAGGTGATTGTAGAGGTTTATGCAAATGTGCCAGCCTCTACTCAAGGCTGACAATCACTATGGCTTTATTATATTAAATTATACCTTCATAAAAACACATATAGGATAGCAAAATGACTATAATGGATTCAGACACATAAAAAGTATATTTTATAAAAATTGATACCATATTACCAGGGAAATAAAATGACCTCTTTGGTCAACTTTAGAAGTGGCCACAGCACCAACATTTTTTCTAAAAATGTATAAGTGTAAAGAAGCATTTGTCAAGCTTTATCTGGTTTGAGGTGTGTATTTCAGCTACCCAAACAGTGGAAAAGGAAAGCTTTCTGATGAAGAGTTACAGCTTAGAAATGCAAAATGCATATATATTTCTTAAAAAAAACAAAACCATTTCCCAGGGCACTAACACAACAATGGATATAGGGGAAGATGCTGGCACTGCTGACACCATTAATTAGGTGAAAGGTTGATGAGGAATTTTATAATGCATCAGTCAAGCTGAAAACACCCGAGTCCACCTTTGAATCTTAACACCACTACCACAGGACAATGGCGAGTGTGCAAGTTCTACTAATATGTGGGACCAGAAGAGCACAGCATCATCTACAGTTTGTGTCAAGGAAGTATTGGGGGGATGGTTTTGTGCACTGTGTACTCAGATGATTATTTCTGTGCCCAGAGCTCTGGTTGCAATCCAGATGCTAGTAGTGTCAGGATTATTGAACCATCTCCAGTGTCAATGTTGTATAAAGAACGGTCCCCAGTTATCTCTGATTGATTAATAAGGAGCTGTTCAGCCTGTGGATGTGCAGAAAAGCCATGACTTCCAATCTCAGGGAGAGGATCCCAAGGTAGGAGAGGAAGGGAGAGAAGAGGTAGCCATGAGGTACAAAGTCCAGAAGTCCTGATGAGCAGGTCATCAAGGAATTCGACATGACACATATGGAGCAGAGCAAGCCAGGGTGAGACTCAAACTGCACGTAACACAGAGCCTTTGGCTGGGTAATAGATAGCTTAGAGGGTTAGAATAGATAAGTATCTACCCAGGCACAGTGCTTAAAGCTTGTTAATGAACTTACAAGGTCTTTGTGCCAATTATTTGGGAGCTAGATTGGGAGCAGATAATGTTATCATCCTTAAATTACAGCCTACAAGGATGGGAGGGAGGGAGGGAGGGAGGGAGGGAGGGAGGGAGGGAGGGAGAGAAGGAGAAAGAGGGAGAAATGATCAGAAGTGAAGAAAGGAGGGAAGGAGGAAGAAAGGAAATGGAGGGAGAAATAGGAAGTCAGAAGAGTAAGAAAGAAAGGCAGGAGATGGGGGAAAGGAAGTAAGGGGTAAGAGGGAGCGAGGGAGAGAAGAAAAAACAAGGGAAGGGAAGCATGAAGAAAGCATGAAAGGAGTAAAGGACTGTGGTGGTTTAAATGAGAACAGCCCTCATAGGCTCATGTATTAGTCATCAGGGAGTAGCACTACTTGAGAAGGATTAGGAGGCATGGCCTCGTTGGAGGATGTGTGTCATTGGGGGTGGGCATTGATATTTTAAAAGCCCAAGCCAGGCCCAGTGTCTCTCTCTCTTCCTGTAACTTGCAGGTCTAACTCCCACAAGTATCTCCAGCACCATGTCTGCCTGTGTGCCACCATGTTGCCTGCCATGATGATAATGGGCTAAACCTCTGAAGCTATAAGCCAGCCCCAACCAAAGGCTTTCTGTCAAAGAGTCACTGTGGCCATGGTATCCCTTCACAGCCGTAGAACAGAGTCTAAGACAAGAACAAAGTGAGAAAGGGAGGGAAGGGGGGAGACAAGGCTGCAGAAAGGAAGCAGAGAGAACAGGAGGGAGGAATGGGTGTCAGGAATGGCCAGAATCATCTTTCTGCATCTAGGAGCTTGGGATGTGGCTCAGGGAGAGTTTTATGGTTGATTTCTAGCATAGAAAGATTGAAAAAAACAGAAACAAAAATAGCAAGCAAAAACCTTTCTATGTCTTCTTACCATTTACAGAGTAGAGATTAGAGTCACACATTATAGATGCCAAGAGGAATTGATTTACCAAATCCAGATTGTGTAAAACTTTATAAATGACGGCAACTTTAAAAATAGGAAAGATAAATGGATCTGGGGAAATGATTCAGTGGTTATATAGAAGACTTAAGACTGGTTCCCAGCATCTATATTGGCAGCTCAGAACCCCTTGTATCTCCAGCTTCAAGGGATCCAGCACCCTCTCCTGGCCTCCGTAGGCATCTGCATATAGGGTTAGGGTTAGGCTTAGGCTTAGACTTAGGGACTCTTTCACAGACAGGTGATTAGAAGAAATCTTTTAAAAGTGAACAGCATGTAATCATACAGGGAAAGATTAAAAGACACTTAAGAGACATCAAGGAAGTATAATGTGTGGGCAGGCCTTGTGTGATGTCTTAGATGAACAAACCAAGTGTTAAAATAATATGCTTTTTTTGAGAAAAATCTGACAGCATTTTGAGAAATATTTTTGTGAAAATATGAATATTAAATTTTGTTAAGTGTCATATTATATCAAGTCTATTATGCTTATAAAAAGTCTTCATATGTTAGCAGAGAGCCAAAAGTAGTTTTAGATTCATGTTTGAGAATTTGCTTTTAAAACACCAGGAAGTTACTAAAATAATAATAAAAAATCCTGAACACATAGCAAAATGTTATCATTTATTTAACTTGAATAATTCATGCATTTGGATTCATCATATTGTTCTATTTTTGTGTGTGTCTGTGTGTTTCACATTTCCCTAAGACAGTCTTGAATTAAAAGAAAGGAAATGAACTCAAATATATATTGACTAAGTTCTTTCTTTCCAATTCATCTTGAAGGGGAAAAAATTAAGAAATGAAGTAATCAAGATCCACTTACTCAAGTCAGGATAGACAGAATACCCAAATGGTATAGAATTCAACTTTAGGGGCCGGTGTGATGGCTCAGCAGGTAAAGATGCTTGATGCCAAGGCTGGTTACTTATTTTGATCTCTGGTACTCACATGATGGAAGTAGAAAGCTAACTCCTGAAAGAGTTGAAGAGTTGTCTTCTGACCTCCATACATATATCACAACTCATATGTCTTACACACACACACACACACACACATATGGAGAAACACACAGGCATACACATACACACACATTATATATATATATATATATACACACAAACACACACACACAGCACATAGACACATCTATGCACTCACACATGCATGCACACACATAAACATCACAGACATACACATGTACATGTTTATACACAGAGACAAATACCCACAAAGACACAGAGACATACACACATATATATACACACAGGAACACATACACATAGAGAGATACGCACATATACACACATATACACATATAAACACAGAGAGCCACATACATATACATACAAGCACACACACACACACACAATATAAGAAAAAGATTTAGATGCTATCATCATATACCTCACCAGCACTTTCTAATTAACACTGTCTAGAAAACCACATATTCCAGTCTCATTTCCTTTCTCAGGCCAAAAACCTCAGTTAATGGTTTTGGTCACCTTGGACCTAGTCACTCCATCAACTGTTTTGATCACAGGCTGCTGGCTGCTTTGCACAGATGCAGCCAATCGGGAGTCACCTCAGCTACTTTAGCTTTCTGAACCAAGAAGACTTCCTGTTCTGACAGGAACACTGAAGATGGGATTAGGAGGGAACCAAAGCTCTCACAGGATGCTTAGAAAGATCTTAGAAGGACCTGTCTCCTGGCGGGGGGGAAAACTGCCAAGAAAAGACAGTGTTTGCATACCAAACATTTCATGAAGTGAAGACTGCATAGCAAGCCAGACATCAAAATACCCAACTGGCCTGTGGATTCTATGCTATCTCTTTTCTTTTTGAAATTTATTTGTTTAGTTCTGAGGTATGCTCCCACTATTGCTCTCAGGTGATGGTCAGAAGACAACTTTCAGGAGCTGGCTCTGTCCTTCTTCCATGTGGATTCTGGAGGTCTAACTCAGGTTGCCAGGCTCAGTGGAATGCGCCTTTACCCACTGTGCAGTGTTACCAGCCCTCCAACTCCTTTTTATAGATGAAATTATGTACATAAATGAATGCTTACAATGAGCAAAAACTGTATTTATGGACATGAAGGAAGTTCTCCACTCCATTCTCTCCTTTTTCTTTTTCTGCTTCTTTTTTCCTTCCTTCCTCCTTCCCTCCCTCCTTCTTAGCTTCCTTCCTTCCTTCTTTTCTTTCTCCTTCCTTTCTGTATTTATCTCTTTCTTCATTCCATTCTCTTTCCTCTTTCCAAACACAAGCTCTGTATAGCCTTTGTTGTCCTTGTACTCCTAATCTTCTCAGCTCAGCTTCACGAATGCCAGGATGACAAGCACACACCACCAGACCTGGTTGGATGGGAATCCATTTCTTAATAGTACATTCAGTATTTAGCTATTTTTTTATCCAAGCTGTATAAAGCAGGAATATAACCTATAAAACAAATAGCTTCACTTAAAACAAAGCTCTGGTACATTAGCTACTACTTTTTGTTGCTGTAGTGAAAACAACATGACTCAAACCTGGTTCATGAGAGTTGGAGTTCAGATCCCCAGAAACCCATGGAAATATGAAGTGGGCATGGAAGACCCTTGTAGAGGACCTGTTCTCCAATTGGTTCTTGATCCATCAATAAAGATGCTAGTGGTCAGTGAGCCGGGCTGAATAGGCGGGCCTTCTAGGTCCCCTCAGGCAAGCTAGCAGTGGCAGGGGAGAGAAAGGGATTTTCAGAGGGAGAAAGGCCAGCCAGCCATGTGAGATCTTGGGCACAGAGGCCATTAGGCCATTTCTCCAGGTGGGAGATTAGACATACACGCCATGGGAGATTAAGAGCGCCCAACCATTCAGCCATAAGGCAGGTTAAAAACTAAGTTAATGTGTGTGTGTGTGTGTGTGTGTGTGTGTGTGTGTGTGTGTGTGTGTGTGTTTTATCCAAGGGAATCTGGGTGGGGGCTGGTAGCAAGGCCTGTTGAGGGGGGAGGGTAGCAAAAGCTACATGCAACAGTCCATCTGCATTTCCAGCCTTGGAAGGAGGAGGCAGAAGATCCTCAGAGCAAATCAGCTAGCAACACTAGGTGTATTGACGGGCTCTAGGTTTGAGAGACCCTGCCTCGACAAATAAGGTAGAAGAGTGATGAAGGATGATTCTAGACATGAGCCTGGAGCCTCTGCATGCACACACATACAAAAAATGCTACACACATGGGCATGCATGAAAACTATACAAAAAACTGATGTGAATAGTTAAGATTTATTTGTTTACTTATGTAGAGTTATAATGTGTTGTGCTCATTACACACAGAAACATGTTAATGATTGGCAGCAAACTGGCTTGCATGCACTAGGCCCTGGTTCCATCCCTAGTGCCACAAACAAGCAAAGACCTCTTAATTTTCTACGATATTAGATCTTAAATGCGTTTCTCCCCAGTGGAAACTGCACAGATGTGGGTATGTTATGGTGGTGCTGGTATTGATCATTTCACACTGTACATCGACACCACAAACTGAACACCTTTAAAATATGCAACTTTTATACATCAGTGATAGCCCAACCAAACCATTCAATAAATCTACAAGTCAAAAGAAAAGGAGATAAAAAGAAAGAAAACCCCTATGAGGATGGGCAGAGTAACTTTCTTCTAATGAGCTTTAGAACAACAAGCTCTGTTGTCACTAAGCCTCAGATATGATGGGTCCCTCTTGTCACTGGGGATCCTTCTAGCCATACATGTATACTCTGAAAATATGGTGTTTTAACCCCAACCCCATGTTTTCTTTCCTGATATAACCTCTTTCCCTTCATCCATTCTGAGAGTATATAGAGACGCTCAAATCATTCTTGTCTTCAAAGAAAGATGAAGAAGCATTGGGACAGGGCTTATCAGGCAATGAGCACTTGTGCAAGCATAAAGACCCTTATCACCTGTGTAGGAAGTTGGCCATGGCTGTAACCCCAGCACTATAGGGAATGAAGACAGGAGAATTGCTGAGACTTGCCAGCCTGGTCTAAGTGTAGGCTCAATGAGAGATCAAAACTCATAGGAATATGATAGAGTTGTTCTAGGTTCATTTCTGTTGCTGAGACAAATACTTTGACAAAAAAAAATCAATATTTAGAAGAATGGGATTATTTAGTTTAAAATTCCAGGTTAATATCCATTATTTTGGGGGGAAGTTAAATCAGGAACTTAAGCAGCTGGTCACATCATAATCATGGTCAAGAGCAGGGAGAAGACAAATACTCCCTTCCTTGCCTGCTTTCAGCTTACTCACAGGATCCCTTGCCTAAGGAATAATGCTCCCAGAATGCACTCGGTCTTCCTTCATCAATTAACATTCGAGACAGTCCCCACAAACATGCCCAGAAGTCAACCTGATGTAGAAAATTCCTTGTGAATCCCAGGTGATTCAAGATTTGATTCTAGATTTAATTGTCAAGTTGACAATTAAAATTAATCATGACACCATCAAAATACTTAAGAGAGAAATTTTCATCTGAGAGACTACTTCAAATGCAAGGGTACACCAGACCCTCCACTTAATGTCCAGAGAGGGTTATTAAGACATGAGTTACACTGGTCAGTCTTTAGAGAAGAAAAGTTCATCATCCCCAACAAAAAATAGTGAAAAAATATGGTGATTTCTCTGTTCAAATATCTTCACTGGGATGCTCTTGGATAAGAAACTTCTACTTAACAGCTAGAAGAACCTTTGAACAGACCTCAGGGATGAAATTCCCATCACAAATCAGGAGTAAGAGACACCATGTTACCAACCTTGATTCCAAGTTCAATATTCTCTCCTCCATACACATCCATCCCAGGGTCCAGCAGACCAATTTCACCAAAGAATTTCCTGTTGACCACAAATGAGCAGCCAATCATGGCTGGTGTCCTGTAGGAAAAAGAAAGAAGCAAGATCATCAATGGATAGGCAAGTGACATCTTTTTAGCAGACTTGGCACAGCCAGTGGTTGTCAACCTTCCTAATGCTGTGATCCCCTGAATACAGTTCCTCATGTTGTGATGTCCCACAAACCATAAAATTATTTTTGTTGCTACTGACTAATTTTGCTATGGTTATGAATCATAAGGTAAATGTCTGATATTTGCAATGGTCTTAGGCAACCAGTGTGAAAGGGTTGATTGACCTCCAAAGAGGTCACAACCCACGGGTTAAGAACTACTTCTATAAGGTGTACAGAGATTTCTGCCCTAGTCTTCTTGGAGTCTTCAATTTCCCCATTCTGCATCTATATTCACAAGGGTGTCTTTTAGCTGCAGAACAGGGAACCTAGGAATATCCCAGATCCCTGGAAAACAGAGCGAAGACTATGGTGTCTGCCACGTGAAGAGTGGTTCTCACAGCACTCTGAGAACAGCAGGGGGATTGTATGGAGATCACGATGCTGTCACAATTTCAGCAGCTATAATCTGCTCTACCCTGGGAAGCAGAAGGGATTGACCAATCAGAGAATAGGTGATGGTTACCTTCAATGTTAACTTGCCTGGATTTGGGATCACCTAGGAGACACACCTATGGGTGTACTTCTGAGGGTGTTTCTGGAGAGTTGTAACTGAGGGGGAAAGGACCTGCCCTCCATAGTGGAGGCTGCCACTCTCCCATGGTCTGGATTGATAAAAAGGAGAGGACAAGCTGAGCACCAGCAGCCACCTCTATCCTGACTGGATGCAGTGTGACAATGAGCCTCATTCCCATGGGCATGGTGGACTGTGAGCTGCAATAAACCCTTCCTTTTGAAAGTTGCCTTTGTCTGATATTTGGTCACAGAACTGGGAAAAATAACTAGCACAGAGTCTCAAATCTAAAAATTCCAAAAGATCCACGTTCTGTCTAGAGACGCAGTAGGTCAGGAAGCTGGTGATTTAAGGAGGGAGAAGAATCAGAGAGTAAAATCCCGATGTCCATAGTCTTCCTGGTAAAGCAGTTATGCACTCTGGGAGCCTCCTCACCAGAACGAGACTAAGAAAAGACAGCTGTCCAGACAGGTGTGAATCCTGGCTACACAGGAAAGGCACAGGTAGGAGACCAGACACTAAGAAGCCTGGCCCCTCTGTCTGCAGCCTGGGTAGTTCATCAGAACTCCGAGACAAGGGCTGGGGAAGTTGATCCTGATGGAGAATAAAAAGCCACAAAATCGCTGTTGGTATTCTGTGAAAAGTCTGTGGTTGAAATCTGCAACAATGTCAAGGAGTCAGACAGAGACTGTGGAACAGAAAGGATGAAAGAAATTCTAGAATGAAACCCCAGGATACAGGATTGCTTTGAGACAAATGCAAACACGGGGCTCTGGAGGGAACTCTCAATGATAGGAACAGGTGGGATTCTTTGTAGAACAGTGTGACTAACTGGTAAGTGGTGTGGAGATTTAGTAGTTAAAAGATACACAGTCAATCTTAACATAGTAGTATATACCTACAATCCTTGCAGGAAGGAGGTCGGGGCAAAAGGCTAGCCTGGGCTACAGAATGAGTTCAAGACAGCCTTCACTATGCCTCAAGTTCAAGGCCAGCCTGAGCTATATTACAAGATTTAGGTCAACCTGGGCCACATAGTGAGTTTAAGGCTACTACTATGGGCTACATGGTGAACTCAAGGCCAGCCTAGGGCATATCCTATGTATAAGACCTGTCTGGGTCACTATATGAGTTTAGCCTTAGCTATACAATTCAAATCTAGCAGAGGCTACTTTAATGAGTTGAGGCTGAACCAGTCAGCATTGCTGGTAAGTTCAGGGGATGACTGCTTGGCTGTACTGAGACCATATGACTGGACTAAAAATGATCAAGTATTCTTGGCAAGAAGCTGCTTCTTGAATGATGGGACCTGCTGTGCCTGGTGGCAGGTGAGCTAGCCCCATCCTCACCATTGAGGAAGTGAGAACCAAGTGCAGCCTCACTTCCACTGTAGGCACCCATGCCACCTGTCCAACCACGTGAGCTGTAGTCAGTAACATTCTGGGGATGACGAGGGTCTTGAATGTGTGCTTACAGCCTCATTTTTCAAATTCAACCACAATTACTACTATTAGCACAAACATTCCAACTCAAAATCATTCAAAAATGATAATCGTATTAAGGGAATCTGCCAATGCCCTAATAGCTCCATTACAGAGGAGAGGAACAGAAATTAAAAACAATCACTTTATTGTTGCTATTTCACAAAATATGTGTACCGCATACATGACCATTCCAGCTGAGGGAGAGAGAAAGAAAAAGAGAGGTGGGGGGAGGGAAGGGAAGGGAAGGGAAGGGAAGGGAAGGGGAGGGGAGGGGAGGGGAGGGGAGGGGAGGGGAGAGGAAGGGAGGGGAGGGGAGGGGAGGAAAGGAGAGGGAAGGGAAGGGGAGGGAAGGAGAGGGAAGGGAAGGGGAGGGAAGGAGAGGGAAAGGGAAGGGGAGGGAAGGGAAGGGGAGGGAAGGGAAGGGGAGGGAGGAGGAGGGGAGAGGAGAGGAGGGGAGGAAAGGGAAAAGAAGGGAAAAGGAATGGAAGGGAAGGGAAGAGAAGGGGAGGGGAGGGGAGGGGAGGGGAGGGGAGGGGAGGGGAGGGGAGGGGAGGGGAGGGAATGGAAGGAAAAGAAGGCAGACTCAGTCCAGGAGTAAGTGGTAGTCATGAGAATTCCCATTCAGAGGTACCAAGCTTTCTGAGTTTCTATGCTGCCCTTTTATATGTTTGACCACATCTTCTGTGGTTTGAATAGAAAATAGTCACACAGGCTATTTGGATAGACCTTTAGAGGTGGGCCAAGTTGAAGGAAGTAGGTCACGAAAGGGGTGGGGCTTTGACGCTCATACTTCTGACCCTGTTTCCAGCCTTTGATTCTTGGTCCCCTGTAATGTAAGGAGTCTCCATCACAAAAATCCATCATGAATTCCTCTGTGCTTTTTCCAGCCATTATGAAAGGAAGGAAACCTTCTAAGACATGGGTAAAAAGATTATCTTTAACTCAAATGGATAATATAAACTTGAAACGATTTGGAATCTCTTAGGAACCAACCTCTGGCCAGGTCCATGAGGGAATCTCCAGATTAGCTTCTTTGAGGTGGGAAGATCCACCCCCAATCTAGATGTCACCATCTCATAAGCTGGGGTACTGGACTAAATCTGAATGCAATGTGACTAGGTCCAGTTTTTGCTGCATTGACTTCCATACCATGATAGACTGTATCCATTCAAATTATGAGACAAAGATCAAACCTTTCTTCTTTTAGTTGCTTTTGTCTGGTATTTTGTCCCAGCAGTTAGATGAGCAAGTAGTACACACCTACAATACAGGACTGGAAAAGACTGCTTGATAAGGTACCTGCCTAGAATCCCCCAGGGAGGGGCTGAGGGTGTGGCTCAGTGGTTGAGCACCTGCCTGGAATCCCCCAATGTAGAGTTGTGGGGGTGTTTCAGCAGTAGAGCTCCTGTTTAGAATCCCCCCAATGAGGGGCTAGGGTATGATTCAATGGTAGAATGCCTGCCTAGAATCCCAAAGTGAGGGGGCTAGGGGCGTGGCTCAGTAATAGCATACGTATTTAAGCATATACAAGGCCATGGTTTCTGTCTTCAGCATCGCGAAGCCAATCAACAGCATCCTCACAGATGTCTTAGCATTAGCTTCAGCATCTCTTACCCTCAGCCCCAGTTCTTTCAGTAGCTAGTGCTGTCAGCTCTCTGCTCAAAAGTTTTACACATCCCTGGATTCAATCAGCCACCACCTGAAAATACTTGAAAACAAAATTGCGCCTGTGTTGAACATCTTTGGATTTGTCTTCTGATTCTTACTCCCTAACATTATAACGCAAACTTACACATTGACATTGTGCTGAGGTTTGCAGTGTTGCAGTGATTAATGGCCTAGGATGATGAAGATTTTATGGGAACATAAGAGACTTGAGTATATTGGATTTGGGTAACTATGGTGGGGTCCTAGGACCAACCCTCCATCCACAGAACTTAGCACCAACTCTGTCAGCCTCTTCGGCAAAAAGCATCTTGGGTGATAACACCCTGCATATTACAGTGCACTTTGTGGTGAAGCTGTGCTCTGTGGACTCTTTCATGTGTTTATCCATAAACAGAGTGAGGTCAACGAAGGGATGCTGCCCTTTAGTTCCAGAAGTTGTATATTGAGAACTGCAGTAGACAGAACAGGAGTAAGGTGATGGGGAGAACTGTCTTCAGTGAGTTCCCTTCAGTGAGCCAAGCCCTGTACTGGGAACCTTTTGGAGATTCATAATCCTCAAAGTGGCACTACTTTATAGACATCATTAAGCCCCATTTCCTGTCAGAGGAAACTGACACTCAGAGACTGGGTTGAGCTAGCTTTCCATTGCTATCACAAAACACTCGAGCTAGTTCTTTTATAAAGAAGAAAAGATGTAATTTTGTCTTGAAATGTGATTAAGTAGTTCCATTGTGGTGTTGCTGTTGTTGTTGTCATTGTTGTTATCAGAGGACAACTTTCAGGTGTAAGTTTTCTCCTCCCACCATGTGACTCCCCAAGATTAAACAAGGTTGTCAGCCTTGCTGTCTGGTGCTTTTCTCTGCGGAGCCTCCTGGCCAGCCAGCAGAGTTGCAATGCCTTTAGGCTTCAGCAGGGGGTGCTAGATAACAAGAGGAGAGTACATGCTGCAGAGAAAAACTGCCTACTGGCCAGAGGGCAGAAAGAGCTGACAAAGAAGAAACTATCCTTCTCCTCCTTCAAGGGCATCCCAACAACCTAAGATTCTCCCAGCAGCAGCAGCATTGTTGTGTTCTCTCTTGTTCTCTCTCTCTCTCTCTCTCTCTCTCTCTCTCTCTCTCTCTCTCTCACACACACACACACACACACACACACACACTCACTCTCTCTCTCTGCACATGCAGGTGTACTCATACATGTGGAGATCAGAGGATGACGTCATTTGTCATTCCTCAGATGCCATCCATCTTTGTTGGGAGACAGCGTCTCTCACTGACTTGGAACTGGACAAGTGGGCTGGCTTGACTAGCCAGCTAGACCCAGAGATCCATTGGTCTTGGCCTCTCAAGGGTGCACTACCATGCCTGGCACTAAAAAATTATTTAAAAATATTTTTCATGTGTGTTTTGTAAGTATTTTTTTACATGTATGCCTGTGTACCACATGTGTACCTGGTACACGCAGAGGAGGGTGTCAGATTCTCTCGAACTAGTTACAGATGGTTGTTAGCTGCCCCATGGATGCTGGAAATTGAACCCTGGTTCTCAGTAACAGAAGTAGGTGGTCGTAGCTGATGATATCTCTCCAGCCCCAGGGTATAGCATTTTTATGTGTGTTCTCATGATTAAAGGATAAGCATTTTACCAAGTCAGCCATCATCTCAGAGCCCCTTTCTCTCCTTTTTTTTTTTTTTAATAGTTTTGGTCATTGTTCTTTTTTTTTTTTTAAGATTTCTTTATTTTATTATATATAAGTACACTGTAGCTGTCTTCAAACACACCAGAAGAGGGGGTCAGATCTTTATTACAGATGGTTGTGAGCCACCATGTGGTTGCTGGGATTTGAACTCAGGACCTTCAGAAGAGCAATCAGTGCTCTTAACCACAGAGCCATCTCTCCAGCCCCCTTTTCTCTCCTTTTTTTAAAAAAAAATATTTTTATTCATTTTTATGTATATGATTGTTTTGTCTGTGTGTGTAATGTATACCACATGTGTGCTTGGTGCCTATGGAAGCCAAAAGAGATCCCACAAAAGGAGAATTATGGATAGTTCCAACCTGTCTTAAGGGCACTGACATCTGAATTGAACTGAAGGTCTTCTGCAAGAACAAGTACTCTTAACCACTGAGCCATCTCTCTAGCCCCTCACTGTGTTTTTTCAGATAGGGACTCTCCCTAGCTTAGTGCTCATCAAGTAGGCTAACTGGTTGACCAGTAAGCCCAATGGATCTTCCCATCTCTACCTTCCCTGCCCTGGGTTTATAAGTGTGTGCTACCATACCTGGCATTTACATGGGCTATGGAAATTGAACTCAGGTCCTTAAGTTTGTATGGCAAACACTCTACTGACTATTCTGGCTGTTCTAAATGTCAACTGACTGCTGAGCCATCTCTACAGTCCCCAGAGTCCACATCTTAAATGCCTCACTACCTCCTATCACCACTTCCCTGGGGAGCTGAGTCTCAGGGAGTATTTTAGGCCCAAACTGCAGTGGGGATAAAAAGAGTTGACCAAACATGGTTTGGATTGCAGAAGCAGTGAGGATCCAGGAACTACCCAGTGGTGATGGATTCCTCTCTACTCCTCAGTATCTTACTGCTCCCCAACCCAATAAGCTAATACCAACAGCAGCTAAGTGTGTTCCCAGTGTATAGACCACGAGGTCCCATGCTGAAGCTTCCTTGGGAACCTGCAACTGCTAAACACTGAAAGTATAATTTGGGGAAAGGAGTTGGAAGGCTTGGAAAGTCATAGCTTGCACAGGGGAGTCATTTAATACTCAGAGTTCCTTTTGTCCATGCTACACAGATAAATTCCGAAAGGGTTTATTGCCCCTGCCTTTAAAAAAAAAAAAATCACACTCTGTATCCAGCACACACATATCACAGAGATCGGACCCAAAGGCCAGAGCTTCGTGGTTCAGTGGAGAGAGCATCTTTTTGTGTTTGTTGCTGGGGAGATAATTCACCCTGAAACAACTTCCTTCCAACCAACCAGGGAAAGTGGGCTTCCTGGGTATTAAGAGGCTTTGTTTGTGAGGGATAAAGGAAAAGCTCATCTCTTCTCTCTTCCTGTGTGATTTTTCACAGATTAACAAAAAAAAATGTCACCAGTGGGGATTGAAGTCGTCAGTTTCCGATGCCTGTTTCCTTGGCTGACTGATTTTTCTGCTCAGGCTTGTTCCATCAAAACAAAGACCATCTCTGATCTCTCTGGTGAGATGGTGAGATGTTTCCTATGAGCCATTTTCTCAGCATAGCACATTTGTTCTTTGCTAATCACATTTGATTTAGTCTTTGAGGAAGCGATTTGCAGATAGGTCTTTGAAGAGTTATTTCTGTAAAAGCACGGTGATCTGTTAAGCTATTATCAGCCAGCAACACTTCAGAGAGTTCTCTCTCTCTCTCTCTCTCTCTCTCTCTCTCTCTCTCTCTCTCTCTGTGTGTGTGTGTGTGTGTGTGTGTGCATATATGTGTATACACACACACACACACACACACACACACATATATATATGTGTGTGTGTGTGTAGCCAAGAGGTAAACATTGATGGTTTCCCTTTATCACTCTTTCTACCTTCACTTAGTCTTTTACTGAACCTCAACTTGCCAAGTACACCCACTTGTCTCTGTCTGGTGTCATCATGCCACCATACCTGGCTTTGTTATGTAGGTTATGATATTGTGCCAGTTACTGATTGATGATTGATTGACTGATTGATTGGTTGATTGATTGATTGATTTTGGTCAATTTAACACAGGCTGGAAGGCATCCACAAAGAGGGAACCTCAAATGAGATAATGCCTCTCTATCAGACTGCCCTATGGGCACAGTGGGATATTTTTGATTAAGGATTGACTTGGGAGAGCCTAGCCCACTGTGGGCAGTGCCACCCCTAGGCAGGCAGTCCTGGGTTGCATAAGAAAGCAAACTGAGGGGCTGGAAAGATGGCTCTGCAGCTAAGATCATATGTTGCTCTTGCCAAGGACACAGCTTGGTTCCCAGTATCCACAAGATAGCTCACAGCCAACCATGGCTCCAGATGCAGGGTACCCTCCAATGTCCTCTTATGACCTCTGTGAGCAACATGCATGCCACATGATATAATACATACATACAGGCAAATCAATCATTCACATAAAATAAATAAATATATCTTGGAGAGAAGTGGAGGAGGAAGAGGAAGGAGGGAGGAGGAGGAGAAGGAGAAGGAGGAGGAGGAGGAGGAGGAGGAGGAGGAGGAGGAGGAGGAGAAGGAGAAGAAGAAGAAGAAGAAGAAGAAGAAGAAGAAGAAGAAGAAGAAGAAGAAGAAGAAGAAGAAGAAGAAGAAGAAGAAGAAGAAGAAGAAGAAGAAGACATCTGAGCAAGTCATGGGGACAAGCTAGTGTTGCCTCATGGATTCTGCTGCAGTTCCTGCGTTGGGTTCCTGTCTCAATTCCCCACAGTTACATAGTGTAGCCTGATGGCTATAAACTAAAACGAACCCTGTCCTTTCCACGTTGCTTCTGGGCGTGGTGCCTATCTTCACAATGGAAAGCAGACTAGGCTTGGTTTGAACTTAGGCCCTCATGCTTGTGTGGCCCCATGTGCTTAGGATGAAAAACACAATGGTGGGGGTGTATGGGAGATAACAACGTTCACATCATGGTGTACTGAAAGCAGAGAGAGTAAAAAATGATGGGCCTTGAGACAATGTATGACCTCTTAGGACATCCCTCCTCATACTAGGCCCCAACTCACTATAGTTTCTAGAACCTTCCAAACTAGGCCCACCAGCAGTGAGTGGCTTGTGCATCCAACACCTGAGGGATATTTTATTTTTCAAATCTTAACAGGCCCAACAACAGGAACCCACTCTTCTCATTAGAAGTGCCCGTGAAAAGTACATCTTATTCCCTGCCACGCCCTTCCTTTTGCTTGCTGCAGAGTCATGTAAGCAGGATATTCAATCTGACCACTGGCCTCTAGCAACAGAGCCAGCCATCTTGTTGAAACTGGAAGCCAACATAGACCTTTCCTCTTCCAAGTTGGTTTTCTTGAAATGTTTTCATCACAGTGACAAGAAACAACTAATTCAACCACAAAGTCAACTCTAAGCGTCCTCATATCTACTGAAAATAGAGTTACTGAAGTCACCTGAGGCATCTAAAAGATGTTTTTAAAAGAAGTATAGATGGGATTCGGGAGATGGCTCAGTCAGTGAAATGCTGGTTTTGCAAGAACAGGAACTCGAGTTTGATCTCCAGAGCCTGGGTCAAAAGAAGAAAACAAAACCAAAAAACAAGCTGGGTCTGGTGGCACATGCTTGCAATTCCAGCATCAAGGATGAAAAAGCAGGTAGATCTCTGGGGCTGTATCCACCTTGCCTGGTTTAAAAATGGTAGTTCAAAGCCATGGCAGACGCTCTCTCTCTCTCTCTCTCTCTCTCTCTCTCTCTCTCTCTATATATATATATATATATATATATATATATATATATATATATATATATATATATATCATCTGGTAAATGACAACTGAAGTTTACCTCTATCTTCCATACACATATAAACCCAGTGCTCCCCCCAGATACTGCATTCATTTGCAAACACACACACACACACACACACACACACACGCACGCACAAAGTCGCAATTATTTAACCACTAAGGCCCACTTGGTGAAGTCTTCAGCAAATACCATGAACTTTGCCAACCTTTAGCTATTCCTCAGCATCAGTTCACTGTGTACCCAAGGATAAGAAGACGAGAACAATTGTATTCAGAATCTGAATAAGGTCCTTGTTAGGCCCTGGCCTTGCTCCTGTCCTTTTAAGAAAGCGTCTTTGAGTAGAGTGTTACAACAATCATTTTGAAAGCTGTGTGTGGGCTTTCCTCTCCTGTATTTGCCTCGCCATCTGGAGGCAGCCACAACCTTGAGAAGGTGGGGAAGTCAGAGCTGGGGTGGGAGGAATTGAAGGAAATTGTCTGTTGTGACTACAAAGCCAACACTTGAGTCTAATTTTTTAAAAACAGCAATCTCAATAGGCTTTCAAGTGCATGAGCCAGACACCAGAGAGAGAGAAAATTTTCTAAATCCCCCCAAATCCTCTTTAAAGATCAAAGATGACTACCAAGTGAATGCACAGGAAGGGGCTATGACCCTTACTAAGTAAAGGACAGGAAGGTGCTATGATCCTATGACCCTGCAGTGGGTGTCAATGCTGGCTTAACTTAGGATAACATGGGAAACTTAGGTAGTTGCTATTGTTTGAATGTATATTTGTGTGTGCAGGTACATACACGTACACAGTTGTACATACATGTGTATGTATTATATGTGCATGTAGATGTTGAGCAGAGAACATTATGTGTCACTCCTTAGAAGTCCTGTCTATCTCTTTTGAGGCAGTGTCTTTCACTTTCCTGGAACTCAACAGATTTGCCAGACTGGCCAGCTAGTAGACCTCAGGAATCCACCCATCTCTACCTCCCTAGACCCACATTGCCTGGCATTTTATGGGTTCTGGTAATAGAATTTGGAACCTATGTTTACATGATGTCCTGGTTAGCTTTAAATGTCAACTTGACACACCCTAGAGTCATTTGAGAAGATAGCCTCAACTGAAGAGTTGCCTAGATCAGATTGGCCTGTAGACATGTTTCAGGAGGTTGATATAGGAAGACCCAGCCCACTGTAGGTGGTGCCATTCCCTAGGAGGTGGTCCTGAGCTATATAAGAAAGCTAGCTAAGCATTAGCCAGATTGCAAATCAACAGACAGCATTCCTCTGTGTTTTCTGCTGTACTTCTCTGGCTAAAAGTGAGTTTCTTGATCTGAGGCAATGATTTGAAGAATAGCAGTCAGTCCTACCTTCAAGTTCCTGCTTGAAGACCTGCCCCAATTTAGTTCAGCAATGGACTGTGACTTGGGATTGTAAGCTGGAATAAACGTTTTTTTCCCTGTGCTGCTCTTGTTCAAGATGTCTTATTGCAGCAGCAGAATGAAACCAGAATGCACAGCTAGCACTTTATCAACTGAACCATGTCCCCCCCCCCAGCCTGTGAAAAGCTTCAAAAGTCACTTGTATCCAGACACTCTGGTCTGATGACTCCACCTTCTGATTTGATTTGCAGCACAACCATGGCTGAGAGACTTAAGTCTATGACCCAACATGAAGTTTATTCTTCTTGGAGTGGGAAGTAAGAAGAAAGACAAGGCCACTCGACTCTGCTGCTCAACAGAATTAACAGAAAGGGGAGAATAGTCTAGCAAATGGGCTAAAGGACAGGCAGGTGGAAGAGAGGATCCTTTGCGCTATGTCTTCTGGGAGAGGTCAAAAGTCTTAACCCTGACAGTGGGGTAGGAACAGTAGAGTGATGCCATTCAGGTAGAGAGTGGATCTTAAATAGAGTTCCTAGTGCCCAAAGGCAGAACAGTATTCTGGAAGTACAAAGAAACCTGAAGTCTCTGCTTCTCCTTGGGGTAAGAGGGGAACCGATAAACTCAACAGGGTTGTAAGAAGAATCAAGAAACTGGAGGAAGAGATGGGAGGGTATTAATATGTTCACAACTAGGGATCAGCTGTGAAGAGAGGGGACATACAATTCTCAGTAACTGCAGATGTGGGGCTAAAAAGATGGCTCAGCAGTTAAAAGTGTATGCTGGTCTTTTAGAGGTTCGGTTACCAGCACCCACACCAGATGACTCACAACCACCTGTGATTCCAGATTCAGGTGATCTGATGCCCTCTATTGGTGCTGCACTCCCATGCACACACCCTCCACACAGACATGCACAACTCTTTAAGGAAAGAGTAAGCAGAAGTGCCAGGCATGAGATCAACTAGCAGAAGCCAAGAAGATCCTCGAAGGAGGACCTGCTGTCAAGACACAGCTCCGTGTGTGTGAGGCAGTAGGGGGATCCCCTTGCTTCTCTGAGTGAGGCAGTAGGGGCTCCACTTGCTTCTCTGTGATCTTTACTGAAGATGGGAGGGAAGAGTGTGAGGAGCTTTGACGCAGAGCAGAGCTTACCGGGAACAGCATGTTTATATCCTGATTCAACAGAACAGTTTCTCCTGAAAGGATCATGCTTTTAATTGGAAGAAATTGGGTCGACCTTGAAACAATTAGGTGATTTCTCTTCTCTATCATTGGAGAAAATGAGACTTGAGAGCAAGCCAAACTCAGATGTGGAGAAATAGAGTTACTCTCTATCTCTGTCTCTCTGTCCCTCTGTCTCTCTGTCTCTCTCTCTGTATGTGTGTGTGTGTGTGTGACTTGAGATTGAAACAAATTGTGATGTGGGCTTCAGAGAAAGAATGATGTATTATTGCACTCACAGGAAGCAAGGGGACAAGGGCACAGGAGTCACGAGAGAGCAGATGTAGCTTAAGGAATGGAGGACCTGCTTGCTTAGTATGTTCAAAGCCCAGAGTTTATTACTAGAGCATAAGAGAGGGAGGGAGGAAGGGAAAGAAGGAAAAAGGGAGGAGGGAAGGGAGGGAGGGAAAGAAGGGAAGGAAGAAAAGAGCTGGGGATGGGAGAAAGAGAAAGAGAAGGGGGAAATGGATAAAAGAAAATAAAATCAAGTTTGGGGGGCTGGGGTTTGGGGGGCTCTTAGAGTGATTGTATGGCCTGCTCGCAGCCCTGTGTTCCACCCCCAGCATCACACAGCATAGTGTCACAGTATAGTGGCAGATACCTGTCATCTCAGTCTTATTGGGAGCTGGAGTTTGGGGTCTTCTGATCTTGGTTTCTGAGAAATTTTAATTCATCATATTGGAGAAAATTTGGTGGCAAGAGATGCCCCACCCATGTTCATGGGAACAGGGGAAGCAAGCTTATTCACACAGTGATTCCAAAGGGATGCCAGAGGCCTTCTGGAAAAGATGGATATGTTCATTGCCCTGACTATGGTAATGGGTTTACAGATGTGTGTATACCAAGATCACCAAATTATATAGATCAAACGTGGTGTTCACTGAACATCAACTAATCTCTTGTTCTATTTTCCTTTCTACTGCTGTGACAAAAACACTTTGACTAAAAGCAACTTAGGAGAGGAAAGGTTATTCGATTTATATGTTCAAGTCACAGTTCATCACTGAGGGAAGTAAGGGCAGGAACTGAAGCAGTTTCTTAAAGTAGAGACCATGGAGGAGTTATGCTTCTTGGCGCATTCTCAGCCTCATGCTTAACTAGCTTCATTAAAAAGACTAGGACCACCTGCCTAGGGAATGTTGCTGCCCACAGTGGGCTGGACCCTCCTACATCAGTTAGGACTAAAGATCCAGCCAAGACATACCCAAAGGCCAATCTGCTCTAGATAGTCTCTCAATTGAGAGTCCCTTTTCAGGTGACACTACGTTGTCTTAGGCTGTGTTAAGTTGAGCACTAAAGGTAGCTAGTCCATATCTCAATAAAGATGATTGCTCTAGAGAAAGTAGTTAAGCTTACTATCTTACATTTACTACACACTTTCTGATAAGGATGGTATAACACCCCAACTAATCCATTTTCTTGCCATTTTTAGTGAACCCCATGTTTCCCAAGCACACTTGTTGCTTTATGTAGAAGACAGCAGAATTAATCCCTCTAAGGATGTGCAAGAGACAGAGCGGGAGAGATGGCTCAGCAGTTAAGAACACATACTGTTCTTACAGTACCCACATTGGGCAGCTCACAACTGTAACTCCATCTCCAAAAGATCTGATGCCCTCTTCTAGCCCACATGGTCATAGTCCCCATAGACACAGACACAGACATACACACACATAACACAGCATATAACTACCAATAAAATGAACCCTTTAAGTCCAAGAGAAGGGCTCAGAAGATACTTGGTTCTAAGTAACTGAAAAAAAAAATCATGGGCAATGCTGGACCACAGGTCAGCTGGTGATGTCAGGGCTATGATCACAGGGCAAACCCTATGAAACTCCTGTGTAAGTGGACCCAAGATCAGGTTGTGCTTATTTCCACTTTGGGTGGAGGAAGGCAATGATGACTCTCAACTGCTCAAGAAGAACAATGATGAAGGATGCTTTCAGTCTTGTGAGCAGAAGTTCTCAGAAAGAACTACACCTTCCAGTAAACCTTCTGCAAGGTCAATTAACTCCCTTAAAACAGTGGTTCTCAACCTCTGGATCCTGACCCCTTCAGCAGTCAAATGAACCTTTCACTAGGGGTCACATATCAGATATTCTATGTACCAGATATTGACATAACAATTCATAAGAGTAGCAAAATTCCAGTTATGAAGTGGCAATGGAAATAATTTTATGGTTGGGGGTCACAACATGAAGAACTGCATTAATGGGCCATAGCATTAGAAAGGTTGAGAACTACTGTCCTAGAACATCAAACATTATGAAGAGGTTGGTATGTTGCAGGTCCAGAGACTGGTTAAAATTTATCTTGAGCTATCTTTACCCATCCCTCCTAAACAGCCTTTTTTTTTTTTTTTTTTTTTTTTTTGCTTTCATTTGTATCTAACATCTTTTAAAATCTCAGGCAAAAAATTTAGAATGTGCTAATGGACCACTCTCTTCCACCAGGCAAAAGGCTAAGAGTATGATGCCAGGAATAGATTTCCCTGCCTCACCTATCAGATGTTTCTAGCAATCTATTTGAAGAATTTATTAATTGGGGCTGGAGAGGTGGCTGGTCAGTTAAGATCACTGGCTGATTTTCCAAAGGTCCTGAGTTCAACACCCAAAACCCAAATGGTGACTCCCAAATGCCTGTGTGTGTGTGTGTGTGTGTGTGTGTGTGTATGTGTGTGTAGTCTCAAGGAATCTGATGTCCTCTTCTGGTGTGCAGATACACAAGCAGACACAATATTAATATACATAAAATACATAAATAAATGAATCTTTTTCAAAAAAGAAAAGGGTCTTAATTAATGACTTTTTCTACCATAAAAACCTCATAAACTATTAACACTTTGAAACATAGAGTACAGTGGGTAATGTAAGTCCGTGTTCTCAGACTGTGGTGTCCTATATTGGACTCCAGCATAAACTCCCTCTTTCTCTTGGAGGTAAGAGCTGTTTGCACACTGACGGTCAATAGGAACTTTGACCTCTTCTGCTCTTCTTCAGCTAAGTCAATTACCCCCAAATCCTTAAGAAGCCATTGTATGCTTCTTTATATGAGAAACAGGAAAAACAATAACGTCACCAATCATTGTATATGGCTCATAACCTACTGTTTAGAAAAGACCAGAAAATGGGTAATCAACTCCATTACGTGAGATAGCAATTATGTTGTGTTTCATCATTATCATTAGAAAATGGCTTCCATTACCAATGAAAGCACAATGTCTATCCTTCCTCCCTCCTCTCTGGCTTTTTCTTCTGTTTTTGGCTGAAGCTATGGGTCCAATACTATGTTTGTGACAGAATTTTTAAAAGTTAAAAAGGAAAAATATAAGTGATACTCTCAGAGACCATGGCTGTAGTTCAGTGGTAGAGCTCCTGCCAAGCACACACATGACACTGGGTTCTATCCTCGGTACCACAAAAAAAGTAGAATACAATAACATGACATAACTTCTCAGCTTTTCTGCTGTTTAAAGACAGGTGAGTCCTGGGTTGGTGAGATGGCTCCTGGGGTAAAGGGTTTACTAAGCAAGCCTAGCAACCTCAGACCCCACCTAGAGGTTTAAGGAAAGACCAAATCCATAGAGTTGTCCTCTGATCTCCACATATACCTACATACACATACCCTGCACATAACACTCATAACACACACACACACACACACACACACACACACATACACACACGCACATGCACACGCACACTAATAGTTAAATGAAAAGAATTGAAAACATGCATAGATTCACCCAAATGTATATCAAACTTTTTAAACTGTGGTTCATGGTCTCATATTTGGATGTGTAACTGAATGTGGAGAGGCCAAATCATTTACAACAGCGAAAGATTCCCAAGCATGTAATGGCTAACAATGAACTCGACATCAAGTATGTGGGGACTGGAGAGGTGGCTCAGTGGTTAGATGTGCTCGCTATTCTTCTAGAGAGTCTGAGTTTGATGTCTAGTGCTCAGGTTGTGAGCTGCCCCATGAGTGCTGGGAACCAAACGCAGGTTCTCTCCAAATGCCACAAGTGCTCTTAATTGCTGATCCATCTCTCCAAAGCACTTAAAGTTATGGCTTATTATCAGTAAATGTTTAATTCATATATGAATCTTATAAAGCTACATATCTGGGTTTATATGGAAATTCCCCATGTGAAAGGAGTTGTCTAATGAAAACCCCATGAACAAAGCAACTTGGGGAGGAAAGGGTTTATTCAGCTTATGCCTCTACATCACAGTTCATCATCAAAGGTATTGTAATAATTTTTAAATAACACCAGCCTGGGTTTCTTCCCTCCTTAGGCCATTTATGTTCTCAAATTAAAGACATTCACACACAGACTTTGTATTTTAATATGCCTGAAGCAGCATAATAGCTGGATAACTGCCTACCCTCCATGTTGTTATCCATCGATAACCCCAAATGATCACTTACTATTTATTGTGTTTCATCTTGGCTGCTCTTAGCCCAATTGGGCAGCCCTCTGAACCATGTTCTCTTGACCCCCAACCCAAGAGGGGTTCTTCTCTCCTGCATGTTCTTCTATCCCAAGGCAGCTTCTGCCCCCAGCTCCCCCTTCCTCTTGGTCCCTAGCCCAGGAAACCTAAACCCTGCCTATGTCTTTTCTTCCCAGCTATTAGCTGCTGGTGTCTTTATTTATCAATCAAAATGAACTGGGAGGAGGGTCCCTCAGGCTATGTGTAGACTCCAAATCTTGGAGACCAGCACTTAGCATTACAATAAACAGTAAAAGACAAAACTTCAACACAAAGGAAATCAGAACAGGATCTCAAATATGGCAAGAAACTAGAAGTAGGAACTGATACAGAGGACATGGAGAAGAACTATTTTTTTTATATTTTTTTAATTTATTGATATATTTATTTACATTTCAAATGATTTCCCCTTTTCTGGACCCCCACTCCCCAAAAGTCCCATCAGTCCCCTTCCCTCCCCATGTTTTCCCACCCAACCCTTCCCACTTCCCTGTTCTGATTTTGTTCAATACTGCTTCACTGAGTCTTTCCAGAACAAGGGGCCACTCCTCCGTTCTATTTACTGGCTTGCTCAGCCTGCTATCTTATAGAACTCAAGACTACCAGCCCAGGGATGGCACCATCCACAATCAATCAATCAATCAATCAATCAATCATCAATCACTAATTGAATAGATGCCCCACAGGCTTGCTACAGCTCAGTTTTATGGATGTATTTTCTCAATTGAGGCTCCTTCCTCTCTGATGACTCTAACTTGTGTCAAGTTAGGTAAAACTATCCAGGACAGGAGTCATGAGCCAGAGAAAACATAAGAAGCCCTGAACTACACACTGGGACTACCAGAGAGCATTCAGAGTCTAAAGCAGGAAGACTAAGCACAGCTTGCTCTGACAGGGTGCAGTGCTGTGAGCATCAGACAGGCTCAGGTTACAATTGTGAGGCTTTTGACTACAGAAAACTTGAAAGTTCAGAGGCAGTGGGTCAGCAGTCCCTGTCACACAGCTAAGGAGCACCCACCCTCCTATTCCCACATTCAGAAAGCTCCCCCAGACACAAGTCATGAGGAAAAAGAAGGAAAAAGACCCTCTTGTCTTTTCTTGAGTTCCTGGAATTCCTCACGACTGGCCCCTGAACAGTTGGAGGTTTCCATTTACAATAGCTACATAGCCAGTAAACACCATGCCTAGAAATTTTCATGGATTCTAGCCCAGTTGGTGACTGACGCCTGCAAATTACCATGGAGAGAAAAATATAAAAGTACACAGAAGAAATGCACATTCAAAGAGCCAATGAGAGGGCTTCGTGGGTAAAAGGGCTTGCCACAAAGGTACAACCAAGCTGAGTTTGATCCCCTGGACCCACCTGGTGGAAGAGAAAACTGACTCCCATAATCTGTCTTCATATTTTTACATGAATGTCATGACATATGCACATGCATACACAAACACAATACATAAAATATCAAAAGAATGGAAATCCATTAAACCTGGAGCCCAACAACCCAGAATCCTATAGCTGCTGACATTCCACTAAAGATAAATTCATAATCCATAACTATAAAGCATTCAGGGAGTAAGTATCAGCAGATACCACAGGGCTAGAATACTCAAGATCCTCTATGAGTAAAAATCATCAGACACTCCAGGGCTACAATGTAAGAACTCAAGATGGCAAGACTTTGAATTAGCAATGTCCAAATGATTAAACACATTAAAATGGGGTTAAAAATAAGAAAGCAAAAAGATATGGAAGACAAAGGAGCCATCGGGCTGGAGAGACAGGCTCATCCAGAAAAGATACTACTTGTTCTAGAATAGGGCCTGAGTTCAGTTCCCAGCACTCACATGGTGGATCACAACACCCTCTGACTCTAGCTCCAGTGTAATCTACTGCCATCTTTTGGCTTCTGTAGATACTGCATTCCTGCACATATAACCACACAAGGACACATATACTCATGATATAAATAATCTTTAAAAATTATACTGAGGTTAAACATATGAGAACAAGAGCTCATAGAAAATAATGAGGGCCAGGCATTTGTGAAACAGAGGCGTGCAGATCTCTTTGAGTTCCATGCCAGCCTGGTCTACATAGTAAATTCCAGGACAACTAGAGCCACATAGTGAAACCCTGTCTTTAAAAACAAACAATAAATAAAAAAGAAAGAAAATAATGGAGCCCCATAGAACGTAATACATCTTTATAACTGAGAGTAGGTGTTACCTCAATTTTAGGGCTTATTAATTTGATCACAGAAACTATAACCATAAAATCACCACCCATATCTCAATATCAAACATCATTATTTGGCCAGTATTAATTATAGATGTAATTTCATTCTGTGTTAGCTCTCCCAGAATAAGCAGTAAATGTAGGGACTAGCCAGATGGCTTAGTGTATAAGAGCACTTGCTGATCTTCCAAGGATTCAAGTTTGGTTCCCAGCACCCAAATAGGATAGCTTATAAAAGTCTGTAAAGATCTTTTCCCAATTTGTTGGTTGGTGATTTGTCCTTTTGATGGTGTCCTTTGCCTTACAGAAACTTTGTAATTATATGAGGTCCCATTTGTCTATTCTTGATCTTAAAGCATACGCTATTGGTGTTCTGTTCAGGAACTTTCCCCCTGTACCGATGTCCTCAAGGGTCTTTCCCAGTTTCTTTTCTATTAGCTTCAGAGTGTCTGGCTTTATGTGGAGATCCTTGATCCATTTGGAGTTGAGCTTAGTACAAGGAGATAAGGATGGGTCAATAGAATTCTTCTGCATGCTGACCTCCAGTTGAACCAGCACCATTTGTTGAAAAGGCTATCTTTTTTCCACTGGATGTTTTCAGCGCCTTTGTCGAGGATCAAGTGGCCATAGGTGTGTGGGTTCATTTCTGGATCTTCAATCCTATTCCCCTGCCTGTCACTGTACCAATACCATGCAGTTTTTAACACTATTGCTCGGTAGTATTGCTTGAGGTCAGGGATACTGATTCCCCCAGAATTTCTTTTGTTGTTGAGAATAGTTTTAGCTATCCTGGGTTTTTTGTTATTCCAGATGAATTTGAGAATTGCACTTTCTAACTCTATGAAGAACTGAGTTGGGATTTTGATGGGTATTGCGTTGAATCTGTATATTGATTTTGGCAAAATGGCCATTTTAACTATATTAATCCTGCCAATCTATGAGCATGGGGGATTTTTTCATTTTCTGAGGTCTTCTTCTATTTCCTTCTTCAGAGTCTTAAAGTTCTTGTCTTTCAGATCTTCATACTTGTTTGGTCAGAGTCACACCAAGGTACTTAATAGTGTTTGTGGCTATTGTGAAGGGTGTCATTTCCCTAATTTCTTTCTCAGCCTGCTTATCCTTTGAGTATCCAATATAAACAAAGAATTCTAGAAGTTAGACCCCAGAAAGCCAAATAACCCTATTAAAAATGGGGTACAGAGCTAAGCAAAGAATTTTCACCTGAAGAACTTTGGATGGCTGAGAAACATCTTAAAAAATGCTCAACTTCATTAGTCATTAGGGAAATGCAAATCAAAACAACCCAGAGATTTCACCTTACAGCAGTCAGAATGGCTAAGATTAAAAACTCAGGAGACAGCAGGTATTGGTGAGGATGTGGAGAAAGAGGAACACTCCTCCACTGCTGGTGTGGTTGCCAATTGGTACAACCACTCTGGAAATCAGTCTGGCGGTTCCTCAGAAAACTGGGCACGTCACTTCCAGAGGATCCTGCTATACCACTCCTGGGCATATACCCAGAGGATTCCCCAGCATGTAATAAGGATACGTGCTCCACTATGTTCACAACAGCCCTATTTATAATAGCCAGAACCTGGAAAGAACCCCGGTATCCCTCAACAGAAGAATGGATGCAAAAAATGTGGTATATATACACAATGGACTACTATTCAGCCATTAGAAACAATGAATTCATGAAATTCTTAGACAAATGGATGGAGCTGGAGAACATCATACTAAGTTAGGTAAGTCAATATCAAAAGATTAATCATGGTATGCACTCACTAATAAGTGGATATTAGCCTAGAAAATTGGAATACCCAAAACATAATCGACACATCAAATGATGTACAAGAAGAACAGAGGAGTGGCCTGGTTCTGGAAAGTCTCAGTGTAGCAGTATAGGACAAAACCAGAACAGGGAAGTAAGAAGGAATGGATGGGAGAACAGGGGGAGGGAAGAGGGCTTATGGGACTTTCGGGGAGTGGGGGGCCAGAAAAAGGGAAATAAGTTGAAATGTAAATAAAAAATATATCGAATAAAAAAATACTCAAAAAAATAAAAGTCTGTAAAATCAGTTCAAGGGAATCTACCGCCAATCTTTTGCCTCTGTAGGCATTGTACTCAGTTGCATATACCCTTCCCAAATAATCTTTAAAAAATGGTTAAAAAACAGACAAGCATTTAGCTTGACATCATCATCCACACACGAGAATCTTACATTTTTGTCATATATATATTAATGTGCTTGTGTACATGGTGCTGGGGCCAGTGTCAGTGAGCACATGGGACTGTGTACATAGAGAGGCCAGAGGGCACCTGGTAGGAGTTCAGGAGTTCAAACTCTCCCTCTGCTATCTGGGTCCTCGGGATGAACCCAGGTCATCAGACTTGGCAGCAGGTACCTTTACCCACTGAGCCATCTCCCTGGCCCAGAACCAGACTCTTCACACCATTCTCTTTGCTGCAGCTGGAAGATAAGACCCAGTTTCATGCCAATGCTTGTTCTGATATTTTGGGTCAATGGCTTAAGTTAAAAAAAAAATAAACAAAATTTCTGGAAGAACAAAAATAATGTCTTTGGAATTTCAAGCCCAGCAGGGAAGCCAAGCAGAGTACACACAGCTGAAGAGAATAAATAAATGAAATACAAAGAATAGATACAATGAAATTACTCTTAGTGCATATAAAGAGATGAAGAAAAATATGAGAAGACATAGAGAGGTTGGATGCTTTCATGGAAATACCAACCGAAAGCTACACGAAGCCTGCCAATTTCTCCCCACTGTCAACAGGAATGGAGATTACCTAATGAGGTGCCTTCAAGCGAGGCTTTGTAATTGGTAAGGGAAGAATATGAGGTTGGTTCCTTTGGTTTGTTGGCTCCTCACAGACATCGTTCATGGTGGTGGGGTGGGGCATTAAAATTAGATGTCTTATGGAAGAAGACACCTAGCCCAGATGGATTTCATAAAGTCATATTGCTAGACGGGTGAAACCATGAACCAAAAGGAGACATTGCTGTTGGAACACCTTCCCTCTCCTACTTGCCTGCCTGATAGGTATTCACCATGATAAAAAGGAATGCAGGAGCTGTATTTAATGGAGGAAGCTTCTAGAAGTTATCAGATTCTTTAATGAATCAGGTCAAAGTCAGGCCAGGGCAGAAAATGACTTTCCTTCCTGGCCTCCTCCTCTATCTGATCACATGGAACCTTCAGGAGACAAGACTTGCAGAAAGCTGAGCTTCTCAGAAGAGTTCCTACCAGGCTTTTATCATTGGGGGTAGGAAGGGAAGACCACACACACTTCATTTCCTTCCTTGGGTTAGGGCCCAGTGCATAGGCAGAAACATGTTCTTGACTGTGTATTAAAAACTAAAACCTAAAAGATGGAGGGAGGGAGAGAGAAGAAGGGAGGGTGGGAGGGAGGGAAGGAGAGGGAGGGAGGGAGGGAGAGAGAGAGAGACAGAGAGACAGAGATAGAGAGAGACAGAGACAGACAGAGATGGACAGAGACAGACAGAGACAGACAGAGACGGACAGAGACAGACAGAGACAGAAAGACAGAGAGTCTCTGAAACACTGTACTAGATGTACTGAGTGTGCTGTCTGCTTCTGTACCTCTAATAAATAATAAACCAAAGCCACTTAAGGAAGAAAGGATTTATTCTAGTTTACAGTTACAGAGCAATAGAGTCCACCATGGCATCAAATGTAGGAAATGGATGCCAGGAGCAGGAAATTATATGATCACATTTCCTCCACACACAGGAAATAGAGAATAAAAAGTAAGTAGAGTGAGCTTACCCCTACAAAGTACTTTCCCCAGAGAGGCTCTGCCTCCTTATAGCTCCATAACCTTCCCAAACAGTGCCACTAACCAGAGACCAAGTGTTCAAACATATTAGCATGTCAGGATTTCTAGGGTGCAGGGGGGGGCATTTCTCGTTCAAACCACCACCCAGAAAACATTCTTTCAAACTGTGGGCTTTCCTTCAAAATACTAGGTGAGTGTTCCATTGCTGTAACAACAACAACAACAACAACAACACCCCGAAATGATCAACTGAAAAAGAGGAAAGGTTGATTTTGGCTCAGAGTTTCACTCCATCATTGTAGACATGTTTACTTTATGGTAGCTGGAAAGAAAAGGACAGGAGGGGTCTGAGATCCTTTCAATGGCACGCCTGCAGTGAATCTTTCTACTATATCCTGCCTCTTATGTATTGCACCACAATAGCACCACAGGCTGGTAATCGAGCTCTCAATACATGAGCCTCTTGGAGACACTGAAAATCTCATGTCCAGGAAATAGTATCTTCCTGTAAACACAGGCAAACTGCTCAAACAGCTGATCCCAGAGAAACCCTGGCCTAAACAGACCCAATCCCCACAATAAAACTGGGGAAGAACCTAAAGTTTTTGAGATTCAATATATCTGCCAGCTGGGATCTTAAGTCTAATATATATCTGGATTTATTAACCATGGCAGAACAAGTCTGCAAAATTCCTACTGTAGATATTTCAAAAGGGTGAAGGGTTGAAGTGTTTGCTATGTAAACATGAAGATCATCATTCTGAGTCCCAGAACTCACATAGTAAGTCAGGCATGATGGTGTGTAGGCTTATATGTTTCAAAACCTATTTTAGTGAGAGTTCTCAAATGCTCTGACTCCTCTTCTAGCTCATTGTTCAACGGTAAGAGATAAAACATGGTAAATAGGACAAGGAGATGTGGGCCCCTTTAAAGTGATTCTAGTCTCCATTGTCAGAATACCAGCAGTCCAGTTCAGCAGTTTTCGGGATACCAAACAAGAATCTACAGCAGTGGCATGATCCAGTAGAAACAGCCAGGCCTCCTCCGAATCTGCATGAGTCAGAGTGAGCGACCAGAACCATCTGGGGCTCCAGGAGTAGTTCTCTGCCCTGCCTCTCTCAACATGAGATCAGTGAATCATTGCAAGGCTAGTTATGCAAGTGCCTCTTCACTGTCCATTGAGTACTATTTATACTCTCTCCAAACATCATGTGTCCCCTCACCAGTCTTGCCTCAGCAAAAGATCACATGAATCTTCTTCAGCAAAACATCACATGAGTCTTCATCACCTGACACAACCAGAAATGTCCACTTCAGTGGTTCGTGCCTATCATCCTAGCACTAGAGAGGTGAAGACTGGTGGATCCCTGGGACCAGTCCAGCTGAATTGGGGGTTTCCAGGCTCAATGGCAGATTGTCTCCAAAAGAAGATGATGAAGGAGGAGGAGGAAGAAGAGTATGAGGAGGAGGAGGATGAAGAGGTAAGGAAAGAGAAAAGGGAGGAGGACAAGGATGAGAAGGAGGATGGGGAGGGAAGAGAGGAAGTAGAAAAAGGATGAGAAAGAAGATGAGGAAGAAAGGAAGAAAGGAGGAAGAGGAGTTGGAGGAGGTTCATTAAGATGTCTCATTAGATAAAGATGCTTTCCCCACAAGTCTGGCAACCTGAGTTCATTCAATTCCAGAACCTATGTAAAGAGTAGAGGAGAGAATCAACTCCATAAAGTTACTCTCTAATCTCCACAAGTACATTATGACCTCTGCCCAACACCACACACTCAATACTGAGGAATAATGTCAAACACAGATGTCTGAATCCTGCTCCAGCGACATCCTAGACCATCTGAATAACATGTTGGCTGGTCTCACTGCAGAGAAGTGTGTTATCTTAGAGCTGTAGCAAAGCTGATGTGGAGGGAGGCACCATTGTCCTCCCTGGGTTCTACCAACCATCACTCCTTGCCTTTCAGAATCCCTTTTCTTGTCTTATGTGGTGGCTGTTCGTGACATCATCTATCTCTTTCTTTAGTTCCCTCATGTGCCATTTGCCACCTTTCACACAATGACTTTAACTTAACAGGTGTTCTGAAGTTATTTCTAGAGTGGTAAATGAATGAGCAAATCTCATTAAGACACATTCTTCAATAATGCTTCTTTTACACACTTCTATGGAAAAGTTTTCCATGTGTAATGGTTAATCTTGATTGTCAACTTGATTGGATCTGGAATCAACTAAGAGACATACCTCTGGGTGGGTTTATGAGGGCATTTCCAGGAAAGATGGACAGGGAGAGGAGATAATTCTGGAGACTATCCTCCAGAGCAGGTAGTTTTGACAGAAACACAGATATAAAGAGCACTGAGGAATAACAATGTTGCCTGCCTGCTTTTGTCTCTTGCTGGTGAATACATCTACCTTGCTGCTGCTGCCACCAGCTTTATTGACATCAGGACCCAAACTCTTCAGGCTTCCTTTGTACAATGAAGTGGTTGTCTCCCCTAAGAATATCCCAAGCCTTCAGTCAATACCAGATGCTAGATTGGATGGTGCCTGAAGAACAGTAACAGATGACCCAAGTCTAATGCCTACAAGACTTGTATGGTAGAACACGAGGAATTGCCTTCTAAACTTCACAAATGTCCTGTTGTATGCATGCATGTGTACATATTTACATATGCAAAATAAATGAAGAAAATACAGCAAAAATTAAAAAGGTATCTGTTGGAAAAAAACATGGATTAAATATACACTAAAGCATCATGTATGTTCATAAGTCTATACCTGTACATGTACATACACACACACCTCTAAACACATAAATAACGGGGTATGAGAAGCTATGGCTCAAACTGTTTAAAAGAAGAGAATGAGACAAGGAATTTTGTGAGAATTATATAATTCTCAGGACGTTGAATTCTTTTTACGGTTCATATTTTCCATTTTTGTAAAAGATGTTTAAAAAGAACTCTGCCAATGGGGCTGGAGTGACAGATCAGTGATAAAGACTGTATACTCACTCCTCTTGCTAAAGTTCAGTTCTTAACACCCATGTTGCGCTGCTCACTCCCTGTGACTTCAGCTCCAGGTGATCTAACACCCTCTTCTGGCCACCATGGGTATCTATACTCACCTGCACACACACACACACACACACACACACACACACACACACACACACAGTCACATAGGCATAAATAAAAACAAATGTTAAAAAAAAACAAAACAACTAAATCTCAGCCTTGACTAGTTACAGACACATGCCTATAACCTTAGGAGTCAGTAGTGACGGCAAGTACACGTCCAGAGTTCGAGACCACCCCAGACAACATAGAACAGTGGTTCACACTATGAGTCACAACCCCTTTGGGGGTGGAATGGCCCTGTTACAGGGTTACCTAAGACCATTGAAAACGCAGATATTTATATCACGATTTATAACAGTGACAACATTACAGTTATGAAGTAGCAGCAAAATTAATTTTATGGTTGAGGGTCAGCACAGCATGAGAGCTATATGAAAGGGTCTTGGTGTTAGGAACGTTGAGAGCCACTCACATAGAGAGACTCTGTCTCCAGGGAAGTCTCCTTCTACAATGGACTTTAGACTATGAGGCATATGCTGAGCCTGAACTAGTAACCTGAGGCCAGGGATGCAGGAGAAAGGGATTTGGGGAAAGAGGTTTCCATAAAGAGGCTGTGGAAACCCTTCTGCCAAATGAAGGTTAATTTGGTAGCAGAAGAGCTATTCTTGCCAAGGCATTGCCAAATATGGGAGGTTGCGGAGGACAATTGATCATTTGATTCCATGGCTTCGAGGCAGCAGAAAGATCTTTTCCAACCACTGAGCTCGCTCTCAAGTTTAAAGGCCTTTAAATCAGTTTTATTAGGTTAATTGATGATATCTTTGTGCTCTCTTGCTCTGTGATCTGAGGTGTCCTGTCAGAGCAAGATGCATGAAGTGGAACTCTGGGTCTCCTCAACCCTGCCGAGACCCAGAAATGAAGAGGACCACGCTGCAGCTGCTCATGGCTGGCTTAGGGGCTGAGGGAATAGCAGGCTGCCTCGTCCCTCCTGTAGGAGCAGGATGCCTGAAATAGAATCTCTAAACTGCTTTCCAGAGCGTCATAAAAAACGTGATCAGAGCAGAAGGTATGTTTAGAATTTCTCTTCGCTCTTGGCTATCATTACACACTCTATGTGTGGCAAGCATGGGATGCTCACTGTTCAAGCGCTTCAGAGCTGAGTCCCTACGTGGTGCTAATTGCTGTACAGAGTAACTCTACCCAACCTATAGCTTTAAAAAACAAATCTTTTTATTGATTCTTTGTGAGTGTTCCTGTCAGGCACCCTCGTACTGCTCATCTTTCAGTTCCCTTATATTTACCTTTTGCCCTTGCAACCTCACCCTATACACACACAAACACACACACACACACACACACACACACACACACACACACACACACACACAGAGAGAGAGAGAGAGAGAGAGAGAGAGAGAGAGAGAGAGCATAAAAGATTTCATCCTAGAAGCTATAGTACGCCACAGTGTGTCCCATGGTATATCCATGGGTCCATACATCTGAACTTGCGAATGTTCATTACAATGAGTCATTGGTCTGGTTTGAGATCTCTAGCTTCTGTGACACCATTGGTATTGGATCCTCACTGAGATTCCTCCCGGTTATCTTGTCGTTGCCCTATGTAATGGAGATCCTGAAGCTTCGGGTCAGCAGGACTGGCCCGTTCATATGACCCATCTGTTTGCAGATAATAAATATATGGGGACGAGTTAATTCAGAGCCCTAGTACTCAGCCTAGGGGGTAGCTGAGCTGGTCAGCCCACCAGCTCTCCTTTCTCTGCACCACCAGGGGGAGCTCTCCAGCACTGCTCTGGCTAGTCTAGCCACTGGCATGAAGCAGGGTCAGCTCTCTGCCTCTCATACTAATTCACCTGTGCCTCTGCCACCAGGGCCAGCTCCACTGTGTTGCCCAGACGAGAGGTTCAGGACCTGTTCTCTTGAGTGCTTCAGCCAATGAGGGACAAAGGCATAGCTCTCCTGGTCCAGCTCTCCCAATTAGTGCAGGGGCAGGGGGAAGCATCACCCAGCACCCACAACACCTCACTGAAGATGAGCTGCAGATGTACTGGTTAGTTTTATGTCAACCAAACACAAGCTACAGTCATCAGAGAGGAGGGAGCCTCAACTGAGAAAAAATGCCTCCATAAGGTCGGGCTATAGCCAAGTCTTTAAAATATATTCTTAATTACCGATTGATGGGGGAGGGCCCAGTCCATTATGGGTGGTGCCATTCCTGGCCTGGTGGTCCTGAGTTCTATAAGAAAGAGGTTGAACAAGCCATGAGGAGCAAGCCAGTGAGCAACACCTTTCCCTGGCTTCTGCATCAGCTCCTGGATTCAAGTCCCTGCTCTGCTTAGGTTCCTGCCTTGCCTTCCTTTAGTGATGTCAAATCATGAGTGGAACAAACCATTTCCTCCTCAACTTGCTTTTCAGTTTCAGTGTTTGACCTCAGCAATGAACACCTTAACTCAGACAAGCTTCTATGCCCATAGATTCAACCAACCACAGGCCAAGAAACATTCAGAACCAAAACATCCTGGCGTGGTAGCTATGATGGTTAACATCCGTGGTTAAGGGCATTTCTAAATAGGATGAAGTGAGCGTGGAAGACTTATCCTGAATGGAGGGAGCATCCTTGCTGGGACCCAGGACTGAATAAAAAGGGGGGATGGAGAAAGCTAATGGAATGCTGCACCTGTTTCTGCCTCCATGTCCACTGAGATGTGACTGAGAAGCCTCCTAGTCCTGCTGCTACAGTTGGGATCCATCCATACCACCGCGATGGGCAACATCCTCTCAATCCATGAGCCACATCCAATTACTTCCTTGAAGATATTCAGTCACAGCAATAGTAAAAGAACCAACATAGTGGTGCATGCCTGTCTGCCAGGCTGTTGGGCAAATAATGCAGGGAGGTCATGAGTTTAAGCCCAGTTTTTGATGGAAACATAGCAAAGACCCCATCTCAAGCAAGAAGGAAAAAGGAATCTGGCAAAAAGATACTAAGTTATTTATAGTGAATGGCATTTGTAGAGACAACATTTCTTGTCATTACCTCTCTGCCCCCAAATAATACAGAGTTCCAATTGTTCATATCGCATACACATGGAATTATAGTTGATCTAGAGACAATCTAAAGTATAC
This sequence comes from Apodemus sylvaticus, assembly GCF_947179515.1. Lineage (NCBI taxonomy): Eukaryota > Metazoa > Chordata > Mammalia > Rodentia > Muridae > Apodemus > Apodemus sylvaticus. The sequence goes on along the minus strand of NC_067493.1, from coordinate 38,373,475 downwards.
AGGAATAGATGCAGACATTGCTTTACCTTTCTTTTTGTCAAGTAGAATCTTGCTTCATAGATCAAGTTAGACTTGAACTCATGATGCTGTTGTCTGTGCATTCATGAGTGTGATGGATGTATGCTGTCACACCTATCTGTACTGAGGATCTATGCAGACCTGACCATTTCACACAGTGACCATGATCATCCATATATCTGGGTACCCTCATCTATAGATACTGAGGGGTTACTGTATAATATTCCTATGGTCAACTTAATCCCTTCCCAAAATAGGTCTCCTTACTTTAAAATGTTTTGTCTTGGGGGCTTGGTAGATAGTTCAGGCATGTCCATGAGGGGCTGGATTTGATTGCAAGAACTCAAGTGAATAATGCAGATAAAGAATGGTGGTGTAATGCAACATAGAATATGCAAAGTTCATAGAAGCAACACTTCTGAATCTGAGATATTTAGTTTGGTGCTGTGAATAGAGGTAGTATATGGGTTGAGCCTAGATGTGGTGGTTTGAATAACAAAGGCCCTAATAGGCCCACAGGGGAGCAGCACTATCAGGAGGTGTGGTCTTGTTGGAGAGGGTGTGGTTTGTTGAAAGAAATGTGCCCCAGGGGCCATCTTTGAGATCTCATAAGCTCAAGCCAGGCCTAGTGGTTCATCGTTTCTTCTTGCTGCCTGTGGGTCCAGTTGTAGAACTCTCAGACACCTCCCCAGCAGCAGTATGTTGCCCTGCTTCCTGCTATGATCATAATGGACTAAACCTCTGAAACTGTAAGCCAGACCCAATTCAGTGTTTTTCCTTTATGAGAGTTGTTGTGGTCATGGTGTCTCTTCATAGAAATAGAAACTCTAAGACACTAGGGCATCATTAAGCAGGCAAAAATGGCGTTAGGGGAGAATTGATATTCTTGACCAGTGGAGAATGTGCTTGGTTTATCCAGAGAATAGAAAGTAACTGAGGGGGTTATGACATGTCCAAAGCACACAGAATAACTCAAGACATGGCTTGTTCGGAAAATACAGAGTGGCCTGTGGGATCATGGTGTTTCTAGAGTGTATAAAATAATCCAAGAGGACAAGTGTATCCAGAGGACACTGAACAGCAACCTAAGAGGACATAGTATCTCCAGATCTTATAGAATGAGCCAGAGGAAAGTGGTGTTCCCATGCACAGAGAGTAACTCAAGGCGATATGTCATACCCAGAGCATGAGTAACTCAAGATAGACCTTGAGTGTCCAGAGCTATGTGATATGCCCAGAGCATACAAAGTAGCCAAGGGGGACATGGTGTATTCCAAGTGGACATGGTGTATCCAGAGCATATAGAGTGACCAAAGAGGACAAGATCCTACTGTCCTTGTTTTAATGAGCGGGAGAAGACAGGGTTGAACATGTAGCATCAATATATGAAATATCTTGTGCTACCAAGTACTAGTCTAATTAATCCCTTGTCATCTCCTAATCATTGAAGAGTAAACTTTGTTTTTATAATATGTTACATCTATTATTATTATTATTATTCATGCTTTAATTGTGTGTGGGGGCATATGTTTTTGAGAGAGTTATATGTTCCAAAGAACAATTTTTGGAGGTCAGAGGAGTGGAAATTGCTTCTCTCCTACCACATCGGTCTGGGGATCATATTCAGGTCATCAGATTTGGTGGCAGGCATCTCTACCCACTGAGCCATCTTGCTAGTCTGCAGAACAAAATTTTCTATCTTTCTACTCCTTATTAAGTGAGAAGCACCTCAAATCTTAAGACTCACCTTCCCTGTTCCCATTTAAAGAGTCCTAAATACTTGTTTGGAGCCTGCAGCCTCAGGCTGTGCCTGGACAAAGGGTGGGAACCTGAGACAGAAGGCCATCCAGAGTAGAAGGCCACCAGAAACCCAGGTAAACATTGCTATTAAGGATGATTAGCTCCTAGTGTTATCACTGAGAAAAACTGCTTAAAGAGGTGAGCAGTCGCTAAAACTGATAAACAATCTTCCTGGCTGTGAACATTCAGTGATGTTTGGTCTTTAATCTTTGAGAGCTAAATGCCCAAATAGACCGATTGTTAACACAACCAGTCGAGTCATAAAATTAGTTGCTACACTGAATTCATTGATTTTTATTGCTAAACAGACTCTGATAATGGCCTGACTGGGGTGTTAAAGAAACACAGCTACGGTGTTACAGTACATAGAGTTAAAAAAAATTCCAACTGTTGAAAATTAAATGCATCTATTTCTACAAATTAGATTATCTTGGGGGAGATCAACCTCAGGTGCTGAAATATTCAACGTTTACCAACTTGCAGTCAAATTACTAAGTGGCCCTGTTGGGTCTTGATGCTTGTCCCAGAAATGACATCTGTCTTCCTAATAAACAGATATGATGAAATCATGAGCACAGGATTGAGATTTCATGCTTACCTCGAATCCCAACACAGATGTTTGATGTGAATTCTAGAGACAAAGACAGCAATGCCATGTCCTGGCCACATGTCAGAAAGGCGTGTGACCACAAGGGTTGGCTTTGTTTGACCAATCATGCTGAGGAAAGACCTCACCGGTCTTCAAACATAATTTATATGAATGCTTTACTCTGTACTGAGAATGTTTAGAATTGGGGGGCAGGGGGCAGAGACATGCTATTGTGTATCCTAGCTAGTATGAACTGGCAATTTAACATCCTAGAGTCAGATTGGCCTGTGGTCATGTCTGCAGGGAACAACTGTCTAGTTTGTTAACTGATGTAGGAGGACACATTCCACTGTGGGCAGCTACATTCCCTGGGTTGCTGGGCTGTGTAAGAAAGCTAGCTTAAGTGTAAGCTTAAGAGCAAGCAAGAAAGCAATCTGTGGTTTCTCTTCCAGTTATTGAGTTCCTGCCTTGACTGCCTTCACTGATGAACTATAGCTTGGAAATAAACTGTCCCCCCCCCACACACTCCCCAAGTTGCTTTTGGTCAAAGTTTGCTTGTTTGTTTGTTTGTCTGTTATCATAGCAACAGAAAGAAAACTAGAACATCATGCACGCATGAGGATCTAATTTCACCCCTCCCACCTAGAACCCATGTTTTCCAAGAAAACAAAACAAAATAAATTTAAACAGTGTGATAAGTGGTTGCAATCCCAGTATTGGGGAGGCAGAGACAGGCAGATGCTTGGGGCTTACTGTGTCCATCTAGCCTAGTCAAATTCACAAGTTCCAGGTCCCAGTGAGAGACCTTGTCTCAAAAAAACAAGGTGGTAAGCATTTAAGGCAAGCAGCTAAGGTTATCCTCTGGCTTCTACCTTCATGAGCGCACATGTGGATATATACACAAGCATATGTGTACCTGCATATGTATACATATGCACACATATGTACCTGCAAATACATGAACATGTGCAAACAAGAGACATACAGAGATGCAAAGCATGGAAGGAAATATATTAAATCTTACATGACTGCCCAGAAAATATGAAACCAAGTTAAGATTTCAGACAAAGGGACAGCAGAATCAAAATAATAGGTACTAGATCCAGATGTTAAGTCACATCTGATCAGCATCCCTCACAACACCTCTTCAGATCAGGGAAAAGGAAGAAGAAACAAAATGTTCTAGTCATTCCAATGTATGGTTCAGGTTCTGGTAGAAATATCTAGAAACCCCAAATCTGTGAGGATGGATGAAGACACAACTGTGGCTGCCCTCTTGGGCATCTCTTGCCCTCTTGGGAGATGTTATGAATTCTATATGGGCTTTCCTTATCACCTTCTCAATGAGAAGGCTCAAGCAAGAGCCAGGGACACCCTGCTTCCTGTTACCATGGGAAACAAGCCTATGTAGGTACATCATGTCCCTGAAGTGATTTTAACCAATGAAAGGAGAGGGAGAAGGTAGCACTTTGTCCATGCCTAAGACAGAGACTCAATATGGGGGAGGGGAGAATGCATGTGAAGAACTCCAATAGAAGTTGGGGAGATGGCTCAGAGAGTACTGACCTGTCGTGTAAGGGAGAGGACCCAGGATGGACCCTTAGAATTCAGTCTTCTGGTTTTATTTTTGTTGCTGTGCTAAAATACTGACCGAAAACAACTTAGAGAAGAAACACATTATTTGGCTTATACTTTGAGGTCACAGCCCATCACTGAGGGAAATCGGAAAAGAACCTCTAGACAGGATGCTGAAATGGTGCCTCCTTGCTCTTCCACACAGTGCTACCTCTGACCAAGAAATTAACCACAGTCAAAGAAGTTTAGTGGGAACCATGGGGGGGGGGAACACTGCTTTTGGGCTTACCCTCTTGCTTGCAAGTGCAGGCTGAACTCTTTCTTATCCAGCCCAGCACCACCTGCCTAGGGAATGGTGCTGGCCACAGTGGGCTGGAGCCTCCTACAAAATTAACAACCTAGATAATCCTCCACAGGCAGGCCTATAGGCCACTCTAAAATGGAGATTTGAGACTCTCATCTCAGAGAAATCTAGAGTGTCAAGTTACTAAAGCTAAGTTGCCTTGTAAAAAGGCAGGGGCAGGGGTGTCTGATGGTACCTGGCAAGGTAGAGAGAGCAGAAAAAGGCGGGTCCTTGAGGATCACTAGCCAGTCAGCCTCATATATTAGTTTCAAGGTCAGAGGTAGAGCCTGTCTGAGAAAATAATAAATGTGGGGAACAATTGAGGAATATGTTTGATGTTGACCTCTGACCTTCACACACAGGCTCAGATATGACACAAACACAAGGGAGAAACCCTTCAGAAACCCCAAATGAGTATGCAAAGTAGACCTGAAAGTGAGACCTCTGAAACTGGGGGAATAGATGCGTCAAGAAGCATACCTTTTGGCTTCCAAAGAAGAACAACCAGCTCCAATCAGCAAGCCTAGACTAAAATAATTGACCCTATGTTGCTCAAAACCTCTCATGAAGAGGAGAATGTGTGAAAAGAGGCTGTGATTGTTGGAGAAAGAGAATTTCCTCTGGATTTCTTAGGAGAGGAGCACAACTCTGAAATAGTTAGAGCAACCAGAATACAACAGGGAAAAATAGCGTATCATCATTTGTACAAGATGCAAGAATCCATCACGTGGTGACCTCTCAAATCAATTTCCTAATCCATTATGCTCTGTGCTGATTTTATGGTTTCTGTCAGGGAAGGCAGATGCATCCCTTTATAATTTAATAAATTCATGAGCTAGGCTCTTGCCTTACCAACGTGTGTGTGTGTGTGTGTGTGTGTGTGTGTGTGTGTGTGTGTGTGGTCTTGTTTGGGAGGACTTTGAAATCAAGTGACAATCTCACATTCTCTGAGCTCATTTAAACTGTCACTGAGGGATACATTTCTAAATATCCTGATTTTTGAGTGCTGAGTAGAAGAGAAATTTGAGAGTGTCTTATATCTTACTTTTTTTTCCTCCTCATATGGGTTGCAGATAGAGGTAACAGGCACATTTTGCCTGGTCAGTTCCTGAGATGAAAAGCTTAGAATCATCTACACATAAACAGGGAAAGCAGAGACCTGTGAGTGCAAAGGGGGCTATGACTGGGACAATGTGTACAGGAGTCCTGAGAACCCCTGCAGATATGACTGCTGCTTTGTATTGTCATCTTGACACACACTACAGTCACCCAGGTTGGGTTGGAATTTTTAAGTGGGGATTCTGATTGAGGAATTTCTCCCCTATCTGATTGGCCTGTAGAGTGGACTGTGGGTCATTTTTTTTTTTAGATTGCTAATTGATGCAAAGGGGTCCAAGCCAGTGAACAGTATTGCTATGGTTTCAGCTTCAAGCTCCTGCCCTGAGTTCTCACCCCAGCTTCTCTCAATGATTTGGAAGGGTAGGGTGTGGAATCCTGAGTGAATGTGTGTTGTTGACTCCGAAGCCTCAGACCCATGGGCAAATGCTAAACCCTTCCTCTGGTCCTCCCATAGACATAGATAGTATGTGTAAAAAATATCAGCAGTAGCTTTCTCTTCCCCTGCCTCTGGAATAGTTGCTGTTCCTTACAAAACTTAGCTAGACCTGTTCCCTTGATCTTGATCTAGATCTAGATAAGTTAAGCCTCAATAAGTGGTTTTCAACCTGTGAGTCACGACCCCTTTGGGGGATTAATGACCCTTTCATGGGGGGGTGTCACATATCTGCTATCCTGCTTATCAGAAATTTACATTATGATTCATAACAGTAGCAAAACTATGAAGTTATGAAATAGCGATGAAAATAATTTTATGGTTGGGAATCACAAGAGAAGTGCACTTAAGGACCACAGTATTCATTACAAGGCTGAGAACCATTGCTCCAGTTGTATCCCATAAACACTGCTTCTTTATCTGTGTGTAATATCTCTGCCTCCTTGTTCAGCTGTATATAATAGCCCTGCATCCCTGTCCAACCCTCTCTAATAGACACTCTGAGCTTCAGGCTCTGTGGTTTTCCCAGCAGAGAGAGCCTAGACCACCTGACTCCCAACTTTACTGTCTGTATGTCTGTCTGTGCTTGTTTCTAATTCATTCCCTTGCCACCTCAGTCAGGTCTGTCCCTGGAGCCAGGCAGTGGACGAGGCAACCCCTTTATTCCTCATGTTGCTTTTGGTAAGATGATTTTATCACAGCAACAGAAAGCGACCTAGAACAGTATCTTCTCATCCTTTCTTTTTCCCTATGTGGGATTAGCAAGGGCGTAAGTTGTAGAAATATTTAGTCTCAATAAGAGGCTTCTACCCTGCCTTTGATCAGTCAGTTCCTGGATAAAAAAAAAAAAATCACAGGCAACCTTTATATTGATAGTAAGTCTTTATCAGCACTAAGGCTGGGCATATATCTACCCTCTATGCTATTAAAACTATTTCGTATTGATAAACCCAAGTTACTACTATGTTTCATTTGGACTGCTCTTTACTCCAACTGGGCAGCTCTCAGGGCCATGTTTTCTTGACTCCTAACCTACAGTGTATTTCTCCTCTCTCCACCTTCTTCTCTCCCATCTTGTTCTCCTCTAACCCCCAAGCCTGGGAACACTAAGGCCTGCCTCTCTCAATTCTGCCCAGCTATAGGCTGTAGGCATTTTTATCCACCAAGCAGAAATAACATGGGTACAATGTCAGAAGCATCAGTTGGGTCTACATGGGGACTGTGTCTGGGACAAGCAGCCCTTGGGGGCCCACACTTAGTATTACAATACATAGCAACAGACCAAATCTCAACAGTGAATGAGTCTGGAGAATGGTGGCCAGAAATCCATCTACTTCAGGCTCCAAATTCTCCTACATAAGAAAATGTGACCAGCTCATCAGGCCGAATATCAAGTAGCAATGTGAGACAAGGTCCTTAGAAAGGGGTTAGTAGTTACCTCAAGCACATGGAGCTCTGTACATAGTCTAAGACATGGCTAGGACAGTTTCCCATAGACTGAAATTAGATTGCACACACTGAAGCTACTGTTGGAGATATTGGCTGATGTGTGCTATTAAGCTCTGAAAGAGATGGCATTGTCCATACACTTAACAAGGATAGGACACCAAGAGAAGTGCATGGAGTTGTTTGGTCTCTTTTTCCCTCAGCTCCAAGTCCACCCTTCTATACCTAGCACCATGGTGCAAGGACAGAGAGTCACTAAAGGATGCTTTACAAACCCTTTTGCCCTATGACTTGAGGCAAAATACAGAAATATATCCCATATGTTTACCTATCTCGCTATTGTGAAAAAAATACTTGGCAAAAGCAACTAAAGGGAAGAAGGGCTTATTTAGGCTCTTAGCTTAAGGGGATATAAACCATCATAGGCATGGGAGGAGGGTGAGGTGTCTCATCACAGTGACTCCACTGCCGGGGAGCACAGGAAGATGAATGTGGAAGTTCACACTCATTTTCTTCTTTCATCCAGGCCAGGCCCCCAGCCCACGGCATGATGTCTCACATACTCATGATGGATCTTCCCAACTGAGTCAATCTAATCTAGATAATCCATCAGACATGCCCAGAAGCTTGTATCTTCAGTGATCTGTCAAACTGACAATAATACCCATCGCCTATGTCATAAAACTAGGTTCCATCAAAGGGAGCCATTGGTGAGAATCTTGAAAGGAGCAGAAGAGCACAGGACTTACTTTCTGTCTTCCCCTGGAGTCTATATTTCTCAAGAGGTAAGCGAGATCAGGAGCTCTGCCCTAGTTTCACATATGGCTATGCTAATATGCTCTGCCAAAAAGCAACTGAAGGAAAAAAGGGTCTGTGTTAGTTCACAGTAGCGGTTCATCGTCAAAGGTAAGTTTATGGTGAGGACATAGCTATTTATATCACATCCGAAGTCAGAAATAGAGAGAAATGAACATTTGCTTGCTTGCTTGCTTGCTTGCTTGCGCTTAGCTTCAATGCTCTACTTTTATACTGATCTGATCCCCTGCCTAGGGAGTGAAGCTTCCCACAGTAGGCTGGGCCTTTCCAAATCAGTTAAGACAGTCTACTACAGACATGCTCAGTGGCCAAGCCAATATAGATAATCCCTAATTGAGACTCTCTTCATGGTTCTGCCTTGTGTTGAGAACTAAAGCTAACTATCACAGTCTGTAACTTCCAGCTATTTCTTGTTCGACAGTGCTTGTAAATTTGCAGTTCCTGGCACCAAAATACATGGACAAAAACTGAGAAAGTGCCATGAACACCCAATACTACTAGTGCCTTCTCAGTTCACATTCCCCAGGCTCCCTCCAATTTTCCAGACCCAAGGATAGTTGGGTCATACTTCTTCTATGATATTAATGAACGCTGGCCTAACCAATACCCAATACTCAATCCCTTATGCTTGAAAGACCTAACTAACTAGATTTTGACCAACTTACTATCTTCAAGAAATATTGTGTAATATTTTTAAAAAGAATGAATGGAAAATGACGTGTAATACATCTAAGTTTCTAAACTCTTTGGTTTCTGTCTCACATAAGTGTTTATTATTGTTACAGTGACTACTACAAGAGTGACCTGTGTTAGTGTGTGTTGCATTATTACTTAGTTCTATGCTACTTGAAACAGTAGCTGCTAACCACATATGACAGATTGCTTACTGTTAAGAACACTACAACTTACATTTAGACATTTGCAGTCCCTGGCACCAAATACCCTGAGTCCCCAAGTAAACTGAGCAAGATCTTTTATCATAAGATAAGTAACTATTATAATATTGTTAAAGAAGGTGGTAGACACTTTCAGAGACCATAGAGATGCTCATAGCATTGTCTGTGGTGTTGATTTAACAAGGGTTTAATTTATCTCCAAACTCATAAAGTAATATATATTAAATATGCCCAACTTCATTGTTTTATTGTTTGATACAGTATCACACTATGTAGCCCATGCTGACCTTAAACCAATATTCCTCTGCCTTTGTCTTCCACGTGCTATGATATGTGTCACATTTTGTCAATTACAGCTCAATAAAGCTCTTTAAAACATGTTAATACCTATAGATTTGAGGCCAAGGATGTATCTAGAGGTAGAGCACTTGACTAAAATCTCTAAGTGAAAGGCTGAAAGTATGGCTCAGTGGTAGAGCCCCTGCCTAGAATCCCCCAGGGAGGGGCTAGGGGCATGGCTCAGTGGTAGAGCCCCTGCCTAGAATCCCCCAATGAGGGGCTGGGGGCATGGCTCAGTGGTAGAGCCCCTGCCTAGAATCCCCCAGGGAGGGGCTAGGGGCATGGCTCAGTGGTAGAGCCCCTGCCTAGAATCCCCCATTGAGTGGATAGGAGTATAGCCCAGTGGTACAGAAATTGCCTAGTATTCACAATGCCCTAGGTTCAATCTGTAGTGGCATAATAATAAAGTTGCAGACAACTAAGTTAAGCGTAAGACAATTATGTTAAAATAAAGAGTAGTGTTAGCTTTTCTGGCTACAGCTCAGGTGCTCATGTCAGTCACAGGTGAGACTGACAGCTTGAAGGATGCACATATGGAACTAAGCAGTGCTAAACTTGGAACACAGTGTCCCCAGGAGCTCACTGGAGAGATCATTAAAATAAGATTCCTGTGCTTCCTGCAAGACATTGACTTAGAGAATGTGTACATTCAATGTTGACCAGTAGGCCCTTGGGGGACTGACAAACCGTGCTTCAAGACAAACTTAGAGGGGAAATAGCTCAGTGGCTAAGGTGACTGCACTCAAGCATGAGGAACAGAGTTCAGGGCCCCAGAACCGTGGAAAGCTCGGCATGGAAACACGTGCTTATCACTGCAGCTTGGGGAAAAGAAGCAGATCTTTAGAGTTGATTTGCTGGTCAGCCAAGATGGACCAATGAACTCTAGGCTTAGTGAGACCAAAGTGATGAGAACAGATCTCTGTTCTAAGTGCCTCAAATCTCCAAGTGTTCACATATAACACCCATGCACGTGTGCACAAATATACAGCACAGATATATGAACACCTATATAGCGCACATGTGCTTGCACATATACATGAACACCTAGAGAGAGCATGTTTGCGCGTGCACACACACACACACATACACACACACACACACACACACACACACACACACACACACACGCATGCACACATGTGATCTACATAGGAAAAAGAGAAGAAATAAGAAAAACAGATGCAGGACTGGTTAAATGGCTCAATGGGTAAAGAGTGCCACCAAGCCTAATAATCTGAGCTTGAAACTCAAGATCTACAAAATGGAGGAAGAGAACCAACTCCTTCAGGCTGTGCCTCTGATCTCCATAGCCCAACTATGGTACACATATATCAAAAGGAAGAAAGGAAGGAAATTTAAAAAAAAATAAGAAAAATAAATATAGATCAGGGTATATTATTTTTCATCATTTAACCTACCAAAGTTGTCATCATGTGTGTGTGTGTGTGTGTGTGTATGAATAAGAGAGAAAGAAGGAGAGAGAGAGCGAACCACAATTAGCTCAATGTTAAGCAAGATACTGAAATAAAAAAGTCTAGAGAAAATCCCACGTTAAAACTTCCATAGCTTATTGGGACAATAGTTGTGCCAAGGGACAGCAGGTACCTAGAGTTTGCCACCCTCTCATTGGAACCCTGTCCTTAAGCAGCAATTGGCCAGATGAGTGGGAGAAACCACCAGTTGCCTAGCACTAGTTGGGCCAAACTGGAGCACTCCGCCAACTAATTAATTGTGTGTTCTTGTTTATCTTTCTAATCATAAAGCTTATTTGTGTAGTAAAAGGCTTCTACTATAATTATCATAATTAATCTTTATTTTAAAACAAAAAATATATTTGCATTTTATAGGTATTTATACTTCAAAAGCTTTCCCTAGAGAACCCCCAGGAGTCAAACTTAACACATTGGTAACAATGAATTCTTGATTAAGTAATTATCTTTACAAATACTGAGACGAACAGAACTACAATTCACGGATTATTAATTACCAAGCTACACAGCAACATTCTGCACTCAACCTTCAGCTGCGGAGGAGACATGGGCAGCATACACAATCTCCTCCAGAAGGAATTGCTTAAGACACTGTGGGATCCCTGTAGGTGAAGAACCTGACAATGAATGCTTCTCCGAAGCTCAGAGCAGGCAAAAGTTGTCCCTTGTAATGTATTTTTGCACATCTCACTAGCGCCGAGTGAGGGCTAGGTGTTTAATCTTTCTCCTTGCTCTGACTGCTAGGGCAGCATCTCACTCACTGGAGCCTTATATGTTCATGTTGTATGCCTGTATTCTATTTCTCCTTTAACCTGATAGTGTATGGCTTGGCTTTTACAACTCTATGCATTTACTGTATATATAGCTTCATCTTTTTTTTCTCAAAAATCATTAATTCATTGACCCAATTTAGTCCAAGATCCTTGATTTGTGAGGCTATCTCTTGGTAATTAACTTCACCAGAACCTCCTACACCCTCTGTTCTCATTAACTTTAACTGATATCTGGAGTCTAGAAGTCACCAAAGAACCAAGTCTCAACTGAGGAATTTCCCAGACCAGGATGGCTCATGGACATGTCTGTGGGAAACTGGCTGGCTGTTTGTTTGTAAACTGATATAGGAGTACCTGGCCCACTGTGGGGAGGAGCCATTCATAGACAGGTGGTCCTGGGCTACATAAGAAAGCTTGCTAATCATGAGCCCGAGAGCAAGCCAGCAAGCAGTGGTTTTGATTTCAACTTCCTGTTTGAGTTCCTGCCCTGACTTTCCTCAAAGACAGACTATAACATATAGCCTAGTGGTCCTCAACCTTCCTAGTTCTCAGACCCTTTAATAAAATTCCTCATGTTTCAGTGACTTCTGATCATAAACGTTTTTCATTGCTGCTTCGTAACTGTAATGTTGTTACTGTTAGGAATCAAAATGCAAAGGTCTGATATCTGTGAACCCTGTGCGGGGTCTGGACCCACACATTGAGAACTGCTGCACAGAGACATAAATCTTTTTCTCTCCTAAGATGCTTTTGCTCGTGGCATTTGTCATGGCAACAGAATGAAGCTAGGGCATCTTGCAACAATCTGGAGTCTTAAATGGAACTGGCTGGAACTTAACCTAAGATCCTCAGCTCACCCTCAGCTGCTCCGATAGGCTGTCATGAGTCAGATTGGTCCATAGGGATTTGATGGGTATGATGTCATTATTCAGATAAGACTGTCAAATTGGACCCTTGTGGCTGGTTCTAATTTGTTCCTGTCTGTTCATAGGAAGAGCTGCTGTTTCCAAGCCTGGACTTGACAACAACTATCTCTGCGGTCTTTAGGCTTGTTTCCTGGTTTGTAAGTATGATAGAACGTAGTCCTCCACGCTGAGCAGCTGCTGTGGCCCTGAACTCAGCTGTGCCTCCTGACCAGCCATCACAATTGGGCCCTCGAAGTCTTTCTATTCCCTCCCGGAAGTAGAGGGCAGGGAGGCCGTTGGAACATCGCCTGAATTCCTGCACAGTGAGCAAGGAACAGTCACAGGAGACAGACACAAAGTCAGTCAACTGCCTTTGTAGGAGCGAAAGCATCACCTCCAACCTCAGTATGACTGATAACAAGGGCAACCAGCGGTGCTTCCTTGGGGCCACCAAGATACTGAAGAGCAGAGCAGAGTGCTCTTTGTTGCTTTATATCGGTGATGAAAAACGACTGTGTGAGGCACCATATCTAATGGAGCACTCACTCCCAGATGAGATAAACACATGAAACCCCGCACCCAAAAACAAAGTCAGAGAAACTGACCCATTACAGAGGGTTGATACCTTCTATGAAAGAAAACAGATTAAAAACAACAACAACAACAACAACAACAACAACAACAACAACACATAATAGCCAGACCTCCTGGTCCATTTCAATCTGCTTTTCAGATAATAGTGGAATAAGACATGAAATAGCAACAAGACAACTCGAGAGACAGTCCAGTTGGCAAAGCGCTGGTGGGGAAGCATGAGAACTCGTTTGCATCTCCAGCACCCATGTAAAAAAAAAGGTCAGGCATGGTGGACTGTGCTGTAACCCTTGTATGGGGGAGGCAGAGCCAGGACGATCCTTGGGGCTTGCTAGCCAGTGAGTCCACCCTAATCAGTGAGCTCCAGAGTCAGAAAGAGAATCTGCCTCAAAAACTAGGGTGGAGAAGCAGGAGAGATGGCTCAGCACTTCAGAGCACTTGATGCTCTTCCAGGCGACCCAAGTTTAGTTCCCAGCACCACATCCAGCTCCAAGGGTTAGGATACCCTTTTCTGGATAATGTGGGGATAACACACACACACACACACACACACCCTCTCTGTGTATATGCAGGACTGGGAGATGGCTCAGTGGTTAGGAACTCATACTGTTCTTGCAGAAGACCAGAGTTCAGTTTCTAGCACCTACATCAGGTGACTCACGGACACTTATAACTCCAGTTGCAGAGGACCCAGTGCCTGATCCTGGCCTCTGCACACGTGCACATGCATAAAAATGAACATGTGTATTTTTAAAAAGACTGTGTGTGCACACTCAGTGTAGATAAAAGTGCATGGTACTTGTGAGTGTCCCATGAGAGTGTGTGCTTAGGAATGTTTATGCGACTGTGCATACACACCTATGTGTTTGAAGATAAAATTGAGATCTTTGCATACAGGCCAAATTCCATATACCACGTTGACTGTAGACACTGCACTTTAAGATTGGCTGAGATGGGAAATAGTTACTAACAATCCAGCTCTGGAATGAGCACAGCCAGGAGAAACAGCTAGAAGTTAACGTTATGTCTGGGAAGTCAAGAGTGAACTAAGTTGTCACTGTCAGGCCATGGGGGAGCTGGGTGGGAATTGAACCAGAGCAGAGGGGAGATGGATGAATATGTCCATGTAGCTCTGACATCCAGGGCTGAAGGCTTTTTCTGAGGTCCCTGGAAACCCGATGACATGCTCAGGGGGCTTAACTCACATTATCCTGAGCAAACAGAAGTTTCTCTCATTTAAAGGGGGAGGGGGTGTGTTTCTTGACAAATTTGCTTTAATAGTCCTCTTTTGTAAATTAGAATCCCTAATGGCCAGTATTAATTTTTCCCAGGGATTTTAAAAAAGCATTGTATTTGCATATATTAATTATGTATAAGAATGGGTTTTTATTTAAAATTTTTATTAATTTATAGTGTGTGTGTGTATGTGTGTGAGAGAGAGAAAGAGAGAGAGAGGGGGATCAGAAAATAACCTGTAGGATTTGGTTTTTACTTCCACCAAATGGGATCTGGAGATTGAACTCAGTGGTCAGACTTGGTAGCAAGCCCCTTTACCCACTGTGCCATCTTACTGGGTCCAACAGGATGACTTTAATCCATTGTGATTGTGCCAGGAGAGCTACACAGCGGGAGGAGGCTATCTGGACCTGTGGAGAGAGAGCATCTACTTTGTAAAAGAAGGGTACTGTGCTTTGTATTTTCAACTGGAGAAGTCTTTCCTGAGGTTGTGAGGGGGCTTGATCTCTCTTCAAGGAATTTGCTACAGATTTTGAAACTGAAATCAATTTTTGAAAGAGAAGAAAGAAAGCGAAAGAAGCCTGGTCCGTGTGTTTCTATTCCTGTGGATAAGCTGCAGTTGGGAAAATATCCTTGTTAGTAGAACTGCTAACATCCTTCAGAAAGAAGAATCCAGTGAAGGCTGGGGAAGGCCTCAGCCAGTGTTCTAGTTTCAGTTGTGTTGATGTGATAAAACATCTTGGCCCAAAACAACTTAGGAGAGGACTGGGGTTTGCTCAGCTTACAGTTTCAGGTTATAATTCATCCTTAAAGATGGGGGAGGGACTCAAAGCATCAAATCCACAGTCAAGAGCAGAGAAAGAGCACTTAATTTTTCTTGTTCCCAACAAGCTTTCTCTTCTCCAATACTATTCAAGAACCCCAGCTAAGGGAATGGTGCCACCCACAGTGGCCGAGCTCCCTACTTCAATTAACGAAAAAGATAATCCTTCATAGCTATGCCTGGATCTAGACAAAAACCTCATCTAGATAATTCCTTGGTGGAGGCTCTCTATCTGGGTGATTTTAGGTCACAGAAGTTGAAACTTAGAATTAACCAGAACAATCAGTAAAGTGCTTGTTATATCCATAACGTCAATACCCATAACTCATGTAAAATGCCAGGTATGGTAGTATGTTCTTGTAAACCCAGGGCTGAGAAGGTAGAGATGGGAAGATCCCTTGGGCTTACTGGTCAACCAGCTTAGCCTGCTTGGTGAGCTCCAGGCTAGGGAGAGATCCTGACTCCAAAACCAAGGTGGAGGCCTGGAAAGATGATTCAGTGGTTAATAGCACTTGCCATTCTTGCAGAAACCTAGGTTCTACTCTCAGCACACATGATCACAACCATATATAACTCCAGCTCCAGGGGATCCAATGCCTTCATTGGCCTTTGAGGGCACCAGGCACACACATTGTGCACATACATACATACAAGCAAAACATTCACATACATAAAATAAATATATCTAAAGCCAATCAAACAAAAAAACCCAAGGTGGCCAGTGCCTGAGAAATGACACCCAAGATTGTCTTCAGATCTATAGGCCCGCTTGCACATATGAACACATATGAACACATATGAACACATATGAACACACACACACATAAACACAGACACACAATGATGGGTCATAGTGAAAACATTTCCGCTTGGTAACAAAAACATCTACCTCTATACAATCTAATAATTATTATCAGTTCAGTTATGAAAGTCAATGCCATTGTCACAGAGTATAAATTTTAATCACTAACAGAGAATAATATGAGCCTCAAGCCTTAGATTTTTGTTATCACAGAGCAAGACAAGAAGAGGGAGAGATGACAGTTGGATGAATTTACAGCAATTCACTATCTACTTTTATTTAGTGAGAAGACAAGCAATAGAGAATTCTTATCACTAAAGATATATTGAAAGATACAGATCCTTTACAACATGGTTGCAAATATAAAGCAACAGGACTAGAACAGGATAGAGGGAGGTACCTGGGAGGCTAAGGCAAGATTATGTTTGAGGCTAGCCAGGTCTACCCAGAGAGGTAGGTAGGTAGGTGTGTGTGTGTGTGTGTGTGTGTGTGTGTTTACCTGGTCTTCCCAGTGAGACCTTGTCAGGAAATAAACAAGAGGTAAACAGGTGGCTCA
This sequence comes from Apodemus sylvaticus, assembly GCF_947179515.1. Classification (NCBI taxonomy): domain Eukaryota; kingdom Metazoa; phylum Chordata; class Mammalia; order Rodentia; family Muridae; genus Apodemus; species Apodemus sylvaticus. Next base: position 38,356,922 of record NC_067493.1, on the reverse strand, counting down.
GTGGTAGAGTGCTTGCCCCAAATGCACCACACTTTGGCTTCCATTCCCAATACTGTGGAGCTCGAGTATGGTGGTGTATACCTGTATCCACAGTACTTGGGAGAAGAGGCAGGAAGACCAGGAGTTCAAGGTTATCCTCAACTATGTAGTGATTTCATGTGCATCCTAAACTACATGATACCATTTCTCTGAATAAATAAACATAAGGAGATGAATATTTTTCCAACTCTAGAGAAGATAGAGAAAATGTCATAATCAGCTTCCAATGGCAATTTGGCACAAACTTAGAGAAACTCGGGAAGAGGAAACTGAAGAATCATCTCCATTAGACTGGTCCATGGGTGTATCTGTGTGACATTTTTCTGACTGCTAATTGATGTAGGAGGGCCTGGCCCACTGTGGGTGGTACCGTCCAATCCCTAGGCAGGTGAGCCTGGAATGTATAAGAAAGAGAGCCAGCACTCAGTGCTCCTCCATGGCCTCTGCTCCAGTTCCTGTCCTAGCTTCCCTACATGACAGACGTGCAGCCTATTAGCCAAATAAACCATTCAAGTTGCATAGCAACAGAAACCAAACACAGACAGATGAAAGGGGGAAAATGTAAGTCAAGACATGTGTAAGTAGGTGGTGCTGGGAATGAATGGCTCAGCGGTTAAGACTGCTTGCTGCTCTTTCAATGGGACTGAGGTTGGTCTCCAGCAGTATATAACTGCCTGTAATTCCCAGCTCCAAGTGATTCGACACTGTCTTCTGGCTTCTACAGGCACCTGCACATGTATGGTGTGCAGATGGACAAGTGGGCACACAAACATATACATAAAAATAAATAAATCTTAGTAGGTATACAGTCCAGTGATGGGTACACTGGATGAGTATATTGGCAGGACAAATTTGACTCCATGTTTTTGTTTTTTTTGTTTTACATGAGGACCCAAAGTTGGGTGGGTAAGGAAGAGGGGTGGATCTTGGAGGAGCTGGGGGTAAATATGATCAAAATTCACTGTATGATATTCTCAGAAATCAATAAAATGTATATAAAAACAAGATACAAAGAAGACTGTCAGATCAAGTAATGTTATTAGTTTTGTTCATAAACATATAGCATGTAGACTTGTAACCCACAAGATCCTAAGTTTGAAAACAAAATCAATGTACTTCTTAGAGACAGCATGCACTGTGGTGGTTAATAATGATGCACAACATGACAGGGCCAAGAATCACCATGGAAAGCAACCTCTGGGCATGTTTGTGAGGAGCCTGTCAATTAGGCTAATGTAGGAGGGAAGGTGTTCTCTAAATGTAGCCCATGGGTTGGGGTCCTAGGCTAGATATTAGGGAGAAAGTATGGGGCCATGTGAGCAGGTGCCTCAGTCTCCCCCTGCTAGGCTTTCCCACTGTGGTAGACTGTGCACCCTCAAACTGTGAGCCAAGTCACTCTTGTCTCCTTGTTTATGTCAGATATCTTATCATAGTAATGAAAAAAGTAACCAACACAGGCACAAATCAAAATGACATAGAAAGGTGGTCTTTTTTTACAAAAAAAAAAAAAAGAAATGGGTAAAAACGAACAAGAAAGTCAGGCAGTATTAAGATGAAATACAGTTCTTATCACCCTTGTATAAATCAGATGCACACAGCCAAGTCCCTCTCATCATTTTTCCTAGGTTCAAAACAAAAACATTCTGCTCTCAGAAATAAAGAAAGCTTACTTTCTTGAACACCTTTTAAGAAGGATGAGGACTGTGATGGTTTGTATCTGTTCTGCCCAGAGAGTGGCGGCTCTGTTGGAGTAGGTTAGAAACTGTGGCTCTGTTGGAGTAGGTGTGGCCTTGTTGGAGTAGGTGTGTCACTGTGGGTGTGGGCTTAAAGACCCTCATCCTAGCTGCCTGGAAAATCTGTATTTTGCTAGCAGCCTTCAGATGAAGATGTAGAACTCTTAGCTCCTCCTGTGCCGTGCCTGCCTAGATGCTGCCATGCTCCAACCTTGATGATAATGGGCTGAACCTCTGAACCTGTAAGCCAGCCCCAATTAAATATTGTCCTTTATAAGACTTGCCTTAGTCACAGTATCTGTTCACATCAGTAAAACCCTAACTAAAACAAGGACTGAATACTTGAAAGAGGCATCTGGTATACCAAGGCCATGTATCCAGACAGTTAGAGGCCATAACCATGCATGGACCATGGGGAGAGTCCTATCTACTGGGGAAAGCCTCTGTCAGTGATCCTCAGATATAGGTGATTTTGGAATCACAAGGATAACTTGCTAAAATAAAGACTGCTGGGCTGCAAGCACAGAGTTTTCATAGGGTGCCATGTAGAGTTTGATTATTTAGCTCCACTCTGGATGCTCAGGTAGATGGTCTAGGGCATGAACTTAGAAAACCCGCTCTCAGTGGTCCAGACATCCCTGAATGAATCAAGAAATGATGAAGGTAGCAGGACTTGGTGGTGCAATCCTGAAATCCTAGTGGTCAGGAGATGTAGGCAGGAGATTCTTGGGCTTAATGCCCGCTTAGTTTATATACTCAAAAAAAAAAAATCAAGATCTAGGGCTGGGGAGAGAGCTCAGTTGGCAAAACACTTGCTGTTACTCAAGCATGTCCCAAGATCTAGTCTCAAAACCCATTTTTTAAAGGCATGGTGTCACATGCTTATAATCCCAGAGCTGAAGAAGTGGGGATTGCTAGCCAGCTAGTCTAGACTTTCTAGTGAGTTGCAGAACAATAAGATATTCAGTCTTAAAAAAAAAAAAAAAAAAAAGGAGAAGGGCTGGAGAGATGGCTCAGTGGTTAAGAATGCATATTGCTCTTCTAGAAGAGTAGAGCTTTGGTTCCTAGCACCATCTCCAAAGGATCCAATGCCCTCTTTTGGCTTCTGCTGTCACCATAACACACACACACACACACACACACACACACACCACCCACATACATATAAATAAAGATAAATGTTCAAGAAATATAACAAGGTGGATTGAGTCTGATGAATGCTACCCAAAGTTGTCCTTTGGCTCCCATAAGCAAATACAAACACACATGAAAACATTCTTACACACACACACACACACACACACACACACACACACACACACACACACACTTTTGTGGCTGGAACTGTAGTCTACTGGCAGAGTGGGAAAAGGCTGGCAATACTCAGATGTTCAGGGAGGGTGAAGGGCTATGTGGAGCTTAGAAGCACCTGTATGCCAAGGAGTACTGGCCAACTTGGTGGGTTTCTGGCATATTCTTTCTTCCAAGAGAAGAAAATCAGAGCAGAAGGCCGTGGCTCTGCGCAAAGAGCCCTGCTTACATTCTCCCTGCTGCTGCTAATTAGAGACGAGGCCTTGGCAAGTCCGTCAATCTTAGTGTGCTTTGGGGTTTGTTTGTGAAGTGAAACACTTAGGCAGGAAGCTTTGTGGAGACCTTCTTGAACTAATATTCTGAAACGTCTTCCAGAATCCAGACTTTTAGGTGAGGAAAAAAAAAAAAACAATCCATGAGGCGATGAGGGTCTTCGCCACGGTTTTGCTCTTTTAAAAAAAGATTTTATAAAATGTTTATTTATGTGTTAACCTGTGTGTACTGGCGGAGGGCAGGGTGAGCAGAATGTGAATATAAATGGGGCTGGGGCTGGGAATGGTACATGAATGTGAGTATCCATGGCAGCAGAGGACAGAAAGGTGTGTCAGAGCCCTTAGAGCTGGAGTTACAAGTTGCCCATTGTGGGCGGTGGGAACCAAACTCACATCCTCTGGAGAAGTAAGTGCTCCTAACTGATGAGCCATCTCTCCAACCCACTCCTAATGCAGACCATCTGTCGTGATTTCAGAGGTGTCACCAACATGGTGGCATCAGCTGGGAATCTCTGTCCTCTCCTTACAGAGTGATGGACGGCATCCAATGTGCCAGCCAATGTACCAGCGAGATAATCAGCCAAGCAAGCCGGCATGGGGCAAGCGCTGGGCTCTGAGCCTGGGTGCAAGTCTAGGAAGAACAAATGGAGCTGAGAATGTGGGCAGCTGGCCCAGAGCTGGGTTCACTGGTGGCAATCCAATGTTACCGTGGTGGTCAGACAAGGGACACATGGAAGCTGTTCTGTGGTCACAATGTTCCCTCGGTTTCTATAGAGCATGTGTGCAGACTGCAAGACCAGAATGGCTCTTTCTGAGGCTGGTTTAATTCAGCTAATAGGATTCGCTCTACTCACCCTTCCCCAACAATAAAATTTCATTCTATTTCCATTAAAAAACAGTCTATTTTATATGTGTGTATCTATGTTCATATATGCAACAGAGATGGGGGTCGGAGAGACACCGAGGCCAGAAGAACATTGGATCCCTTGGGGTTGAGGTTTCAGAAGGTAGTGAACCACTGGACATGGATACCTGGAACTGACCTCAGATCAACTGGAAGAGCACCAAACACTCTTTGCCACTGAGATATCTCTCCATCCCCTAATCTTTTTAAACTTTTTTTTTTTAACTGTACATACACGTGTCCCAGTCTGGGTTTGTGCATGTGAATGTAGTACCCATCAAGGCCAGAAGAGGGCAGACTCCCCTGGCGCTGAAGTTACAGGTGATTGTGGGTATTGTGTATACGTATTTGACTGCTGCCTAATAGTGAGGCTGGTTCCTTAACTTGGCTATTATGGAGAGCACTGTAGCAGAGATGGATGTACAAGTCTCTGTGAAGTCGCTTGGGGTCCTTCAGGTAAATTTGTGGCTGCTGGGTCTTATTAGTTGCATAAAATCACAAATGTTTGCATCCCATGAAAGACCTAAAGCTACTAGCAGAGCAAAGGGAATGAAGTGGAATGGGGAACAAACCACCTATAACTCCAGCTCCAGGGGAGTCTGCCCTCTTCTGGCCTCCATGGGTACTGCACTCACATGCACAAACCCAGACACACATGCTACATGTACAGCTAAAAAAATAAAATTTAAATTTAAAGATTAGAAGCCGGAAAGATGGCTCAGTGGCAGAGAGTGTTTGCTGCTCTTCCAGAGGACCTGAATTTAGATCCTAGCATCCACGTCCAGTGGCCCTCTACCTTCTGAACAGAGGGTGGGGTTTGAGGACGAGATTATGAACACACAGCATATGCAAGCGTAAAATCTAAAAAGGAAAGAAACAAAAGTAAAGCTGTTTATAAAACTAAGAACATGGCTTGGAGGTTACTAAGCACTTGAACCATAAAGGTGAGGGCCAGGGTTTCCCTAGGAATCCACATAAAATCCTAAGCAGGCATGGTTGCCTACACTGAGGAGGTGAGTACAGGGTTCCCCAGAGGAAGCTGACTCATGAGACTAGTCAGACTGCTGAGCTCTGGGGTTGACTGAGAGGCTGCACTCTATGAAGAAGGTAGGAGGAATCCCAACAATAACCTTGGGGCTCCATGTGCACCCGGAACACATGTTCACTCACCCAAACAAATAATTAAGTGCTTTTATAATATATTGGAAATGAAAAAAAGTATTTTCTATATATGATAGGTTCACTTATATGTATGTCTGTGTACCACTCGTGTGCTCCATGCCCACAGAAGCCGGATTCCCTGAAACTAGAGTTACACATGATTGTGCTCTGCCACATGGGTGGGAGCTGGAAACTGAAACCAGGTCTCCTGAAAGAGCAGCAACAATGCACACACACGCACACAAACACACACATGCATATGCACATACACATGCATGCACACACATGATGCACACATGCACACACACATACACGCACATGCACACACATGCACGTACACACACACACACACACACACACAGTCAGAAGAGCACATTAGAAGTCAGAAGAGAACCACAAGTCAGGTCCTCTTAGGGTGGAGTTACAGGAGGTTTGTGACACCCCTGACACAGAACTTAGGAGCAGAATTCGGGTCCCTGGAAGAGCAGTAAACATTCTTAACTGCGGAGCCATCTTTTCTGCCCCTTATATAAAAACAACAATACAGTGTAAAAGATACAAGTGATTCATTCCACAGTGGAAATATGAGATTTCCTGGAAGCTCTTGAAACTATCCGTAGCTAAGATCCTAGAAAATATGGCTAACACTGCGGTGTGTGTGTGTGTCTGTCTGTCTGTCTCTGTGTGTGTGTCTGTGTGACTTCTTCAGGCATGAGTAAGATTCAGGGATGAAGGGAAGTGGTTCTTCCTGCTGTAGAAAGAGGTAGCAAAAAGGGGAGGGGCTCTTTTATGGTAAGCCGGCCCAGCTCCTCTAACCACCTGGAGAGAAACTTCTGAACCTCTGAGTTTAGATCCTTGCTCGCCAGCAGGTGGCGCTGTTCGAGGCCGTTAGGGAACGTCAGCAGTAGCACAGTTTAAGGAAGTTATGGAAAGTGCAAGAGACGGCACCTCACTGGCAGAAGTAACTGACTTGGAATGGGCTTTGATGGCTCATGCCCAAGCTCTCACTTCCAGTCTGATCTTTCCTTCCTGTGTAGCCAAAAATATAAGCATGTAAAAACCAGTCTCTCCTGCTGCCACAGATTCCCCACTATGATAGACGGTGCCCTCAAGCTTCGAGCCCAAACAAACCCTTTCTCCCTTAAGTATATTAATCAGGTATCTGGTAAGGAACCGGAAGTAACAAACTGCGCTGCAATTACTTCCCCAGCGCTTCAGTACCCACCAGCCTACCAAAGCTAAATTATACAGACAGAACCAGCCCCTGAGAATATAATTGATTTCTTCGGTTCTCAACCATGCCTCTCATACCCCGAGAGTTAAATGTATTATGCTGGGTCCCATTTCACCTTTCCTGCCTTTAGCCCACTGGGAGACTAACATTTTAGTTAGGAATATGCTTTCAGGAGGGGGCTGTCAGTACAGTGCATACCACGCAAGCATGAGGATCTGAGTTTAATCTCCAGAACCCAGGTTTTGTTTTGTTTTGTTTTTTTAAAAGGTGTATTCTAAGGCTCACATGTGTAGCCAGGAAGATCCCCAAGGCTCACTGCCCAGCAGTATTCAAGAGTCAGCCTAGCCTGACTGATGAGGTTCAGGGTCCGTAAGAGACCTGGTAATAAGGTGAGATAGTTTGGTGGATAAAGGTACCTACCATCAAAGCTCACAACATTAGTTTAATCCCTGAGTCCCACCTGGTAGAAGAATAACTAATCCTCAAAAGTTGTCCTCTGACCTCCACATATGCATTATGGGATATGTGAATCTGTTGCCTTGTCTTTCCTGTCATGATGGACTGGACCTTAAAGTATGAACCAAAATAAAATGGTGGGCATACACATGCACAAATGCATATGCACAAATAAAAATATAATAAATAAAAATAAGATGAAAGGCAATAGAAGAAGATACACAAGGTCAACCTTTGGCTTATACATACACATAAACACACACATACATATACACATACATACATATACAGATACACACATATATATACATATACACACATGCATATACCCATATATACACATACACACATATACACACATTTACACACATACACACACGCATATATACACATACACACATATATACACATACATACATACACACATACATACACATATATTCAAATGCATACATACTCATACACACACTCACATACACACATAAATATAACACACAACTTACACATACCACACACACATATACACATGCATCTGCTCACACATACACACACCTATACACAGATACACGCACACACAAAAGCACAAACTCTTCTACACATAATACAAACAAAAATACTCTTTGATGCGCCTAAGCCAAGACTTTGAAGATTCTCAGGATTCCTGAAGATAAAAAAAATGACCTCTTTCCTTTCTTAGCCCGGCCATCAGGCAGAGTGAACTTGAGAACAGAGGCAGGGCCTGGAGACTCTCACAGATGAGACCACTTATTGAATCCAATCAAGAAGCAGGGCTATTTACTGGTACCCAAAGCATCCTCCAGCATCCTTCCAGGCAAAGGGTTTTAAGCCTTTTAAAAAATAAATGATGCTCAGACAAATGCTGGTAAGGAGGCAGGGAAAGGGGGCAATGAATTAGTGTCACAACTCCGAGGAATAAAATTTGCTCAGGAAACTAAACCAGAACTGCCAGCAATGGTGCCTTTATCCCTCTCTGTTTCTTGATTGTGGATGTGATGTTTAAAGCTCTTATGCAAATCTCCTGCTTCAAGCTGTTTCAAGCTCTTCTTGCCTTGCCTTCCTGTCATGATGGATGGGACCTTGAACTATGACCTAAAATAAAAGGAGACCCCCATATGACCCAGCCGCATTACTGCTGGTGTATTCCTGAAGGACCCTGAGTCAGCAGTCAGCAGAGATGCCTGCGTATCTCAGTTCAATGCTGCAGTACCCACAGTAGAAAAGGCGGGGAGCCAGCCTAGATGCCATCGACAAAAAAGACAGGTAAAGAAAATGTGGTGCACACAGCGGGAGTTTTATTTAGCCCTAAAGAGAAACGAAATCAGGACTTTTGTAGGAAAATGGATGGAATTGGAAATCATTTTGTTATGCAAAGTAAGCCAGGCTCAGAGAGACAAGGAAGGCAGGTTTTCTCTCATATACAGAGTAGAGACTTTGAAAAGACATGGAGATGGAGATGGAGACGGAGACAGGGGTGGATGGATGGATAGATAGATAGATAGATAGATAGATAGATAGTAGAGACTCTTTGGGACCACTGGGAGGATGGGTGAGAGTAAAGAAAGGATAATGAGAGGATGAATACAAACTCGATAATATACACGAAATCAAAATGAAGCCACTTATTCTGCACAATGAATATATACGATGCCCGGCTACTTTTTGTCAACTTAATACAAGCTGACTCACCCAAGAGGGAAGAAACCCAGTTGAGAAACTGCATCCATAAGACTAGGCTACAGTCGGCAAGCCTGTAGGGCATTCTCTTCCTTAGTAACTGAGGGAGATGGCCCCGCCCATTGTGGGTGGGGCCATCCCTGGGCTGGTGTACCAAAGAAAGCAGGCTGAGGAAGCCAGCAAGCAGCACCCCTCCAGGCCTCTACATGAGCTCTTGGCTTCCGGTTTCTGCCCAATTTTAGTTCCTTCTTTCAATGGACTATGATTCAGGATATGTAAACCAAATACCCTTCACCCCCAGGTTGCTTTTGGTTATGGTGTTTCATCACCTAAGACATATGCTAATAAAGGTTTAAGATATTGGGTGTGGGAGAAATGACTCAGGGTTGAGAATGTTTTTTTTTTTGCTCTTCCAGAGAACTGGAGTTTGATTTCTAGCACCCATGTCAGATGGCTCAAGACCACCAGGGAATTCAAGCGCCAGGGAATTTGACACCACCCTCTTCTGAATTCTATGGGTGTCTGTATACAAGTGGTGTTTACACATGTGTGCGCACGCCAGCGCGCGCACACACACACACACAATGAATTTTAAAGAAATATATAGTGTTCTAGACACCCATCCTTTAGGTCTCCGCCTTAAGAGAAAGGTGGTCGTGTACCCACCATGTTTCAAGAAAGCTGATTTTAAAAAAGAAAATCTACAGGACTCTTCAAAAGCATCCTAGTGACTCGCTGTGTGAACAATGTTCCTGAATTCAGTCTCAGATCATACCGACTTGAGTAATACCTGTCAGGCTTGTGACTCCGGAGTGACTAACGGTATCCTAGAGGACTTATCCACATAAGGTTTACCGCAGGACTATAGGAAACACAGTATTATAGACATCAGCAGGTCAGACCTGGGGTGAGCCATCAGGAGGGATTCCCTGGTGAGTCAATTTCTAGTTAGAACTTGGATCCCAGGGAGGAATCCCTAAGAATAACGCTGATGAGATCAGATAATTATCTCCTCCGGAAATCAAGGGAAATTGAAAATTAGCAGAATCTGTAGAAAACGGGAGGGACTCATGAAGAGGCCATGGCGGGGCAAGGGAGCCTCGGAATGAATTCTGTTTCTATAAACAATTGCATTGTGTCGTCGCTGCCAGAGGCCCTTGAGGAACTTCCCTCTAGAGCTAAGAATAAATCGCCATTGCCTCATCCTCCCAGGGCAGCCTGGATGACCTACTCAGGTCCCCTGAGCCAAACTCAGGTCCCCTGAGCCAACATCTACTCGCTTTAGACAGGGCGCCCAATAGCTAAGGCAAGGAAAAGATTCCCTCCCCCTTCCCGCCCTCCCCCTAACCCCTCCCCCCCCCCCCCCCCCCGCCCCAGTGTGGCTTGGTGAAGCAACTAAGTCTCTCTCAGGCACAGTTAACTGCCTATAGCTCCTCAGACTATGAGTACCCCCTCGCCAACCCCTGACCATGGCAGAACTTTAAAGTTCTGCCCAGTCTTCGGCAGGTCTCCTGTGGGACCATCCCAGTAGCTGAGCATTCAAGAACACACCCCTATGAATGCTGGGAAGATAATGGTCTGCATCACCCTCTGTCCCTCGACCTTCCTGGCTGTCTTGTAGCTCCCAGAAAAGGTTAAATACCATCTGTCACAGAGCCATCAGAAGTTGTCCTGTGATGAGAACCTTCTCATTCCTTCCTATTGTGGATACCTGTGAGGTCCCCAAGTCACCCCATGTCCCATAAATAACACCTCATGTTCCGTTCTGCATAAGGGACATGGGGTCGCTTTGCTCACTTAAGGAAAACTCAAGGGCTAGAAATGCCCATTCTGCCAGCACTGATGCTTGGTAATCTGTGTGTGTGTGAGAGAGGGGGGGGGTGAGGGAGAGAGAGAGAAGAAGAAGGAGGAGGAGGAGGAGGAGGAGGAGAAGGAGGAGGATGGAGGAAAGGAGGGAGGGAGGGAAGGAGGGAAGGAGGGAAACAGACCACTCTCTGCACTTTTGAATATGCTTGAAATCTTCCACAATAGAAAAACTGAAAATAAAAACACAGTGTTTATTTCCAAGGAAGGAAGAGAAAGATTTGAAACTCAGATTCCCTAGTCTCCCATGGAAGAGGTCCATCCATTAAAACACACACACACACACACACACACACACACACACACACAAAACAAACAAAAAAATCAGACAGCTCAGCCTTTAGTTACAACAAGCACGCTTGGAAAACAACCCAAACAGCTTAATCAACATAGAACATAGGGAAAGCTGTTTGCGAAACTTAATTGCCATTTTAATGTGTTTTAATTGCATAGAAATGCTATTTAATGTAGTGTTTCGCTTCCTATTTGCTGTCTTGGGGAAATGGCAGAGCTCAGAAAAGGAGGTAGGCTGTCGCTCCAGGAGTCGCTTGACAAGAGTAAAATACTCCCTCAGCAGCAGAGTTGGGCCCCAGGCAGCTGTTCCCTTTGGTCACCACCTTACCACCTCCCCCCACCAACCTTCCCCACAGGCAGGGAACCAAGTCATTTCTGAGATGTCAGAGGAGAAAAAGAACCAGGCTCAGAGATGCTTCTGCCTGGGAGCCGCAGGTGAACAGAGACCAGCCAACCTTGGTCATGTCCCAGAGGGCACAGCAGAAGAACATCAAATCATTCCCAGCCTCGTCTGTCTGTCTGTCCGTCCGTCCGTCACACGGGGTACCAAAGGGATTCCAAGCAGGACAACAAAGGCAGCTGAGAATAAAGGTGACCCTCTCCAGGCGAGGAGCTGGGGAACCTGCAACCCTTTTGACTTGTAGTCATTTAGTCTGGCGGAAGGTATTAGGAATCAGGAGCGAGCCAGAGAAACTGCCACACTGTGGGCTAGCGTCATTATCAGGCATCAGAGCCCAGCTCCAAACAAAAGGGTCACCTCCTCAATGTTAGGATCCTGTCCTGGTTAGCCTCGATTGTCAACTTGACACAGCCTACATGCACCTGAGAAGGGAGTCCCAGTTGAGGGATTACACAGGTCAGATTTGCCTGTTCACAACTAGATGAGATTGTCTTGCTTATTAACATCTAAGTTTCTTGTCTTTGGGGCTTCTGTTGTTTGTTTTCTTTCTTTCTTTTCTGTTTTTTTTTTTTTTTGGATGGGTCTCAGGTAGTACAGGCTAGTCTCAAACTGACTATGAAGCTAAGGATGACCTCAAACTGATCCTCTTATCCCCCCCGAATGCTGGGACTGCAGGCCTATACCATGATGCCCTGAAAACCCAGACTGGATCTATTCACCTCTTTCCATCCATTTTCAACCTGCCCCCTAGACCCTCCCACACTCAGGGCTTTCCGTGGGATCCTTGCTAATTCTAACCTAGCTCCTGCTTCCTGTAGCTTAGGGTGTCCCCTTGTCCAGGTCTCAGCTCAGAGAGACCTTCGATCCAAGTCTATGTCATCCTCCTGCCCAGAAGAATGAGACAATTAAATGAACATCCTAAGGGAAGGGGACACTGCTCATCACCACGTAGTACAGGTTCTTAAACAGTGGGTCATGACCCCCGTAGTAGGAATCTTTTATTTATTTATTTATTTTTGGTTTTTTTGTTTTGTTTTGTTTTTCAAGACAGGGTTTCTCTGTATAACCCTGGCTGTCCTGGAACTCACTCTGTAGACCAGGCTGGCCTCGAACTCAGAAATCCTCCTGCCTCTGCCTCCCAAGTGCTGAGATTAAAGGCGTGTGCCACCACTGCCCGGCAGGAATCTTTTAAAAATCCTGGCCCAGAGTTTCCTCCTGGCCTTTGACCATTTATGTTCCCAGCTTAAAGACACACACAGTCTTTATATTTTAATATGTCTTGAGCAGCACAGAAGCTGGGCAGCTGCCTACCCTCCATGCTGTTAGAATCTACCTCCTACCTATATCTCCGAGTTACCACTTACTCATTCCTGTGCTCCATCTTGGCTGTTCTTAACTGCAATTAGTCAGCTCTCGTGAGCCACATTCTCTTGGCCAGAGCCCAGGGCACTCTTCTTGCTTCCATATCCCATGGTGACTTTTGTCTCTCTTCTGCACACTTATCTAAGGCCCGTTCCTTCCTTGTGGTCCCACACTCAGGAAACCCAAGCCCCGCCTACTGTCTCCTCTCCCCAGCCATTGGCTGCTGGCATCTTTATTTCCCAAGCAGAATTAACTGGGCGTCGGCTCCTTCCATGTGTTACATACGGACTCGCAAGCAAACAGTTTTGGGGGACCTGAATTAGCATTAGAATATAAGCAGCATTAGGACAAACCCGTTACAGACCCCCCTTTGGGGGGAGTGTCAAATGACCCTTACACAGAGGTTGCCTAAGAACATTGGAAATCACAGAAATTGACATCGTAGTTTGTAACAGTTCCAAAATTGCAGTTATGAAGTAGCAAGGGAGATAACTCAATGGTTGGGGGTCACCACAACATGAAGAACTGTCTATATTAAAGGGCCACAGCATCAGGAAGGTTGAGAAGCAGTTCCTTAGAAGTGCCCAGAAATAACCGAAGAATGATTACTATCAGACACATGCTTGGGAAGAGGGCAGAATAAAGAAGGAGCAGGGCTGGGCACACCTGTAATCCCTGCACTCAGGAGACTGAGGCAGGAGGACCGCAGGTTTGCCTGGATTCTATAATGAGTTCCAAGCTAACTGGGGCTACACAACAGACCCTTCTCAAAGAGACAAAGCAACAGACCGGACTGACCTCAAACCAGCAACCAAACCGACAATAGGAACCTTCACAAAAGACCCACAGGGTCCTCTCCTTCCCCCAGGAAGAACTACACATGGTTCATGGGGTCTTTAGCAGGCGAGCCCTGGTGACTTGTGCCTATCTCTTTTGAAACTGCCATGGCCTCGTCTCCCTCCCCTGCCCTCACACACTATTCAGAGACCTGCTCCTGTGAATAGATTACTTGCCTCAGATCCCAGACCTGGAGTGGGAAGGGCGGGGTGGCACTGGCAGCCAGGACACGGGCTCTAGGTTTGTACCTGAGCGAGCTTCGATTTATACCTTGCAAGCCCGGGGTAAGTTGAAGGCTTGGGAAAGTCCCAAGTTCCCTCATCTACAAACAAGATAATAATGCCACTTGGTAAACATCCAATTGTGGATTAAGTAAGAGAACAAATATAAATTCAGCTGGTGGGACTGAATGCTGTGATTGGCAAAGGGAGGGTGGTGGCCTCCAACCCACAGGAGTTCCAGGAAATAAAGCTGGAGAAGGGCTGGGCACACACACAGGGCCTCAAACACACAGACCCATACAGACATGTGTGCACACACATGGTACTCCTGTGTATACACATACATATAAACACATAGACACCTGGGTGTGTGCACGAGCACCAGGAAATATGCTTGCATAGAGAGGAAGGTGTACTCAATCTTTTCCTAGAAACTCCTGGCGTTCTGAAGCAAACAAATACCCTCAAAACAATGAGAATATAAGTTTATTTAGGGCAAAATATGAACGACCATGGCTAGTGATGTAGGCTTAGCATGTTCCAAATACCACGTGTTAATGTGGGAGTGGTCACCTGAGCTTTTTATAGGATCCAAAGGAAAGGAAATGAGAAATCGAGGCATTTTTGAGATACACACGTGGGGACATCAGGAAGGTGGCAATGTAGGACCTCCTTTTGGGGAGACCCCCACTCCATTCTCGGGATAGTGTACACCCAAGGAAATGTGAGAGACCGACTTGATGCAAATGCATGAGGCAGTTTATTATCAGAGCTCTGGGCCGACATGTATCTCACACAGGAGACAGAGGAGTCGACCCTGAGGCTCAAAAGTTAGGGGTTTATATAGGAAAAGTCAGGGGGGTTGTGTGGGGGGGGAAGGGTTGGTGCGGTTACACACGATTTGCTGATTCAAACATTGGCGGGGTTTCAGGTGTGCAGGGTGGGCTTTTTGGCATACATGCAGATCGGGCCGTCAGCAATGTAGGAGGGCAGTTTATTTTTGTTAGCAGGAAGGTCACTTTGACATTAGTAAACTGCATCCAAGGGACAGGAGACAGGAGACAGGAGACTCCAGTCCAGATGGTGTATGACCCATAGGAGTTTTCCCAGGCACGCCCCTTATCTTTTATGGCCGGTCTGTTTGTGGAACGACTCAACCACAACCTTGCTTCAAGCTTATTCGGCATGCCCGGGCTCTAAGTCTGCTTGCTGCCTCAACTATGGATTCTGAAAAGTCCCAACTCCCTTCAGCAGTTGGGGGGGGGGGAAGCCTTTGCCTTAGGTCTCAGACACCTGCCGACACAGTGGTAGTAAGTGTGGCAAGCCAATCCATGCAATGGTTTTATTTCACAGTCACAAAGATGGCAGATGGGCAGAGAGGTAGGCAACAACTGGCTATTAAGAGAGGTAAAGACAGCCCAAGATACCTAGGTCCAGACCTGCAACATTCAACTCTCCCCGATCCTCAGGGTCTCTAATCAGTCGACCTGTAGCATCTTCAACTCAGGGATGTGGCTTTTTTTTTTTTTTTCCAGTTCACAACAAAGAAGCTAGTCAGGTTGTCACCAGATAGTCCTGAATGCTGCTTCCAGGTGTGACACCATGTCTGTGGGTATGACTTCCAGGTGTGACAGCATACCCTTGGGAGTGAACTTCCAGGTGTGGCACCATGTCCCTGGCTGTGAGTCTGGATTTAACATGTGTCCCTGGGTGTGACTTACACCTGGGTGGAACTTCAGGTAGGACGTCCAGGTGGGATATGCGTCCTTGGGTGTGACTTCCGTGGGTGTGACTTGGAAAGGGATCAAACCTGGTCTCAGGGGAGGAGTGGGATTTGAATCCCCCTGTGCAGTGGCTGCCAGCTGGTACAGGAAACTGAACCCCTGCGGGATTCAGTTCTCTGGGACTATTTCAGGCCAGAGCCGAAATAAAGACCTAAACCAACACCCAGCAACACCCAGGGTAACAGAGCCACTTCACAAAGCACCCAGCCTCAGCCAGACACCGCAGTGTCAAACTGTGTTTGTGATGCTCTGGCTTTTATAGTCCCCAGCTTCGAAGGATCCCTGAAAGCTGGGATAAGAGCCGCAAGGTCTCAGGGGTACTACAACCATCAGGGGCTCTGCAGCCGCCAGACTGCATCCAGCTGCCCCTCCAGCTCATTAGGAGAAGAAACATGACACAGAATGAGGCAGCTTTATTTCTTTGGGGGTGGACTGGCACGGCTTAAAATAGTTAATATATATATATATTTTTATCTTCATTGACTTGTCTAACAACGCCGAGAATATCCTCCCTGGGCGCAGAACAAAAGAGATTACCCTGTCACAGGAGCTTAACCGAAGCCTGGCAGCTGCACACCACAGCATGCTGATCCGAGGTGTGGGGGACCAGGCTCCCCCTGCTTGAAACAATTAGGCTTCTCCTTAGGGAGATACCTCCCTTTCTTCCCAAGCAGCTTCCCAGGCATGGAGCTCTTTCTCTGGGGGAATAGAGGGGCAGTGTTCTAGATCATTCTTTTATCTGACAGGTAATAAATAGGTAATCAGGAGATATAAATGCCTGGCGTCAAAAGGACACAGCTCGCAAATGGGGCAAGACACTGGGCTCGGGGCCTTCGACATCCACCAGTCCAAGCCAGTTTTGTCTTCTTAGTGTGCTGGGAACAAAACAGCAGCACCGAAAAGAACTCCCAGGCCAGAAGGGGAACTGGGAGTATTATCGCTAGTGGTGAGGAGGGGGAGTCCTCACTGGGTGGCAGTTTTAGCACAGCCACTTCTGTCCATATTTCCTGGGACCTAGGAAGAGGTTTTCTGCAAAAACCATCCAGGTTGAACCCCTCCATCTCCTGGCTTTCCCTCAGTGAGCTCAATAGGTGTGGGGGTGGGGCGAGGAGCGGGAGGCTTGGGGTTGTTGTGAATGGAGGTGTGGGTGCGGTGTATGTGTGGTGTGCGGGGATGTGGAATGTACGTGGTATGTGTGTGTGTGTGTAGGGTGTATGTATGTGTAATGTGTATGTGATGTATGGTGTGTGTGTGGTATATGTGTGTGGTCTGGGTGGTATGTGTTTACGGTCTGTGTGGAGTGTGTGTGTTAGGGGGGTATGGAATGTATGTGTGATGTATGTAGGTGTGGGGGTGTGTATGGGGGTGGGGTTGGGTGGGTGTGTGGGTATGCAGTATGTGATATATGTATATGTGTGTGGTGTGTGTGTGTGTGTGTGTGTGAGATGTGAGTGCATGAGTATATGAGTGTGTGTGAGTGTGCCAGAGATTGACACTGGATGTCCTCTATCACACTCCACTTTAGTTTTTGAGACAGGGTTTCTCACTAAATCTGGAGCTCACCAATTTGGCCAGCCTAGCTGGTCAACAAGCTCCAGGTCAACAAGCTCCTGTCTCCAAACAAAACAACCCACACACACATACA
The DNA here is from genome assembly GCF_947179515.1 of Apodemus sylvaticus. Classification (NCBI taxonomy): domain Eukaryota; kingdom Metazoa; phylum Chordata; class Mammalia; order Rodentia; family Muridae; genus Apodemus; species Apodemus sylvaticus. The sequence goes on along the minus strand of NC_067493.1, from coordinate 38,339,711 downwards.
CACATGAGTGCACACACACACACACACACAGCTTTACTGGCTGAACCATCTCCCCAGTTTCTCTGTGTAATTTTTATTGTATAAAAAATAATGTTGGCAAAAGAGAGGGGGGTGACTACTCAGGTGGGCCTGAAGTCACTAGATTAGACCAGAGCACACAGAGCTTGGCGGGCCAAGTCAAGGATTAGATTTGTAATCCCCAAAGCCAAGGAAAGCCACTGTGAGATTTAGCAGGAAAGTGCTCAAGCTGGGGGAGGGACTTGATCCAATTTGCATTCACACAAAATCCTGGGATTTCCATCTGGGATATAAATTAGAGTGTGCCAAGAAGGGATGGATGGCGGTAAGCCTGTCCACGGGCTACAGTGACGGATGCTAGAGGGAGACGGGCCTGCCGCGTGGCCTCAGGTGGGAGTGACAGAAGGACAGAGGGGCAGACAGGTGGTGAGATAGTGAGGCACAGAGAGTGGGGTACAGGGAGGCCTTGGGGGTGGCTGGCATTTCTGCTTGGCTATGGGAAAAGAACATTCACTCTCTCGGGACCAAAAAAAAAAAAAGAAAAGAAAAAGAAAAAAAGAAAAAGAAAAAAAACCCAACAAAACAAAACAAACAAACAAACAACAACAACAACAACAACAAAAACCCATGCCTACAGCTTCCTGGGTCTCCTTGTTCACAGCCTTTTCCTTTTTCTTATCAATCACTGGTTCCTTCTCTCTGTATTTGAGTTTCCCCCTTACCGCAAGGGACCATTACAGCCTCATAGATTTAAAGAAGCATGGATTATATTCACATTGCTCTGACCTGGCAGAAACAGTATAAAGGAAGTGTGAGCCTTTCACAGGGCTCACTTAAGACCATCGGGAAACACAGATATTTACATTATGATTCATAACAGGAGCAAAATTACAGTTATGAAGTCGCAGTGAAAATGATTGATTGGGGTTGGAGGTTGGGGGGGGGTCACTCCATCATGAGGAACTGTATTAAAGGGTCCCAGCTTTAGGAAGGTTGAGACCCACTGGTGTAAAGGTACCATCCATCACGGTGGGGTGGAGAAGGCAGGGCAGGCAGCGGGAGCCTGAGACATTGTATCCACTGCCAGGAAGCGGAAAGAGACGGACACTGGCTGGCGCTCTGCTTGTTTTCTCCTTTCTATTCAGACCTGGACCGCAGTCTACCGATGCTGCCGCCCACATCTACTCTGGGTTTCCTCACTTCCATTAACACAGTCTAGATGCCCCTTCCCAGATACTGCCCAGAGGCTTACCTCCTAGATGACGCGACGATGTCCTGTGAGGTTGACAATATTCCCTATAACTGAGGTGGTGGGAGGGTCAGAGAGAACCAAGATAAAAAAGTATGTCTCCAAGTTTAAAATCATGGCGTAAAAGTAAGATGGTCCCGTGCAAGTGCAAATGGACAGGGCACTCCATGGAAGCTATTGTAAAACAAGAAAGAAAGAAAGAAAGAAAGAAAGAAAGAAAGAAAGAAAGAAAGAAAGAAAGAAAGAAAGAAAGAAAGAAAGAAAGAAAGAAAGAAAGAAAGAAAGAAAGAAAGAAAGAAAGAAAGAGAGAGAGAGAGAGAGAGAGAGGGAGAGAGGGAGAGAGGGAGAGGAAGGAAGGAAGGAAGGAAGGAAAGAAGAAAGGAAGGAAGGAGGGAAAAAGAAAGAAAGAAGAAAGAAAGGAAGGAAGGAAGGAAAATGAAAGAAAGAAAAAGAAAGATATGAAGGAAGGAAGGAAGAGAAAAGAAAGAAAGAAAGAAGGAAGAAAGAAAGAAAGGAAGGAAGGAAGAAAGAAAGAAAGAAAGAAAGAAAGAAAGAAAGAAAGAAAGAAAGAAACTGTGCCAAAAAGCGGGGGTAGGTGGGTGGGATACACAGCGAATTGCCCAGGATTGTTCTGGGACCATCCAGAGGGAACACAGGCAGTGGGAACAAAGGCTGAGCAGAAGGATGTGGATTAGAAACCACTCTGCGGTTTTCCAGACAGTGGAATCAGGAGTCCTCTTCCACCAGGCAAAGGCCAAGGCCACCAGGTCTTGCTCGCACTTTGTTGCTAGTGGGGCATTTTGCTTTTCCTAGAATGCTCAGAGCACTCACAAAATGCAAGCATCGTGTCACTGGATGTGGTGGCTTTCCTGGCAGGGATCTGCGTCTACGTGCTGTCTGCATCGGGCACGGGTTACGCTAATTATCCCCACCGACAATGTAGTCTATAAATTGTCTGAGGCTGGAGATGTTAGTGGCTTATGCAAAATACCGGTGCATTGTGGCTGCACGCCTGCACCTTGCCAGAATGGTTGCCTCGCTGCAGGTGATAGAGAGATGAGAGAGAAAGAATACCGTGCCGCTTGATCAAACGGTAGTTACGTGAGCTTTGGAGATGGAAAAAAATAGCGATTCGCCGTCTTTCTGTCTCCAGACCCTCCAGACGCGTGTACTACCGCTGAAAGCGTTGCCATGGAGACTCCACAAAGCATCCCACTGTCCTGTGGGTCACCCTTTACAGGTAGAGCCGGCACAGCGTAGATTTCAAAGAAAATATCAACAGACATTCTTAGCATCAAATGTCACTGTGTCCTCAAAGATAGCTTAACTCGGAGCTCCTGCATTTTTACAGGACCATAGCATCTCAGGGTGAGCAGGGACCTTAAATGTCACCTGTCTCAATGCCATTCTTCTCTCTGATGTAGTCATCTCACTCGGTCTAAAACATCCGTCTCTGGGGTTTTCTGATTCCTCCCTATAGTTCTTCCTATGTTGTTTCTCAGATACACCGCAGGGTTCCCTCCAGCTCAGCATCTGTGAGATACTGCCACACCCAATGTTGTTCATCTTGGCCGGAAAGAATGTTCACCTGTGTCCTATGCAGGATACTCTTTAACACTCAAAGTTCACAACCTTAACATTTTAAGTCCTAACTTAGAAATCCAAATTCCATTGGTCGGAAACCTTAGCTTTCTCTAAATTTTGCCTTTTCTTTGTTTTATAGCCCTCCCCTCCCCTGTTCTCCTTCCCTTCCTGACTGAGCTCAGAACTTCACACATGCTAGGCAAGTACTTTACCACACAGCTACACCTCCAGCATAGCCCTTTTTTTATATTGTAAAATAAGTATAGGGACAAAAAATAAGTAAGAGTCGGACTTGATGGTATGTGCCTGTAATCTCATTACTTGTGGGATAGAGGCTATCCTGGGTTACATAATGAGGCCATGTCTTGACTAAAACACACTGCTAAATGCAAGACCAAAGCCAGGTAGGACTGGGATGGCTTACATGGTAAGTGTGATGACTCGAATTCAGATCCCTAGTACTCAAGGTGCAGAAAGTCCAGATGCGGTGATGCGTGTGCTCTTGTAATCCTGCCACTGGAGAGGCAGGGGACAGGAGGATCCCTGGGGCTTGTGCCAGTGAGCCTTACATAATAGACAAGTTCTAGATTCAGTGAGAGACCCTATCTCAAAATATTAGGTGGAGGGTGATTAAGAAAGACACCTAGTGTCAACCTCTAGCCTCCACATGCATGCATGCACATGCACACACACACATGTGGTGCACACATACATACACAACACACACATATGTGGTACATATATATATATATATATATATACAACACATACACAGTTATGGTGCATATACACATATTCCCCCCCCACACATATATACACACATATGTGGTCCATACACACATATATGGCACATACCCACATATATAACATAAGTACATAAGTGGTGTATACTCATATATATAACACACACAAACACATATGTGGTACCTGTACATATATACTATTCTTACACATATGTGGCACATACACACACACACATATATAAAACATATACATATACATACACAACACACTCATATGAGGAACAAACACACATATATAACACATATACACATATGTATACACACATATGCAATACACACACATATGTGGTACATACACAAATATACAACATAAGCACATAAGTGGTATATAATCACATAAACAGCACACACACACACACACACACACTCACACTCATACTCACACACTTTTCAAATAGATATATGCTGAACTTTCCATTTCCTAAATGGCCCTTTCCAGAGAATAACAGTACAATGTGAATGCTCTTCCCCCCAAGTTCAGCCATCTGTAGAATGAATACAGAAAGTACTTGGCCTCCTCCAGGTGCCTGTTGTTGGGACACCTGGGATGGTGTGCCTGTTCCTCCTGACCCTGTCCTTCAGAATCAGATATTGCAATGAGTGTGGGCTGCAGCAATAGACGTTCCCACCCTTGGCAGGCTGTCTGCTGCGTGTGCTCTAGAAAAACAGCATAGTCCCCAATGGGCCACAGTGACTCATCCTGTAGCTCACTGTTACTATGGGCTACATTGTATCATCTGAAAATGCGCATGTTGAGACCTTAGTCCTTTGCACCTCAGAGAGGAACTATATTTAGAGAGGGTCTCTGAAGATGGGAATTAATGAAAATGAGGTCATTAAAGCAGATCCTATCTGTTACTCTGGGACTGTCCCCCAGAGACACATATGTGGAGGACCTAGTCCCCAGTGAAATTACGCCAGAAGCAGGCTTTGGGAAATGATTGATTAGACCATGAACGCTCTGAGGTTATGAAAGCTTTCTCCATCCACAGATTTGTAATTTGATGGACTACTGTGAGGTGATGGACACACGGGAGCTGGGACAAACTGAAGGTGTGTGTGTATGTGGGGGGTCCTTAGGGATGTCCTTGGGGGGGTTGTCCCTTACTCTCACCATCCATTCTTTCTCTGTCTCTCTCATTTCATCTCTTTCCTCGTTTTTCCTTTTCTCCTCCTTCCCTCACCCTTTCCCTCCTCCCCAGACAAATGATGCTTCTCCTGCTATGATGATAATTTGGATTCAATAGAGGCTTGAAGCAATCTATCCAGATGACCACACACTAAAGTCTCCAGAGCGTTGATGCAAAATACAGATGGATGACTAATAAACCAACCAAATATAACTGGTGCTCTTATACAGAGAGGTTAGGACCAACATGCATGCATGTGTGTGTGTGTGTGTGTACATACATATGTACATACAGGTGCATACATGCAGGCACACACATGTATGCATATACACAAAGGCATGCACAGACATATGCATACACATGCAAACACATGCATACACAGGTACACACATACATTGGTACATGCACACACACATGCACACATGCAGGCATGCATACACATGCAAACATACATGCATACATAGGCAGGCACACACATAGGCATATGCATACATACATGCACACATACAGGCATGCATATGCACATACACAGGCATGTATATGCACACACACGATGAAAATGACATAAAATACAAAAAAAAATCCAACAATAGCAAGTGATGGAAAGAGATGACAGAAGAAAACAACACCCTCATAACTTGAACCTGAATTTCTAGCCTCCAGGGTCAAGAAGAAGTAGATGTGTTACTTAGAACGCCCAACTGGTGCCAGGGATGCCAGCATACACTAGTGCACGAAGGAAGAGATGGGTCCTTCCACAAAGGGACTGCTTATCCAGCCTTTGCTTACAGATAGATTGGATGATGGTTTGATTGGCAACTGTTGGTGAGGAAGTTTCTAGTTGGGAAGACCCTTCCTGAATATGGACAACACCTGCCCATGCCCTGGGGAGGCCACACTGACTAAAAAGGAGGCAGTGAAGTGAGCACCAGAACTCATCTCTCTCTGCTTCCTGGCTGGGGGTATGATGTGACTGCCTTGTTTTGCTGTTGCCATGCCTACACTGCCATGACAGCTCACATGTGAGCCAAAATAAAGCCTTTCTTCTTTAAGTTGTCTTTTTTTTTAAAAAAAAAAATTATATTAGCTCAGGGAGAACGAACATAACTAAAACAGATGGTAAATATCCATGCTATCCTTAACAGGACTCTCAAGTCCTGCCGCTGAATGACTGAAGCTGGATGGTGGTCTACAAGAGAACCCTCATAGAACTGTCTTCTTTTGGACCAAGAAAGATAAGGCTACTTGATTCTAGACATCTAGCTTAATTCACCTACCACTGGAGGCCGGTCCTGGGGCAGGAGGCAGGAAAGGAGGCTATAGATGCTGGAGATGAGGGAGAGATCGCCATATTGGTTCAACCTATGGCGTGTGCCCTCGCCTAGGCGTGGCCACCCAAGTTAGGTGGCCTGAAGCTTTCCTTCGAAAGCCCTAGCCTCTAGCATTGTAGGTTCTCCGTCCTACCAGAGAGACAGCCCAGCGGCATCTTCACTGGCCCCATCAATACTTCCTATTGTACAGTGCTATACCCAGACATTCCTGTGGCTGGTCCCTGTAACCACCTGCCCACTGCAGTGAGATCTAGCCCTCCCCTAAAAGACCCCTCATATATAGTCCAGGATGTGTTGAAATCCTGTGGTCAAGCACTAAAAACATGAAAACCGAGGCAGGCTGCTTCTTGCTTTCTGCCCTGATGGCATACAGTGGTCCCTGGTTTCCATTTCTATTTTTCAGTGTATAGACCCATTCAAAGCTCTCCCCACCCACTGCAGTCCTAAGCCTTACACATCTGTTGCGGGATTGGGAAGGGGGCCATACTAGACAGAAAAAGTAGTGTGTGTGTGTGTGTGTGTGTGTGTGTGTGTGTGTGAATAAAGGCCAAGATGCCTTGTATTCTAACAGTCTCTACCTTATTCTTCTGAGACAGGTTATCACACTCGAAGTTTGAGTAAGACCAACAGACAGCGAGCCCCAGGGACCCTTCTGTCTCTGTCCCCATCAGCCCACAGCTGGAGATCTTGAAGCATAGTGGCTATGAATTCCAGAAGATTAAGACTTGGAGATTTCTGAGTTCAGGGCACAGGCCTTTAATCTGGGCCACTCCCTCTGCTGAAGACCTGAATAAGGACATTAAAGGAAGGAAGACTCACACTCACTCTTTTTTGCCTGCTTGCCTCGTGGGACTGAGAAACTGCTAGATCCTTGGACTTCCACTCACAGCTGCTGCTGACCATTGTTGGGGAGTTGGACTACAGACTGGAAGTCATCAACCAATTCCTTAACCATATAGAGACTCCCCGTACATTCTGTGACTCTAGAGAACCCTGACTAATAGAGTGTCTGACTCCATAATGTTGCATACTGACCTCACACTCCTGCATACAAACACACACACACACACACACACACACACACACACTAATTATAATAATAATAAATTAAAAAGTATTGAGACAAAATTTGTTCCTAATTTAGGTTATCTATCTATCCACCTATCTATCTATCTATCTATCTATCTATCTATCTATCTATCTATCATCTACCTGATATCTGTGTTGATGTTTGTGGTGATTTGAATAAGCTTACATAGTTGAATGCTTAGTCACCAGGGAGTGGCACTATTTGAAAGGATTAGAAGGATTAGGGTGTGGCATTCTTGAAGGAAGTGTGTCACTGGGAGTTTCAAACAGTTGTTATGATCACATTGTTATGACTACCTTTACAATCAAGAGGCTATTATGACCAATTTATTATGCTTATGTTCTGCTCCTGTAACCCTGTCTGTTTGCCTGTCAAATCCTCCGTTTGGAAACCCCCTTCTCCTGAGCTATAAAAACTCTTATCTTACCAAAGTCCAATATTGATCTCTTGAACCCTGCCTTTCAGGAGGGGCAGCCTCTGTACATTAATTTTTTTAAAAAGCTTGCTTTAATTTGGCCATCATGATTTGGGTGGTTCCTTGCATCTATGTAATTAAACCTCCCAATTTAAGGAGGGGGGAGATTGGAGTGCTTGTCTTAGAAGCATGAAGACCTGACTTCAATTTCCAGCACCCACATAATAAGCCGTGTCTATAATCCCAGCACTGGTGAAGTGGAGACAGATCTTTGGACCTCACTGGCCACCCAGACTAGCCTAATCTGCCATCCTCAGGCCAGGGAGAGACCCTGTCTCAAAAAAGAAGATCACCATAGATTGATATTTGGCCTCTACATACCAGTGCACACACACCTTACACTTACATGCACACACATGAATGTGAGCACATGCATACATCAGCACATACCACGCACACACATAGAACACACATAGATCTGACGTCTCTAGGAAAATTTCACAAGCACGGCTAAAGACCCCCAAAGTGCTATCTGTGTAATACTGTGAATCATTTGTGAGCAGCACTGCCCTTATTTTCCTGGTCCTTGTTCACATGAGCCCACATTTGCATAGCAGAGATGGAACAGTTGGGAAGCCCTTGCACAGTGGCTCTCACTAACCTCCCAGACCCGGCTGGACTGCCTTCCTCCGCATGATGCAACTGATCACAGAGAACACAAAGAACACTCACTCTAACCATGAGTTATTCTCGCATGGAGATCCTCATAGCCTACTCTCTGGAGGTGGTGGTACTCACGGTCTGGCTAAGCTTGATGCCCTCTTGAAGAACACTTTCTTAAACCATTGTTTGCAGTAGGTCTGGACAGATGGTAGTGTTTAAGAGTATGGGCACCTGAGTTAGGTTTCCAACCTTTACTTCTGGCCTCTGAAGGTGCTATACTCACGTACACAACCCTCCTTCCCTCCATGTACATGGATCATTTAGAAGAAAACATAAACTATCATTCCTGTTTTGTTCTAACCTGTGAATTCTTCAAGCACCTGCCAATCTTTTTCCCCCGCTACCCTGGCAGGTCCAGTCCACCACAACCACTTAACCAAGCCGACATGCCCGTGCTGACAACAGAGCCCTGCTCTCCCCAGAGCTCAGAGATGAGATTGATTTTCTGGGGTGTGCAATTGCCTTAAATCTTCTGGGGAACAAGGCAGCACACAAACATAAATGATGCTGTGAGCTTCCTGGCTAGGACAGAGATCACTACAAATCATTAGCTTGGAAAGGCAGCTAGCTGGCTGGGAGAAGCCGTCCTGTGAGCATCTTACAACACTGCCCGAGACGACCACACCTCCACCAACTCCTTCTCTTACGGCCGCTCTATCCAGTCACTCCTTAATTTAGGACACTGTTGGGTCCTATAACCCTGTAACCCTGACCCTAAACCGGAGCCCAAGTGGGAGAGGCAATAGCCTAAAGAGACCCATGCTCTTCTCTTTGTCTTTCAAACCTCTGAAACAACAGACCCCAAAGAAAACTGGATATTTGACAGTAATAGCAAGAGGAGAGGAGGAAGAGGCCGAAACCTGGAGCCAGACAGGGGGAGCTTATCTCCTGGAAAGAGATTTCACACAATTCTGAGAACTTGTCCGACCATCTTGCCGGAGAGACTTGAGTCAGCCATAGGCAGGACCACACCTTGATGGGATTGCTTAGCTGTCCACGTCTCTTGCCCCATTACTTAAACTTACACCACATGTCAGTACGTGAAGATGGACTTGGGGGCCGATGAACCTTGTCTTCCCAGGGTGGCCACACTGTGGAGTCAGTCTCATTACTCTACTTCCTCTTCTTATTTGTTTAGTTGGCTTAGTATAGGTGGATAGTGTGGTGGTTTGAACAAGAATGGTTGCTACAGGAACATATATTTGAACGCTCAGTCATTAGGGGGTGGTGCTAGTGAAAGGGTTAAAAGGTGTGGGCTTTGCTGACAGAAGTGTGCCACTTGGGTAGTCTTTGAGGTTTCAAAAGCCAATGCCAAACCCAGAGCCTCAGTCTCTCTGTCTCTGTCTTTCTCTCTCATCCATCTCCTTCTCTGCATCTCTGTCGCTGTCTCTTTTGTCTTTGTCTCTGTTTCTTTGTCTCTCCGTTTCTGTCTGTCTCTGTCTGTCTGACACTGTCTCTGTCTCTGTCTCTGTCTCTGTCTCTCTATCTCTATCTCTGTCTCTCTGCCTATGGATAAAAATGCAGCTGTTAGCTACTGCTTCAATGCCTACCTGAATGGCCTGCCTGCCTGCCTGCATTGCCTGCCTGCATTGCCTGCCTGCATGGCCTGCCTGCCCTACTCCCTGCCATGATGGTAATGGACTCAGCTCAATGAAACTAAATTCAAGCCCTCAATGAACTGCATTCTCTCATAAAAGTTGCCTAGGTCATGGTATCTCTTCATAGCAACAGAATAGTGATTAAGACAATAGCAAGCCACCCCTATTTTATACAAAACAAAAAGTACCAACAAGCTCAAAAGCATATGTATTCAAATAACCACACAGCACAGGTATGTATGAATGTATGTATGTATAAACATAGATGTATGTATATATACATGCTTATATCTATCAGCTGCTGCAGGGCTTTGACCTCTGCAATCTATTGAAGGCTTTACATCTGATGCTGGCATTAGTAGTCCATATGGCAAACAGCCAGAAAGGAGATAATATATATATATATATATATATATATATATATATATATACACACACACACACACACACATATATATATATCATAAGGAGCAAGAACAAACTGGGACCCACAAACTGAAACTATAGCCTAGGGGGATGGCTGGATCTTTTATGTCTCATTGCCTCTGACCTTATTGGCCTTGGGTGTCTTGTAGACGCCTGAGATTTTCATTAGAGAGCTAAACAAACTATCTGGGCCTAAGGACAGATGAATGTCAACTATGTGAGCTGCAAATCAGCTTCCCTTCACCTTCCTCCTCAGCATCTCCCATCATATTCTCCTGTAGTCCACTCTAGTGGCAAACATTTAGGGCAATGAATTCTGGGAAGTGTAGTTTTCCTAAGCCACCATGCCCAAATGAGTTTTCCCTGGTGGCTTTTTCTGGGATTCTAAGCTCTCTGCTGAGACATAGTAAAGGTTTAGCACAAAACTGAAGGACTCCATGTAGAGAGGTGATAGCCAGCTCAGGATGAGGTTTGTGTGTCCCATTATTGTCCCAGGGAGGCTTCAATAACTCCTCCTCTCTGGAGTTCTGTGCTAGCTGGTTTGCTGTGAAATGTCTCTTTCAGGGGTCTGAAAGCACAAGGTCTCAGCAGGCACCAGACACTAAGAAGAGACAAAGTCCTTGACTTAGATTGCCAGGGCTGTCAATAGCAGCCAACATGTGTCACCAACACTTCTTTAGTGGGGCAAGGACAGATGTGCTTGTTGTGGGCACTATGACAACTGTCATAGGTTGTGCCACCTATGACATTGGCTATTTATGGCATTAGTAGCAACAAGGAATTTCACATGGGGAACAGGAGAGAAAAACAGTATTAAAAAATGTATCATGCTGGAGGCCCGAGAGGATCAACTCCAGAGACCTGTAGGGATGGTTCATCTCCATTTCCAACATGATCGCATAAGAATCACCTTGGAAATAAATATTCCTGGGCATATCTGTGAGGGAGAGTCCAGAGAGGACTGATTGATGTGGGAAAGACCTATATTGAATGTGGGTGATGTCATACCATAGGCCGCAACCCAGGCCAGAAAAAATTATGAGGCAGAAGGAAGCTAGAGGAGATTCCACAATTATGTAAACTAAACTGCTTCCTGTCCACCCACCGTGATGTGGATTGATCTGTTTCCTGTCCACCAGTGATGTGAACTGATCTATTTTCTCCCTACCTGTGGTGGTTTGAGGAGGAGTAGCCCCATAGGGTTATAGATTTGAATGCTTGCTCACTGGGGGGCACAGTGGAAGAAGTGTGTCACTTGAGTGGGCTTTGAAGTTTTAAATGCCCAAGCCAGGCCTGTCTGTATGTCTGTTTCCCTCTCTGTTTGTCTCCTTCTCTCTGTCTCTATCTCTCTATCTCTGTCTCTCTCTGTCTGTCCTGCTGCCCAGAGATGTAGAACTCTAGACTCCTTCTCTAGTACCATGTCAACTGCTTGTCACCATGCTGCCTGTCCTGATGATAATAGACTAAATCTCTGAACTTGTAAGCCAGCCCCAATTAAATCTTTTTCCTTTATAAGTGTCGCTGTGGTCATGGTGTCTCTTCATAGCAATAGAAACCTGGTGGCCAGAATCAACCAACTAACTTCCCTTTCTTCCAATTATCTGATCTACCACAATAGCCTGAACCAGCCAATTCTGAGGGAGAAAGGGAAGAAGCCCTACCCCTAAATACAGAAAAATTTTGATTTTTTTTAACAGATTATGGGTCTAGATCCCATATACACCCACACAGGTGCTGCTGTAATTCTAGCATTGAAAGACAGAGACAGAGGATTCCGCAGAACACGCTGTCTTTGATACAAGTTGAACCTGAGAATTCTGGGTTTGTTTGAGAGATCCTGTGTCAATGAATAGGTGGAAGAATAATGAAAGATGATTCCTGATATTAACCTTCCGCCTCCGTGTGTACACACACACCCAGAGAGAGACAGAGACAGAGACAGAGAGAGACAGAGAGGCAGATGCATACACAGAGACAAACACAGAGATAAACATACAGAAAGATAGACAGAAAGACAGAAAGAAACAGACACATACAGAAACAGATAAATACATAGAGACAGACAAACACACAAATATACCTACACAGAGACAAACGGACAGACACACACAAAGAGACAGAGAGAGAAACAGACAGACACACAGAGAGAGACAGAGAGAAACAGAGAGACACATAGAGAGAAACAGGCAGACACAGACAGAGCGACAGATAGACAGACACACCCACAGAGAGAGGTGGACACACACAGAGAGACAGAGACCACACACATCCCGAGACAGACAGACAGACACACAGAGACCGACACAGAGAGAGAGAGACAAAGATTGAAACAGAAAGAAAACCACATCTTCCCAGTTCACTTCCATTGTTTGAGTGTTCTTAACAGCTCAAGGCAGTGGGGGAGGTTCTTGGGTCACTCCATACCTGTCAAAGACACCTGAGCTTCCAGCACTGTGTCTTCACCCCCAAACCTAAGAGCTAAAGTACTAGTCTCCAACTAGATCAGTCTCCTTTCCCTAGCCTGTATCACACTATTTTCTGCCTCTGGGCATAGGTTGGCCCTTGTCTTACTTTTATTTCTGTAGCTGTAACAAATATCCTGACCAAAAGCAACTTAAATAACAAAAAAGTTGATTTGACTTAAAATTCCAAGTCCATTATTGAGGGAACTCAAGGCAGGAACTTAAAGCATTATATCCAGCCAAGAACAGAGAAAACAAACACATGGATTCTGGCTTGCTCGTGTTCAGCTGGCTTTCTTCACTCTTACACAGCTTGAGACCCTAAATAGGGGATTGTATTACCCACAGTGGACAGGGTCCACAAGGCATGTCTGTGGGGAATTATCTGGATTAGGTTTATTGATGTGAGAAGACTCATGCTGAATGTGGATTGTGAAATTTTATGGGCTAGGGTCCTGGGCTGTTCAAAGTGAGTTGAGCACCAGAATTCATCTCTCTCTCTCTCTCTCTCTCTCTCTCTCTCTCTCTCTCTCTCTCTCTCTCTCTCTCTCTCTCCTGACCGTGGCAGTGGGTCAGTATGGCCAGCTGTCTCATGCTCCTGTGGCTATGCTTTCCCTGAATCTTCTTCCACTGAGAGCTTGGAAAACATCTTTTCTTTCTTAAGTCACTTTTGTCAGAGTGTTTTCTCACAGCTGCAAAACAGTAGTTGATAGCACAGGTAATTCTAGAAAGGCTGCCAGGTAAGTGTCTGGCTTGTCCTTTTTAAAGCTCGTATCTCAGAAGTGACAGCAACGGGGGCAGGTAAGAAGGTCTTTACATTCTATACTGCAAGGGCGAATGTGAACCTCATATAATAGAAAGAAGTCTGCATATTCACATTTTAAGTACAATAATACATGCACTCTGCTAATGGTCTGATTTAACCTTTGACTTAGATGTCATCCAGATGGCGTCCTGGGAGACAGGTGATAACAAGGGAAGGGACAGGAAGTAATAAGGAGAGAAGTCAGTGTCACACACAGGGCAGTGGAAAAGACAGGCAGAGAAGATGGTAAAGTATAGAGGAGCATGCTGGGTAGGAGAGAGTGGGTGGAGTGTGCTTGGGGTCTGAGGCAGGGATCACGGGGAGCAGGAGGAGGAAGAAGGAAGAGGTCATCATGGAGTTGCATGGATCATGAACCCGTGGCTGTGAGGGCTGGCCTGATGCAGCATGGCAAGCAATATATGGGGTTATTGACAGTGGGCAGACAAAATAGCATAGAGGTTGATACTGGCCCAGCTCTAGTGCTTTTGGGTTATAGACTAAAAGTTTGTGTATCCTTTATTTGCAAACTATATGGTCTAAGTATGTCGGGGGTGGGGGGTGGGAACCACACACCACACACATACAAATATTTACCACAACAGAATGACAATGGCCAAAGGGTCCATGGTTTCAATTCACACTTTAGATGGGCTTTGTATTATTTCTAAAGTCTCAAATAAGCAGATTTTCCTTAGGGATTTCCAGATGATTGACATGCCTTACAAGATGGGACACAGTATATCTGTGTTCTTTATCGGGAAGATTTCTTGCACGATAGACATCCGTGCAAAGTTTAGGGCTCCTGCAACTGGATGGAGATGCTTATCAATTAATGGCCTCTAAGCAGTTCAGGATGTTGTGTCTCCTTCACACAGAACCCTCTCTGAAGGAACCCACATTTGTGTACTGAATGTGTGCTGTTTTCCCACTCTCACTCCCCCCTCATATTTAAATCTAAAATTGGTTCCACCCCTTATTATTAACATTGAGGACGTGACCTCTCCAAGGTACAGTGAGGGGAAGGTTTTTATTGTAGATATAATGGAGAGTATAGCCAGAGGCAGTTAGAAGAACCCAGATGAAGGAGAAAAAGCAGTAGGCTGAACATGGTCAGGAGAACGGACTGGGCCATAGAGGAGGGCTGAGGGGAGGGCAAGAGGGAAGGGCCAAGGAGGGGGATATGATAGTTTGAATAGCAATGGCCCCCATAGACACATGTGTTTGAATGCTTGGCCATAGGAAGTGGTACTATTAGGAGGTGTGGCCTTACTAGAGAAGGTGTGGCCTTACTAGAGGAGGTGTGGCCTTACTAGAGGAGGTGTGGCCTTACTAGAGGAGGTGTGGCCTTACTAGAAGAGGTGTGGCCTTACTAGAGGAGATGTAGCCTTACTAGAGGAGGTGTGGCCTTACTAGAGGAGGTGTGGCCTTACTAGAGGAGGTGTGGCCTTACTAGAGGAGATGTAGCCTTACTAGAGGAGGTGTGGCCTTACTAGAGAAGGTGTGGTCTTGTTGGAGGAAGTGTGACATTGTGTAGGTATATTTTAAGTCCTCCTACACTCAGGCTCCACTTAGTGCAGAAGAGAGTGTCCTCCTCACTGCCTTTGGATCAAGATGTAGAACTTTCAGCTCCTTCTCCAGCATGACATCTGCCTGCAGGCTGCCATGCTTCCTACCATGATGATAATGGTCTGAACCTCTGAAACTGTAAATCTGCCCCCATTTAAATGTTTTATAAGAGTTGCTTTGGCTGTGCTGTCTCTTCACAGCAACAAAACCCTAACTAAGACAGGGGGGTAAGGAAAGGGGGACTGAGAGAATCAAGAGAGCCCATGCATGGTCTTAATGGCAAGGTTATGTAGTAATGACAAGAAGCTGGGGGAAGGGAAGCCCCTGAATTGGAAAAGTTCAGGGTAGCAGGCAAGGTGAGAAGAGCCAGGATGCCAGCCAGCATAGACTCTGCAAATAGGTACCCATGATGCTAAGAGAGACCAGAAGCAGCCCTGGCCTTTGGTATGCTAATACGCACCACAGTTAGCCATTTGCTTTTGGA
The DNA here is from genome assembly GCF_947179515.1 of Apodemus sylvaticus. Classification (NCBI taxonomy): domain Eukaryota; kingdom Metazoa; phylum Chordata; class Mammalia; order Rodentia; family Muridae; genus Apodemus; species Apodemus sylvaticus. Next base: position 38,324,027 of record NC_067493.1, on the reverse strand, counting down.
CCTGACACTAATCTCTCCTTAACAAATCTGCTAACTTTAACTTTGCTTCACTCTCACATGTCCTGAAATTCTGTTCTGCACTGTTGTCCAGGGCATATTATCTTTACTTGAGTGGAGAGCCCTATGGGGGGAGATCAACTCAGGTTGCTACAGGTAGTAGTCTAGGGCTATATCTTCTGCTCTAATTGGTGCTGATAGGTCTCAGAAATGCTAGAAAGATGTATCTGTAGCTGGAGGGGCAACCACACCCAACATGATGGAGTGCCAGGGTCTGCTATACTCCTCCACCCTCTGCCTCCCTGAAGAAGAAAGATCAACTACCCCGCCAGCCAAACGAGCCACTTTTAACTGTATCCCTAAGGAAAGACACATTTGATGTCCTACCTCAGAGGGTCTTCTCCTAGTGGAGAGCCTTTACACAAGAAATAACTCAGATCTATGGAAACACATGTCATAGAGAGGCTGAGCTAGGATGACCTGCTGGGAATGACCCTTCAGAACTGGAGAGCGGAAGGCAGGGGGCAGGAGGCGTCAGCAGGAGGGCCCTGCCTGGCAGTTCCAGCTCCCAGCATGATCCAGCAGCCACGTGGGACGTACTCATTCCTCCCCTGTGGATATGTTAATGGGGGTCTTATTTCTGACTTCCCATATTAATTTAAATGATGTATATTTATGCCCCACTGAGGAGAAAGGACACTGGATTAATGTACACATGAAAGAGAGTCAGAGCCTTCAGCTGTCGTTCTTCAAATGGTCTTCTGAGTCAGTTTGGATGAAGGACCGCTCTGCTCTGCTTCTGAGAAACTCCCCCTATTATCGTTGCCCTTTTCTGAAGACTTACCAGAGAAGTCATTAAATACGCGGTTTCTTAATGAGAAAAGAGTACAGGAGGCCAACTATTTATTTCAACACTTCTTGCTTAAGAAAGACGAAAGGTCCTTTTTGCGACCTTCTCCTTTCCTTCGCAGCTCAGATCATTCCTAAAGCCTTGGCCTAACACCCATGAGATAGGATTTTCAAAGCTTGCAGGGGAGTGTGGTTTTGGCATCTATCAACAGGTATTCAATGCCAATTATTATACCTAAAAAATGTGTACTCTGGCTAACATGGTGTGAATGTATACTTGAAACAGATGGGCCATTAAAAGGCAGTGCATATCTCTCTCTCTCTCTCTCTCTCTCTCTCTCTCTCTCTCTCTCTCTCTCTCTGGTGCCTAGTTTTATGTAAAAGGATCAGAAAATGAGGAGGCTGGAGAACTCAAGGGTTTCTATAGTCCTGAAATTCAGAGTCTGGGAACAGCAGACCAAATCTGTTGTATGATCCTAGATATCTAGAGCAAGAGTGAGTGATTTACACAGTGAATAACAGGTTCATATCACGTACTTATATCGTGAGATTACGGAGTCTCCCTGCTATGTGTATGTGTGTGTGTATGTATGTGTGTACATGGAACCATAATACCTACAACTCTCTTGCCTTAACTCCTTGAGTACTAGGACTGCAGTCACATCCCACCATAACTGTAGCTAGCTTTGTCAACTAGACACAGTCTAAATTTGCCTAAGAAAGGGAGTCTCAATGAAGGAATTTCCCAGGTTGAATTGCTCTATGATGATTGTCTTAGTGGTTAACCTATGAAGGAAGGCCCAGTACACCGTGGGTGGTATCATTCCCTAAGCAAGTGGTCCTGGACTGTATGAGAAAGCTAACTGAGCGTGGGCCAGAGAGTGAGCTGGAGATTGAGCCAGAAGCATTCTTCCATGGTTTCTCCCTCCAGGTTCTTGCTTAAGTTCCTATCCTGACTTCCCTCAGTAATGGGTTGTGACTTGGATGTATAAGCCAAGTAAACCCTTTCTTCCTCTACATTGCTTTTGGCTAGAATGTTTTATCACATTAAAAGAAAGGAAACGAAAACACCTGGCTTATTTTATTTTTAGTGTAAATAAACAATTACTACTAATCAGTAAGCGGGCTTAATTAAAAAAAAAAGAATTTGTTGTTCTTAAGACAGAAAAATCTGGAACATTTTGTATAAGAAGCTCCTGGAGAAGTCAGGGTGAGTAGGAAACATTACACAGTAAAACAGAATGCTACTGCTCTTAACTACTGCATTCTAGCCTCAGTCACTGGCTGGCTCTTCTAGTCTCCCTTCTGAAACTGTAATAAAATACTCCAACACAAAGCAATGAGGGGAAGAGGGTTTATTTGACTTTGAATCCTAGGTTAGAGTCCATCATAGCAGAGAAGGCACGTTGGCAGGAGCTTGACACAGCTGATCACGTCATATCCATAGTTAGGAACAGCAAGAAATAAATGCATGCAGGAATGCTCGCATGCTAGCTTGCTCCTCTCTTATATAGTTCAACACCACTCCGCCCTCCCCTGGCTAGGGGATGATACCACCCACAGTGGGCTGGGTCTTCCCATATCGATTAGCAATAATGACAAGCCTCTGCAGACACACTCACAGGCCAACCTAATTTAGATAATTCCTCAATTAAGATTCTTTCCCAGGTGATTCAGCTGCTATACCAAATTGACAGTTCAAAAGGAACCATCATACTAGCTTTACATACATTACACTAGGAAAGTAACCCTTCCTCCTCCCTTCTCCCTTCCTTTTTCTCCCTCCTCCCTCCCTCCTTATGCTAAGCAGCTTACTTCCTTAGATAGCCCAGTCCTATTTTTCAAGCTCAGCATCCTATTTAGCAAACAAAACACCTTTCAAGTGGCCCATCCTTTGCAGTTTGGATTACAAACAAATAGCGTTTGATTTTTCCCATCATAGATATTTATTTTTCGGTTTGCATATGTGTGTTGATTCTATCCTAATATTTACATTTTATGATTAGATTCTGAAGGAAGAGACGGAAGCCCATATTTCTTCTGCTAGGCACCTTAGCAGGTCTATACTCATGGGCCTAATGTATGCTTTTTTTCCTTATGGATATATATGTGTGCACACATAGAAGTCGGAAGTCAGATTCAGGTGTGACTCCTTAGGCATGTCCACCTTGGGTTTCTGAGACAGGGTCTTTCACTGTCTGGACATCAGAAGTAAGCCAGACTAGCTGGCCAGCAAGTCCCAGAGTCCTGCTTCTGTCTGTCTCCCCAGTGCTGAGACTGCATATGCATACCTGACTTTTTTATATGTGTGCTAGAGATTGAACTCAGGTCCCTACACTTATGTGGCAAGCATTTTACCTGCTGAGCAATATCTTCAGGCCCTTACAGCTCACTTTAAATATTTACTTTCTCTTATTTACATGTATGTGTATATATGCCTGCATGACTTTATGTGCACAATATGCATCTAGGAACCCACAGAGGCCAGAAGAGCACACTGAATACCCTTGAAACTGGAGTTATAGGTGCTTGTGTGCTGCCACGTGAGTGCTGGGAACCAAACTCCAATCCTATGTAAGGGCAACAAGAGCTCTTAAGTGCTGAACTGTCTTTTTAGCTTCCTTTCCTTCTATGGTTCATTTTTTAATGTAGATTGTTAGGTTAGTGACTGTGAGAAGCTATTCCACAAAACTTCAAACAATGTGGCTTAAAGACAACGGAAAGGCTAGAAATCTGAGGATGAAGCAAGCCTTTGAGGGATTTGGTGTTGGGTGAGAGCCTGCTTTCTGGTTCTTGGATTGAATCTTCTATCTATCCTCACCTAACAGAATGGAAAAGGGAACTGGATGGGATGTCTCAGAAGAACATGAGCCTCATTCATGGTGGCTGGAACCCACAAGTACCCTCCCAATAACAGGATAGATTGAAAGATGTTTGGCCAACTTCTGAATCAGTCTTTAGCACTCTTAAGGACTCCTGGAAAAGCCAATTAAGCAGAGACATTGTAACCTTGCAGTATACTCCGCTCTGGAGTTAGATCTCATTTCAGAGCTGTATGATCCTGATTGATCTCTTAAATTTCCTGGAGACAAGTGAGCTTAGAAAAGTCAACCCTCCTCCATTCTTCTTGTACCTCATTTGATGTGTGGATTATGTTTTGGGTATTCCAGTTCTCCAGGCTAATATCCACTTATTAGTGAGTACATACCATGATTGATCTTTTGAGACTGGGTTACCTCACTTAGTATGTTGTTCTCCAGCTCCATCCATTTGCCTAAGAATTTCATGAATTCATTGTTTCTAATGGCTGAATAGTACTCCATTGTGTATATATACCACATTTTTTTGCATCCACTCTTCTGTTGAGGGATACCTGGGTTCTTTCCAGCTTCTGGCTATTATAAATAGGGCTGCTATGAACATAGTGGAGCATATATCCTTATTACATGCTGGGGAATCCTCTGGGTATATGCCCAGGAGTGGTATAGCAGGATCTTTCGGAAGTGATGTGCCCAGAAAGACTCAGTGTAGCAGTATAAGGCAAAACCAGATCAGGGAAGTAGGAAGGGGTGGGTGGGAGAACAGGGGGAGGGAATGGGGCTTATGTGACTTTCGGGGAGTGGGGGACCAGAAAAGGGGAAATCATTTGAAATGTAAATAAAAAATATATCGAATAAAATAAAAATACATTGGAAAAAAGAGAAAAAAGAAAAACAAAAGAAAAGTCAACCCTGAGAGTGTCTTTGAGACTGTCCAAAGATGATTAGATCAGGAGGACTCTAGGCTAATCTATTCAATCCCTTGATGGATTCAAATTTTAAACTGACTATAGAAAGTGATGGAACTGTAGGCAGTAAAGTGTACTTAGGGAAAGTGAGTCACCGGAGTCCCTTTGAAGGGAAAATCTTGACCACTGGCATGAAATGAACACCATGAAGTAAGTAGCTCTGTTTTATTAGACACTGCTGCAGACATTATGCCCTGACTTATCACAAGCCACAGCAATGTACCAAGAAAACCACAGATGAAAACATAAGCCAAAAGAAATCTTCTCCCCTTTTAAGGTATTTTTTTCATGTATTTGTCATAATTATGAGCAGTCCTGGGTAAGGATGGTACTAATTATTCTTAACTGTCAATCTAACACAACCGAGGGATTGTCTTTATCAGGTTGATCTATGGGTATGCCTGTAGGGGGATTATCTTGATTATCAATTGATATAGGAGCATCCAGCCCACCATGGGCAGTACCATCCCCTAGGCAGGCACTTCTGAACAATATAAGAAAGCCACCAAATTATGAGCCTATGAGTGAGCCAGAAAGGAACAACCTTCATAGTTTCTGCCACACTTATTTGGTTGTAGAGTTCCCTGGTCACAGGTTATAAAGTGTGGAAAAGTGAACACTGCTATCTTCAGGTTCCAATCTTGAGTTCCTGCCTTGATGGCTCTCAATTGTGGTCTGTGACCTAGACATATAAAGCAAGTAAACTCTTTCTCTCCTTAGAGTTGCTTTTACTTGGAATGTTTTCTCTTAGCAGTAGAAATGATGAAACTACAGTTGCAGTTGCCTGCTGTTCTGGATAATATGTCCTTTGCTTTCCCTTCAGCACTCACACTTGATATTCAGAAGTGTAAGATGGAACGAACAGTCCGCAGAATCCCACAACACACACAAAAAATGGTTTCATACATAGTGTTTAACTGAACTTTCACAGGAGCCCCAGGAAGTGGAGATCTCTCCCTAGACTTCCCATCATATCAATAGTTCACTCATCTAACAGGATCAAAATCAGAAACAAACACTAGGGTTGAAGATGGAAGCACCTCTAATTGGCTTTTGTTTTATTATTTATTCATGTTCCACTTCTTAGCACCAGCCCCAGTCTCTGCTTGGTTTTTAAAGCAACCTTGCTCTCTACTTCAGAGAAGAAATTCTCCATAAGAACTCATCTCCTGCCCACTGAAGGTCTAAATGCAAAGTTCTTGGCCCACATTGGCTGAGAAGGTGTGGTGCATGCCTATTCATTCAGTAGGTAGAAGCAGAAGAATTGTGAGTTTAGGGTTAGCCTGGTCTAAAGAGTGATTTTGAAGTCACTCTGGGCTGGATGAAGAGTTTGAAGCCAATTACATAAGGAGACCCTGGAGAGAGAGGGTGAGGGGAGGATTCTATGTGAATAAAAACTATAGGAGTCTACTGTTAAGAGATTAAACTCCTTCACTGGATCCTGAATTAGCTTCTTTACCATATGTTGTGATAAAAACAAAAACAAAAACAAAACCAACATAAGCAGCTTAGAGGAGAAATGGTTTACTTTGGCTCCAGGTTACAATCCATCATATCCAAGGAGCCAAAGCAGCAGAGGCTTGAGGTAGCTGGTTTTATCTCATCCAAAACATGGAACAGAGATCAAAGAAAGTATGCATGTAAGTGCTCAGTTCATTTTCAGCCTAGGGAGTGGTGCTGCCCACTTTCAGACTGGGTCTCCCACACTGATTAACACAATCAAGACAATCCCCCATAAATGCCCCATAGGCCAGCCTGATCTAGACACTTTCTCATTGAGACTCTCTTCCAGTTGACTCTAGAATGTCATGTTGACAATTAAAAATGGTCATCATAAGACCCCAACAGACCAAGCATACCAAGATGGAAACAAAATGGAACTAAGTTGTTGCTTGACCTGCTGAGAAATTAAGAGTGAGGTAATACTCACACTTCTCTCAACAAACAACTATCAAAGGAGAGGTTAATGAAGTCTCTTCTACTTTAATTCTCATAGAAAAATGGAAAATATCCTAATGTAGTCTGACTGTGATCAATCTATTCTTTCTTCCAACCCCCTTTACCTTACAAGAACCCATCTTGCCTCCCATTGTCTCTGCTCCCCTTGATTATTTTTTGTATATAAAACCTATCTCCCCCTCCCCCCTCTGCTGCTAGCTTGATATTCTGGGAAGAAGAGTTGGCTGAATCTAGGATTTCAGGTAAAGCCAATTAAGATCTCTGAAATGGAATTATTGTAATTTTATCTTTTGACACCTGAAAATTATTCATACCCTGGGACACATTAAGTTATTACATGAACTTTCTAAATTATAGCATGAATGGAATTAGGAGACAGGTACATGTCAGTCACAGAGCAGAGCCCAGACACGAAAAAATATGTCATAGAGGAATGTGGATAGGCCACTGGGGACTTGTAAACTAAAGTTCCCAGGAAAAAGTCACGCCTGTACCAAAGATTCTACAAGAATGAATGGCTCATTAGAACTTTGGGATTGTGGAGAGCTGGATCACCACAGAGTCAGAGCCATAATCACAGTGGACTATTTTTAGTTCATTCATCGACTTCCTCTGTCTGACCTAACATCTTTATGACTGCCGGGTGAAACCTTTTAGGTCACAGCAACTTAGCTGACCACTAGCTTCCATTAACCCAAAAGCTAAGAAGCTCATACTACAGCATTGGAGACCTACTCAGAGATCTCCAAACTTTGCTGCCACCCACCTACCCAATGTTCCCATCAATGTATTAGGCAAATGCTTAGGCTTCTGTAGTGTTACTTTTCTATGGCTGTGATAAAGCACCAGACCTAAGACAATTTACAGAAGAAAGAGTACATTTGGGCTAATGGTTCCAGATAGGTAAGAGTCCACAATGGTGGAGTAAAATGACATGAAATCAGTAGCAGAGAGATGAGGGTTCACATTTTGAACCTCATGCAGGAAGCAGAGAGAGGGAAGGGGAGAGGGAGAGTGAGGGGGGAGAGGGGGAAGAGTAGGGAGGGGGAGGGAGAAAGGGAGAGAGAAAGAGGGATAGGGAGAGGGACGGGGAGAGGGAGAGAGTGGGAGAGGGAGAGGGAGGGGAAGAGGGGGAAGGATAGGGAGGGGGAGGGAAAAGGGAGAGAGACAGAGGGAGAGGGATAGGGAGGGGGAGGGGGAGAGGGAGAAAAAGAGAGGGAGAGGGAGAGGAAAAAGGAAAAGGAGAAGGAAGAAGAGGAGAAGAAGAGAGAACTTGCAAATGTTTAAACTCCCAAAGCCCACCTCCAATGACATACTTCTCCTAGCAAGGCCATGCTTCCTACACCTCCCCAAGCAGTACCACCAACTGAGGATCAAATATTCAATCAAATGTCTGAAGTTATAGGGAAAATCTCATTTGAACCACCACCAATTATTGTTTCTGGCTATAAAAGTTTGGGTAACTTCCTCCATGGCATGATATGTCAGTCAAAACATTGAATCAATGTTCATGGGCCTTCTTCCCTATTTCCAACAAGTGTTTTCTGATTCCCTTTGGAGCAAAAATTGTATTTTGGTTGAAGAGACTTGGAGCACAGAACTGAGTGGAGATGACCAAGGTGCTTCACATCTACAGAGGGACCTGAAGAGGTTCTGGCTGTAGTTGATTTTAATTCTAAATTTGACAAGACCTGGATTTCCTAGATCAGGTTGGTCTGTGGGCATGTCTGGAGGATTTCCTTGATTGTTAATTAAGATGAGAAGCACCAGCCCAGTGTGATTGGTACCATTCCCTAGGTAGGACATCCTGATTTGTAACAGAACGGAGAAATCAAGTGGTAAGCAAGAGAGCATTCAAGCATTTGTTCTTTCTCTACTCTTGACTATGAATATGATATGACTAGCTGTTTGAACAGCTTGCCGTGACTTACAATGATGTTTTAGAATTATGAGCTAAAACAAACCTTTTATTCTCTACCTTGTTTTCTGTTGAGATTGTTTATCACAGTAACAGAAATTAAACTGGGACATCATTTACTCTTCTCTAAAGACTTATGCAAAAAGAAGACAAAGGTGTAGCTGAAAGGGAGGATAGAGCTAAAAAGAGGTACAGGGAAGAGCATGCTACATGCACTGGTGACTTCACAGCCTCCTTCACATCTGCCCCCGCCTTGCTATCTTAAGTACAAAGGTTACATGCTGAAGAATGTCAATCATGAATATTTTGGAATCAAGTTTCCCTTTCAACTCAGTTATTATGCTAGACAGAGAAAAATAGCTGGAATATAATTATGAATGGCATTCAAAACAAAATCTAACTTGTATTCTTCACAGGCCAGGGATCTTCTCTCCACTTTAATTAATGCAAAACACTGTATTTATTATGATCAAGTATGGAGTCATGTTATAAATATATAATCATGAATGAGCTAAGTTGACACTTATCTTCTTGAACTTTCCAGTCTGAGGCTCACAGATCTCTAGATGAGAACAAAGGAAACAATGGATATTGCAGTGAACAATATTCAGACTGATGAAGAATACAGGGTCAATGTGGTAGTCAGCTGTTTAACATTTAACTGTAACATAATGTGGCAGGATACTTTACTTAGTGTCTTAGTTACTTTAGTTTCTCTTTTGTTTCTATGATAAAGTAACTTGACTGAAGCAACTTAAGGGAGAAAGGGCTTATTCTAGGTCACAGTTCCAGGGTAGAGTCAATCATGATGGCAAATCTAATAGAGCAGGAGCTTGAAATAGCTGGTCCCATTGTACACACATTCAAAAAACAGAGAATGATGAATACAGGCTTCCTCTTAGCACCCTTTCTTTATTTATATTGTCTGTAATTCCAGATAAGGCATAGTGCCACCCACAGTGGGCAGGCCTTCATACCACAATTAATATAATCAAGATATTGCCAACAGGTATGCCTAGAGGTCCATCTGAGGTAATTCTAGAGTCTGACAGTTTGGCAATGCCAACCTTCTTGCTTAACTTGTACTTTGGGAAACTAGAAAACCCAACACCACAGAGCAGTGGAAACATAGGCATATATTTCTGTGTAGTACCTCCCTCTCTTCTACAAGTCACCAAATTTTCACCTTGGTTGATGCACCCAGGTATCAAACACAACGTTGTCACAAACAAAAGCTGGACATCTAAGAAGCATGGCAGGAGTAAGTTGACATCCTCTTACCTAAATTTATGTTAAGTCTTTTGGGATTAATTCTTCTGTGAATTGGTGAGGACGTAGGAGGACGAGACAGAATCGTCTTAAAACGAGAGAGGCCTGCATTCTAGTAGAACTGGTAGTTGTTTTGAGCCTGGGTGAAACATGAATGAAACTACCAGATATCAGCAGAGAAAGACAAGGCTATTCTTCAAAGGCTTGTCAGAGAAAAGGAGAAAGGAAGGGAAGAGAGAGAAAAGGAATGAAGGAAGAAAGGAAGGAGGGAAAGGGGGAGGAAAGGAAAGAAAGGAAGAGAAGGAAAGGAAAGGGGGAGGAAAGGAAGGGAAGGGAAGGGAAAGGGAAAGGGAAGGGAAGGGAAGGGAAGGGAAGGGAAGGAAAGGAAAGGAAAGGAAAGGAAAGGAAGGCGGAAAAAGAAGCAGAAAAGGACCGAGGTTGTGGCGGGGGAGGAGGGTGTTGTATTCTCAGTACTTAGGAGGCTAAGACATGAGTACTGACATTACACTGAGATTAGCCGAATCTACACAGTGAGTTTTGTCCAGCTTGGGTACATGGTAAGACCCTGTCTCAAAATAAAAAGTGAAAAGTATGTTTAGGGATATAGCCGGGTGGTTAAGTGCCTGCATACAGTCCCCCCAGTGAGAGGCAGGGGATTGATTCTTCTGTGAATTGTTGAGGACATAAGAGGACAAGACAGAATCATCTTAAAACCAGAGAGGCTCTGAGGTAGATCCGTTGCCTAGAATTCTCCAGGGAGGGGCTGGGGGTGTGGCTCAGTGGTAGAGCCCCTACCTAGAATTCCCCAGGGAGGGGCTAGGGGGCGTGGCTCACTGGTAGATCCCCTGCCTAGAATTCCCCAGGGAGGGGCCGGGGGCGTGGCTCAGTGGTAGAGCCCCTGCCTAGAATCCGGGGGCGTGGCTCAGTGCTAAAGTGCTTGCCCTCCATATGAAAGAAAACAAAAGGAAGGAAAGAGTAGGGAGCTTTATGCTTGCTTCAGGCTCCTTGGCCGGCACCTCCATCCATGCTCCTTCCATAGGATACCATGCCAGAAAGGATAGGATACCGTGCCTCCGCTAAGTTCTCCCCTCCTTAGAGACAATCCACAGTAGCAAACACAACCGACTTTGCTAAATGCAAACCCATTTTTAATACCCAAGGGGTAAAAATCAAACACAGTTTTCCCCAAAGAGTATTACAATAATCGATCAAGCATGTTAGACACCCCACAAAGATGTTAATGGTAAAAAGAAAATCACCCCATAACTCAAGGTTAGAAAGGAATTAAAAAATAAAGGCTTTACATTTTTAAAACCAGGTCATTTGGCTATAAAAGATACATTTAAGTTTCTCTTAAATCAAAATAAAAAAAATAAATAAAACCTGGAGTCATACACTATTTAGAAAACAGTGGTAAGTCTCACCCTCTGTGTAGACGCTTACGAGCTGTGGCAGATCTGCACTGGGAAGAAAGGACCAAGCATTAACTGCTTTAGCTATTAAGCAAAACAAAAGGAAAACAAATAAACCAGGCTTTCAGCTCAAAAGGATGGAAAGTGAGCGAAGGAAGGACGCTGGGAATGGGGGTGGGGAGAACAAAGCCAATTTGTAGGACTCATACTGAGAAGGAGGCGGATAAATACAGGCAGAGTTACTCCCTTGAAGGGATTTAAAAATTCAACCTCGTTTTAAAAGGAGAGGGGAACAATGCATATATATTTTGGGGGGGGGGAGGATGGAGAGGAGGGCTTTAGCCACGCATAAAGAGGCAGATGTTTTAATAACGGAAGAAATGTCAAAACAGAGAACATTCAGAGGCAGCAGAAATCAGGCACTGAGGGACGCGTTAGACTCCTGCAGAGGCTGTCAAGAATCCCCAGGCACATAGGTCGGGGACCCAGATAGGCCCAAGAATAGAATGGGTCCGTGTTCCTCAGACAGAAAAATGCTATGCAGTTTAAAGTAGTCAGGCACCTGACTATCTGAAAACAAAATTAAGTTTTTTTTAAAAAGGGGAGATGGGGGGGGGGTAGGCGGGGAGCAGGAAAATGACCCAGCTGATAAAGCACTTGCCTTGCGAACATGAAGCCCCTGCATGTGATCCCCAGAATCCAGGTAAAGCAGCCAGATGTGGTTGTGCACATCTGCAATCCCGGCATTGGAAAGATCCTCAGGCCTCAATGGCTAGCCTAGATGATTTGTTGAGCTCTAGATTCAGTGGGAGTCCCCCCTCTCTTTTTCACACACACACACACACACACACACACACCACCACCACCACCACCACCACCAAACCCATAAGGTGAGAGCAACTGAAGAAGACACCCAATGGTCACCTCTGTCCCACACATACACGTACGCATACACACATACACACACATACATTTACATACATGCACACATATATACACATACATTTACACATAAACACACTTATATATACATATATACACACATACACAAACACACATACACACATAAACATACACCTACATTTACACACATACACACATATAAACACACATACACATACCCACACACATATATATACCCACACATAATACATATACTCACACATCTGCACACACAGACACTGAATAAGAAAAGAATGAAAATAGATACATTTTCTTAAAAAAACATTTTTGCTTTTAATTTTATATGTATAGTGGGTTATGGGCATGTGTGTGTTTGTATGTATGTATATGTGTGTGTGTGTGTGCGCGCGCGCGTTTGTGGGAGTACATATGTGTATATATTGTATGTATGTGATATGCATGCATATGTAGTGAGTTTGTGGATATGTGTATGTATGGATGTGTATAAATGTGTGTGTATGTATGTGTATAGTGTATATGTGTGTATGTATATGTGTGTATGTGTGTGCATGCTTGTGGACCAGAAGATGGTGTTAGATCCTCTGGAGCCATAGTTATAGGCCACTCAATTTGAGTGCTAGAAACTTAGCAACTGAACCCAGTAGGCTGGAGAAACGGCTCAGCAGCAAATGCCCTTAACCACTGAGCCCTCTCTCCAGCCACAAAGGATGACATTATATTTTAGATAATCGATTAACATAATTCCAATTTGTAATAAAGGGGAAAAATATAATCTCTTAAATAAACACCTTGAACACGCAAATCACTCATTCCACTGTTCTCAAGAGCAACTCTTAGTAAATTGCAAAGACAATTTCCCTAACCTGATATCTATTTAAGACAAGCAAGCAAGGCGACACACTCAAGGCACCCCATTAAGTCAAGAATGAGCCGACAATGTAAGGAGGTCATTAATACTCAATACTGGGTTTCAGACTGCAGTTAAGACAAAAACTGTTAAAACGTAATGATAGGAAACGAAGGGAGGAAATTACACTTATTTGTACATAATGTGATTAGCTTCCCGGGAAAAACAAGAAACAAGAAAAACAACAAGGATTATTAGAATGTATCAAAGAGTTTGGGAAATAGGCCAGTTATTTTTTGTTACTATCCTCTTTTTAAATTATGTGATGTGTGTGTCTCTGTGCCTGTCTTTGTGCCTGTTGGTGTTTGTCAGTGTCAGCCGAGGCCAGAAGTGTTAGATTATAACAGGTTATAACAACTAGGGTTGTTGTAAGTCCTTGTGGAGTTATAAGTGGTTGTGAGCTGACAGATATGGGTACTGGGAACCAAACCTCTGCAAAAGCCATGGTATCAATTCTCTAGCTTTTATTTCTTTCTTCTGTAAAAAAAAAAAAAAAAGTGTGTGTGTGTGTATGTGTGTATGTGTATGTATGCATGCATGTATGTATATATGCATGAGCTTTTGTTCTCTGCATTTGTGTGGACACACATATGACATGACTTGCATGTGGAGATCAGGGGACAGTGCCTGTCCTAGCTCTCTCCCTTGTTAAAAGACAGGGTTTCAGGGTGTTTAGTGCTGCATACATCAAACTGGCTGGCCCTCAGACTTCTGAGGATTCTCCTCTCTGTCTCCCTTCTTGCTATGGAAGAGCAGGTAAGATGTAGCTTCCTGGGATCTGAGCTCAGGTCCTGGTACTTGAATGGAAAATGTTTTATGTACTTCCTCTGAAGTGAAGCAGGCATCCAGGAATGAACACGTCTCACATGCTTGACCCATCAGATTCTACAGCCTGAACTCATCGACTTAAACCATTAGCACAGGCAAGAAATGATAGATGATTACTTTCCCAGAATCCCTTTCTTGTGCTTTTCTGGACATTTCCCCTGTGTATTAATGTCCAATGCTGCAGACTATTTTGTCTTATATTTGAAATTCACTTATGTTTAAAAGCACATTATCAAAGTGTGACTGAGACATATATGAATCAAATTGTGTATGCACTCATTTGTACCCAAGTCTGCCTAGATTCTCTGACTAGATATTATGTTTGAGATATATATATTTCATTTTGGAAAATGGCATTCATATCCTCAGATAATTCCATAAAATACTGCTTCATGAAGTAAGAACTAGGTGCCTCAGCTGAAGATTAGCTGAGATCTAAAAACCCCTGAAAACAGAACACAAACACAGAAGAAATGGAGTGTTTAGAAAAACAAAGTTAAGCTGGGCAGTGGTGGCGCACGCCTTTAATCCCAGCACTTGGGAAGCAGAGGCAGGTAGATTTCTGAGTTCAAGGCCAGCCTGGTCTACAGAGTGAGTTCCAGGACAGCCAGGGCTACACAGAGAAACCCTGTCTCGAAAAAACAAAACAAAACAAAAAAACAAAAGAAGAGGAGGAGGAGGGAGGGAGAAAAGAAAACAAAGTTAAAGCTATACTCCAGCCAGATAATAGTAGAAGGACAAAAGGGAAAAATGAGAGAGTAAAGGAGAAAAAAAGATCCCCTCCCCCCCAAAACAATAAACAATAAAGAAACGGTTCATAAAGGAGATTCAACACTCGAATTTAAGTTCCAAAAGTGGAACACACATATGCACACGGACACATGGACACACGGACACACGGACACACGGACACACACACACACACACCCTGCACGAGCCTGCATGTGCAATATGCATGCACACATGATGGTGGGGAGGTAATGTGATATAGAGACATTTTCATTGAAACATTCCTACTGGGTGCACAGCTCAGTGGATGAGCCCAGTCCACTCCAGAACTCACCACCATGAAAGCAGAAGAGTGCGAAACACCTGGAATAAAGGGATTTCAAAAGAGGAACGGGGTGGATCAGACCTAAGTAACTGGGAAACGGGTTAGCTCTGGAATTCTCAATGGCAGTACTATTAGAACACAGCGGAATAGAGTCTCAGATTCTGAGAGAAGAATCACTCAGACTTGGAATATGTCATTCAAAAATGTAAGACATGCACAGCCTAAATTACTTAAAGACGCTCATTAATGTGAGAAAGACAGAAAGAAACGACGGAAAGGAGAGAAGAGACAGGGAAGACAAGGGGATGGAGGGAATGAAGGAAGGAATGAGGGAGGGAGCAAGCAAGGTGGAGAGAGAAGAAGAAAAAAATGAGGTATGGAAGGAGGAACGGATGAAGGGAAGGGGAAGAAGATAATACAGGATACAGGAAATCCTTCAGAGGAGAAAGATGCCCCGAATGCCACCAGCACACAATATGTCCTCATGAAAGGGGGCTGAGCACCTGGGATTTCCTTATGGAGATCAATCCATTAAGTAGAACACCCAAGGTAGCTATGAGAAGAAACACAGAGAGATGTGGCAAAAAGCCAGGGGAGAGTGAACTAGAGAAAACTATACAGAGATCGCAGGAAGCCTACAAAGACAGAAAGCCGGCAAACACCAAGGCAAAGAGAAGCCTGAGGGGCTGGGGTGAGTATATGAGTAAAAGGGAAATAGCCACAGAGCATCATGTAGATGGGATGTGATTGTTAATCATTAAAAATGATGTAAAAATTACAGCAGGGAGGTAGTGGGAGGTGGGGGGGGGATGTCATATGGTACTCAATGGTTTGTCTTTGTCGCAGTTGCTGACTGTGCTTGCTAGTTTTCTGTCAACTTGATGGAGTCTATACTCATTTGAGAGGAGGGAACATCAGTTTAAAAAATGTCTCCCTATGATCTGGCTCTAGGCTAGCCTATAGGGCATTTTCTTAATTAGTGATTGATAGGGAAGGCCCAGCCTATTGTGGGTCGGGGCATTCCTGGGCTAGTAGTCCTGGATTCTATATAGCAAGCTGAGCAAGCCATAGGGAGCAAGCTAGTAAGAAGCACCCCTCCATGGCCTCTGCATCAGCTCCTGCCTCCAGGTTTCTGCCTTGAGTTCCTATTCTGACTTCCTTGATGATGAGCCGTGATGTGGAACTGTCAGTCAAATAAACCCTTTCCTCCCCACGTTGCTTCCGGACTTGGTGTTTCATCACATCACAGTTACCCCAAGATACAGACACAGCACTTCTTGGATTCTTCTGAGTGGTAAGAGTGTCTTTTGTAAGCTGATGGTATAGACTCTTAGCCAACACCACCTCTTCCATTGGCATCTTGCATTTTGTATTGTATAATAACCAGCGATGGCTTAGGAAGTGTTTTCTTGAGTTCTGCATTATTCTAGCCAAGTATGGAGCCTGAAGGGAGAATGTGGGAACCCCTGAATTCCTAGGCAAGTCAGACCCTGAAGCATGGGTAAATCTCCGGAGACCTGACACTTGACAGGGGCATTGAAATGAAGCCATTCTTTTGAGACTGAATCTTTAAACCTTTGGAGTGTGACGCTAACTCTGCATCGTTACTGTCAGGATTGAATAGAATCGTAGGGAGCCCAATTAGTGTCAGACAACCAGAGAGCCAGAGTTAATTCCTTATCTACCACAGAAGAAAGTTCAGAAGCAAATTTCCAACCCTCATAAAAACACACCACACAAGGAGACTATGTTAGAGGTACACAACTAAATAAAAACACCACACAAAGCCAGATCCAGTGGCTCATACCTGTAACCCCCACACTCAGGTAGCTGAGGCAGGAGGATTGCTGTGAGTTCAGAGCCAGCTTAGGCCACATGGTAAATTCTTGTTTCAGAAACCTAAGGTGGGGAAGAGAAGGGACTGGGGAGATAGCTCAGTCACTTAAGTGTTTTACCTTGGAAGAATAAGGACTCAGGTTCAGCAGAATCCAGGTGAAAAGGAGCTGTGTATACTTGTGAACCTAGACCTGGGGAGGTAGAGACAGGGGGATTCCTGGGACTGGCTAGCCAGCCAACCTAGTCTACTTGGTGGGCTCCAATCCAGTAAGAGCTGCTGCCTAAAAAAACAAGATAGATGGTGCCTAAAACATGGCATTCAAGGTTGACAATAGCCTCCGCACACACATACGCACTCCACACACACATGTGCACATTGCACACCCATGCTTGTGTACCTGTACATACAGACACATGGAAAGATTAAAGAAGCCATAGCTATATTACTGGAGAGTAGGCAGAGCCTCACAGAATATACACTTGACTTTTGAGATGCCTGCGCATGCGTCGTTTTTATAAAAGTAAAAAAAAAAAAAATGTAAAATATGTACCACCTTCATAAAATATTGACAGCGGTTATCACTGGACAGCATGGTGACTGATTATCTAATCCTCTGTTGTATTTTTAATTTTTACAATGAATATTAAATTTAAGGTGAGCGCAGTATAAATTTTACAAGGAACACATCATTACAGGCAGTTTTTATCGTATGATTTTAGAAGTCTCTGGGCTCTACCCTTGTTCTTGTGAGTGGGCCTGGAAGATGACATCTGAAAAAAGAAAAAGAAAAAAACCCTCCCCCCTTTCTGAATCTCTGCAGACAATTTGGGGAAGTTCTAATTTTATGGCCGTCAGCCGCTTCTCTACCATCCTCAAATCTTTAGTTTTGAAGTCTGTGACTTCACGTTTCTTTAAACAAGTATCCCTGCTTCTTGGAGATGACAGGCTGTATGGAATTTGATTTCCTGAGCACAGCAACGCTTAAGAAAGTACTCCAGGGTTTGATGAACAAGGGTAAGGACATCCTACTTCACAGGAAGCTTGACAATCAATCCCGCTGTCTCTTGCTGAGTGACTTTTGCAAGCTCTTGGTCTTGGAGATGAAAGAATTTAAGGAGTGGACTAAGAAGCTTAGAGAACAGCTTGTGAGCACAGGAGTGCAAATGCTCTGAGCGTCAGGGGAAGGAGAGCGGAGAAAGCAACACCCTTTTATGTTTCTGAGACAGGGTTTCCGCATAGCACAGGATGCATAGTATCCTAGCTATGGAGCCAAGGACGATCTTTATTATCCATGCCCCTTCCTCCACCTCCTGAGTGCTAGGATTACAGGTGTGTGCTAGCCTGCTCTGTTTCTGCATTGCTGGGGATGGATTCACATCTTCTTGCACACTAGATAAATGCAACTAATTGACCTACAGCCATACTTTTCTCAGAATACGAGTTAAAGACAATCACGGGAGGTGAGGTGAAGAATATGGGCCTTTTGTCTTTGTAGTCCTTGTTGCCAAGGTGCATGGTTGTTTTCCTACTGGGGTGAGGTGGTGCTTGGTATGAGAGCGGCTGTCCATATTGACCTTTAGAAGCAGTGTGGTGGTTTGCATGTGACCCAGCTCCCATTCACCCATGTCTTTAAACACAAGGTTTCTGAGTAGCAGGGTTCCAGTGGCAGAGGGAGGGAAATGGGGAAAGGAGACAGGAGTTAAAAATGATAAAAATTCATTATATTGAATATAGTAGGTACTCAAACAACAACAACTATTATTATTATATTGTTTAAAGATTTATTTATTTATTTATTTATTTATTTATTTATTTATTTATTTATTTATTTATTTAATGGGAGTACACTGTCACTCTCTTCAGACACACCAGAAGAGGGCATCAGATCCCATTACAGATGGTTGTGAGCCACCATGTGGTTGCTGGGAATTGAACTCAGGATCTCTGGAAGAACAGTCAGTGTTCTTAACTGCTGAGCCATCTCTCCAGTCCTTCAAATAATTATTTTTAAAAGCTAAACCTTCTACTACTATCCCTAGCATGACTTCTAAAAGAATCTTCACCAGATTCATGAAGAAACAGGGCTCAGAAATTTGCCTTTTGGGGTATGCATTGATTTCTAACAATCTGGGATGCCGCGTGGGCAATCTGGAAACCTGACACAGAGACTGATTCCAGGAAGCAGTGCTTCAAGCTGCAGGGAAAACAGGGTCCTGCACACAAGACCCACAGAGGACTAAAAATGCTGGTGTCGCCAAAAAGCCTTTGAAGTACTAAGGCAATCCCCAAAACCCAGTCTTTGACTAAGTTTCCATCCTTACGGCTCTTTTGTAAGTAATTTTGTGTGAAAAGCCAGGGTTTTCTGGCTGGCTTCCCTAAAAGGCTACATGTGGGGATCACATATCCTGATATAACAACTGCTGTCTTTATTTTGGGAACAAACCATCATATAGTTCAGACTGGCCTCAAACTCACTATGAACCTGAGAGTGGCCTTGAACTCCTGATCTCCCCATCTCCTCCACCTCCTTAGTGATAGGATTACAGCTGTACTCCACTACAACCAGATTCACATCAAGAACTTCTACAACGGTTAACCAGGATCCCAGCTGAGTTATAGCATGTAGATGAGAGTGTAAGGCAGAGAGGAGATGGTTCTTGAAAGCAGGGACAAAGACTGGAGGCAGATTAATGAAAGAGGTCTCAAGGCTGTGCTCCCCACCCCTGCCCTGATCAGAGGAACTGGAGAGGAGCTTGGGGGAACTGCTATCTTCAGGGATCTCCTGCTCTTTGGTCTGGAAATGAGGCCACAAACCATCAGGGAAGCTGTTCCTGTGACTTTCTCTGTGAGGGCAGGGTGGCCTCTGCTCTCAGATGCAGCTAGCTCATGAGTGTGTTTCTCAAGTCTTTTACTTGTACTTGTGAGGTGTATGTGTGTGTGTGTGTGGGTGTGTGTGTGTATGTGTGGTGTATGTGTGTATGTGTGTGTGTATGTGTGTGTGTGGTGTGCAGTGTGCATGTGTGGTGTGTGTGTGTGGTGTGCATGTGTGTGTATATGTGGGGCGTGTGTGTGTGTCTGTGTGTGTGTGTGTATTCTGACAGTGTACTGGCTGGTTTTGTGTGTCAACTTGACACAGGCTGGAGTTATCACAGAGAAAGGAGCTTCAGTTGGGGAAGTGCCTCCATGAGATCCAGCTGTGGGGCATTTTCTCAATTAGTGATCAATGGGGAAGGGCCCCTTGTGGGTGGTGCCATCTCTGGGCTGGTGCTCTTGGGTTCTATAAGAGAGCAAGCTGAGCAAGCCAGGGGAAGCAAGCCAGTAAGAAACATCCCTCCATGGCCTCTGCATCAGCTCCTGCTTCCTGACCTGCTTGAGTTCCAGTCCTGACTTCCTTTAGTGATGAACAGCAATGCAGAAGTGTAAGTTAAATAAGCCCTTTCCTCCCCAACTTGCTTCTTGGTCATGATGTTTGTGCAGGAATAGAAACCCTGACTAAGCCAGCCAGAAAGCACATACATGAGACTGTAGAGGCCAGGGGTCAGTATCTGATATCTTCCTCTATTTATTTTTTTCTTTTCACCTTTTGTTCTTTTAGTTTTTGAGAGAGAGTTTCTCTGTGCAGCCCTGACTGTCCTGGAACTTACTCTTAGACCAGGCTGGCCTGGGACTCACAGAGATCCTCCTGCCTCTACCTCCTGAGCACCAAGCTTAAAGGCATGCACCACTACTGCTCTGCATCTTCCTCTATTTCTGAACGAATTTCACTTCATTAGCTGGGTCTAGAATCCCTGCTCACTCCAGCTCTGGAATTACAAACACTGTGCATGGCTCAGCCTTTGTATGGGTTTGGAGGACGGAACTCAGGTCCCCATTCTAGCATGGAAAGTATTTTACTTCCTGAGCCATCTCCCCAGTCTCCTCCTTTGCATCTTCTTTTAGGAGATGATGGAGGAACCAGAGCCTAGGGCCCCTGTGTCTACACAGAAAGGACAGGTGTGACACAGCTAAGGCTCAGGGGAAAAGAATAAAGCCCAGAATTTTCCACTTCGAATTCTTCTCTCACCATAGTTTTGAGACTTAAAATCTAGCACTTTCACATATCCAGGAGGCTAGGCTTGGGGTCATGTCCTATCCCAATATACCATTTATTGGTTTTGCTTGTATTTCCCATAAGGTGTCTTGTAGCCTAGGCTGGTCTCAAAGTCACCATGTCACTGAGGATGGCCTTGAGTTCTTCATCCTCTTCCCTCACCCTCCTAAGCTCTAGGGTTACAGGAACGTTCAACTATGCTCAACTTTATATGATGTGAGGCTTCCTGCATGCTAGGCAAATGCTCCACTAATGAAGCTTAATCCCCAACTCCCCCACCCCACGCCAATTACACACTGTAGTAAGGGTGAGAAGCAGAGAAAGGAGACTGAATCAACACATCAGGAAGCAGGGCAGATAAAGGAGTCCAGAGAGCCCAGGATTGTCCCCTGGGTACTGACAGAGCTTCAGACAAAAACAATTGGGGGAGAAGATGGGGGTGTGCATAATTAAGCAGTCCTGGTCAAAGGGAGATATGAGCATCATTGTCTCAGCTCTGGTCTTGCACGGTGGTTCCCAAACCTTCTTATGGTAGCTTAAGGATAAGTCAGTCCTCAGGAGGTGGTACTTCTGTTCCAGGGGCAGCGTCACCATGGTGGACAACTGTCTTTGTCCGGAGGTGTTCTGGCCTGTGAGGATTCTGTATGAGGAATCCAGGGTAGCTACAGGTTTAAGCCAGTGGCTGAACTGTGCCTTCAGCCTTGATGGAGGATTAGGCGGGTGAAGGAAGAGAGTATTAATACACCTGTACAGAATCAGGACTCAGAGCCAAAGGAAAGGAGTAAACACAGGATGAGGGCAGAGATGCCAGGCTTTCACAATGCTTTTAGTCACTCTTTGGGCCCAGGTGAGGGCGTCAGGGCTTCAGCAAAAGCAGTTCCTCAGACACTCTTATACCACAGGAATCAAGGAAGGAGGAAGCAATGGCAGGATGGGGCAGAGACATGTCTCTACCCACAGAACAGCAGGCACATCTCAGTGATGCCCATGCACAGAGCAGAAGTGAACTATTGTGCTGTTCCCCATGGGGGCTGTGGATGGAGTGTGCCCCACAGATGGCCTCACAGTCTCCATCTGGGGCATCCTCTCCAAGGGGAACATGATGCTCTAGGAAGCCATGCGGCAGGAGGCCAAGCGCTTTTGTCCTTCTGCTCAATTTCTGTGGGAGGGAAGGTGGGGGTAGAGCTGGAAGCCACAGGAACAGAGGATGGCTCTTCCCTGAGGGGGAAATGGGGTTGCAGCTGAGGCTGGAATGGCAGGGGGACCAGAGCTGAGGCTCAAGGGATTTGCAGCCAGCAATAGCTACAGAAGAACCAAGTCAGAGGATTCCTAATCCAACTGGAGTGAAGTCACATAAGAGGCCAGCTGTGAAAGTCTGCCAGGAATACTATGGTATGAGGTAATCAGCCTGGCTAGAGATGATGACACAGAGAAGGATGCCACAAGTCCTGAAAAGTTTTCCCTTTGGTCATTGGTGTAATATACTCATTTGTCCCGAACATCCCGAGAAGCCTTTCTAGGGAAGCTGGGAGTCCCAAGAAGCCCTATGAGTCACGCTCAGATTTTCTAAAGGGTTGTGTAGATTTACAAACTTCGGGCTGGGAGAATGGCTCTATGGTGGAGCACTTGCCTAGAATCCTTCCCAGTGAAAGGCTAGAGATATAGAGAGTTGGGACAGAGGAGTGGCTGAATGGCAAAGCATTTGCTTAGAATCCCCAGGGAAGGGCTGGGAATGTGGGGCGCTGGGGGCATGGCTCAGTGGTGAAGCACTTAAGTAGAATCTACCTTTGAGGAACTAGGGGTGTAGCTCAGTTGTAAAGTATTTGCCTAGCAGTGCAAGGCTATTAGTCCAATACCCAGTACCCAAAACACACACACACACACACACACACACACACACACACACAGAGAGAGAGAGAGAGAGAGAGAGAGAGAGAGAGAGAGAGAAGAAAGAAAAAGAAAAGAGAAATCAAACTCACAACTTGAACCAAGATGAATTCAGACTGGAAATGCAGTTGACTTTCAGAGGAAAACCTTTCCTAGAACTCATCCATGCAAGGAAGACATCAGAGTTGCTTACACCTCCAAACAACTCACCTGTAAGGCCAGCCCTCCCACACTCACCACAGCTACCACAGTAGGAAGTCCAGTTTATAAAAGACATTGAAGGAACATTTCTCTGCTTCTTCCCTTAAGGGGAAACTTCTTAGGCATCTCTGAGCCCATTGAACTTCTTGCACTGAAGTCAGACTCCAAAATGCTGCCCAGGGCACCCAACCAAGTCTATGAAGGGCCTCCCATGAGGAGGAATTACACCTGGCCTCACAAGTTGCCAGTTCTCAAGGGCCTTTGAAGGGTCCACTGCACAAGCAGGTTTGTGTGGTGGTTATGCTGTTCTTTAACAGTTAAACAAGCTTGTCACAACCTCTATCCTGCCTGAGAACATGCCAGAGAAATGACTTCACGTTATAGGAGTCCGGGGTTCTCACAAGGCATGAAGTAGATTGTTCCTGACTGCCAGTGTGCCTGGTAGCAGTAGTTATTTTTAGAGTCATTTTGGCAACAAGAAAAAGAAAAACTATAACCTATAATTCCAACTAGATGTTGCAAGGTGTGAGCCTATATTTTCCTAGTTTGAGAAAGTTGGCTGGACACTCCTGGGGTCTTAAAAATTCATTGGGACCAATAGGATGAAAACATTGAGTGTTATTTGAAAAGATGTTGGAAGAGCCACTATCAGAATTTACCAGCTTCCTGAGTACTAAAGTAAAATTTCATTTCCTTTCTTCCCCTTTTCCCTTTTGCAATACTAACAATTCAACCACAGGCCTTGTACATGTTAAGCAGGCACTCTATTTCTGAGTCACATTCTAGCTCCTCACTGGGTGATTCTATGCCAGTGCTGAATCACTGAGCCAAACTCCCAGCCCCTTGCTTGGGGATTCTACCAAAATGCTCTACCACAAAGCTATAACCACTGTTTTCATCAAGTTACATAGCCTGTCCTTGAGGTTATTCTGTAACACTTTTCTCTAAATTGCAGTCTTCTCCTCCAGCCTCCCAAGGAGCTGGCATGACAGGTGTGGTGGTTTGAATATGCTTGGCCTAAGAAGTGGCACTATTAGGAGGTGTGGCCTTGTTGGAGGAAGTGTGCCACTGTAGGGGTGGGCTTTGAGGCTGTTCTCCTAGCTGACTGGAGGATAGTCTTCTCCTGGCTGCCCTTGGATCAAGAAGTAGAACTCACAGCTCCTTCTCTGGCACTATGTCTGCCTTGCTTCCCGCCTTGATAATAATGGACTGAATCTCTGAACCTGTAAGGCAGCCCCAATTAAATGTTGTTCTTTACAAGAATTCTTTTGATCATGGGGTCTCTCCACAGTGATAGAAATCTGAAGTGAGACAGAAGTTGGTACCAGGAGTGGGGTATTTCAATAATAGTTCTGACCATGTTTTTGTTTGGAGGAACATGGATTCTGGGACTTTGGATTTGGAAAGAAGTGGAAGGCTTTAAGTGGGACTTAATGGGTCATCCTAGTAGGACTATTGAAGACACTGGTGTTGAGGGTGATTTGAATTCTGGAGATCATTCTTATGAAGTATTAGTAGGCAATGTTGCTGCTTTTTGCCCTTGTATGAGAGTCTGCCTGAGGCTAAGGTAAAGAAATTTGTATTAATTGCATCAACAAAGGAAGTTTCAAAAAAGCCCAGTATAGGTTTTTTTTCCTCTGGTTTATTCTCATGAACAGCATTTTGATCGAGCATAGCAAGCTTAGAAAGAAAAAAATACAAAATGTGTGGTTCAAGTAATAAAAGGGCACCAGGAAATGCAATGAAACTAAATTCTGTGTTCAAGAATATTAAACAGATTAAGGGGGTAGTGACTTTGGGGGAATATCTCACCCAGCTAAGTTTATTGTTTTATGATTTTGCAGTCAAACTGAGATAGTTATACCAAGCCACTGGTTTTTGTTTTCATTTGGACTTTTCATCTGAAATGAACTACAATGTAGAAATGGAGGGCATACCTGTCTCCCAAATCTTGAGATTGGAAGACACAGGCTTTTGATCTGGATATTGTGAAACTGTAATGATGAAAAGCTTAGACCCAGGCATGGTGATATATACCTTTAATTGGAGGATACAGAGGCAGGCAGATTTCTGAGTTCAAGGCCAGCCTAATACAGAACAAGTTTCAAGTAGAGAAAAGCTTAAGTCCCGGCCTAGTGTTACACATCTTTAATTCCAGCATTCAGAAGACAGAGTCATGCAGATGTCTTAGGTCAAAGTCAGTCTATGGAGCAAGTTCTAGGATAGCCAAGCTTAGGCAGTGAAGGAGTTAGAAAACAGAAAGATGTTGATAATATAATAGAACAAAGAGAGAGGCATGTTCTGGCTCCAGCAAAGCAGCTGAACTTGGCATCTTCGGCCATGTAGTTCTGACTTTAGTCAAGAATAAAAGGGACCACTGGGACAATTGATGCTGATTAGCTGGAGTTAAGAAATTAGCAGTGATTAAAAAGAGACCAGCATCACTGAGGTGAAATCTTCTGGAAAGTATTTTCTGAGAGCACAAAGAAGCTGTGTTCCAGAGATAGACAAGGTTATATCTCATGCTGCAGCTGGACCTGGTAATGTGTAAGAATCACCCAGGTGGTGCTGGTTTTGAAAGCATGAAGGAAGGGGTCATGGAAAGCAGCTGAGTCTTGGCACCATGAGAGGTCAGGTTGGTGAAGGTATAGCCTCAGCAGTAGATGGGCCAGGACTGAAGGGGTCATGCAAAGAAGTGTAGGCTTGGCACCTTGAAGGGAGCCTATGAGAGATTATTGGTGAAGTGTAGTTGTAGTGGAAGACTCCAGCATATTGGAGATGTCAGTGGCATGGCATGATCACTAAAATAGCAGCAGCAGTGGAGTGGAGGCAATTAGAGCCTGGAATACTACAGAAGGCAGAGCTGGATGTGACCCAAGCTCTTTGGAAGAGCCCGGGAGGTCATGTGTGGAAGTTGCCTTGGAGACCCAATACATTAGAGATGTCAGAGCCATGGGATACCTGCTGAGGAAAGAAATCTAATAGGGAGTGGAGCCAGCCCAAAAGAACAAAGTTTGTTGCAGTCAACAAAGATGAAAAGAGTTGGAGATCTGAATAGTGCTTTGACATCACACATCGAGATGCAGAGTTTGGAGTTTGCCCAGCTGGTGTTTGGTCTTGCTGTGGTCCAATATTTTCTCACTATGATGTTTTGGAATGGTAATATATGTCCTGTGATGTTGGAGGTATGTGATTTGTTTTTCAATTTTGATTTTATAGGGGATTACAGTTAAGTGATTAGATGAATCTCAGAAGAGATTTTGAACTTTGGACTTTTAATATTGTTGAGACTGCTATAGACTATGGGGACTATTGAAGTTGGACTAAATGTATTTTTCATTTTGCTCTGGCTAGGTATGGCTCCCATAGATTCATGTGCTTGAATAAGTCTATAGGAGCCAGGAAGCAGAATGTGGTGGTTTAAATGCTTGGCCCAGTGAGTGGCACTATTAGGAGGTGTGGCCTTGTTGGAGAAAGTGTGTCACTGTGTAGGCAGACTTTGAGGG
The DNA here is from genome assembly GCF_947179515.1 of Apodemus sylvaticus. Lineage (NCBI taxonomy): Eukaryota > Metazoa > Chordata > Mammalia > Rodentia > Muridae > Apodemus > Apodemus sylvaticus. Next base: position 38,297,602 of record NC_067493.1, on the reverse strand, counting down.
CTCCTAGGCTCAAGCTCTACCCAATATGGAAGATAGTCTTCTAGCTTCCTTAAGATCAAGATGTAGAATTTTTGGTTCCTCCAGCACCATGCTTGCCTGAATGCTGCCATGTTTCCCACCTTGAGGATCATGGACTGAACCTCTGAACCTGTAAGCTAACTAAATGTAAGCTAGCCCTAACTAAATGTTGTCCTTTATTAGAGTTGCCTTGGTTATGGCATGTACCTTTTGGTCTTTGAGAGTGGTGTTTCTTAAAAGCAATAAAAATCCTAACTAAGACAACAGGTGTGTGCCACTGTTTCCAGCTCTGTTTACTTTCTTCTTGACCTATCAGAAGTAAAATAGTCATATATTCTTACATTGCAATAAATAGGAAAATAGGTAAGGTCTGGCTTCAAAGCCAACTTTGTGTCTATAACACCTGTTTTTAAAGTGTAAGTTTTAATAAGAATCATGGTAGAGTTGTTAGCTACTCTCTGGGTTCCTGTGACCATATCTGGTATCCTTCTTAGCTTTGATTGTCAACTTGATGAAACTTAGAGCCATCTGAGAAGAGAGCCTCAGCTGAAGAACTGCATAACAGTTTGACTTGTGTGCATGTCTGAAAGGTTTTGTCTTGATTGTTAATTGATGCAAGAGGGTTGAGCCCACAACCGGCAGCACCATTCCCTAGGCAGGCTATGTAAGAAAGCTAGCTAAAGCATGAGCATGTGAGCAAGCCAGCAAGCAGCTTCCCTTCATCAGAGGGAGTGAGAAAGAGGTTAGCCCAAGTTACTCTCTGCTCTCAACTCAAACTGAGAGACATGCAAATGTACCTTTTGGTCTTTGAGAGTGGAGAAATAAATGAGGAATGGGAAGAAAAGACAGGAGAAGGAAAGCATTCGGGAGGATCAGGAATGTAGCACCTTCTGGAATTATCTGGAAAGAGGATGAGGCTCGTGTATGGGGTGCAGGCTTGACACCCCAGCTACTTGGAAGGCTAAGGCAGAAGCATTGAGGGTTTGAAACCATTCTGGACTTCACAGTGTGTTTGATATCAGTCAGGAAAACTTAGTAAGACTCCATCTCAAAATGAAACACAAAGGCCTGCAGACCAACATAGTTTAGAGGGACAAGGTCCAGGGTCCAATCCCCAGTACTATATAGAGGAATGAACAAAATAAAAGCTTTAGGGACTTCGGAGATAGCCATGTGGGTGAGAGTGCTTGTTACAGAGCATAAGGATCTGATTGAATCCTCTGTATCCACATAAAAAATGGGTATGGTAGCTGTGCACGGGTCTATAATCTTAGACCCATGAGAGACAGGGACAAGAGGATCCCTGAGACTTGACAGCCACTAGATTATCTCCAAATACAGTAGGAAACCTTGTCTCAAGCAAATAAGGTAGAGAGTGATAGAGTGGGTTACCTTATGTCCTCTACAAACCTACACATTTGTGTATATACAACACATAGGTGCATCTCTCTCTTACACACACACACACACACACACACACACACACACACACACACACACCAAACAAAACATGAAAATGGCTGCAGCCTACATTTTCAATAGCCGGACCCAATCTCCTGTAATAGAGAAATCAGAATCCCATTGATCTCCATGCACCAAATCAACTTGGTAAAATTAATGGTACCCTGGTTTCCCAATTTATGTCCAAGCTATGCCTCAGAAACCTCACTTTTAACTCAAGGGTAAAGTGTCTCCCATTTTTAAGAATCACTCACTTTTGAATAAAGCCCCTCTACTCTGAGGCAGCCCACACATCAGGAGCTCTTTGCTGAGGTAAAGGACCATTTTTTTTGCTACAAGGTTCAGATTAATCTATCTGCTACTGTGAGCCGTCAGTGTTTGCTGATGGAGACAGGTCTCTCTCCCCTTGTCAAAAGGAAGAGTGATTCTCTTGCAAATGTTGCTGTAGCCTCGGGGCACTACCTAGGAATTTTTGCTTCCAATAGAAAACTGTGTAGTTGCAGCCCCAAAGTTCAGTGCAAAAAGGAATATTGAGCTAACTGGGGTAGGTATTCAAAGGACGATGTCAAGTGTTTGATTTGATTTCACTACAAAGCAGTTGTGTTCACAATGATTTCAAAGATGCTTCTGGCCTGTCATAATCAGTTTCTGGAGAGGCTGGCATGGGGAGAGGGTATCCTTTGGTCTCCTGCATAAATAATCCCTTGACACTAAAAAACATGGCTCCTTTGGACAGACAAGATGGCTCGGTGGTAAAGATGCTTCCTATCAAGCTTAAGGTCATGAGTTGTACTGCAAAGACCCACATGGTAGGAGAGAAGTGTCTCATACAAGTGGCCTTCTGACATCTACACTTGTGTCATAACACTCATGCAAACACATATGCACACATGTCCACACACATGATCAGAGGAAGAGGAGGGGGAGGAAGAGGAAGCGGCAGCAGCACAAGAAGATATCCTTTGTCATGCCTGTAATCTCAGCTGTTGGGATGACAAGGCAGGGGGCTTACAAGTTGAAGGCCAGCCCAGGCTACCCTGTGAAGGGCTGGGTTCAGTAGGTAGAGTGCTGGGGCAACATGTACTAAGCCCTGGATTCTGTCTTCACACTGCATAGAGCAGGTATGTGATGTATACCTAGTCCCAGTACTTGGGATGTGGAAACAGGATGATCAAGAGTTTATGGTCAACTCTGGCCACTAGAGAGTTCAGGGCCAGCCTAACTATATATGTGTGTGTGTGTGTGTGTGTGTGTGTATGTGTGTTGTACCTGAGGCTCTGTTCTTCCTATTGCATCCTGCAGTTGACACTTGAAGACCTTTGGAAGATACCCACTGTCATTGGGGACATCCTATACTCTGAGCACTATGAGTAGGAGGTTGTAGAATATACTGTGCAGGGTAAGACTATGGCTAAGAAATATCCAGGGACCTGAAGAACCATGATGGGTTTCATTTTTGTCCAGCACAGATCACCTGACTAACTCCCCTTTCCTCTAGACATGGTAACCTTCAGCCTGTCTTAATCCATCACCCCAAGGCAACACTGACACCACAGTGCCAGGAAGACCAACAGCTCCTGCCAGGTGCTGTATGGCTCTAGGTAATTCTCAACTTTGATCAGGACTCCTTCTCTCATCCTTTGCTCCACCTTCTCCCCCATGAGTCCCACTTGTGCTTCTTACCCAGTGTGTAATTATGGATAAGAAGCTGAGATCCGTGAATGGAACAAGAATAAGGGGTATGGTTGGGCTCTGTAGGTAGAGTGCTAGGGCAACATGTAAGAAGCCCTGGGTTCTGTCTTCACCCTGCATAGAGCAGGTGTGGGATGCATACCTGCAGTCCCAGCACTTGGGATGTGGAAACCCAATGATCAAGAGTTTATGGTCAACTCTGGCCACTAGAGAGTTCAGGGCCAGCTTAACATATGTAAGGCCCAGTCTCAAAAAACAAACAAACAAGCAAACAAACAAGCCAGGAACAACAATAATGTTTATATGGCTACTGTGGAGGATTAGTGAATTTGCATTGTGTGAAGCATAAGAAAAACCAGGCTACATCAGGTTTTTGATCCTGCAATAAAACAACTTAGAACAACATCTCAAAGGAAGAAAGATTTGCCAGGCATGGTGGTGCATGCCTTTAATCCCAGCACTTGGGAGGCAGAGGCAGGCAGATCTCTGAGTGCAGAGGCAAACATGGTCTACAGAGTGAGTTCCCAAGACAGCCAGGGTTACACAGAGAAACCCTGTCTTGAACCAGAAAACAAACACACAAATAAACAAAAAGGATGGAAGACTTATACTGGTATGATTTTAGACTTTTGGTTCATGGTTGGCTGGACCTGTAGCTTTTAGGCCGTGGTGAGAAAGAACATTATGGTCAGAGGGCATGATGGAGGGAAGTTGCTCACTTCTTGGTGGCCAGGAAGTAGAGGGAGGAGGAAGATAGAAGGAGGCAGACAGGAAGGAGGAGGAGAAGAAAGAGGCGAAGATGAGGAAGAAGAGAAAAACAGATTAAGTGAAAGAAGAAACTTGAGTGAACAAATACATACAAGAAGGAAGGAGAGAGACTGAGAAAGGGAGAAACAAAGAGAAAACCAGAGAAAAAGTGAGAGCAAGCAAATGAAGAGAGAGAGAGAGAGAGAGAGAGAGAGAGAGAGAGAGAGAGAGAGAGAGAGAGAGAGATTGACTGATTTTTATGAACCCGGTATAAGATGTGACCTCTGCCTTCTAGAAGCTCACTCATCAACAGGGTAAGCTATCTATGAAGTTAATCAAAGCACTCTCAAGTGATGCCACCATCTGGGGACCCAAACCTTCAACTATGAGACATTAGAGAAGTCTGACATCCAAACTGTAACACTGCACAGGGAAAAATCCAATGTTAACTGAGGTTCTCCATCTCCCTCCAAACCCCTCCCACAAAAATCCATCCCCCTTCCACAAATCCCTGCTAACCCAAACAAGACTACCACATGTGTCTATAGTCAAGCTGTGTGTGTGTGTGTGTGTGTGTGTGTTTATGTGTGTGTGTGTGTAAGGGAAGGAGGGAGGAAGGGAGGAAGAGAGGGATGGAGTGGGTACATATGTATGCAGGTATGCACAGATGCAGGTTGAGCATGTTCATGTGGAGTCCACAAGTCCAGAGGTCGACTTGATCCTTCATTCCTCAGGAATTCATCTACCTTGTTTTCATGAGACAGGGTCTCTCACTGACCTAAAGTTCCCCCAATTTGGCTGGGTTCACCAGCCAGCAAGCCCTAAGGAATCCTCCTGTCTCATCTCCACTAGCTCTTGGATTGTGAGCCCATACCGTCAGGCCAGGTCTTTTTAACGTGGTCTTCATCTTTGCACAGCAAGCACTTTTCCCCTTCCCAGCTCAGTCTGCAAACTCTTTCAGGGTAAGAATCTTATCATTTAACCAGGACTGTCCCCGTGGAAGGGCCTACCATAAAACTGAGCATAGTTAATGCCTAAAATATATATGCTGATACATAGAAAAAGATATGTATTTTAAAACCTTAAAAAAAAAAAGGCTGCTTTGTCACTTGAAGCATTCCTCTTGTATAAGCTTGTCATGTTCCCCTCGGGAGAGAAAAGTAGCCTTCTCTCCTTCCATATATCTCTGCACAGAATGTGAAATCTCAGCAGGCTCTGTGCATCCAGAGCAATTCTTTCAATTCAACGACACTCCCGGGCTCTGACACTCCCGTACCTTATAATTTATCATGAAATTGCATGTTGGATTAAGGATTGCTAATTGTTACTCATCATCTTGAATTGGTTATTAACGAGCAGTGTCACTAATTACAAGGTCACCTAACACTGAACAGGGAGGTCCCCGCTGTCAACTCACAGGAGATGCCTAGCGAGGTGTTCAGATGAGGCTCCGGAAGCAAGGTGCGGTGAGTGAAATTCTCCCTTCAGACACCATAGCACCACATGTTCCTGGTCCTCTCCTGGTGAGAGTCTGGGGAGGGGGGGTTCTCACAGCTGGAAAGAGACGCTCAGCTCAGCAGATGTAAAGCAGACAGCTCTGGCATTCAGCTGCTGGACTGAGCTAGCATTTATAAATTCATGGTGCACCCAGCTTAGAGCCCTCAGGGATAGATCCATGCTCTCCCTCTGCTCTTGTTTGACTGGTTTTCCATGTACAGCTACATGTTAAGGCAAAATAGTATTTAGAATAATATTCATGAATGTATATGAAGTGTGCAGGCGCATTTGTACGTGTGTGCTCATGCTTTTGGAAGCTATAGGTCAATCTCAGGTGTCCTTTAAGATATCATCTACCCTGTATTTTGAGACAGGTTCTCTCATTGAATATGAAGCTAATAAACTTGCCTAGGCTGGCTGGCCACGAACTCCCAGGTATCTACCTCCTTCCTCCTCCTTAAAAGCCCAAACCAACAAAACCAGCTATTTTCTTACATAGTGTCTTAGTTAGGAATTCCATGGCTATGAAGAGACACCATGACCAGAGCAACTCTTATAAGGACAAAACATTTAATACACTAGTGCCACTTCCTAATAGTTAAATGCCACTTCTTATTTTTAATCTGTGTACATATGTGTACACATGTGTGTGTGTGTGTGTGTGTGTGTGTGTTGAGCAGGTCAGAGGACAACCTGAGGTGTCAGCCCTTACTCTCTGTCCTGTTTGAGACAGGGTCTCTTTGTCATTTGCTGCTATATACAGCAGAGTTCATGGTCCACAAGTGCCACAGTAGAGTTTTATTGCTGTGAAGAAACACCATGACCACATCAAGTCTTATAAAGAAAAGTATTTAATTGGGGCTGGCTTACAGGTTCAGAGGTTCAGTCCATTGTCATCATGACAGGGAAATGTATCTGCTTGCAGTCAGATGTGGTGTTGGAGAGGAAGCTGAGTTCTACATCTTTATTGGCAGTCAGCAGGAAGAGAAAATGAGCCACTGACCTAGCTTGAGCTTCTGAAACCTCAAAGCACCACCTCCAGTGACGCACATCCTCCTACAAGGCCACACCTACACCACCAAGGCCACAGGTCCAAATCCTTTCAAACAATGCCATTCCCTTATGAGCCTACGGGGACCATTTTCATCCAAACCACCATACCAAGCATCCAGAGAATCTCCTATCTCTGCCTTCCATTTTACTGTACAGGTATTGAGACTGGGTCAGGCGAGATGGATCAGAGGTTAAGAATGCTTACTGCTCTTGCTGACAACTCAGATTTCAGTTCTCAGCACCCACATCAGGCACAACTATGAGTTACTCCAGCTCCAGGGAGCTGATGCCCCTTCTGGCCACCGAAAGCTACTGCCTGCACAGAGTGCACACAGCCTTATTCAGGAATGTTCACATAAGCATAAAAATAATAAATAAATGCCTGAATCTTTCTTTAAAGTGCTGAGATTACAAATGGGCGCTACTGCATCCTGCTTTATGGAGGTTCTGGATAATGAAGCCCATGTGCTCAGCAAGTGCTTTCTCCACTGAGTCATCTCCCACCCACCTCCTCACCCCCAGCTCTGCAACTCTACTTGGAAAGCATTGACACTGGAAGTCAGATTTCACAAAAGATCAACTAATGATTTCTCTTAAAAAGTCTAGGGACCTAGAGCTGTGTATCTAGCTTGCATGGTATAACATGTACCTAGAGTACACAAAGCCCTGGATTCTATCCTGAGTACCACATAATCCCAGCACTCTGAAAGTGAAGGTAAGAAGAATAAGAATTTAATCATCAGCTTCACAGCAAGTTCAAGATCTGGTCTCTATTAGGTTATACTTCAAAGGAAAAAACTGTATATATGACTGAAGACTTGGCTCTGTGGTGAAGAGAGCTTGCTTGCTGCTCTTTCAGAAGACCTTTGTTTCATCCCTAACACCTAGGTGGGGTAGCTCACAACCAACTGTGTTGGGCCAACCTTTCTTCACGTTGATACGTCTCGGTATGAGAGCTAAATGCTGGCAGGATCTTGCTATTGTCAGGTGTGTGCCCCATCACTGGGTTCTCTAGTTTGTAAATATGTGTCCTTCCTCACCAGCCTAAAGGGAGTCTGCTGATGTCTTGATGCTGATTGGTTGTAATAAAGAGCTGATAACCAATAGCTAGGGCAGGAAGGAGGAGGGCAGAAGTTTCGGAGACAGTGATGCAGGAGAAGAAAGCAGAAGCAGAAGATTTGAGAGTGGTCATAGATGGAACAGACATGGACCAGAGCTGAGCAGAGAAAGGTATAGAGCTAGCCACGTGGCAGGTCCTAGGCTAGATCATCAGGTTAACTAAGACGAGCTAGCTGTAAGACTGACCAAGCAAAAGGCCTAAGCTTTAAACTGTAATAGAAGCCTCTGTATCATTATTTACTCCACTGGTGGGTCCAAGAAAGTCCTGTTATATAACTGCAATCTAGCTCTAGGAAATCTGATACCTCTTTCTGAATTTTACAGGCACCTGCACACATGTGGGATAAAACTCACATAGGCAACATGTACATAGACACAAAGAGAAGATCTTCTAAAAGGCTGGGGAGCCAACCATTTTGGTTCTCTGTATGGTATCACATGGGGCTGAGAGCAGGTGCCTCCTTGGGCAAGATGTGTTTTCTAACCATCTCTAACTCAACCCTTGCATGGGGCCTTTGTTCTCTTTGAGGAGGTCACCTCAATCTTACTTGAAACTCAGCTATAAACAATCAAGAGAACCAGCAAGAAACCATGGCAAATAGTTCTTTAGGTCAAAGGGAAAGAATTATATAGGCTGGACTTCATAGTGCAGGTCTGTCAGCTGTTCTGGAGGCTGAGGCAGGGGAACACAAGTTCAAGACCCGTCTGGTCTACAGAATGAGTTTGAGACCAGCATATGTAACTTAAAAAGACCCTGCTCTCAAATACAAAACAAAAATATAAAAGGACTGTGATGTAACTCAGTGGCGGATCCCCTGTCTAGTGCTCATGAAACTTTCTAGTGTCTAGTTTTTATTTACATGGCAAATATATGTGTCTGTGATTTATGCACATGAGTGCAGTGTCCACAGAGGCCAGTAGAGGGTGCTGGATTTCCTGAAGCTAGAGTTACACATGGTTGTACGCTGCCAAATGCAGATTCTGAAAACTGTGCCTGGGGTCCCCTGTCAAGTCAGCAAGCCCTCTTAACCTCTGCATCATCTCTCCAGCTCCTGGGATAAAGCTACTTATATAATATCTCCTACAAGGAAATCTGGTATCCAAAGCTTCACCTAGTCTATGCTATTTGGAATACAATAGGCTCTGTGCCTTTAATGCACTACAGACATAACCACTAGCATCTTGGCATCATTGGATGGAGGAGAAATTACCATGTCCTCATGATTAAGAAAGCACATTATATCAGCTTAATGACATCAGAAGGCCCATAAAACTCCTTTCCGACAATTAAATCTCCCCATCAACCATTAACAAATTAAGTGTCTGATAAGTAAAGATGCACGCTGAGGAGACTGCTGGTGCATGCTTCCATTCTGTACATCAGAGAATTGTGTAATATTAATGGCACAGGATCGCAACTCTGTGTTCCTGAGTCTTTAAAGTGCATATTAATCATCTGGTAATGTGACAGTAACTTGTGAGACACAAGCTATAGTTTCACCCAGAGCCTTCCTACTCAGACTGGCCAATGTCTGCAGGCCATTCCGCTCAGGCTAAGGGTGTATATAGTTTAGTGGTGGTGGTTTTGCTTAGAATACTTCAGTGAGGGACTAAAGATATGGCTCAGAGTTTAGAACAAGTGTCCACTGAAGGGCAAGAGGCTGGGCTCAGTGTAAGAAAGCGTGCCTAGAATCCCTCAATGAAGATCTTGCATGTGGGTATGAATCCACACTAGAGCTCTTCTGAGAACACCCCCCCCCCCTCCATACCCCACTGAGGAGCTGCAGGCATGGCTCAGGAGAAGCACTTGCTTAGAATCTTCCAGTGAGGGTCTGGTGCATGGCTGAGAGGGAGACTACTTGCCTGGCCTATCCTAGTGAAGGGTCAGCAACAGAGCTCATGTTTCACAATCACACACACAAAGGTATTTGGCTATGCGTGTTCCTCCCTGTGATCAATTCACCCCCCCACCACCACCTCATTATACCCCACTCCCGTTCTTTCAGTCACAGCTGGAGACCAGCCTCTCTCTGCGGGTACTAGGGAGTAAGGATTATTTGACGAAAAATGTGAAACGGAAGGTCCTCAAGTTCTGAAGGCCACTGGGTCTCCTCATGCTCACTATTAAAGATGGAGTATCTATGGGGCTTGTACCTTGGCTCACAGATAATACCTCATCCATGAGCTTATGCTATGACTTGAAGACCGCTGAGGGATCCTTCTGGAGCATGGTAGGAACAGTTGACCTACAACATTGCTTCCTTTGAGGTGGTGCTCAAAGTCCACCTTCTTTGGTTTTTGATTCTGCTCATTAGCAGCTCCACTGCAAGGCAACTTCTCAGCTTTTAGTTTGAGAAGGAAAGTCGGGAGACTTGTCAAAACTTTTCCCCAGTGTGATGGTTTCCTGTGGTTTTTGTTTTGTTTTGCCTGTTTTTCTTTGTGATAAAACATTCCAACCAACCAAAAAAAAAAAAAAAAAAAAAAAAAACCAACTTAGAAAAGGTAAGGGTTTATTTGGCTCACACTTCCAAGTCACAGTCCATCACTGAGGGAAGATGGGGCAGAAACTCAAAATGAATTTGAAGTAGAAAGCTTAGAGAGTGCTGTTTACTGACTTCCTCACCAGTCCACCCCTAGTTACATTACTGACACACTCCAGGACCACTTGCTAAGGGAATGGTTACACCCACAGTGGACTGGGTCCTCCTCCATAAAGTAACATCCAAGATAATCTCCTACAGATACGTCCTGTACTGGCTGGTTTTATGTCAACTTGACGCAGACTGGAGTTATCACAGAGAAAGGAGCTTCAGTTGGGGAAGTGCCTCCATGAGCTCCAGCTGTGGGGCATTTTCTCAATTACTGATCAAGAGGGAAGGGCCCCTTGTGGGTGGTGCCATCTCTGGGCTGGTAGTCTTGGGTTCTATAAGAGAGCAAGCTGAGCAAGCCAGAGCAAGCAAGCCAGTAAGTAACATCCCTCCATGGCCTCTGCATCAGCTCATGCTTCCTGACCTGCTTTAGTTCCAGTCCTGACTTCCTCTGGGGATGAACAGTTGTGTGGAAGTGTAAGCTCAATAAACCCTTTCCTCCCCAACTTGCTTCTTGGTCATGATGCTTGTGCAGGAATAGAAACCCTAAGACAAGTCCATGATCTGAGGAACCCCTCAACTGAGATCTCTTCTCAGATGACTTTAAGCTGTGTCAAACTAACAGTTAATGGTAACTAGCATAGGTGGTTAATCTTGGTTGCCAACTTGACTGGATTCTGGATGTGGCTATAAAGGCATCCCAAAGAGAATTGATAAAGGGGAAGAGCCACCCTGAATGGTGGGAGCACTGTCTCACAAAGGTGGGCACCTGGTTGAAATAAAAAGGGGGAAAGGAGAAAGGGAGTTGGAACAGACATTCATTCATTCATATTCTGTCTCTCTCTCTCTCTCTCTCTCTCTCTCTCTCTGTCTCTCTGTCTCTCTCTCTCTCTCTCTCTCTGTCTCTCTCTCTCTGTCTCTCTCTCTCTCTCTCTCTCTCTCTCTCTCTCTCCCTCCCTCCCTCTCTCCCTCCCTCCCTCCAGTGAGACCCTGTATATCTTATTTTCCTTAAGGTGCTTTTCTCAGACACTAATAATAGGGATTAAAAAAAAAAGCTAACCCACTTTGTTCATCACAAATTTGCAAGCCAAGACGGAACCCATGCCCATCTACAGTCTTTACTCTTGTTCTATGCTTCCTTTTTTTTTTTTTTTTTTTTTGCTCTCCTATGGATACCAAAAAATTTGCACTAAATCCAGGCTGAGAGAAGCTGCTCTTCCCACCTCTAATGCTCAGAGATAAAATTAATACTATTTGAAGAGTTGGAGGAAGAGGAGATGGCTCAGTGGGTAAGATGCACACACACAGGTACATTCCTGGGAGCTCACGGGCCAGCCTAGCCTGGCCTATGCAGCAAAGTTCCATTCAGTTAGAGCCACTGTCCCAAACAAAGGTGCCCAAAGAATGATGTGATGTCCTCTGATGTGTATGTGTGTGTGTGTATGTGTGTGTGCGCACACACACTTACAGAGTCAGTCTGGGACTGACAAGATGGTTCAGCAAATACAGGCCTTGTGCAAGCCCTACGCATTATCTTTGATTCCCCAGAACCCACATAAAGAAGGAGAAAACTGAGACCACAAGGTTGTCCCTAGACTTCCACATGTCTCATGGCACAGGTATACCTCCCTGAATAATAATAATATTAATAATAATAATAATAATAATAATAATAAATAAAATTCAGTTTGATGCTAGGTAGAAGGACGCCGTCCCCCCACCTTCCCCATTCCATACCCTGATATCTGGAACCTGTGACTAAGACATTTGTAGGAAAAAAATTCTTTGCCGATGTCATTATATTATAGATGCTGAGCAGAGAGGTTGAGATAATTTAGTGTTCTCAGGCAGGTTAACCAAGGGTAGGTAAGATCATAGAATGTGAAGCTATGTAACACCCGAGGACGGATGAAAAATTATATTATTACCAATTTTAAACTTTCATGGCAGCCCTATGAAAGCGGTGCCTAAGAACTGTAGCTGCTGCAATAATATGCAACCGTCTCCCTCAGTGAGGAATTATGACCCTAAGACACCATCATCCCCCAGGGAGCTGCGTGCATACCACTGCACCGGCCTTTACCAGGGTTCTCCCAGCCCTTCTCCATGGCTCAGGTTTACCCTTAGGTCTGGAGTCTCACTCTCCAGCTGATTTTACCAGCCCTGCCCCCACCGGAGCATACTTGTCACAGACCTGATGGGGAGAGAGGGATCTCCGGCGTCCCACCAGTCTTTCGGGGGGCTGATGTACATGCACCACAGCTCCCAACTATACCCATGGGCGGAGTTCTCATAGCGCTGCACCTCAAAGTTGTCCTGCTTGATGTTGTCGATGGAGGGGAGGATGACCCGCTTCCGGTTTTCCTGGATGCGGGACAGAACGGGCTCGGCCCTGCAAAGCAGAGAAGTCACAATCAAATCTCTCCTCTGGTGCATGCCTCCATCAGCAGACTCCTAAAACCATCCAAAAGGATGAGAATTCAAAGGCTGGAACTCGGAAGGAACCTAGGCACCCGTACGCACATGACCTACCCAAGTTCGAGCTTGCAACTACCATATAGGTTTTTGAGGTTTTGTTTTGTGATACATGGGCTCTCGTGTATCCCAGCCTGACCTCAAAGTTGCTGTGTAAGAAAGAAGGAACCTGAACTTCTGATCCCCCTGCCTCCGCTCCCCTGGTGTAGGATGACAAGCACACTCAACCACAGCCAGTTTATGTCAAACTCAGAGCCTCCTTCATGTTAGGCAGGCTCTCTATCAATCGAAATACTTCCCTAGTCCAGTTGTGTTTTTATTTTAAGACTCTTCTATTCAGTTGTCCAGGCTGGCCGTGAACTCCTGTGTAGCCCAGGTTGTCTTAGAACTGCCAATCTTCCTGCCTGTATCTGCTGAGTACTAGGGTTAGAGGCACATATAAGTCTCTTAGATGGTTTGTACTGCTTATACTGGTTTGTATAGTATTAGGGATAGAACCTAGGACTTTTGTGCGTGTTTGGAAGGCACTCTGCAGAGGGATTCCCTATCCCTGGATACTCTGTGTGGGTTTTCAAATGCGCAGCATACCTCTTTTGCCTTCCCTCATAATAAAATCACAATAATGATGCCTGTGTGGACAGGAGAGGTGTGGCGAGAGAATTAGCTTGGAGGCTTATTCCTAGAAAGTGCCTAACCTTCAAGCCCCTCCCCCAGCTCTTTCTCTTTTTCAGATTTATTCATGCAAAGGTGTCCATGTACAGATATGTGCATGTGAGTCCTCTGCCCTTGGAGGGCAGAAGAAGGTATCAAATTCCCTGGAGCTGAAGCTTCAGGTGGTTGTGAGCCTCTGGAAGAGTAGTAGAACTGAGCCGTCTCTCCGGGCCTTTTTATGATGAACACTGTTCCGTCTCCATCTCTCTATGATTGGCAGTTCTATATGGTTTTCCCCACACAGCACTGTTGCTGATCTCTCTCTCTCTCTCTCTCTCTCTCTCTCTCTCTCTCTCTCTCTCTCTCCTATTCCTTTCTGCTGGAACTAAATTTCCTATCCCCCAAATAGGTCATTCCTATACTGGATTTAATAAGCAATGGCATTAGTTTCTTTGTGTGGGTGCGACTATTTTTGCTGTTTTATATTGATTATCTAATTGATGGCTTTAAAAGATCTGATTGGTCTGCAGCAGAAGGCTTGGAACTAATTAAACCCAAAGTCGGACAAATCTCGACTCCCAGCTGCGCTTCCTCCCTCAAGGCCGCAGCCAGCAGGAACTGGCTCCAGCTTCAAGGTGTTAGCTGCCTGGCTTAGCCCAAAGCAGATGGCCAAGCCACAGTGAGTCTGTGAGGCCGGATCACAGGAAGGAATCACTTTCTGAATTCCAGAAGCTAAAGATGGCTCCCGTAAGCCGAGACATTAATCTTGTAGCTTGGACCAGAGTGTAGACTTTGGAAAAGAGTCAAGTGGAAAATCCCATTTCTTTGTGCTCTTTGGAAGAATAATGAGAACTTGCAGGCGGCACCAGTCTCTTTTCATTTGCAGCTATTGAATTACCTGTTGGCTCCGCTCATCGTTCTATTTAAAATGAGCAATAAAATATACCCTGGGCCGTGGACTGCCTCCGATACTTTTTACACACATGGTGGAGGTGGAAGCCAGAGGGAAATTAGTCTCCTCAGCTCTCTCCCCTCACGTCTTCACTGAAGAGATTCTCTTTGGGGGATGCCCTTGGCAGCTGGCAGAAAGCAGAGCTATCAAGAAGCTTAGCTCTAACATCGCTTCTTCTGAGAAGCTATTCCTAGTTTTCCCAGCAAGGATGCTTGCTTTTTCTGATATGATATGATATATGATATATATAATACATATACATCATATACAAATATAATATATACATCATATACATATACATAATATATAAATACATATACATATATATAAAATATGTGTGGGGTTTATTATTATATAGGTGTGTGTATATAATATGTATAATATGTATATTATATATATATATATATATATATATATATAAATGTGGGGAGGTGTATGTGTGTTTACATGTGCACGAGCAAATGTGTGTAAGTGTATGTATGTGTGCTCACATACATCAAAGCCAGAGGTCAAGGTCGGGTGTTGTACTCAAATGCCCTGCCATCTTATTACTATTTTTAAGATTTATTTTTACTTCTGTCTATGTGTGTATGTCTGTGCTCCCTTGCAGCTGGCCTTACAGGCAGTTAGTGGTGAGCCACCCAATCGATGTTTGTGCTGGGAGCTGAACTGCAGTCCTGCGGAAGAGTAGCTCCCGTAGTTACTAAGCCGTCTTTCCATGTCCTCCACCTTAGTTTTTGAAACAGTGTTTCTCACTCAACTCAGAACTCACGTTTTCCACTAGACTTGATGGCCAGGCCAGGAGACAGACAAGACAGACAAGATCCTTCTGCCTCCACCTCCCCAGTGCTGGAATTACAGGGGCTCACCGCTTTTTATGTGGGTGCTGGGGCTCAGCACTTGGGTACTTGTGTTTGCATCACAAAAATCTAACCAACCAAACATTTCCCCAGTCCCTGTTTTGCTCTCTTAACTGAAAAAGAAAAATCAATATTTTAAGTTTGTCTTCAAAGTCATGAGTTTCATTATGGTACTTCCATACACACAAGCCATTACACTTTATTCTTTCTGTGTGTGGTATATGTACACATGTATGTGCACAGATGTGCCTGCCTGTGGAAACTAGAGGAGGAGGTTGGGTATACTAGTCTATAATTTTCCATCTTACTAACTCAAAACAGAGTCTCTCAGTAAACCTGGAGACAGGCTCTCAGCTGATGAGCCTCAGCAAGGCTCCTGCCTCTACCCACCCCAGCTCTGGGGTTACAGGTACACGCAACGCAGGGCTCTCCCTGGCTTTATTATAACATTGGTGCTAGGGATCTGGAAGCACATCCTGGTGTTTACACAGCAAGCACTTATCAATGGAGCCATCTCCCCCAGCACCTCCACAGTACAGTTCTATAGCCCAGGAGATTGGTCCTCCCTCTCCATGACTTTTTTCATTCCTGCTCCCCAACTTCATGGGTTGTCCTGTGGTCATGCAACCTACTGCCTTTCCTCTGCTCACCTGACAAATCTCTAATGGGGGAGGGGTGCAGGTGGGTGGGGCCTCAACATGTGAATTGCTTTCTGGAAGGGATGTGAGCACAAGTAACAGTGTCACAGCTGAGAAGAAACTTGGATAGCTATCTGAGGTGTGAGCTAAATGTGAATCTTGCCTGTGTCGGAGATTCTGCGAGTCTGATCAGCTGTTAGGACTTCCATGATTATGCCAGTGGGATGGTAAAGGCACTGCTACTGGGTCTAACTATTTGAGTTCAATCCCTGAGACCCAGATGCTAGAAGGAGAGGATTAGTTGCTGCAAGGTTCCGTCAATCTCCAGCCATGGGTCTTAGCCTGTGACTGTGGAGAGTTGAAATGAGGAAGGTCTAGAGCCCAATTATCTTGGGCTATCTGCCTCCTGGCTTGCTTAGATACCCTTCTTATACTGCTAGCCCTGCCTGTTGTTATTGTTTTAGAGAAATAACTTGTTTTTGAGACAAGGACTTGTGTGTCCCAGATTGGCCTTGAATTTACTAACCACCACAACAATCGTTTTAGTTAACATTGACTGTCACCTTGTCATCATCTAGAATCAAACCAGATGCCTAAGAGGGAGTGTCTGCGAGATAGCTTCTAGACTAGTTAATTGAAGTGACAACCCTATGGGCTGGAGTTCTGGACTGAATGAAAAGAAGAAAGTTGAGTACCAGCATCCACCTCTCTCGGCTTCCTGACTGTGGATACAATGTAGCTAGCTGTCTCACTCTGCTTCCTGACTGGATACAATGTAACTAGCTGTCTCACTCTGCTTCCTGACTGTGGATACAATGTAACTAGCTGTCTCTCTCTGCTTCCTGACTGTGGATACAATGTAACTAGCTGTCTCTCTCTGCTTCCTGACTGTGGATACAATGTAACTAGCTGTCTCTCTCTGCTTCCTGACTGTGGATACAATGTAACTAGCTCTCTCTCTCTGCTTCCTGACTGTGGATACAATGTAACTAGCTGTCTCATGCTCCTGCTGCTGAGCCTTCCCTGCCATGATGAACTGTGCACACTCTAATCATGAGGTAAACTTGGTTATTTTCTTTTATAAATTGCTTTTGTCAGGTACTTTGTAACACAGCAAGGAGAAAAGTGACTGATATACTGATGATAACAATAACAGTGTCTAGAAAGCCAGCCAGTGATTTACTGTCTTGCTTTCCAATTTTATCTCAGTGGCCTTCTCACCAAGCATCTTGTCTCCATTCTTCTAGTGGCTCCTGGGGCGGGGATGGGGGAAACAGGTAAAATGGCCCACCTCCCAGATCCATCCCTACTAAGCACTAAGTTTTAGCTCATTACCTACCAGCCAGCAGTGAATTCCACATGAGCATCGAAAAAGCCAGTGACCTGGCCAGTGGCTGCTTTCCAGCCCTCGATGCGTGCTCGGATCAGGCCTTCTCTCTTTTGATTGCGCACCACCTTCACCAGCCCAGGGTAGCGTTTGTGGACATACTCTTCCAAGGGGGCTTTCAGCTCCTCTAAAAATGACAAAATGTAAGAAACACATGAATAAGTCAACTTAGATCTGTACCCCCAAATGCTGTGAGGTGGTCGAATAGACGTCCAGTAGCTAGAAGTACTAACACTTGGTGGAGAGTTCTAGAATTCAGTTCCCAGAACCCACAGAGATGGCTCAAAACCACCTGTAACTTCAGCTCTTGAGTGACCCGATGCTCTCAATTGGCCTCCCTGGACATCTGCATACATGCACACACATTCACACAAAGATATGTAAAGATATACAAATATGCATAGCTTAAAAGTATTGAAAAGAAACATAAAACACCAGAAAGTTCTTTGATTGCAAAAAAAAAAAAAAGTTGTCATGTGAGGAATTTTAATTCTCTGGAAGATAGGAAGTTAGAATACGTCTCCATACACTATCTAAGACAGCTGTGCTATGACACACATGGATGGTTAACACTGACTATCAATTTAACAGGACCTAGAATCATCTAGGAGGTGCATCTCTGGATTAGGTTGAATGAGGTAGGAAGGCCTGTACCGAATGCTAATGGCACCGTGTATAGGCTGTGGTTCTGGACCAAATAAAAAAGGAAAGGTGAACAGAGTCACAGCATCCATCTCTCTTCTTCCTGACTGAAGATGCAAGGACCGTCTGCCTCATGCTCCTGCCACCATGCCTTCCCTGACATGATGGACTGCACCCTGAAACTGTGAGTTGGAATAACTCAACCTCCTTCTTGGTATGGAACCAGTATCTGTCTCCCTCGTGCAGAGATCAAAGGTGTGCACAAACAGCAGATTTTGCTTTTGTTTTTGTTTTGTTTTTTGTTTTGTTTTGAGTCAGAAATTCTCCCTGAACCTGAATCTTGCAGATTCAGCTACACACGCCAGCTGAGGAGCCCCAGGGATCCTCCTGACTCTCCCCCTTCAGCTCAGTACTGGAGTTAGAGGCATGCATCACCACGGCACACAGCTCTTTTCTGTGGCTTTATTGTAGAAAGCTCTAACAATTCCTTTGACAGATACTGTGAGGATCCTTTGCATCTTAAGGATACAGGACAGCTTCTGCCCATTGAAAAGCATGTGGTTTCTGCATAGGTAGGGGCTGGCCTCTCTATACCATGGGTTTGGTTCCTTAAAGATACAGCCATGAGGTGCCCGGAAGAAGACAGGATGGACAAGAAGTGAGAAAAGATGAAGAGATTTGGAAGCTCCTGTCAGTCAAGGGCTGGGTTGGTGAAAAGAAGAGAGGTCTCTACATGGTCCTTCCACACTGAACACCAAACTCACCTGTTCAAATGCTAGCCCTTCCCCACCTCCTGTAGTAGTTTGCAGATGCTTGGCCCAGGGAGTGGCGCTATTAGGAGGTGTGGCCCTGTTGGAGTAAGTGTGGCCTTGTTAGAGGAAGTGTGTCACTGTGTAGATGGGCAATGAGACCTTCCTCCTGGCTGTGTGGGAGTTAGTCTTCTCCTAGAAGCCTTCAGGTGAAGATGTAGAACTCTCAGCATCTCTTGTATCATGCCTGCCTGGACGCAGTCACTCTTCTGCCTTGATAATGAATGGAAGTTACAACTCTATAAGCCAGCACCAATTAAAAGTTGTTCTTGGGCATGGTGTCTGTTCACAGCAGAAAACCCTAACTAAGGCATGTCCCCAGTGTGTGTTCTACATACCCAGGGTGTACATAGAAGTCAAAGGGCAACTTTCAGGCAGGGGTGTTCTCTCCTTCCACATGGGTCCTGAGGAGTAAACTCATGTTGTCCAGCTTTCTGGCAAGCTCCTTTACCTGTGAGCCATCTCTTGGCCTCTCACAATTAATCTTATTTCTTTCCTTTTCCTCCCCCATTGGTTTTAAGAAATCTGAATGAGAATTTCAGAGCCCTGCAGATAGCCCGAGGAAGCCACATCAGAGGTTACAAACAATGGCCAAGGATGAAAGTGCTTCAGCTAGTCCTAGAGAGACACTACATAGATCAGATATATTAAGGGAAATGGTATAAAAGTTAGGCAGAGGGCGAGGGGATGCACATTCACTACTGCAGCACATATTTGCACAGAAAAAATATATCGCCACCAGGCTGGGGAAACTCTTTCACCTGTGTAGAGACTGAGAAGCCTACCAGAACACAATTAATATGGCGGCCAAGAGGAAGCCCTGCCAGTGGCCATGGATTAAGCACTATTCATTTGAAAAAAAAAAAAAGCATCTGAGAAAGAAATGGGGCTGCGGAGATGGCTCATGGTAAATCACTTGCCATAGGAGCTTGACGACTCAAGATTGGATCCCCGGCACCTATTAAAAGCTAGGCTTGGGGACATAAACCTGTAATCCCAATGCTAGGTGGGGGAGGATGAAGACTGGAAGATCCCTGGGACTTTGTGACTGCCAGCCTAGCTCCAGGTTTAATGGCAAGACCCTTTTTCTAAGGATTAAGGTGGATGATGATGGAAGAAGATACTCAGCCTCAACCCCCAGCCTCCACTCAGGCCTGCACGGGAGCACATGTGTGTATATGCATGCATATGATACACATACACACACATGC
Organism: Apodemus sylvaticus; assembly: GCF_947179515.1. NCBI lineage: Eukaryota > Metazoa > Chordata > Mammalia > Rodentia > Muridae > Apodemus > Apodemus sylvaticus. The sequence goes on along the minus strand of NC_067493.1, from coordinate 38,277,802 downwards.
ACATGAGTAGAAAGAGCTGAGGATGTTGCTCAGTGGCATGAGTATCCAGGGCCTTGGTTCAATCCCCAACGCTGGGGAAAAACAATAAAGTTAAGAAAAACACTTTATGTACTTTTTTTTTCTTCCTCAAGACAAACTAAAGAAGAAAACAAAAACCCATTTCTGCAGAGATAAATGTTTACCTTCCAGGACTAGAGGAAATTCAATACTAAATTGGCCAGGTGCCATCTGGGAGTCCTAGTGTGGCTGAAGATTTTGATAAACAGGATTTGGGGGGGGGGGAGTCAGAGAGGGGAAATGCCGCCCATGGTCAGAAGGGAATAGAAAGGGAGGATCATCTGCTCCTTAACAATAAAAGCAACATCTGTCACCTAGGCTTAGGGAACGTAAACTGGAAATGAGACGGGTTCGGATAGTACAAACTAGTGGAGAAGGATGTTAGTACGGAATTCTATCGCAGCTACTCATCCTCCGCAGTGTTACAGAGTACACTACTGGTATCTCCTTGTCTCAGAGCCTGGTCAGGATCAAGGACTAACCCAGGAGACTCACCTCAACCTATTTCCAAATTCAATGTAAGAAGCTCTGAGCCACATGCTCAGGGGCTTGGGAGATGACCATTGGGCCAGGGGCTGGGTGGAGTTCACAGATCCACACAGTGGATAACCACACCCCTCCACCCTCACAAGTCGTTAGCGCTCTGGGCTGAGAATAACCAGACTCTGCTCTCCCAAGGTGTGGACACATGAAGAGCTGATCTGAGCTCGAGAGTGTTCTAGAATGTTCACTTGCATTGCAGTCACTGGCAGGCCTGACGTATAGCCTGAGAAGTGATGTGTGTGTGTGTGTGTGTGTGTGTGTGTTTGTGCGTGCACACATGTGCATGTGTGCACCTGCACTTGTCTGTATCTATGTGATTATAAGGAAGCATAATAATGAAACAAAAATCTTTAAAACCTACAAACTACTGGTTTCTGGAATTTTTCATTTAGATTATTATTATTGTTATTGTTATTTTGCATTGTAATTGATGACTACAGTGACAATGATGATGGTGCTTGCACTGTAATTGACTGTAGGTAACCAAAACTGTAGAAGGCAAAAATGCAGCAAGGAAGGGTGGGTGACAACTATACTGCCCAAACCAGGCCTTTATTGTTGCTGCCATCATCAGCCCGCCTCTCACCCCCAATGCTACTCTGAATACCGACACCACTCTTTGCCCACGGCTGCTGAATTAAGGGACCTGCTGCTCCCTAGGAACTATGGGTTGCAGCAGCTGGGGAGGAGTGAACAGCGCATATGGCGTGTTCCAATTAGAAAACAGAACAACAGTGCCTGTCTCCGAGCCAGGCATCCTCAGAGTCCGCATCACTTAGAAGCCTGTGAAAATGCAAGTTTCCCTGGCTTGTCTTGAAGCTGGTGTAATTCAGCCAGACTCGGTGCAGTTTGCCAGCAGCCCGGAGGAGTCTTATGCCAACACGGAAAGTCCAAGAAGCACACATGATGGAGAAGTTACCATTTGTAACATCAGGTCAGTAGCACTAAGCATCCTCATGCTGTCCTAGGAGTGTCTCATGCTCTGATCATAAATCCTGAAACCTCTAAAGCATTTCTCAACCTGTGGGTCATGGCTCTTTTGAGGGGTGAGAGGGGGAACCAAATGTCTATTTCACAGGGCTTACCTAAGGCTATTGAAAATACCTGATATATATGTTATGATTCATAACAGTAGCAAAATTATATTTATGAAGTAGCAATGAAAATAATTTTATTGTCAGTGGCCACCACAACATGAGGAATTTTGTTAAAGGGTCTTGGCCTTAGAAAGGGCAAGAACCACTGCTCTAAAAGACTTGCTTTCATTTACCAGCTGCCCCAGCCCTTGCTTGACCACTGATAACATTTCCTGTCTCTGTGTATTTGCTTATTCTGGATAGGTCATAAAGTTAGACTCATACAATACATGACCTCTTGTGTCTTCTAGCCTTGCTCATTTTTAAAAAATACTTTTTAAAACATAGTATGTATCATTATTGTGGACAGGGAGAGATGCATGGGTCTGTGCTGTGGCACCCGTGTAGAGGTCAGAGGACAGCTTTGTGGAGTTGGTCTCTCGTTCCATCCCTATGTGAGTTCTGGTAATTGAGCTCTGGTCATTGTGCTCGTGCAGCCGGTGGCTTTACCTGCTCATTATCTTGCCAGTACTTCGGTCTCTTTAAAAAAAGATGCTTATTTCTTATTACCTTAAAATTGTGTGTGTGTGTGTATGTGTGTGTGTGTGTGTGTGTGTGTATGTGTGTGTGTTCCAGTCTATGCTAGTTCCATTCTGTCCCTATGATAAATCACTCGGACCAAAGCAACTTAGGGGAGAGAAGAGCTCATTTGACTTACACTTCCAGTTCATAGACCATCATTGAGGTAAGTCAATGCAGGAACGCAAGCAGAAACCTGAAGGCAGGACTACTTGTAATTCTATGTAGCATCACCTCTGACCAGGGACCTCATTCACAGACAAGGAAATACAGTAGGAATTATCAGGGATGCTCCTTGCTCTCTGACAGGCTCATGCTTGTCTAGCTTACTTATACTGTTGGTAAATATTTAATATCAATCAAAGGTTTCTATCCTGCCTTAGATCACTTGGTTCCTAGATAAAAGATACAAAACCTTTATGTTTATGATACATCTTTAGCTGGGCACATACATATCCCCCAAGCTATTGGTGTCCACTTCCCTATCAATAAGCCTGAGTTATAATTTGGCATGTTTCATCTGGGCCACTCTTATTCCAATAGGCTAGCCCTCGTGGCTATATTTTCATGATTCACTAACCCCATGGCATCTTCTCCTCTCTCTACCATCTCCTCTTCCCCAGTGGTCTCCTACCTCAGACTCCAAGCCTGGGAACTAAAACTCTACCTATCTCTCTTCTGCTCAGCTATAGGCCATAGGCATCTTTATTCACCAATCAGAGATCATTTGGAGGACAAGGTTACATAGCATCACTAGGTGTACACAAGGATCACATCATCCCTGGGGCAACGAAGGCCAGTATTTAGCATTACAATACATAGGAAGGACCAAATCGTGTCAGTTTTAAATTAAGGAGCAAGCAAGGTTCACATAATAAAGGCTGGTAAATGTGAGAAATCACTCATAGGCCTAGACTTTTGAGCACAGAATTTAGCAATAGTCCAAATGTCAACATCATACAGTCCAGGACCACCCACCTAGGGAATGGTGCTGCCCACAGTGGGCTCGATCTCCAATATCAACAAAAATCAAGAAAATGTTTCTCACCACAATATGCCTACCCCAGATCTGACCTGGAAAGCCCTTAAGTAAGATTCCCTTCTCAGGTAACTCTAGGCTATGTTAAGTTGACCACTGAAGCTAAAGAGGACACTACCAATTTCTCTGTGGTTGATCTTTGCTCTCTATACTCTTCTGAGTCACCAAAAGCTGGAAGGATCTAATATGACACTTAAATAAGATTTCATCTCCCAGCAGGACCTTCTTATGAAAAATGTCCATTATGGTCCACATTTGTAACCTCAGTGCTATGGTGGTAGAGCCAGAAAGATCAGGAGTTTGGGGTCATTCTCAGCTACGTGAGACTTGGCCTCAAAACTTAATTCCTTCAGGCTGGATGAGTGGCTCCCCCCACCCCTCTGGGGGAAGCACCCAGTCCTTGCATCTTGTTAGTACCCCAGAATCTTTCTAGTACCAGCCTTTGGCTATACCCATAGTGAGGGCTCCCAGTTCACTGAGGTTCAATCACATTCATCTCAGAAGACATGGTTTTATCACAGATATTCATCAGGACACTTTACATTTCTCAAGCATCATTTTTTCCTGCGATAGTTTCATATTTTATGTATGTGCAAATCAGCTCCAAAAAATAGACTTAAAATTCCAAGATTCCCAGGTGTGCATGGAAAGATCTTTATGCCTAAAATAACCAGCCCACTAAATATATAAAATGCGGCTGAATCAAGACCACTGCTTAGCTAATCTTTACAATCTCCTTGATTAGATTAAGATTACTGAGGCACATCTTTGGGTAGGTCTGGAAAAGAGATTCCAGAGATGCTTTGATGAAGGAAAACACATCTTTAGTGACTGTGGTACTCTGCCACTGTTGTGCAGCCATTTCCTCCAGGAAGGAGGTGGGGGGAGGTTGAGTCACCGGAAGTAAAGAAACTTCATATGTCTGGAATGTTGAAAGGGCAAGATTCACCAGACTCTTCCTGTCAAGGTTAAAGATGCAGGGAAAAGTGATAGGAGAGGAAACCGACTACCTGGGTTGTCTGGAGGGGATTTTCAGACCCACTGATCAGCAAGGCATACAAGAGACCTCCAGGACTTCAGCCTTATGCGTCATTGTCATAACTGATGTGATATTAGTGATTATTAGTGATCTAGCTGCCCTTGAGTCTTCCTGCTTCTCAAAGTTACCACTCACCCAAATCCCTCTTAGTAACCTGAAAAAAACTCTCACTGGTTCACCAGTGGGACCTTGGTCCAACATATATTCTCATTGTGGAGAAATTAGATTGTGTGTGTGTGTGTGTGTGTGTGTGCGCGCGCGTGCGCGTGCGTGCGCGCACATGCATGTACAAAAGAAAACAAAAAGAGCAAGCAAGCCTGCTAAGGACTGGCGATCTGTTCTCTCTGATTTCTGGTCCTTCTGGATCTGAGTGAGCCACCTCGAGTCTGTATCACTTGACACACTCTCCATTGGCAACTGTGTGCATCATCTCAGCTAAAGGCTGCTACAGCCACCATGCTTCTCCCTCCATGATAAACTGATAACAACAACAACAAAAAATGCCTAAATGTTCTCTTTAAAATTGGGAGTTAGGGGTGAGGGAGATTGCTTAGTGGCTAAAGTGCTTACTGTAAAAGCATGAATATGTGAATGTGATCCCCAGAACCCATATTAAAGGGAGGGGGTCTACAAGGCTGGAAAGAGGGCTCAGCAGCTAAGAGCATGTACGCTTCTTATAGAGGACCCAGAGTGGGCTCCCAGAATCCACATGAGCCAGCTTGCAACTACCCATGTAGTTCCAGGAGATAAAACACCTTCCTCTGCACTTCATGAGCACTCTTATTCATACACACACACACACACACACACACACACACACACACACGCACACACACACACTGAATGAATGTTTAATAATTGGGATTTTTTTCTTAAAAGAAATGTGCACCCTAAAGTTTATATACGTAGAGACAATCTTCTTTACACAAAACCCAAAAGCTCTTATTTTTCATAATTTTGCAAAAGGTAGGGGGTGTAGAGAGTGGCTAATTTAGTTCTCAGAACTCATGTCAGGCAAATTCCATCTACCTATAATTCCAGCTCCAGGGGATCTGATGCCCGTCTGGCCTCTATATACACCCGCATTCACACATGTACACTTCACACACACATACACACACACACACTCTCTCTCTCTCTCTCTCTCTCTCTCTCTCACACACACACACACACACACACACACACACACTTTCTCTCTCTCTCACACACACACACACACTCACACAGACATGCACATACACACATAATTACAAAACAAATTATTTCTTTACAAAATATATAAACATGCCCTCCCCCCTTGGGTGGTCATGAAGGGTATCCAGGTCAAGGAAGAGTCAAAAGTATAATAAGCCTGGTGAAGCTGGCTTTAGCAAGACAGAGTCCCTACTCTGCTAATCACCGTGTTTTAAACATCCCAAGTACTCGGCTTGGATCTATCACTAATGAAATATTTATATCGCCAAATTGCTAACGAAGCTGAGTAAAAATGTCAGCTAATCAGAAAAAGCTCCCGAATACACTGTTCAGTGAGATTAGACCCCTTTCATAATCTAATGAGGATGTCTCACACACTTTAATGAGGCACAATCCTTTCTTTAATGCTTACTGGGTCTTTACTGAGGGCCACAGGTGACTGTGACTTTACCTAATTCAACTCTTCATATCCCCCTTGGAGACTCCGTTTAGGTAAAAAGATGTTATGATGATCAGTTTATAGACGAGAAAATGGAAGTACAGGGAGGGTTTGTGTCTCCCCAGTATTCATAAGATGAAAACTAAACCCCCTGTCTGTGCTCCATGGGATATTCCTGCACTTAGGAGGCTGAGATGGCATTATGAGTTCAAGGCCAGACTAGGCTATGGAACGAGACAAAGTCCACAAATAATATTTAAAACAGAGTTAAGGATATAGTTCAGAAGTAAAACAGCTGCCAAGAATCCTCCAGTGAGGGGCTGGGGGTGTGGCTCAGTGGTAGAGCTCCTGCCTAAAATCCCCTAGTGGAGAGTTTGTGTGGCTCAATAGAACAGCTGTGCCTAGAAATACCCAGAGAATGGTCATGAGTGTCAGCAGTAGAACGCTTAACAAGAATCCCACAGTGAAAGGCTAGGGTCCACGGTTCAGCAGTAGAGCTCTTTTCTGGAATTTTAACTAAGGGTTGAGGGTGTGGCTCAGTGGTTGAACATCTGCCTAATTGTCCCAATAATGGCTTAGAGTCACCACTCAGTGCCCGGACTTTTGTCTATCATGTACAAAGTCCTGTTTCAAGGTCCAATACTGTAACAATAGCAATAAAAGATAATCTCCCTGACTAGAGATGGCTGTATAAATGGGAGCCTCATGAATAGAATCTTTATGAAAGGTCCAAAGAAGCTAGTTGGTCCCTTTCACTATGTAAAGACTTAAAAGTAGAACAGGCCTTCACCAGATACCTAATCTGCTGGTACCTTGACCTGGGACTTTCTAGGTCTCAGAACCTTAAGCACAAAATTCTACATTTCCATTCTTGATTAATTATCCAGTCTTGGGTGTTTTGCCCTGGCATTGCATAGGAACTAAGAAAGAGTCAACAAGCTTTCCAAACTCACATTTGTAAGTGATGCCTTTGCCCACATCTTGCGAAATTATGAAATCTGATATCTTGTCTGCTTGCAGGAGCCTTCTAAACCTGATATGAACTTGTCTTGAGGACACATTCCTTCCAGAGGCTCTGAAGCACATTTACTTGCAGAAAAGTTACCACTGTGTACCACATTACACCCTACCTAGGGATATATGAAGAACAAATGTGACTGTGTATAAAGTAGCCAGAAAAATACATGCCCTTTGTCCTACTTATATTTCTGTTGCTGTGATAAAATACCTGGCATCAAGCAGCTGAGGGGAAGAAGGATTTATTTCAACTCACAATCCAGGTTATGTTCTCTTACAGTGGAGGAGTCAAGGTAGAGGGTTCAAACAGCTAGTCACATCACATCCACAGTCAAGAGCAGAGAGAAATGCGTGTTCATTTGCTTGCCTCCCTATGCTAAGCTTGATTTCTTTATTCTTCTGCACTTCAGAAACCCCTTGTCTGGGGAATAGTACCACCCACAGTGGGCTGGGCCTTCTCAGATCTATTAACAACCAAGGCAGCCCTCCACTGTACACTATAATATGTATAAAGGGAAACAAGGGGAAATATTGGGCGATAAGGAAGGGCTGAGTTCAGGTGGTGGACACTTGAGTCATAGAAGAAGATATAAAACTAATTGTTGTTCTAGTTTTAAATAGTGCATGGGTTTTTCATTTTCTATTTGTTTTTTTGTTGTTTTTTGTTTTGTTTTTGCTTTTGTTTTTTTGTTTGTTTTTGTTTGTTTTTTTGTTTGTTTGTTTTTGTTTTTTTTTTTTGGTTTTTTTGAGACAGGGTTTCTCTGTGTAGCCCTGGCTGTCCTGGAACTCACTCTGTAGACCAGACTGGCCTCGAACACAGAAATATGCCTGCCTCTGCCTCCCAAGTGCTGGAATTACAGGTGTGCACAACCACGCCAAGCTTTCTATTTGTTTTTTGTTGATGAATAAACATATAAAAATATTCAATAGTGGAAATATAAAATCCAATCTTACATTCTAAACCCAGAGGTTTAGAATGGAGATTTTATATAGAAAGTCTTTGAAATGTATAGACTTTGGGGTCTGGTCAACTTCACTATGTAATGGCTTTTATTTGCAAGTTCTTTACAATAAAGTTTTAATAAATACAAACAAGACAATATGTTGCAGACATGCCCACGGGTCAGCTAGTGTGTATGATCCCTCACTAAGATGCTCCCCAGGTAACTCTACTTGGGCAAATTGACAAATGAACCTAGCTCCAGATCATTCTATTTAAAACCTGAATTCCCAACAGTGAAGGGGGATGGGCATCTACATCAGTCATAGGATGCTGGCCCAGTAGTACCAGGTTCATGTTTTGGACTGGAAATAGATACAGATCCTTGTAAGTTGCCTTCCACTGATGCAGTCAATGCTTCAAGCAGAAGTGGCTCATGGGCCAATCAAGATAGCATGGGCATCAGTGTGAGGTCAACCTTCTGGGAGTTTAGATAACACTACTGTGTTAGTAACTTTTCTCAGAGCTGTTGACCTTACAAGCAGAGGGGTATACTTTTGACCCACAATGTAGAAGGATTTTGTCTGTCATGGAGGGGTTAGCGGGTATAGCAACAGTAGTGTGAGTTTGACTCTTCGCATCTGGGTGGATAAAGAAGCAAATGAAGGGGAGGGATCAGCTGACTTCCTCTTTATTCATTCTGAGACCCCAATGTATAGGACTGCTCTGCCCGCATTCAGGGAGGGTCTTCAGTCCCAAGGTAAACCTCTTTGGAAACAACCAGAGATACACTGCTATAACCAGAGGCATGTCTCCTAGGTGACTGGCAATCCAGCCAAGTTGGAAATGAAGACAAACCATCATAACCACCAAACTGAATGAGTCAGGGTATTACAAAGCTGTTGTGATGCTAATGCCAAGACATAGCTCCATCTCTGAAATCCTAGGATCAAAGTAGACTCAGGGTGAGGACACATGTAGAAACGCATTCTTGATATTGGGCTTTGGGAATAGCTCAGTAGATAAAGTGCTTTACTGTGTGCAAACTGGAGGACTGGAGCTCAGACTCTCAGAACCCAAGGAAAAGCCAGGCAGTATGGTGGCTGCATGTAATCTAGCACTACAGAGGCTGACACAAGGAATCTCTGGGACAAACTAGGCTGGTGGGACTCAGTGAGATCTTGGATCAATTAGAGACCCTGTCTCAGTACTTATAGAAGAGAGTGAAAAAGGAAGAAACATAATATGAGCACGTGGACCCCCACAAGCACATGTATGTACACATATATACATGGGAACATACATACACACAGAATGCAATTAACACAGAAGATGGTTATCTTACATATTTTATTCTCTGAGCTTCTTTCAGCTTTACAGATTTGAATAATGTACTAGTTGACTATGAAGGCAAGGGCTAGAGTGAGGGGTTGGGGGGAAAGAGGCAAGAATAAGTGTCAAGAAGAATGGAGGAGGTTTAAGAGGATTTTTTTTTTTGGTATCAGAAAGCATTTACAGCTGAGTGGTGGTGGTGGTAGCAGCGCACCCCTTTAATCCCTGTACTCTGGGAGGCAGAAGCAGGAGGATTTCTGATTTTGAGGCCAGCCTGGTCTACAAAGTGAGTTCCAGGACAGCCAGGGCTATACAGAGAAACCCTGTCTCAGGGGGTGGGGGGAAGCATTTACAGGCAACACTGTGGTGAGATAAAAGGAAGGAAACAAGAAAGCCAATGACACGAGAAGAGACACCGAGATTCTGAATACCAAAGTGCTGAACTCAATATACTGCTCCAAGTTGTACACCTATGAGAAGCTCCGGGGAAAGACAAACCTCTATGGCTTTCAATTCCACTGTCAAAAAATCCCTGCTTTCTGCTTCATCCGTTCATAGTGCTTGAGTGCCAATAAGACGGTTCAGTGGGTAGAGAAGCACTTGATACCAAGCCTGACAACCTACGTCCCATCCCTGACACTTGTGTGAGAGAACTGACCCACCCAATTGTCCTCTGATTGCCACACATGTTTTGTGGTGCACACACACACACACACACATGCCCACAAATAAGTCAATAAATAAAGCTTAACAACAGTAATAAGTACAAGTAACGATATCTGACAACTAAGGCTCATGATGTCTACAGTGGTTATCCCAAAGTAAGATGGTGTTTGCCATCCTTCCCATATGACAAGCAGTGAAGGCCTAGGAAGGTGGCTCAGTGGCTGAAGGGCCTACCATGCTGTCATGAGTACATGAATTCTACCCTCAGAACTAATTTTCAAAAAAAAAAATAATGCTCAGCACAAGCTTATAGTCCCGATTCTGGGGAGGTAGAGACAGGAAGATCCCAAGGGTTTATAGCTAGTCAGCATCACCTATTTGGCAAGTTTCAGAAGAAAGACAAGCTCTGTCTTAAACAAAATAAAAAGGAAAGGGAGAGAAGGAAAGAGGGAAAGAGGGAAAGAAAGAAAAGAAAAGAAAAGAAAAGCGAAAAAACACATAGCACCTGAGAAATGGTATCTGAGCCTGTCCTCTGAACAACGCTTGTGTGCAAGATTACACACACATGCACACACACACACACACACACACACACACACACAGCAGGGTGTGGGAGGGCAGTCAAATATTTGGATATCTGGGATCTGCAGCCAGCCCTAACAACATGTGGATTTAAGCGATAAATTTGTCTACAGGCTGGAGTGTGTTTTTCTTTCATTATGTTTCTTATTTACTGTGATATTGATTCTGAATGCTCTGAAGCCAGCAAACCTCTTCCCTTGAAATAGCAGGAGTCACCATCATTAAGGAGCCAAGAAGAACAAAACGGATGACATGAAATGCTCTCAAGACCACAGGGAGGCGTCTCAGCACTGGACCGCTCCTTCCTTGAGTTTTCTTTGAGTGCAGTTGGCAGTCAGAGATGGAAAAGCTAAAGCAAGTCAGGTGACCAATTCCCTCTCTCTGGCATCGTGGGGTCTGAGCTCATGGTGAGAGTCCTAGGCACAAGTCAACTGCAGCAGTGGGGTTTCAGGAAATGCCCACACAGAAGTGTCTCAAGATATTCTATAAGCAGCTCGCAGAAATGGACACATGTCTTCCACTAAATGGAGACATATCAAGATACATGATAGGGATGTGGAGCACAACTCAGTCAGAATAAAACTTGTCCTGCAACAAGGGTTCTCAATTTTCCTAACACCACCACCCTGTAAGGGTTCTCATTTGTGGTGATCCCAACCATAAAATTATTTCATTTGCTACTTTGTAACTGTAATTTTGCTATTGTTATAAATTATAATATTCATACCTGTGCTTTCTTTTGGAGGTTTCCACCGACAAGCTGAGACCCATTGCTCTACAAGGATCAATCCACATTTTTTTTAATCCAGATATGGGGATGTTTAATAGCAATCCTAGGTCTGGAAGGGTGGAGATAAGTGGATATCTGGAGTATACTGACTGGACAATTAGTTTAGTCTACGTATCAAGAAGCTTAACAAGAGACACTGTCTTAGACACAAACAAAATAAACAAACAATAAAAGGTGGACAGCAAATCAGCACTGGAATCTCTCTGTAAGGGGAGGAGTGTATGGCTCATTGGTAGGACTTGCCTAGAATCCCCCAGGGAGGAGCTAGGGGCGTGGCTCAGTGGTAGAGTCCCTGCCTAGAATGCCCCAGGGAGGGGTTGGAGGCAGGGCTCAGTGGTAGAGCCCCTGCCTAGAATCCCCCAGTGAGGGGCTGGGGGCTATTGCTCAGCAGTAGAGCACTTGTATAGTTTCCTAGTGATGGGTTATATGAAGTCCTAGAATTAATCTTTAGGATCTTAAAAATGAGTAAAACTATATAGAATGACATATAAACACAAAACCGTTGAAGTCAGAAGGAACTTCTTCCGATGAAATTCAAGTTAACAGCTGTCCTGAATACAACGGTGGTATAGAGTTTAGTGGGACGTTACCACCACAGGAAACTGAGTGAAGGGACTTAGTGCCTCATTTTCTCACTTGCTACACATTTTTACTTGCTTCAAATTAAATGGTTTGTGTTACTGCTGTGTTTGATTTACTTTCAATTGTGTGTATGTGTAGGTCTCTGTTGGGTGCATGTGAGTGGCTGCAGGTGCCCATGAAGGCCAGAAAAAGGTGTCAGATCCCCTAGAGTTGGACTTACGGGCAGTTGTGAGCCGCTCAAATTCAGGTCCTCTGCAAGAACAGCAAGGGTTACTAACCACTGAGCTACCTCTTGCACCCTTTATTCTTTTTTTGAAAAGCCAGGTGGCATAGACAGCTTTTGCTGAAGCTCTCTCTCTCTCTCTCTCTCTCTCTCTCTCTCTCTCTCTCTCTCTCTCTCTCTCTCTCTCTTTCTCTCTCTCTCTCTCTCTCTCTCTCTCTCTCTCTCAGATGTAGTTACATACATGGTCCTTACCCTCAATACAAACAGCCTAAAATGCCGGCACGGAAATGCAAATGTGTCGCCTAGCTGTGATGACAGAGCCACAGAGCCGCTGCTGTCACATTGCTGTGATCAGGTTGGAGGCAACAAGAAGAAATCATTTATGATTAAGGAAGCTCTTTCCAGGCAGGAGGAGAGGTAGGTGCTGTTCACGGGAAGAGCGTCTGGCCAAGCGTGGAGCCCTGTGATAACACCGTATCTCTTGCCTCTGTCAATCAGAGCCTCACCAATACAGGGAGAATGTTATCTCCCCCAAACACAAGACTTCGTCTATCTCAGCAATTATAAACCCAGAAGAAAAGTGAACAATACCAGGTGGATGCTCCTCCAAAGTCCTTTCTAGAAGACCAGAGGGTAGAACCTTCCACTCAGGAAAAAAAGAAGTTTCTAACCCTAGCCCAACTTTTGAATACAACTGAACAAGAGAGAATACCATCAGGTGTGCTCGTTCTAAAGATGGTATCAATGATGAGTTATGTAACCTACCAGATCATGCAGAAGCCCACAAGATGTAATGACTGGTAGCAGGTGGTGTGTTCGTTCCTGGAATTAAAATGCATATCATTCATATAAAGCAAAGGGCTATTTTGAGTCACAGCTTTGGAGGATTAGACACGATAGGGCCCAATCAACATTATAAACTGTGTGATAAGCACTAGACATGGTGCTATACACTTATGAGTCCCAGGGCTGGCAAAAGTGAGGAAGGAGCCAGCTTAAGCTATATAGTAAGACACCATCTCAACAAAACCACAAAAACAACCAAGGTTGGAGATGTAGCGCTGCAACAAAACGCGCCCCTCAAATTCCCCCATGAGGGGCTGAGGCGTGGCTCAGTGGTAGAGCCCCTGCCTAGAATCCCCCAGGGAGGGGCTGGGGCGTGGCTCAGTGGTAGAGCCCCTGCCTAGAATCCCCCAGGGAGGGGCTGGGGGCATGGCTCAGTGGTAGAGCTTCTGCCTAGAATCCCCCAGGGAGGGGCTGGGGGCGTGGCTCAGTGGTAGTGCACCTGCCTAGAATCTCCCAGGGAGGGGCTGTTGTGTGGCTAGGGAATGAGAGATCACATTTTAAGCCCTCTGGAGTGTTGAGCCCAACAGCACAGAGTACTGTACAGCTAGCTAGCTATTGCCACCATCTCCAGGATTTCTCTCTCTTTTTCTAACTGAACTTTGATGCTCATTACTCATTAAATGGTAAACCTCCATCCTCCCCCTAACTTCTTGGTATACAAGTGCCATTTAAGGGGGTTATTATGGATAGAAAATGAGGCTCAACAGATATCTTGGACATCTGGGGCAAGCTTTTAACTCAGAAGATAAAAAGTAAAGACCAGAGAGAGAAAGGCCATTTGTGGAAACAGTCTGTTCAGGCAGAAACACTAAAAGCAAAATCACACACACACACACACACACACACACACACACACACACACAAAGTATTACCATCCTGAGGGGAATAAGGAAACATATTGCTTCCATTAACTCAAGACAATATGTTATCAAAGGGAACTTTGGGGAATAAAAAAAAAACAACTTGGATCTAAAGCTATAAGAGCAGAAAAAGTTCAAGACAGTGGAAAAGAAGGGATGGAAGAAAGTGAAAGAAAAAGAAAAGGAAGCAGATGAATAAAAAGATTTTTATAAGGAAAGATGGGGAAATTAGAGAGTTTAGCTCAGTCAGTGGTTCTCAGCTTTCCGAAGGCTGACCCCCTTAAATACAGTTCCTTAGGTTCCAGTGATCCCCCAACCATAAAATTATCTCATTGCTACTTTATAACTGTAATTTTGCTATTGTTATAAATCATGATGTAAATATCTGATATGCAACCTGGGGGTCGAGACCCACAGACTGTGTCCAAGGCTCAAACAATGGGAGACATGGAATGAGGAGGGCAGAGGGAGGGAATGTTTCAGTGTCTTATCTGTTGCTATGATAAAACATCCTAACCAAAGAATCCTGAGGATGAAAGACTTTGTTTTAATACTCCCAGGGCACCATCCACCCTTGATGGATCCTGGGAAGGAATTCAAGACATGAACCTGAAGTAGAGCCACAGAGAAACACTGTATGCTGACTCACTTGAAGGCTCACGCTTAGCTACTCTTCTTAAGACAGTCCTGAACCATCTGCCTAGGGAATGCACCGCTCACAGTGGGCTGAGCCCCTCTGCATTGCATGACAGTCAAAACAAATTCTCTGTAGACATGGTCACAGACCAGTCTGATTTGGATATCCTTCACTGAAGGCTCTTTGTGTTAAGTTGAGAAGTCATGTTAACCAGGATAGGATGTAATCTCCCATATATGGAATTGGTGGGCAGGAGAAAAAACACTTAAGTACTGTGGGAATCTCAAGGGTATGGGAGGGAAGGGAGAAGGAAGGGAGATAAGAGTCACAGAGGGGTGAATATTACCAAAGTATATTATTTACATCTATGAAAATGGCGTAATGAAACCCATTTCTCCATAGAGTTAATATATACTAATGAGAAAAAATTTTTAAAAAAATGGTGATGTACAGCTGTAACCCAGCACTCAGGAGGCAGAGATGGGAGACCAAGTGTTCTAGGTCAGACTGGGTTTCATAGTAAAAAACAACAAAAACATGTCAGCACCAATACATTTACCATTCCTGTAATCCCAGCCCTTGAGAGACTTGGGGGAGGGGTGTGGAATCACTAAGAGTTTGAGGGCTTCCTGTAGTACAGGATAGAACTTTGCCTTTGAAAAAAAGTTGAGGGGTTGGAGAGCTCATTCAGTGGTCAAAGGCTCTTGCTGATCTTGCAGAGGACCTGAGTTTGGTTTACAGCATACACGATCAACTATTTGTTGCCTGTAACTTCAATGCCACAGCATATGAAGCATCTGGCCTAACAGCATTATGGACACACACACACATACATACACACACACACATACACACACACATACACATGGACACAGACATACATACATGCAAAGACACATGTACATAACCGAAAACCAAAATCATTTAAAAAATCTGGAGAATGATTTTTTAAAAAAAGTTAAAGTGCTTGTCATACACACACATAAAGATCACAGTTGGGATGTCCCGAATCTCTACAATTCTAGACCTAGAAAGCAGAGACAGGGGATCCCCAAAGCAAATTGGCTAAGTAGAGTCCGTATTGACTGGCTGTGGGTTTGATGGAGAGACACTGCCTCTATGACAGGGGTAAGAGTAATGATTCATACTCCTGGTATGAATCATGACCCTCCAAGTGCACTCACAAGCACACATGGATACCAACATGGGTAAAAAAAATACACATCTGTGGTCTTAAGAATCTTTCTATTGATGTGATAAAGCAACTTGACCAAAAGCAATATGGGACAGAAAGGGTTTACTTCAACTTACAACTTTCAGGGAAAAGACTCAAGGCAGGAAGCTGGAGACAGGAACTGAAGCAGAGGTCCTGGAAGAGTGCTGCTTATTGGCTTGTTCCTCGTGGCTTGCTGGGTCTGCTTGCCCATCCAAGACCATGCATAGAAGGCTAGGCCCTCCACCATCAATCATTAATTAAGAAAATGCCTTACAGATTTCCTTATTGGCCAATCTTATGGAGGTATTTTCTCAGTTAAGATACTCTCTTCCCAGATATGTCTAGATTTGTATCAAGTTAACAAAAACCAAATAGTGCATGTGTGTGCACACACATGAAAAAGAAAAAAGAAAAAGCAACCTAAAATTATTCTGGGGTCAGTCTTTCGGATGAAACCCGACCAGGCTCATCATCATAGCATTCAAAGTTCTAGGGGAAAAAAATGATGATCCTACAAGTTTCCAGCCAGAAAAGAAAAAGGGAGAAAAATATGTAAAAAGACCAGGGATCTGAAGGTCTTTGATTCTTCTTAAAACAATACAACACCTAACAGAATGAAAACAGCAGAGCAAAGCCACCAAACTTCTTGAAGGAAGTGACATTTAACTCTACCGTTCATCATACAGAAGACAGGGAGAAGGTCATCGTTAGACTTGATCTCAAATGATTATCTCTACCTTGAAGTCTTTCCTCAGGAAGCCTCTAAATGTGGTGCTTTACCTGCATAAGCACACTAACTGAGAAAACAAGAGCCAGAGGAGCCGAGTATCAGAGAGGAGGCAGAAAAGTACAAGAAGAATGGGGGAAGGGGCTCCGAATGACAGCTGTGCATAGAGCAGCCCTGCAGTGGAGCACTGAGACTTCAGGCAGACACACTGAGGAGTCACCTTTTCAAGCATTCTCCACTAGTTCTCTCTGCTGAGTACACACACAGCCCCTCACTGGGGATTGGAAGCAACCACTCTACCACTGAACCTTGTCCCCAGTCCCTCACTAGGGGATTCTAGGCAGGGCCTCTATCACTGAGCCTTGTCCCCAGTCTCTCACTAGGGGATTCTAGGCAGGGACTCTACCACTGAGCCACACTCCCAGCCTCTCCCTGGGGGATTCTAGGCAGGGGCTCTACCACAGATTCATGCCCCCAGCCCCTCCCTGGGGGATTCTAGGCAGGAGCTCTACCACTGAGCCACGCCCCCAGCCCCTCCCTGGGGGATTCTAGGCAGGGGCTCTACCACTGATTCATGCCCACAGCCCCTCACTGGGGGATTCTAGGCAGGGGCTCTACCACTGAGCCACGCCCCCAGCCCCTCCCTGGGGGATTCTAGGCAGGGGCTCTACCACTGAGCCATGCCCCCAGCTCATCACTGGGGAATTTTAGGCAAGGGCTTTACCACTGAGCCATACTCCAGCCCCTCACTGGGGAAGGCTCTACTGTTAATGTTTCAAGAGCTTGTATTTCATAAAATTTTTGAGATTATGTTGCCCAGGCTGATTTTAAAATCAGTATGAAATATATTTAAGACTTGAACTTGTGATTTTCATGCCTCTGTCTTTCCTAGAGTCTTCCCTAGGCTTGGTCCTAGGTCTCCTTCCTTCAGCCTGGCTAATGAATGCTTACGGTGGACTCAGAATGGGGTAGAGGTATCAAGAGAACTATTTCCAGGAAGAAACTGACTACTCAGCCAAACGCTCTGAGTCCAGAGGAGCAGAAACTGGATCCACCGAGGAGAAAGTATTGACTAGATTTGCTTGAGTGATTTGGTGTGATGTAACAAGTACCAAGAATTGTACACTCCTTGAATGTAACATATCACAGATATGGGATAACATAGTCTGTCAATTTCTCAAAAAGACAAACAAAGCCATTGAAGGTTAATACTCAGCGTCAATGTGCAACCTGAATGAAGAATGACCTCACGTAAAAATAAAACACTCCAGGCTGGAAAGAGAGCTCATTGTGGTGTAAAAACATCCACTGTGGAGCCTAACAACCTGAGTTCCACCTCCAAGAGCCACACGATGGGAGGAGAGGACCAGTTTCCATACATTTCCCTCTGACTTCAAAATGCACACTCTCATGTATGCAGTGCCACTACCCACACCACCCCCAAATCAAATATAATTAAAAGAAAATTAAATCAGAGCTAGGGAGGTGGCTCAGCAGTAATTCACATTGGCTGCTCTTCCAGAGGACCTGAGTTCAATTCTCTGGACGTACATGGTATCTCACAACCATCTGTAACTCTAGCCTGTGGGGATCTGATACACTTTTCTGGCCTTTGAGGTACCATAGATTTGCACAGATGAATATGCAGGGGAAAGACCCAAAGTCATAAAGTAAATGAATAATCCTACCAGAGAGCTCTGTGTCCCTACCCTATTCCATGACTGCCTAAGACCAGTTGAGACCAGGGCATAATGTAACCTCAGGATGGACCATTCAGACTTCCTTAGAAGAAATCTGTAGATCTCCTTAGAATGATGTCTATGGTCACTTTGATAGAAAAAACAAAAGTGATTGTATTTTATATCTCACGAGCAAAAGCAGAATATTAACTTGTTTGCATTATCAGACCTTGACTATATCAAGCTTACTCTTAAAAGAAAGTGCAAATGAACATGCCTTTGGTTAGTGTCTGTAGCATTTGTTTTTCTGATTATATTTTCTTTTTGATACATCCACAGTTTCCTACAAAGAATATGCATCACTTTTAATATCAGAAAACAGTTATTAGTCTGGAAAAGAAAGAGAATGTTTTCATCAAATTTTGGACAGAAATTAAATGAGATTAACACCATGACTCTTCAAGAACTAAATATGAGTGAAGCGCAAATGCTTTTAAGATAAAGACAGCATTCTGCAGTAGTGAAAACTATGTTGAATATAGAAAGCACATGGGTACAAAAAAAAGACAAGAAGCAAAAAGCAAACACCATTAAGAAGCCACGAAGAGGCAGTCATTGTAGGAGATTTGAAAACATCATTTTCTCAGAGATTTAAAACTATAACTCAGTCTACTTAAATATACACACAAATGATGTTCAGATGGGATTTAGGACTGTCATAATGTGTGGGGCCATTAAATATAAGGTATTTACATAAGCATAGATATGAAGACTTTCTCAGTAAAGCAAAGACAACAGAGAGGGCACTGAATTCAGTAAACTGGAAAGTGTGGACTGAAAAAAATATGGAGACGAGAGGCCAGAAATGATAAGAAAGAAGTGGCCATTAAGTGGCCAGTTAAATCTGGTCCTGTGGGTCATTGAGGTCGGACTGAATTAAACACTAATTACCATTTGTTAGTACAAAAATTTATTTTAACTATGTGTAAGCATGTGAATCTGCATGTGGGTATGTGCATATGAGTGCAAGAGCACACAGAGGCCAGAAGAGGGCATCAGATACCCAGGAACTAGAGCTCAAGTCTTCTGGAAGAGCAGCAAATGCTCTTAACCACTGAGCCATTACACCAGCCCCTCTACTAATCTTCATCAGGCCAGAAGCTCCACCTGAAGTGGCACCTTCAGGACCAGGCTCAAGGCTTGGTTATTTCATCCAGGGATTCTAAAATGTGACCCCCACATTCTCACCATCAGAAATGCCTTGGAGACTGTGAGACATAAAGTTTCACGTTCCCCATGCTGAGCCTCTTAGAACAGAATTTCCTTAGTCATGGGGCTACAGAAGGTTCTGATGTTAAAAGGTACAGAGTTGGATCCTCTTCTTCTAGTGGGGTTACCCTGCCTGGCTTTAGTGGGAGAGGAAGTGTAGATATGGCTCAGTGGGTAGAACACCTCCCTGGCATGCATGAAGCCCGGGGTCCTAGCCCCACCACACATAAACTGGCTATACTGGAATCTGCCTGTCATCCTGAGACTTGGGAGATAGAAGCAGGTGAATCAGGAGATCAAGGTCATCCTCAACTACACAGCAAGTTTGAGGACAGCCTGGGGCTGTATAAGAAGAGCTATGAAGGAAGGAAGGAAGGAAGGAAGGAAGGAAGGAAGGAAGGAAGGAAGGAAGAGAAGGAAGGGAAGAAAGGGAAGGAAGGAAAGAAAGGAAGGGGAGGGAGGAAGAAAGAAAGAAAGAAAGAAAGAAAGAAAGAAAGAAAGAAAGAAAGAAAGAAAGAAAGGAAAAGGGAATGGATAAAGGACAAAAAGTAATAGTATTAAAATCTAGTCAGTGATCATTTCTTATACATTGGATGACAGTCCACAGAAGAAAGATTACTGGGTCAAGGAACATTGTTCACCATTGTTCACCAAGTCTTTGGGAATTAATCAGCACTTCTGGAGAGTCAAGGGAAACTTAATCACTTCTAAACTGATCCAAACCTGATCTCCTAGAGATAGCTACACAAAGGACTCATCTGAGCTCACCTTCTTCCCAACCTGAGAGCACCTTGCGGGATAATTCTTCTGCTCAGAGCAGGGGGCGGGGCTTAGGCCATCCTAATCCTGCTGATACTTGGAAGATTAGCCGCCTGGCCCTTCAGCAAGCTCACTCTGCAGTTGTCCTGTCTAACCTGAGCTCAGAAGGCTTTCTCCCATGGTGAATTTTGTACATTGTGAGCAGATACAAGAGCACAATTCTGTCTACCTCCACACACAAATGTACTTTTGTCTGACATTCTAGTTTTATAATGGTCCTGTGACTCTTGCTTCCTTTCTATTTTAGCTGACCCATTCTTTCTAGGTGTGCTGAACTCAAAAGACCAACTAACATGGCTGGTTTTCATCCGCCATCATTTTGGGTTCAGTGGCCCAGTGGGGGGATTCTAATATAAGATGTGTTCTGAACAAAGCACGTGCATCCGTGCATGTGTACATGCACACACACACACACACACACACACACACACACACACACACACACACATGAATGTGTACATGCATGTATGTGTGCATGTCTGTCTGTCTGTTCATGCCAAAGTTCAAGGTTGGGCATCTTCTTTAATTGCCCTCCACCTTTACATTTTGAGCCTCTTACTGATTCAGTGCAGCAAACGTTTTCTTTTTTATGTCTTGGGAAATACGGTGGAGACAGTATTAAAAGGCAGAGGGGGAAGAAAACAGACTTTCCTTTTAGTGTTCTTTGAGTAATATGAAAAGAGGAAGTAACAGGTCTTAGCTGAGGAATTTACTCTTGTTTTGCAATTAAGTTCTCACCATGTAGCCTAGTCTGGGAAAGAACTTGCTACATAGTCCAGGTTAGCCCTGAACGCATGGTCCTCCTCCCCCAGCCCCCCAAGTGCTAGAATTTGAGGTGTGGTCCATCATGATTGATTCCGCTAACTTTATTTATACATTTATTGAATTTTGTATGCATATGTGCACCTCTTTGTGTGTGTGTGTGCAAGTGCACATACATATGCACATATAAGTGGATGCATGTGGAGGCCATAGGACATCATTCCTTAGGACATCAGGTATCATTCCTCAGGAGCTGTCCATTTGATTTTTGAGAAAGGGTCTCTCACTGGCCTGGAAAACACCAATTAGGTAAGACTGGGTGATCGATGAGCTCCAGGGATTTGCTTGTTTCTGCTTCTCCAATGTCTGGATTATAAGCACATGTCAACATGTCACACGAGGCTTTTTAAAAACATGGGTTCTAGCCAGACATAGTGGTACATGCCTTTAATCCCAGCACTAAGGAGGCAGAAGCAGGCAGATCTCAGAATTAGAGGCCAGCTTTGTCAACAAAATGCGTTCCTGATCAGCCAGGGCCACACAGAGATTCTATCTCAAAAAAGAATGTGTGTGGGAGGAGGAGCTCTGAGAAATCAAATTTAGATCTTCATGCTTGATGGGAAGGCATTTTACCTACTGCAATCGACCCAGTGATTTTATACGAGCCTGTTCCAGTTTCAACTGTTGTTGCTGTGATTAAAACACCTTGACCAAAACCAACTTAAGAGAGGGAAGAGTGTATTTGGCTCACAATTCAAGGTCAGAGTTCATCACTGTGAGTCAGTCAAGGTGCAATCAACTACTCACATCAGACTCACAGTCAAGAGTGGAAACAGATGGGTCTTGCTTGATTGTTGTCATTTGACTTTCTCCTGGCTTATATAGTTCAGGATCCCCTTCCTAGGGAGTGATGCCACCCACAATGGGCTGGACTCTCCAAATCAACTAACAGTCAAGACAATCCTTCATAGACGTGTCCATGGGTCAACCTGATTTAGATAATAGAATCTCTTCCTATGTGATTCTAGGTTGTTGTATCAAGCAGACAGTTAAAACTGTATGGCACAGATTCCTAGAGGACTGAAATAGTAATGAACCAATGTCTGCTAAGACTCTTCCTTCCTCCAGTTTATGTCCCAGGGAGCCAGAGACTCGTACACCAGCATGGTTCCCTTGGGAACAGAAGCAGCATTTCTTGAGTTCTGAGGACATGCTGTCCTTTCTCATACCTTCATCACTGTTGTCATCCACCAGGATGATCTCCTTCAGCAGGTGTGTTGGTGTATGGTTGACAGCACTGTGGACTGACCGCAGTATCACAGACAGGGCCTCATTCACAAAGATGAAGATGATGGATATCTGGGGCAACTCCTTGGAATATTTGAGCTCCTTACACCTGGAGAAGGGAGAACAGGAAAGCTATCAGAAGACGTGAGATGGCAAAGGAGGGGCTGGAGAGAAGGCTCAGAGATTAAGGGTACTGTTTTTACTGAGGACCCTGGGTTGGTTCACAGCACCACATGGAGCCCAAGTACTTGCAACTCCAATTCAAGGGGACCTGATGCCTTCTCTTAGTTCCCACAGGCACCTGTACATACATGTACTCAGGCACACAACCATGCACACGTAAAATAAAAAAAGAAAAGAAAAACAAAGCATACAAGATATGGCTTAACAGGATTTTAGCCAATTTCTCACTAGGTTTTGCCAAGGCAAAGATTCATCACTATCCCTTGGCTTTCCATCTTTCTCTCTCATTCTTTATTTAAGACTTCTGGTATCCTAGGCTGACCTAAGACTCACTGTGTACCTGATGATAACTTTGCCCTTCTGGTCCTCCTCCTATCTTCACATCATGGGATACTATTACAGATGTGCACCACCATGTCCAAATTATATGTGGTTGGGTATGCAACAAGTGCTTGGTGCATGCTAGGAAGCATGTATGTGCCCAGCCTTCCCTTAGTGTTTTCTTCACTAAGCATTGGGAAATAAACCTAAGCAATAAAGCATTAAAAGAATACAGCCTACTTCACCCAAATTGATCATTCCAAAGGGGGAAAAACACTATTGGGCATACATCCACTCCACCTGTACCCTCCTGTACCCAACTATATCCCTGCTTTGATGATCTTAGGGTTGAAATCTGGAATGTCCCATAGTCTAATGTCCTGAGAGGTTTATTGGAAAACTGACTCACAGCTGGGAAGATGGCTGAGGTGATAGTCTTTGCGATGAAAGCATGAGGACTCAACATCAATCTCCAGAACCCATAGAAAAAATTGTAACCCCAGTGCTGGGGAGGCAGAGACAAGCAGATCCCTGGGGTTCTTTATGTATTCAAACTACCTAGTTGGTGAGTTCCAGTTTGTAAGAAACCAGGTTAAAACAAAAACAAGGTAAGCTCTGGGTATATCTTGCAGTACAAGTATAGGGAGTGGAGTCTGGATTTCTAAAATCTATGAAAATGCACACTGGGGGTGGAAGTCCACTTGTAATTCTAGGCTTGGGGGCAAAGATAAAGTCCCTAGAACAAGTTGGTTAGAGAGACTAGCCATATGAACAAGCTCTGAGTTTGATTGAGATGCCCTGCCTGGGTAAATAAGGCAGAAGAGATTGATGGAAGATGATTCCTGACATCAATCTCAAGCCTCCATATTCATGCACACACATGTGCACTTGCACACACATGAACCTACACCTACACACACACACACACACCTGAATAATGCACACACATCCAAACACACTCTACACACAAAAGTAAAAATAAAGGGACTGGAGGGATGGCCCAGTAGATGACAGCACTGGCTGCTCTTAAAGAACAGCCAGATTTGTTTTTTCTGTACCCCCCTCATGGTAGTTCAGAACTGTCTGTAACTCAGGTCCAGGGAATCTTGCACCCTCTTGGGCCTCCACGAATGCCAGGTACACATGTGGCATGCATACATACATGCAGACAAAACACCTACTCACATAGTAAAAATGTAAAAATTAAATATGGAAAGAAAATTTAAAAAAGACATATCCTAAGAAATGATAGCTGAGCATCTGTTTGTGCATGCACACACACACACACACACACACACACACACACACACGCGCGCGCGCGCACGCAAAAAGGGGTACAAATATCGAACTTATCTTGTCTCTGTGAGATTGCACAGTACATAGAAGGAAGCCTGAAGGACCTAACAAAGGAAATGAGATGAAGGGACGGAGTGGGAGGGACATGCTGGGGAGGGAGAGAGGGAGAGATGCATCTGTTTCTTTATGCTGAACAGCTTGGGATGTGTCAGGCCATATGAATCACACCGGCAATTTTCAAAAGAAAATAAAGTTTTGTTACGATATACACCCCAGCCTCCTGAGGAGACTGCTCAGGGATTCATGGATCACACAGCCTTGCTTCTGTTATGGCCCTGTCAATCCACTGTCTGGGGATTCAGGAGGAGAGAAGAATGGTCATCGGTAGGCTCATGAGCTATTGGCGGGGTCATCTCATTGACTGGGTGGTGATCCGAGGAATGGTGGCTTACGAGCAGGTCTCTCAGGACTCACTCGTGCATCCTTTGCTTGAGAGTCTGGCAGCTGCTCCCTCTCAGGCCGTGACTCATCATACTGAAGATGTTGCTCATGCCCAGCTACCCTGAACAATAATTACCTTCTTTGGTCCTCTTTGATTTTATTTTTCATATATATTAATTTTGATACAGAATCACCCAGGCACTCTACCGACTGAGCCACTTCCCTAGTGCTGACCTGTGGTTTTAACAGCCTCTAGTTTTTGTAGGCAAGAAGGAAACCTAGAGCTCTCTCTGTACTCAGTGCCATCTCTACCCATGAGCAGTGGAGATAGGTTGTGCTCCAGGATGGTACTTGGGCTCAGTCTTGGGTGTCAACTTATGGGATTTGGAATCAACTAAGAGACATTCTCCTGGGAAGACTCTTTCCCGGGAGTGGGCGCCACCTTTTACAGTAGCCTGGCTAAAAAGAACCTGGTTGGAAAAGCAGCCTTGCTTGCCTTCCTTTACTTCTAGATAATGGGTGCATTTATGCTGGGATGCTGTTGCTTCAGCCATCTTTTACTAATGTCAGCATCTTCAGCCTTCTAAAGTGGCTCTCCAAGAACCACCCAGGCCTTTACCACTCATTTAGACTACTGAAGCATCCAGTGTCATACACTGAGTAGCTACCATGCTCCTAGACTCTTCAGTATGAAGACAGCCATTGTTGAACCAAGTAGTCTGTATCCTATAAGCCAATTGACAAATACCATTTTATAATATACATTTACTCTATAGGTTTTGCCCTCATAGAGCAGTGGTTTTCAGCTTTCCTAATGCTGTGACACTTTAATACAGTTCCCCATGTTGAGGTCATCCTCCTGAATGTAAAATTATTTTTCATTGCCACATCATAACTATAACCTTGTTGCTGTTATGAATCATAGTGCAAACATCTATATCTTCTCATAGCCTTAGGTGACCCATGTGAAAGGGTCATTTGACCCTTAAGTTGAGAACCACTGCTGTAGCTCATATCCTTGAGAGATGAAGCCAAGCTAAACTGTACTGTGAAGCAGGCAGCTAGGGAGAGAGAGCTCACCCTCTTTTCACAAAAAAAGCATGCATAACCACATGTTTCCTGTCTTGTCAGCTTCCCAAACTACAAAGCCAGCTATGTAGCTTGTAAATCTATACCCCTATCACCATCTTTTGTTTTCCTGAGGCATGGTGTGCTGGTTAGTTTTAACTGTCAACCTGATACAAACTAGAATCACCCAGGAAGGGTCTCAATGAGGAATTATCTAGATCATGTTGGCTTGAAGGTGAGTCTGCGGGGGATTGTCCTTATTGTTAGTTGATGTTGGAAGACCCATTCCACTGTGGGCAGTACCATTCCCTAGGTAGGGCTACACAAATAATATAAGAGAGGAGAATGCTAACATATATAAGCAAGAAGGCAAGCCAAGATAAATGTGTTTCCTCTGATTGCTCTTGACTGTGAATGTGATGCTTTAGGTTCCTGCCTTGACTTCACTAAAGCTATAACTTGGAAGTGTAAGGCAAATAAACCCATTGGTCAGCATATTTTATCACAGCTACAGAAAAGAAACTAGAATACATGACCTCACTATGCAGCCTAATCTAGGTTGGAACTTGTTAGGTAGCCTAGGCTGACCTTGAACTCATGACCCTTCTGCCTGTAAAATTACACAAGTCTATGTAAGGATAATGCACTATTTGTTAGAAAGATCCTGCCTAGTTGGTACATAGAAAGTTAGGAGGGCAAAAGAATTGGTGTTAGAGCTAAGACCCTTGCATCAGGAGTAGAAAAATGATCAGACAAATGTCAAACACCTCAGAATCCATCATGGAGTGAGTTAGGTACCCATTCTACCAACTCATTTTCAGATCTGGGCCTCAAAACAATGTCGTTCCTTTGGATAACTAGTCAGTAACTAATAAACAGCCTTTTATGTAAACAGAGATGGTTGGTGGGGACGGGATCTGCATTTGTTCCTTTTTTATTACTGTGGTAAAACTTCATGATAAAGACAACATTAAAAAAAAGAGTATATTTTTATTCATAGATTCGAACATTCTTTTCCTTCTTTGTTTTTTTTTTTTGTTTTGTTTTGTTTTTGTTTTGTTTTGTTTTGTTTTGAGATAGGCCTAGCAGTCACGGAACTCCCTATGTAGACCAGGCTGGCTTTGAACCAGATCTACCTGCCTCTAAGAGTCTATTTTGAACTTATGGATATAGGGGATTAGAGTTCATAATGGCACAGCAGAGGTAGCAGGTGGAAGGTAGTTGGATGGGCAAGTGGAGAGAGCTCACATCTGGAACTAAAAACAAAAAGCAAAAACAAAAAACAAAAACAGTAAGCAGAGAAGGCTGGAAATGGCATGAGCCTTTTGAAAACTCAAAGCCTGTCGTTCCCCCCCCCCCCCCCCCCCCCCCCCCCCCCCCCCCCCCCCCCGCCCAGGGACATACTGCTTCTAGGAACTCCATACCTCCTGAACTTCCCCCAACTGGAGATCAAATATTCAAATACCAGAGAATTGTGGGAGACATCGCCCTCAAATCATCAGAGAATCTTAAGTCAGGGGCAATTCTAATCAATGCCCAAGACCCATAGGAGGATCTAGAGAAATTAAAAACTAGATTTCTATTTTCAAAACAAAAGAAAAAGAGTCTACTGGACAAAATAGATTCTCAATGAGGTTGTTCCTATGGAGAAAAGAAGCTAAATTTTTTAAAAAAAGGGCACAGAAAGAAACTAAGAACTGAATATGTGCGGAGTGCAATAAAATTCTGTCCTCTTCTGGACAGGAAATGGCTACTCTTGTCATGAACTCATAGTAGCTATGGTTTACATAGGAGGAGTTTCCAAGACCTGACTCCTCCCTGGGGATCTAGTCAGTCAATGCTTCCTGGAAGAGACATTCCTCAGTGGTGTAGACACTGATAGGTTTCTTATGGCCCTATTAATTAATAAGTGTTAGTTAAATGAGTATAATTATTCATACCCATGGAGCAGACTAATTGAAATTGACTAGGTCACAAAAACATAAAGCAAAATAAACAAAAAAGACATAAATATAGGCAATGGATTTCTTTGTTTGTTTTGTTGTTGGAAAGAAGGGATCAGTGGGAATGAGAGTAAAATAAGAGATGGTAATGGAGTGACTTCAACAAAGTACATTATGCATATATATATATATATATATGGAATTATGACACAACAGTACCAATGAAGGCCCTTGTGACTCAGGCTTCCGAAGCAGTGAGCTCTCATTACTGCTGTCTGTCCTGTCTGTGGTTCCGAGATGTGACCATCAAACTCTGGGTAACCAACATCACCCCTTCCCCCTCTTCACAACCAGATGGATTGTGTTCATTTGATACCAAAGATGCCCAAAGAGTTCCTTCATGGATGGAGACTTAGAGATGGACCTGACAGTGAGTTCTCCAGAGGGAACTACGGGGGCAATGGAAGAAAATAGAGATGTCTGATGGAATTTGAGTTTCTTATCACAAGACAGAAGTTCTATAGGCAAATGGTGGCCTTGCTTCACAACATGACGATGTGTACTTGAACATCCTCATGGTCATTTAACCAGAAGAAAAACCTAAATCAAGGTGGTATGCTGGCACACACCTGCAATTCCAATACTTTAAAGGAAGAGGCAGGAGGATTGCTGCAAGTTTAAGTCCACTCTACAATTTACATGTAAATTCAAATTCAACCGGAGCTACATAGTGAGACCCTGTGTTAAAATGCCAAAAAGAAAGAAAAGGGAATAAGCCCTTCCACTGCTCTCTCCATCTCTCCCTCTTTGCTTTCCATCTCTGTCTCTACCTTTCTTCCCTTCCTTCCTCCTATTTCTCTGTCTCTGGCCTCTTGCTCTCTCCTTTTCTCTTCCTCTCCACCTGCCCGTCCATCTCTCATCTCTATCCCTGTTTTCTCCATCACTATCCCTTATCCTGCCATTTCTCTCCTCTCTCTCTCTCTCCTCTCATTTTTCTCCATCTTTTCTCCATCTGTCTTTCCATTTCTCATCTCTTTCTTACCATGTAGTCCACTATCTATCTTAATTTCTCTCCCTCCTTTTCTCCATCTCTCTCTACATCTTTCTCTTCTTCCTTCTCTCTTTTATCACACACATGCATACACACCCATGCATATATGCACACCACATACCACACATACCCCACAATTCCACTCTGTGTGTCATATACACATACCCCTCCCCCTCTCTCTAACATACACACACAGACACACAGATACACAGACACACACACACACACACACACACACACACACACACATGTACACACACTCCCTCTTTCCCACCATCCTCTGGGGAGCCATGCCTAACACACTGTTCTTTACTTTGGGAGGCAGTTTTATACTGACTGAAGTGTCTCACCTCATGAAACATCATCCCTTTGATCCTTCCCTCCTGTCAGAGCCCCAGAGTCTCTAACTCACCCTGAGGAATACTCAGAACTACCTTATTAGGAATACTGGTGCTGGAGTACAATTATCCCCAAACTTCCCTGGCCTTTGCTGGCCTGCTCTGCAATGGCAGAAATGCTGTATTCCAAGACTTCCAGCTCTAACCATCAGAGTCTCCTTCCTTACCAGATTCCTCTCCTTACTCCCCGGGACCTCCAGTTCCAGGACTGCTCTGGTTTTCCCTCTATCTGTTAGCCTTTCCCTGGTGTGTTAGTCACTTCACTGCTGTGCCAAAATAACTTACAAAAGGCAACCTAAGGATAAAGGGTTTATTTCACTCACACTCTGCTGATATATGCCATCATGACTGGGAAGGCATGGTGGGAGAATCAGGAGACAAATGATCAACTACACCCTTAGCCAGAAATCAAAGAGAAATTATTACTGGAATTTAGGATGGATATTTCTACCCAAGTAACCTACCTCAAACCCCCTCACAGTCATGCTCAGAGGTGGGAAAGGCACAACAGCAGGGGGATTTTAGTAGTGTGAGGATTAGTTTTAATTGCCAACTCAACATAACCTAGAAACACCCTGGAAGAGATCTCAATGAGGGATTGTCCAGATAAGGTTGGCCTGTGGGCATGTCTGTTGGGGATTGCCTTGAATGTCTTAATTGACTTGGGTAGTCTCAGTCTACTGTGGGCAGCACCACGGCAGGGGTCCTGAACTGTATAAAATGAAAGCACACCAACCAAGTAATAGGCATGCATGCATTTATTTCTCTGTGTTCTTGATTGTGGATATGATATGACTAGGTGTTCTTGACCTTCCCATCATGATGGTCAGTGACCTGAAATTGTGAGCTAAAATGAATTTCTTCTACCTTCAGGGTATTTTTTTTTCCTTTTTATCATACCAACAGAAATGAAATTAGAATGAAGGCTCTGCCTTAATACGTGGATTTGTTCACTGATGGATTCATGACACAGTGGCCTTATGGGGAGGTGGTGAGTGATGGTGGGTGGAGCTTAGAGGAAGTAAGTCACTGGGGTTCCTGGGAGCCATATCTTATCTTGCCTCCTTCCTGCGTTCTTTCTTTTCACTTCCAGCCTACTGAGAGGGGCTGTATACACCCTGAAAGCTCTAGTTGATGGGCTGATAAAACCAGGAACCCAAATAAATCCTTCCTCTTCTTTCTGTCAGATGTTGTCTATAGTATGAAGATAAATCCAATACAGCACCTAGGCTGAGCCCCAACTCTTTTCTCCAACCCCATATCTCTTCCCTTTCTGGTCCCTATAAATATGCATGTGTCCTACACCTGGGAATGCTGCCCCTCCTCGCACACAAACTCTCTGCCTATCCAACTGTTCCTCTACCCTTAAGCCCTGGATCCTGGCACTGCTCCTAGACCTCGACTCCAATGTCCAATGCCTCCCCTTTGCTGTTTTCTGTCCCTTTGCACAGTCCTATTTTCTCCATTTCCAGGGCAACTGCCTATCTTGTTTCTTTTTGCTTTCCCAGAACTTCATGCAGAAACCCGGGAGAGAGAAACATTAACTGAATTCGCAAGTGAATTCACCCCCCCCCCCCCACCTCCTGTATTTATCCAGTCTGCTATTCATTCGCATGATCAAAGGTATCACTTATTTGCCACCATGGCTATGATGTGGGTGACAGCTCTTCCAAGCTTAAAAAGCATCTCCAGCACATCTCCGTGCTTCTGTCTCTCTTGATTTACTAATCAGGGCTCAAACGCTCCATGCTGCCTGGGTCATCCCACAGCCTGGTGCTCCAGTTCCGTTTATCCACCTCATCATGCTTTGCCTGTAGTTGAGGAGAATGGTGTCATTTTTAGCAACAGCAGACCTTGCAAAATGTGGGATGGAATAACACGCATCCAGGCAGTCTGTGTCTTGGGGCTGTCATTATTGGGTAGGTGGGGGAAGGGATGCACACTTTTCTGGGTTGTTTAATTTCCTCTGTTAAGCTCTGTGGTTCCTATCAGGAGAGCCAGCCACATTCCTCATTAGCTAGGCCTCCTGACAAACTGCCTACTCTAACACTGGAATTCCCAGGGTCTGTCCCATCTATCTTGGTGATGTCCTTCTCAGCAATGGAGATTCAGCTTACTCCATCATATGAATAGCTTGCTTATCTTGGGGTCCACGGAACCCCAGAGAAACTCCAGAAATTAAATGCATGTGAGTCTCCCCACTCTTGGGAAGGTAATCTGTTCCATTAGTCAGCTCAACACAGGAGCAGGCTGAAAGAGGGTTGAACCAGGCAGGGCCAACTTGCTAAGAGAATACCTCTGTGGATGTACAGCCCCACCTTAGGATCACACAAAGCCCTGACTCGTCCCTTTCAGCCTGGTTCCTACAAACATTTATTCTGGAATATTTCCCCACAAGGTATTTTTATTCTTGGATGGATCACTTCCTAGCTCCATGGCTACCTAGAAAGTATTTTTCCCCATCTGAGTCATAGGGAGTTGCTTTTCCAAAGACAGAACAGTCATCTTTAGCCAACAATCCAGGAGGCTCTATTCTTCTTAGCCATATTAAGGCAGAGTAGGTGGTTCTGGTACAGGCTGGAACTCTCTACCCCTCTATGAGCAGAATGACTTCCTTCCTTCCTTCTTTCCTTCCTTCCTTCCTTCCTTCCTTCCTTCCTTCCTTCCTTTTTTTTTGGGGGGGGGGGGAAGATTGTAGATTCACCTTTAACCTGGTTTCTGACCATAGTTGACTATTTTATACACACATTCTTTTTCTGAAAAAGAATGGGGGATACACACAGACACATAGGGGTGCATGAGGCACCCTTCAGAACATCACACAGACATATAGGGGTGCATAGGGCACCCTTTAGAACCTCAGATTAATAGATGATTCCATCTGGGTCTGATACAGCTGCAGCTGACTTTATTCTATTGAAGCAAGAGAGAGGGAGGGGGAGGGAGGAAAACCCCTAGAGTTTTATTAAGCAATGGCCCAGGAATAGAATCTTTAAAAATAATTAAGAGTAAATTAATGCAGACAGTTTTAGGTCAGAGCTAAGAAAACCTCCACACTCTCAGCAAGGGCAACACCCCCAGCGGTTACTGGGAGGCAGCTAATCAGTTACATTTTGCAGCCTGGTAGAAGGAGAGGGGTTGGCCCTGCCACTGTGGAGGGTTGGAGGGACATTAAGAAATGGTGCAACTTGGGAAGAATAAATAGCTTTATTTAAGGTCCAGCTGACTTCACACTTGGGAAGCAGGCTCCTTTCCAGAAACCAAAGACTATACCATGAAACTCTCTCAGTGAAAATCTGCCTCCCCTCCTTCACTTCTGAGCAATCCAAGCTGCTCTAAAAGGTTTGGTGTTCGTTGCTTGGTTTGGTTTTAGTTTCAGTTGCCTGGCAAACCCTGGGTTCCACCTCATCGTTGCATAAAGCAGGCATGATGCTACATAGTGTCAATCAAAAGTCTAGAGGCAGAGGCAGGAGAATCAGAGTTCAAGGTAGTTCTCATGTGCATTGTGGATTCTGAGAGATTAAATAGAACCAAGAGATAAGAAACAGATGGCTCTCAAAGAATCTATGCCAAGGGATTACAAAGCAAACCAAAAGAGAGAATACATCAGTCAATGGTGCCAGGACTGAAGACTCTATCTACCCTCTGAATACACTTCAAGATTAATTTTTATCTCTAAAAAGCTAAGTTTAGAATTCCAAATATAAGAACCATGAGTATCTACAGATTCTGGATGTCAAAGAATTTCCAAGATAAAGCATAGTAGGTTAATAATAACATAGACTCTGGGGCTGGAGAGATCACTCAGTGGTTAGGTGCAATGTCTGTTCTTCCAAAGGACCCGGAGGTGAGGAGTGAGGTTGGGGGGGGGGGGAAGTGTTCAATTCCAAGCACCCACATAGCAGCTCACGAGTGTCTGTAATTCCAGTTCCAAGGGATTTGACACCCTTCCAGCAATGCACATAAAGTTAAATAAATTAGTTTTCTTAAAAATAATAACACAGACTGTGTTCCTCAGAAGAAAAGTGAAGATACAACAAATTGCAAATGAAAACCAATTTACAGCAATAACTGAACAGAAAACTACCTCACATCATGTAATAATGAAAGTCAAAAAGCTTAACTAGGACCAGAGAAATGGTGTAGTTGTTAACAGTACCTGATGTGCTCATAGAGAATCCAAGTAGAGTTCCCAGCACCCACAGCACGTAACTTACAATCACCTGTAACTCCAGCTCCAGGGATCCAATGCCCTTTTCTGCCTCTGTGGGCACTGCACACACATGCACAATCACACCACACATCACACAAACACACACACACACCATACACACATACACACACACACACACACACACATACACACACACACACACACACACACACACACACACACACACACACGAGAGGCCATGTCTCAAGGGAAGAAAAGAAGGTGGAAAATGATAAAGTGGGGGTGACTCATGTTTTCCTCTGACTTTCATGAGTGTGCATCTCCATACACATATGTGCATACAATGTACACATGTATGTGCATGCACACACACATTCACATACATTGATTTCTGCTGGTTTTTCTATGTCTAGAAGAGCTCTTACTCCCTGAGATACGTTCATGGTGCATTCATAATAGCCTTCATTTTGTTTAGCTTAGTATCTTCCTTCCTATGAGTTGTCATGTGGGTGCTGGGAATCAACCTTATTCCCCTGGAAGTGCAGCCCTGGTGCTCTTAACCACAGAGCCATCTCTCCAGCCCCAAATAAACCTGTTTAAAAAGCATAATTACCTAAGTAAACGAAAACAAAACAAACACACAATAAAGAAAAAGATAGAAATGATTTTTAAACTCATGAAAATAATTAGAGTCTGTATAGTCTTAAAAGATGTTCATGGTAAAACTTCCCTTGAGATGTGGTCTCTCACTGAACTTGGAGCTACGCTGGTGGCCAGCAAGCCCCAGCAATCCTTGTGTCTTCTCCCCACCATGCTGGAGTAAAATGTTGTGTGCTCACACCTGACATTTTCGATGGATGCCGGGGATCTGACCTCAGGTCCTCAAGCTTGCACAGCTAAGGCTCTTACCAACTGAGCCATGTCCCAGGCTGCCATTCTTCCTATTTGGTTGATTGATAAACAATATATCTCAGCCAAAACCAAATGGGACGGATGAATGTATGCATGGAAAAGGCACATTGCAAAATTAGAGGGGACTGAGATCCCTCACTGACAGGGCAGGACATTAAGTGCCACAGAGAGACACGCCCTGTCACCAAGTATCACCCTGGGGGGCCACAACTAGAACCTCAAGTCGGAGTAAACACCAACATCACAGGCAGTCCATTTTGGTCAATGAAATCGTGAGGATGGAGCTGGAGAGATGGCATCGCAGTGACAAACACATACTGCTTTTGTAAAGGACCTGAGTTCAGTTCCCAACACCCAAGTAGCTTAGCATACAATCAACTTTAGCACTAGTTCCAGAGGATCTGATATTCTCTTCTCTTCTGGACACATACACACACACACACACACACATACTGAGAGACCATGTCTCAAAAGAAGATGGTGGAGAAGGATAAAGTAGGGCACCTGATGTTTTCTTCTGGCTTCTGTGAGTGTGCATCTCCATATACAGATTGTGCACACACACACACACACACACACACACACTGAACCACTTTCAGAAATTGGTTCTTGCTTCCATCTTTACACAGGTTCCTGGGATTGAACTCAGGTTTCCAGGTTTGCTCAAGAAGCACATATGTCCTTTGCGCATCTCACTGGCCCAGCAATAACTGGCTTATAGTAGCCTGCAGGTTCTAAGGAATAAGGGACAGCATGTGTCCAACTGACATCTTTGGCACATTTGCTGAACCAGCTGCTCAAATAATATTTATTAAATACACCAGTAAAGAAAACATAGTGAATTTGTTGATAGTGTGTGTGTGTGTGTGTGTGTGTGTGTGTGTGTGTGTGCTCACAGATACATGTGTGTGCACATATGTGGTGTGGAGTCAGAGGATAGCCTCAAGGGTCATTCCTTTAGGTGCTGTATCCTTTTTTTTTTTTTTAAAGACACAGTCTCTCACTAACCCAGAACTAGCCAAGTAGGCAAGGCTGATTAGACAGGAGCCCCAGGGGTCCTCTTGACTCTACCTGCCCAACACTGTGATTACAAGCATGAACCTCCACACCAGACTTTTTCTGGAATGGGCGCTGGGGATGAAACATGGGTCCTCATGCTTACAAACTAGACACTCTCTCAACTGAGCTTCTTTCTGGCCCTAGACTAGATCTTAATCATCTTTCAAAAAGACCCATGAGTCAATCATCAGTCAAGAGCACATAGCTAAGGTTGTTCATTTCGTGTGGCCAACCAGGAAATGTAAATTGAGTCAGGAACCTTAGATAGACTAATGGGTTAAATCTCCCAGGCCATCCCTAGTGGCGCCATCCCCTGAAGTTTCTGGAACCTCCTAAAATAGCACTGCACCAACTGAAGAGCTAACATTTAAAACACAAGCCTGTGAGACATTTCTAATTCAAACCACAGCATGGGACCCATCAATCAAGAATGGAAACCTCTAAAACTTTTGAGCTAAAATAAACCTTTCTCTTTATAAGTCAATTTGCCCCAGGCCTTTTGTTACAGCCATGGAAAATTGATGAATACACTTTTCTGGTGGCCTGTGCCCGCAGTGGGTTGCGCAACATTTAGTTTGGGGATGCCAGAGATTTAATGAGGAGCCTATAATTGTAGAAAAACAAAATCCCCTCCAGGGTACCTGTTATGCCTGGTTGAAGATGCCACCTCAGATCACTGGGGAAGAATCTCCTCCTCCCGGGGATGGTGACTTTATTTAATTCCAAATATTTTTTCATCCAACTAGCTTTACCAATGGGGGGAAAAATCCCAGGAAACTGCACAGAGCTGCTCTGCCTCAGTTCTGATGACAGACGGGGGATGGCATCCAGTTCTTGATTCTAACACCGATAATGCATCCATTTAGAAACCCTGTTCCTTCATTTTTTTAACAGGCCAAAGGACAAACATGTCTGTATCACCCACAAACATGAGCTTCGCCATGACACTTGAAAAGCTAAGCATCTGTCATGGGCCTACAAGGTATTGGAGACACAGAATTCAAAACAAAAATCCGTGTGTGGCTGGGCATACATGAGTGCTTTGGCATCCTGAATACCAGTCCCCACCTTCCACTTTGTTAGAGATAATGTCTCTCCTTTTAAAAAAATAGACTTAATTTTATATGTATATATGTATGTATGCACATATGACCATAGGGCAGGTTAGCTGGGCCACGAGCTTCAGGGGACTCTCCTGCCTCCACTTCCCACCTGACCATAGATCAGGGATCTCAGAAATGCACTACCACGCCCAACTCTATGTGGGTACTATGGATTTGAACTCAGGTCCTCACCCTTGTCCTTTGCTCACTAAGCCATATCCCTGGCCTCGGGAATTTTCTCTCTCTCTTTACTCTCTCCTCCTAGAAAGACTCACAGTTCTGTAAGGGAAAAGAAATGTGTAAATCATGATCGCGACAAGAAAAGATGAATGCTGCGCAGGAAGGTTTATTCAAGAGGCCCTGGAAGCTTATTTCAGTTTGGGAGAGATGGATGGGGACCCAGGAAAGTTTGACACAAGAGATAAAATGTGATCTAGACTGTGAAACACCAGGAAGCAACTTGCAGGGGGGCGGCTTGCAAAACGAGAGCTGGGAGAAGCGGGAAGGGGCTGTCTACACAGTCGATGAGAGCAGCACTGGGTACAGTCAAGGCAGAGAATATACAGACTCTCATCCAGACAGGAGTGTGCCATAGACCGACTGGAGCAAGGAGAAGAAATAGCACCTTGGGTCAGCGAGAGGGTTCAGTGGGCAAAGGTGCTTGCCACCAAGTCTGGTAGCTTGAGTTCAATCCCCGGTACCTACATGTCAGAAGAGGAGAACTGATTCTCATTGGTTGTCCTTAGACCTCCACATGTGCTCATTCATACATACACATAGAAACAGCAGAGGCAATAAGAACCACAAACCTTTTCACTCACTTAAACGTACACATTAAAAAGCAAGTTTCTTAACTACTGAGCCATCATCTACCTAGTCCCAGTAATAGACCCAAAAGAAGTCCCCACCTGGTATTCAGTCCTAGTATAAAACACCCCTTGTTGCTTCTCCATGCTTAAGGAGTCTTTCATGCTTAGGAGGTGAGATTAAAGGAAGCATGGTGACCTCTCCAGAATGCTTGCACTTCTGCCTCTTGTCTGTCTTCCTAACGTGTTTGACTCTGACTGTGCACTCCAAGCATGCTGTGTCACACGTGATAGCCAAGGGACTCCCAAGGAAAGAATTTTACTCAAAGATCTATAAAAAATCCTTAGAATGTTCTGTTATGCCAGATCATCTGAGTGCACTTGCTGAAGAAGGGCATCATTTCCCAGAATGCCATGCTGTCTTCTGAATTCTACATATTCAAAACTGCTCTGGGGCCAGGAGACTGTGGAGGAGGTGCAGTGTTGGTGGCAGATGAATAAGGACCTGAGTTCAGATCCCAGGTATCCACTTAAAAAGTGAGGCATGGCAGTGTGTTCCTGTATACACACACCTAGGGAACAAAAACAGGTAAATTCTGGGTGGCTGAAGGGGGGCTCATTTGCTAGTGATCCTAGGTTAATATGTGAGCCTTAGGTTCACTGGTACATGCCTTTAATCCCAGCACTTGGGGGGCAGAGGCTGGCAGATATCTGTGAGCTTGAGGTCTACAGAGTGAGGGCTATACAAAGAAAACCTGTCACAAAAAAACAAAAACAAAAGAAAAAGAAAGAAGGAAAGAAGGAAGGAAGGAAGGAAGGAAGGAAGGAAGGAAGGAAGGAAGGAAGGAAGGAAGGAAGGAAGGGAAGAATGAAAAGGAGAGGAGAGGAAAGCAAAGGAAATAAGACACACACACACACACACACACACACACATATGTACCCTGTCCCTCTCACACCCAGACACATTGTGGGAGAAGGGCTGGGCAGGGGCACAGGGGAGATATTGGTTAGAGCAAATCAAGCTTCTGAGGTGGAAGGTTGAGTTCCCCTAAGTTACAGACATAAGAGACAACTAAGTCACATAACAACGCCAATCCCCAAGATGTTAAGAGAGGAGGAAGACAAACCACAACAAGTTGTGCTGAAGAAGAGTACGAATCTCAGGTCTGTTGCTTTTGAGCTATTGATTTATTTAACAACAGTGAGGGAAGACAAAGAGAAGGGAGAAGTCAGAGAAGGGAGAATAATCCAAGCTAAAGGGAAGACAATGGACCCAACACACACACACACACACACACACACACGCACGCACGCACGCATGCACGTGTGTGTACACAAAACAAACAAACAAGCAAACAAGCAAAATGGCAGCCTTTACTCGACCAGGCTTCTAAGTCATCCAACATGACAGCCATCCTTGGCTACTGTTTTCTTTAGTATAACCAGGACATATTTGGAAAACATTTCACGACTCTAAGGGCAAGGGCTTTGACTCATAATCACTATTGTATTTATCTCCCAGGTCAACTAGGGCCATATCCATGCTCCTAAAACATTACTTCCTATGCAAATTAAACATTAACAAGAGAGCCTTTATTAAGGGATTGCCAAGATCAGACTGGCCTTTAGAAATATCTATAGAGGATTGTGTTATTAATTGATGCTAGAGGGCCCAGCCCATTTGGGGCAGCATCATTCCCTAGGCAAACAATCCTGGCCTCTATGAGAAAGTTAGTTGTGCATGAGTCTGAGAACCAGATAACAGGGCCCCTCTCATGGTTTCTGGTTTATGCTTCTCCATTGATTGACTGCCCTGAATTCACTCAATGATGCCCTGTGATCTGAAAGTATAAACCAAATAAACTTTTCCCTCCCCTAAGTTGCTTTGGTTAGAGTGTTTTATCACAGCAATAGGAAGAAAATTAAGAGACAAGGAAAGAAAGTTGGAAAGCAACTCATTCAGGATGCTATCTCCAGAGTTGGAAAAAGGAGTTGACACGTGGCCAACACTAATCCAACTACAAACAACTGGGATACAGTCCTTAAGACTTAAGTTTCTCCTTTTAATGACTACAAATTGACCATATTTCCAACAAGTATTAGTGGAACGGGCTAAGTGGATCGCTCCTGGTAGAAATATACATAAATAGATGGTTTCCTGAGATACCTTTGCCAAGAGAAATAATAGTAAATTCACCCCTTTACCATAAAAGGAGTCAAGAGAGTCATCCTGAGTCCAGTAACCAGGTATGTGCCCGCCATGCTTCCTTAGGCCTGAACACAAGCTCCAAGGGAGCAAATTGGGATCAGTGAATTTCTTTGTTAATCTTGATATTTGCAGGAAGCAAATGAACCACGGAGCTTTGCAAATCACCAGCTTTAATCTTTAGAATTACTTAGGCTGCCGTTGAGGGAAGCTTTGTGTTCTGAGTAGATGTGTACGCAGCGGCCACAAACGTTCTAATTGCTGTTAAGTACATTTGCTGTAACGTGGTTGGCGGGGAGTGGGGGGAATGGAGTTATCAAATCGCTTGAGCATGAACGCACGTACTCACGGGCATAATGTAAGTTTGTATACAGAAGCACTCACCTGGAAGTGTGTAAGCGCAGTAAAAAACAATCTTCTGCCTGAGAAAAGTCTCTCTCCCTCTCTCTTTCTCTGTGTGTGTGTGTGTGTGTGTTGTGTGTGTGTTCTCTCTCTTCATTTTCAATAAGATAAAGTACTTCTGCTAACACATATTGTGCCGAGGTATGCAGGACGTGCAGTGAAGGCGGAAGGGAGGTGGTGGGAGCTTGGTCTCAGTGATTTTGTTCCACCGTGTGGTTCGACCAGGTCCATGGGCTTTTCTGAACCTGGACTCAAAGCCCCTGCTCTCCAGCTGCCTGTCTTCGTCCTTCTCCCTCTCTTCAAGCCCTTAGTGTGTCTACCACACAGCAGCTTCTTAAGATTGGAGGATGAACATAAAAGAATAGAGAAGCCAAAGAGGGAAAGGGTCAGTCCAGACTATCAGTTTTAAAAAGTAGTGTTGATGGTCTCCAATGGCTGATTCCTGAAGGGATCCATGTGGATCAAGCACATGGATTCTTAATTTTTAACTTGGATTCAAGACTCATGTACTTTGTGGTAGTTGTTGCTTTTGTGTGAGTGTGTGTGTGTATGTGTGTGTGTGTTCTTGTATATGTGGGGTCACATAGGTACCATTAGTGCCCACGTAGATGCATATAGGACAACCTTCTGTATGGATCCTCAGTTTCCATCTTTCTTCAGACACTTATCTTATTGTTCAGCATTATGGATGCCAGGTTAGCTGGCCATGAGCTGTCAGAAATTCTCCTGTCTCTGCCTCCTGATGTGAGTGCTGGGCCCTCTACTTTTGTGTATACACACCACGGTGGACATGACAACAACCTTGGGAAGTGGCTTTTCATCTTCCACCATTTTAAGGCAGGGTCCCCCTTGCTTTTGCTGCTGTGCTGTATATGCCAGGCCTGAAAACATCCATGAGATTCTTCTGTTTCTGCTTTCCACCTCATTGTAGGTGGGCTGGGATTACAAACAAGCACTACCGGCCAGGGGTGGTGGCACATGTCCTTAACCCTAGAACTCAGGAGGCGGAGGCAGAGGCAGGCAGATCTCTGAGTTCAAGGTCAGCCTCTATAGAGTGAGTTTCAGGATATCCAGGACTACACAGAGAAGACCTGTCACAAAAAAAAAAAAAAAAAGAAGGAAGGAAGGAAGGAAGGAAGGAAGGAAGGAAGGAAGGAAGGAAGAAAAAGGCAGAATGCACCACCATGTTCAGCTTTTTGTGAGTTTTAGAGATCAAATTCTATTCATCAGGCTTTTAAGTTAAGTGCCCTACCCACTACATGACTCTTAAGTTATTTTTTGAGGCAGAATCTCATGTAGCCCAGGCTGGTCTAAAACCTATCCTCTGTACACTTATACACTGTAAATTTTTTCATTTATTTGTGTGTGTGTGTGTGTGTGTGTACTCATGCACATGTATGTGTAGGTCCAAAGTTGACATCAAGAATCAACCTTTGTGGCTCTTCCGCCTTGTTCACTGAGACTGGGTCTGCCAATCAAATCCAGAGCCCACCAGTGTGGCTAGTCTGACAAGCCAGCTTGATCTCAGGATGGGCCCCACTCCGCATTCAGAGACTGGAATTACCAGCACTTGACCCACTCATGTATACAGCCATGTATACGCTCATGTATACAGCCAGCATGTATAGGGGTTCTGGGGATCTGAACTCCTCTTCTCATGCCTGCGTAACAAGTAAAGAGCACTTTGGGCACCAAGTCATCTCCCCAGCTCTGTACTTTTAATTTTAAATGCATTTCGGCTTATGAGATATTCAGCTCACAGTAGCCCATGGGAATGTGACCCCCACAAGTTGAGAAGTACCAAGACACTGCTAACACCTACTGATCTTTCAGCTTGGTGTGAATAATTCACTTGGCCTCAGGACATAAGAACTTGTGTAAGAAAAAAAAAAAAAAAACCTGACAAGCTGAAGCTAAATAAATAATTCACTCATAAGGACGAGAAAGAGTGTGGTTACCTGACTGTTCTCATTAATGAAGCCACTAGCTCAATGGTACAGGGGGCCACATTTCAAAGGATGGAGGTGGTAGATTGTATTGAATGAAATTGTCATTGCTGGACAAGTATCAGCAATTTCATGCAAT
This sequence comes from Apodemus sylvaticus, assembly GCF_947179515.1. Classification (NCBI taxonomy): domain Eukaryota; kingdom Metazoa; phylum Chordata; class Mammalia; order Rodentia; family Muridae; genus Apodemus; species Apodemus sylvaticus. The sequence continues at coordinate 38,236,154 of NC_067493.1, read as the reverse complement.
GTGACCAAACACAATACAAACCACAAGGCGCTGACATTCACCTACGGAGTGTAATCCGATATCGAAAGCTGTTGTATAAAGGCTTCCTGTGATCCCCAGCATTTAAATTGAACTGCTCCAGTGGGGCATGGTGGCACACGCCTATGATCCAGCATTTGGGAGGTGGAGGCAGGAGGATCAAGAGCTCAACGTCACCCTTGGCCGTGTAGAAAGTATGGGGCTAGCCTGGACTACAAGAGACCTTGTCTCGAAAACTTTTCTAAGAATAAAGGAAAAGAAGGAAAGACAGCATGGCATCTAGGGATGCAGTTCAGGTGGCAGAGGGCTTGCCTGATGTGTGAGAGACTCTGGTTCCATCTCCAGCACCGCATACACTGGCTCCGTGCTTTTGATCCCATCACTCGGGAGACAGGTACAGGAGGATCAGGAGTTCAAGTTTGTCCTTGGGAGTTGAATCCCCAGACCCATGTTAAAAAGCCAAATGATAGCACACACATGTACTGGGGAGGTAGAGGCAGATGTATATCTAGAGCTTCCTGGCCGGCTAGATTAGCCTACTTGGCCCATTCCAGGACAGCAAGATACTGTCTCAAAAACAAAAACAAAAAACAAAAAAACAAAAAACAAGTTGAACACCATGCTGAGGAATGACACCCAAGCTTGTCTTCTGGCTTCTAGACCACGTTTCACTTTTGCAAGTACTAAAGACATAAAGCCATGGGAAGCCATCCTGAACTGTGTGCCATTGAAGGCACTGAAGAGCTTCACACATTAGACTGCCAGTGTCCCTGTGCCTAACAGAAAAGTTTAAGTTACACACACACACACACACACACAAATTGTAAATTATAGTATATATTACTTATTATATACTACATATTATGTATTAGAGAGAGAGACAGAAAGAGACACGGGAGATCATGGGGGTGGGGTTAAAACTTGCTATTGGCTAATCGCTAAAATCAAGAAGCAACAACTGTTTCTTATGGGAGCTGTGAGACTAGTGTGTCTTATTAGTAATTAATATGTTCTTATTGAATGCACATATTGATGAATGACAGGGGCTGAACATAGGGCCCAGAGGTTAAGGGTAATTGCTGTTCTTCCAGAGGACCCATAGTCAGCTCCCAGGACCCACAGTAGGCAGCTCACAATGAACTGTAACTTTAGCTCCAGACAATCTGACACCTTCTCTGACCTCCATAGGCACTGGACTGCATGTGGCATAAATAAAGATAAATTCACATAGTTAAAAATGGTGCTAACCAACAGCTCTGTAGTTGGATTTAAGGCCCCTTCAACACAAAGGAACCCTAGCCAAGTCTTCAGGCTAGTGAAATCATGGATCTTGTGGGAGAACCTACAACTGCCACCATGCTAAACTAGCATTATCCCTAAATACAGTCTAAATATTTGGCTTGTACTGACAGATAAGTGTAATCCTTACTCCTCATCAAGGAAACACCTCTTTGCAACAGAGACAACTACAGAAAACCACAGTCATCAAAACATGGAGCTGTGGAGCCAAGTCTTAATGGATACATCTATAAAACGACTCCTGCACCCAAGGCTCAGGGAACATCACGGGAAAGGGGATGGAAAGACTCCATGAGCCAGAGGAGTGTGGAGTTTGCTGTGATGCTGTGTCTCCTAGTGATGTCGGAAGCTATACCTGTAAAGTCTCACCAACATGACTGCCTAAGTGTTAGCTGAGCGAGGACATGAACAATAGATATGCTAACGTGGACAGGAGAAAGACTGCAAGGCATCGATCTGACACAAAGAACTAAAGGCAAGTAAAGAATGCTAAGTGGGAGAAGCAATCTTCCCCAGAGAAGGGCATATCAAGGGGTTATCTGATACCAAATGGTCAGCTGTGCAAACACATACAAGTTTCACTATACAGACTGAACAGATTGTGTGTGTGTGTGTGTGTGTGTGTGTGTGTGTGTGTGTATTTACCTGGTCCCAACTCCAAGAGATTCTAAGTCAGTCTATACACAGTGCAGCCTAGAAGTCTGTCTCAATAGCAATCTTGAAGGATCCCTGTGCTCTACTGATGTAGGGAATGCGCTCTGCTGTAGGGAAATACTCTAGCAGCTTAAGCTTAGATTCTAAGATACTGCCTCTAAAGAAACAGTGAGGGCTTGTGAGATGGTTCAGTAGGGAAGTACTCTGGCTGCCATGCCTGAAGACATGAGTTTGACACAGGACACATGGTAGAAGAAAATAACTGACTCCTGAATGTTGTTCTCTGACTCCTACTAGTCTGTAATTGTGTGTGTGTGTGTGTGTGTGTGTGTGTGTGTGTGTGTGTGTGTGTGTAAGAGAGATAGAGAGAGAGAGAGAAATTGTTCTGTTTTTTAAAAATGCAATAATGAAAATTTGCTGACCTACAAATTTAACACATTCTACAGTCATATTAAAAAAGCACCCCCAAAACATATAAAACTATAACACTGTGATAAAACAGAGACTCCCTCAAACCTCATGTTTATGTTGAAAAATAATCATGGCCAACCAGTGACTGCTCATTTCCCCCTTCCTCCTTGTCAGCTTTCACACAGAAAGGGCAGCTGGGGAAACCCTGCATAGAACAAAGAAGAAAGCTGGCGAAAAGCTTTTATAATAACCACTAGAAAATCCAGCTCAGGTGTGACAACATGGGGGAAAAAAGTTCCCTGGTATATCCTGTAATATGGATGGCCTATAAATAAGCAAAATTACAGGCATTGCATTGAGAGAAATGTCCAAGATGACAGAAAAGGCGTCCCCTGAACACACAGTAGGGATGGAAAAATAAATGCGAGTACTTTGGAATCCTAAAAAGTAAGACCCAAAGTCCAGAACTCCTCTTCCTCCAGAAACACACAAATTTACCCACTAAAAAAAAATCACACTAGGGACTGTAGCCAACATGATTATCTTCGAATCACATCATGGAAATGACTGTCTTAGTTGGGGTTTTATTGCTGCGAGTAGACACCGTAACAATGACAACTCTTATAAAGGAAAACATTTAGTTGGGACTGGCTTACAGTTCAGAGGTTTAGTCCACTATCGGCACTGTAGAAGCATGGCGGCATGCAGGCAGACATGGCACTGGAGAGGAGCTGAGAGTTCTATATCTGAATCGACAGTCATCACAAAGAGAGAGTGACACTGGGCTTAGCTCTAGTCTCTGAAACTTCCAAACCCATCCTCTGTAACACATTTTCTCCAACAAGGCCACACTCCCAATAATGCCACTTCCTATGAGTCTATGGGGCCCATTTTCATTCAAACCACAACAATGACCCAAATCTTCAAAGGCAACAGGGGGGACTCTTGAGACAGCTCATTGCAAAGGCCTTGGCACCAAAACTGATGACCTGAGTTCAATTCCCATCTGTTCTATGTGCAGAGTGGGGCTACATTCACCACAAATCAGCCAGGACTGATTTAAACTCCTGCAGATTCATGGTATGAACAAGACTGTGCAAGTAAAGAAATTTTAAAAAGGGTCTTAATGAGGAATTATTTAAATCAGGTTAGTCTTCTAGCACGTCTGTAAAGCATTATCTGGATTGTTCATTGATGTAGGAGGATCAGCCCATTGTGGGTGGCACCATTCCCTAGGTAAGAGGTTGGGATATACTATGAACATAAGAGAAGAGAAAGCCAGCTCAGATGAAGCAAGCAAGGATGCATGTGTTCATTCTTTCCCTACTTTTGACTGTAGATGTGATGTTTTAACTTGACGTAAATTCCCTACCATAACTGTAATTGTGAGCTGAAATAAACAGTTTCTTTGCTAATTAGGGTATTTTATCACAGCAACAGAAATGAAGCTAGAGTAGGCTATTTTTTTTAAGCCAGAGGTCAAATATACAGTAAGAGTGCTATCCCTGGAAATATATTGCATTCTATTATTATCACAACATCTACCGCTGAAGGAATTCCCAAGGCATAATAACTTTAGTACATCTCCTTGACACAATTTTGAATGTATTTATTCAACTGAATTACTTATACTCTGGGTAATGAGATGATACTCAGGATGGTAGGGTTCAGTCACATCCCTTTCTTTTGCTCTCATCTGATTCGATGCATAAGACTATTTTTATGCAAATGAGGTTAGGATGACATTAAACATTTTCTCCTGATTTTCCAAGAACAAATATGTTCTCTCCATATGCCCAATCTTTTCTTTTCCCCCTGTATTCATCTTCAAAGCTCCGTTGGCTGAGCAGATTTTTTTTCTCTAAATTAACTAAAAGAACATACCATCTGCAGTGTGAGGTGCCTGCTTCCCTCTGCAGTACACACATGGTGCTCCCATGAATAAATGAGTTTAGTCTGTCTCTTCAGTTCTTCCAGAAGCCTGAGTTGTCCAGTTAGACAACTTACAAAGATCCCATCTTTCACAATGCTCCATGGCTTTCTCTCAACTGTCACATTGAGGAATCATCACTGTACTTGCAGACCACAAATAATAAAGGTCTCTATACATAAAATGCTTGTCATGATTGCAGACATTGGGATCTATGGATTATTGCCTGGTAGAGAAAGGCATTGACCTAGTTAGCTTTAATTGCCATCTTGACACAGCCTACCATCATATGAAAGGCAAGTCTAGACTAAGGTATTGCCTAGATCAGATTGGCCTGTGGCCATGTCTGTGGGAGTTGTCTTGTCCTGATTACTGGCTAATGCGAGAGGACCTAGCCCATTATGGGTAGCACCATTCCTTAGGTAGGTGGTCCCAGGCTTCATTTTAAAATGCTAGCTAATGACTTAAACAGATGCAGATACCCATAGCTAAACACTGAACAGACTTATGGAAGAATTGGGGAAAGGATTGAAGGCCTTGACGAGGATAGGAACTCCACCAGAAGACCAACAGAGTCAACTAACCTGGACTCTTGGCAGTTCTCAGAGACTGAACCACCAACCTAAGAGCACATACAGGCTGGTGTGAGGGTCATCCCCCACCACATGGGGCTGCCTTGTTTGGCTACAGTGGGAGAGGATGCACCTAACCCTGTAGAGTTTTGATACGGCGGGGGGGGGGGGGGGAGATATGGAGGGGGGAGGGAGGGGGTACCCTCACAGAGGAGAGGAGAGGGGGAGGGGAAGAGAATTTAGGAGGGGGGACTGGGAGGAGCAAGAATAGCATTTGGGATATAAGTAAATAAACTTAAAAAAAAAAAAAGCTAGCTATGCCCAACCCTATCAGACAGCCACCAAGTAGTGCTCCTCTATAGTTTCTGCCCTTCAAATTCTTCATTTGAATTCCTGTCAGGACTTCCTTCTGTGATGACCTATGACCTGAAAGTGTAAACCAAGCAAATTTCTTCTTTCTCTGAACTGCTTTTGATCATGGTGCTTATCACAACAACAGAAAGGAAACTAAGATGTACATGTTTGTGGAAGAGTATTTCACCTAGCTTTCCATTGAATAGACAGATCATGACTAGTTAAGGAAAGTGCATGGATGTAAACACATGAGCACTAGTTTAGAATGGAGTCCCCCAAAGACCACACTGCTGCAATGAGAACTAAGAACCCCCCCCCCCAAAAAAAACTTATTAATTCTGGATTCCATTGCCAGAATCTCTTGAACAGAGAGCATGAGGATTCCTAAGTATGTGATGAGCTGAGTGATCCCCTCTCATAGTGACAGATCTCTCTGTTGAGTGACTTTTCCTGAGAAGACCTGAACAAACTTCTACTGGTGCTAGACAGGGTACCAAAGATAGACCCAACGTAAGAATTCGACCAGAGTCCAACTTGATAGACCAATGAGTTTAATGGAGTTCTATAGGAACATGGATGAGGAATGATTTACAAAAGCACACATAATTAATTCAAAAGTATCTTTGTCACTGAAAAACCTACTCTAGAATGTGTAATGACTCACAAAAGCTCCATCCCTGGATCTCTGTGAAAGCAGGTTGGCTGATGGGAGGAGACTTTCCACTCCACAGCAGTCTTCTCTGGTTATAAAACCTTGGGGAGAAGACTTGCCAAAGTTGTCAGTTTCAAAGACTTCCTGAGACTTGTAAGTTGTTGACTTCCAGAGTCTTAATGAGTCTCCCTCCAGGACATAATCTATCAGTTCAGAGGAAATTGTTACTCAATAGCCTGCAATGCTACACTCAAGGACCAAATGTCCATAGACAAAAGGATGACTGACACTGTCAATCCCAGCATCAGCTTGAAGTCAGTTAATAAATAAATTGGGACTCCTGCTTTCTATAGTAATGAATACATGCAAAACACATGAGGTTAAGACTTGATGCTTCATCTTAAAAAATGTTCAACTTCATTAGTCATTAGGGAAATGCAAATCAAAGCAACCCTAAGATTTCATCTTACACCAGTCAGAATGGCTAAGATTAAAAATTCAGGAGACAGCAGGTGTTGGAGAGGGTGTGGAGAAAGAGGAACACTCCTCCACTGCTGGTGGGGTTATAAATTGGTACAACCACTCTGGAAATCAGTCTGGCGGTTCCTCCGAAAACTGGGCACCTCACTTCCAGAAGATCCTGCTATACCACTCCTGGGCATATATCCAGAGGATTCCCCACCATGCAATAAGGATACATGCTCTACTATGTTCATAGCAGCCCTATTTGTAATTGCCAGATGCTGGAAAGAACCCAGGTATCCCTCAACAGAAGAGTGGATGCAAAAAATGTGGTATATCTACACAATGGAGTACTATTCAGCCATTAGAAACAATGAATTCATGAAATTCTTAGGCAAATGGATGGAGCTAGAGAACATCATACTAAGTGAGGTAACCCAGACTCAAAAGGTGAATCATGGTATGCACTCACTAATAAGTGGTTATTAACTTAGAAAACTGGAATACCCAAAACATAACCCACACATCAAATGAGATACAAGAAGAAAGGAGGAGTGGCCCCTTGTTCTGGAAAGACTCAGTGAAACAGTATTCAGCAAAAACAGAACAGGGAAGTGGGAAGGGGTGGGTGGGAGGACAGGGGAAGAGAAGGGGGCTTACGGGACTTTCGGGGAGTGGGGGGGCTAGAAAAGGGGAAATCATTTGAAATGTAAATAAATTATATCGAATAAAAAAAATTAAAAAAAAAGACTTGATGCTTCAAGAGACTATAAGCAGTAGAGAAAGAGGAAATCTAATGCTCAGTTAATTTTCCCTCTTATATTCACTCAGGATCCCAGCTCCTAGAGTGGCATTACTCATTTTAGGATGGACCTTGCCTTCTCTGCTAAACCTTTCTGGAACCACCCTTCCAGACACACCCAATGATGTGTTTCCTTGACTATTAGATATCCAGTTGACAACGGAGATTAACCATCACAGTCTTCTTGGCTAAATAAACTTCACTGTAAAACGTTTTCTAAACCTAGCACTATTGTACTTTTTTTTTCTGAGCTGAAAAAAAAAAAAAGGATTGTGTCCTATAAATAGTATAAAGGCTATCATACTATGTACCGGGGATCATACTCGATAACTCATCAGATCCCACATTCAGTTTCTTTGGCATTAGAATTTTAAAAGTGATCAACAGAAGAAAATTAAAAGTAGTAGAATACACGCATACACACAGGAAGGGAAGAATGGAAGGGAGATAAAGTCAGAAAGATATATACAGACAGAGACATAGACAATGACACACACACACACACACAGAGAGAGAGAGAGAGAGAGAGAGAGAGAGAGAGAGAGAGAGAGAGAGAGAGAGAATTCTCCTTTTCCCTAGGATTAAGAATTTTCTATCTGGCAATACCAATGTGGGTAGAAAGCTCTATTCTGTAGACATAGAAGTTATCAATAACAAAGTGATCAGACAGTTCCATTCTGCAGGTGTGGGAGGTGAGGTTAGGGATGACTGTTTTTAGAGACGATAGCTGATGGGAAAAGCAGCATCCAAAAGCCTTGGACATAGCCTCCCACAACGAACAGGTGGGCTTGAGCCAGGGCCTCGCAGAACCTGTGCGACCTAAATCAGGCTTCTGAACGTCTCCAGGCCCCCTTCCCTCATTTATAAAGTAGAGATGGTAACAGCTACTTCAGAGAGTGGTTAAATTAAAATGAGATCAATAAAACATGCAGCACAGTGACAAAAACATAAAAGGCAGTCAATAAAAGGGAATAATTATTGTGCTCAGTGAATCAGACAGGCTCCTGAGTCTGGACCTATTTATTATTTCAACCAGCAAGTATTTATTGGGCAGTTTCCCTCTGGGTGAGTGCTCAGTGAAAGAGAAAGTCATAGTTAGGATGCTTCACATTTTGTAAGTCACTTTGAATCCAGGTGAAAACCAGTGGCTAGGGGCACGGATCAGTGGTGGAGTACCTTTGTAGAATCCCCCAGTGAGGGGCTGGGGGTATGGCTCAGTGGTAAAGCACCTGTTTAGAATCCCCTAGAATTCCACAGTACTGCAAATAAAAAAGGAAGGAAGGAAGGAAGGAAGGAAGGAAGGAAGGAAGGAAGGAAGGAAGGAAGGAAGGAAGGAAGGAAGGAAGGAAAGAAGGAAGGGAGGGGGAGGAAGGAAAGAAGGAAGAAAGGAAGGAAGGAAGAAAGAAAGGAAGGAAGGAAGAAAGGAAGGAAGAAAGGAAGGAAGGAAGAAAGAAAGGAAGGAAGGAAGAAAGGAAGGAAGAAAGGAAGGAAGGAAGAAAGGAAAAAGCAAAAAGAAAATAATTAAAGTGTACCAATCATCAGAGATATGATCGAGATAAAAAGGGCTTAATCATGAAGTCAATAATCACACACACGTCCTTTCATGAGAAGAAAATCTGGAACCCTCATGCCATTGTATTATAGCGTCACAGCCCATATAGGTCCAGAGATGCCCCTAAAAATACATGGTCAGTACAAGTTGTCAGCTCAACCAGATCTAGAATCACCATAGAAATAAGTCTTTGGACATGCCTGTGAGGGAATGTCTAGACTGGGTCAACAGAAGTGGGAGTACCCATTCTTAATGTATGGGGCACCATTCCATGAGCCGGAGGTCCCAGCATGAATACCTAAGAAGGGGAAAGTGAGCAGAAAGCCATCAGCATCCCTCTCTGTTTTTTAGATATGGATATACTATGATCAGATGCTTCATATCCTTGTGGCCAAGCCTTCCTCACCATGACACACTCTACCCTCATGCTAGGAGCCAGAATATACCTTTCTTCCTTGAATTGCTTTCATCAGGTATTTTGTCCTAGTAACAAGACAAGCAACTAATCCTTTACATTGCTAGTGCCTGGATGATGCCATTCTCCCTGCTCAGTCCAGACCTTACTCCAGAACTCCAGACCCTCCCCCCACATGCATGCCCCCATCAAGCTCAACATATCTGTACACAAAACTGATGTGGCTGGGATATAACTACCTAGAATTCGCAGTGGGTTAATATAAGGAATGAGGACCCTTTCTCGGGGAAGCAAAATGAATTCTGAAGAACCCTGACATGAGGATTTATTAAACAGGAGGCCAGAGGAGAGGCTGGAGATAACAGTGGCAGGAATTGCTCATCAATAACGCACAGGCTGTCTGAGCAGGGAGGCATGGTATTAAAGTCTGCGCAGGAGTCTCAGCAATAGCTTTAGTAAGCAGACAGATTTCCCCATACCAAGGTGGTCCCTCCCACAGATTATGAGATAACTGAACACCCAGATAATGAGTACACCAGCCCGTGAATGGTACATCAGGACAAGGGACAGGAGACAAGTGTTGTCCGGGATTCTGGAATCACCAATCTCACCCATACAACCTGGTAAATAGTGCACAAAACTGGAATGATGCACATCTTGTGGTCATCTCCAGGAAACAGTAACCATGGGAAACCATGGACATGCAGAGGTCCTATCGCCTGCTTGGGAACTCCACAAAATAGGAAGCATGGGAGGATCCTTGCTCCTGACTAGTTGGTTAAATAAAGCACTTCCAAGCTTGAACCATCCATCACACTAGAGGATGGCTCAGTGGTGCAGCGCCTGCTTTTTGCATCGGAGATTCAGTCCCCAGTACCAGGAATGCAAAGTCAACTTTCAAGTTAGAAACATTGGCATGGGTCTCTTCACCCATATCCAGTTAACTGGGGGCATTGTGCTGATTCTGTGGGTGTCTGTTGCACTTTCCTTCTCTTCCTCCTCATCCCTGTCTTTACCAATAGGCACATGGTCGTCCTCTGATTTCCACTTAAAAACCACAGTTCAAACGTGCAGGCGAATGTGCACATACGCATGCATGAACACACAATCGATAAGTGAATGAAATGACAAAAAGAAAACATCAGTCAAGTGGGCTGGAGAGATAGGTTGTTGCGTAAGTGTGAGAGGATCTGAAATCAAATCCCCAGATATGGCATAAAGCTGGGTGTAGAATGTGGCTCAGTGGTAGAGCCACTGCCTAGAATCTTCCAGTGAGGGGCTGTGGGCGTGGCTCAGTGGTAGAGCCCCTGCCTAGAATCCTCCAGTGAGGGGCTGGGGGCGTGGCCCAATGGTAGAGCCCCTGCCTAGAATCCCCCAGGGAGGGGATGGGGGTGTGGCTTAGTGGTAGAGCCCCTGCCAAGAATCCCCCAGTGAGGGGCTAGGAATGTGGCTCAGTGGTAGATTACAGCATATTTCTGTGATCCCACTGTGCCTAAAACAAGATGGGAGATGGAGATAGGAATCCGTAGAAGCTCCAAGGCCAGCTAATGAGAAGAGTGAGAGACTCTACTTCAAGCAAGGTTGAGAATGAGGAGCAAACTTGAGTTTGTCTGGCCATGCACACCCACCCACGCATGCATACATGTATGTGTGTGTGTGTGCGCGCGCACGCGCGCGCACACACACACACACACACACACACACACACAGCTTTGAAGGATGCCGGCAGAAGTGCTGGGAATGCAGTTCCTCACACACTGGCTGGCATGTGTGAGGCCCTGGCTTCCATTTCCAGCTCCACACAACAGAGGATTGCTGGTATACTGGGGCGACAATGGGCAGCCACAGTTGTTCATTATACTTCGCATGAGCCAGCAAAGTGGAGTCTGAGGATCCCATCAAGACGCCATCAACGTTTAATGAGCCTAAAGTTCCAAATACTTTGATTTGATCATCACGTGTACAAACATCCAATTATCACCTCACACTCCATGAATACACACAATTATCGTGTTGAATACGGAAGTAAATAAATAAGATACAATGGGAAAAATGGTTGAGGTCCTTCCAGCGGGGCTCTCCTACTCTCAGGACCACTTGCTCTTTCCTCTTCCCTTTCAGGACCTGGCCCATAACACTTTAAACAGCCCACAAGCCTTCTTACCCTCTTTGATATCCTACAGACCTAGATACTGATCGTTCCTCCCCGACACACAGGGGACTTCAGTCATGCAGCTATTCTTAATAATTTATTTTAAAAAAACAAACAAACAAACAAACAAAAAAAAAAACGGGTGGTGGCGGCGCACGCCTGTAATCTCAGCACTCTGGGAGGCAGAGGCAGGCAGATTTCTGAGTTCGAGGCCAGCCTGGTCTACAGAGTGAGTTCCAGGACAGCCAGGGCTACACAGAGAAACCCTGTCTCAAAAAAAAAAAAAAAAAAAAAAAACAGAAAAGAAAAAATAAGAGCTATGGACCAGAAGAATCCAGACACAACCTGAGAAATAAAGCACTCATATGAGAACCATCAAATGTAAAGCATTTATATAACCTCCTCCCAAGGAGAGAAAGAAGGTTGCTTATACAATTATTCTGAAAAGGCCGTTTTGTTTTTTTTTAAAAAATGATATGCAGACATTGGGAACGAAACCCCCAAAGCTGAGCCACATATTCAGTTCTCTGTGGATGGAGGAACAGAGTGTAAGGCAATCAGAGAAGACAAAACCAACATGGAATATTTACAAGTATCGGAAGGGATGCTATCTTCCTAGGCTTTAAAGCACTCAGGAAATGAAAAAAAAAAAAAAGGAAAGATTGACAGTTTCAGATTCAGAGGAATTTAAAATACCTGTCCAGCAGTAGAAAGCAAGCCATGGAATTAGAAAAAGCAGGAAAACCATGTTTTGAATGAAATTTGAGTAGCAAGGGGTTAATTTTACAACCTCCTAAGATTTCGTTCGTATTTACTAGGAGAACGATTTTCTCGAGTGTGGCTAGAATTAAAGCAACTGGGATTCTGTTTAAAACTGCAGTGAAATCCATCCACTTGAGTCTGATCCCAAACCACAATCCCCATGAAAGCTTTTTGGGGGGACTTAACACTTCCTTAGAAGAGAGAAAATGTTCTAGTCCCAGGCTGCTCTCTCTGCTAGACCCCAGGGCTCATTTTCAGAGAAGTCTAATCCAGGGATAAGGCCCTTGCTATTCACTGACAGGGAAGACTATTTGCAGATAACACAGGTTAATTTGGTCACTTCACGTGACACTCTAAACTTGCAAAGTGTGTCTTTGTCTTGCATGGCCTGTGGGCAATTCCCCAAATCACCCCAAATGCCATTTTTCAGATTTATCCTACTCAGAGTTTCCAAAAATAAATAGGTTAGAGAACAGAATAGCACTGTCCAACCAAATTTTTAACCTTTGTCATTGTATCTAATTTTCTTGCATATCCTATAATGTACATTGTGTATGTGTGTACATCAGAGAACAGGTTGCAGGAGTTCATTCTCTCCTTCTACTATGTGGGTTTCAGGACTTGAACTCAGGACACTCAGCTTGGCTGCAAGTGCCTTCACTCCCTAAGCCATCTTGTCAGCCCACATTTTATGCTTGTATTGTGTATATATCGCATTTTGATTATGGTTTCACTGAAATTTTACAGACATACTTTGCTTTACTTGAACTTTTATTAAACCAGAGCATAAACTATCTCACATCCCTTCAGTAATCCCTGTTTGTCCGAACAACAATGACTAAGGCGCTATTTCTTGTTTTTGTTTGTTTGGCATTAACCTTATTTTAAAAAATTCTGTGTGTGCACATGTATGTAAGAGTGTGCATGTACATATATGTTAAATGTTTTCTCTCCACTTTAGTTTTTAAAACAAGATCTCTTACTGGATCCAAAATTCAGCAAATGTCTCAACTGGCTAGCCAGCAAAATCCAGAGGTCTGCCTGCTCCCAGTCCTCAGCAGTACAATCACAGATGTGCCAATGCTCACATTTCTGACTTTGGTGTGTGCTGGGCTCTAAACTCAGGTCTTCCGTGCTTACCAACTGAGGCGTCTCTGCAGTGCTGGTTTAATTTAGTTTGTTTGCTGTGCTGGCTAGTCTTATGCCAAGGTGACACATGCCGGAGTTATTTTGAAAAAAGAAACCTTAATGAGAAAAGGGTCCCCACCAGACTGGCCTGTAGCCGAGTCTGTGGTACTTGATTGATGTTCTTGATTGATGACTGGTGTGAGAGGGCCCAGCTCATGGTGGGTGGAGGCACCTCTACTCTGGCTTGAGCAAGCCAGGAAGAAGCAGCCCTCCGTGGTTTCTTCTGTAATATTGGACTGTGATGTCTTTGTAAGGGGGTAAATCTGTATGGACTAACAGGCAAGCCTGCCTCAGTTCCTGCCTCAGCTTCCCTCTATGATAGATGATGACCTGGGCTTGTGAGCTGAATAAACCCTTTCCTCACTCACGTTGCTTTGAGTTAGAATGCTTTTTCAGAGGACACCCAGCAACATGTCTGCGTGTGCATGCCTGTGTGCCTGCATGCCTGCATGTATGACTGCGTGCATGTATGTGTCCTGCCCCACCTCCTTTTCTATTTCTAACTTTAACTAGAAGAATTTTATTATGGCTGCCTAGCAGAACGTGGACTTTTTGTTGGCTTGATCCTATGCAGGGAATCACAGCTGCCGTGAATTCAAGTTCATGTGTGTAACAGCCAACTCCAGTCCACGTGGCAGCATCTCACAGCTTGTCTCCATCACTGGGCTCCTACACACCTTACACACCCTCTTCTGCCATGTTTCCTAAGCCTCGGATGAGGCGTGGTAGAAGTGTGCGGGTCTGTTTTCTTCCCCCTCTCTAATTTTGCCAACTCCTTTTATCTCTATTTATTCAAACAATGCCCTCAATGCTATTCCCCAGCCTTCCACAGACTTGCCTATTTTTGCTCAATTTTAAACTTATAGGATTTATGTCGATTATGGTTATTTTCATAACAGAAATGTTCTCATTTTGTAAACAAAGCATCCTGTGATCCCTGCAAGTCGATTACGGCAGCAAAGCCAAGAATCTCTGCTTTCTTCAAATGCCATTTGGTGTTATTATTATTAAGGTTTAGATTTGCTTTGTCATTGCTGTTGTTGATTTGTCTGTTTAATCACTGACAATAGACTCTGTGCTCCCATGCCCGAGGCTCCTATTTCTCTAGTTTCTGGGTGTGACTGGACTGGGAAGATGACTCAGTCAGCAAATTGCTTTTCTGGCAAGCTTGAGACCAACCACATAAGAAATCCAGGTGTGGTGCTCACACCTATAATCCCAGTCCTGAGAAAGCGGAGACAGGAGGATTCCCTAGGCCTCGCTTGCTGCTCAGCTTAGCCTAATAGGTCAGCCATAGTCCCAGGAAGAGATGCTGACTCAAATAAGCAAATGGAAAATTCCCGAGGAACGAGATTTGAGACTGGACTGCATCCTCCACAAACAGACATGCGCATGTACACATATGTGCATGGACATGGATCACAAACAAAAACTGTGCAAGGAAATATTCTATAAAGATGGAGTTTAACCGCAGGCATTCCATATAACCGCCATCCTGAGACCCTTGCTGTTATCTATAGACCTCTTCTTTAAGCTGAGTTGAGTTGAGCCAAGTAGATTCATTAAAGTTTTGCACGTGGTACCGTGAGAGCCTAAAGAGGTCACAGAGCTGGGAAGTCTCCCCCTTGGGCATATTCTGATATAGGCCACCTCTATAAACTGGACATCAGAGGGTAAAGGAGAGGCACAGGCTCCAGCTATCCAGATGTGAAGGCAGTTGTCCCGGATACCTTTGTCACCTTGACCCAGCCTAGAGCTGAATGAGGGGAAAGACTCAATTCAAAGATTACCCAGATCAGACTGACCTGTGGAGGTATGTTTCTGGGGGTACTGTCTTGGTTATTAATTGATATAGGTAGGAAGGCCCAGCCCACTGAGGGGCAGCACCATTCCAAGGCAGATGGTCCTGGGCTGTATAAAGCTAACTAAGTGCGAGCCTGCCAGTTACCCAACATGCAGTGTTCCTCTGTAGTTTCTGTGTTTAGCATTTCTGTTTTGATCTCTTCCCTTGGGACTCTGTCCTGACTTCCCTGGGTGATGAATTGTGACCTGGAAGTGTACAATGGAATAAACTCTTTCCTCCCCAGTTCCTTTTCATCAGAATGGTTCATTACAGCAACAGAAAAGAAACTAGAGCAACAGAAATAGGGAGAGGACTACAATCCTTCCATTCCTACCCACATCTATCCATAAGAAAACCTGACCTGTCCTCTCCTGTCCTGTCCTGTTCAGGTCCTGTGTATTAGTATATGGCTTTTCCTTCGGGCACCATATATATGAGCATCCTGACTTCATTTGGGAATATAGATAGTATGTGGCCTGGTAGCCATGACAACAGCTTGAGCAAAATACCACAATGATAGATGATAGGGAGCTAGGTCTGTGGCAATAGTAATGGAATTAACTCCCCTCCATAACAGAAGGTAGTGGAGGCTCTTAGGTCCATCACCTGGGATCCTACCCATTACTCTTTCTGCCTCACCACCAGCTGCAAGGGATCTTGGGAAAAGCTAGACCGTCTAGGATGTGGAAGATTGACTAACTGAAGGCAGGACTCTGTGATGCATGGTCCATGAGGTGGCCATCTACTGTGGAGTAGATTTTCTATGGTACTGAGGCTCTGGGGTCAATCATGCTTGATTATTAAGTAGCCTGTCACCTGTGCTCTGTAAGGAAGTCCAATCAACTCATCAGTTGACTGAATTGGACTTCTAGGGAACCATTACTTTGGTCTGGAATCAGTCCTATCTGGGCTTGTTTGTTCATACCTCCCCTGGAAAGTTAATGCAATGGTGAGTCCCTGGGATTCTGACCAAGTTGTATTCTTCTGCTCTAACAATCTGGCTAGTCTTAACTACCGACTTGGCAATCGTGAGTCACCTTAGGGGGGAAAAATCTCAATCGAGGGACTGCTTAGATGAGCTTGGTCTGTGGGCATGTCTGTGGCGGCTTGTCTTGACTGTTAACTGAAGTGGGAAGACCCATCCGGAATGTGGGTGATAGTATTTTATGGGCTGGGCCCCGGATGTCTAAAAGTCACTGAGAAGCCCCAGCAAGCAAACAAGGTAGAAGGTACTGTTTCTTCGTTGTCAGCTATAGCTGTGACATGACTGGCTACGTGAATCCCCCACCTTAACTTCTCTGAAATGATGCACGGTGCCTTGAAATTATACGCCACACAAATCCTTCCTCCTCAAAGTTGCTTTTCGTGAGGGTATGTATCACAGCCAAGGAATTAAAACTAAATCAAACGTCTGTCCACCCATCTCACGTGGGAGATTAGGTCTCAGTTTTTCTAACTGGCCACCAATTACCATTTATCCATTCTCTTTCCATCTTCTGAAGTGCTGTTAGTGTTGGGTGATGTCACCAACTATCTTTAGTTTTCCCTTTCCATGCTCTGTGCCCCTTCTCATTATATTAGCCCCTTCAGACGTAAATGTGGGCTTGCTCCACTATGCTGTACCACTAGAAGATCCTGAGACTTTCTACTGCAGAGAACCACACCCAAAGTTGCTTTCTATTCCCCTGGTCTGGCCCATGTTTATGCCCCCCACCCCACTCCTCTTCAGATGCTTCGTCCTGAGTCTCCTTCAAGCTTTGGGATACCATCCCAAGCAAGAGATGCTCAGACATTCCCTTCACACATTGTGTGCACAGTTGCCATGGCTGCTGCGGACCGCTGTTCCCCACAAACGATGAGACTTGTTGCTCCCTTGAATTCTCAGAAGCTGAGATTCTCTGCAAGAGATCGGCGCTAATGTTTCATCGTGGAGGACAGAGGTTCACAAGGCCCTGCCTATCCCTCACTATCTATTGGCAGTAGATGGTTGCTGGGGCAGGGAGGCCTGTTCTTTGGTAGTGTGGCCACTGGGAGTTGTCTGTGCTCCTTGTAAGTAATCCTGAGTAAACTCGCTGTGCAGGAAGAATTGGGTGGAGTCATTCTGATGGCCTGATACTGGTTGCCTGAATGGCTAATCTCAATTACCATCTTGATGAGATTCCAAATGACTGTTTAAAAACTAAAACAAAATGCAGTCCTCAGGACATGTTCTGTGAAGGAGTTTCTAGATAGAGGTAACTGGGGTGGAAAGATACACTCTGAATGTGGGTAGGACCATCCATAAACTGGGATTCCATACTGAATAAAAAGGAGAAAATGAACTGAGAATCAATATCCGCCCCCTCTGCTTCCTGACTGCAGATACAATGTGACCAGCTACCTCACACCCCATGCCTTCCCTACCATGATGAACTATACCTTTAAACTGTGAGACAAAACAAATCCCTTCTCCCTTGAGTGTCTTCTTCTTAGATATTTTGTCACAGCAACAAAAGTCTCCCTATCTTGGGAAAACAGATTTCCCTAGGAAAATTTGTATGACAGGGTCTCATACCACCTAGGTCACCGTGTACTAAAAGAACCTCCTTGCCTGTCTGTTTCCCTCCCAAGACAAGACAGGAGTAGACTAGGCTATATTCCTTGCATTATTACAACTCCATGGTGCGGCCAGTCTCAGGGTGCATAATAGATGCCCACTGATTTCTGTTCAGCTGAGCCATTTCTAATACACTGCATGTCGGAGGCCTTTCCAATCTCATAAGAGAGCAAAAAACGGGGCCATGTTTATTTGCCAACATGGAAATAAGAAAGGCTAATCAGAAAGCACCAGGAAGTGAAAACCGCCAGATGTTTTTTCTTTTTTTTCTTTCTTTTTTTTCTTTTCTTTTCTTTTTTTTCTTTCTTTCTTTCTTTCTGCTTTTTTTTTTTTTTTTTTTTTTTGAGAACACAAGTCCAGGAAGACAAAATAGCAGGCAACGGGGGTGATGTATATTTTTCCTAGTGATTCAAAATGAATGTGCACTTATTAGAGGCAGAGAGAGAGATTTAACGGGTTTCTCGGCTAATGCTGTAATTTTAAATCCATTTAAGATAATTTTCTTTATCTTGAATTTATTTTTCTCAGTAACCAGGATACTTAACTGATTTGCACAAAACCCATTTGAAAAAAAAAAAAGAAATAATCTACTGCAAGCGAGGGCACATTCTAAATGGAAATAAAAAGGAGACACTGAGAATCTAAAGAAAATGGAGATTTGAGAAGCCAGCGTGAGCCTCTACATAGTAAATAGGGACCCTGGAAGCTACAGATCGGGTGGGGGAGGGGCACCAAGCTCCACCTTGGTGAAGGAGCTGTTGGCATTTGATGGCTGTTAAGGGTGGATGGGTCATTTTGCTTTGGGTACAGGGACTGGTAGGTGCAGCAGTGAATGTCCCCACACCCACATGCTTATGAGAAGAAGACATGACATTAGGGACATATAGAGGAAGATACATGGGGAATTTGAGGCTGGAAATGGGGGTGGGGTAGATACTGCCATATTTCATTGTATATATATATATGAAATTCTTAATAGTAATAGTGATAGTAATAATAATGATGGCTAAACAACAACAACAAAGGAATTGCCAAAATTCTTTGAAAGAGAATGCTACAATATGTATCTAGAGTCTCCAATGTTTTTCCTATAGGATCAAAGCTTTGAGGTAAGCATGTAATCAATGCATAGATGAGACCAAGAAAAGATTGATCAGTACTACACACAACAGTAAAACATCAAAAGCAGCCTATAGACATATTGAGTCATTGTTAATGATTGTGGGGCTGGAGAGATGGCTGAGGGGGTAAAAAGTGCTTGCTGTAAAAGCATGAAGAACTGAATTCAATCCCCGGCACCCATGAAAGCGCCAGGCATGGCAGCATGCCCTTGGAATCCCAGCTGTGGGAAGGACGAGAGGCAGGAGGATTCCCTAGGGCTCACAGAGCAGCCAGCAAGCCTAACTGAATTAGTGAGCTTCATGTTTAGTAGGAGACCCTGTCTCAAAAGCTAAGGTGGAGAGAGAATAGGATAGTTCACATGGAGGCTGGAGAGATGGCTCAGTGGTTAAGGGCACTGACTGCTCTCCCAGAGGTCCTGAGTTCAAATCCCAGCAACCACATGGTGACTCACAAGCATTTGGTAGTAGGATCTGATGCCCTTTTCTGGTGTGTCTGAAGACAGCTACAGCATACTTGCATACATAAAATAAATCTTAGGAAAAAAGATAGCTGACCTCTGTCTCTGTCCTCCACACTTGCCTGTATACCCACTACACACATGTGTACACACAGGAACACAAACATTTACACACTTGTGATACAATATCAAATCAAAAAGACAAAACTGATCCATCAATTACTTATAACCTATAGTAATAGATTCAATGATAATATTTTGATCTTGTCATATATTAGTACATGATAGCATGTGATATTATCAATATGCTAGCCATAGAAGCTAATGTCTGTAATTCCAACATCAGAGAGCTGAGGCAGGGGGATTGATAATGAGTATGAGGCCAATTTGAGCTATATAGAAAGTTTGAGCTAGCCTGAGTTACACAACATTATTTCCACAGTCATTAAATAGATAAAATAAAGTTTAACAGATTGATGATAAACAGGCAGATGACAGATACAGATAGATGGTAGGTGGGTAGGTAGATAGATAAAAGATAATTAATAGACATTAAATCATCAATAATTGCCATAATTAAGTTAGGATGCTACGGTGATCTTTTAAACTTAAAAACCTTTTATATTAAGATTCTTTCTATACCTTTTTGATTTTGGAAGTCTTACCTTTTATTTTCTGAGATGGTATCATGTAACCCAGGCTGTCTCAAACTAACTGCTTAGCCCATGCTGACCCCCTACCTCAGTCCTGAGCTCCTGATACTCCTGCCTCCACTTCTCCAGTACTGGAATTAGTGTGTGCCACCAGGCCTGTGGTGTAAGGGATGGAATCCAGGACTTCATTCCAGAACCTATACTAGGCAAGCACACTACCAATTTAAGCCACATCACCGGTCCTTAACTTTATTTTTTAACTTAGATACTATTTCGTAAGCAACGAAGTCCTTGACTGGCTGCTCACAGAAGAGACAGCAGGACATAAAAGATCCCTCCATGGTTACAAATAGACAAGAAAGTATCACACATTGAATCAAAGCCATCCCGGGGCATAGCTGTAGCTTACTTGGTAGGACGATAATCTGGTATAGACCGGTCCAAGGAGATCTTTTCACTGAGGTAGGAATTGTAGCCATATTTCTCATGAGGTCCTTTGGCTTTTTCTTCTTCAGAAGGGGAAAGGGTGGCAGGAAGGCCCCCTTTGCCCCTCCCACCGTACCCTTCGATGAGTCCGAGGGATTTAGATAAACCTAAAAGAAAGCAGGAGAGGGAGTTACTCCAAAACATCTTCCCTAGATAGGTCATAGAGCTTCTTAGCACAGCAAAAAAAAAAAAAAAAAAAATATGACTGCAGTTTACATAGCCTGTATATCCAGAAGGCAAGGTCTAATGTAGCTCAGGCTGGCTTTGAACTCACTATGCAGCTGAGAATGACCTTGAACTCTGCATCTTTCTGCCTCTACTTCCCATGTGCTGGCATTACAGGGCTGCCCCTCAAGCATTCAGTTCATGCAATAATGGGGATATTCCTATGGAGAGAAAGGCAGGTCCAAGCCATGCTGAGCTCTGAGGTTTACATCTGTTTATCTACTGGGAAACAGAGACCACCCCCCCCCCCCCACACCTCCACAAGACTTAGAGGAATGAAAACCAAGAAGTCAAGAAATAAGATGAATGTAGAGGCATTATCTCTCCCTTTCTCCCCTTTCTCTTTAAGACAACTACAGTCAGGTTAAGTCTGCAGGAAGGGGAAGGGTCCAGGGACCTCTCAGACTCAGAATAAATATTGGGGAACTGCCAGACTGTGGGTGGGGACTTGGGGAATATGGCTGTGTTTGAACTAGAAAAAAAAACTGATTAATTTTACCAGGAGCTGAAAGCAAGAACCACGATTTGACAGGACGCTTCACCTAATAGTTTTATTTCAATTCCATCTCGATGGCAAAGAGAAACAGAGTGTTTTGAAGATAAATCTCAGAGAAGAGGAAAAGACTGTAAGGGAGAGACAGCCGTGACGCAGAGAAAGAGTCCTCCATGGCAACCCTCTCTAAGCAGCTGCTGCTCCCAGCATGTTGATGGCTCCCTGGCCATTGTCACATCATCCCACAAAGACCTTGAGGAGTACGTGTACGGAGTAGGGCTGTGAGAGATTGAACTCCTTAGCTAGGAAAGTGTGTGCTTCTGGCTGTCAATGATTTCAAATATGTAAGATACATGTGTGTGCAATGCTCAGGTATGCATGCATACACTCTGCGATCCTGGGAATTGAACTAGGGCCTCTGTATAGTACATTATTTTGATCACTGAATCGCATTATCCAATTCCTTTCTGGAGAATTCTAGGCAGGCGCTCAACTGCTAGTCGAGGCCCGTAGTCCTTCACCAGGTGAATCTAGGCAAGTGCTCACCCACTGAGTCACACTGCCAGTCCTTCATTTGCACTGCGGACAGCATGGGTATAGATCACTGGTATTTCTCAGTTTTAAGAGTAGGTAGCTACTGATCCTGAGTGCACGTAAACTTTGCAGGGAGACATTCCCCAGGCAAGTCCAAGCCAACAATTCTTTGGGTCATGAGAGATTCTGTGTCACAAAACAGCAAGGTACACAGTCTATTCTAAGTATTGCTACAAATGGGAATAGATTTGGTTAACATCAAAATCAAAAGCAGCATGGATCAATCTAGGGCAGTACTGTGCAACCTGCAGGTCGTCCTCTGTGTTGGTAGCTCCCATCCAGCAGAGACCTCATCAAGGAAGATGTTCACTTCCTGCCCACATCTGTTTCTCCAGTCTCCCAGTCCACTTTGATGTGGAAAAAAAGATACCACAATAACATGAACGTTGCCAAGCTCAAACGGCCTCCCCAGTCAAACACAAGTTTTTCAAATCATCTGGTGCCAGGCAAGGCTGTGTGCATGTAATCCCATCACTCAGGAAGCTGAGGCAGGAGAGTGTGACTTCACAGCCAGCTCAGGAAAAATAAATAAATTAAATTAATTAAAATTGCTAGTGATAGAGCATGGCTAGAGGAATGAAAAATGGAAAAAAGAATTTAGCAATTCTTCAACATGCCAAACACAGTGACCATAGGACCAAGGAGCTCAACTCCTGGACATGCATCAAAGCACAATAATGAAAGATATTCACGCAAAACTCAAGCCAAGTGCTCATAGCTGGTTCATGCATATCATCCAAATGTAGCCAGAATGTAATGTTGCAAACAGTGGTGTACTTGGCAATAAAAAGAATAAAGTGGCCATGAATGGTGATATAGATACCATATAGATAGAGAGAGAGAGAGAGAGAGAGAGAGAGAGAGAGAGAGAGAGAGAGAGAGAGAAAGAGAGAGAGATGATGATACCTGTCTAGGTCTCTCTCTCTCTCTCACACACACACACACACACACACTGGATAGGTACATGATAGATGGGAGATGAACAGATGCTAAATAAATAGGCAGGTAGATTTCAGATAGGTAATTGATGACATACAATAGATAATAGATTGATAGGTAAATAGGTAGGTAGATAGATAATAGCATCTAGATGCTGGACACATAGATATATGGTGGATAGACAGATGACAGATGATACATAGACTGACAGACAGTCAGGTGATAGATTATGCATTATATACATGTTTATCATATATATGTATATACATACACACATATGAAGTAAGACCCTTTGGGTGAAACAGGGCCACATGGTCTCATGAGAGCTGGGATCGCAGGATACTTTAAGTAGGTGAATACTGTGGGATCTATAAAATACCCTCACTAAGCCATAACATAACCTCTTGTCATGAGCCGTTCTGTTTCTAGAGAGACAAACAAGAGGGTACACATAAAAGCCTTGCCGTGAGACAACGGCAGAAACACTACATAAACTTAAGTTGCATAAAATGCAAGCCAAGCTTGTAAGAAAGGCAAACACCAGAGACAAGTCAAAGGGAGAATATGTAGACATTCTGCTGAGATTGGGGGAGGGGGGTGAGTCCATCATTAACTTAACATTAAAGGCTGATGTATAGAACAGGAGATGTAGGTTCCCCAGAGAAATAAGATGGAAAGAGATATCTCTGTAAAAATTAGGATTCCCTTAGAAAGTATACCTAGAAAGGAAGTGTTTATCATCATCATCATCATCATCATCATCATCATCATCATTATTTTAAAAAAGGGCTGGGTGGATGGTATGGATGGTATTTATCTCATTTGTAGGACATTTGTCTTTCAGTGAGGGGCTGGGGGTGTGGCTCAGTGGTAGAGGACCTGCCTAGAATCTCCCAGGGAGGGGCTGGAGGTGTGGC
Organism: Apodemus sylvaticus; assembly: GCF_947179515.1. NCBI lineage: Eukaryota > Metazoa > Chordata > Mammalia > Rodentia > Muridae > Apodemus > Apodemus sylvaticus. The sequence goes on along the minus strand of NC_067493.1, from coordinate 38,212,606 downwards.
TCACTGGTAGAGCCCTGCCTAGAATCCCCCAGTGAGGATTCTACTAACAGTGTAGTAAAATTGGTGCACTCCAGGCCCCAGTAGGAGACCCTGTCTCAAAAAGCAGATAGTACCTGAGGAATGATAGCCAGGATTGACCTCTGGCCTTCACATGCAAATATACATACGTGTACATGAACACACACACACACACACACACGCAAAATAACAAAGATAAAGAATGTATGCCCACTCTATCAACATATGGACATGTGGGAACTTGGTTCCTAATGCAATGTGGTCGTTTTTTTTATCTCCTTGTCTTTTTTTCTGTTCATGTGATCTGATTTCTTCACAGTACCCAAGACTCCCACTTAGCAGCCTCAAAAAAGAAAAAAGAAAAAAAAGCCACGCCTCCTGGTACAATGTGACAACTATGAATTATATATTTCGTGGTCTATGTGTTTCCATTTCCCACCCAATTTCAGCTGCCAGAGAGGCACAACAGGCAGCACCAATTTCCTCTGGATTTGATTGTGCTTCCTTAGCAGGCTCGTCAGAACATGGGCAGAGGCAAACAAGAGTTCAAATCCATGGATGAAGACTAAGTCAGTCTCTGCCAGAGAACATCGCCACTGGAAGCTTTTGAGATGACTCCAGGGCGTTAGTTATTTTTCTCACAGCTGTGACAAAATACCTGATTCAAGAGACTCAAGGAAGCAAAGGTTTATTCTGACTTATACGCATGCCTGGACACTCGGTGAAGGTACGGTGGTGGCCGGACTGCCAGAGAGCTGGTCACATAGCATGCGCAGGAAACCGTGATAGGTGCGGATGCTCAGCTCCTCCCTCCGCGTTATTCTGTCTGGACTCCAGCCAGTGGGAAGGCGCTGCTCACATTTAGGGTGGGTCTTCCCACCTCAATGAACCCAGTCTACAAACCTCATCACAGACACGTCCAGAGGCTTGTCACCTAAGATGACCATCAGGATTAACCAACATGTGTGTGCACATGCAAGCACACACATCAACACACACACACACACACACACACACAGAGAGAGAGAGAGAGAGAGAGAGAGAGAGAGAGTTCTTTTCCAAAAGGGCCCCTTGCTCTTTGGCAAAAAAGCATTAATAATATAAAAACTTGAGTTTGCTCCCTAGAACCCTCATTTAAAAGGCCAGACATGATGGATCACACTTATAACCCCAGCATTGAGGAGATGCATTCCTGGGGCTTACTAGCCAGTAGCCTAGCTTTTTTGCCAGTTCCAAGCTAATGAATCCTTGTTTCCATAAAAATATCTGATTTTGACACATACATGATTGCACAAGTGTCTATACAGTAGTGTGCATGCATGTGCATGTATATGCACATGCAAGTATATGCACATGCATATATATGCACACACACACACACACACACAAGCCCTGAGAAAGTCACATAAAAGAAGAGTGAATATAATAATGAATTTATATCCATAAAGAAGAGAATGGACACTAATGAATGTCACAGGGAAATCAAGCTTGAAAGGGGCAAGCTGAGTGTGAGAGAAAGGGCATTAGAGGCCAGAAAGACGGCCCTGCCCTGTGGGCAAAGGAAGCGTCCCCAGGGTGATGAAGAATAGAGGTGGGAATCATGACTGCCTCTCAGTGAGGAAGCAACCATCTTGTATTAACAAGAGCTTTTTATTCCCACAATAACCAACCAGAATATATAGTACTGAAGGGAATCTATTTATAACAGCAATAATATTGCTTTAGCTCCAGCAACAACCAATAAGACTAATAAGGGATTTTACTAAAAAGAATAAAATACAGCCTACATAAACTGGCAATGAAGGTGTGTTTTCTAATTAGAAGATGGAACAGTAGGAAACTAAAATACTACACTAGACAATCGAGTCTCTCTAGGTAGGATGACAGGATTTGAACACAGAGCCCTGCACATGTTAGCTGCGCAGCCACACTTGCATTGGGCTAAAGTCCAGCCTCGATTTCTTCTTTTATTTTTTAAAATTACATTTATTTATTCATGTGTGTGTGTGTGTGTGTGTGTGTGTGTGTGAGAGAGAGAGAGAGAGAGAGAGAGAGAGAGAGAAAGAAAGAGAGAGAGAATTATTTGTGTGTGTATTGTGTGTGTGTGTGTGACAGAGAGAATTATTTGTGTGTGTGTGTGTGTGTGTGTGTGTGTATGTGTGTGTGTGTGTGTGTGTAGGTGTAGAGGCTATAAGACAACTTGTGACATGGTTCTGTCATTAGTGGGCCCATATGGGTCCTGGGGATTAAACTCAATTGTTCAGGTGGCAAGTGCCTGTACTGTGGGAGCTCTCTCTCTCTCCAGCATCCCTTTAATTTTTAAGGATGGGTACCTGTGTGGGTATGTGCATAAAAGGGCAGGTGCCTCGAAAGACAAGTGGAGGGCGTCAGATACATGGAACTGGAGTTACAGATTCCACAAGCTGGTTGTGAGCTACCCAACTTGAATACTAGAACCCAAAGTCAGGACCTATAAAAAGAGCCACTCATGTTCTTACCCATGAGCCGTTTCTCATGCCATTGTTGGTGCTTAAGTCTGGAAGTTAGTGAAGGGTAGTCAGATTAACCTAGAATAATGCAAAGCTAAGAAAAATTATGTTTTTTTCAAAGGGGGGAGAAATGGAACTGGGGATATGAATCTGTGGGCTAGTCTATGGGTTTGTTGCACAAGTAAGGAGGGTTCCAAGTTCAGATCTTTGTATCCATGTAAAATACTAGGTACATGAACCTGTTACAGCAGCAATGTGGTAAGCTGAGACAGGAGGATTGTTGAACTTGACCCTCAGTTGGGGTGTCCGTCTCAGGTGGTTCCAGGAACTCTAGGACGTCGGGCTTGGCTTGAGGGCGTACCTCCAGATTCACCTTTGAAGGTTGTAACTGATCTGAAGACTTTCTCTTGTGACCCTGCTGCTTGTAGGAAAGGAACTGAAGAACTCTCCCTACCACGTGTTCCCACCATCATGATGCTCCACCTTGGCACGAAGGACTAAATGACCATGGACTGGGACCCACCCCCCCTGAAATCAGGTGCCCAACTAAATCTTCCCTATCCTGGCTTGGTTTTGGAGATGGTCAGTGAAAGGAAACTCAGCCATCTTGCTGGAAGGTGAGACCTTCAACTCTTTCTTTTGAAGCCTTTTGGTACATTTCTTTCTTTAGTGCATATGTGTGCCATGTCTGTGGTGCAGAGCGCTTATGGAGGACAGAGGATAACTTACAGAACTCAGTGCTCTCCTTCCACTAAGTGGATCCCAGAGGTGGAGCTAATGCGAGTACTTTTACCTGTTGGGCCATCTCATCGGCCCAAGACACTTCCTATTCTCAGATACTTACCAAACAGGAAGCAGTGAAAAGACTGCTTTTAAGATTTTAAACTTTTGAAATATTAGCAGGGAAGAAAAAAGGCCCCTTGGTGGTCTTGGTGCTGGCTCACATATTTATTCCCAGCATTTGGGAGGGAGGCAGAGGTCGGCCTGGTATACAGAGCAAGTTCCAGGACAGCCAGAAATATACAAAGAAACCCTGCCTCAAAACAAACGGACAAGCAGATAAGTAAGTAAATATATAAAAAGAAAGGAAGGAACTCCCTTCTATTGAAATTAGTAACTTCGTCACATTTAAAGGCAAGGTCCCATGTACTTCAAGCTGGCCTTGAACTCATCACCTTACAAAAGATGAGTAAGCTTCTGCCTCCCATGTCCATTTCTGGAGTTCTGGGATCACAGGTATGTATTACTACAGAAGGTTAATGTGGCACCGGGCATGGAGCATAAGCCTGGTGCTTAGCAGACAAGCACTCCATCCCCTCAGCCACCTCCCCAGCCCCCTCAGACCACTGCCACATAGATAATGAATTGTGTCCATCTGTCCTGCAGGGTCCAGAAATCCTGTGAGGTCCACAGCCTTTATAATTCCTCGGCAAAAAATAAATTCTCCCAGTCCACATTGGTCATAGATTGCAAATGAGCTACAGCAGCTCCAGTGTGGCAGCAAAAACCAAACAGCCCAGGGTTGTAAATCATCCCTGCGACACCTTCCCGCCTCCCTCCACACAGGCAAAGACATTGTTTTCTTGGGGACTGCAGTTTAAACTTATGTGTTTACGATAGCCAACATTATTCTTCCAGAAATAGGAGGAGACTTAGAGCAAACACAAATTTCCCGCCTAGTGCCCTGGCAGCACATAAAGTTACTTGGCTGGAACAGAATGTGTACACACACACACACACACACACACACACATACTCACACAAACACAATGCAAAGCATTTGCACTCACAGATCATACACAAACACATTTATATAGAGACATATAGACACAAACCACAAACATGAATTTACACACGCTCTCCCTCCACAAATATGTATATTAACATACTCATCTATACAAACACACATGTATATACATATACTTCCATACACACTCATATATGGGTGCACACACACACTTACATGTTTATAAGCTTACTCAGTAAGCCGAACATGTCCAGTTCTACTGTTTAGTTGGAGCCCATAGATTAAAGGGGTTTCTTTATGACAGACCCAACTTCTCCATCACTGCTCCTAGACAGATCCCACCTACACTAAGGCATTTGCAAAGCGACAGACGAGAGAAATCACAGCTGTGTGCAGAATGGCACAAATAGCAAAAAAATTCCACATTTATTCCTGGCCAATTGCCATTATTTTATGGAAGGTGAGAAGGCTTTCGTTTGCAGAAGTCGGAATAACAATTTGGGAAAAGGCTGGGGAACTCAGCTGGTGGAGTGTTTTCCTGGCACATCCAAAGCCCTGGGTTTCATTCCCAGGCACTGCATAAACGTGACAAAGTGATGCAAGCCTGTGTTCCTGGCACTCGGGAAGTAGAGGCGGGAGAATCAGGAGTTCAAGGTCATCCTTGGCTACACTGCAAGTGTGAAGGCAGCCTGGGAGACACGAGCCCCTGCCTCAGAAAACACAAAATAAAGACGGAGTGAAGTAACTGTGGAGGACGTGACAGCTATGGGGCTCACTGTCCTAACTAGCGCATAAGGAATGGCTCTGATAATTAAGATGGAGGGACAATGAGAGAGAAAAGTGAGCTGGGAAATATTGCTGCCAGAGAGTTTAGCAACATTCTGGATACCAATAACAGTGGTAATTAATTCAACTGACAAGAGTCTGTTACACAGAAGCAAATGCGACTGAACGCACACGTGTCACATCCTGTTCTAAGCCACTTTCTCCACATGCAGCGTTTACAGTCAAATATTTAAAAAAATTCTTGACTCAAATAGCCATTCATTCATTCACTCATTCATTTAGGTGTTGGGGATTTAATCTGGGCCTGTACCACGCCCAGGCCATAAGTACTCTTTTTTATTGGTTTCTTTTGCTTCATTTTTTGTTTTGTTTTGTTGGTGTTTTAGGGTTTTGGCTTTTGGTTTGTTTTGTTTTGGTTTGGTTACTGTTTTGTTTTTGTTGTGTTTAGACAGGATCTTTCTGTAGCCTATACTGGCCTGGAGCTTACTATGTTGCCTAGACTGGCCTCGAACTCATAGCAATCCTCCTGCCTCAGCTCCAAAGTGATAGTATTGTGAGCATTGTGTCATATCATCTATGTCAAAAGAACCAGATGTCAGCATGCATAGGCCTCTCTTCTTCTTCTTCTTTTTCATTTGATTGTTTGTTTGTTTCTTCTTCTTCTTCTTCTTCTTCTTCTTCTTCTTCTTCTTCTTCTTCTTCTTCTTCTTCTTCTTCTTCTTCTTCTTCCTCTTCCTCCTCCTCCTCTTCCTCCTCCTCCTCTTCTTCTTCTTGTTCTTCTTCTTGTTCTTCTTCTTCGTCCTTCCTCTCTCTCTCCATTCTTTCCTCCCTCCCTCCCTCCCTCCCTCCCTCCCTCCCTCCCTCCCTCCCTCCCTCTCTCCCTCCCTCCCTCCCTGTGTGTATATGTATTTACATGAATACAGTACCTGAGGACACCTTGAATGCCCCTGGGTTAGTTAAAATTGATTATCAATTGTCCAATGAGAGTGCTAGGATCTGAACCTAGGTCCTCTGGCAGAGCAGCCAGCACCACTACTCCACTTGGAGAAACTCAAGGCATCTCTTGCTCAACTTAAAGCCCCCCCCCCCCAACTCCCAAGGTAATCTACAGAATGAGTCTCCCAGCATGCATGTGTGATTCTCACTTGCTTAGAACTCACTAGTGCTGGATATTGCCTATAGAAGACAACCCAAAAGAGTCTACACACTGGAAGCGGCTCGTTAGCAGACTTCCCGTGCTGTGTCTTGCTTGCCTTTCTATTGCATTCTTTGTTTAAACTCTCTCACCCCTTCCTAATGATTACAAGCTACCCAAGACTCTACTCACGCTGAAGTTACTGGGAATTGAATCTAGGGATTTACATGTATACCAGGCAAGCACTTTACCAAGGAGCCATACCGCTGGCCCTTCCCTGGAGGGTTCAAGTCCTCTACCATGAATGCATAGCCACACTTTATATTAATTTGTTGTTTTTTCCAAACAGGGTTTCTTATGTAGCCCTAGCAGTTCTAGAACTCATTCTATAGACCAGGATGACTTCAAGCTCACAGAGATAGGCCTGACTCTTCCTCCCAAGTGCTGGGATTCAAGGCGTGAACCACCACCATGCAGCCATTTGACTTTTTTTGAGACATGCTCTCACTAAGTTGTCAGCCTAGACTTGAATTTGCTCTATATCCAAGGCAGGTCTGGAATTTGGGATCCTCCTGCCTCAGCCTCCCAAGAAGTTGGAATTATAAACCCACAGCAGTAGACCTAGCTTATAATCCTTTTTGAACACCAGCCAAACTAGACTGTCAATATGTGCTCTGCCATTCAGTGGAACCTTTGACAGAATTTTAAGTCTCAATCAAACAGTATGGCTGTTAGCATATTTATGAGCCTTGGATGGTCACAAATATAGAAAACGGACTCTTGCAAAGAAGAATGACCATTTTGTATCTTGCACATAGTCTGGTACACAATAAGTATATATATATATATATATATATATATATATATATATATATATATATATATATATATATCATGAACATGAACAAGTTGCTGAAGGAGCAAAGTAAGTCTGTGAAGAAGTGAATGAGTATTTGAGTGTTCTGTATGTTGGGCTGGTGAAACACATCATGATAGTCTGTCAGTGGTTCTCAACCTGTGGATCATGACCCACCCCCAGCAGGGGTCACCTAGGACCACTGGAAAACATAGATACTTACATTATGTTTCCTAACAGTAGCAAAATTACAGCGATGATGTAGCAATGAAATTATTTTATGGTTGTGGGGCCACCCCAAGTTGAAGAACTGTATTATGGTCGAAGCATTAGCAAGATTGAGGACCATGGCTCTAGACTAACAGGGAAATCTCCTGGCGACATGGTAGAAATCAGCCAGCACTGCTTTATGAACTCAGTCAGATTATTGATTCCCCAGTTCATATAGTAGTGCAGTAATCTCGACACTTGTGGACAACTACATTATGATGGTGATTCTGACATTTCCATCTTGCGTCCTCTGAGCTTGCCAGATGTGATGTCCAAAGGTTATGCTGGCCTTAATATTCTGAATGAAGTCATAAGAATTCAAATACAGGCTGCGGTGATGGCTCAGTTGGTAAAGTGTTTGCTGTGCAAGCATGACGACCTGAGTTTAATTCCCAGAACCATGTTTAAAAAAGAAAAGAAAAGAATTGGATGTGGTTGTGCATGCTTATGATTCCAGAACTAGACAGATGCAGACGGGTGGGTCTTTGAGGCTCATTGGCTAGCTGACCTAGTTGAATAGATGAAACCCTGCAAGGCAAACACACTGGGGAACATCTGAGGTCATCCGCTGGTCTCCATGTGCACACATGCACACACTTTCATATCACACACTTTCATATGCATCTGCGCGCGCGCGCGCGCGCGCGCGCGCGCACACACACACACACACACACAGACATGCATGCACAAATACACATGCAAACAAAAAGAATTCAACTGGGTCTGGAGAGATGGCCCAACAGTTAAGAGTGCTTGTTGTTCTTGCAGAGGACCCAAGTTTGAGTCCCAGCATTCATACCAGGTGGCCTACAAACAACCAGAACTTTAGCATCAGCAAATCCAAAATCTGCTTCTGGCCTCTGCAGGCATATCTATACATATACAAATACATGCATGCACACACACACAAACACAAACATACATTGAACATACACTCAAATGTATGAACATTTGGAAATAAAATAAACCTTTCAAATTAGATCAGTTGTAGCCAGGCAGTGGTAGCATGTGTTTTTAAATCCCAGCACTCAGGAGGCAGAGGCTCCTAAACTCAAGGCCAGCTTGATCTACAGAGTGAGTTTTAGGACAGTTAGCCAAGGCTACACAGAGAAACTCTGTCTAGAAAACTGGAAACATTCCCCAACACACACCACCACCACCACCACCACCAACAACAACAACAACAATAACAACAACAACATAACTATAACAAAACCCCATAACTGTACTAATTACTATTTGGTGAAGGAAAATTAGGCAAATGTGTTTTATGTATAAGGACAAAGCTTTCTGTAGTATAACATACACTCTTGAGAGGAAAGGCAGACCAACTCATCTGGTGGACCAATTCCAGACAGGTGACCATACCTAGTATACTATACTCTCCCAAGGATAAAGCACTCACCCCATGTAATGCAGTATGTTCTGTGCCATAGCTCTACAGGATAACACTCAAAATGCCATTTCTTGTCTTCATTATACAGTGGTCTTCTCCAACATCTATCACATACATAAAAAAACTTAACCTTGCTTTTTTGATGATCAATCTAAGTCCTTCCCATGGCCTAGCTTCCAAAAGTGTCACAGCTCTGAGGGGAAAGGTTTCTCCAATACAAAGGTTGCAACTCTGAAGAGAAAGGTATCCTGGCAGTCAGGAACCAAGGAATACCACAAGGTCACACCGCATGACAAACCTCCCACAAGAGGTTTATTGGGAAAGCCTCTGCCTGGGTGAGAAGCCACAAAGCACTTAGTGGAAGGCAGGCTTATATAGGGTTTCTTGGGGGTGGAGCTCTCCAAGGTAGAAATTTCCAGGGCAGGGATTGGTGGGATTTCAAGTCCTGGGCTTGAGTAAGATCAGGGATTGATGAATCTCCAAAGCCTGTGAGTGAGCTCAGACTTTTTACTCTATAGCTTCTTAGCTTTGTTTTGATCCTAGACTAAACTTTATCATGACAGTGGTGTGTTTTCAAATGCCCTGTGATGGTACCATCAGCTTGGCCTTTGATAACAGGAGGTTATTGACTTAAACCAAAAGATTAGTTGGTATCTCATGGCTATCTCAACCTGGCCCACTTCTTTGCTTCTCTGTGGTTCTGAAAAATACTGATAAAACCAACTTAGTGAAGGAAGAGCTTTAGTTGTGTTTTTCATCACAAACACCATATCCCAATTACTGAGGGAAGTCAGTGCAAGAACTCGAGCAGGAGCAGAGGTAGAAATCATGAAGGAACGCTGCTCATTGGCTTGCTCAGCTTGCACCCAGAACCACCTGCCTGGAGTAGCATTGCCCACAGTGGGATGGGCCCTCCTATACCCAACCACAGATCAAGAAAAGGACACACAGGACACTGTGGAGTCCTTCAATTGAGATCCCTTCTTCCCATAAATGGTTTATGTCAAGTTGATAAAAACTAACAGGTACAAAGCTTAAAGTCCAAAACCAAGGTACTGGTGGATCTGGGGGTTGTTTTCATTTTCTATTGTTTATATAAAGGAGGGTTACTCTACACAGCTCAGGTTGCCCCGAGCTCCTCAATTTGTGGCCCAGGCTGGGCTCAATCTTACGATCCTCATGACTCAGCTTCAGAAGTCTGGGATTACAAGCATGTGCCTCTGTGCCTAGCTCGAACTGGGTTTTAGAGAGAGCTATCATGACTGGCCCTGCCAAGTCAACAGGATCTAGAATCATTTCTGAGCACATCTCAGTTTCTACACTGGGATTATTGAGGTAGGGAGACCCATTCTGAATGTGGGAGGCACCATTCCACAGCTGGGGGCCTGGACTGAATCAAAAGACAACAGTGAGCTGAGTACCAGCATCATTGCTCTCTGCTTCCTGATTGCAGTGCGACATGACCAGCTGCATCACGTTCCTGCCACCACATCCTTCCTGCCTTGATGGACTGCCTGCCCAAACTGTGAGCCACAAACACTTCCTTCTTTATGTGGTTTTCCTCTGACGTCTTGCCACAGCAGTGAGAAGGTAAAGAAGTACAGCTGCCCTCCTGGTTTACACACAGCTATCTTCACTATGTCTCCATATGACACAGTCTTGTGTCTCTTCTGTGTGTGTGTGTGTGTGTGTGTGTGTGTATGTGTGCATATGCATATATGCATGCATGTGCACATGTGTATGCACATTTCATTGATGAAGACTGAATCCGGCCCCTTGGGTATCTTATCAGGCATTTACCACATCGCCTACCTCTCTCCCTCTTTCTATTTTTTTCAGCTCCACCTTCCATACCTTAGAAATTCCCAAGGGCCTAACCTCAAAATACCATCTGTCCTACTGCTACTTCCAGTGAGTCAAAACAGTCTCTTAAGATTCAGAAATTATACAAAACTCACAAGGGGTGTGTGACGCTATCCTTGGGAAGATGTGAACAAAGTCTACTCACACCAGGTCAGGAAACAATAACAGCACAAACAGCACTAAAATCCAACTTGGTGACCTAAGTTTTATTGGGGTTACTTACAGGACTGTAGTGGGAGGCAACTCACAGAAGCAGCAATGACTTGGAGATACATCTGTATCACCAAAGACCAAGCATGAGTAACAAGTCACAAAAGCTGGACCTGAAGACCCACACAGTGTGCAGGAGAGTGTCTTTTTCCAGGCAGTGTAGCCAGTCTATGGTTTTTTCCCCTAGGCCAGTGTTTTTTAACCTGTGGCTTGTGACCCCTTTAGGGGTGAACAACCCTTTTACGGGGGGGGGGGCACCTAAGACCATCAGAAAACATAGATATTTGCATTATGATTCATAATATTAGCAAAATTACAGCTAGGAAGTAGCAACAAAATAATATTATGGTGGGGGGAGGGGGGCTGGTCACCACAACACAAGGAACTTTATTAAAGGGTTAAAAAAAAAGCATTAGGTAAGTTGAGAATCCGTGTGCTAGGCAATTGGCCTGGTTTCCATTTCTTCCAAACAGCTGGGCGTACAGAATATCTCTTAGTGGCCCTTGCTGCTTACATTCAGGCGCTGGTGGAAGGGATAGCTATCAAATCTAGTCAGTTTCAAGGACTTCCTGTAGCCATTTTGTTTACTTCCTAAGCTTAAAGAGTTCCTCCCCCCATGTCCTTGGGGGGGGGGGATCCTATTGTTTCCCCTTCCTGTCAACACACAGTTTATTAAGGAAGGAACTCTGAGAAAGAAGGTTTTAATCTCAGAGAAAACTGCTAACACAACAGATGCCAGGAAGTTCCCGAAACTTAACAGTACTTCACAGGGCCCCTCCCCAAAGCTATTGAAACAGTAACAACTGTGCGGAGAGAAGACTCATTGACCACTAAACTGCCTGCTGCTTGCACAGGAGTGTCAGAGACAGAGCTCCCATGAGTTGTCACCCATGCTTGGGGGAGGGGTTTAGAGTGATGCAAGTGAGTTACCATATTCACACTCTTGTAAGCAACCCCGAAAAGCCCACAATTCACTGAGCTACAGTTACTCTGGCGTGTTTCTTTGATTCATCATCAATGCCTATCTAAGATGAATAGATGCCCATTCACACCTCAGAAAATAGTCACACAATACTACCCCACTGATGGTTAGGGCTTCACCACAGAATCTGGGGTGGGGATGGGGGGCAGCGTGCAAACCTCAGTTGCTAACACATGACTATGCACTGTTGGATCGTGACCTAGGAGACAGCACAATGAATAATAGGTTCCCTGGTGGTGCATCCCCTGCAGCTCGGAACACTAGAAGTGCATTTGTGTCCATTAGCTGAGCTGTTCACGCAGCCTTTACAGTTCCAGGAGTGATGAATCACTGCGATGTGCTCCAAGTACCTTTGGAACAAACCGTCCATAAATTCCCAAACTGCTATTTTATTCAAAATGGCATGTCTTACATGTATTATGAACTTTGTACTTCCTGGAATCTTTCGACAAAGATGATTTCATTTTATCCTCATTCAGCTTGTGGGAACATTGAGGTCCCACGAGGATACTGAATGTGTTCCAGTCACCCGAGCTATATAGCCTGCATCTAGAACCTGGGTTTCTTCACTTGCCCACCAATCTCATCTTTTAAAAAAAATGCATTTTTGAGACTGTTAAGATGGCCCAAAAGCTTAAGAGCACTGGCCTTTCCTCCAGAAGACCTGGGTTCAATTCCAGCACCTACAGGGTGACTCAAGATCATCTGTAACTCTAGCCCCATGTTATCTGACACGCTCTTCTGGTCTCTGAGGCGCATGACACATACAGATACATGCAGTCAAAGCACCTATACACATAAAAATTTAAATTGAATGCACTCTTGAAGGGCAGGGTCGAGCATGCCTTTAATCCCAGCACTCAGGAGGCAACAGTAGGCAGATTATTGTAAGTTCAAGACTAGCCTGTTCTACACAGTGAGTTCCAGGACAGCCAGGACTATGTAGAAAATAAGACACTGTCTTAAGGACAGACAGACAGATAGATGGAAGGAAGGAAAGAAGGAAAGAAGGAAGGAATGAAAGAAGGAAGGAAGGCAGGAAGGAAGGAAGAGAAAACAAACAAGGAAGGAAGGATTTAAAAAATGAAGAAAGAAAATGCACTATTCAAAAGTTAGTGAAAATAACATTACTCTGGTGATAAGAGCAGGATTAAAACTACAATGGAAATCAAAACCCTAAGTAAAACTACCATGTAACCCAGCTATGCCACTCCTGAGTGTTAAGTCAGTGTACCACACAGAGGCCTCCATGCTTATGGTTTCTGCAGACCCATTTACAATCACCAAGATAGGGAACCAGACTGGGTGCCCATCAATGGATGGGTGTATAAAGACATAGTATGTGCACACATAGAGGAGTTTCATTCAGCCACAAAAAAAAGAATGAAATTTTATCCTTGGCAAGGAAATAGAAGAAACTGAAGACCTTTATATTAGATGACATAAACTAGACTCAGACAAAACCTGCTGTTTCATTCATCTACAGAATCTAGGTTCTAAAAATACACAAAAACACACACACACACACACATACACACATACATACATGTCATGAAAGCAAGAGGGGAACTATTTAGGGGAAAGGAAGTAAACTACTGGAGTAGAAGAGGGAAAAGAAGATAGAGTTGTGTGTGTGTACATGTGTATGGTATGTGTGTGTGCATACGTATGTATATGTGTGTGCATGTGTGTAATATGTATGGGCGTATGTGTGTGGGTGTGTATGTATAAGTGCATATTGTGTGGTATGTGTGTGTGTATGTGTGTGTGTGTCTTTCCTCATAGACTATAATAAACATGTCAGGAAAGGTTATAAGAAAATTCATTGTGTGTATTAATTTTAAAAATGTAGATAAACAAAATAAGGAAGAAACTACGCATTTAGCTTTCACTTGACTGTGATGAAGAAGGCCAAAAGGGCCCAAGTTTTCCTCTCATCGCCAAGCGAGCACTGGCACAAACATGCACCCTCCCGCCTCACCCTGTGTGTGGAAGTGATTAACGTATGCCTCTAGCTTGTTCTGGCTGCCAATGCACCGAGTGTGTGGGTGAAATGAATATTTCTAACGAAGAGAGGATGAGCTTGGCAGACATCGGGCCTTGCTTTGGAGCAGATGGACGAAGAACATGCATCACACAGGCTAATGTAACACACAGGTTAATTGTACCACTTAGCCTCCTGTTGGTCGGAGAACCATACAAGAGAAAAAAAAGAACCGACCCAGGGTAGGATGGACACTGAGCTATAAAAATCAATCAATAATCAATCAATCGATCGATCAATAAATAAATATAAATAAAAATAAAAATAAATTTAAAAAAAGTTCTCCAGCTGGACACAGAAATCTGCAGGTGTCTATGTGTGGACAATCAGTCCATCAGTCTGTCTGTCAGACAGCTCGATACCACCTGGTATCCACTGGTTCCCAGAGTTGACTTGCTCCCCTGGCCCTTGCTGGAACATACTTGCCTTATATAGTTTTAATTCCAGAGAAGGGTTAAACAGGTGTGTGTGTGTGTGTGTGTGTGTGTGTGTGTCTATGTGACTGTGTGTCTGTGTCTGTGTGTGTGTGTGTGTGACTGTGTATCTGTGTGTGTGTGTGTCTGTGTCTGTGTGTGTGTGTGACTGTGTATCTGTGTGTGTGTGTATGTGTGTGTGTGTGTGTAACACTAGCTTTCATCAACTGTTCCCAAAGCATATAGATTTCTATTAGCATAGATATAAATCCACAGGTTTTGAGTGACAATCATTTCAGTCATGTCTAATCTGAGACATCCCCAAAGCTCTGAGATATGAGACCTTTGGAATGCCAAGAAGATGATCAAAAAAATTCAGATTTTGTTTTGTTATTGTTGTTGTGCCTTTTGGTTTTTTGAAATGGGGGTTCTGATCACAAAGTCTCCCTGGGCTCAGATACTTGAATATTTTGCCTTCAGTTGATGGCGCTGTTCAGGAAAGCTTAGGAAATGTGGCCTTGCTGGAGAAAGGCTGTCACCGGGTGGGGATGGGGAGTGGAGTGCCTCAAAGCCTTGGATCATTCCCAGTGCAGTGATTCCAGTTTGTGGTTCAAGATGTGTTCTCTCAGCTTGCAGCTGTAGCCACCATGTGTGCCACCCACTGTCATGCTGTCCTCCCACCCCCATTATGAACTCCCAGGGTATTGGTATGTTAGCACAGCAAGTATCTAATAGAACCATCTTAAGAAGGCCAGGCTGGCCTTCAGCGCCTATGTAGCTGTTACACTGTTGTTTGCTCTGAAGTAAAGCATTTCCAACTGAGCAGAGGTTCCTTAAGACTCAAAGTTTACAGTCTCAGGACCTTGAGAATGTTACAAGACTCATGGGCCCTCCCCAAGGTTATAGAAACAGTCGCGGTTTCTGGGGAAAACAGAGTAGTGGAGAAACTTATAAGTTACACAGAGTTCTGGGAAGCCTGACCCTTAACCATGCTAGGGTGGGCTCTCTGGTGACATGGCTACCTTTGAGTGACACAAGCTACTCTGAGTAGCCGCTCACTGACACTCCTGCAAGCAATACCTCACCTACGTTCTTAAGTAATCTCACCAGCCCGAACATTGGTGAAATCTTTTCTTGAGTCTGTTATTGGTGCCTTATCCAGAGTGAATAGAAATGTATCCATGCCTCCCCAGGAAAAGTCACACAATGGCAGCAGTGGGTGACCCTGACTGCTTCCCTACCTCCCAAGTGCAGGGATCACAGTTGTGTGCCACCTCGTGTGGCCAATACATTTTTCTTTGTGAGTTTTCAGAGTAGGGGTAAAGCACTGATAAAGTGAATACAGACATTTGGAAATCTGAAAGACTACGAAAACCGAAACATACCTGGACCCCGGACATTTCAAACGGGGGCTATGAGAACTGTCAGACGGGGGTTGGGGGGTGGAGGGGTGGGGGGTGATTTCTGACAGAACGAAGGAGAGGGAGAACAGGAAAGGGAGGCAGCAGAGGACAGCTTCTGTTGCCTTCTGACTGAAGCCATCTGCGTCACAGATAACCAAGGCCATTCTGCACTGACTTACTGGAAACAATAAAATGCCCACTTAAAGGAAGCATTTGTAAGCACCCCTTGAAGAAGGTGGAGGGAGAGAAAGGAAGGTGTAGGAGGAAAGAAAAAGAGAGGAGGGAAAAGAGGAGAAAGAGAAAACGAGAAAGGAGGAAGAAGGGAGGGGGAGCAGAGGGGAAGGGAAGGGAGCTGTGAGAAGGGAAGAGGAGAGATGGGTAAGAAAGGAAGGGCGTGGCCGGTGAGATGGATCAGTAGATAAGGGTACTTGCTGTCAAGTCTAAAGACCCAAGTTCAATTCCTGAGACCCATGCAGCAAATGGAGAGATCTGACTCCCCACTAAATGTCCTCTGACCTCTGCATGCACTGTCCCCAACACATACATACCATAAATAAATAAAATATCATTTTCAAAACACTTTTAAGACAAGAAAGCAGCATAACGTTCCCAAGGAGTCTTCCACAGGCAAACAGGGAAAATGGCTGCTATTCTAACAATGCTCTGGGGAAACAAACATACAGACAGAAGATCAGAGCTCAGGAGTGGTCCAAACACCACCATGAAAAGCTAGGAGATCCAGAAACCCATATCCCAGGCTGAACCCCCTGGGCCCTGCTCTGCCCTGCTGAGCCAACAGCTGCAGACAGAACTGTGCACAAAGCTTGGGCTTCTGATGGAGACCCAAACCAGAGGCATGGAACCCTCCTCAGGATTCACAGCCTTCTTTCTCCCGGCTCTGAGGCTCCCCTGTGAAACAGGAAACAGACTCGGGATTTAAGGGTGCATCTGTCGGCAGACAGAAAAGTGTGGAATCGTTTGTGTGCATATCCGAGATCAACAGCTTTCTCTGCAAGCCGTAGTCAGGGAGGTTTACAACTCCCTGTGACCCACACAGATGGGAAATCAGAAGGTCTCAGGTCTCAGCCCTGGATTCTCACCGCCTAGAACTGTATCATCACACACAGATATGCGCGTGCGCGCGCGCGCGCGCGCGCGCGCACAAAGACACACATATACACACAAAGAAGCAAATTTCTCTTCGAATTAATCATTCATTCTGTGTATATTGCACATGGCTTGCATTTTCTCCCCCGAAATCCTCTCCTCTCCCCTCTGTCCCCTCCCACTCCAATTACTCCCTCATCCTTTCTAGACAGACTCGCTTCCACGTCCACATTGTGATTTTTATGCATCTATAGAAAACCTAGGAATCACAAATGGGTGAAAAATATATCATAGGTGTCTTTCTGAGAATGGCTTAATTTACTTAATTATCATCCCCAGTTATGTCTATCTTCTAATGAATGATATAACTTTGTTCTTTAAGGCTGAAAAAAATCTATTGTGGGGGCTGGAGAGATGGTTCAATGAGTAGAAGGGCTTGGTTTAGATTATTTAAGATCCTTGTAGAAAGCGAAGAGTGGTCCTATTTAACTAGAACTCAAAAGACGGCAAGCCCCAAGTTCAATGAGAAACCTTGTACCTAGGAGTGGTACAGCAAGATTATATGGTTGTCCTAATTTTCATTTTTCCAGAAAGGGCTGCGTACCTATCCCATAATGACTGGACCAGTTTGCAGTCCCTTAAGCAGTGGGTGACAGCTGCTTGCCCAGGGCGGGGGCAGAGAACCAAGCTCAGGTACAAGTTAGGGTTAGGGTTAGGGTAGAAGCCATCGGTGTTCTAGAGTGCCAAGCCCAGCCCGTCATTTTATTGACTTGCTATTCTGACTGAGTTATGGCAGACTCCTGATGCACTTTTGACATGAATTTCTCTGACTTTTTCTTTTTCCATCTGTATTGATCGTATGTGTTTCATCTTCTGAAAACTGTCTGCTCACTTCATTGGTCCATTAATTGATTGGGCTGGTTGATTTCTTACTGTTATGTTTTGAGTTGAAAGAAACAATCCCCTTTTTGTTTTATTTGGTTTGGTTTTAGGAGGGTTGGTTGGTTGGTTGGTTTGGGTTTTGAGACAAGGTCTCAAAATGTGTCTATGTCTGTGGGTTGGTATGCAGGTGCCATGGAGGCCAAAAGAGGGCATAAAGTCCCTTGGTGCAGGAGTCACAGATGTTTATGAGGTACCTAGTACGGATGCTGGGCCTTAGCTAAAGGAATAAGTGCTTTTAACTGCTGAGCTGTCTCTCCAGTCTTAACCCCGTGTTCCCTGCATGCCAGGCAGGCTCTCTATCAAGCATCCAAACACATCCCTAGTCTGTTAGAAAATTCCTTATTTGGGCTCCCAGACAAGGCAACATAAACACAAGTCTAAGATTTATCCAGGAGATTTACGAGTGGTGAAATCCAATTTCTTCGAGAATTGATAAATTCGAGAAGAGCCACAACAACACTCTAAATACTAAACGAGCAAAAACACAAGCACCCAGACTCTTGGATTGCTGAGTGGGCCACTCTGGTGCTGGAATTGGCAATGCGTATGTCTTCCACGGTGTTGCCAGTGTGGAGTGTAGCCTCACGCAGCAAAGCAGCCTTCTCCACTGAGCTCCTTAGAATGTTCCCTAAATAGACGCCTCGCTGGCTCTGCATTCTGTGCTCTACTCACTGGTCCTGCTTGTGTGTGTGAAGTCTAAGGTAGGCTTTCCTCAGAGTCCTGCTGATGTCATCCCCAGAACAAAAAGAGCATCTTATAAAAGTTGAGTTCTAGATCCTCCCTCGGGCCTTACTATTGACTGTGACTGTGTTCATTATTCTTCCCATGGCTGTGACAAAAATGCCTGGGAAGAACAATGTCGGGAAGGGTTTGTTTTGACTTACAGTCTGAGGGTGCACAGTCCATTCATGATGGGCAGGGCAGGAGCCTGAGGCAGTGGGTGACATGGTATCTGCAGTCAGGAAGCAGAGAAAGATGGGTGCTGGTACAGCTCACTGTGTCCCTTTTACTTGGTCCAGGATCTCAGCACACGATGATGTCACCCACATTCAATGTAGCTCTTCCTACTTCAACTAACTTAATCTAGAAACTCAGATAGGCGTGGCCCAGGGAACCTCCTTTGTCGCACTGTGATTCTATGTCCCACCGAAGTTGTCAATCAAGATTAAACATCAGGACCCTTAGTCCCTTCACCAGCTGGAGATCCCAGATGATAAAAACAGCACGTAGACAGATTGGAGTTAAAAAATCCCAGGGAGAAACAAGCACCCCCTCCCCTCATCTCTCTTTGCTTGTTGATGGATGCAAATGAGCAAATGGGTGGGGCCATTTGAATACATCACTCATGGGAGACTCCTGAAGATACACAAGAGGAGAATGCTTTTCCTCTTGCCTTCCTTTCTGTTGCTGTGATAAGATCCCAACTTGTGGGAGTGAAACATTTATTTTTGGCTTACAGCTCTGGAGGGGATGCTGTCTATCACGATGAGGAAGATGTGGCCACAGGAGTGTGAAGACAGCTTGGGTGTCAGGATGCAGAGGGATTACATTTCATCTCTATATAAAGTAGCAGGGAGAAAGAAGAGGGTCAGGCTATATGAAACCCCCAAACCTACTTGCTTCTTCACTTCTTCTAGCAAGGCTCTAACTCCTAAAAGTCTCACAATTTTACTCAACATTACTACCAACTGGGGCATGTAAGTCTATGGGTGCCATGGGACATGTGAGCCTTTGGGAGCCATGGGACATATGAGCCTATTCCAGGTGCCATGGGACATGTGAGCCTCTGTGGGCCATAGGGTACATGAGTCTATGAGGGTCATGAGATATGTGAGCCTATGGGGGCCTACAGCACATGTCCAATTCTGAGAAAATAATTTTGAAGGTCAGAATTTGTGGAATCATCCATGATGAACAGCCTGCATTTCTTGTGCTTGGCTGGAGAAGTTCTAGAAGCCTTTGGGGTATTGGTGACCTACAGAACACAATCACTCCAAAAAGCCCATATTGAAATGCCAGTTTCCACCTAACACAGTAGAGGCTTCCTGAAATATACACATATATCAAATTGTTCTAAATGAAATCACCACGTGACAGTAGAGGTGGGACTTCAACTGAACATTTTTCATCACCAAATAAAGCTTCCAGTACCAAGATTGGGTTATATCTAATTTAGTTTTTGGCTAAAGGGGTCCCATGGTGTGATGGTTTTTAAAAGCTTGGCCCAGGGAGTGACACTATTAGGAGTTAGAGCCTTGTTGGAGTAGGTGTGTCACTGTGGGTATGGGCTATAAGACACTCACCCTAGCTGCCTGGAAGTGAGTCTCCTCATAGCAGCTTTCAAATGAAGATGTAGAACTCTCAGCTCCTCCTGCACCATGCCTGCCTGGATGCTGTCATTCTCTTGCCTTAATGATATGGGACTGAATCTCTGAACCTATAACCCAGCCCCAACTAAATGTTGTTTTTATAAGAGTTGCCTTGGTCATGGTATCTGTTCATAGCAGTAAAATCCTATCTAAGACACATAAGAACTCCCAAACAACCCAGGGTGTTTCCAAGGCTATCAATAGCTCTGTACAAACTGATGGTAAGATCCTATTGCTTTAAGACAACACCTACACAACTCACTGAACAGAGAGAACTCAAGAGGGTGCCTATCTAGAGCCTTCCACCCTACACATTAGTGTTCATAATAATGGATGGTATTCTGCATGCTACCCAAAGAGAAAGGTAAACACCAACCCAGCTAGCCACACACATCTACAATGATGCCCTGATGGATGATACGCTGGGACAATAGTGACACAAAGCTTATGGGTGTAACTAACCACTATCTGATTGAATTCAAGACCCACTCTATGATACAGAACCCATCCCCAACACTGTTCAGGTGTCCAAGAACCAACCAGATACTACTTTTCTGCTAAAGGATCATGGCAAATAAAATGACGTCTAATGGCATTCTGCTGTACTCACAAATCAGTGTCTTATTCAGCCATCATCAGAGAAGCTTCTACCTGAGACAGATGAGAGCAAATACCGAGACCCACAGCCAGAAAATGTGCAGAGAGGGAGGGACCTTGGAACACTCAGTCCTAAATGTGATGTGTCCATCAAATCTCTCCCCTCGGGGCTCAGGGAACCCTGTGGAAGGGGAGGTGGAAAGATTGTAAGAGCCAGAGGGTTGGAGGACACCAAGCAAACAAGGCCTTCTAAATATAATGATACCAATGCACACATGGCCTCACTGAGACTTTGGCTGCATGTGCAGGGCCTGCAAGACACATGGAGTCCCAGAGCTGAGAGGAGAAGTGTACACAAATTACCATCTCTAACCCAGAAGCTATCTCCTATTGATAAACACTTGTAAAGAAATAAGTAGTTTTCTCCCACAGAACCTTCTTAGGGATACAAACCACTCTTAAGACCAGGTCCCATGCCTGGCAGTCAATGGCCAACACAAAACAAACTCAATAGCATCTTTCAAGATTCTTTGTCTCATAATGTTTTGTCAGGGCATTAAAGAGAGAGAGAGAGAGAGAGAGAGAGAGAGAGAGAGAGAGAGAGAGAGAGAGAGAAAGAAAGAAAAAACCTTACAGGTCCTTTTCTTATATATTATGACTTCTAGTCTTGTGTTTCAATGGGATTTCTCTGTGCATCAATGTGTATGTCTCTGGGTCTCTATGTGTTTCTTCCCCCTACTATACCCCTCCCAACACCTCAGATGGTGGGAGACCGGAAATGTAATCAGAATATATTAAATGGGGGAAAATCTGTTTCCGATAAAAGAAAAATAGAAAAGAAAAAGAAAATGAAACCAAAGTTTTGTTGGTTTTCTCACCCACCAGCACGCCCCCTGCTGATGAGCTGGCTCAAGAAGTTCAAGGCCAGGTAAGACAGTGTGGCACAGTTTTCAGCCAATCAACCATCCCATTTTTCTTTAAATCTGACCAAATTAGGGGAGGAAGACTCTTTGGCGGCTTCAAAACACCAGTCTTTGAGAATAAGATAGATTTTCCATCTTTTCAAGTGTCCTCTCTATTTTGCATATGGCTTCCTCCTCCTCCTCTTCCTCTTCCTCCTTCTCCTCCTCTTCTTGTTCTTCTTCTCTTCCTGCTCCTCCTACTCTTCTCCTCTTCCTCTTCCTGCTCCTCCTCCTCTTCCTTCTCCTCCTCCTCTTGTTCTCCTCCTCCTCCTCCTCCTCTGACTGCTGTATACATGTGTGTTCTCTTGCCCCCAATAAACACCTTTCTTCAATGCTTGGAGTGGAAAATAAATGTTATCTCTAAAGAGCCCCAGTGAATGTCTCTATTGAAAAATGGCCAAAGTGCTGAAGTGACCATTGAGTGTTCAGGCCTAAGTGGGGCATCTGCATCAGGGCTCATCCCCCAGGGCTCAGGAAGTATCACGGAAAAGATGGCACAAAGAATATAAGAGCTGGCAGACAGGGAAGAGTGCTGGGAGATGCTGTCTTCTGAACAGGGCATTGTGTTGCATTTATGAACTCACAGTAGCTATGGTTTCTTGTATAAGACCTTCACACAATATCAAGCCAACAAGATTGGCTAGCATTGCAACAGGTAGCACTAATCAGACTCTGAGCTAAAAGAAAAAAAAAACATTTCTATTAGCACAGGAATTCTTCCCTTCTTTCTTTGTTGGGGCATAACTACGGATCCAACTCTATCAATCCACCCACCCACCCATCCATCCATCCATCCATCCTTTCATTCTTCAACCAACTGATCCACTCATCCATCCTTCAATCATCCATCCATCTATCCATCCTTCTATCATCCATCTATCCATCCATCCATCCTTCTTTCCACCTATATACTTCAAGACATACACATACACATGCATCAGCTGATACATTATTCATATGTATTTATCTATTTATCCATTGATATATCTATACATGCATGTACCATACATATATACATATTATACAGGTGTTCATCTATTCACACATACATACATACATTCATACTTTCACTTACCATCCATATACTTACATCTATGCATACATATATCTATCATCCATACATACATCTACCTATGCAACAATATATATGTATATATGTATACATACATATATAAACATACATAAATATATTCATCTATTTTCAATTTATCCATCTAGCCATATATAAACATATTTATGTTTATATTCACACACATATGTATACAAATATACCTATTTGCACATATATAAATATATATCCATTCATTCATATCATCTATATGTGCATCTATCCATGTATCTATCCAGTCATTAGTACATACACACATCTATCCACACATAATACATAAACCCTTCATTTAACTGAAGTATCTAGGTATTCTGATTATGCGGCTTAGTACAAATAAATCAAGACCAGTTACTGTCATGGTTATACACATGCACACCCAATTTTCTCTTCTCCAGAAATAATTAACTATTACTGCCTTTCCATTCTATTGTCTGCAGAGCAATAAATTATGAGCAAAAAGTATGTATTTCAATAAATGGTTCAGACTTCAAAAAGCCAGCAACACTTATCTTCCCTTGGAGGATGAATGTGAATACCCACCCTCCTCCCTTTCTGTAAGGCCAGTGGGGACCCAATATTAAATAATCTTTTTTTTTTTTCAAAATCCATTAGGGGAAGACTATTCTTCTCCAAGCAGAAAACCTAATGCTGTCCTTGCAAATTTCCCAGGCATCACACACCACAGAAATGTCCCCCCCCCCCCATCCCTTACCAAAACTAACAACTACAGAATTCAACCTTTCACATTTAATTTCCTTTTAAAACTGGGTTTGAAGTGGTGGGGGACTGGGCATCCACAGAAGGGCTATTCAGGACTAGCTCCCACTACAGTGACTGTCAGGAATGAGATACCTTCATTGTTATGCAAATTGCATTCCTATGCAAAACTTAACTTGAAGTCCAACTTACTTTG
The DNA here is from genome assembly GCF_947179515.1 of Apodemus sylvaticus. NCBI lineage: Eukaryota > Metazoa > Chordata > Mammalia > Rodentia > Muridae > Apodemus > Apodemus sylvaticus. The sequence continues at coordinate 38,188,996 of NC_067493.1, read as the reverse complement.
TTCCCAGACCAGCTAGCCCTCTTCTGCAGTTAGCTTCTATTAAGCATTGGCTCACTGCTTTTTAAGGTCAAAAGTTCCCTTTACAGGAAATCCACCTGATACGCAGGAGATTTCTGTTCCCCGAAAAGCTGCTTTTCTCCTTGGTAATCATTCTTTCTTAACAAGGAACCAGCACTTTGTCTTCTAACACCTCTTCACCGCGTAGGGTAGTTGGCTGGAGTACAGGGGAATCTCTGCCCTTCCCTGATTATCCCTTTTCCCCTTGCTTTGAAAAATAGTGTCTTTGTAAGCATTCACATAAATCTCTAGAGGGAAAAGGCACCCATGAAGATACAGCCATGACTGCCTGGTATTTACAGTCCAGCCAGGGACCTAAGATATATCTCACCCCTGCTTAGCTTGTTCCAAAAAAAAAAAAAAAAAAAAAAAGGACAGACCCTTGAGAATAATTTTTATGATTCAGACAATTGAGAGGTCAATAAGGCTCAGAAAAAAATATCCATGCATGGTAAGAAATAAAGAACTGATGGGAAAGTATTTGTGGAGCTGGAGAGAGATGGCTTAGTGGGTAAGAGTGTTAGCTGCTCTTGGAGAGGATCTGAGTTTACCAGTGAGCCACCCACAGCAGGGGCTCACAACTGCCTATAACTGTAGCTCCAGGGAGTCAGCTACTTTCTTCTGGCCTTCATTGGCATCAGCATACACGTGTACAACTGCACATGCATGCACACACCTAAAAAGGAACATATTTCTGATTCTCCACCACACCGAGATTTTATAAGTCTCTCTTTGGGACGCCCACCCCAGCAGAGACACTGCATCTCAGGCTGTGAGAATCACTGAGGAGGAAGCCACAACAGGGATCTAGAAAGAGAGACAAGGGAGCATCAAATACAACAACAACAACAACAAAATGAAGAGTCATCCATGTCTTCAAACAACACCAGCTCTTTCTACACCCTAGACCTAGAGATTCAGCCACACATAAAACAGATGTGCTTCCCAGACTCCTGTCCCATACAGACGAGAGAGGAAGATGGTGAATAAGTACAGCCAGGGTGACCTATCCAGGAGCTCTGCATGCCCAGGTTCTGGCAACTGCAGGTCGAACACATTAGAAAGAACAATTGTATTTAACACATACTGTATTGGTGACTCTTCTCAGTGCTATGGGAAAATCCCTGGTAGAATCAAATAAAGGGAGAAAGGGTTCGTCTTGGCTGATGTTTTCAGAGGGCACAGTCCATCTGGGTGGCAAAGACATGGTTGCAAGAGTTGCCTATAGCAATGGAAGTATGGATAGAAAGCCCACCATGGTTGGACAGACAGACAGAAGTACACCCTTCAAGGTACCTAGCGATTAAACCACCTCTGACAGCTAGACCCCCCCCCCAGCTCAAAGATTCTACATAACCTCCCAAAGGAGCACCACCTATAGGGGACCAAAATGTTCAAACCCGCAAGCCTATGGGGGACATTCCTCATTCACAACACAGGGCTTTGGGTAGTGATTCCTCCAAAAGGGAAGTCTTTCTAGAAGGTTCAGGAAGTGAATGAATCTTGGAGGTCTCAGAAAGCAGAAACTTAACACTGTGCACAAGGAGCCTCCCTGAGTTGTACAAGCAGCAACGCTTGCTAGGGAAGGGAGACTCTTTGTAAGAAATGAGTGTAAGTTGGGTATCAAGTTCCAGGAATGCAGCTTTGATGCGACATCGGCCTTGCTGGGTGGGCTTTTCCATGCTGCAACTACCTTTGCAAAGTACCCATGGTACTTACTTTACTGTACAGTACTTCCACCCACACCCCAGCAGGCAAACTCAATAACTCATTGTTTAACCAAGTTAAACTTTGATGGATTGTTTTGTCCTTGGTGCCTGGAACAGTAAAAAGCAGCAGCAACAACAACAACAAAAATCCTCTGATTCAAACTGTAAAGCGGATGGCAACTAAGCAATGACACCTAAGCTGACATCTGAACACACACACACACACACACACACACACACACACACAGTAATTTTGAGGTTTGTTTCCTCTTAATAAAGAAGATAGACAGTCCCTTCCATTGTAATACTGGTCCAGGGAACATGATATTTGGCTCAACCATTCTAGAGTCAAACTGTATCTTTCTAATCAGATACAACTGATTAGAAAGAGTCACCAACCACTTGAGCTAACAAATTGGGTGGGGCGGGGTTGGGGGGTTGGTGGAGGGAGGGTCTGGATCCTCTAGAGTGTCCCCCCCCCCGGAAGTGAATAGAAAAGGCTTCCAATGACTAACACTGTGGTAGGCAGTCTGTCTAGTTTTTTGCTAACCAATTGAAAGAGCAGGCACATGGAATGTGAGATCACATTAGCTAAGGCGATACCATTGAACACTTGGAAGTATGACTCAGGACTCAAGCCCTGTGACAGTTTTAGGGACTTCTCCTTAGAGTCCTGGCAGAGGGAAGATCTGCTTTACATGGGTGGTAACAGGAGCTACACACATGGGTGATTATTCCTGGGTGGTGTGGGCGACAGAAAACACAGGCTCAGCAGGATGTGGTGGCGCACACCTGTAATCCTGGCACTTTGGAGGCTGAGGCAGGAGGGTTAAGAGTTCTAGGCCAGCCTGGGCTACACAAAGAAACTCTGTCTGAAGGGGCTTTAGGTAGCCGAGCATTGCAAGCTTGGCTCTGGCAGGCCTTACCTTTCCCCCACTCCATCTTCCTTGGTTTAAAAAGAAAAAAAAAGTTAGATTACATTTTTAAAGCTAGGCACCAAGGTCTGTTTCCTTATTTGGTCACTTCCTGCCCCTGAGACTGAATACCAAGGTTCAGCTATGAAAGCACTGAAGTCCCACAACCAAAAGCCTTTGGCTACCCTAATAAGCTTGTCTAAAAATAATTAAACACTTCATCTTAATACAAAGTTTTTCCTTTTACATTTATGAACTGTCATTTGCCCATGGGCCACATCTGTTTTCTCTCTGAGCAGAGGAGGCCATTTGTTCCTCTGGGACCAATATCCCTGCCCCCTCTCCCTGGCCCCTTTCCTCTTTTTCTTCATCCTCTATCTCCTTTCTTTTACTCCCCGTCCTTTGTCCCTCTGGGACAAATAAATTTCCCTTGTGCTAAGAACTTGGTCTTGAGTGTCTTGTGCCAACATAGGTCCTTTCACCATGTCAAAAACAAATAATTGAAGAAGAAGAAGAAGAAGAAGAAGAAGGAAGAGGAGGAGGAGGAGGAAAGAAAAGAAAGAAGAAAGAAAGAAAGAAAGAAAGAAAGAAAGAAAGAAAGAAAGAAAGAAAGAAAGAAAAAGAAAGAAAGACAGAAAGAAAGAAAGAAAAAGAAAGAAAGAAAGAAAGAAAGAAAGAAAGAAAGAAAGAAAGAAAGAAAGAAAGAAAGAAAGAAAGAAAGAAAGGAAGGAAGACAGACAGAAAGGAAGGAAGGAAGGAAGGAAGGAAGGAAGGAAGGAAGGAAGGAAGAAAGAGTCACAATTGTCTACATTTTTGGCAAGTGTACTAAACTATACAGCACACCCAATTTACAGTGACAAGACCCCCAAGTTCATCCTCAGTCTCCCTTTACCCTTTTGTCACAAGTTCCTTGATATAATTATTATCATTATAATATTCTATACTTAGAGCTATGATGAATATTTGGGGCATCTGCCTGACTGGATAGAGAGATGCCTGAGGCACTGATGAATCATACCTTCTGGATGTGTCTATGAGGGAGCTCTCAGAGATGAGGGAAGCGTGGGTCAGTGACCTGAGGTGGGTGGAGCTTCACTAAATATGTATGGGTACTTCACTACCTCACGGGGGTGGGAGGGTAGGGGGTGGGGGGGTGGGGGGTGGAGGGCCCATTTGCAAAACAAAAAATTAGTCTCTCTCTCTCTCTCTCTCTCTCTCTCTCTCTCTCTCTCTCTCCTTGTCCTCCCTCCTTCTCACTTCTCCACTCCTGTCTCCCCATCTCCTCCTCTCTTTCTCTTCTTTTCCCTTCCTCTACTTCTTTTGTCTTTTCCCTCCTGTCTTCTGTCTTCCTCCCCTCCCCTCCCCTCCCCTCCCTCTCCTCTTTCTCCCCTTCCCTCCTCATCTCTTCTCAGGCATGCCAGTCTATAAAAGGCAACTCTGGGGAATGCGAATGGAAGCAGCCAGATGCTCTGGGTGAGGGGCTGAGCCTGGGAAACCCAGGTGAGACCACAGACCCTGGAAGCCAGATGGCTCCCACATCCAAACTGCCATTCCTGGCTGCCTTCTTTCTTTGTAAATATCCTTGAAAGCTTGAGAACTGTGAGTCACCAGGATGAGAATAGATCCATTCCTGAAAGGCAGGTCTTTGTGACTGTCATTCTCTTTGTTGACTTGTCACCTGGTCACTGGGCCTCCCAGACACTTGTCCCCATGCACAAACTGCCCTCAGACCTGAAATGTTCACATTGTCCTGCACTGGATGAAATCCAACCCATATTATCCCTGGAGTGGGCTCATACAACACTTCCCACCAACTCACTGCTGGGCCCTTCGCTTTACTCCGCAAAGGGTGTATTGCCTGCCTGCCTCTCTCTCCCTCTCCCTCTCCCTCTCCCTCTCCCTCTCTCTCTCCCTCTCCCTCTCCCTCTCCCTCTCCCTCTCCCTCTCCCTCTCCCTCTTCCTCTCCCCTCCCTCTCCTCCTCCCCCTCCCTCTCCCTCTCCCTTTCCCTCTCCCCCTCCCTCTCCCCCTCCCTCTCCCCCTCTATCCCACCCTTCCCCCTCCCCTTCCTCTCCCTCTCCCTCTCCCCACCACACATCTTTCCCCTTCCTGTTTGAACCCAGAACTTTGCATATCCCAGGCAAACTTTCTTCTTTAGAGTTGTGTTCCCAGTTTTGGTTTTGAATCTATATACCCTGTTTGGTGTGAACTCTTTCCAATAACTGGAAATAATAAACCAAGCCTCCCAATGAACTAACCTTTGTAAACGCTCAGAATTACACAAATGTAAAGAAACCTAAGCATTGTTCTATCCTGAGAGTAGTACACTAATCAAAACCCTTCTACCCACCTGACCATTAGATTCCTCCAGGGAGAGGCTGGGGGCGTGGCTCAGTGGTAGAGCTGTTGCCTAGAATCCCTCAGTGAGGAGCTGGGGGCGTGGCTCAGTGGTAGAGCCCCTGCCTAGAATCCCTCAGTGAGGAGCTGGGGGCATGGTTCAGTGGTAGAGCCCCTGCCTAGAATCCCTCAGTGAGGAGCTGGAGGTGTGGCTCAATGGTAGAGCCCCTGCCTAGAATTCTCCAGGGAGGGGCTGGGGGCGTGGCTCAGTGGTAGAGCCCCTGCCTAGAATTCCCCAGGGAGGGGCTGGGGCCATGGCTCAGTGTCAGAGCCCCTGCCTAGAATCCCCCAGTGAGGGGATGGGGTATGACTTAGTAGTAGAGGACATTTCTAACATAAGTTCCCAGAACTTCCCATTAAGAAAAAATAAGAGAAGAAAGATTTCCAGTCCATTGGTTGAGTTAATAAACTGTTGTGTCACCTGAACATCCTACTTAGTTTAACTATGGACACCTCTTCACTACTTGAGACACCAGGCTATCAGCTTGACAAACTATTTCATTCCAGCCATTCCCCAAGGAAACAATGAGAACTATATACAAGAGTCCCTTTTCCTTGCCCTTTGGCACCAATATCCACCAATTCCAAATGCCCAGGCTGGTAGGAAAGGGATTCACAGACTTCCTGTTGCCACACAGACACATCTGCACAGAACACAGTCCCAGATTTTAAGAATATTTTCTGATGGGGGTTCTGGGGGATGCTGCTTGGTTGGTAGACTGTCAAGCATCCAAGAAGCCCTATATTCTGTCCCCAGCACCTTATACATTAGCACGATCGGGAGTTCAAGGTCATCCTTGTCTCCACAGTAAATTCCAGGGCAGCCTGAGTTACATGAGACCAGAATCAAAACATAAGGCAAAAATCCCCTAAAACATACCCACTAATGATTTCATATTCCAGTAAACATCCCAGTTAGACTCTGCCACCTCAACCAGGATAGAAAATTGGATTCTAGCCATGGACCATCCCATAATACAAAAGTACTTATGCCTTTAACTGGATCGGTTGTACAATTGATGTAGACTAACCCTCAGGAAGAACGGATGCATAAATTGGTTAGGAGAGGAAAATTTACATTAAAATTCACTCCTAATCCTACAAGCAAGACTGTGAAGGGGAAGAACCCCAAGGAACAAGAGAAATTACAAGCCTTAAAATCGGATTACATTTGATAGAAGACACACGACACGGTTAGGGATTCAGACATTTAATTTTATGATCCATAACTACATCTATAGCTGTGCCTGTAGGTATATCTTATCTAACACCATCCCAAGCCTGTCCTTTTGATTTTTCTCCCAGTGGTAAAAATGCTGGGTTTGTAAGTGAAATACTGGACTTACAGGTAAAACCGGCAACAGAGTCTCATGTAGCAGCTGGTACCCCAACAGAAACATGGAGGTAAGAAACAGAAATGTAAGCAGTTCAAGCTGTGAAGGAGCCTTTGGTGTGGGGAGACAGACCGTTCAAACAAAGATGCATTTCCTTTTATTTTGCATATATGTGTGCATGTGTGCTTATGCATCTGTGCACCGTGTGCATGCCTGGTGCCTTTGGAGGCCAGAAGAGAGCACTGGATCTCCCTGGAACCGGTGTTACAGATGGTTGTGAGGTCCCATGTGGGTGCTGGGATTTGAACCTAGGTCCCTGGAAAAGCAGCCAAGGCTCTTTAAGTACTGTGCTATCTCTCTCCAGCCTGGAATTTTTCATCTTGCTAGTTGTAAAAAAAAAAAAAAAAAAAAAAAAAAACAATCTTCACTATCAGCTTGGCTAGACTTAGAATCACCTAGAGGAGATATCCCTGCAGAAGGTCTGTGAGGAGATTTCCAGAGAGGTATGACTGAGGTGCTCCAAATATGGGTAGTTCTAGCCCATCGTCTGGGGTCCTGGACTGAATAAAAAAAGAAGATGGTGATCTGAGCACCGGCATCCATCCCTCTCTGCGTCCTGGCTGTGGATGTCGTGTGACCATGTGAACATCCGGCTCAGGCTTTCTCTGCCATGATGGATTGATCATACGTATCCTCAAACTGTGAGCTGATATAGCCCTTCCAACCTTACATGGCTTCTCGTGTGGCTTCTATCCAGCATTCTGTCACCACATGGGGAGTCAGTAGTACAGCACTGCATAGACTCAGTGATCGTCATTGATTGAACCCACCCCTGCCCCACCCCATACTTCCAACCATGTCCTAACAAGATTGGAGGTAACACTACTCCATTTTCAATGGCCTTTCCTGTTGCCAAATGCTTACAGAAGACCTGTAAAGAGTGCCCCCCTCCACACACACAACCTGCATGACTGGTCCCTACACCATCACTCCATCCCTTCCCACTTAGTATCACCCATGAACACACAGTCCGGTCAGTCCACAGTGGTGTTTCTGATGGCTCAATCATTACTCAGTGGAAGTACTATTTATATGCATACACTACTGCTGACTTCAGACACACCAGAAGAGGGAGTCAGATCTCATTATAGATGGTTGTGAGCCATCATGTGGTTACTGGGAATTGAACTCAGGACCTCTGGAAGAACAGTCAGTGTTCTTAACCACTGAGCCACACTAGCAGTCAGTTTAATGTGCTCTAGAAGTGTTACCTTAAAGAAGTGGTGAAGACTTAGTCCCAGAGAAGTGGGGCTTTGAGGAAGTGATTGGATACTGACAGCTCTAATCTTACCCATGGGTTTATTTATTGATGGGGTCAGCCTAATAATGGGGGATTGGGAAGTGGTGGACACTTACAGGGCAGAGCCTGGATGGAGGAAAATGGGTCGCTGAAAGTGTGTCCCTACTGTGTGTTGTTCCTACTGTGTGTTATCTGTCTGTGTCTTTATCTCACTCATTCTCTTGTTGAGTCTATGTCTCTCATTATCTCTGTCGTTTAATCTCATGATAGCTGTCTATATCTTTTTGTTCCACATTCTCTATGTGTCTCTGTCTCTCTCTCTCCCCATCTCCTCCCCTCTTCCTTCTCTTCCTCCTTGCTATAAAGACACACAAATAATGTAAGTGACCAGACACTGAAATCTGTAGTTGGAATAATTCATTCTTTCTTTACACTGTTTGTTTCGAGTGTCTTGTCATAGCCACAGAATTCTGCCTAATACCGTGATAGGATTCTTCTTGGCGCTATGGCTTAGGTCTGCAATGTCTCCCCTGGGATCGCGTCTTAAACCACTGGGTCCTCCTCGGCTGGAGGAACTGACTGGGGAGCATACAGAAGCTCTGAGAAGTAGAAACTTGTTGGTGTGTGTAGGACACTAGAAGAGACCCTTAAGAGTTATGCCCATAAATTATATCGAATAAAAAAAAAAAAAGAGTTATGCCCTAATCCCAGTTCTGGATATCTTTGTTTCCTGCTCTGTTGCGGTGTGCACTGCCTTCCACACTGTAACATCCCCAGAAACCGCAGGCCAACATAAACCTTTCCTACCTTAAATTATTTTCGTTAGGCATTTGTGATAGTGGTGAAAAATATAATGATGGCCTTGATACACACGAGGCCCTTGGTTTGACCACTAGCACCACAAACAAACAAACAAACCAAGGAATGGATTGAAGGAGGAGGATGCAGGGAGGTCAGAAGTTCAAAGTCATCCTTGACTACATAGTGCTATCATAGCGAATTCATGAGTGGTTTGGAGATACGTGAGATTGTCTCCAAAACCAATAAAGCATCTGCTAGGCAGGCAAGAGGACTAGAGTTGTCTCACGGCCGTGTAAAATCTGGGCACAGCGATGTCTATTTGTGATCCCAGTACTGGGACAGTGGAGGCAAGAGGATGCCTGGGCTTATTGTTCAGCTATTCTAGCCAAGTCAGCACGTTCCAGATTCAATTAGAGACCATGTGTCCAAAACTAAGATAGAGCTAGAGAAAGACACCCCATGTTACCTCCAGCCTCTATGTGCACATCCCATACACAAACACATGCGTATGCATGTGTATGAACATAAATATGTACACATGAACCAACTCCTAAAATTGTATAAAAGAACCTATAAATCATTGAATGAACGAATACCGCTAATCTTCTAAACTGGAATGCTTTCTAATATTAGTAACATGGCTAATTAAAGAATTGAAGTGTGTGTTTTCATTCCAAGCAGTGAGGTGTGTGCTAAGGGGATGAGTTGGGAAATCAGAGGGAAAGTTCTGTGTACCTTCTACCTTCTTGAGAGACAGCTTAACAGGCTCAAAGGCACACATGTATACCTTGAATCCAGGGTAGAGAAATAAACACTGGCCACTGTTCCCAGTCCTGGGATAAGTCTAGCACAGTTGTTTATAAAACGCTTGCCTCACTGCTACCCTGGAGAAGTTAAGTTATTATTGGGATACAGCAGAAAGCCATGATCGTTTTGTTGTTAGAGTTCCAGAAAGAGAAATTCCAAGGGCTAATGTGAAATCTCTGGGGTCAAGTCCTGCAAGGAATGTGGGTCTTTATCAAATATAATAGCTGCTTTAGCTGGGACTCCAGTTACCATGAGTCACCGAAAAATAAAGGCAGTATTTCCCAAAAACATACAACAGTAGAATTGGCTTACCAAAAATTAAAACAAAGAAGCTAAGTATATATAAATCACTACATTAGATATTAAAAGCAGAGTCTGACATCTTTTTTTGGCATAAGTCAGAAGTATAGCACATTTGATTAAGTTCTGTTTTTTAATTTTTACTTATATATTTTTTAAAGATTTATTTTCTATTTCATGTATACGAGTACATTGTAGCTGTCTTCAAACATGTCAGAAGAGGGAATCATATCCCATTATATACGGTAGTAAGCCACCATTTGGTTGCTGGGAATTGAACTCAGGACCTCTGGAAAAGCAGACAGTGCTCTTAACTGCCAAGCCATCTCTACAGCCTTTATCATATTTTTAATTTAGTGTATGTTTACGTCTGTGTGTAGGTCGGTGCATATGAGTGCAGGTGCCCACAGAGCCCAGAAGAGGGCACTGGGTTGCGGTTGGTTGTAAGCTGCCCAGCATGGGTGCTGGAAATCAAAGTTAGGCCCTTTTCAAAAGTAAAGCTCACTCTTTACCCTTGAGACATCTCAGTCCTTGAGCTGAAGTTGTTACTTGGGGGAGGAGGAGGTGGTGCATAGCGCATGTATCAAAATCAACAGATAGTAAGTCTTGGTCTCCTCCTCCTCCTCCTCCTCCTCCTCCTCCTCCTCCTCTTCCTCCTCCTCCTTCTCCTCCTCCTCCTCCTCCTCCTCCTCCTTCTCCCTTGTTAGAGACAGAGTTTCTTGTTTGCTGCTGTGTACACCAGGCTATCTGGCTGGCTCATAAGCTTCCAGCTGTTCCCCTGCCTCTGCCTTCTACCTTACTGCAGGAAAGACCGGATTACAGACACATACCATAGTGCCTGACTTTTACCTGGGATTTTGGAATTCAACTCAGCTCATACTTGTGTGGCACGCTCTTTACCCACTGAGCTGCCTCCTAGGACACACACCCCCTTTTGACAGGGTCTCATTATGTAGCCCAAGCCATCACCCAGTTGACAATCCTCCTGCCTCAGGTGTGTTACCAATATGCACTGCCACAACCAGGACTCGGCACTTTGCATTTGTGCCACCTTCCCTCAAAGAATCCCACTGTCTAATCGCATAGTTATCATTCACACACCAGACTCAATTATCCCAGACCAAGGGATTCCTCTTTCAGAATGAATTGGCTAATTTCTCTTGCAACTAATTTCTGAATAAAATGAAGAGAAAGCAATTACGTAGCACGAGTAAGACCAAGAATGTCTAAGATACCGAAGTGATCATATTTCTAAGAATTTTTAGTATATTAATTATGCACATGACAATCATTGTTCCTGTAGCAGATGAATGCCCTGATCAGAGGCTGGATTTCATCAGTTTTTAAAAAGATGCATTCTATTTTATGTTATGTATTTGCGTGTCTCTCAATGTGTATGTGTATGTGTTTGTGTGTATGTGTGAGTGTAAATACCCACAGAAGCCTGAAGATGAATGGTGTTGGGTGCTGTGGAACTGGAGTTACAGGCCGTTGGGAAACACCTAATATGGTAGCTAGGAACTGAACTCAGGTCTTCTGCAAAGCATCACGTGCTAATTGCTGGGCTATCTCTCCAGCCCCCAATACTTACTTTAACATCAGAGTTATGCTGCTCTCCTGAAAACAATACTATAAAAGGTTAAATATTAAAGCTTCTTCCACTTCCCACCAACTGGCACTACACTGACATTCTAGGATACCATATTACCAAAGTAAAACTCAGAGAAGCATTATTATCAAGGACAACTAAAAAAAGCTTTTAAAAAAATATTTTTTTGATTATGTCTATGTGCGTGTCTGTGTGGGAGTGCACAGTATGGGGATATGGGAGCAGTACCTGCAGAGACCAGAAGAGGGCACTGTGTCTAGGACTAGAGTCATGGGTAGTTTTGAGTCACCCGGTGGTGTTGATGCTGGGAAATGAACCCAGGTTTTCTGCAAGAGTGGCAAGTTCTTATCTTTCAGGCTCTGAACTATACAACAACATTTCACGTTCAGCTGTGCTGGGGGGGCCATGGACCTATTAAAAGGCAGAGCTTACTGGTAAGTCGTTAGGCCATTTACAGCAGACCTTCAGATGAGCCTGTGGGACCCCAGACTCCTCCTCTTTGTTTCCTGACTGAAGAAGTGGTTTTGCCTCCTGCTCTTGTCATCTTTTGCCATTAGGCTGGTGTCTCCAAACCTTAAACTAAACAAACACTTTAAAAGTGGAAAAACCTCAAGCCATTTGTTAGAGTAACAGAAAGCTGACTAATACTGCCCCAGAAGACCTCTTCCCATATTTAAACTGACAAAGAAGAAGTAAGGCTACCAGAAAACAAGAAATAAAAACACAGTGTTAAGTCCTTAGCTATTAATACTTTAAATGGCAGTGGACTGGACATTATTCATACTTGAAATGGCTTCTGAAGAACAGAAATGAATGAGCTTACGAGAAACAGTGTAAAAAGAACCAGTCCTGTTTCCTAGGTTTTTCTGAAAGCTAGCTTCTCCTTAGCTGTGGCCAGAGGGTAAAGAAGATTAGAGAAGGTCAGTGACTCTGCAAATGTGCTTTAAAGATGCAGAAAGAGGAGCTCATGGACATATACATATACATCATATGTGTGTGTGTGTGTGTGTATGTGTGTGTGTGTGTGTGTGTGTGTGTGTGTGTGTGTGTATTTCATCCTGGCCCACCCTTTTGTGTGTCTCCCTTTTATAAAAGTTGTATGCAATATTTGATTTTTTTTCCCCTAACAGCATGTTGGTCACTGTGTGTACACACATGTGCATGCTTAGAAAGCAAACAATGTGTCTCTCAAGCTAGGTAGAACAGCTGTTTCCCACTTAGGAAGATCAGAAAACAGTCCGTTTCCATTTGATATCCTGTCTAAACTCATGAGCATCCAATACTTAGTGACTCAGAAAAATGTCAACCATCTTCACTCTGGCAGAGAGAGACTCAGGACAGAAAATGAACAGACCTTCTCTCCCGGAGAGAGAGTGTCTCCAGCTCTCCCAAAAGCATCATCTTGGTTTTTAGACTCAAACCTCCTTGTAGAGAAAGAAAACACCTCAAGCCTGGCTCTCCCCTTTTTGAATGAGGGCATACTCCCTTCGTTCTAAATTAGCACAAGGAGTCTCCACTTCTTGGGGCGGCAAAAAAAGCAGTTCCAATCATTTCCTGAGAAGCTGTATGGAACACAGCAGTCATTTGCATTCTCACAGTTGGCAAGACAGAGGGACAGGTTTTCCAATGCTGAGTTGGGAGAGTGATGGCCTCCAGGGTAGCAAAATCACAGACACATGAAGGACACCCAGCAGGATGTAAGCCATGGCACTCACTCACCACGCAATTATTACTGAACTAAATCTTGTCTGTGGTGGTTAGTGTTGTCGACTTATGAGAATCTACAGTTGCCAAGGAGATGAGCCTCTACCCAGGTCTATGAGAAAGTTTCTGGAATTGATGTATCCAGGAGGGAAGACCTACTTTAAATTTGGACAACATTATCCCAGGGGTTAGAGACTTGGACTAAAGAAAACCATGACCTGAACCCCAGCATCCATCTCTCTCTGCTTCCTGACTGTGGATATAATCATTCCCTCAGAAGGGAACTAGCTGTTCACATTCCTCTGCCTCTGTGCCTTCTCTTCCCCATGGACTGTACCTTCAAACTGTGAGCCACAATCCACTCTCCCTCTCTGCAGTTGCTCTTTTTCAGAGTGTCAGATCATAGCAATAAGTAATGCAGTGAATTCACCATTAAAACTTGTCATGGGGAGCACATGTCATCACTGACAGCATGGGAAAAACAGGCATGTATCCTTAGAAGTCCTAGACTCTAAGTGTACTGGGCATAGCACGCAAATAGCCAACACTTACCAATGTATAATGTAGCAAGCCCTAACCCCATAAGCCTCAGTTTCCTTATCTATACAATGGTAGAAATATCCCTGTCCCACTGGTATATTAGAACACTAAAGTGGCAATAAACAACCCCTCCCACAAGTTCATGTGCTGTGTCAAAAGAGCATGAACCAGAGGAATGCAAACACCTCCTGGAGAAAACATGAAAATATTGATGCTAACAATGACTAGGGGCCTGGGGAGATGGTTTCCTTGGTGACATGCTTTGGCAAGCAAGAACACCTGAGTTCAATCCTCACATCTACATAGCAATGGCTGGGCAGAGTGGCATATGCGCATCATCTCAGGACTGGGGAGGCAGAGACGGGAAGATCCCTGCAGCTCACTGGCCACCTAGTCTACTTGGTGAGTTTCAGGCCAGTGAGAGACGGCCAACAAAAAACATGGCGTATAGCTCCTGAGAAATGATATCCAAGGTGGACTCTGGCCTACACACATGTACATGTTCACACATACACACACACACATACACACTCGTGAACACACATACACACACATGTGAAAAGATAGCAGTGTCAAGATTCAGGTATCAGCCAGGGGGGGGGGGGTTCCTGGCTAACTGGAGACTCATGTGGATTTACATAGTGTTGTTCTACCCTCACTGTAGAGAGATTCTACATTTCCTCTCAGAAGCCTGCTGTAAGCCATGCCCTCCCCCCCCCAAATCCATGGCAATAACTTTACTAGTCAATAGCATGAATGGTGATGCTGTTCCTGCAAGATAATGGTCCACACATGCTCAGTGCCCATCTGCAGCGAGGTGAAAATCCATTGGGGACCATTGGTACTCTCTGCCTGCTGGGCCCCTTCAAGCACCTGGGGAGCTCAGACATTATATTCCATATTTTAGGGTTAAAATTTCCTTCAGTTGCCCACCTCTGATGCAGGGCTGTGTTAGCTATTCATCACTATGACAAAAATGCCTGACTTAAGGGAAGAATGATTGATTTGACTTTCAGTTCCAAAAGGCTCCAATCTGTGGTCAACTGGATACACAGCTTCTTGACCACTGTGAGGCAGAGCATCGTGGCAGGGAGGCCCTGTGCAGAAAAGGTGATCATATAATGGTTTCCAAGTAGAGGAACAAGTGGGGGATGGAGCCAAGTTACACGTTTCCAAGGCATACCCACAAAGACCCATTTCCTCCAATCAGGTCCCACTTTCCATAGTCAGATCACCTCTCAACAGTTTACACATAGTCTAATCCATCAGTAAGAGGAATCACCACTTAGGTTGTGCAGAGCCTCCAGGATGGAATCATGTCTGGAGATCTGGTCATAGACACAGCCAGAGAAGTGCTTTCTGAGTCTTCTGGGTGACAATGTTGGTCAGTTGTTTTTGTTTTTAATCAGCTTGACACATACTACAGTCATCTGAGAAACAGGAACTATAGTTGAGAAAATGCCTCCATGAGATTAGCCTGTAGGCAAGTCTGTAGGAGAGGGGGCGTTTTCTCAATTAGTGAGCAGATGTGGAGTGCTCAGCCTATGGGAGATGCTGCAGTTCCTGGGCAGGAAGTCCTGGTGGTATAAGAAAGCCAACTAAACAAGCCGTGGAAAGCAAGCCATTAAGGAGTATCTGTCCATGATCTCTGCTTTAGTTCCTGCCAAGACTTCCTTTAGTAAATGGTGACTCGGGATATATAAATCAAATAGACCCTTCCCCATATCCACCCCCAAGTGGCTTCTGGTCACGGTGTTTATTGCAGCAATAAAAGCAAGCTACAACAGTGACTCTTAACTCAATCAGTGCATCCATCTAGATCAATCATCGCAAGCTCTCTCTTCATTCAAAATAAATGTCTACCGATATCCTCTAACCCTACCTGGGCTGAAGGCTGACAGAGAGGGGCAGTTGGATGTTGCACAAATCAGATGGAGCTAAGTTAAATATATATCTATATCTATATCTATATCTATATCTATATCTATATCTATATCTATATCTATATCTATATCTATATCTATATCTATATATATTAACTCAACCACATCTTTGCCCTCAGAAATAGAAAGATGCAACATCCTATGAACAAGACAGGACAGTCTGCCTAGAAGTACTCTGAGGTCAGCATAGAGGAGGGAGTCATGGAATGTGAACCAGAAACAACGAGTCTATCCAAGAGCAGCCCTGGGAAGTGTCAAAACTTTCCCTTAGCTTTTGAGCCTGAACTCAGGCTTTGATATTTCATTTAAAAATTTTGTATTGTCAAGTCAAACTTTTGAGACTAAGATGTTTCTAGAGGTTTATCGAACTGTTACTGATGCAAACCAAATGGCAAAATAAATTCCCTAAGTCACCAACAGCATAGCTAGACTAACTGGAAATATATTGTTACCACCATTAGTAATAGGTGGGTGTATTTTACAATGAGATTTTGGAAAGAAGAAAAGAATTATGTATGGGAACCACACTACAGATAACTGTTGAGAGAAGACATTCTAAGCAAGCAAAGTCCCTGGATAAAAGATAGTCCCTTTGGAAGTCATGCTACTTCCTGGTTGGTTGGTTGGTTGGTTGATTGGTTGGTTGGTTGGTTGGTTGGTTGGTTGGTTGGTTGGCTGGTTAAATGTATATGTCACTGAATTTTTGGTTGTTTCACTTCTTGGATGGATGGATGGGTAGGTGGGTGGATGGATGGGTACATGGATGCATGGATACATGGATGGTTGTTTGGTTAACTGACTGGGTGGATGGATGGATGGATGGATGGGTGGGTGGATGGATGGATGGATGGATGGATGGATGGATGGATGGGTGGGTGGATGGGTAGGTGGGTGGGTGGGTGGAGGTTGCTGGTGGTTAGATGGTTGGAAGTTGGATGGGAGGTCATTTGGCTAGTTGTTGCTTGGACAGTTGGTTGGTTGGTTGGTTGGTTGGTTGGTTGGCTGACTGACTAGTCGATTGTTTGACTAAATAGTTGATAGGTTGGTTGGTTGGTTTTCTGCTTGCTTGCTTGCTTGCTTGCTTGCTTGCTTGCTTGCTTGCTTGCCTGTGTAGATTTGTATAGGCTGGCTCACTGGCTGATTATGTTTGTTGCTTGTGTGTTTGCTTTGCTACTTGGCTGCTTTGGTGGGTTACTTATTTGGTTATTTAATTGGTTTCTTGGTACTTAGTTGGTTCTTATACTGGAATGCTCATGGCTTTGATGGGTGACCATTAGCATACAGCAAAGGAATGTGGAGCCTTTTGTTTCTTCCTTGTGGATTCACTTTGAAGTTTGGCATTGGCCTGACCTTCCCTCAGTCTCTACATTGACTTAATATGTATTATCAGGATGATGCTTGTTTTATTTCTGTTCACTTAATTCGTTAAAAATATATCCTTGCATTATGCTCTTCTCCCCATTATCGTTCACATTTCTAAAATGTGTAGTCATTAATTCACTGATGTAGTGTGCTGTTCTGTCTCCACTCAGCTTTCTTGGATGCAGAGATGTCTGGGAGATTAGTAAAGGACACCTTCGCGAGATGTTTCTAGGGAGGGTGAACTAATGAAGGAAGACCCCCTATGCATGTGGGCAGCAGTCCACAGGCTAGGCTCTAGAGAAGAATGAAATGTTAGATAACACCCACCAGTGTAATTTTTTCCTCTCTGTTTCCTAGCTACCATGATTTGAGCTGCTGCTCTCCACCTGTACTTCCTTACCTTGAGGGAATGAGAACTCTGAACCTATGAGTCAAAAAAAAATTTCTCCATTGTATCCTCAAATCTTTGGTCATAGAGTCTGAACACCTAACTAACAACATGTAGCTGTACTTGTATGCTATATGATACATAATTTTCATATAAGAAAGTACACAGAAAGTATAGATATACAGTTTAGTACAATTATGTGTCAGTTGTGAACACTCCTTGCATAAGGAGCTGTCCAACAGCATTCCATTATCCAAGAAAGTTCCCTCCTATCTCTTTCAATTTAATCTTCCTTACCTTCACCCCAAGAAGAAAAGCATTTGAAATTCCATTCCAGAGAGTGTGTTTGCTTATTGTAGAACTTTGTAGAAATGGAGTCATACAGCACAGAGCATAATATAAAAGAAAATCATATAGAATCTTAATTGTCTGGTTTCCTATATTTAAAAGAATACCTTTAGAGTACCTGTGTTGTATAATGAGTATTACTTCCTTCCTTTTATAGTGCTGAATAGTACTTCCAAGTATGACCATATTAGTCTGTAATAGTCACATGGATGGACATTTCTTCTGCTTCTATTTTAGGAATATGGTGAGAAAGGTTGCTATGCATATTTTGATAAAGTCTCACTTCTTGTGTAAGGTCATCTTGAGACTAAGACTCCCAAGAGAGAACAAAGCCATAAGGACCTACTATGGGGACTGGGGAACTGGCTCAGTCAGAAAGCATTTACTCTTCATGTGAGCAGGAGGTAATTGACAGAATAGACATTTTTTTAAAAAAAATGTGTATATATATGTGTGTGTGTGTGTGTACGTGTGTGCAGGCATGTACATGTGTGTATATGTATGTAAGATAGCAATCATTTCACAATGCATCCACACCTATAAACACTATTCAAATATTATCATAAAAATGTTCAAAACACAATCACTCTGTATGCACCGCCCCCCAAGATAAAATAATAAGACAATAAAAGTACTTTGGAAAAATAAAACTTTTTCATAAAAATTTGAAATAATCTTTTCAACAACTCTTAGCCTTCCAGACTTGGTATTTTCAGTAGGTTTTTGCAGTCTAACATTTTGCAGTCTAAAGTGTCTCGTGTTGTTGGTACTTCTAGAATCTGTCTGAAAAAAATCTACTACTATACTTTGGTAGTGGTGGGTGGTCTGTTAGTTTTTCTTTCTTTTCTTCCTTCCTTCCTCCTTCCTGCCTTTCAATCTATGTGTATATATGTGGAGGTGTTACCTACTACTTCAGTTTGGTGGACTGTTTCTTTCCCTTTCTTTCTGTTTTTCTTTTTTTCCTTTTTTCTTTCTTATGAGTATATATGTGGGGTGTTCATTTTTGGTCCTTGATGACTAGTTTGCCTACTTGCCACAACTTGGAATCATGAGGAAATTTATGAGTAATTACATAGATTGGGTGATTGTCGTACTGCTACTTGTTGCAGAAATACTAAGCCCTTGTGGGCAGCACCATTCCCTATGCAGCTGATCCAGGCTATGTAAGAGAAGACACAGAGACTTGAGTGAGCATGCAGACGGGCAGCATGGGTGCATACAGCAGTTTCCCTTTGGTCTTTACTGCGGACATGATGTGACTAATCACTTCAGTTCCTATTTGACGTCCCCAATGACAGAGTGTGACCTGGAACTATAAGCCAAATAAATGCTTTCTTCTCCTAAGTTGTTTCTGGCCAGGGTATTTTATAACAGCAGCAGCACATGCAAAAATATATACATGAAGGTGTGATTTCTAAGTCACCTTCCATCTTCTGTTTGAAACAGAACCTTCCATTGCCCTGGGTTTTTACCAAGAAACCTAAGCTATTTAACCCAGGTGCTCCCAAAAATCCACCTGTCTCTGCCCTATTTTGCCTTCACTAGGATTGCAAGCAAATGCACAACATTCAAGGTCTTATGTAGGTTCCGGGGATGCAAACTCAGATATTCTCATTTGCAACACAATAACTCTAACTACAGAGATACTCTTCCAACTCCTTTTCTTGTTGCTATGACAAAACATATCACAGAAACCACTTGAGATAGGGAGGATCTATTTTGGCTTGTGGTTTGGGGGGGGCTCTCATTCCATCATGGTGGGCAAGCAATGGAGACTAGCATTAGTGGCAGGAGCATGAAGCAGGTGTTTATAGACACCATGGTGAATCAGGAAGAAAATATTACAGCATGGACCAGAGCCAGGTAGATCCACTGGCTCATTCTAGTGACATACTTCCTCCAGGCAGACTTCACTTCCAAAAGGCACCACAGCCTTCAAAACAACACTACTGTCTGGCGAATGAGAGTTGAAACGTGAGCTTGTTGGGGTTTGTGATTCAAACCCATACTGCTTGTTTATCTGCACTGTATACCTTCCCTATCTATGGTGTTTCCCAGCCTGGCACTTTTTCTCTAGTGACAATTTCTAGACTGTTTATTTGCTATTGATTTCCCTCTCCCAGGACATCACTACAGAAGAGAGAAACAAGGAAAATGATTCATCAAATCTAGTTACAAACAAGGATGGAAAATATAATACCCGAAAGGGAAATGATCTGCAGCAAAGTTACATGTATTCAAAATAAAAACCACAGCCTTAATTATTTTTAGTATTAAACCAGAAAAATGTTAAAACAAATGAACCTAGCATTCTACTGAAGGAGCTGAGAAATAATGTAAATAGGAAACAAAAAGTGTGGATAACACTGAAAACTTCTCGGCTGATGAACAAATACAAGAAAAGGTTAAAATAACTTTTAAAAAATATTCTTTTTTGGAAATTTGAACTTGCATTGGGAAAGAATGTTAGTGTGATTTGCATTTCAAATGTGTGATTAAATACCTAGAAAGCATGGAATAATCAAAATAATGATTCAGTAGTTAAGTACAGAAATCCAGTGATATGGAGATAGGTATGTAGAACACAGAAAATGGAAACCACCACCTTCTCTTAACATAAATCAATTAGAATGCATAATGAGAAAAAATACAAGCTAAAATATTAACATAATAATTATCTAGGATACCTCAGGCAATAAATGTCAAGAAAAAATAAACTATTGAAATCCATGAAGAAGCACGGACTTCTCTAAGATGAAAAGACTGATTGTTGCCAGGAACCAGTTTCATTGACCGTTGCTTAGATTTACTAGAATTGGATCTAACCAAAGTCTGGCAGAACTAGAGATCATCCTAACAAAAGGAGATCTAAGAACTTTGAAGATGGGCTGGAGAAACAGCTCAGTGGTTATGAGTACTTGCTGTGCTTACTAAGGACCAGAGTTCTGATCCCAGCACCAAGTAGAGCCACTTCTAACCATCTGTAACTCCAGCTGCAGGGGATATGATCCTCCTCTGGCTCTATAAGACTGTAGACAGCTGGGATATGTGAGTTATGAGTAGAATTGGGGTCTAGGAGCTTTGTGGAGATGTGAGTTCTGGGAACCATGTACCTATAGAACATCATCTCTAAGTCTGAGTATTTCTTAAGCTCAAGTACCACTCTTTGTGCCTCCTATCACTCTTCTGATATCTCCCTTTCCCAATTCCCATTGTGACCCAAAGTTTCCTTTCATCCACTGCCAAAATCTAGTTACTCCTGGCCAATTGTCCCAGGGAGCCTCTAAGAAAGACTCTGTCTGAGATGGGTAATCCCCATTGTCAGCTTGACTGGATTTAGAATAAGCCTGTTAAACAAGCTCTCAGATTGTCTATGAAAGAATTTCCAGAGAGGTTTAACTGAGCAGGAAGACACACCCTAAAACATGGTGGTAGCATCCCATGAGCTGGGATCCCAGACTGATAAGAAAAAAAAAAAATGAGAGCAAGCAGGCATGTCTCTTTGCTTCTTGACTGCAACTGCCCCCTGCTCCCACCACTATGAACTTCCTTCCTTGACGGACTGTACTCCTTTAGACCTTGAGCCAAAATAAACCCCTCCCTTGGGTTCCTAATTGCCAGATGTTTTATCACAGCAATGAGAAAAATCTGCAAACATTATCCCACAGCTCCTATGCAGCTTTTGCATCTCCACAGGAAATATCTACTACTTGTTTTTGGCTTCCTTTGAAACCAACACTATGACAGATACACATCCCTACTCCGCTGTCTCTCCTCAAGTTGAGAAAAACACTGCATCCCCTGGAATCCTCTCCCATCTCCCATCCCATTGTCCCTGGGTACCAGATTCATTTCTCTTTGCTTCCTAATCCGACCAGACATGAGCAACCCTCCGCAGCTCTTGTATAGAGTCTCCTTTTGTCATAGACCCATGCACCAAGCTCTCTACATCAGTAAAAGATTTTTTTTTTCTTCCTTCATTCCACAAACAGCAAGTGAGCTCCTGCTAGTGCACAGCAGGAAGTTAAATGATGGAGGGGCAAAGAATAATAAGACCCTCTCCTTTGCTTTTCTGAGTCCGCTCTTCCTTCCCTCTGCTATGTGAATTCGATTACTGTTGATCCTGCCAAGCTCAGAGGTCTCCATCTGGTTGTGTCGCAAACTCTGAATGCTTGTTAAACTGAACTGAAAACCAGACAGGCCACCTAGGTCTTGCTCTCACAGTCGGGAACCATGAGCCTGCCAGTTGTCATTATAAAGAACAGGCATTTGTCAGAGGTTTAGTTCAAGGAAGAAAGCATTTCTCCAAATGGGTTTTGGAATACACAGCGCATCCTGAAACACATGGATGTTTGTGGGATTTGCACCAGATGATGCAGGTTAATTTTGAGTATCTACTGGACTAGATTATGGCATTAATGAAACACACCTCTGGGGTGTCTGTGAGACTGCTTCTAGAGAAGCTTAAGTGAGGAGGGAAGATACAGCCTCCAGGAATGGCACCATTCCATGGGCTGGGGTCCAAGACTAAATGAAAAGAAAAAAAAGGGAGAAAGCACTGTGGGTACCAGATTAATTTCTCTCTGCTCTCTGACCCAACCAGACACAAGCAAGCGTCCACTGTCACAGCTGGGAGCCTCCCATGCCACCATACTTTCCTTGTTAGTTTTTAATTGTCAACCTGCCACAACCTAGAATCATCCAAGAAAAGCTCCTCAACTAAGGAACTGTCCAGATCAGATTAGCCTGTGCGTATGTCTGGAGTGTGGTTGCTAACTTATGTGAAAGGAACCAGTCCATTATGGGCGGCACCATTCCTTAGGCACACATCATGAACTGTTTAAGACCGGAGAAAGCTGGATGAGAAAAAGCAAGCTAAGATGCATACATTTATGCTCCTAACTCTGTGTGAGATGCTTCGAGTTCCTGCCTTGACTTATGCTACACAAATAGACTATTAACTGCGATTTTAAACCATATAAACCTTTTCTTCTCCAAGAAGATGTTTTATCACAGCAATACATGTTAAACTAGAACACCTGCTGTGACAGACTGTATCCCATCTAACAGTGAACTAAAATAAATCCTCTGTAAGTCGCTTCTTGTTGGATATTTTGATCACAATGATAATAAAAATAACACACCTTATGTAAACAATTTTCAAGGAGTGCCCCAGGCAACCACATGGGATAGTACTGTTACCACCTAGACAAAAGCTAAGTGGGAAAGAAATAGAAAAAAAAAATTCACAGACAATAACCCATGACCTGAGCTATAGGGATCAAATGTGTTTGGGGAT
The DNA here is from genome assembly GCF_947179515.1 of Apodemus sylvaticus. NCBI lineage: Eukaryota > Metazoa > Chordata > Mammalia > Rodentia > Muridae > Apodemus > Apodemus sylvaticus. The sequence continues at coordinate 38,166,186 of NC_067493.1, read as the reverse complement.
AGAATTGTCCCTGGCAGGTAGGCCATCTTTATCCCAGGAAGCTAACCTGAAATTTATGGGTCAAATTTTTTGTTATATTTTCCAAATGAACTTTCAAACATCAAGTGGAAAATCATAAATTGTTCCCATACCGAGAGGTGGTTAGGTCAAAATGGATTTTTTAAAATATCAGAAAATGTATATAATTTTCTCACAAATTCAAAATCACCTGTGCAATTTCCAACGTGAGGGAGTAGCTACATGCAGAGACTGCCACGCTTTCAGGAAAGGGCTTGATTCAGGGAGGAGATCACAAAGGAGAAAGTGAGAGATGTCAGAAGGTGACAAAGAAAGTCTCCCTGTTTCCACACGAGGCCTGCTGGTGCTCAATAACAAGGGTGTTCTTCAGTCCAGTGACACTCTGGAGACCATTACTCATGGGGACCAAACGTACTCACATCAGCTGCCAGGGTCCTGGAATTCCTTTCTCTGGCTTGTGCATCTGAGAGTTGCAGATGTACATGAAGTGGGATGTGCCTGTCTCTACATGAGCTGGGACTAAATGGTGTATTTCATCTCTATTGCTTTGGCAAGATAATGATGCTAGAAAGCCAAGGTGAAGTCTTATCTAAACAGCACAGGTTAGACCACTGAAGCTCTCTTTACCTCTCCAACTCATGTCCTGATTTCGTAATGTTGTGATAAAAATACCCTGACAAAAAGCAATTTTGGGAGCCAGAAAGATGGGTCAGTGGTTAAGAGTATGTACTATTCTTGTAGAAGACTCAAGTTTACTTCCTAGCATCCATATCAGGTGGCTCACAACTACCTATAATTCTAGCTCCAGGGCTCTGGACTACTGGCCTTTGCAGGTACTGTTATCACACACACACACACGCACACACACACACACACACACACACACACACACACACACATCTGTAACTATATCTCCACTTGCAGAATACACACACATCTATATCTATACTTATATCTATATAGATATCCACATGCAGAATATATACATATTATATCTGTATCTGTATGTATCTATCTATATCTCTATATCTATTATCTATGTCATCTATAGCTCCACTTTTAGAACACACACACACATACACAATTTTAAAAACAAAATGTTTAAATGCAACTTAGAGAAGAAAGGGCTTACTTTAGCTTACACAAAGCCCAGTTCACAGTCTATCACTAGGGGGAAGTCAAGACAGAAAGGCAAGAACTTCACTCAATCACATCACATCCACAGAGAAATTAGTGCATACACGCTCACTTGATCACTTGCTAGGGCTCTGCAAGATTTCTCTGCCCTTAAACAGTTAGAGACCTGCTGCCTAGGGAATGCTGCTGCCCACAATTAGCCAGGTCTTTCCACAATTAACTTAATTGAGGCATTCCCCACAGACATGCCAACTCAATGTAGACATTCAAAGACCAGAAACTAAAGAGGTTAGGACAACGTCATCAGGCGTATGGCCCTGTGTTTGTAGGTTATAAAATATGTGAAAGGGGAAAAGGGACTTTTGTTTGAAGCCAGTTTTCCATAGGGTAATTTGTGGAAACCTGCCTGAGAAATTAATACAAGGGTACAGGTGACCCGAGGCAAGACAATATGCATCTCTGACAGGCTGGGAAGACAACTTCATAAGGAAAGTACTTACCTTGCATGCATGAAGACCTGAGGTGAATTCTAAGAACTTATGCAAAAATAAAAAAAAAATCTAATCTAGGCTTGGTGACACATGCTTATAATTCCAGAGATGGAGAGGTAGAGCAACTCTGACTGGGGCTCACTAGGCTGTGGGCATAGCCTACATGGTGAACTCTAGATGAACAGAGACTCATCTCAATAAGAGAGTGGACTCATCTCAATAAGAGGGCTCCCGGAGAACAAAACCTGCACTTTTCCTCTGGTTTTCACATATAGTACACATATATGTACCATAGATACTAAGATGCGACACACACATACACACGTGTATGCCTGCGCATAATGTTGACGACTGGTGTCCATGGAAACCACAAGAAACTGGAATTCCGTGCACCTGGAGTTAGAGTTGTGAGTTACTGAGTGCTCAGTGGTGAAGAGCACTTGTTGCTCGCAGAAGATCTGAGCCATCTCTGGCACTCTCCGCAGAGCCTCCTTTCATTCATTCTGTAAACAGGTCCTGATAAAACAACCTGTTGATAGGGTCGCTATGGAGATTAAGCGCAGAGGTGATAACTAGCTATTCTTCATAGGATTGTGGTTATTTGTGCTGTTTCTTATTATTGTGAAAAAAATGAGACAATTTAAGACAAAAAGGCTTGGTTTTGGTTGGTTCATGTTTTGAGAAGGTCAGCCCATGGTCGGCTGGCTCTATATGACTTCGGCCCACCAAAGCCAGGCATGGTGGCCCATGTCCTTGATCCCAGCACTCAGAGTACCAAAATGGCATAAATGCTGGGAAACAAAGAAGTTTACATGACAGACAGGAAGCAGAGAGAACTCCTACCTCATGCTAGCTGGTTTTCTCCACCTTCTTTTAAAGTTTGGTCTGTCTATTTGTCTATTAATCATATATTTTTAAATATATATAAATGCTTTCCTTGCATGTTTGCCTGTGAAGGGCTGGAGAGATGGCTCAGTGGTTAAGAGCACTGACTGCTCTTCCAGAGGTCCTGAGTTCAAGTCCCAGCAACCACATGGTGGCTCACAACCATCTGTAATGGGATCTGATGCCCTCTTCTGGTGCATGTTTGCCTGTGCAAAATTTATATGCCTGGTTCCCATGGAAACCAGAAGAGAGCATTGGATTCCCCAGAACTGAAGCTATAGTTGTGAGACACTGGGTGCTAGAACCCAGACTCTGGTCCTCTAGGAGAAGTAAGTGCTCTTACCCACGGAGCCATCTCCACCCCCTCCTACCCTTTATAATCCACCCAGGCTCCCAGCCTAAAGGATGATGCCACCCCCACTCAGGGTAGGTCTTCCACCCTTAATCCACTCCAAAAAGCCTAGGCATATCCAGAAGTCTGTTCTACATATCTCCTAAAGGGGTCTCTTGATCCAGTTATATTGATCATCGGGATTAGCATCTACATGGCTTATAATTGTAGCCTTAATCCTCTTTCCCCTGAGCACACCTCACAACTCAGCTAAGCTCCCATGTTTGACCTTCTCCTAAGCATCTTCAGCGAGAAGCGTGAGACAAACACAGGCTCTGTAAGAAGAAGAAAATTTCAAACTGCAAAGCCACGGAGGATCTCGAGTTTCTCTCCCTCCTCAGGGCTGGCAGTCTTCCTGCAGAGATGACCACCCCACAGCAGAAGTACAGCATGTTCCTAAGCGAGAGAACCCACAGATGGGATGGGGCAATAAAAACAATGACAGCCATCATTCCTAAGAGGGAAATGTTCCCTGCTCCTCGAGACAGATGTCTACTTTTAATGGACTCTCTTAGAGCATCTTAGAACTTTCAGGCAAACTGTGAAGCTCATTTTGACTCTCGGTATCTCTAATATGCCCAATTTGCCCAACTTCTCACTCTTTTGTTTTGTTTTGTTTTGTTTTGGTTTGGTTTGGTTTGTTTTGGTTTGGTTTGGTTTGGTTTGGTTTGCTTTTTTGAGACAGGGTTTCTCTGGGTAGCCCTGGCTGTCCTGGAACTCACTCTGTAGACCAGGCTGGCCTCAAACTCAGAAATCTGCCTGCCTCTGCCTCCCAAGTGCTGGGATTAAAGGGACGCTCCACCATTTCTATTTTTCATTTTAAAATATATTTATACCTCCATATCTAATCTGTGCCCCCCACCCTTAAGTTAGAATTGGTTGTGAGCTTTCTGAAGTGAGTCCTGGGATTGAATTCCAATCTTTTGCAAGAGCAGTAAGTGCTCTTAACTGCAGAGCCATCTCTTTAGACCAGTGGATCTCAACCTTCCCAGTGCTGTGACCCTTTAATATAGTTCCTAATGTTGTGGTGACTTCTGACCATAAAATTATTTTTGCTGCTCTTTATATAACGGTAATTTTGCTATGGTTATGAATCATAATGCAAATTATCCATGTTTTCCGTTGACCTCAGGCAACCCCTGTGAAAGGGTCTCAACCCACAGGTTGAAAACTGCCACTCTAGATCCTTGTGTTGCTTTGTTTTTGAGTAGCTCGGGCTGGCCTCAAACTCACAAGCCTCCCAAGTGCTGTGATCACATGCTGGGACCATGCTATGCCTCACTCTGAAACAGCCGTATACTGGCCCAGCTGCCACACCCTTCCACAGCTTAATAGGTGCTATCAGTCAAAGGCCCTGAAGAGATGACAGCAAGATGAAACCATCTCTGCTTCTGGATGTTAAGGATTCAATGGACAAGATAAATGTGGATCGTAATACAAAAAAAAAAAAAAAAAAGAATTAAGTGTTATGAAGTCAGACCAACCTGAAAGAGTCTATCCAGGGAGCTAGCTAGTGGATGCAGCTGTACAAGAATAGTTCAGTGTGTCCTTCAATTATTCTTCCTCTTTTCAGGAAGGCTACATTCACCAAGTGTCCCAAGGGTCCAGGAAAACAAGTCATCCCATTTTGGAGGATGGAAGCCAGTTGGTTATCATCTGACCCAGAAGAAGCAACTCTACATCCTTTTCTCTCCCCTCAGTAACTCCACACTAAACCATTACCAGGAAGTCTGTGTCAGACTACTCAAAATGCCTTTGGTGGAGCTGGGGAGGTGGCTCAGTGAAGCACTTGGCTTGCAGGCACACAAACCTGAGTCTGATCTCCCAGAACCAAGTCTAAATGAGAAATGCTGGCCCGGGCACAGAAGATTATCTGTGATTAAAATGCTTTCCATACAAACACGAGGACTCCAGGTCAGATCTCCAGAACTCAATTAAAATGCAGGGTGGGCGCAGCAGCCTGCCTGTAATGCCAGACTTGGAAGGTGAAGACATGCAATCACCAGAGCAAGGTAGAGTGATCCTAGCTATTTCTTCGAGCTTGGGTTTTGATTGACAGACACTGCCTCGATGAACAAGACGGAAGAATGATGGAGGATGATTTGTAACATCAACCTTGGACCTCCACATGTACTTGAAAATAAGTATGTGCACACCCACACAGATATGAATATGCAGATACATAAAATGCACACACACACACACACACACACACACACACACACACACGCATGCAGAGGGATCATGAGTACATGCACTTGCAATCCAGAACTGGGGATATGAATCATGATAGGTGGATCCCCAGAGACTCACTGGCCAGCCAGTCTTACCTATTTGGTGAATTCCAAGCCAATTAGAGACCATTATCTCAAACCCTGACAACCTAGGACACGGGAAAGATTGCTTTACTATCTCTACCCAGTAGGGAACTGAAATCCTAGAGCAAGATGGCAAGAGGCAATACCTTCTAACATACACATCATTTGGAAGAGTTGCTCTCAGACCTAACTCTTGTGTTGACCCCATATCATCCATGATGCTGCTGTTGGATGAATAACTAACTTCTTTTTCAAATAGTTTTTCATCCTCACTCTGAGATCCAAATCAGGAAGAAGTACCAAACTATTAGTCACTCAGACTGTTTCTGCTAAAGACCTCTGTCTATGGCCGGAAACATCCGCAGGTCTCTGTGTCTGAAAAAAAAAAAAAAAAAAAACCTAGAAGGGTTAGAGATCCAAGGTACCCAGGCAACATCTTATGATGCATTTTAAGATGTCACTTCATATACAGATGGAGATGTTCTACACCCAATATCTTAATCTTACCATGGATATGTGAGAAAATCAGAAGACATACAGAAAAACCTTGTGGGGAAAGATATGCTAGAGGTGTTAGTCAAATATTTAAGTCATACAAAGATGCTGTCAAGCATCCCTAGCTTGAAGCAAACCACAGTGGGAGTATTTACACCAGGGAAACTGACAAGAAATTACAAATCACCAGTACACTCGCTAACCCCAGACCCAAAGCTATCTACCAACACAGAACTGCTTATGATGGACCCAAGCAAGGAACGTTAACAAAGTGCCAAATAACCAGTGTATGCCTTCATCCCAGCCCTGGAGCTGTGAACCAGTGGAGCGCTGCTTAAAATAGACCCTGGTGGGAATATTTACATCATGGCAATCAATCGGCCAAAGCTACAAGCCACGAACCACCAGGCGCATCCTCACTCACTGCCAGAGATTATTTGCCACCATAACATTGCTTAGAGCGAACATGAATACCGTGGCACTTCAAAATCATCCACGCAGATACCATAGCATTGACTAGGCTCACAAATCAGGCATTTTCTGGTGGGTGTGTATCTCAGTAACAAATCTCCAAATAATGAAAAATGAAAGTCAGGGGAGGCTCATGATTCGTAGCACCATCTACTCTCTCTCTCTCTCTCCCTCTCTCTCTCTCTCACACACACACATATTGTCTCATTTGAGAAATTTTTTCAGAAATGTCACTATTGTACTTGACCATCTGTAACAATAAAGCTTTTCATGATGGATCAAAGAACCACTTTGCCAAAGGCTCTTTATTTCACTCCCATTTTTTCCCCTGTGAACCCCCAGAAAAGAACCATTTGTTGGCTCCAAAGTCCAAGTGAGAACTAAGGGCCTAAGACTTTTTGTTCCATAGAAAGCCTGAATGTAATCTAAGAGAACGAACACCACAGAGCACAAACAGAAATACCCCATTGTCCACCTTCATCTAACACTTTGCTGACTCCACTCTTGGTCAAAAGTGGGGATATTGCAAGAATAATTCAAATACCTGGACAGGCAAAAAACCCTACATTTTAGCCAAACATGTATCCCATCTCTATCCTGGGAGAAAGTAATGTCTACATTACACTGTCTTCCATTTTTCCTGTTGGAAATCAACTGGGAATAGCATTGATCAGTAAAAATGAATGGTCCAGGAGAGGGAAAGGAACAATCTAGAAGCTATATACACAGTTTCTTTTATGAGCAAGAGTTGACAGTGTCTGAAATTGGATCAAGGTCTGCAATAACATTTCAAGGGGACTGGATTCTAAGAAGCGGGGGAGGGTGATCGCAAGACATTGCGAGACATACGGAGGAGCTTTATATTAAAAAAATCCCAATAGCACATACAACTGCCGTTCTGAGCAGTTTTCATAGCACAACTGTGGAATTGCATGCACATAAAATAAATAAAAAATGAGAAAGAGAATAGAGAAACAGTTTCATCAACCTTCAGCGCTAATCACGGGGAGGTTTTATTTGGTCCTGAGGGTGGAGTCAGCAGAACTCAAGATCAATGGACATGATCACACCCTTTCTTTACTCTCCTACTCTCGCAGGGTGGTCCAGAGATGAGCACATCTCTTCCACTGGGCAGAAGATGCAGACACTGACTTGCAATGAGTAGGTGAGAGTCTCAGAAGGGAAAGTGACCGAAGGAATCTGGTCCCTTGGCTTTCTGTACCCCATTCTTTCCAGCACACCACATCTGCCTTCATGTGGTCTGTTACTGTGCCTGACTCTCAAACCTAGGCTTCAGTTAAAGTTTCATGGAGGAGTAGCAAAGAATAGACATTCCCCTGGAAAGGATGCTGCTGCCTCCTTTCTGAAATAGATGACAAAACTAGCAGAAGATATAGGTTCCTGGGGGAATCTGGGGAGGGAACCCAGCACCCTTTTGTGGGTAGTCTGTGTACATAGATACACAGCTGCATATGATCTTTTGGAACCCAGAAGCTTAACATATATAACTATGTACACTTATAGATCTTGACTGTGCTCATAGATACATAGCTATATATATGTCAAAGTTCCCCTGATGATCAGACATTCTCGGAAGGAGCTCTACCACTGAGCCACACTCCCATCCCGTCCCTGGGGGATTCTAGGCAGGTGCTCTATCACCAAGTCAACTCCTTTTTGTTTTTTTAGTTTAAGACAAGGTCTCACTACATTGTCCACACTAGTGTTAGACTGTCAATCTTACATAAGCCTCCTAATTAACCAGGAGGAAGTATGTGTGTCACCATGCCCAGCTCTGGCAAGCCCTAAGAGGCAACCAAATCTTCCCTTGGAGGACTTGTGACAGGTATCTGGGCCCATAGGCCATAGGGCATAACTTTTTATTTTCACATTTTTATAAGAAAAACACAATACCCTAAGGCATGAATTACTATAAGGAAATGGTTTGGCCCCAGATGGTTATCTTCAGCTGCCAGGACACATTTGAAGGAGTGTGTCTTTCAAACCTCTGATCAGTTCACTTTAGAAATAAAACCTTAGGGCCCGCAAGATGGCTCAGCAGGTAAAGGCAATTGCTAAAAGAGCCTGGTGACCTGCGCTCCATCTCCAAGACCCACATATTGGGAGGACAGGACCAACTCCACAAAACAGTCCTTCAAGCTCCACACCCGTGCTGTGGCACAGCACCATATCATATATCATAAATAATTAATAATTAATAATAAAGATAATAATAGTATAAACGAAAATGTATCTGTTATGAAAACAATGATACAAGTGTCAAAGAAAGATTAGCTTAAGAGCTGGTGTTCCATTCCAAGAACTCAAGTCAGCCCCTGACACACTTGTCTGCATATATCTCTAGCTCCAGGGACTCTGATGTCCCTTACTGGCTTCTGTGGACACTGCATTTACATGTACACAACACACGCATGCGCGCACACACACACACACACACACACACAAACTAAAAGTAATAAAAATAAATCACGAGAAAATGTTATGTAAGAATTATTTAAAAAGTAAATAACCTGGGACATATCTTCCAGTCTATATTTTCCTGAGGCTTACTAATAGATAAGGGCAAAACTAACTCAGCATGCAGATTTTAAATTACTTGGGTTACTAAGTTAGATTTCATTCTTTCCTTCTTCAGCTGAGCTTTAGAGTGTGCTTTGGATCAGTATCTTAAACCAAAGCCAAGATCTACTGTTATGGATCAAATGGCAATTTCTCTTCAACACTTTTTTTTTAATTTCCTCATTTGTCCACTCAGCAAACATTTGCTACCTTAAATAAATCTGCTGAAACAGGCAGAAAGAAGCATGTGGGGAGGTTGGGGGTGGGGGGAGGACTGGAACACCCGAGGAGTTGCTGAGGCTTGGTAATGTGTACATTAAGTCTATTATGTTATTTTCTGAACTTTTATGGCTTTAGAACATCCACCCTGCCATGGGGTGTGTGCCTCTGTGTGTGTGTGTGTGTGTGTCCATTTATACACATCTGTAGAAGATAGAGGACAATCTTAGGTGTCATTCAATAGGTGATGTCCTTGCTTTAAGAAAAGATCTCTCACTGAGAACTGGAGCTCAGCCATCTGCCTAGGCTTACTGGGCAACAAACATGTTTTGGGAGGTAGAGTTGTGTGCATGAATATGCACAAGGGGGTGGAGTCAAGGGCTAAGTTCTAGAGTCATTTCTCAGTTACTGTCCACCTTGCTTTGTGAGAATGGTCTCTCACTAGGACCTAGGGCTCAGCATTTTGCCTAGGCTTGAAGGTTAGGGAGCTCAAGGGATGCTCCTGTCTCTGCTTGTTCACAGTGGGATTATGCACATGCAGCCATCCCAGCCTTTAGGGGATTGAACTTTGGTCCTCAGACTTGCATGACAAGGAGCCGTCTCCTTAGCCATGACCTATTTTTAAACATAGAAATCTACTGTTTTCCATAGTCTTAAAGAATAAACAGGATAAGGGAAAGACTCTTTTTAAAAAGATCATACACATGCACAAGTCACAGGAGACAGAGAGGTACAACTCCTTCAGCAAATGAGCAGAGCACCCCACTACTGAAACAGACATAAGAACCACTATCTTCAGGGAGAGCCCATCTCTGGAGATACACAAGCACGGAGCTTGCTCCCTGATATTTCTAGCTCAATGATTCCTCCCTCATAAATTATTTCAGAGTAATTTCCAGCTCTGAGAAGTTGTTCTATACCCATTTTCCAAGACTTGGCAGTCTCCCAGAAGATAGGGAAACAAAAACAACCAACCAAGCTTAGTCGGGGTTAACAGAGTCATTGTTATTTCGGGGTAGCAGGGTAGCACAGAGAGGGAGGACGTGTCCTAGCAACAGACAATTGCCTGGCTCCCTGGTTTCACCATGGACACCCAAATGTTTCCATGCAACTAGATATAGTCCCCAGAGTTTGCTTCCATTCCTGGCAAACACTGTATACAATATTCTAGCAACTTCAAGACTAACAAATGAGACTATGCCTCAAGGACTGACACTCTGAAGCCTGGTGAGTGTTGATGAGTACAGATATTTGTGTGCCAGAGACAACTCCCAGAAAGACTTTCAAAGGCCAGGAAGTGCAAGCCAGACAATGGGAGACTGAAGGTCTTGGACATGTTCCCTGATGGGCGCCACCAAATAAACGAGGCCAGCTGTGTTAGTTGTTATTCTCAACTGCTGTGCCAAAACACCTGACAAAGGACACTTAATGGAGAGTTTATGGTAGCTCACAGTTCAAGGGCATAGTCCATCGTGGTTGGGAATGCATTAGATTCACCACCAGGAAGAAAGAGATGACTGCTGATTCTTAGCTCATTCATATTCACTGTTTTATGCACTCCAGGGATCTAGGCCCATGGGATGGCACTGCCTACAGTGGGGATACATCTGTCCTGTTCAGTTAAACCTTCCTGGAAATGCCTCACAGACCAGCCCACAGGTGTCTCAAGGGTCCTCAATCCTGTCAAATCCATCATCAAAAGGGTCTACCCAAGCCACACTTCACAGAGCTCACTGTAACAATCTTTAAAGACCTCCTCCACAAATACAAACACTTTCTGAGGGCCAAGGAGTTAAGACTTTGATATGCGATTTTTGCAGAGGATATCACATGTGGAGAAGTAACAGCATCCAAGCATTAAAACTATACCTATCTGGGAACTACTTCAACATTCTGGACCTGGCAAGTAAGATGTACATAAAGAAATCCGTCCTTACAGCATATAACTGCAGGTGCCCTTAGAGGCCAGAAGAGGGCATTGTCTTCCCCTCTAGCTGGAATCATGTGGCTGTGAGTTTCCTGACCTGGGTTCTAGAAACTGAATGAAGATTGTCAAAAAGAATAGTATACACCCCTAACCACCGAGCCATCTTTCTACCCCATCGGCATCCTGTGCAGAAGGCAGAGATCCCCAGTCATGAGTTGGGATACTAGGAACACGCAATCCATGTCCAGGGCTCCCAAAATGCAGATGAAGACCCTCATTATCACAGGTGCCCCACTTTTACTACAACAAGACATACAAACGTCACTGAGTTCCGTGTAGGTGTCAGTGGGACAAAGCTGAGATAATAACAGAAACCACTGCTTATGGTTTCTCAGAGAATCAAATAGAATTCAGGTGCAAAGATTGCAGAGCATGACGGGCCAGGTAGGGAATGCCTGTCATCCCAGCATCTCAGGAGTAGAAGCAGGAGGATCAGGAGTTCAAGGCCACCCAGAGTTATCTAGTGAATTTGAGGACAGCCCCATATCACAAAGCCAAAAATAAGACTTGACTCAGCTGGTAGGGCATTTGCCTGGCATGCACAAAGTCCTGGGTTCAATCCCCAGCATCCCATTAATGGGGCATGGTGCTACTTGATGTGATCCTAGCACTGAATAAATGGTGATAGGAACATCAGAAGTTCAAGGTCACTCTTGTGTTGCAGAAGACTCTGTCCCAAAATGTTAGAGTTTGTAACAATAGATCTCAACCTGTGGGTCAGGACTCTTAGGGGGTCAAGTGAGCCTTTTACAGCAGTCACCTAAGACCATCAGAAACCACAGATATTTACAATACAAATAATAACAGTAGCAAAATTACAGTTATGAAGTAGAAGTAAAATTATTTTATAGTTGGCGTGGGATCACCACAATGTGAAGTATTATTAAAGAAGTATTAAAGGGTCGTAACATTAAGAAGGTTGAGAGACACTGGTTTAGACCAGCATCTAGCAGGACGCCAAGTGCAAACAGGATTGGATGCAAGAAGGATTCTGGCCATTACTACTACTATCACAACTACTAGACCAATCACCAATCCAAGGACTCAGGGAGCATGATGTTAACTTGCAAGGATTCCTAGGACTGGAGAGATGACTCAGCAGTTAAGAGCTCTTGCAGAAGACCTGAGTTTAATTCCTGGAAACCATGTTGAGTGCTTGAAGGAACCCAGAGCCCAGATATTCAAACTCAATGGGCACTAGACTCATGTACACAGGACATGGAGATACTGACACATACATATATACATAGACACACACACACACACACACACACACACACTTTTTTTTAAAGAGCCCTTTTTCCAGAGGATCAAGACCACTTCAAGGCACTCAAGCCTGCAGGTGCTAGGCCTAGAAGCTCTGTAGCTCAACCTCTTTAAAACCCAAAATGGAACTGAGGCCAACTGACTCCAGTGGAGGAGAACCATTCCCAGGATAGCTTTAATGTTCTTTAACCATTAAAGAACAGACGGATTTTTTTTTTCTGTGCAGGGGATAAATGCAATGCAAGCATTGACCAGCGAGTTATACCTGCAGTGTTTAGTTTCTACTTTTTGTGTTGAGATATTCTCTCATGAAGTTGACCAGACTAGCCTCAAATTCCATCCTTAGCCAAGGCTATCCTTGAGCTTGGAATCCTCCCAACACAGTCAGATGAGCAGAATTCCAGGTCTGTACTATCAGGACTGGCTAGGGTGTTGTCTTTATACACCAAAAGGTTCTGTTGTTTTGTTTTCTTTGACACTGCTGTTCTCAAACTGTGCATCTGGACTCTTTGACGGAGTGGAGTTGAACAACCCTTTCACCATGGGTCTCCTAAGACTATCAGAAATATCAGATATTTACATTACAACTCAAAACAGTAGCAAAGTCAAAGTTATGAAATAGCAACAAAATAACTTTACAGTGTGTGTGTGTGTGTGGGGGGGTCATTGCAACATGTGACACAACTTTATTAAAGGGAACCACTGGTTTGATACAAGGTCTGTCATATAGTCCAGGTTGGCCTGCAACTCCCCCTGTAGTCCAGTCTGGACTTAAGCTCACAGAGATGCTTTTGCCTCAGGATTACAGGTGTATGCCACCATGTCTAGATATCAAAATGCAATACCTTGGCTTTAAACTTTTTGGAATCAAACTAGTGCAGAGATGAAAAAGAAAACAATCAAAAGGCAGGGGTGGAGCTCAGTGCAGGAAGGCTAGCTTCAGCACAAAGAATCACATGCTGTAATTCCTAGGATGAGGAGAAAGGGGAAGGGAGGAAGACATGGGCAAAGGGAGGGGGGATGGGAGAAGAACGGGAGTGAAGGGAAAGAAAGAGAAGGAGGGGAGGAAGTAAAGAAGGGAGGGAAAGGGAGAGAAGGAGGGAGCGAAGGACAGAGGGAGGGAAGGAAGGAGAGAGAGAAGGAGGGAGGGAAGAAGAGAGGAAGGGAGGGAGGGAAGGAAGGAAGGAGGGAGGGGAGGAAGGAAGGAAGGAAGGAAGGAAGGAAGGAAGGAAGGAAGGAAGGAAGGAAGGAAGGAAGGAAGGAATTCAAACAGCCGCCCCAGGAGTGAATGTTCTGGAATGATCGAGTCTGACATAGAAGAGGTAGAGTAGAGCATTTCTAGGAACCTGGGTCCCTGGAAAACAGCCACCTTTACTAAAAATACTTTTCCTCAAATTTGCCTGCAGGTAGATCCCACCCACTGAAATAATGAAAGCAGAGGCTGGCTGTCAATCAGCTGCCTACTCAACTAACTTCTAGTGTCGTCCCAGATTGGGATTTCTCCCGGGGGCTAGGGAGAACGAAGGATGGTAGGGCAATGAAGACATCTGTTGACTGGCAAGGTTGGGATAGACGCAGCCAATCAGTGCATGGAATCCACAGGCAGGAGAAGCTTGGCGACGACCTCATGTTTTCGCCTCTCCACGCAGGCAGATTCGCTCTTTCTGAACAATCCACACAATGTTAGGCAACATCAATGGCTGGAGGAAAAATCATTCCACTATACTCTGGGACTGTCCCCAAGGCCAGCAGGGCAAGATGAATTCTTCTTATGCTGTCAAAAATCAGAAGGCTATCTCTTAGAGCTGCAAATGTCGCTCAGTAGTAGACCATCTGCCCAGAAAGCCCAAGTGAGGGGCTGGGGGCGTGGCTCAGTGGTAGAGCCCCTGCCTAGAATCCCCCAGTGGGGAGCTGGGGGTGTGGCTCAGTGGTAGAGCCCCTGCCTAGAATCCCCAGGGAGGAGCTGGGGGCGTGGCTCAGTGGTAGAGCCCCTGCCTAGAATCCCCCAGTGAGGAGCTGGGGGTGTGGCTCAGTGGTAGAGCACCTGCCTAGAATTCCCCAATGAGGGGCTGGGAGGTTGGTTCAGTTGTTCATAATTGTTGACGATTCAGTACCTGGAACCCCACAGGGAAGGCAAGATATGTGGCTCAGTAGAGTGAGATATTTTGTTTTTTTTAAGAAGAATTTTTTATTTTATGTGAGTACAATGTTGCTGTCATCAGATACACCAGAAGAGGGCATCTGATCTCATTACAGATGGTAGTAAGCCACCATGTGGTTGCTGGGAATTGAACTCAGGACCTCTGGAAGAGCAGTCAATGCTCTTAACCACTGAGCCATCTCTTTATCTACTCTTGTTAGTGTTAGTTTTGGCATTTCATCTTAATATTTTTATACATAGAACAAAATAAGCTGCTGCAGGTCTTCTCTTCTACATACCCTTTTATTTGTGCATTCAGGTACAGGGATTGAGTGTATAGCTTCCTTCATGCCATAGAAGCATCCTATCTACCTACATCCTACCACTAGACTACACCCTCCAGTCTTCTTTCCATTTTTTTTTAAAGAGTCCCTCTATGTTGTCCAGGTTAGCCTCGAAACTCACTCTGGTCTTGAACTTATGATCCCAAGCAGCTGGGATGACAGATGATTACCCCTGCTGGCTTCCCTGCAGGCTTCAACAAGATATATCAGCTTCTCTGATCCAAGCTCTGCTATCTTTAATTTCCATAATCTTGGGCAATTGGTGTGAGCTCTTCAAACCTTGATGATACTGTCTAGCAGGAATGGCAGCCAGAAACCATTTCTCCTAGTTTTATTTGGAGTGAAAATACTTCATTGCACAAAAGAAGAATATATAATCAGGGTTCCAGAAAAATGCATCAGTAGGTAAGAGTACTTGTTAGCATACTTGATGACTGGAGTTTGGACCCCAGAATCTACATGGTGGAAGGGCAGACATGCATACACAGACACAGACACACACACACACACACACACACACTTACATAGTGTAGTACGTAGACACACACATACATAATGTGGTGACTTGAATATGCTTGGTCTATGGGAAATGGTACCACTGGGAGATGTGGTCTCATTGGAGTAGGTGTAGCCTTGTTGGAAGAAGTACATCCCTGTGGGGGTGGGTTTTGGCTTAATCTCTACCCAGGGTGAGAGAGACACTCTTCCTAGCTACCTTCACATGAAGATGTAGAACTCTCAGCTCCTTCTCCAGCACCATGTCTGCCTGAATGCTGTCACACTTCCTGCCATGATGACAAAAGATTCTGAAACTGTAAGCCAGCCCCAGTTAAATGTTTTCCTCTGTAAGAGTTGCCTTGGCCATGGTGTCTCTTCCCAGTCATGAGCCCTAACTAAGACACATACACATGGAGGACAGAGAGAATGAAATCACTTGTCCAGTGGCTAAGACAACACATTTCAGGTTTTTCAAATCCTGCAGCCCTCTTACACAGACACCAGCAGCTCTATTTAATTCCTGGATTTTGACACCTATTTGGGCACAAAGCTCCAAGACAGCCCTCCTGTGGGGACTCCCTGCTGCTTCTACACCTAGCATTGCATTCCATGCTTGGAGTCCAAGGCATGTGCCACAACATTAAATGCCATCAGGAAGGGCTTCTTGCTCAGACACCTTTCCTATGTCCCATGGACTCACAGCCTAAGTATCAGTTGTAAGAAGCACACCAAAGACCGGGCAAGATGGCTCAGTAGTTAAAGGCATTTGCCCTGCAAGCCCGATGACCCTAATTTCATCCTGTGAACCCATATAATGGGGGAAAGCACAACACCGAATACACAGAGTTGTCCTCTGACCTCCACATGTGCACAGAGGCCCATGTGCTCCTACCCACACCCTCTAACACACACACATACACGCATGCACGTATGCACGCACGCACACACTCACCCCACATACAATAAGAAAATAGAAAAGGTTATGAAGTCTCACCTACAGCATTCTTTCTAAAGATCATTTTTTAATTATGGGCATAATGTGTGAGTCCACATGAATATGACTGCAGGTGCCCATGGGATCCAGAAAAAGCTGTGTGGGCTCCCAGGAGCTGGAATTTCAGGCTGTTGTGCTCTGCTCGACCTAGATGATGGGAATCCAACTTAGGTCCTCTGGAAGAACCGTATGTGCTCTTCGCTGCTGAACCACAAACTCAATGCCCTGACCCCGTCACCTATCAAGTTAGGCTCTTGTCTATGTCCTTTTGACTTTGTGCCCTTCCCACTGCTGCGCCTTGCTTTTTGCCACTCAAATGCCCATGAATACATCACAACCCAGCACAAATGGCAGCTCTCTGAAATTTCCCATGCCTGTAAGGGGGCTTCTTCATATGACATAGTCCCGGAACCTCACCTAGCCCCATGATGGTTAATATCATCAATGTGACACGAGACAGAATCATAGCCCCATGATGGTTAATATCATCAATGTGACACGAGACAGAATCACTGAAGAACAAGCCTCTCCATGTGTCTGTGAGGGTGTTTCCTTAGAGTTTAAACTGAAGGAAGACCCATCCTGAATGTGGTCAGCTCCATCCCATAAGCTGAAGTCCTGGGCTGAATAAAAAGGAGACCGTGAACTGAGCACCAGCATCATCCATCTCTCTCTCTCTCTCTCTCTCTCTCTCTCTCTCTCTCTCTCTCTCTCTCTCCTTCCTGACTGTGGATGCCGTGTGACCAGCTGCCTCACGCTCCTGCTGCCTTGTTCTCCCCACCCATGATAGGAGCATATCCTAGGATGATAGTCGAAATAAACCCTTTGTTAAGTGGATCTTGTGAGGTGTGCTGTCAAACTGAAAATAAATAAATAAATAAATAAATAAATAAATACTATTATGGAAAACCCATAGCTGTCCTTATCATGAGCACAGAGAACTTCTAAGTGACAGAATCATGTTTCAGTCATCCCTGGATCCAGAGCCTAGTGTGGCGCTTGGCACAAAAAAAAAAAAAAAAAAAAAAAAAAAAAAAAGGACTTTATTTGTTGAACACGTGTAAGCTAGCTTTATCAAGCTTTCATGAAAGAAAATGAGCTTGAATTATGCCTTATCGGGCTAATGAGAAACCATGGGAGGGTTCCTGGAGCATGAAGAGCTCCCTCCTGGACACATGACTTAGCGTTGTGCTTTGGGGATTCCTGGGAACTGCAAACAGCTTTAGACAGAGCTGACAATAGTCAGGTGTTTCCCATCATAGAGGATGGGGTGGGAGCCTCTGAGTACTAGGAGGCCTGGTTATGAGTTCTAAACCAGAGGAAGCACCTACAGAGACAAGAAAGGATTTAGGGTCTGAATCTATGAGAATTTGAGGGCAACCCTAACCTGAAAGGGTCTTTTTTAAAAAGATGAAAAGATCATTTTTCTCAAGATCAAACAGTCCTGGTGGTCCAGGCCTTTCAAACCAGCTACTCAGGAAGCTCAGGCAGGAGGATGAAAAGTTCCAGAACTGCTTCAGTTACATATCTACTTCAAGACTAGCCTGAGCAACTTAAGACTATTTTTTTTTTAAGGCTAGGGATGAGACACAGTGTTAGGACACCTGCCTAGAATCCCCCAGTGAGGGGCTGGGGGCGTGGCTCAGTGGTGGAGAACCTGCCCAGAATCCCCAAGTGAGAGGCTGGGGGCCTGGGTTAGTGGTAGAGCCCCTGCCTAGAATCCCCCAGGGTGGGGCTGGGGGCGTGGCTCAGTGGTAGAACCCCTGCCCAGAATCCCCCAGGGAGGGGCTGGGGGTGTGGCTCAGTGGTAGAGCCCCTGCCTAGAATCCCCCAGTGAGGGGCTGGGGGTGTGGCTCAGTGGTAGAGCCCCTGCCTAGAATCCCCCAGGGAGGGGCTGGGGCGTGGCTTAGTGGTAGAGACCCTGCCTAGAATCCCCCAGGGAGGGGCTGGGGCGTGGCTTAGTGGTAGAGACCCTGCCTAGAATCCCCCAGGGAGGGGCTGGGGGCATGGCTCTGTGGTAGAGCCCCTGCCTAGAATCTCCCAAGGAGGGGCTGGGGGCATGGCTCAGTGGTAGAGCCCCTGCCTAGAATCCCCCAGGGAGGGGCTGGGGTGTGGCTTAGTGGTAGAGCCCCTGCCTAGAATTACCTAAGAAGGCACTAATAAGCAACCCCCCATCAACCCTCCTGTGAATAAGCCAAATACACTCACTGGTTCGCTTTAGACTCATTTCTTTAGTCTGTCATTGGTGTACTACTTGGGGTAAATAGACATTTGTTTACATATCCACAAGAAAAGTCACATAACAGGTGGCATGGAGACAGTAGTCCTTCTCAATTACATCCCATGACAAACATAAAAGTAACTGTGGGGTCTCCATTAGGTAAGCAGGGACTTCTGACATCTCTGCTGTTCAAACCCCATCTCCAGTTTTTCTACTCCCATGGAAGGGAATGAATAAAAATATTGATTTCCCAGGGACCTCAAGCAAGCATTCCATATGAATACAGACTTATCTCTCTGAAGCCAAGGTTAACTGCTAAATCCATAAATATGAGTGGCAAGGCATCGTGCAGAAGCCTTATAAAAACCATATCAAATCTACAGCTTTTACACACTATGTTATATGGACAACTAGGTCCAATTTTTTTTTTAACTTCCACTTCCCTCTGCGCTCCCCGCCCCCCCTTTGATGAATGGCTAGTGGAAGTCCTGTCTTGTGTGAAGAAAAAAAATAGTCATCTTTAACGAAGAAAAATTCATTAGCTAATCCACCTACTTGGAGACTTTATTTCTAAAGCTGAACTTTGGAGTGGTTTTATAATAGATGCCCTGACTAATGGGAAGCAGGAATATGTCCCAGATGGTTAATTACATTTTTATCATTCCTTTTAATAATAGTTAAGAATAATAAGGCAACTGGTGTGAAAAATGAGAAGGTAGAATGAATTAAATTGAAATATCCTGCACCCATTTCCCAAAAAAAGAACAAGTTGGAGTTATACCAGAGTCCTTAAATATCAGCTTTTAAAACTAGTGGAGGATACAAATTCAGAGCTACATAAAAGAACTAATTTCTATGTTAATCAAAGAATGGCCCAGAAGTGCCCAAGCGGAATGATCAGCCACCCAGCATAGATGGTATCTAAGGAATTTCTACAGCAATGCAGGGGTGGAGGGTTGTCACACTTTCAAATGAACTCATTGGTGTTCTAAAATGTTCCATATCTGAGTCATATCCCATAGCCCATCACTGGGGGATTCTAGGCAGGTGCTCTACCACTGAGCCATGCCCCCGGCCCCTCACTGGGGGGTTCTAGGCAGGGGCTCTATCACTGAGCCACACTCTAGCCCCTCCCTGGGGGATTCTAGGCAGGGGCTCTACCACAGAGCCACACCCCCAGCCCCTCCCTGGGGGGTTCTAGGCTCTGCATTAAAGCCATGTCCTCACTATCTCTCTGGGGGATTCTAGGCTCTACATAATTACAATAATTACATATTACCACTGAATTATGTCCCAGCCCTTTTGTAAAATTTGCTTTTAGACAAAGTCATACTACGTTGCTCAGGCTGGCCTTGAGTTTACTTTATAGGTTAGGCTGGCCTGTGCTACTGCACACTAGAAAACACGCGCACCCTCAGTGCAAGAGCTTGGGCTTTAAGACAGCAAACACTCAACCTAGTTCCATCCCCCACCTCAGTCACTCTGTGCTTGAGCCCTCAGCAAGGCTGAACAACTGAGGATGCTGAGCTACACAGACACCATCAGGTCTCTACCCAGCCTCTGTTCCCTTAACCATGCTTTTCCTTCAACTGACTTGGCTTTCAGCTGGAATGATCTCAGTAGCTTTTGAGTTCCCACCCAGGACCTATCTTCTCTGATAACATGGTGTGGATAATACCCTGGGCACAGATCCACCCCGCCTCCAATCCCCTGTAAGGCCGTGTGATGGCAATTTTTAATTCTTAACTTGGTTTCATTAAGGAAAGCCCGTGGAATTATTGTGAATGCCTTTGAGGGTGGTTTCAAAGATGTTTACAGAAGGCATAAAACCCACACCATTCTATCACCCGAGGAGCTGGACTAAACACAAAGGAAAACAGGAATCCAGCTAGATTCTAGCATTCATTTTTTTTTCCTGCTTTCTGCCCTTACAAGATGTGAGCAGGCGGCCCCATGCGGCAGCTGCTGCCACCGCCATGAGCCACTCTCGCCGCCGTGATGCAAATCTTAGCCAGCAAAGCATCTCTCTGAAGTAAGTGGTCAGTAGTTTGCAGAAACTCTTAACTGGTCAGAATGTTGAAAAAATAGTGCTCAATAAGTGCTCAGGCTTAAATGGAACATCTCTAACAACCCACCTGTCGTGGTTTGAATAGGAATGGTCTTCATAGACTCATGTGTTTGAATACTTAGTCCATAGGGAGTGGCACTATTAAGAGGTATGACCTTATTGGAGTAGGTGTGGCCTTGTTGAAGGGTGTGTATCACTCGGAGGTGGGCTTTGAAATCTCTGTAGAACTCTCAGCTACCTCTCCAGTACCATGTCTGCCTGTAGGCCGCCATGCTTCCTGCCATGAGGTTAACAGAATGAACCTCTGACACCATCCAGCAGCCCCAATTAAGTGTTGTCCTCTTTAAGAGTTGCCTTGGTCATGGTGTCTCTTTCCAGCAATGGAAACAGCTAACTAAGATACCCATTAATGGTCTTTTGAGTGTGAATAACCCACTGTGTCTGCTAGAATGTCGACTGATTCCCGTTTACTCGATGCTGTGCAAGCGACCACAGCTGCAGTGAATTCTGGTTCTGAGATTCAGTCCACTATCATCGTGGCAGGGGGCATGACAGGATCTAGGCAGGCGTGGAGATGGAGGAGCTGAGAGTTCTGCATCTTGTTCCGGAGGCAAACAGGAGAAGACTGGCTTCCAGGTGGCAAGGGGGAGGGTCTCAAGACCCCTCCCCACAGTGACACACTTCCCCCAACAAGGCCACACCTCCTAAAAGTCCTACTCTCTAGGGGCCCAGCATATTCAGGCCACCACAATGGGGTAAAAGGACATGTGGGGAGTGGCTGGCTGGAGGGGGGAGGGGGAGCTGGGGTAAGATTCAAGATACAGTGTATACATGCACAAGGTAGTCAAATAGTAAATGAAATAAATTCTATGAAGACAACAACAAGAAGGAGAAAATGTGACTAATAAGCCAAGTAACTGTTACTGCCAAACAGACTTAGTGCCTCAGACTGGAACTGCATCTAGGCAATGTGCTGTCTATCACAGCTCTCAGGGCAGAAAGATGGCAGCAGGCTATTTGCATCCAGGAAGCTCCAGCTTGAGTTCCTTCCTGGCCCAGGTTCTTTAAATATGTTGTGGGATGGGTGAGTGACATGGGCGGTAATACGCTGACAAATGAACTAACGTGACATTCTCCGATTCCACCCCTCTCTCCGACATTGCCTCTCACAGCCGATGCTGGCAGTGAATGAAGACTCCTCTTGGCGGAAGTCCATGACTAACTGTGCTCTCTGAGGGAAGCTCTTGCTTTAAACCAGGCCCAGACTCTTCCTCTCAGACTGGCAGTACAGTATGCTGCGACTTGGTCAGACATCTATAGCCGAGTCTCGTTTGGTCAATCTAGTGCCCAGTTTTCTAGAACAAACAGCAGTTCTCCTGGGAGTTAGCCTCTCCCTCCCTCCACCATCTACTGAAAATATACTGATGACTTCCAGAAAAATATCCACGGGACAGTGGGAGGAGCTTCGAGGCCGGAAGCATGTGTCTGAGAATTGGGGCCTAGGCAGTTTTCACAGTCAAAATTGTATGGGTTTTTAAGAGATGGTATCCTACATTTACAAATACATATTGACATTTGACAGATTTAGACTGGTGACTGCAAGTGGGCTGTCACGCCCACGCAGCATTTCTATGCATTCCTGGGACCCAAATGCTGGTCCTCATACTTGTGTGGTAAGCACTTAATCGCTGAGCCATGTCCCCAGCCTACCACAGCATTTTAAAACAAAACAGACACGGAAAAGCAGTTACCGCTCTTCCCAGGAATATTTAACACCGTAGCAGATGCGATTTCAGTAGCATTCAGTTTTTCTCCCAAAACTGAACAATGGGCATTTTACTTCTCTTTCAGGATTCCAGGCTCACTTGCAAAAGATTAGAAGACACATGAGAAAAGACTAGGTTTCAACCAAACACACACAGAGAACAACCTGACAGTGAGTCAGAGTGCTCCTCCACCGGAAACACCTTCAGCAAGTAGACTGTAGATTCCCTAGGAAGAGTGAGATTATGGCTATGATGCTCATGGTATCTTTGCTGAGGGGATGAGTTACTTGTTAGATTCCATCTCTACAACGGCACACATTAAATACTATCTTTATCGGTCATAAGCAGAAGGTTTGTGGAAATTTTACATACTGCATTAAATGATGTCTTAACATACCAGGCTCAGCAGCTTACATCGGGAATGCCAACTGCTGAGAGACTGAACAGGAAGGAGACTATGAGTTCTAGACTACAGGGTGACACAGACCCTCAACAAAACAAAGCAAAATAAAGACAAGAGGGGACTGGGAGATGAAGCAGCCACTCGGGTGCTTGCCTCACAAGCATGAGAACTTGAGTTCCATCCCCAGAACCCACAAGGGAAAGCCAGACACGGCGCTGCACATTTGTAATGCCAGCACTCAGAAAGCAGAGAGAAGAGGATGTCTAGGCTCCCTGGCCAGGCAGCCTAGTTTACTCTGAGACTCCTAGGCCAGTGAAAGACCCTGTCCCTAAAACCAAAGTGTTCTGTACCTAAGGGAGATTCAAGGCTGTCCTCTGGGCTCCACACATGCCCACACATACAGGTGTGTGTGTGTGTGTGTGTGTGTGTGTGCACGTGCACATACTCATAGATACACGCACTCACACACACACACACACAAGCGAGGGAATAAACAAACATACACATAAATAAGTGATCTTGTTGCAGGCAGGAAAGGATTTATTTAGTGCAACTCTTAATGGAAATGGCTTCTCTTCTTCAAATAAAAATAGGGTTTAAGGGCAAGGTTCGGAGACTTGCTTGAAAAGCAAATTGTAGTCACACCATTAAGCATCTTGGAAAGTGTCCTGGTTTGCTGTGCCTGTGATAAACACCATGACAAAAGGGGAGGAGAGGGTTCATCTGGCTCACAGGTTACAGTCCATCATCTGTACCATGAGAGAGAACTGTTCTTAAAAACAAACAAACAAACAAACAAACAGCTCTATGATTGATTTATGATATGTTCCTGAAAATTCTGAAATTTGGCTTGCAAAAAACTCCCAGGTACACATCTAAGAAGCTTGGAAAGGTTTTATGTGGCTTCTGGAATATCATTCAAACAAAGAAGAGTTGGCAGGTTTTGAACTCACTGGTTAAAAATATTGATGGGGGTAGGGGGTGGGCACTGGAGAGAGAACTTAGGGGTTAAAAGCCCTAGCTGCTGATATAGAGGACCTGAGTTTGGTTTTTAGCATCCACATCAGAGTTTGGTTATCATAATTGCCTGTCACTCCAGCTCCAAGGGATCTGGCGCCCTCTCCAGGACGCTATGGGTACCTGCAGCCACAAGAACATGTAGACATACAAAGATGGCATGCACACATACAGAGAGAAATGAAAAACGTTTAACTTAATCTGAAAAAAAAATACCAAAAGGCAGTCATTGTTGCATGCTGAGAAAAGGAAGCTTGCTCGCTGACTTTCCAGAGAATTTATGTATAATGCATGCATGGTGCTGAAAACATGACTATTATAATTTAGTACCCTGGACTTCAAACTCCCCCCACCTGGATCCATATATCTTCAGAGGGTTCCATTCCTGCTATAAAAAGCAAAACCTAGTGCACTGAAGCCAGACATTTGGATTATTGTATCACAAGATATTAAATTAAGATTGTCAAACATAATAAGGCATACTCACTAATGCGGCCTTCATTGAAAATATGACTGGTAACAACACTGTAATAAGAACACAAAGGACTTCTGGCTTGTTAAAGGAAATATGATGAAAGCTGGTTTTTAAGTCTGTGTTACTTCATCTTTTTAGTGATATATATATATACATGTATGTATATATATAAATGGAATTTATATATATTCCATTAATAATGGACATATGTCATTTATAAATAAGAAAATGTGTAAATATTGATGGAGTGCACTCAAGAGTTTTCATGAATGGAGCCAAGCCTGGGATAGGAGCAACTTGGTAGGCTGAGGCAGGAAGAGAGAAAGTCCAAGAGCAGCGAGGGCCAGAGACTGAATTCACTTAAGTATAACTTAATTCATAAAAGGAAAATGGGGGCTAGGAGCTTAGCTTAGAGATAGAATACTTGCCTAGACTTCCCCAGTGAGGATCTGGAGAACGGCTCAGTGGCAAAACAGTTGCTAGAATCCCCCAAGGAGGGGCTATGGGCGTGGCTCAGTGGTAGAGCCCCTGTCTAGAATTCCCCAGGGAGGGGCTGGAGGCGTGGCTCAGTGGTAGAGCCCCTACCTAGAATCCCCCTGTGTGAGGCTGTGGGCGTGTCTCAGTGGTAGAGCCCCTACCTAAAATACCCCAGGGAGGGACTGGGGGCGTGGCTCAGTGGTAGAGCCCCTACCTAGAATCCCCAGGGAGGGACTGGGGGCGTGGCTCAGTGGTAGAGCCCCTGCCTAGAATCCCCCAGGGAGGGACTGAGGGGTGTGGCTCAGTGGTAGAGCCCCTGCCTAGAATTCCCCAAGGAGGGGCTGGAGGCATGGCTCAGTGGTAGAGCCCCTGCCTAGAACCCCCTAGTGAGGGACTAGGGCGTGGCTCAGTAGTGAAGTCTTTTGCTAGCATGTGTAAGACCTTAGGCTCAATCCCAATACGATGAAAAATTATACAATTAATTAACTGACCAATCAATCAACAATTAATTCATGGGTAGGGTATACAATTAAATAAAAGATACAAGGGGAAAAATAGAAACAGGTAAAATTGGAAACCACCCACACATCTCGCCATGCTAATGAACAAAAGAATAAATATGCAAAATACTTGTTTAATGAGAGAGAGTGTGTGCTAAAGGGCCAGAAGGGAGGCATCTCCGTCACAAGAGACACATTTAACCCATAGGAGAGTAGCCCAGTAACAGATGTTCTAACTTCGAAATAGACCTTTAAAATCCATTAAAGCAGGGTCTGCGCCCGGAGATATCAGCTCTGAGCTTCCCTCGCCGTATCCGTGACCTTCCTGGCACAGATGCCGCTTTCATTACTTTCTCTCATGACTTCATTACACACACGTTATGATGATGCTGATGGCGATCAGCAGGACTGTCACTAAACGCCAGGTCCACAGGAGATGTATGCTATCTCTGATACTGATGGCACATCTGGAAGGAAACAGCTAAGCCAGAGGCAGCGAGAACGCATGGGGAGGTAGTAATACGCGGCAACCTTCAGAGTAAGGTCACGTGGATTGAAGGCCCGCATCTGCCTGCTCGGAGTGACCTTGCAAAGCAGCTATGCTCTTTTGCTTGTCTGTTAAGTACCACAGCGGAAGAAGGAGGGACGGAGGGCTGGGGAGAGAGCTCGGTCAGTAAGTTCACATTGTACAAGCCTGAGTTCAATCCCAAGCCTCACATTAAAAAGCTGAGCGTCGCGGTGTGCACTAATACATCCAATGCCGGGAGGCAGAGATGGATCTGGGGCTTGCGGGCCCACATACATGACTTGGCAAGTTCCAGGCCACTGTTTCAAACAGCAAGGTGGACAGTGTTGAGGACTGACACTTGAAGTTATCCTCTGACCTCCACGTGAGGACACATACACACACATACACACCTCAGATTAAAAGTGATGATGATGATGATGATAATTATTATTATTATTTTAAATGGAAACAAACACAGAAGGTAGCAAAGTACAGGCTAAGTACATAGGCCGGAGGAGAACTGGGCTGCTAATAATATAAGCCACTATTATATCAGTAAAATATAACATAAAATTATATTTTATATTATATAAAAATGGTTATATCTCGTCATTTTTCAGATGAGAAAAACAAAAGCCATTCATAAACAAAGCCAGCATTTGACTTTTGGAGCCATTACAACAGTAATGAAGTTATTTTTAAAAATAAAAATAAAATCTTAGGCTGGTGATATAGCTCAGTGGTTAAGAGAGCACTGACTGCTCTTCCAGAGGTCCTGAGTTCAAATCCCAGCAACCACACAGTAGCTCACAACCATCTGTAATGGGACCTGATGCCCTCTTCTGGAGTGTCCTCTGGTGTGTCTGATGACAGCTACAGGGTGCTCAAATATATATATAATCTTTTTAAAAAATCTCTTCTGTTTTCACTACAGAGCATATCTATTATTCTTATGTCTGTATTATGTTCTTCCCAGATCATGTGTATGTGTGTGTGTACACATAAGCACTGAATGCATGTTGATGTTTCTTTTTATTATTTTTTGTCTTGTTTGTTTTTTTTAAAGACAGGGTCTTATATAGACCAGGATAGCTTCAGATCCACTATGCAGCTCAAGATGACGTTGAACTCCTGATCCTCCTGCCTCCATCTCCCGAGTGCTGAGATTATGCTTAACTTTATTTTGAGACAGGTCTCATTATACAGACAAAGCAAGGCTCCAATTTGCTCTGTAGCCCAGGCTGGGCACAAACTCATAATCCTCCCACCTTACCTTTCAGTGCAGAAGTGTGCTACCATGCTTGACATACTTGTGTGTGTATGTAAATATATATATGTGTGTATATATATATATGTGTATATATGTATATATGTATATATACATATATATATGTTTTGTTTCATTTGTGTTATAAAAGGCAATTAATTTAAAGATATGCTTCATAGGGAATTCATAATTACAGTGCTGGCAAATGCACAGTAGTCTGTTGATTCAACCTATCATAATTTGAAGATTTTATTTTTAATTATGCGTGGGGGGGCGTAAGGTTAAGTGTGTTTAACTGTGTATATTTGAGTACCCAAAGGCCAGAAAAGAACTTCAGACCTCCCGGAGCTGGAGTTACGGGGACTTGTGAAGTGCTGTATCTGGGTACTGGGAATCAAATTCAGGTCCTCTGCACTAACAGCAAATGCTCTGAGACATGGAGTCACCTCTCCAGCCCCACAATGTATCATCATTTAAATGTCTACACCATGCCTGCTGGCCTTAGGGGGAGGGGGGCCTAAAGTCTCAGTGTTAAAAGCAACCAGGCAATCAGAGCTACCACACGTGTGGCTTTTTTTCCCCTCTCCTTTGACATCGATGTCCCTAAGATAAGTCCTCAGAAGGCAAATTACTAGTTCAGAGGTGTGAGATGTTCCAATGAGTAATCATATGGACATCTGAAATTTGACTTTGATCCCACAAAAACAGCAGGGAGCTAGAAGCCTACAGGCCCGGGCAGCATCCCAGCTATACTGGGAAGGAATGCAAATACAGATTCTTAAAAATATATATATATTTTTTTTTATTTCTGAAAACTTTTCACAATTCCATGTCAGCCAGCCTGCCCCTATAGATTTCTGTTTTCAATGAGTGGTGCTTTTTATAAATCCCATCTCAAGAAGACTTTTTTAAAAATCCCATTTCCAGAAGCTAATCTGAGATTACTCATGTAGCCACAGACCGTATGTTATTTATCTCTAGTACTGGCCCGTCAGAGTGTCGGAACACAGAGCATCCAAGACACTCAACCAGTCCATCTCCGTGGTCCACGGAACTGTTGGTCTCCAGAGCCTTGCATCCATTTCTAGGTTTGCGGCTCATTGATGGTAGAGTACTTGCTGGAATCCCCCGGTGAGGGACTGGGAATTTGGCTTAGCAGAGGACTGTTGGCCTACACACACAAGCAATAGTATTCCATCTCCGAAACAACAAATTGGAACCAAGGTTGGGGGAAAGCAGGTGGGTGGGAGTGTGTTTGGTATTGCGCATGCGCCTAATTTAAACATGATTGACACTTCTGGCAGAGTGCTTGGCTGGCATACACAAAACTGTCCAGTCCCCAGCCTCCCATAAACCAGGCACGGTGGTATACTCCTACAATCCCAGCCACCACGGAGGTGAAGGCAGGAGGATCAGAAATTCAAAGACTATCCCCGGCTACCTAGGGATTTCAGGTTTGGTTCGGGCTACATGATACCCTACCACAACAAAACAAGAAATTCAGTTGATAACAATGCCTGGTTCTACCAAGGTGGCTGGGGCAGTATGCAGATGTCTGTGGACCTCAGGAGCATCCCCTAGCAGTGTAGTGACATCTTGAGAAGGACCCAGAAGACATAGGAGAGCTTTACAGACTGAGGACTCAAAGGGGAACCGTTGAAAATGTCACGCTTGCCTGACTGGTTGGCATCTTTTCATTTCTGTATATTTAGGGTCTCTTTAAAGCACTCCAGCATAAGAGAAGCGAGTCTCAGCTCCCAGGGCCTCGGATGTAATCTAGGACAAAGATGACAACTTATCTTTAATAATAAACTCTACAAACAGCCGCTTCTGCCTATTTCTCTGTCACTTACCACTTTGTTCTTGAAGAGTAATAACTTTTTTAAGTCCATTTTTGAACTACACTCAGCATTTCCTGAGTGGATGGCTTACATTTCAAAGTGTGAGCCGGTAAAGTTATTTTTAACCCTGTTTCCACAGCCTCTTCATGTGTCCCAGCTTGTCTGAGTCCCTAGGCTAAGGCACAGGGTGAAACCATGTCTGGGCACTGCTTGACTGAGGTAATGTTTCTGAGGGGCAGGCTGCCCTGCTCTTGGGAGAGAGAGGTCAAAGTATCACCAGATGTCACACACAAAGGGAGCTTCTACGTTTGTTTTCTCTTGCTGTGTAAGAAGTTGCTCCAACCTCAAAGTTAGAACGGTATTTGGGGGTTGGGGAGATGACTTCTTGGATGAGGGGCTTGCGGGACAAGCACAAGGTCCCCCCGAGTTCAGATCTCCACCACCCACATAAAAGCAGGACCCGAAGGCGCATGTCTGTAGCCCCAGCACTGGTGACAGTAAAGATATGCCTAACTAAGGATACCCATGATGCTCTCTGTCTCGGGGTGGGATGGATACCCATGATGCTCTCTGTCTCGGGGTGGGATGGATAGCCATAATGCTCTTTGTCTCAGGGAGGGATGAACGGATACCCATGATGCTTTCTGCCTCAGGGATAGATACTCACAGTGCTCTCTGTCTCAGGGAAAGATGAATACCCATGATGCTTTCTATCTCAGGGTGGGATGGCTACCCATAATGCTCTCTGTCTCAGAGATGGGTGGCTACCCATGACGCTCTCTGTCCCAGGGATGGATACCCATGATGTTTTCTGTCTCAGGGAGGGATGGATACCCATGATGCTCTGTGTCTCAGGGAGGGATGGATACCCATGATGCTGTCTCAGGGATATGATACCCCATGATGCTTTCTGTCTCTGGGACAGGTTCCTCGGGCCGGCCTGACTGAAATGAGCTCAAGGTTCAGGGTCAGAGCTGGTTTCAAAACTCAGCTGCAATTGAGGAAGACGGCTAATATCAACCCCTGGTCTCCACACACATGCATATGCATGTATGCACACAAACTAGCATGCACAGCCCACAACATACCAAAAGAGAAATAAACATAAGCAAAATAAAACAAACTGAGCCTGGTGGAGCACACCTGTAATCCTAGCACCCTGTAAAGTGAGACAGGAGCACCTGGACTACATACTGGCATTTTGTTTCAAAATGAGCAGAGCGTAGGGAGGAGGACCAAGTAAATGCTTAAGTTAGTATATACAGTAGGCAAACCATAAATGCCTATTAGTCCTTTTCTTAGCAGCCTAAAAAGTTATGTGGGCCACAAGCAGAATCAAAGAGTTTGTTTCTAAAGGGCAATTATAAGGTCACAGTCTGCCCAAAATTTGATATTCCTCTTGTGACCGGCGACATTATCTTCTGGCCTCTGCACCTAAGCCCTAAAAGAATCTAGGAGTGTGTTCCGATGCTGTCAGGGAGGCAGGGGGGCCTCTGTGAGCCTGGCAGGCACCTGGAGAGGTTCTGCCAGGGCAGCGTCGAGCAGAGATGGAGAACTCAGGCAGCTCCCCCAAGGGCACTCCAAGAGCCTGTAACCGAGACAAAAATAGTACCGCGCAGGGATCATCCTCTTCCATGGTGCGGCTTGCCTTCCTTCTCTCTTCCTAAGGTTTCAGTTGACCATTTTCTCCCACATGAACTGTCAGCTCCTGCGGCTGAAGCAGGGTTTTGTAAATACCTCTCAGAAGCATAGCCAAACGGGTCAAGGGCAGGGGCTCCCGCTGAGGGCTGGCCTGGATTTGTTGCTGAACATCGAAGGACACAGTCCATGACTGTTACAAGACAGATCTTCAGCAGGTTCCTGCCCTGTTTGAGTTCCCGTCCTGGCTTCTTTTCCATACCAACTTGCTTTTCTATAACCCTTTCCATAACAACTTGCTTTTTGGTCACGGTGTTTTTGGTTGCTAACAATGAAGAGTGACTGACTTGGATGTGCGGTTTAGAGTCCTGATAAAGAGCCTGGGCCCTGATAAAGAGACCGCAGGAAGTCATCCACATGCAACCCATGCCTAGCAACACTCAGGAAGCCCAACCCCCACTTTGGATTTTTATTAGCATTGTTGTCATGATGCTGCAGCTGGAACCCAGGGCCTTGATGGTCAAGCAAGTGTTCTATCACTGTGACAGGCCTCCGCCCCCCCCCCCCCGAACTGCCTTCTCTCTTATGTACAAAGCTCTTGCTTTGGTCTGACTTGGTCCTCTGAAGTTAATTTCATACCATGCAACAACAATCCCTTTGTCTACAAATTTTTATTCCATTCCATTTGGGATGGAATTCTTGGTGTTGTACACGCTAAACAAGCACTCTACCAGTGAGCTGTATCGCTACTGTTAAAACGACTACCCCTGGTGTGTGTGTGTGTGTGTGTGTGTGTCTGTGTGTACTGTGTGTACAAGCATGCACATATGTGAAGAGGACAAGGAAACCTGGGAGAATGATTCTCTTCTTCCACTGTATGTGTCCCAGGGCTCAAAACCAGATCTTTAGATTCGTCACCAATCACCTTTATCTGCAGAACCATCTTGCTACAGTTATCCTTATTTTGTTTCTTGGATCTGTGTTGTTTCTTGGAAAGTGTTCATTTCTCAGTGCAGGGCATGGAACCCGGGGCATTGTGCATGCACGCGTGCGGAGTACAGTGCTGCTGAGGCACATCAAATATTTTTCTTTATTTGGTTGTGAGTTTTGCAGCAGGGTTTACATAGCTCAGGCTGGCCTCAAACTTGAGGCAGAATATGACCATGAAGTTCTGATTCTCCCGCCTCTACATCCTACGTGCTGGGATTACAGGGATACACCACTGTGCCTGCTGTGATGGACCTCAGGGCTTTCTGGATGCTAGGCAGGTAGGTACTCTAACCAAAAGACGGAACTCCCCTGCTCCAGGATATCAAAATTTTAAGCAGTGCAGAAGACCAGAGAATGAAACTACTCAGAAGCAAGTAGAAGAGAAGGTCACCAGGAAAGGGAGGGAGGAGTCTAGTGCTGGAAAACATCTCTTGCTGATGTTTTCCTGGTCTTCACCCCTGAGCACACAGGTCATGGGCTGGAATAGACCCAAGCTGGCTTTCAACTGGTGCAAGACCCATTTCCCATCACTGTGAGCCTGAAAGCAGCAATGGGAAATCGACAAAAGCCCGAATTTTCAGTAAACATAGAAAGAAGCAAACAAGGAAACAAACAAATCTGATGACTCTGTCTTTTTTTTTCCTTCAGTTTCTGACCATAGAGAAGCTAATTCCAAACAATTGCTTCTGTGAGAGGCTGGGGTTTTTCCCCCCTCCCTTTTCTCCCGCTTCGGGCCTCGGACAAAGATTTCTCATTTCATACATCATTTATTCCAGCTATAATTCTACCCAAGTCACTCTGGGTCTTTAGCAAAATGAAACCACTAGAGAACCAGGGCAAAGCAGTGTCACCATGTGAAACTTGGGACAGTAGAGACCTGGGTGTCACGATGTTACAAATGCTGGATGGAGGGATCTGTTTTCAACCAAAGGAAAGTGT
Organism: Apodemus sylvaticus; assembly: GCF_947179515.1. Classification (NCBI taxonomy): domain Eukaryota; kingdom Metazoa; phylum Chordata; class Mammalia; order Rodentia; family Muridae; genus Apodemus; species Apodemus sylvaticus. The sequence continues at coordinate 38,133,842 of NC_067493.1, read as the reverse complement.
TCACCTGTGCAGATGCAGACCCATGGATGCGCACAAAGGGGATTGTGGGAAATTCTGCTCTATCATGCTTTGCCTAACTGCTTTAGGACAGGATCTTTCACTGAATCTGGAGTTCAACATTTTTAAAGCAGGCCCCAGTGATTCTCCTGCCTCCATTCTCTCCCTCCCCTAGTGCTGAGGCTGGAGAGTTGTCCCCCCACTGTCCCCAGATATTCACATGGGTTCTAGAGATTTGAAGCAGCTCACTCTTTCTTAAAAGACTTTATTTTTAATTATGTAATATATGTGGGTAGGGAGATGCACATATGTGAGTGCAGGTGCCCATGATGGTCAGAAGAAACATGATTACATTATGAGCCTACCTAACATGAACAATGGGAACTGAACTCAGGTGTTCTGGAGAAACTGCACTCTTAACTGTCACTTCCCAGGTCCTACTGGTGTCTTTAATTGGAATAATGACTCAGGTTGCTGAGCCTAGCCTTTGAGGGCTACGTGCACAGACTTAAATGTTATGTTGAGTTGGGACCTTTTAGAAGAGTCCAGCCTCCCTGTGTCCCTGTTTAACAAAAACATCAAGACCACTGGGGACAGTTGCTAGACCCATAGCCAGAACAGGACTACATCACTGATATCTCCAAAGCTTCTCATAGGCAAAGTTCCCTGATTTGACCCTTCTTTCTCTCTCCAAATCACTGGCTACCAAAGCGTGAAGCTCACAGAGTGGCCTCTGGCCAAATGGTGTGGCCAGCAGCTGCTCAAATCTGCTGTGACAGGGGAAAGGGCCAGAAAATTCTCTGAGAGATGACTCAGTGACCCCAATTGGGCCTGTCTCAACCCTTACCCCAAAGCTGTTCGGGCCAGAGCCAACTTGTCAGTGAAGGCTAGAAGAGCCTTCCAAATGGGATCTTGGATCAGTTAAGAGTGTCTACTCTAACTCTTGATCTTCTGTGGCATAAGCCGGAAAAGACACAGTCAGCCATAGAACAACAGGCTTTAGGCCAGACTCTGCAATTCTCCTGGTCACCTTCCATAGCTGGAAAATGGTCACTTCTCTCCAAGCATTGTGTGCTCATACTCCAGCACCCAGAATGAGAAGACAGGGTTCAGGGGGAACTATATATGGTGGTCTAGGCCTATAATCCCAGCCACTGGGAGGCTGAGGCGGAAAGATCTACCTTGAGTTCCAGGCTAGCATTGAGTTACAAGTGAAACCTTGGCTATAAAAATAGAGAAGCATGTGTGTTGGGGAATCTGTCCATTCTCACTCCCCACAACTCCTCCGTAACCCTAGAAGCCGTTTTCCAATGAAAGACCCCGTGTGGCTCTGCCTGGCCCAGTGGGGACTAGGCAAAATCCCTCTACCCAGACAGTGACCTCTCTCTAGCCTTAGTAGCCTGTTATAGCCTATAGCCGTGCCAGGCTTGCAGAGGTGAGATTGGGTAAGACAACCTTACAAGCTGGTCCAGACTAACAGAAACAGGACAAAACATCCCCTTAGTCAGAAATCCCTCTTCCATTCCAGTCTCCCTTAAATATTCTCATATCACCGGCTACCTCTAAGCATTAGCCTGCCCAGGTGGGCCTGACAACACACAGCAAAACATACAACCACAACCAACAACCTCAATCCATATGTCTGGATCTAATTCTAGAAATGGAAATAATAACAAGAAAACAAGGTGATGCTGAGGAAAATTCCAGTCTCATAACAATGGTTCCCAAAGACAACAACAGGCTTAGATAACATTCAAGACACAATTCAAATGAACGGATGTCGTCATGCTGACAGATTTAAAGAGGCTGGGGACAGACTTTCTCAATGAACAGACACAGGGGACAGGAATAAACTGATCAGAGCCCAAGAAAGCATGCACCAAGAGATGAATGAAATAAGGGAATGGAACCATGGCATGAAAATAGAATTTGGTAATGAGCTAGAATCACTAAGGAACAGGTGAGGCTGCGGGATAGCTCAGTTAGTTAAGGGCTTCTTGCCTCGAAAGCAGAGGATTTGAGTTCTAGGCCCAAGGGAAAAGCCCAAGCATGCTGGTGGGAGCTTGTAACTTGGTCACTGTGGAGGCAGAGACAAACAGATCTCTGGGGGTCACCAGTCTAGCCTATTGGCTGAGATTGAGACCAGTGAGAAAGCGTGACTCAAAACCTATAAAGAGGGTGGTCCTGAGGATCAGCATCTAAGAGTCTCCTCTGCCTTCAACAAGCACACCCATAAGTGTCCATGTGAACCTGCACACACAGACACAGACACACACACACACACACACACACCATGTATAGACTTTAAAAATACAACTAAAAAAGGGGGTGGTCATGGTGACATGAACCTCTCCTATCTTCACTCTGACAAGGAAGGTAGTTTTCCCCAGATTCCCATCAAGGAACTACCCCTGACCTTGTAGGTCAGAACTGAGCTGTGTCTTTGGTAAGCTAGAAAAACTACCATGGACTGAGACACAGGCATCAGACACAGGTTGGACATCTCTAATCTGAAATGGTGAAACCCAAAACACGCCAAAATCAGAAGCCTTCTGAAGGTCAACATGATTTTCAACATGGAAAATCCCACACCTGCTCTTCTGTGATGGCTGACATCCTAACTTCAGGTTGACTGCTACAAGTATACAAAATTACCTTCCAGGTGGCACTGGACAGTCAGCTCAGTCAATTGTGTGCTGCACACACAAGGACCTTGGTTCAACCCCAGCATCCATGTCAAAAGCAGCACATGTTAACATGCCCTTAACATCCTGGTATGGTGATGGGGAGTCTGTCCATCCTCACTGCCCACAACTCCTCTGTAACCCTAGAAGCCTGTTCCAGATGAAAGACCCCATGCGGCTCTGCCTGGCCCAGTGGGGAGTAGGTAAAATCCTTCTACCATACGATGACCTCTCTCTAGCCTTAGTAACCTGTAATAGCCTACAGCCGTGCCAGGCTTGCAGAAGTGAGCACAGAAGCATTTTTGGATATTGAGAGACCCAGTCCCAGAAAACAAGGTGGCATGACACTCAAGGTTGGCCTCTAGCTTCCATATACACACATGTGCACACACATACATGTCTATCTACACACACACACATGCATCCCCTCCATACACACATACACACATGCACATGCACAAAAGAGACAGATTACCTTCTAGTAACATATAGATGTATATGAAACATTAATGCATAGTGTCTTCTCAATTTGTGTCCTGTCCCTGTCATCCCTCATTATGTATATGCAGATATTCAAACATCTAATACTAAAAGCTAAACGCAAAATCTAAAACAGTTCTGATCCAAAGTCATTTATGGGAAAGGTTATGCAATCTGCATTGGTTAAGGATAAAATTGATGGTTATAAGGGTGGGTTGTGATATGCTAAAAAATGGCTACCCTAAGCTAGCTAATCCCAATTCTTGGTGCCTGTGGAAATCATCCTATGTTGAAACAGTAGGTCCAGGGATGGTGGTGTGAAGGCCTTGACTTGGGAGGACTGTCTTGACTGAGGCATGTGGACTCTTCTAAAGGTTTAAATACAGACTTTCTCCCATAATCCCATGCATTGGACATTTGGTGATGCTATTTTTGGAAGTTCTCAAAACTCAACGAGAGAAGTGTAACTTAGCTGCAAGAAGTAAGCCACTGGAGGCACGACCTTGACAGGACTGTGCTGTTACCAGCCCCTTCCTGCCATGCTCTCTGATTCTTGTCTGCCACACTGTGAAAGGCCCGACTAGGTCCTCAGCACCTTGGTAACCAAGGCCTCTGAAGCTATGTGCAAAATGAATCCTTTCTCTCTCTAAATTGTGCCTGTGAGATGTTTGTCCCCATAATAATAAAACAGCCCTAAATATAATCCTATGCTATTCTAAGCCAGTGGTTCTGACATCCCTAATGCTTCGACCCTTTACAGCTCCTCCTGTCATGCTGACCCCTGACCATAATTTTTGCTGCTACTTCATAACTGTAATGTTGCTACTGTTGTGAATTGTAATGCAAATATAGGATATGCAGGATATCTGATATGCAACCCCAAAGGGGTCACAAGTCATGAGTTGAGAACCATTGCTCTGAGGAGAAGAGGATTCAATAAATACCCTTAGGGAGAAGAAACTGGAGCAAATACGAAGCCAAGACTTGAAGGCAGGGCTCTTGAAGAACAGAATGATGGGGACAAGAGCTAAGGAGTGGCAAGGAACAGATTCTGTTCCCCAGTGGGAATGTGACAATGGTGACACCTTGGCTTTAGCTCAGAGGTGTTGAACTGGGCCTTCCAGCAAAACTGTGAATGAATACATTTCTGTTGGCCACGGCTACAGGAGACATGTGCAATGGCTTCTACATTGGAAATATAGGCCTTGGAGTCACTGAGCCTATGAAGGGGGTATGTCTCCCAGATTGCTTCCTGACACACAGATATTTCATATTAGTGCATGTGCGCGCACACACACACACACACACACACACACGCACACTGAGACCATGGAGAAAGGGTTTCCCACTTTGCTTCCTGATGCAAATCTATTTCAATCTCAGTTCCTAACACACCTATCTTAAATATACACCTATTTTGTGTGCACATACATACTGAGACTGCGAGGAGGAAGTGTTTTCCACCTTACTTTCTGACATATACCCACTTCATACACATACATTCACATACATATGCATGTCCATGCACACACACATACACACAGAGACAGAGAGAGAGAGAGAGAGAGAGAGAGAGAGAGAGAGAGAGAGAGAGAGATCTTCCTTCCTTGCCCAGATGGATCTTGAAGGTGACCTTTAGAACATGTGCCAAACAGAGGTCTTCCAGGGCCACTGTCTCTCCTCTATTGAGCTAATTACTTCCTATTTATACCAATGAAACAGGAGCCTAGAGAATAAGGCATATCACAAGGCCACCACTGGGTTAGCCCACAGCCAGAAACCCTAGCACACCAAAGCCAAAAAAGCCTTGACCCACGTGCTGTCATAAGGACTCAACCTGACTCTCTTGGCTAAACACAGAAGGCTGTACTGGATGTGCTTCTCAGCAAATGGCTCATAAAAAAATTCACGGCTACAGCTGACCCTCGTTAGACTCTGTTTCATTCAATTAAAAACATCCATCCCAGAAATACATGTTTGCTTAACAGGCAGAAATGATGTGGGAGCCTCATGCTATAACACCATCAAATCAAATCAAATGGTGGGGGCAGACAGAATGAAGCCATCAGGCAAAGGGGCAGGAGGGGTAACGGAGGCCCCTTGCCAAAGAGGCATAATCAATGGCTTATGGAAAAAAAGTCCAGTGTAAATGAATTGTGTGTCCATGGAGAAGCAGGAGAAAGGGGCAGAGATGTGGTCCATCGAAGCATTCATTGGAAGGACGAGTCAGCATCCAGGTAGCCCTGGGGATCTCCCAGTCTGTACCCCTGAAAGAGTTAGCCACAGACTCTGAGGAGGGCCTCATAGGCTGGTGGGACCCAATGACCCTCCGCCCCAGCTTCCTTGTATTCTGAAGGTGTGAGGGTCTTCTGATTTCAGAGAGAATTCCAAACAAGACCTGAGAGGACCAGGAAGGCTTCCCCACTCTGTTTCCTTCATTTAATCACTGCTCTCATGGCGACAGAATGTCTGACAGAAACTACCTAAAGGAAGAAGGATTCACAGTTCAGGGGATACAGTCCATCACGGTGGTGGGAGTTGCTCAATAGACCATTTGAGATCTAAGTGGCTAATTATATCATAAAAGCTATTAGAAAGCAGAGGGAGGCCGGGCGGTGGTGGCGCACGCCTTTAACCCCAGCACTTGGGAGGCAGAGGCAGGCAGATTTCTGAGTTCAAGGCCAGCATGGTCTACAGAGTGAGTTCCAGGACAACCAGGGCTACACAGAGAAACCCTGTCGAAAGAAAGAAAGAAACAAACAAACAAACAAAGAAACAAACAAAGAAACAAAGAAAGCAGAGGGAGCTATGACCAAACATGAGGAAGCAGCCTCTAACCATCAGAACAACCACTTCCCCAGCTAAGCCCCACCCTCTAGTAGTTTCATCACCTCTCTTTCAGCACCACCAGCTGAGGACCAAGTGTTCCACCTACACAGGAGCCTGTGCAGGGCGTTTACTTTTTCACAGAGAACCCACCACAGTTAATGATACCTTACAGACCTTGCCAGGTATGTTCTAAGTTATTTATTATTGTGTAGCCACCAAGTTTAAAAAAAAAAAAACCCACTTCATCTTGTTCCACAAGAACACAAGACTGATAATAACAGGAAATGAAAGCTCTCAGGGGAGCCACGGTGAGTTCAATCCTGCTCTGGTGTCATCTCAACGAAGTGCTGTGTCCCTTCCAGTGCTTCCAAGCCAGCCCTTGGGAAGGACAAGATGGAGTGTGCCTTTGTGTGTTTTCCATTACTATAACAGAATGGCTGGGTGTAAATAATTTTTAAAAGACATATTTGTTTTTGACTCACAATCTATAGACCAAGAAGCCCAAGGCAAGGCAGCCATAACCAGTTTGGGTCTAGTGTGGCTTCTTAGTGGCAGCAAGGACAAGCTGGAACATGAGAAAGTGAGTATTACCTTTTCCTGGGGAGAGAGGAGCAAATGTCCAATCAATACAGACAAGACTATGAACACATACCAAAGTAATTATCAAAGTCCAACTCAGTCCATGAATGAGATATTTGGGTTGATGTTTAGAACATGGGTAAGGGGCTACCTACAGGAATGTGGGTGACCCCAAAGCAGATGCATCAGCACAAAGTCCCACACCATGATAGATGGTGATCTCACAGAAGTTGCATGATAGAGTCTACCTTTCAGCTAACTTTCCTCTTCCTAGCTACCTTAACATCTCCCAAGATCCCTTGCAGCTGGGCAGTACATGAAGGAATAAAAACTAGAAAGGGTCTTGTGATTTCTCCTGGATCTACCTGTGAGTACCAATAGCTTCAAGACCATTACTGTAGAATGAGATACCTCTAGTAGGTCTTAATTAGTTGTCATGGTTACCGGGCAGCACTCTCTACTCTAAAATGGCAATATTATGCCTGAAAGAAACCATATTAACCTACTCTTGAAGTAACCAATCTTGTAAGAAAGGCACTAATCCATTCCTTAGGGCTTGACCCATGGTCTCCAGAAATGTCCCACTTCCTAACACTGCTATATTAGGGACCAAACCTCTGTAGAAATTTTGTAGGTGCAAGTAATATTGAAACCAGAGCAGAATATGGGGCGGGTGGGATCTCCACACCACAGATCTCCAAGAACGTACTGGTATATACGCATTACTAATGAAGTACCTCATGCCCACTTTACTCACTGTTAAAAATTTTAAGATTCTAGAGTGGGTCGATAGTGTCATATAACTAATCTTAATTAGTTTTATTAACATGTTCTTCGTCAATAATAGGGATTTGACTTAGACAAATTATAAACAAAATCACGAAAAGGGTCTAGGTGAGGGATGACTCAGTCTAAAGGTCTCACCTTGCAAGAGAATCTAAGTTCAGTACCTAGAACCTAGACTAATCTTTGAGCTTCAGGCCAATGAAACACCTTTTCTTTAAAAAAAAAAAAAGTATACAGTGTTCCTGAGGAATAAGACCTGAGGTTATTCTTTGAGTTCTATGGCCATGTGCAGACATGTTCATGTAAACACACACATACACACATACACACACACACACACACATGCACACATACATATACACAGGCACATGTGAACATACACACTCATTCACACATAGACAGGATTCAAGTCTTATTTATCATATATAAATATATATATACATATACATATTATTTTTAAGATTTATTTTTATGTGTATGGTATAAGCCTGAGAGTGGGAGAGAGGTATATGCATACACGACTGTAATGCCTACAGAGACCAGAAGGTGGCACTAGTTGCCCAGGAGCTTCAGTTATAGATGGTTGCAGTTACAAAGCCATTGTGTGGGTGCTGGGAACTGAACCAGGCTCCTCAGCAACAGCAGTATGTGCTTTCCTTACCTGCTGGATAACCTCTCCGGCCCTACACTACGTCTTAAATGCTATCATATTTTACTTATTGTGCTACAACTTGCCTTTGTTCTAGCCCATCAGAATGCTATAAACATTATGTTACATCAAAAAAAAAAAAAAAAAAAAAACATGTGAAAGATGCCAATGGCTTCGCCACTTGCCTCTCCAACATATTCGAGACTGGGAAGGGCAATGAGCCGTGGATGTCCCTTCCCTGAGGAAAAGGAATCTGCCTCACCATTGCTGAAGAGAGGAGAGACTGGCGGGGAAACAGAGCAGTTGAAGTGGACTCTGAGGGACGTTGCCGGGGAGGACGTTTGTATTGATTTATACGTCAATTAAGCAGTGTGCTGAATTAAAAAAGGAAGCAAACTTAAAAAATAAGCATCGACATTACCATTTTATGACTCTACAGTATGGCAATTCATAAAAGCGTTTTAACTAATTTAACAAATAGCCCATTACTGGTCACTTTCAGCATAAACCAATAGTTTCTAGGTCATACTAGCACTAAAGTGGCCTGGTACATTCCCTCCTGTGTACACATAATTGTACACTTAGTGTGATAGCTATTCCTTGTTGCCCTTAACTACATGTGGCATTAACTACAACCCAAATGGCTGGGCACATTTGTGAGAGATTTTTTTTCCCTTAATTAAATCATTTGATGTGGGAAGACTCCACTTCTAATCTGGAACTATAAAACAAGAAGATATACTTTTAATCCACACCTTTTGAGATGAGAAGGTCTTCCTTTAATCTGTCTGAGCCACATCTTCTGCTGGCAGGCTATATACAGGAAATAGACGAAGGTAGTTATCTGTTTTCCTGCTTGCTCTTGCTATCGATAGCTATCCATCACTGGCACTAGAGCCTACTTCAGGATTTTGGAGTCACTGAAGATCAGCTGAGACATCCGGTGCTGTGGACTGAACAACTATGGGATTCTTGGACCTTCTGTTGATAGATAGCCATTGTGAGTTAGCTGGACCACAGCCTCTAAGTCATTCTGATAAGTCCTATCATCTGTTTATCTATCTATCTAGATATAGATATATAAATTAATATAGATACAGATAGTTGATGGGTAGATGACAGATAGATGAATAGATGATGATGATGATAGATAGATAGATAGATAGATAGATAGATAGATAGGTAGGTAGATAGATAGGTAGGTAGATAGATAGATAGGTAGATAGATAGATAGATAGATAGATAGATAGATAGATAGATAGATAGATAAGATTCTATAATTTCTATTCTGGAGAATCCTAATACATTTAATTTCTTGAAATAATTTGCGAAGAGCCAATGACTTGGTCTACAGAAGGCTGTGTTATTCACTTCAACAAGTCATTTTTGGAACTTTCGTCAGTGACACAGAACAGTGCTGCTCTGTGTGTGGAGACTATCATGCAGCCTTATTTATTGACTCAACTTAATTGGCATTTCTAACTGAGAGAAGGCCTGTGGCGGGGAGTTTACAACCCTGAACATCTCAGATGTCAAACAAAGGCAGTTTCCTATGTAATTTTTACCATCATTAAGCAGCAGAAAGCGCTTTCTGGCCCAGAAACAGCATAAGATGGTGTTTGCTTCAAAATATTTGCAGATCGATTCAGATATAATAAACCATCGCATACTCTGCCTGCAAACTTAAGGTAGGAATGTACAATTTTTCCTTAGGGGGAAAAAAGACCATATTAGCAACAAAGGTGCCAGGAACGCTCTATAAATTGGCTACAGTAATAAAGGGAGTATTTTGGTCTGTGTGTGGGATGTGTCGAGGAGGCTGGATGAGGCTTTCTACAGCAGAGACTCAAACGAAACCCAGAGAGATTCGTTGGGTTTGCTCTTCCAACCAGGGTTGGCTTCAGTCCCAGAGATACTACAGCAACGTCTCTCTGAATTCACAGAGGCAGGGTGGCTGCCACAGTGCCAGCTGCCCTGTCTCACAACACACCATCCCCCAAGGAAAGGCAGAAACTGCCTTCTAGTTGCTTCTATAGAAGTGTCATGGTTTGAATCTGAGCTGTCCTCTAAAGGCTTACCTGTTGAAGGTGGGATCATGGGGGTGTGCCCTGGAAGAAGATATCTCCTTTCTAAACCCTCTTCCTTCCTCATTCCCACCTCCCCCATCTATCTTTCTCTCTCTCCTCTTCCTGGCCACCATGAGGTGAACAGATTTGCTCTACAGTATGTTCCCTGCCATGGTTTTATTATAATTATTATTGTTACTGTTGCTGTTGTTATTAATAATAATAATAATAATAATAATATCATCATCATTATCATTATCATTATTTGCCTCAATTTGAATCCAACAGCAATGGAGTTTGTCTGGTGAGACAAAAAATTTTTTTTTTCTTCCTGTTAGTGTATAGGCAATTATTCCACTGGCCTGATCTCAGGGACCTAGAAATAACTTATGTCATCACAGCCAGGTGAACCAGTTATGTGGTTGGGACAAAGGGAACACCAGCCACCCCAGGGCTTTCTCTTCATTCCTTCTCTCTGATCTCTGCAAAGACCCCTCTCTGCCTTCATGGCTCTCTCTGTTCCCCGTCTATCTCCCTGTCTGCACATGTATTTCTTTGCCTCTATCCATTCCCCAGGTCTTCACTCCTCTCCTCACCCCCACCCATTAACCTCTTTTATGTCATATCAGCTGCATGGCATAATTTCCCAGGGATACACCTTGGCATGGGCCACAATTCCTTACCATGTGTTCTAAGTATTTTTGCACAACACTAAGAAGCTGATTAAACAAAAACAAAGATGTTTCCCATTTCTAACATGGTCGTGTTAGCCCATTTTCTGTTGTCCTAAAATCCCTGAGGCTGGGTAGTTTAAAAGGAAAGAAGTGTATTTGGGTTCTCAGTTGTGGAGGCTGAGACGTCTAGAATCGGAGATACATCTTGAGGACCTCATGCTAGCTCAACTCCTGATGGAAAGCAGAAGAGAGGGCGGCACATGTGGAAGAGAAGACTCCAGATGTGAGGTTGCTTTATGTCATGGTGATCACATACCCAACCTTCAAAATTATCTAAGTCGGGCCAGCAAGGTTGCCCAGTGGGTAAGCAGTGGCTAAAGGCCAGATATAACAACCCGAATTCAATCCACAGGACCTAGGAGGCACAGTTTGAAGAAAGCATCTGAGGAGACAGGTCTGTCCAATGTGTGGGCCTACTTTCTTCAAAGGAAGACAATGACTGCTTCCAGGTTTCCTGAAGAATGAGGGGACACAACTTTCTCGGCTATTCTACAGAGCCAGCCTTCCCGGATCCCCACCAGTTCTGGGCATTGCTTAGGTTTGAATCCTGAGTTTCATTTCTCAGTGAATAGAATCCTTTTTTATGAAAGGAGTCCCACATGTTTCACATCCTCCATTACTAGGATCTATCTTTATGCTTATTACAAGTTCTTCCTCTTTAGGGCCTTGTCCTGAGCTCTTTATTAGCCAATCAAACTCATCCTTCTAAAGGTCACAGGTGCTACATGCTAGGGAGTTGCTATGTAGTTATTCCTGAAGCTCTGTTATGATAATTGGCATGTGGAGACCTTTTCCCAGAGTTTTACTGGACTTTAATATCTAAACTATATGTTAACATAGACCAGCTTGTAAACTTCTTGCAAGCAGAAGTACTGAGTTGAGCTAGATACTTAGACCCATGTAGAATAAGGTAGGCCTGATGGGCCCTGCTTATAATCCCATCTAGCACTGGAGACGTGAAGATGGGTAGATTCCCTGGGTTTACGAAGATGAGGCTGCCTCCCTCTTAGGATTAAAAGCCATCATGTTGTAAAGACAAACTAGTCTTATTCCTAATTATGATTAAACCTCTGTCTCTCAAGGATTGGACTATGTCCCACCTGGAATGCTAACTACAAATGGTTCTGTACTGCCTGTCCCAGGAAGGGCAGTCATATCTGTTTCAAAAGATTGTTTTCTAATCATCTTGTAACCCAACTTTTGTTTTGAAAGGTTATGTGTCCACCTATGATTACCTTGTTATGACTACCTGCTATTATGACTACCTGTTGTTATGACTACCTGTTGTTATGACTACCTTGTTATCCTCACCTTGCTACCTTGTCTTTGTTTCAGGAGCTCACTAGAACTAATTGTTATGCTTATGTTCTGCTCCTGTAACCCCACCTATTTTCCCACCAGTCCCCCTCCCCCACTTGGAAACTGTCTATTCCTGAGTTATAAAAATCTTCTCTTGCCTGGCAGTGGTGGTTCATGCTCGGGAGGAAGAGGCAGGTGGGTCTTCATAAATTCAAGGACAGCCAGATCTACAGAGGAAGTTCTGGGACAGCCAAGGCTACACAGAAAAACTTTCTCAAAAATCAGACAAACAAAAAACAAACAAACAAAACCAAAAAAAAACAAACCCCTAATTTTCTTCACATTCAATATTGACCTCTCAGACATCTGCTTAGCGAAAGGCAGCTTCTTGTATACAAATAAAAAGCTTACTTTCACAACTTGATTATTTTAATTAATTTGGGATAATGATTTGGGTCAGTGGTCTTTCTCCTCCCCCCCCTTTTTTTTTTCTTTTTGTATTAACACTTGCTGGCCTAACCTATTTTGCAAGTTTTAGGTCAGTGAGAGACCCTGTGACAGTTTGTATATGCTCATCCCAGGGAGTGGCACTATTAGAAGGTGTGGCCTTGTTAGAGGAAGTGTGTCACTGTCAGGATGGGCTTGGAGGTCTTCCTCCTAGATGCTTGAAGATGGCCAGTCTGTTCTTGGCTTCCTTTGGATGAAGATGTAGAACCCTCAGCTCCTCCTGCACTATGTCTACCTGGATGCTGCCATGCTTCTGCCTTGATGACAATGGACTGAACCTATGAACCTGTAAGCCAGCCCCAATTAAATGTTGTCCTTTATAAGACTTGCCTTGATCATGGTATCTGTTCACAGCAGTAAAGCCCTACCTAAGCTAGACACTGTCTCAAAAATATATGATGTACAGGACTTTCAGGATAACATCTGAGGTTGGTCTTTACATATATACACATGCATTCAATGTACATGTGCACCTGTACGCATATAGACACACATATACATATGCACATGTGCATATACAAATGCACACACAAATATATATAACACATGCACTTGCAAATGAAAAAATGTATACAATTGTATACACACACACACACACACACATACCATGCATATCCATAAGTCATGCAAAAGAATTTTGAGGGGAATACAATTCAGACTACAAAAAAAAAAAAAAAAGAACAGCTGTCCACCTGCCTGAGTACCCATTCCAGAGGGCTACACTGTTCCACCCCATAATACATAGAAAGTTTCCAACGTTAGCATCTTCCTCCTAAATACAAGAAAAACAATGCATCCCCAGGCATCTGAGGACATAGTAATGAGAGCTGAAATAAATTATGAGGAAGTCAGAAAATTGCATTTCAGACATGGAAACACCTGAAGTGTGCAGAGAAATTGAGAAATTTCATTGCACTGGGAAAATAAGATTAAAAAATAAAAAATAAAACCCAGCGAGAAAGCTAAAAGCCAAGTGGAATACTAGAAGCAAATATTTGCCATTCAAAATAAAACATAACAAAGGATTAATATCTAGAATACAAAATAGTGGCAATAAAGAACTCTGGATAAACAGATAGAAAATGGAAACAGAGGACTCTCCCTCTGGTGTAACACTATTGGGAGAACAACTGGTGACTTCTGGTTTTCTTTTGTTGATGCAATAAAACACTCGAAGCCATTGTTTCTCAATCCATAACAGTAGCAAAGCTACAGTTATGAAGTAGCAATGAAAATAATTTTATGGTTGGAGGTCACCACAACATGAGGAACTGTATTAAAAGGTCACAGTGTTAGAAGATGGAGAACTACTGCTCTAACCAACAGCAACTTGGAGAGAAAAGGGTTTATCTGACTGATGCTACGGAGTCACAGACCATCGTCGCTGACTATGTTGGAGCAACAACTTGAGCAGGAACTGAAGCAGAGACCATGGAGGAGCACTGCTTGCCAAGTCATTCATCTTGCTTTCTTTACAACCCATGACCCACCTGCCCAAGGGTAGCACTGCGTACAGCGACCTGGGCCTTCTCATGTCAGGCAATAATCAAGAAAAATGCCTCCAAAGATTTGCCTATCTAGGCCAGTCTGGTAGAGGTATTTCCTTCATTGGGGTTCACTCTTTTCAGATGACCAAGTGTCAAGTTGACAAAAACTTAACAAGTATACTTAGCTATCACTTTATACACCCCATGGTGACCTTCCCACAGTGGGCTGGCCCTCTTCCAGTGATGAGCAGTCACCACAATCTGCCCCAGACACACCCACAGGCCAATCTGATCTGCCCAATTCCTTAACTGAAAATCCCTTCTTAGGTGACCCTAGGCTGTGTCAAGCTGACAGTTAAATGTAAGCAGGATAGTGCTATCCACGACAATTTGACGAGTACACAGCTGAGAGAGAACCCTATTTCTAGGTTTCTATGCGGAGAAGCAACACTATAAATACCACAGAGGGGCAGCGGCAAGGATGTTAATGGCAGTAGTGGTCGAGAGAGGACAGAAATGGATACATCTTAATGTCCATCAGTAGCAGACTGGTTATATAAATCACATTCAAGCTACATTCTGCCGCACAGCCTACCAAAAAGGAAAAAAAAAAAAAGCAGTATTCAGAGCTATTCTAACAGGCAACGATATCTAGATAGGTAGTCAGGCTCTAAATAAAATAAAAATTAGAAAAATAAATAAATAAAAATTAAAAAAATTAAAAAAACACAAGGGAAAGGCTCAGGGAATAGCTCCAAGGTAGAATAATGTACAAGGCCTTGATGTTGATCCCTAGCCCTGGCAAAAAACAAAAACAAAAACCATTACCATCATCAACAACAAAACCAAATAACGGGGGCAAATAACGGTTCTCAACCTTCCTAAAGCTTCGACCCTTTAATATTCACATTTGTGAAGACCCCCCAGCCATAAAATTATTTTCATTGCTACTTTCTGTCAATTTGCTATTGTTATGAATCATAATGTAAAAAATCTGATATGCAGGAGACCCGATATGCAACCCCCCCAAAGGGGTCATCACCCACGGGTTGAGAACCACTAGGGGAGGGGACAGTGGAAACAAACAGGGACTAGGAAGATAACTCTGTCAGGAATACACAGGAGTCATGCGGATGAATGGATAAGTGAATGCATCACTAGTTGAGTAAATGAATATATGAATGCCCAGCAGGGTAGATCAGCTGCCACCACCTTCCCCACCCGAGGTCAGTATTTCAACTCCAGGGACCCACAAGGTAAAACAAGGGAACTGACTCCCAAAAGTTGTTATCAGACCTCTACATGCTCCTGTGTATGTGGTGTGTGTGTGTGTGTGTGTGTGTGTGTGTTAGACTGGGGGATGGGGAATACGAAGCATGGTCACCTACACTTGTAACCCCAGCACTAGGGAAGAAGGGACTGGATGACCCCTGGGACTGGGAGATGGAGCATTAGGTAGAGATTTTTGCCAAACCAATGTGAAGAGCAGAGTGTGCGTCCACAGAAACAACACTAAAGCCTTGTGCCTACTGGCTTTCATGCGATCTTGTGATCCTAGCACTTAGGAGGCAGGGTGCACAGGGGATCCCTGGCCAAAGTGGCAAACTCCAAAGTTCAGTGAGACACAAGGCCTCGGGAAATAAAATAGAGTCGTGGAGAAAGACACCTGCTATCAACCTCTGGCCTCTGCACGAGAGCACATAGGTGCAAACATGCGGACATACACACAGGTGCAAAAAACTGCATTCTGAACATCAAAACCGATTGTCTAGACACAAAGAGCTCGATGGAATCTGACGTTAGGATTATGCTGCTGGGACTTTAAAATCTAAAATAGCTAGATGAAGAAGAAAGCTATCTGGAGCATGCAACTTAGATGAAGAGAGACGGTTTCCTTCTGTCACCAACGCTGTGGACTGGCAGACTGGAGCGCTGACACTGAACTATCTCCCCCAACCTGGATATTTCCTGTTTGACAGAAAACAACTACAATACCATTGGTAAGATACTGCAAGTCACTAAGTACAGGAAAGGAAAGGGCCCAAGAGATCGCTCAGCACTTAAGAGCACTTGCTGTTCTTGCAGAAGCCCTGCGTCTGGTTCCCAGCACCCATGGTGAGTTTGCTACGAGCACTTTTAACTTCATTTCCAGGGGACTTGATGTTCTCCTCAGGCCCCCAGGGGACCAGCACTGCCTCGAATTCATCACTCACGGGCTTAGTATTTAACTTTAAAGAAATCTTAAAGAAAGAAGAAGAATTATGAAAGAAGTCAAACCCTCAGATTATGTGTAAAAAAAGGTTTTAGAAAAATTTAGAAAAAGTGATAAATGACCATAAAAATCTGTTTTTCTTTGAAAATATATGTACATATATGCATATATACATATACATATATATGTATGCATGTGTGCATGTGTATATATATATATATGTATGTATATGTATATATGTATGTATACATGCACATATACATAAAGAGGAACTCCTGTGGTAAATTTAAACAAAAAATGGAGAGAAAAATATATGAGAGGGTTAGACATGAGGAAAAATGAATAAAAGCTTGAAGAATCCACTCATGAAAGCTAAGCACAGTGGCATGCCACAAAACAGGTCAATCCAGTGATAATTGATGTGTTCCCATAAAAGTTTAAAGTAGAAAGCCAATGAGAAAGAAAAATTCAAATAAAATATTAATTAGAGGAGCGAAATGCACTTCTAAAAGAAAAACAAATTGTACATATATAGACACAGAGACTCAAGAAACTCTTCTAGGTCTCAGAACTTTGTGGGCATTTCAATAGCTACAAGGGCATGGCACAGTGATTCTTTTCTTTATCTTCGTGTATGTGTGAGACCTGTGTGTGAATGATGTATGTAAGTCGGGGCTTACACATGCTATGGCATGCATGGAGAGGTCAGAGGTGGTCTCGAGAGCTAGTCCGTATCCTCTACCTTATTGGGATGAGGTCTCATTACTGTTGTGTCCACCAGGCTAAGCCTCACGCTTCTGGGCATTTCCCTGCCTCTGCCTCCTATCTCATGGTATGGCTGAGATTATAGATGCACACTTGTATCTGGCTTTACATGGGCTCAGGGGATCTGAACTCAGATCCTCATGCTTGCCTGGTCAGCACTCGCTTTACCCACTGAGCCATCTCCTCACCCTTGGCAAAGGACTTCTTTCTTTTTCTTTTTTTCTTTTTCTCTTTCTCTTTCTTTTTCTTTCTTTCTTTTTCTTATTTTATTAATTTATTAGTTTATTAATTAATTAATTAATTGAGACAGGGTTTCTCTGTATAGCCCTAGCTGTCCTGGAACTCACGCTGTAGACCAGACTGGCCTGAAACTCAGAAATCCACCTGCCTCTGCTTCTAAACAGAGTAACAGCAGGTATGTGATACCCTGTATCCTGTCATCGTAACAGTGTAGTACCAGTTAAGTAAACAAGGAAGCTGTTCGGCAGTTGCCTTTCTGAAAGTAGAAAAAAATGCGATGCGATTCGATGCAATGGGTGCTGGACCAGCCTATAAAACGCCACCCTTTCTAGAGCAAGACCACCCACACGGAGCAAAGGATGAATCTTTGCCAGCAGTTTATGGGTTCTTTCATTGTAATTTATGTGCATAGGCATACTTGTACGTGTGTGTGTGTGTGTGTGTGTATGTGTGTGTGTGTGAATGTTAAGTGCCTGAAGAAGCCAGAAGGGAACATCAGAACCCCAGAACCCTTAAAGCTGGAGCTACAGGCAGTTAAGAGCAACTCAATATGCATTCAGGAAACCAGACTTTTGTTCCTTGCAAAAGCAGCAAAAGTATTCTTAACCACCAAGCCGTCCCACCAGCAGTGCTATGAGTTCAACACTGCCCCAGATCCACGCCACTCCACTCTTCCTTTCAGTGACGCTTACTCATAAGTATCAACCACAAACCTTATCACACTCCGTCATGGGATCCCTAATTAGGATTTTTCATGCTTCCGTTTCACAGAAGAGAAAAACCAAGAGAAAGAATGGGCTGTTCTCTTATAGGGCCTTGAACTTTGGAAGGGTGGAGTCAGAGTCAAGGCCCAAAAGAATCTTTTCTTCCTCTCATAGTGTATGGTTAAGAACAAAGCCAGTTGTGGTGGTGCACATCTGTAATTGCAGAACTCAGGAATCTGAAACAAAATGAAAGAGGGTAGCATGGGCCACATGGAATCCCAGGCTAACTTAGGGCTATGAAATGAGACACTGGAGAGAAAGAGACAGAGACAGAGACAGACAGAGACAGACAGAGAGAGACAGAGAGACAGACAGAGCAAAGAAAAAGAAAAAGGAAAGAAAAGAGACAGGAACAAGGGGAAAGGAGAGAGAAAAGGAAGGAGAGATAAGGAGGAAGGAACAGAGGGAAGGGATAAGGAAGAAAGGAAGGAAGGGAAGGAGGGAGGGAGAGAGGGGAACGTAAAGATAAAAGGAGAGAAAATAATGGCGCTCAAGACTTTCTAAATATCTAGGGAACTCAGCAACTAACTGAACAGGAATACCTTTCTACAACGACCCACCTTACCCACGGCCTTCCACACAAATCCCACAAATTCAAGAATAGGGGCTTTACAGCTAAAAGTAAACTGGGGTACATAGACCCCCGTTCCAATTGCTTCCTGTTATTACACAAGCCATAAGTGACCTCACGGAGGTCCCATCCTAGCCGCAGTCTTCTCATACAAATAAATAGATGATTCAGAGCCTTCATGAAAATTACACAAATCAACTCCAGACAAGTACACACAGAACTTAGCACTTAGAATTCGATAAGCAAACCTTAGCTACGCAGACAGCCCTGGATTGTATCTGTAAAGGTTCATCAGTCAGTTTCAATGGATTTACAGTCACCTAGGAGCATGTCCCCTGAGAGCACTTCCAGGGAGGATTAACTGAGGAAGGAAGTCCCACGGATTCATCTCTCAGTGCTTTCAGACTGTGGATACAGTATAGCCGGCTGCTTCATATTCTTGCTGCTGCCATCGCCATGCAGTCCCCGCCATGATGGGCTCTGCCCTCAGACTGTGATCTACCATCCCAGCCATGATGGACTCTGCCCTCAGACTGTGATCCACCATAAATCCTTTCTTCAGTTACTTTTGCCAAGTATTTGCTTTGCCAGGTGTTTGGTCACAGTGGTGAGGATAGATAAGCCAGAAGGTGCTAAGCTGCAGCTCAAACTCAGACTAATTCATGGTTCTACAAGGTCCACAGGCGAAAAGAGTATCGCATGCAAACCTTTTTTTTTTCCTTATTTTCCCTTCCCTTTCGCCCTCTTGCTCCAGGCCCCCCAC
Organism: Apodemus sylvaticus; assembly: GCF_947179515.1. Classification (NCBI taxonomy): domain Eukaryota; kingdom Metazoa; phylum Chordata; class Mammalia; order Rodentia; family Muridae; genus Apodemus; species Apodemus sylvaticus. The sequence goes on along the minus strand of NC_067493.1, from coordinate 38,114,430 downwards.
CCCTGCTCGCTCAGTCCCTCCCAAGCCTAGTTCCCGGCCCGACTTGCTCCCTTATCCCCACCTCCCCACCCCACCCCACCCCACCCCCACTTGTTCTGGACCATAGGTTTTTTTCTTTGTTTCTCATTGTGGATGGTTGTGAATCACTGTGTGGTTGCTAGGATTTGAACTCATGATCTACAGAAGAGCAATCAGTGCTCTTAACTGCTGAGCTATCTCACCAGCCGGCATGCTAACTTTTACATCTAAGGAAGAATAATAACATCCTCTTTTGGTCTGGGGAGGGATGTCTGCTCCAGGCCCCTGCCCTATCTACACCCTAAGATACCAACTAGTTGCTCAAGCCCCTTATGTAAAAGAGTGTCAGATTTGTATGTAATTTGCATAGAGTAGATAACGTATTTGCATATAATCTATCTCCAGTTTACTTTTGAGTCAGCTCCAGATTATTTAGCATACCTAATACAATGTAAATGTATGTAAACAGTTGTGATATTGTATTATTTAGGGAACAATGATAAGAAAGATCCAGGGGTGTTTTTGATTTTGTTTTGTTTTTTTTCTTCTCAGTACGCTCCATCTGAGGTTGAACTCAGAGTTTTCAGCAGCAAGGAGCTGAGCTGATGGGTGTTTAGTGACATATGGAAATCATAGGAGATTCAAATTTTGCTGTCTAAAAATAAAGTTTTATTGGAATGGGGCCACACTCCTCTGTTTACATAGCCTACAGAGGTTTTCACGTGACGTGGCAGGACTGTGTCATTGTGACAGAGACCATATGGCCCTCGGAGCTAAAAATACTCTCTCCCTGGCCTTCTGCAGAAGAAGCCAGACAACCTCTGACCTGCAGATTATTAAACAAGAGCAGCAAGTTAAGGACTCATAAATCGGTTATTTGTTTTGTATGAATATAATGTCATAAATCAAAATTCTGTTCTTGAAAGCCCACATCATGTTGTATAAATAATGCACTGGCCCATAACAGAAAGAAAGATACAAAGACATTATTTTAAATGCAGTGCATACATGGTCCCAGACATAATACAAAGGCTGTGTCATAAATGCGTGTTGGAGAAAAGCCTGACTGTGTAGGCCTATAATCTCAGAATTCAGGAGCCGAGGCAGGATGACAGTGAATTCAAGATCTGTGTAGGCACCTGAATGAATTAAAAGGTGCCGAGGCAGCTTTAAAAGGACATTGTCCCAAACTTTTTAACAAAAAGAAAGAGTTCAGTTGTAGCCCGGAAGTTGAGCTCCTACCCAGAATCCCCTGGGGAGGGGCTGGGGGCATGACTCAGCAGTATATCATTGTTTGGCACACATGAGGCAGTGGGGTTTGCACCTCAGGAGTTTTTTAGGAGATTTATTGGTGTGGTTGAGGTTTTCGGTCACAGGAATCTACGGATAGAACCCTCCCCCATTCTTCATCATTCCCTTGGAGCTATAGGTACCATCTGTGCCTTTCCCCACCCTCCCTTTGGTTTTTCGAGACAGGGTTTCTCTGAATAACCCTGCCTGCCCTGGAACTGTAGACCAGGCTGGCCTCGAACTCAGAAATTCGCCTGCCTCTGCCTCCTCCCAAATGCTGGGATTAAAGGCATGTGCCACCACTGCCTGGTCTTTAAGTTAATATCACACACACACATGTTCCCATCAGCCCCTGCAAAGACCAAACGGCTCCAAACATTTGTGTGTGCCCAGCAATCCTTCTTCAAAGTCTCTATCACCATTACTGCTGTTGTTACAATGATTGTCATCATCATTTGAGGTTTAGTTGACATAGGATTTCATAATGTAGCCCAGGCTAGGCTCGAACTCACAGCAATGCTTCGGGTACTGGGATTTTAGGTATGCACCATCATGGCAGAGGCCGGCCAGTCTAGTTCAAACAAATGCTGGCTCGCTCAGCTTCAGAGGCTCAAGTTGTCTACACGGTTAAGTCCATACTCATGAATAGGCAAATGAGGTCCTCCAGGGCTATGCTCTGTCTACAGCTCCTTCCTCATCTGGAGTCTAGGCACTAGTAACTCTCTAGGTGGCGCTGTCTCCTCCCTCCTGAAGCCTTAGCTTAGCTGGTCCACGCCCACAGGGCATGAAATCCAGCCACCCCTGCCTCACCCCATTCCCACTGCAGCCACCTCATTCTTACCACTCACTTTTCCATATGAACACCTTTCTATCACACTATCTACAACAAAACAAAACAAGGCCGCTGTCTTCCACATCACAGTAGACCGTGGAAGAATTATTTGTCCTCATTCTCAGTTGTTCAACACCTTAGGAAGGAATGAAAAGAGTAGGAAGTGGGACCCTACAGTGTCAAAGATAGAGCGATGAGGCGGGAGTGGATGAGTGGGTGGGGGAGCACCCTCATAGAGGCAAAGGGGAGGGGGGATGGGATGGGGGATTTGCGGAGGGGAAACCGGGAAGGGGGACAACATTTGAAATGTAAATAAATAAAATAACCAATAAAATAAAATATAAAATGATAAAGAATGAGTTTAGAGGGAAAGAAGATCACTGATGTATGAAAATCCAAATGCATATTGCTTGCTGAAATTACAGTTTGAACGCAGAATGTCTGCAACAGGCTTCAGGCTTTTGAGCCAACTGGTAGGGCTGTTATGGTTATATGCGTGAAGGCTGTATAAGGTGGGGCCGTAGATGGCGGAAGCGGATCACAAGGAGTGGCCTACTCCTAACCTCTCTCTACTTCCTGATCCTCCGAGATATGAGCAATGACGGTTGCAGCCAACCATCAAATATTTTCGAAAAACATGACGTGACTCTTTCCAATTACATCTCCCTGAAAACCGTACCTTTTCACACCTCCTCTGCCCTGGATTTTTTTTTAAATACTTATTTGTTTTAATATGATGTGAAAGTTTAAAGAGCGTAAGAGAAAACCAAATTGCTATCTGGGAAAAGGGAGGGATAAAAGGAAATTCTCAAATGCAAAAACGCATTAAAAACTAAAGTTTCGTAGATAGTGAAACTGTTTTAAAACCAAGCATCCAGGGTTATAAATGAAAATATTTTTTTAAAGAATTAAATAGCCAGGTGGTGGTGGCGCACGCCTGTAATCCCAGCACTCTGGGAGGCAGGCGGATTTCTGAGTTTGAGGCCAGCCTGGTCTACAGAGTGAGTTCCAGGACAGCCAAGGCTATACAGAGAAACCCTGTCTCGGAAAAAAAAAAATCCAAAAAACAAACAAAAACAAAAACAAAAAAAAAATTAAATAGTGTCTGTGATGCCTAATACTGGTTGTCAACATGTCAGGATCCTGAGTCTCCTAGGAGATATACTTTGGGGCACGCCTGTGAGGGAGGGAGTTCCTGGGCTAGGTTAACTAAGGAAGGAAGATCTGCCATCAGTGTGGATAGCAGTGACGGGTAGGCTGGGGTCTCAGACTAAATACAAAGGAGACAGTGAGCTGAGTGCGGGCATCCATCTTTCTCTGCTTCCAGACTGTGGATACAATGTAACTGTCTCAGACTCCTACAACCATGCCTGCCCTATCACAACCGGCTGTACCCTTGGTCTGTGAACTAAGCCCCTCCTGTCTTCCGTTGTATCTTGTGAGGTGTTTGGTGACAGCAACAAGAAAATAATGAATACAGCGTCAATTCCACTACAGTATTACAAAGTACAACTCATACATTTGCATCTAAAACTAAAGAATAAAATGAAGAAAGATTAACTTAGATCCATATTCAATCTAGATCCATTGAGAGAACAATGCTGAGTACAACAGGCTAAATATAGGAAGAAATAGACTAAGCCAAAATTACATTCTTTTCTTAACTGGAGTTTTAAAAATTATAACAGAAGCTTCAGAGGGAAGATAAACATTCATTCAATAAATATGTCTGGTCCCATCCTGCATACAATTTTAGAGAAATTAGCAGTCTTGAGAATGCATAAAACACACAAAGTATGACAACATCAACATTAGAAAATCTGTGTACACATTACAAATGCACTCAGAGGCACGGATAGCCCAAAAATAGTTCTTGCAAAGGAAAGCCTTCTACCAGCTTTTAGAACAAATGTGAACGAATGAGCAGAAGGGCTTTTTGTTGGTTGCTTTGAGGTTGCTAATTTTTTTTTTTTTTTTTGGTTTGGGTGGGTTTGGTGGGGGTTTTTTGGCTTTTTTTTTTTTAATTTTTGATTTGTTTTGACAAGATTTCACGGTCTATACTAGCCTCAAAATCACTATGTTAACCAGAGTTGAGTGGAGCTATGGGTCCTTCTATGTCAACTGCCCCAGTGCTGGGTTTACAGGCGTGAGTTACCATGTCTGGCTCTGAGCCTAATTTATTTATTAAGCCAGTAACTGGACATGGGTTTAGTGGAGATATGAATTAGATACATGCCAGTCCAAACAGTAGGTGTACTATTTAAAATTTTTTTAAATTAGTGCTAGCTTGGTGGCCAAATGTTTGCCTACCACATAAGGGACCCTAAGTTCCATCCCAGCATGGCGAAGAATACAATTTTTAAAATAATAAGATCAAATTACCAAATTAGAAAAATAATTTGGTTCAATTTTTGGCAGAGATATAATTAAACTGGCTGAGTTCTTTCAGAAGAGAGTATGCCTGGTTTTATGAAGAGTAACTAAACCTATCACAGGAAAAACAACGTGAACAGTGTCCCGTAAGTGATTCGGACGAAAACTCAGTTTTTCTTGTGTCTGTGGTATAGATTTTAGGTAAGGGGAGCAATCCATAATAAAACAAAAGAAAACAACAACAACAAAAAAAAAACCTTATTGTCTAGTGATAAACAATGGAACGGAAATAAAAGTGTCAAGACATTTACAGCCACATAGAAGCAAAAAGGGGGCATCTACCACATGATGCTAAGGGAAAAAGGAAGAAATAGATTGAATACCCATAGTGGCGGCAACTGTGTACAAAGCTTCCTGTATTTGTGTGAAGATGGACAGAGGACAGAGAAAGGGAGAGATGGCTGTGGTGTTTTTAACCCAAGTTCATAACTCAAATTTGTGAACACTTTTTGCAGAGCCTCAGGACATATGGTGATGAAGCCATGGAAAACGCAGTTTCTAGGGGCTGGGTATACAGTTTAGACAATAAAGTCCCTGGTACACAAACATAAGGACTTATGTTGGTCAATAGAACCCATGTAAAAGTAAGTCCGCGGTGGCGGCTCATGAGCTTGGTCCCACCCCTGTAAGGACCAGAGACATGAGGCTCACTGAGATCTGCTATTCAACCTGACGACTCTGGTCCTGATGAGATATCTTGTCTCAAAGGAAGAAGGTAAAAAATGATGGACCAGATTGCCCAGTGTCCTACTCTGACATCTCTAGGTGTGTGCGTGCATAAACACACACACACACACACAGATGCGAGGGTGCGCACAAAGCAATTTTTTAAAACCACCAGGCTTGGTGTCTTATGCTTATAATCCAAGTTCTGTGGAGACCGAGACAGGAGGATCCAGTCGAACTAAATTAATCAGTGAGCCCAGAGTTCCAGTGAGAGACATTGTCTCCGACAACAATACAGATGATGTCTGAAGAATGACACCTCTGGCCTCCACAAGCACCACACATATAGGTGTACACATACACACATACACACACACATACACATATATATACATACACAGATTCACTCAAAGGAACACACAGGCAGTCTCTGGAAATCATTAGAGCAATGGATCCCGGAAATTCTTTCTAGGATGCGTTTGTAGGGATGTGTACAAATGGGAGTACACAGCAGGGCACATGTGGATGGAGAAACCACCACATACCCTGAACAATAAGGCAGACCTACTGAAACAGATACTGGTCTTTTAAGACAATCTGATAGGCTGACAGAGGTTGCTACAGCAGCAGGTTTATTCAGAGAAAAGCTTTCTGTCATCAGCACCAAGAGGCTCCGAAAAGCTTCTCTGGAAGGAATTGATTTTCAACATAAGATACCAGGTTGGCAACATTTGTGCCGCCTTTACATCAAGAAGTCAGCAGATTTCCCAAAACATTTTCTGAAGAGATGTGTACACAGGAAGGGTCAATATTAACCTAATGGATTAAACTATTAGGTCCGCTCACTAGAACTAATGTGTGAGGGTGCACATTTTGTCTCCAGAAAGAGAAGAAATAGGAGCTCTATTACAGTTCAATAGTCCTCTGAATAGAGGAACGTGATCCGAGTTTTCTTTATACCCCTACTGTCTAACCGCATTTGATGTAGGGTGAATGGATGGGTAAGTAGGTGAATGAGCAGCCACATGGGTGGATAGAGAGTGGATGAAGTAGTGAATGAGTGGGTAGATGGGCAGACGATGAGTGGGTAAACAGATAGGTACCAGGGTGTATTGATGACTAGGAGGAAGGGTGAGTAATTTTGGATGGATAGATGGATGGAGTGGGTAAATGAAGGAAAGTATAAGGGTGGGTAAATGAGAGAGACGATGGATAGAGGATAGATAGATAGATACATAGATACCTAGATGATAGACACACATACATAGATAAATACATATATATATATATATATATATATATATATATATAAAGATACATACATACATAGATATAGTCACACAAAGCTACATAAATGATACATGATGGATATATGCATAGATACATAGATAATAGATACATACATATAGAGATATATAGATACATAGATAGATACATATAGAGATACATGGATACATAGATAGATACATATATGCATATAAAGATACATAGATACATAGATAAATACATAGACAGATAGATACATAGATATAAAGATTATGAACTCTAATCCACAAAAATTCTCTCAACCCTTTTATATGTATTAGTGGGCTTTAAAATGACAATAGTAAGAACTGTGGTGCTCTGAACACGAGCCAAATGAGAGGACCATGCAAATGCCTGAAAGTCATCCCATGGAAAATTAATGATCATTTGTGACCCCGTCCAAGGAGACACTGAGAGAGCTTCCAGCCCTGTCCATTAGGCTTAGTCCCCTTGGCCACTTCGTCAGAGTTCAAGCAGCACACTCAAGTGCTTCAATGAGTCACTCCTGACAGAAGAAGAGAGATGGATCTCAGCCAGAAACAGTATTGCTGGGACAGAGCTGCTGACCAGCGCAGGAACTCTCCCAGGATAACCCGGGAGCAGCAGTAACTAGAAACAATTTAGAAAGGTGAATTCAAGGTTAGGGCCATAACTTGCTCAGTAGATCACTTGCCTGGTCACACCCAAATCCCTGAGCTCCTCACCAAGCACATGAACCAAGTCTGGTGGTTCACAGCAGCAAGAGCAAGAGGGTCAGGAGTTTCGGGCCATCCTGACTACACAGTGAGTTTCAGGCAAGCCTGGGCTACATGAGACCCTACAGAAACAAAACGGGAGAAGGGAGAGGAAGAGAGAGGAAGGGAAAGGGAGAGTATAATAAACTGGCCCATACAATATTCACACACTGTGTTAATTGGCTTAACCAGCTTCAAACAAGTATTAAAGGTATTAAAGGGTTAAAAAAAATAGATGGCTCTGGAATTAAAAGTGTGCCTGTCCTGATTTTCGGGAGAACCTGAGTTCCACTGAGACCAAAAAGGGGGAGAAGCCCAAACTTAAGAACCTAATTTTATAGGTGGTAAATGAAGGTACAGAGAGATTAAATAAGATATGGCTGCCAGGAGGCCAGAATATCATCACTAATCACATCACATCCTCACTAGTAAGTAAATTCAAGTGCTGGGTTCCCACCCCCACCTCCTCCTCCTTTTCCATTGTTCAAGACAGAATTTCTCTATGTAGTCCTGGCTATCCTGAAATAATTTGCTCTCTCTCTCTCTCTCTCTCTCTCTCTCTCTCTCTCTCTCTCTCTCTCTCTCTCTCTCTCTCTCTCTGTGTGTGTGTGTGTGTGTGTGTGTGTGTGTGTGTGTGTGTGTGTGAGAGAGAGAGAGAGAGAGAGAGGGAGGGAGAGAGAAAGAGAGAACATGTGCATGAAGGTCATAGGGATTTGAACTTGGGTCATCAGTCTTGGTAGCAAGAACTTTTATCCTCTGAGCCATCTTGCCAGTCCTGTCTCACTGTAGGGTAAGTCACTAAAGAGGCTCACTTCAAACTGGTGCCTACTCCTTTCTTCTCCATCCTCTAGTTGCTACAAGGAGCTTGATTTGATCCTGACACTCCAACCTCATATCCCATTCCCCAGGTGGATAGGGCATAATATAATAAGTAAAACCTATCTTGTGACAAACTTAAGAAATTTGCAGTTTGCAAAACCTATTTCTCAGGCACAGTGTCCTAGTGCAGGAACTTGGGGCTCCTTGGGAAGCCTCTGTGACCCTCAGATTTCTCACTCGTGAAATAGCCATCCTATGTGCTCAAAACTACTTCTTGGGGGAGGGTGTTTCTTCTATTATGGGGAAGATACACATACATACACACACACACACATACATACACACACACACACACACACACACACACACACACATACACACACACACACACACATACACACACATATATATATGAAAAATGCTCTATGTCTCCATTCTGGTTCCAGAATCTGGGATGCTTTGTGTCAACACAAAGATGGAAGGACAGGGAAGCATGCAGACTTTTGTAACAACAGCCCAACCAAAAGCACATTACCTTATTTTTCACTTGCTCCCCCTCTAACTCATTTCCCAGCTTTCATTCTCTCTCACAAAAAAAGAAAAGAAAAAAAAAGAAAAAGAAAAAGAAAAAAGAAAGAAATCAATGAAATAAAAATGCTGCTATTTTCTGATACACATTAAACTCCACATCCAAAAACAAACAGCATAGCCAACAGCATAAGGGTGTGCTTCTCAGTCTTACCTCCTGAGGGAAAAGCAGCCAGATGGCAGGGATGGGGGCGGGGAGCCAACTGGTGTCCCAAGAAACAGGCACAGCCCTGATCTCCAGGCACCCAAGTTAGAAGGGCCTTAGAATTTGCAGTGACTGTTTCAGTAAATGAGGACTGGCTGGGTTTCCAGGCTCTGAGGGAGGTAGATCCTGGCATTTGTGAAAAGCCATCGTGAGGTCAGAGCTGTGCTACCAACTGAGCCAAATTCCAGAAGTTCAGTCTGTCTGTCCAAAAAGGCAACTGGGCTCCAGTTCTCATGATTCATGTCAACAGAGCAGATGATTGATGACCAAGACACATCCTGCCAACATCTCTGAGTGTACACACACACACACACACACACACACTGGTAGGGAGGGGCTATTGATGCCTTACAGGTTGATAATGGCAAGCTATATCAGAAATAAAAACACTAAACATTAATCAAGAGGTCTTCAAAGCACAGGGAGATACCCTCCCTGCTCACTGCAACAGCTAACGTGGAAAAACCAATACCATCGAATGCTGGCGAAAGGAAGGAGAAACTAGAATGCTCACATTCGACTTTGCCGTAACGGTAAGGCAGTTTAAGAGTTAAACATCCAAGACACCCAGTGGCACAGGGACTCCACAACCACCTAGATATTCATATGAGAGAAGTTAAAACTCAAGTGTGCAAGTCTTGTGCAAAATGCCTATGGTAGACACTGGAAAGATGGTTCAGTGGTTAGAGGCAGTCAGTGATCCCCCCCAGGCTTGGTACTCAGCACCCATGCTGGGTGGTTTTCAAGTGCTTGGTTCTAGATCTCAGGAATCTGTGATCCTTTTCTGGGCTCTGTCAGTACATATATACATATATAATCAGGTACAAACACACATACACAAAAAATACATTAATACTATGGTTTTTTTTTAAAAAAAAATTTGTCCATAATAGCCAAAAGCTGTACATGATCTGGAAAGGGGGGGGGGTCCATCTGACAAATAATGACAGAATGGAGTTATTCAATAAATAAGCTGTGATCTACCCATAGAGAAAATCAGCAGTAAAAAAAAAATGAATGTAGATTGGGAGAGATGGCTCAGAGGTCAAGTGCTCATCCTGCTCTTGCATAGGACCTGAGTTTATTTCCCAGCACCCACTAGAGGCACTTCACCCCCACTACGGGCAGTTCACACCCACCTCTGCAACTTCAGTTCCAGAGGATCTGGCGCCCTCATTTGGCCTCTGCCAGTACTGCACTCACATCTCCATTACCCACACAAATATGCACTATGGAGACTAAAAACAAAATTGAGAGAAACAAGATGATATTCATCAGTGGAGCACTTCATCATCCTTGCAGACTAGCCACCTGTTGTTTTGTAAATAAAAGTTTATTAAAACATAGCCACACTCCGTCAATTACATATTCCTACTGCTACTGTCTTCCTGTGACAGCAGATTTAAGTAATTAGTGCAGAGCCTGCACGGCTGCCAAATCTAGTGTGCTTACTATCTGCTATGCTATAAAAAAAAAAAAAACCCTCACAACTCTGACAAAAATAAAAGGGGGGAAAACATGCTGAATGGGAGGGGGAAAGAAAATACAGAAACAAGGAACTGTATATCATATGACTCTTTCTCATTCCTAGGTCGTTGACAAAACAATTTAAATGTGTTAAAATACCAGAAAGGGCTGGGGAGACAGCTCAAAAATCTACCTTGCAGGCATAGGACCTGGGTTCAGATCCCAGAGCACACACACACACACACAGAGAGAGAGACAGAGAGAGAGAGAGAGAGCAGTGCGTTTCTGATCTGGGGAATAGACTTGTTCTCTATATTGCTGGAATATGCACTTATCAAATGAATCAAACTACATACACATAAGATGAACGGATTTTTAGGCCTGGCATGGTAGTACATATTTATACCAGCAGCACTGGAGAATCAGAAACAGAAGGGTGGGTAATTCAAAGTCATTGTCAGCTTTGAAGTGTGACTGAGGTTAGCCTGTTCTACATGAGATCGGGAAAAAATGGGGCGGGGGCTGTGAGATGATTTGGCATCTGCAGGCATTCTCCTGATCAGCCTGGACTGGGAAAATGGGATGGGAGCTTTAATTGGGGGCAGGGAAAAGGAGGTCAACACAGAAGGGTAGGAGGAGGGATAAATAAAATGGAGAATGCTTGGAAAAAGGCATAGGAATCATATAATATATTTACCTAAGTTTATATATAGTAACCTTATAACCTAGGATTATATATAGTAACCATAAGTGTATGTGTTTACAAACACATACATGCATATTTCTATGTATGTATCTCTTTTTCAAATGCTAAAAAAAGCAAAGTCAAACCAAACCATTTAATACAAAAAAGAAAGAAAGAAATGTTTATCATGGTAGTCCAAGTGACTCCCCAAACAATATAGGCTATTGCTCTTGCCCTTGGATGACTTCAAGAACTTAAGAGGAAGTCCCGATTGCTGAAGACACCACACGCTTCGGATATAGGACGTAGAGGAACTGAGGTAGGTATGACTTGAAAGCTCCTTCCCTGAGGACTAGCTTTCATGGCACCAGAAATTGCTCCACACACTGCTGAGGAAGGAGGGAAATCAGTAGTCCTACCCAGCCGTGACACTTATGAAACACAACACTAACCACCACGGCAAGATAGGCTTAAAAGTGCCACAGCGGTACTCGCGTCTTGGTAGTAACCAACACCTGCCTGATGTATTCAGTGCTCACTCAACAGGAGGAAAGTCATATCTGATACTGGAAAACCAGCACACTACTCATGGCTAGTGAGGTTGTGGGTCTTTGAGAAGAACTCACTACTGCCACTTTCACTAAATCAATATAACTACACTCTAAATCCTTATCCTTATGCCCACAGATAAGTGTAGCTCTCACCTTTTACCAAAGCAGACCCTTGGTGCAGCAGATGGGGGCTATTACAGCAAGATACAACTGTAATTTGCACAGCAAATTACTGCCTGTGGGGTGCCCAACCCCAAAGGATACATCTGCAATACCATCCACATGCAGAAGGCTCCGGGAACACCGGGGAAGAGAGGGTGGAAAGGTTATATGAACCAGAGGGAACTGCAGGGTTGTGTCTTGTAGATATAACTGGGAAGCTACATCCCTGAAATCTCAATATGGCTGATGAGGACAACACCAATCGGCATGCCAACATGGATGGCAGAGTACATGGAGTCCTGTCCCCACATGAGGGATTGACAGAAGGAGAAATTAGTCTTCCCTGGAGATGAATACCCTAACTGGTGATCCAATACCAGGTCATCCCTAAAAATATACACACTCAAGCAACCCTAAGCGGACATAGCAGGTTATATTTATATGTTTATCTGTGTAACAATAGTAATTAAAGAAAAAAAAAGTCATGAGTTTGAGAGGGAGGCAGGAGGAACATGGGAGCACTTGGAGAGAAAGGCAGAGGGAATGGTTTAATTATATTTTAATTAAAAATAAATTAGATTTTAAAAACTCTTCAGAGTTTCAACCTCATCGATTTCCCTTTATTACTCTCAAACAAAATTATTAAAGAGCATCCTAAAAACCATTAAAAAAAAAAAAAAGCCACGGTGGCCCGTAAGATGACTCAGGACATAGAGATACTTGCTGACAAGACTGAGGACCTGAGTTCAATTCCTGGGACCGGCACGGTAGAGGGGGGAAAGGCACTCCAGCAAGCTGTCCTCTGACCTCCACACGTACCTATAGATTTCATTATTTAAATAAATTACACAGTCAATTAAAATTTATCTCAAGAAAACCAAGATAGGATCTTTTTCTTCCCTTTAGACACTGTGTACCCTTAGCTTCACACTAACATTCAAGACAATCTGGTACAGATGTTTCTTAATGACCAGATGTTCCTCACAAAAAAAAAAAAAATCATGTTCATACTTATTTCACATCCATTCCTGGAAGACACACCCACTTAAAAGGTTCAAGTCAAAGAGACTCAAGGGAAAACAGAGTGGAAGCTAAGTCAACCCTTCCCCTCATGTTCTCCCTGAGACAGCCCTTCGTGGACCCCTCAGAGTGTGCCAGGACCATCAGTGGTTACAAGGCGTTACTTTCTTCATGCCCTCTCCCCGCCCCTTACACCCCACCCCCTCCACCACCACCCCCCATCCCCCCACACACCCCCCCCCCATCTCTCTGAATGGGTCTTCTCTCCAGGGACTGACATCCATACATTACTTACTTTCCTAATTGCTGTGACAAAATGGCCAACAGAAATAACTTTTGAGACCCTAACTCAAAAGGCAAGTCAGGGCCAACAACATGGTTCAGCAGGCGAAGGAGATTGCCACCAAGCTTAATGGCTCGGGTTCGATCCCCCTGACCTCTGTGGGGGAGGGAGAGAACCAATTGCTCCAAGTTGTCCTCAAACCTCCATACATGCGCTGCACCATGTGCACACCCCTATACATACACACATATAAGCCTACAGACACCCTTCCCACAGACCATTTCAAGTTTATTTTCCATTTAAACGGCTGTCTTTCCATTAAGGTCCTTCCCTATCCTCACTGGCCCCATTTCTTATGAGCTACATTTGTGGCTAAGGCCCTTGCGCTGTGTCCAAAGCAATGGATATTTCAAAGTGTAAAGTGACCTGACCCTCCACGGGAAGCGCGGTCATCCATCATTTCCCAGAATCGCCCAGGACAGGTGCAGTCTGTATTCAGGCCAGCATGAGCTGACGGGAAGCACACGCTGTACTCCCCAAAGAACCCCACAGTGAAAGATAGATGAAGGGCGGAGGGATAATATTAGAAAACTATTCCGGAGGCTACTTTGAAAATGAACGACTGAGCCAAACTCCCAACAATGATATAAATAAGCGAAGCAGACAGACGGCGGCAGAACTTGAGAGGGGGAGGGGCTTCTGCTAGTTTCAAGTTCCTCCGAAGAGAGGCATATGTGTGTGTACACCTGTGTGTGTGTGTGTGCTCACATGTGCATGTGTGTGAGTATGCATGTAGAAGCCAAAAGATAACCCCAACCACTGTTTCTTGGGATCCTTGGCCTTGTATTTAAGATGTCTCTGGGCTCAAACTCACAGAGGACAGCTGGTGGCGAGTGAGGCCGGGTATTGTGAGAATTCTTTTCCTGTGGCTATGTAAGCCATACCCAACCTTCCTCATAAGGTCCCAAGCACAAGCTAAAGTATAATGCCACCAAGGTCCATCCTGGGGAGCAAATTAGTTTATTGTGCTTGCTTGCAGAGCTTGGTGAGGAGTTGCCTATAGGAGCATAGGGAACGCGCCCAGTAGTTGCACTGGGAAGTCTTCAGCCAGCACAGATGACGGCTTTCCCCACACCCACTTGTGTGCAGCCTGGTATAGTTTGATTTCTGATGTTGTGATAAGACACCATGATCAAAGGCATCATGAAGAGGAAAAGGTTTATTTCATCTTATATTTCCAGATAACTGTTCATGACTAAGGGGAGGCAGGCAGGGACCTAGAGGCAGGAACTGAAGCAGAGGCTGTAGAAAAGTGCTACTTACTGGCTTGTACCCATGTCTTGCTTTTTTATTCAAACCAGGACCGCCTGCCCAGGCTTGATACCAATGACTGTGTGTGGAGTCCTCCCACATCAATTATCAAGGAAAGGTCCTGCATACTTGCTTGCAGGCCAATCTGATGGAGGTAATTCCTCAATTGAGCCTCTCTCTCTCCCCAGGTGACTCTAGTTATGTCATGCTTACAAATCAAGCCAACACTGAGGCCCTTCAGTTAACATCCCCTAAGGGTAATATATACTGCAGCACTAGCAAGATGCCAAGGTTCCAAGGCCACATGAAATTATATTGTATTCAAGGGCCTGAGAGAAGTAGGAGGGGTCTCAGATGAGGGTCCACTGGCCCTCCCTAAGCCCTCCTTCGAAGAAATGTCAACAGTGAACAGGTCCACTCTTGATGGACTTTTACAAGCAGATGCGGATAGGTCAATGAAGATGGTAGCTTTGTTCAGAAGGATTTTGCTCTACAGCACAGGAATCCACCTGTCTCCCCCTCCCCACTGTAGCTGCCCTTTCTTAAAATGTGAGTTCCAGGAATCAAACTCAGGTCCTAGTGCTTGCAAGAGGAGAGAACTTTACTGACAAGTGTGGTGGTTTGTATATGCTTGGCCCTGGGAGTGGCACTATTGGGAGGTGTGGTCTTGTTAGCATAAGTGGCTTGTTGGAGTGGGTGTGTCACTGTGGGTGTGGACTTTAATACCCAAGTCCTAGCTGCCTAGAAGTGAGTATTCTAGCAGCCTTCAAATGAAGATGTAGAACTTTCAATTCCTCCTGCCTGTCTGGACACTGCCATGCTCCCACCTTGATGATAACGGACTGAACCTCTGAACCTGTAAGCCAGCCGGAATTAAATGTTGTCCTTATAAGAGGTGATCTTGGTGTCTGGTTTTATGTGTAGGTCCTTGATCCACTTGGACTTGAGCTTTGTACAAGGAAATAAGAATGGGTCTATTTGTATTTTTCTGCATGCTGACCTCCAGTTGATCTAGCACCATTTGTTAAAAATACTTTTTTCCACTGGATGTTTTTAGCTCCTTTGTCAAATATCAAGTAACCATAGGTGTGTGGGTTATTTTCTGGGTCTTCAATTCTATTCCACTGATCTTCCTGCCTGTCTCTGTACCAATACCAAACAGTTTTTATCACTATTGCTCTGTAGTAGAGCTTGAGGTCAGGGATGGTGATTCCTCTAGAAGATCTTTTGTTGTGGAGAATAGTTTTTGCTATCCTGGGTTTTTTTAAATTCCAGATGAATTTGAGAATTGCTCTTTCTAGAGCTATAAAGAAATAGATTTGGAATTTTGATGGGGATTGCATTGAATCTGTAGATTGCTTTTGGCAAGATGGCCATTTTTACTATATTAAGAACCTTGAGCACATGGGCACAGGGGAAAATTTCCTGAATAGAACACCAATGGCTTATGCTCTAAGAACAAGAATCGACAAATGGGACCACATAAAACTGCAAAGCTTCTGTAAGGCAAATGACACTGTCAATAAGGACAAAATGGCAACCAACAGATTGGCAAAAGATCTTTACTAACCCTACATCTGATAATGGGCTAATATCCAGTGTATACAAAGAACTCAAGAAGTTAGACTCCAGAGAGTCAAATAACCCTATTAAAATATGGGGTACAGAGCTAAACAGGGAATTCTCAACTGAGGAAACTGTTGGCTCTGAATGGCTCTGAAGCACCTAAAGAAATGTTCAGCATCCTTAGTTATCAGGGAAATGCAAATCAAAACAACACTGATATTCTACCTCACACCAGTCAGAATGGCTATGATGAAAAATTCGGGGAACAGCAGATACTGGAGAGGATGTGGGGAAAGAGGAACGCTTCTTCATTGTTGGTGGGATTGCAAGCTGGTAAAACCACTCTGGAAATCAGTTTGGCAATTCCTCAGAAAATTAGACAGTACTACCTGAGGACCCAGCTATACCACTTTTGGGCATATACCCAGAAGAAGCTCCAACATGCTCCACTATGTTCAGAGCAGCCTTATTTATAATAGCCCGAAGCTGGAAGGAACCCAGATGTGCTTCAACAAAGGAATGGAAACAGAAATTGCGGTATATATACACAATGGAGTACTATTCAAACTATTTAAAATGATGAATTCATGAAATTCTTAGGCAAATGGATGGAACTAGAAAGTATCATCCTAAATGAGGTAACCCAATCACAAAAGAACACACATGGTATGCACTCACTGATAAGTGGATATTAGCCCAAAATCTCAAAATAAATAAGTTACAATTCATAGACCACAGGAAGCTCGAGAAGAAGGAGGATTGAAGTGGGGGTACTTTGGTTCCTGTGAGAAAGAGAACAAAATACTCACAGGAGCAACCATGAAGACAATGGGTGGAGCAGAGACTGAAGGAAAAGCTACCCAGAGACTGCCCTACTTGGGGATTCATCCTATAAACAGTCACCAAACCCTGACACTATTATGGACGACAAGAAGTGCATACCCAAAGGAGCCTGTTGTGGTTGTCTCCTGAGGGGCCCTGCCAGAGCCTTACACATATAGAGGCAGGTGCTAGCAGCCAACCATTGGACTGAGTGTGGGGTCCCCAATGGAGAAGTTGGAGGGTGGACTGGAGGAGCTGAAGGGGGTCTACAGCCCCATGGGAAGAACAATGATGTTGGCCACACAGACACCCCAGGACTCCCAGGGACTAAACCATCAACCAAGAGGTACACGCTGTTCCAGCCAAAAATGTGGCAGAGGAATGAGAGGAATGCCTTGTCAGGCATCAGTGGGAGGAGAGGGCCTTGGTCCTGTGAAGGCTCAATAGATGCCCCAACAAAGAGAAATTGAGGGGGAAGGGGGCAGGGGGAGGGGCATATACTTGGAGGCAGGGGGTAGGAGGAGGGGTTGGAGGGTTTTCAGGGAGGAGGGAACCAGGAAAGGTTTTAGCATTTGAAATGTGAATGAAGAATATATTCAATTAAAAAAAAAAGAATTGCCTTGGTTATGGTGTCTGTTTACAGCAGTAAAATCCTAACTAAGACTCTGAGCCATTTCCCAGGCCCTGACATTCTCAAACTTTTCTCCCAAATCTTCCTAACTGCAGCTGGGACGATTTGTTACAGATTCAAGTTTTGCTTTAAAATAGTAAACGACCCAGGTGCTCAAAACACTCTCTGCACACATGTAAAGACTGGAGAAGCTCAGATGCAGAAACCACACAAATGCCAGGCGGGACACAGCTGCCTGTCATTTCAGCTTCTGAAGGCAGAGACAGGGGATATCCAGAGCAAGCTGGCTAGAGAGAGACTAGCCATATCAGTGAGATCTGGGTTTGATTGAGATGCCCTGCCTCAATGACTAAGATGGAAGAGCCCTTGAGGATGGCTGCCAACGTCAACCTTGGTCCTGTCCTCTGCATGCATGTACACATAGGTAGGTAGAAACACACACACACACACACACACACACACACACACACACGCACGCACGCACACACGCACATTATAATAGTAAAGGGATAAAATAAAATATTAAATCCAGAAAGAAACAGATAGGGGAGTCTGGAGTGGAAAGAATGCCGAGTAGAAAGATGGCTCCTGTATATATGTCCTCAGAGACAGAGTTGCCAGGTTACACAGCAATGTTCAACCTTTCTTGCCTTAGGGAAAATAAATATTTTCCCAAGATACTACCAGCCTTGACAAAGAAGAGCAGGTTTCTGAGTTTGCTTGCGTAGCCCACAACCCTATTTTCATTTCAGCACCGACTAGAAAATTCATTCCTATCAATTCCTGCATTAGAGGGTTGAGTTTGGAGTTCCCACAATGCTAGAATCATCCTCCCTGGACTGAACAACCTAAGCAAAAAATAAAATAAAATAAAATAAAATAAAATAAAATAAAATAAAATAAAATAAAATAAAATAAAATAAAAAAAGGTTTGTGGAGGTTTAAGTCCCACGCTTTGGGGACTGTGGTGAGGTGTTACACCATTACACCATGATGGCAATTATTAGTGTGACACAAAATGATGAAGAGGTAAGAGCTGGGGTCCCACCTCTAGAAATCCTCCACTAGGCCACCTCTCTTGACAGCACCAAGCTGGGGCTTAGAGGAGGGTAGTGGTAGATCGAAATACGTTGAGTTGTTTCTTAACTCAGAGGCATTCTCTAAATAACTTAATTAAGCTCCGAGTTGGCATGGTGGCCAGATGATGCTTCTAGATGACACTCTGAGTTGGCATGGTGACCAGATGATGCTTCTTGATGACACAGAAGATCGGGATTCTGTAGTCAGCTAGGGAGCATCTGTAATCTCAAGAGGACCCCTCCCTGCAGCCTGTCAGCTGTTGGAACCTCCTAGCTCTGCCTTCCAGGACCCAGGATCTGCTGTAATAGCTGGAGCACAGAGAATAGATGGCAGGGTATGTGCATTTCTCAAGTTGTTATTCAAGAGGCTCATGAAACTGAGTTGTTGATTGTGGAGCTTAAGAAAACCATGAAATAAATTTCATTCATATATAATTAAAATGTAATATATATATTTAATATATTATATATATTAAATGTATATGAATAAATACATAAATATATAAAAATATAATATATGTAATATATAATCATATATCATATGTAATATATATTATACATTATATATTATTATATAGAATACATTAAATATATAAACAAATAAAAATATACAAATATATAATATAATATGTAATATATAATCATACATTATATATGTGATATTATATATTATAGATGATACATAATATATAATATATATTTATTAAATTTTTATTAATTATCCCATCCAAAGATGCCCCTGACTGCCAACAGTAAGTGAAAAATCTTCATGCCAATTCCTCCACTACTACCCTCTAAGGAAAGGGCAGGCAGGAGAGCTCACTGAATGGGTCTTTGGCTTTGTGCAGCTGATTCTCAAGGTGTAGCCCATGGCCAGTAGCTTCCTAGCACTTGCTGTTAAGTCAAAGGTGCAAATTCAGGCCAGTGAGATGGCTCAGGAGGCAAGGCACTCACCATCACAATGGGCCGTGTGAGTCTGATTCCTCAAAGCCATGGAAAAAGAACTGACTCCACAAAATTGTCCTATGGCTTTCACATGTGTGCCACATCATACACACACACACACACACTTATAGTTTTTTAAAGTCATTTTTTTTATTTTAACAATGCAGATTTGGGAGCCATCCAGGACCTGTTGCATCAGAAACTCATCTGGAACACAGGCTAATAAATTACGTATACACATTACAGCTCACTGGAGGGAAGATGATGGAAACACGGTCCCTAGAAGCCAGAAGAAAATGGGGAGGGCAATACTCAGGGGAAGGGTACAGTCTGTGGTTTAAGCTGGGACACATGCTGTCCTCCTTATCACCAGTGGATTTGTTTCAAGTTCTGCTGAGACAGACAGACAGACAGACAGACAGACTGAGGAGATGGGTGAGTGGATGAGGTGCTGGCCGTGAAAGCATGGGAATCTGAATTCGATTCTCTGCACTCAAGTAAAGAGCCAAGCATGATAATGTGTACTTATAATCCTAGACTACACACACACACACACACACACACACACACACATACAGAGAGGGAGAGGGAGAGGGAGAGAAGGAGCGAGGGAGGGAGGAGGGGGAAGCATATCTGAGTGTGTCTAGTTTATAAAGAGAAGAAGGTTGTGACAGGAAGGAGGGCTCAGAGGTCAAAAGTGTTTGCTGCTCTTACTGAAGACCTGAGTTCAGTTCCCAGTGTCCACTATAGGCAACTCACAACTGTCAACTGCAACTCTGGTTTCAGAGGATTCCAACAATTACTTCTGGCTTCCGCCACTGGCATCTTCACTTCATACTCACACACACACACACACACACACACACACACACACACACACATACACACAATAAGTCAGAGTGAGCACACACATTATTCTCAGTGCTCAGGAGGCAGAAGCAGGTGGGTCTGTGTGAATCTGAGACCAGCCTGATCTACAGAGCAAGTTCCAGGTCAGCTAGGGCTACACAGTGAAATACTTATCAACAAAATACTTTTTTAAAAAGAAGATGGTAAAAAAGAGAGGAGGAGAAGGGTAAAGAGAACACTTACCAGTTAAGATCACTTGCTGTTCTTGCAGAGACACTGGGTTTGGTTTCCTATACCCACATGCCAGCTCACAACCATCTACTGGGGAATTCAATGCCCTCTTCTGGGCAGGCATGCAGGCGAAACACTCATGCACATAAAAGTTAAATTAAAAAGGAGAGAGAGAGAGAGGATGAAGTCTAAGTTTGGGTGATCCCATATGCTGGGTCCTTGGAGAGTGTTTCTAGCTGAGAAATGTGTGAGAAGGAAAAAGAGAGAGAGAGAAAGACAGACAGAGGAGGAGCTAGAGACCCAGAGAAAGGCAAGCCACATCCAAGAAGAACAGCAGAAGGCTGCTCTGAAGAGAGTCCCATTTGCTGTTCCACAACAGCCCCCTCTGTAGCAAATTAAGCCGCTTCTACAGGATCTAACAACCCCAATACGGATTTTATCCTTTCAGGTGGCCATGACTTAATTACTGCCCAGTAGCCCTCAGCCCCTCAGATAGCACCACCTCCAAAGATCACGACACCAGCTTCTAAGCGCATGAACCTTTGGGTCCAAGCCACACCCAAACCATGACAAGCACACTGAATCACACGGGTGTCCAGTTCAGTGTAAGAATGGATTAAGAAGGAAAGAAGGAAGGAAGGAAGGAAGGAAGGAAGGAAGGAAGGAAGGAAGGAAGGAAGGAAGGAAGGAAGGAAAAAAAGAGAGAGGAAGGAAGGAAGGAAGGAAAGAAAGAAAGAAGGAAGGAAGGAAGGAAGAAAAAGAGGGGAAGGAAGGAAGAAAAAGAGAGGGGAAGGAAGGAAGGAAAGAAAGAAGGAAGGAAGAAAAAGAGAGGGGAAGGAAGGAAGGAAGGAAGGAAGGAAGGAAGGAAGGAAGGAGAAACTTATGAGAAATGAGCAGTGCTTCATAGGTCTGCCTGTGTGAAGATACCAATCAGTACATACACATGCTAGTGGAGTCCCAGGGGAACTAAAAGGAGAAATAATCATGCAAAGAAGATGAAGACATAATATATCTATACCTTCCATGCTTGTTGAACATCAAACTGATAGATATAAGGTCAACAGAACCCAAGCTGGATAAATATTAAGATAACTACATCTTAACTTCTTGAAATTAGAGGGGGGAAAGTGACATGTTACATAGAGAGGAATGATAAGAGAGATAACACTGAATTTCCTGTCAGAAGCTATGGAAATCAGAAGACAGTATAATGATATCTTTAAAAGTCCTAAGTGATTTCTTCATGTGGCAAAATAATCCATCAACTATGAAAGCAGAATAAAGAAGTCTCGAGTGAACAAAATTAAAGAATTTGTCACAAGCCAAATTATGACAGAAGACATTCTAGGAGACGGAGAGATGGCTCATTTATTAAGAGCACATAGACCTCTTACAGGGGACTCCAATTCAGTCCCCAGCATCAACACCAGGCAGCTTATGATCGCCTGTAACTCCAGCTCCCGAGTGATCTAGCCTCCAGGGAAACTTCCCTCAAGTGCACACACACACACACACACACACACACATGATTAAAAATAAAATAAACCTTTAAAAAAAGAAATTCCAAGTGATTCTCCTCTTTCTCAAGGCTTAATGTCTCTAAATATTATCTCAAATAGGCAAAAACCAAGTATAGAGCATTGTAAATGACACATACCCAGAAGTCTCTAAATTAACAACAGAACAAGGAACTCATCTATTTTGAAAGATCAGCTAAACCACCAAGCAACCAAACACTATACTTATGACTTACTTTCCTTAATTTGAATAGCAATAAGCATATATTTTATATCAATTTTAATGTGAATTTTATAGTTCTACAACGCTTCCTAAAACATTTCAAAAATAGAAACCTAACTTTTTAAGTTCTCAGTGTGCACAGTCTATTCACTATATTCTACTCAGTGTTGTATAAACCAAGTCTGTCAGGTTCGCTTCAATTGGCTGTTACTTCTCTCGGTTAGTGAAGGGCACATATTCTTTATACTAGTGAAGCTGATAGAAAACCAAGAGGCAAAAACAAACACCGGTAAACACAGATTACCCACGGTCTAGTTCACAGCCCCCATCTCTTTAGTAATTGGAGCTTCGTACAGACAAAGTGTTTTAGGGTGGAATACTGTTTTTGTTGTTGTTATTTCTATTGCAACTTAAGAAATAAAGGGTTTTCTTATAGGGCCTATAGTTCAGGTGATGGGGGTGGGTGTTGGGGATAAAGCTCACCATAGAGAGAAGGCAGACATGTCTAGAGAAGTTTGAGGCTGGCTGGTCACAACCTATTCATAGCCAGAAAGCAGAGACCCATAACTAGGAAGTGGGGCTAGGCTATAAAGCCTCAAGCCCCACTCCAAGTGGCCCATTCCCTCCACCAAAACTCTATCTCCTCAAGAGCTGGCAACCTTCCACAACAGTACCATCAGCCAAGTGGTGAGGGTTCAAACCCATGAGCCTGTGAGGGGCACCTTCCATTCAAATCACAAGAGGCAGAGCTGATGAACTGCCTGCCTTTCTCATCATTTTAAATACAAGCCTAACAGAAACAAAGACGTCTTTTGGCTCACGGTATTAAGAGGGCCTATCACAGTGGGAAAGACCTGTGGATTTACTCAGTCTATGGTGAGAGGAGGGTGAGTGCGTATGGCAGGAACCATCTGCCTGCAGCATCCCTGGAAGCCGAGAGGGCTGGAACCAGAGGTTGAGTGATAAACCTGCAAGGCTCACTCCCAGTAACCCACTTCCTCCAGTGGGCATCAGTTTCTAAGGGTTCCATAACTCCTCCAAGCAGTGCTAACATCTGGGGACGAAGCACTCAATCATGAGTCTCTACAAGGTGTTTCAGATTCAGACCGTAACAGTTGGTCTTCTATCCACTCAAATTCACTTAGGTCTTCATCAAACCAACCTGATGCGTTGCCACTGGAGGGATTCAGTAACTTCAAGTCCTGACCGATGCTGGACTACCCTTGCACCATGCAGCCAAGCAAGTGCTGAGAGCCACTTCGATCCCAGCATGCTTCAGAACACATCTAAAGCTAGCTGCCTCTGCATGGGCTCAGAAGGCACAGCAGACTTCTGTGGAGACCCAGAGAGACCAAGAAATCCTACTCTATCCTACATTATCCAAAAACTGCTAGGAAATACTTGCCCATTCCCATAGAAGCTACATCTGTGGGTAAATGGCCCTCAATGCTGTCAATGTAAGCCTCCCCTGATAAATCAAAGAGACCCCCAACCAAACTCCTTCACTACCTGCTCTCTTTCCCTGGCCGACCTTGTCCTGCCAATCACATTGACTGCTCTACATCTTCCCAGGCTCACAAAGCAGAAATCTGGGTGTTATGTTCCCATTCTTTCAAATCTTACTATATTTGTTTTTCTCCTTTTGTCATGAAATACCTGAAGCTAGGTAGCTTTATCAAGAAAAAGAAATTATTTCAACCCATATTTCTTGTACTGGCTACTTTTCTTGTTGCTAAAAGCCTGACAAAAGCAACTTAAGGAAGAAGGGTTTGTCTTGGCTCACTGTCTGAGGGGATACAGTCCATTATGACCAAGAAGTTGTGGCTGGAGTGTGGAGCAGCTGGATACATTGTATCCAGGGTTAGGAAGCAGAGCAAGATGGACGCTAGCATTCAAATTGCTTTTTCCTTTTTATTCGTTTTGGGACAGTAGCCATTAGTATGATGCTCCCCACATTCAAGGTGGCTCTTCCCTCCTTAATGATCCCAGGAACTCTCTCACTGACATATGGAGAGATCCATCTCCTGGGTGATTCCAGATCCTGTTGGAGTTTACAATCAATCCCAACCATCGAAGTTCTGGAGGCTCAAATCACTGCACTGGCTTCTGAGCTCCTGGTGCAGATCTCAAGGTCTATTCAAGAGCAAGAGACAACATTACAAGACAGGAAGCTAGCTCGAGGGGGTGGGGCCAGGTTGCCTGTCCTAAAACAACCTTCTCATGGAACTGGGGAGACTGCTCAGTTGGTAAAGTGTTTACCATGAGGACCTGGGTTTGATCCCTCAGAATCCACATTAAAATATAACACAACCCAAAGCTGGACATGGTGGCTCATGCTTGCAATTCTAGCCCCAGAGGGAGAGAGAGAGGGAGGGAGGGAAGGAGGGAGAGAGAAAAAGAGAGAACCAGAGACACACACAGAGAGAAACACAGACAGACAGACAGACAGACAGACAGGAGGATCCCTGGGGATTGATGGCCAGCCAGTCTAGACAAACCAGTGAGCTCTGGGCTCAGTGAGCCATTCTGTCTCAACCTGATGTTGACCTCTGACCTCTACTCACAAGTTCACATGCATCTGAAAGCATTATGAACGCATGCACACACTCACACACACACACATACACACACACATGAACACACACAGAGAACTATGGAGGTTGAAGCAAGAAGATCAGGAGAATATGATGCCAGCCCACTCTACCTAGAAAGAGTTATACATATAGGAGACCCTGTCTTATAATGATGATGATGATGATGATGATGATGATGATGATGATGATGACAGAAGGAAGAGAAGGAAGGAAAGTCATAGATGGGGCAGAGAGGGAAACAAGGATATACCTTTTTTGGAAAATAATAAATCCAAACCAAATATAAAATTCAAGCTGGTCAAGGAAAATTCTATAGAAACTTGAGACACTTTTGAAGCTGCTCTAACTATGAAATCCCCATACTCCTACATTCTCATGGTTGGCTACGCCTTTACAAATTCTATCACAATAATTAAAGACAAGCCATCGCCCAGCCCAGCACCAACAGTAAGCCTGATCTTCAGCCCCCGCAGCTGCGTGTATGGCTAATATAGTTACAAGTGATTCCAAACTGTCCCTGGCAGCGGCCCAGAATCTTTTTCAAATAAAGCAAAAGTAAATAGCACAAGGACTTCAGAATGAGAAGAAAACAAAAATCCTCTGGCATGACATCTCAAATTCCATTACAGTGGGCTGCACGCTTGCAAATTGTCCAAATAGATTAAAAAGCTCAGTCTGTGATCATTTTACATTCTATGATAGTACAAGCAGAGATGGGGGAGAACCAAGAAGGGGGGACACACTAATAAGCAAGTACTTCTCTCACAGTAACAGGCAAGTAATTGGAAATCAAAATTTCCTAATGAGAATACTCCTAATGAAATTTAAATTCCGATTCTGAAATAATTATTCATGCCGATACCCTTTGGCCTATTCCCCCACCAGTTCTCTTGGGCTTTGATTCCCTAAATTCAGTAGGCATTGTAAGGGCAGGAAAATTCCAGATTCTTGACATGGTAGTGCAGCTCTATAATCCCAGCCCTTAGGAGGGAGATACAGAACCAGGAGTTCAAGGTCATCCTCCCTCTGTTACATAGCCTGGACTGCAGTAGAACCTCCTAAAATACAAAATTTTAAAGATAAAAAGAAATTGAAGTCCCACAAAGGCTTTCAATTAACTACATCCGTTGGGAATTCACTATAACATCAAGCACACAGACACACACGAATTGATTAAATAAAATAGAAAAAGAATAAAAGAACAAACCAGTATGGGGTATTTAAAATATCTACAAACTGGGGCTGGAAAGGTGGTTCAGTGCTCTTGTAGAAGACCCGAGTTCAGTTCCCAGCACCCAAGTTAGGCGGTTTATAAGTTCCTGCAACTCCAGGTCTGATGTCCTCTTCTGAACTCCACAGGCTCCTTCGAGCTCATGGTATACCTACATGCATGCAGGTTCAGATGCAGCACATACATTTAAAAATAGGGTTGTTTTTTTTTTAAGTAACACACTTATAATGTTAGCCGTGGAAGCAATTCTCTGGTAGAATGCTTGCCTGTCATGCGCAAGGCCCCGGGTTCTGTGCTCCACCACAGCAAGACACAAAAAAAGAAAGCAGCAAGCTGGAATTGTAGCTCAGGAAAGGAGGGCAGCATGTTAAGTGGATAGACGGGTCGAAGGCAGAAGTCTGTAAGCCAAGGACTTCAGAGGCTGAGGCGGTAAAATTATGAGTTTGACGCTAGTTCGGGACCTACCTAGGGAGACCCCCACCTCAAAAATAAACAAAAAACAAACAAAAAAAGAGGGGGGCCATAACATAGACCAGTCATAGAGTTCTTTCCTAGCATGTAAAAGGCTCTACATTTCTGACCCCAGCACTATAAAGGAAAAGGTATATTTCCAGGGACCAAGAGATCCAAGATCTCCCGAAGATAAACTCATCATACACCTTGAGTTTAGGGGGCAGGGCAACTGAGCTCCAATCAGTCATGGGTATAACTAATACTAACACACCGAGTACCCAGTCATTGCTGTAGACACACATGTACCCAAACATACATGCAAGGCTCAAAGGGTGTTGCTTTTGACACAGGGCCCCCTCAACCCCAGGGTGCCCTTAAACCCCTGATCCTCCTACCCCTACCTCCCCAAGTATTTGCATTGCAGAATCAATCACAAAAATCAGCAGAGAGCAAGGAGTTGTGAACCACTGGAGTCACCCGGAGAGCAGAGAGCCACACGGAAGACAGATCTATAGAGCAGTCTTTGAGCTGTCAGCTGGACCTGATCAGTGTGTTAGGATGAAAAACTGAAGTCCAAAGAGTGAACCACTTCTAGGAGGTAAAAGTGCCTCTGCCTTCCATGGGGGCAGGAATGGTATCCTCTGGAGGCTGACTCGAGGCTGATGCAATGCTTCTAAACAGAAGCAAACCAAAAATTCAGCAGGAAAGCAAAAGACACGTGGCCTCGCTCCCAGAATGAGACTGCATCCAAAATGCATTGCGAAGCACAGGGACACCAGCATGCTGGCATATGCCTGCCAGCTCAGAGCTCAGCCTCAGAGGTTCAAAACTATCCCAGACTACAGAGGAAATCTCTATTGCACCTGCGTGGTTCTCAACCTTCTTGCGAGGTCTGCCTCACCCTCCCAAGTGCACGGGTTATAGATGTGAGGCACTGTGCCCAGCTTTTAGGGTTTGATTTATTTTGCTTTTATGAGACAAGATCTTGCTATGTAGCCTGTTCTGGCCTGGGACCCTCCATGTAGCCCAGGCTCAGATCAAACCTGAGGCTATCCCACCTGCTTCCGCCTCCCGTGTGCTGAGATTACAGACATGTACCACCAGGCTTCCAAGGGAGACAACTTTAAAGGGTCCAATGTATTGTGAGTAAAGCACACATCCAGACTCAAAGTCCAGTGCTCCTTCTAGAAGGGCAGGTGTTCCAGTCAGCATAGCGCCAACCCTGTGTGTTCTGGGGTTTGGAATGGTAGACCTCTTGTAAATAAATATATCTGTTGCTGTGAGCTGTGGCCCAGAGGTATAAATACATTATTTTTAAAGCTCTTATTTTTAAATATTCATCTCCTTGAAGTAGGTCGGTCTTTTAAATCCCAGCTCCTCTTTGAACCCATTCCTTCTTTCTCCTAATAGCGGTGTGCAATGCATTCAAAGCCTGAGATCTAATTCCAGTTAATTTTAGTGATTCCTTTCACAGGCTCCTGATTTCTTATGCAGATTCATGTTTATTTCGGAAACAGAAAACAAAACAGCCTTTTCCGGAGAGAATGCCATCAAAATGGAGGCGGGGGTTGGCTGGGGGGAGCCACCACGACATTATTCAATTATAAATGAGCTATGCAATATTTAAGTCACTCACTAGAAACATGATGGACTTTAATCCATTCTAGAACACAGAAAACATCCTTAGCTGACTTAATGTCATCTTTAAAAGGCAACGAGAGGCTAGAAAGATGGCTCAGCAGTTCTCTTAACTGGCAAAGGACCCAAGTTCAGTTCCAGGGTGGCTCAAAACCGCCTGTAACTCCAGCGCAAGGGGAAATCTCACGCCCTCTTCTGGCCTCTGTGGGTACTGCACCCATATGCGATATACATAACAGATGAATACACACCTTCCGGATTCTGGTGTGACTGAGAGCTGAACCCAGGGTCTCACAGCTGCTAGGTTAAGTGCTCTCCTACCGGGGGGCAGGCAGACTGCAATGTTGAAGCCAGCCTGGGTTACACAGGGAGTTAGTTACTGGCTAGCCTGGTCAAGAGTACTTGTTGCTCTTGTGTGGGACTGGAGTTTGGTTCTCCACCTTAGGAAGCTCACATATAGCCACATGTAACTCCAGCCCTACGTGAGCTAACACCCTCTTTCTGGCCTCTGCAGGTGCTTGCGTGCATATCCACAGTCACATGCATACACAGAAACAAAATGATAATAATTATTATACAAATATATGAATGTAATTATTATATAAATATTATGTTATAAATATAATAATTGTTATAATACATAATAGTAATTGTTATTATTGTTAATATTATTATAAAATATTTAAAAGGAGAGATTTTTTAAAAAATTTTTCCAGGCATCAAATGGATAGAAATGTTGAAAATATGAATCTTTCTTGAAAAGGTAAAAGCTGAACATCTCATCAAAAAATAAATAAATAAATATTCTCAGTAATAAAGAGTTAAATGGAGCACTTGGAAAAGTATTCCTGAGTGTTAAAGACAAAGATGACTTCTTTAAGTCATGAAGACGACGCTATGCGTCAAACAATCAAACTCATCAACAGAAAGATTCTGTTTTGAACAGAGAAATCAGAACTGGAAATTTCAAACAAATGCAAATGAGTGGCATTTGGGGGTAAAAAAATAGTAATAATAATTTCCACCTCACTGGCAATCACGGAAATGAAAGAAAATGTGATTGTAATCTGTCAAATTAGCAAAATCTGATATCTATTCATTTGTGGAGGAAAACAAGGTACCACACAAAGAATTTACGCATGGCTGGCAGGAGTGGAACTCTAATGGAAAAACAGTTTGACAAAATACATCAAAAGCCTTTTAAAAGCCTCTACCTTTTGGATTAGGGGGGAAAAATCCACAGGAGGCTATTTCCATCTGATATGGGACATTAAGCGCTCAAAAAGAAAAAAGAAAGAAGGAAGGAAGAAAAGGAAGGAAGGAAGGAAGGAAGGGAGAGGGGGAGGGAGGAAGGGAGGGGAAAAGAAAGAAGAGATGTGTGTCATGCCATTTCAAAAGGTTTGAAAGTACCTTCCATATCTGCCATTAGCAGAAGAGGGAACCAGGTAAATGAGAAAAACAGGCCACACCAGGAATAAGTGCTGAAGCCTTCAATCAGTGAATGGTCAGTTTTTACTGCCCATTTGACTGGATTAACCAATGTCTGGGGGATTATTAAAGGGTGCATCTGGGCACGTCTATGCAAGCATTTCCAGAGGTGGTTGGATCTGATGGCACTGACGATATAACCGATGATTAATCCCATCACGAATTCATAATGCGATGGCACTGGTAGCAAGTGGGGGAGGGGGGTGGTACCTAATCAGAAATTGGTCATCCATCCACAGGGGTGTGTCCCAGGAGAGGTGGGGGGTTTTCTGCTTTTATTGTTGTATTTTGGTTTTTTTTTAAATGGGAGAAGACAGTATATGCATGTCCATGCAAGTGCTTGCGGTGGCCACAAGAGGGTACCAGATCCTCTGGGGTTGAAGTTATGGGTGGCGGCGAGCTTCCAGCGTGGGTGCTGGGAACCTCTCAGGCCCTATGAGAACCTTCAGTCTATGCTCTTAACTACTGAGCCATCTCTCCAGCCCTTGGTGGGGAGGGGAGAGGGGGTTTCATCTTGTCCTGTTTTCTTTCTGCATCCTACCATTTTTCCTTCACTTCCTGTCTACCATGCCCTCCCAACCATGACAGACACCCAAGAGACCGTGAGCCAAAATGAAGCCTTCCACTCTTGAGCTGCTTATGTGTGGCTCTGCTCCACAACAGGGAAGATAACACATGAATACAGGATGGCATTGATGTTACAGGGTTATTAGTCTAGGAGACAAACATGGGTAGTTCACTGTGCTCTTAAGGATACAATAATGTTTTATCAAAAGAAGAAAATGTTTTTCTAATGCTATAAGATAGTAATTAGTTTATTTTTTTGGTTTCTATGTTTTGCTGTTTTCCCAATTTACTAGGACAAATATCTTAAATCAGTAGAAAACCTCTCTCTTCCTCTCCCGCTGTCTCTCCTTTGCCCTCTCTTCCTTTTCTATTTTCTCTCTGGAAACAAGGTCTCACATAGCCTAGGCCAGCCTAGAACTCTCTGTGCAACAGAGGATGACCCTAACATTCTGATCCTCCTGCCTCCACCTTCGAGGACTAGGATTAACAGGTGTGCACCCATCACTTGTGATTTTCGCTCAGCTCAGGATGGAGCCTGGGGCTTAGTGTGTACCGAGCAGGTGCTCTACCAGCTGAGCCAAACCTCCAGCCCGATAGAAACTTTCTCGGCTCACTCACCACATTCCTGTTAAACACAGATACAGCAGATACCCAGGATGCGTGGGCAGCTTCACGGCTGTTAAGACTTCCCTCCACCTATTGAGTCCTGCTCTTGTCGTCGCCAGACTCAAGCACCTGCCGACACTGTGCTGTCCCCCCACCCCAACCTCTCCTTGCCAGCTGTGCTTATTACTGTAATTATATAATCTTATTAAATTACATAAACTAATGACATTATGTGAGAAAGGAAAAAAAATAATACTGGATGGTGACTGAATAAAACCCAAGCTGAACATTTTATAAAGATGGAAAAAGAAATGTCCAGACAAGAAAGGTATGCCCAAAGAGTTGGAAACAGTTTATAAACCGCACACCGGCTTTTTGCAGGACTCCCGGGAGTCTAGAAGGCAGGGTCCAATCCTGTTGTTCTCAGGGACTGTGACATGATATACCATCTTCCCACCAAAAAACATCTCTGTTCAGAGGGTTAACAGACACTTTAAGACAAGTAGCTTAGAGACTGGACAATGACTCAGTCAGGAAGGCGCTGGCTGTACAAATGTGATGGATCTGAGTTCCATCCCGGGAAAACCCGTGTAAAAAGCGTGGTGTGGCTATGTATAGTTGTAATCCCAGTGCAGGGATGGCAGAGACAGGCAGATCTCTCAGTCTTGCTGAACAGCCAGCTAATTTGAGTTCCTGATCCCGCAAAAAAACATGGGGCAGGAAGATTGGGGTCGGGGGTTGGGGTGGGGGGGCAAAACAGATGGCTGGGGAAAGCCTGATGATTTCAGTTCAGTTCCTGGGATCCGCGTGGTAGAAGGAAAGGTATGTTACCTGCAAATCATCATGACATGTACTTGTACACAGCGGACTCACACACACACACCCACACACCACATACACACACATTAAATATGTTTTGGGAAGGGGGGTGTTTCACCTCCAGCATCCACACATTAAAAACCATACACGTATACACAAGGAGGCCGACGGAGGACAAAATGCAGGCTACGGGAATGGCATGAAGCTTGCTCTGTCTGAGTGAGCAAAGCACTTCACGGACCCAAGAGGTTGAAACACTTAAGAACTAAAAGCCAGTCAAGCAGCACTAGAGGCAGCAGACACAGGATGCAGGAAGGGCGTCAACAGAAACTGGCTACTGACTACAGGCTAGGTATAGCTACTGAGTCGAAAAGAAAAAATGGAAGTCATTGGCTTGTCAATCTTGAGGGTACTGAACTCACAAAGGACATCCCCAAGGAAGGGGAAGCTTCATTTTAAATAACAAAAGGGGCAGAGGTGTGGCTCAGTAGTGGAGAACCTCGTTGGACTATGGGGGCGGGGGAGGGGCGGTGACCCATTAGTGGCGATAGTGGCAAAACTCGCTTAGCATGCTCAAGCCCCTGGATTGGATCCTCAACAACACAGAAAGAAAGGAGCCAAGGATGTAGCTCAGTGGACAGAGCACTCGCCCTGGGTTCCATCCTGAGCAACACATCGACCAGGCATGGTGTCCACACCTGTGATCACAGCACTCAGGAGATGGGGGCACAAAGAGCCAGAGCTTGAAGCCAGCCTGGCCTACCTGGGGACTTTGAAGCCAGCCTGGGCTCTGTAAAAACCCACCTCAAAATTAAAGAAGCTATCCCATAGAAACCAGAAGCTAGATCACATGGGATATTATCACTGAGGCAGAAAGACCAATTGTGAGTTTGAGGTCATGCTGAACTACATGGAAAGATCCTGAAAAATAATCAGGTAAGGGAGCAAGGCAGGGAAGGAGGGAGGGAGGAAAGGAAAGTGGAAGAGAGAGAAAAGAAAAAGGAAAGGAATGGAAAAAGAAAAGAAAAGAAAGGAAAAGAAAAGAAGGGAAGAGAAAAGAAAAGAAAAGAAAAGCTCTCAGACACACAGGACTGAATTCCCATAAGACAATGGCCTCTGTATTCAGGAAGGATAGCTTCCAAGATCACAGTGGATGCCCCAGACTGTAGGTAATACTGACCCCTGGTCAGTCACACAGGGTCTTTCCTGAGTGATCTATGCACTAGAATGCAATAAGTTTACCCTTCTGTGATTTATGCCTCAGTGTCCCCTTTGCATCACTATCCTTAAGTTTTCCAGCCATTATTAATTACAATAAGGATTACTTGTGCTTGGGAGATGCTTCATTGGCAAAGTGTTTACTGTACAAGCATGTGGACCTGTGCTCTGGCCCCAACACCCACATAAAGGCTAGGCTTGGGTGTTGGGGACAGGCAGAGACAGGAGAATTCCTGGGCTATACTGACCAGCCAACCCAGTGTGCTCAGCAAGTTCCAGGTTCTGACTCTCTGTCAAAAACCGAGGTGGAGACTGGTGAAGGGAACCAGTTGACCTCTGGCCTCCACACATACATGGGCACATACGCATATACACAGACAACTGTGACAGTCAACCAGTAAAGCACAATTCTGGATGTATCTGTGAAGAAATTTCCAGAAATAAGATCAATTACAAGGGCTCTGAGCAAATCAATGGACTCATCATTCCTGGATGGATTTATTATATGATGGCACGATTGGGATGAAGCTAGAGAGAGAATGTAGGCCCATCTGGGAGAAACACGTCACTGGAGGCCTGTCCTTTAAGATACTTCCTCTTTTGGCCTCAGAGACTCCATTCCTCTGCTTCTCATCTGCCAAGAGATAAGGACCAGTCTCTACCATGCCTTCCCACCATGATGTTCCGCTCAAGTGCATGGGACCAAGAAACCTTGGACACAACCGTCTTAGTCTGAGCCAAAAGAGATGGCTCTTACATCTATTTTCTGTCCACCCTGCTGTGAAGAAACAACTCTGTCCCACCCTCCAACCACCAAGATGTGCATGGAGCCAAGCGACCATTAACTCTCTAAGACTCTTAGGTCAAAATAAATAAATGTCTTCCTGTAAGAGTAGTTCAAGTATTTTGGTCAGAGTGACACAAAAGAAACAATTCCAGTCCCTGAATGAACTCTTACTGTATATAGGCTGGGAGCCATTTGTCTGAACTACTTGGGATTGAAAGTACATGACTTTTTTGAGTATTCAAGTAGAATATACTAGGCAAGGAGTGGAGAAGATGACCCAGTGGGTGACATGGGGAAGTAAATTCTAACTCCAAAACCTACATTTCAAAAATCAGATACTGTCTTAGTTAGGGTTCTATTGCTGTGAAGAGACACCATGACCACAGCAGGTCTTATAAAGAAACACCGTTTAATTGGGGCTGGTTTACAGTTCAGAGGTTTAGTCCATAATCATTATGGCAGGAAGCATGGTGGCACACAGGGTGACAAGGTGCTGAAAGAGGAGCTGAGAGTTCTACGTCTGGAACCACAGGCAGCAGAAGTAAATGCCGCCTGCACTAGGCCTAGCTTGAGCATCAGAGACCTCAGAGCCCGCCCCCACAGTGACACACTTCCTCCAACAGGCCACACCTACTTCAACAAGGCCACTCCTCCTAACAATGCCACTCTCCGGGGGCCTAGTGCCGCCATTTTCATTCAAACCACCACAGGCATGGTGGCATGTACTTGTAATGACAACTGTGAAGAGTCAGAGACAGGCAGATCCCTGGGGCTCACTGGACAGCCAACCAGGTCAAAGCAGTAAGCCCCAGACCAGAGAGAGACCCTGTCTCCAAAAACAAAGCAAAACAAAACAAAACAAAAAAACACCAATGTGGATGGTATCTGAGGAATGATGCCCAAGGTTATACATTGTACGTTGACTTTCAAATGAAAGTATACATGTATATATGGGCACTCACCCACACACTTGAAGACGTACAAGCACAAACACACCTGTTACCCAGACTCTAAAATCTGGCATGTCACAGAAAGTGTCAAATGCTGGTGTTCATCATATTTAAATTTTTAGACTTTGGATGTCCCGACCTATACTGACAAACTGTGAGCCTCCAGGCTGAGGAAGCCCAGAATTGGAAGTTCTTTCGAAAGTTCCTCAAGTAAACAGGAAAGTCAGTATCAGTCAAGCACAAGAAGCAATAGCTTGTTACACTCTCTACTTTGGTATGTGTCCAATTGTGTGTGTGTGTGTGTGTGTGTGTGTGTGTGTGTGTGTGTATGTACACGTGCAAAGCGAGAATCAAATAAGAAATGTTGTCACTCTGGAAAACATGATGTGTTTCTTCTTCAATGAAACCATAATTTAAACCAGCTCTGTGTGCTATTAGAATAAAAAGAAGCCTGGGGTATTTGATTTCATCCCCAGAAAGGAAGGCCCTCTGTAGGTTTACAGTGTAGCCCATCTCTAGAAGCAGTCAAGTGCCCAAGTTCTATTTGTGTGTACACAGGACACCAGGTAGCTTCCTCAATCACTTTCCATCGAGTTTCTTGAGGCGGGGTCCCTTGATGAACTCAGAGGTCACCAGCTGGCTACACTGCCTGCTTAGGAAGCTCCAAAGAATATATGCCTCTCTCTCCCTGGCATCCTTAGTATTAGGGTCACAGGGACACAGTTTTTCCGTGAATACTCGGGTTCCACACTCAGCTCCTTGTGCCTGCACAGTCGGCACTTTATAGACTATTAGACTAAACTATTTCCACAGCTCCCAGAGACATGTCTTTACATCACACAGGGATCAGAGGGAATGCGACAGAAAAAAAGAACAAGGACAAAATACCCACCGAGGACCTGTCACCAGGATGCCTACTTCCTCCAGCTAAACCCTACCCCCTTGAAGTTTCCACACGCCTCCACTATCACCTTCAGGGAATCAAGTTTTCAACATACGGGTCTAAGTGAGACACTTCATATTCAACCAAAGTGGTGCCCATTGGGGTGAGGCCACTGAGAGACAGTCCTGTCCTCTGATATGTATCCAGCAGTGCTCCGCAGTGGTCTAGGACAGCTGCCAGAGACTTGGCTGAAAGATGTCTAAAACTCTTGGCTGACCTAACTCCCCTGTAGTAATCAGGCTGTTACCCACAGTCCAGTGATGGCAGGTGAGTCCAAGACTTGCCAAAAAAAAGCCTCATTGGCCATTTTTATGTCCATATAAAGCCTTTAGCACAGTGACTGACTGGTACATTAAACACGTGCTCAGTAAGTGTTCTCTGTTGTTACGTTTATTACAGCTAGCGCTGCTATCAGTACCTTTATCGTCCGAGTCTTCTACCTCTCCTGTTTAGAAAAATATATATATAATCCCCTTATTAAGTACAAGAATACTGCCTTGTATTTATTGTGATTTATTGCTACATAAAAAGTTAGTGGCTTAACACAAGAGCCACATTTATTTTTGCTCATGAATTTGCCATTGGGTCAAGACTTGGGAATGGGGACAGCTGGTGTCTACACTGGACCACGTGGTATCAGCTGGAGGAGGCTGGGGGAGCCAGGGGGCGTGGTCAAAGTGATTGGAAGAGAAGTGAACCTATGGGTCTGGTGAGTGTATTGGGCAAAGACTTACAGAAGGGGTTCCCTGGGGAATCGTTCTCCTTCCAAGTGGACTGTATATGGATTCTAGGCTGCCCAGATTTTTGTTGTTGTTTTGTTGTTGTTGTTGCTGCTGCTGTTGCTGTTGTTTTGAGGTGATGATTCCAGGTTTTAAACTTCTGTTCCCAGAGAGCCTCCATGGCATAAATTCTATTATCCTCCATGACCACAGCCTTGAGTCATGAGGCATTCTTTCCACTGAGTTGTGTTCACCAGAACACTAAGACTGGAATGTAAGCCACGAGAGGAAAATTAAATGCCACCTTTTGATCCGAAGAATGTCAAAGAATGTGCAGATAATGTTTTAAAACACATCATAATTGGGGAAATCTGTTCCTTTAGATCTCCTTACAAAAGATGCAGATCTGGAGGCAGAGAAATGACTCAGTGGTTAAGAGCATTTTTGGATCTTGTAAAAAACAAAACAAACAACAACAACAAAAACAAAACAAACTTAAGTTTGGCTCTCAGCATCCACATCAGGTGACTCACAACCACCTGTCACTCCAGTTCCAGTCGATCTGATGGTCAGGCCTCTTCTGGCCTCTGCGGCCACTATACTCACAACTTACATACTCACATCCCTATACATATAAAGAGAAGTATTTTAAGGATCCAGATATGACCAGTTATAACTGTAACTATTCTTTACAGTAAAATGGACTCACTTACCATTAAATGTTTCATATGTATTTATTTAGTAAATATATACACACACATGTGGGTATGTGTCCATTTAGGTATGCACATGTTTGCAAGTACATTTGTGTGGAGGGCAGAGGTCAGAGGTCAACCTCAGGTGGCATTCCTCAGGAACCATCCATCTCGTTTGTTTTGTTTTGTTTTGTTTGTTGCTTCGTTTTTAAGCAGGGTCTCTTGTTAGCTTGGAGCTTGCCCATTAGCTTAGGCTGACCAAGATTGACGCAAGGATCCTCCTGTGTCCACTTCCCCAGTTAGGTCTGCTATCTGTCAGACCTGGCATTTTCCCCCTGAGTTCCAGGGACCAAAATCAGGTCCTCGTGCCTAACAGTCACTTTACCAACTGAGCACAAATTTATCTTTCCAATCCATAAAATTCCAGAACTTGAACACAGTTCTCCATTATCTAGATTTTACAGGGGACAAAACTGAGCTGCAGAGGAACTAAGTTTTGTTCCTTGGTATCTGTAACCGTCACCACAACGCCAATGTTGTCATCCCTTGATCTTCTATCTAAAGCTACCTTTAAAGATAAGTCTCTAAAGTTCACTTGGCAGAGATTGTACTGTATTTGTAGGAACAGCAGCTGCTCTCCGGATGGGTAAACAGAGGCTCGCTGATGCTGTGTATGTTAACTTTGGTCAGCACTGTGATCAAACACCTGACAAAGGCAACTTAAGGGAGGAGGATTTATTGTGTCTCACTTTTGGAGGATATTGTCTATCTGTATCCTCAATCAGGAAGCAGAGAAAGAGAGAGAGACAGAGACAGAGAGAGACAGAGAAGACAGAGGAGACAGAGAGACAGAGAAGAGAGAGAGAGAGAGAGAGAGAGAGAGAGAGAGAGAGAGAGAGAGAGAGAGATGAACACTGGTACCTTCAGCTCACTTTCTATTTATTCATTCGTGGATCCTAGCCTAGGGAATGGCAACGCCCATTTTTATGATAAATCTCCCCTCCTCAGCTAAACCTCCCTGGAAATGCTCTCGCAGACATTCCAAGAGGCGGGTCTCCCAGGTGATTCTAAAGCTAGACAAGCTGTCTGTGAAGATTAACTATCACCACCACGAGTCACCCAAAGCTTCAGCTTGGTCTTGTCAGGTACCCAAAAGGAAGTCTGAGATTCTTATGCACTTTCCATTGAAAATGTTTCCCGAATACCCACGTGTTGGGGGCTTGATACACAGATTACAGCACTGTTAGGAAGGGGTGGAGCCATCAAGACACAGGGCATACTGGGTGAAAGTGGAATCACTGGGAGCGCCCTTCAAGGAGATAGTGGACTCCTAGACCATCCCCCGCCTTTTCACTTCCTGCATCTGTGAGCATCTTTCTCATCCACAGATTTGCACTATGATGTTCCAGCTTGCTACAGGCCCCTAAACAATGGGCCAAAGACCCATGACTGAAATTAACCTTTTCTCCTTTTAAGTTGGCTGCCTTAAGTACTGTGTCGACAGCAACACAAAACTGATTCCTACCCATTACATGTAACTTCAGGATCCCTTCATAGTCCCATGTCCTGGACATCAGGTGATTATAGTGGGAGCAGACCGTGTTCAGGTCGCTTCTCCGACCCCTGTCTGGAATTCAGCGCTATAGAATTCTCTAGATCAGGCTATCAAGAGAAACACTTCCAAAAGTTAACTTTCACTTTTAGAAAATGTGACACCACCTTTCTGGGGTGGGGGTGGGGAAAGAACAACAAAAGACAAACAGATTGACATCTCCCATGACTTCAGGGAGGGGGTGGGGAGGAAATGCTAAGATTTGAATGAGAAAGATGAGGACAGAGAAATTAAACAAGTCAGACATGCGCAGCTAAGTCAGACATGCGCAGCTTAGTCAGACATGCGCAGTTTAGTCAGACATGCGCAGTGCCTCCCAGCATGTGGGAGTCTGATAGGAGAGGATTCTAAGTCCAAGGCCAACCTGAGTATACTGACCAAAAAAAAAAAAAAAAAAAAAAAAAAAAAAGAAAGAAAGAAAAGAAAAGAAAAAGAAAAACTGGGGGTGGGGGGAGAAGGGAGGTTTGTTTCAACCCACAGTTCCAGGTTACAATTCATCACTGCAGAGAAGGCAAGGTGCCAGGGGCCTAACGTAGCTAATCACATCACACATATACAATCAGAGAGCAAGCAACTCTGATGCAGTTTAGGACCCCTGCATAGGGGATGGTGCTGCCCACAGTAGAATGTGTCTTCCTCTATCAATGGACTTAATGAAAACAAGTCCCCCACCGACACATGGATAAATCAATCCGGTGTAGATAATCCCTCATTGAGACTCTCTTCCAGGAATGGAGTTGACTGTGGTGGCAAGTTTTATATCAGCTTGGCAGGAGCAATAGTCATTTGCAAACAGGGAACCTCAACGGATAATATGCCCCCGGCCAGATCAACTATGGGGAAACTTGTGGTGCATTTTCTTAATTAGTGATTGATGTGGGAAGGCCCATTCCACTGTGGGTGGGGCCACACCTTGGCAGATGATCCTGGTATACATGAAAGCAGACTGAACATGCTAATAAACACCTTCCTCATGGTCTTCAGTACCTGGCTTCCATTCTTTCTTCCAGGTCCCTGCCCTGCTTGAGTTCCTGCCTGACTTCCCTCAGTGATGCACTGGTATCTAGAAGTGAAAGAGAAATAAACCCGTTCCTCCCCAAGCTACTTTTGGTTATGGTGTCCTATTGCAGCAGTAGAAATCCTACAACATTGACATTTAAAGCTAGCCTTGAGTAAGTTCAAGGCCAGCCTGGGCTACAGAGTGAATTCAGGGCTCACCCCTTTATTCAAAAAACTCCTGGAAACAGTTCAACTGCAGGAAGATGAGAGGCAAGGGGAACAAGGATCTTAGAGAAACTTGGCAAATGAGGAAAGTTTTTAACCTCATTAAAGTGCTCTTAAATATTCTTCCCTGAACTCCATTTTTATCTCTGAATGCATTTCAGTAATTGTTCAAAAGGCAATTGGGCGACTTTGGCAAAAATGTAAATGTTTGCATGATTTAGAACACGGAGTCAAGCAGAGGCCAGGATTTTTTTTTTAAAAAATTGCTAAATCTTAAACTAACCTTTCCAGCTTGCCTCGTCTTAGCACCTGTTTCTATCAGGCATAATAAAGACAATGCGTATATTATTAGCCATTAAAACCGCAAACAGCCACTGTATATTTTATTACTTACTGCGTCGGCTCCGCAAGGAACAACAGTAGGAGTGACTGTCATCATTCCAACTCTCTGTAACCAGGATGCTGCAACACCGAGAAGCAACCTGTGTTCTTAAAGCCAACAGCCAATCAAATACAGATGCTGGCTTGGAAGCAGGTGACTTTCGGAGCTGGAGAGATAGCTTAATGGTTAAAAGCACTATGGCTCTTGTAAAAAACCAGAACTTCAGTTCTCATGTTAGTCAGCTCATAACCAACTGTAACTGGTCCAGTGAACCCAAAACTCTCTTCTGGTCTCTGTACCTACACTCACATGCACAAAACCACACATAGACACACATGATTTAAATAGATGAAGAAGAAGAAGAAGAAGAAGAAGAAGAAGAAGAAGAAGAAGAAGAAGAAGAAGATAAGAATAATCACTTAAAAAGTTGGTCGCTTTCACTTCAGCCACTTTCTATCACCCTACTTATTGTTTAGGTTCAGTTAGTATTTGCTGATTACACTGAGAACAGATACTGGGGACCGTGGAGGAAACTCACTGAGTAATGAGTTTGCCCACAAGGATAAGGACCTGAGTTACAGCATCCAGATTTTATAAGACCAACCTAGATACAGCGGCATACACTTGGACTCTCAGCCATGAGGAGGCAGAGATGATCAGAACCCTGGGGCTCACCAGCCAGCTAGCTCTGCCTGTCTCATGTGACACTGCCTCAAATAAGCAAAATAGCAGACAACAGCTAAAGTTGTCGTCTGGTCTCCGTGTGTAATAAACAGACCTCACTGCACCCCCTCTCCCCCGACACAGACAGAAACGCGTGCAGGCGTGTACACACACACACACTGTCGGACCATGAAAGGCAGCCTGGTTCCTGGTTGTGCTAAGGCTAGAAACCCCAGTGACCCTAAAGGGACAGAAGGCATTTTGCCCCACTCCCAGGGAACTAGGCTCCTGGCATGAGGCCACAGCCCTCCATAGATTTGTGGCCATCAGTCACATAAGGGCAAAGCCCCAAACCCTCCACAGGTAGAGAATATCACCTGTGGTCCTGTAGACTCAAGACAAATCTCCATTTTAATGAGGTACCTAAAGGCCTGGAGGACTTAGCCAATAAACTCCTCTTCCCAGACACTCCTCCCTTCCCAGACACTCCTCCCTGCAAAAGGTATTTAACCTCAGGCCCACCCTGAGAAAGGAGGTACAGTTTTACTCATCCATTTTCCACCATGACAATAAATGCTTTAAACCATGGACAGCCTCTTTTCAGGGGAATTCACCATGGGGAGCAAGGAAGAAGACATCCCCTAAAAAAAACCACCATCTAATCTCCCAGAAAAGGCCTCTTTGCACTCCCAACCCAGCCACAGCTCAAACCTGGCGGATGCCTACAAGCCAAAGGCTATCCCCATAGCCAGAACTCTCCCCCCCCACCCCTGCCCACCTCTCTCAGCTCTTCCAGGGCTACTAGGAGTGCCTGGGTGCCTTAGAGCCTGAGAAGCAGATGGCCCCAGCCTCCTTGCAGGTCCAGGGACCCCAGAGCCAGCTCCAGTTGTCCCCCGGACCACAGACTGCACTGCTTCCATACCCCAGGAGCAGTGTCCCATGGCTTCCCCACAGCCAGACACTCACCCAGTGAGGGCACAGAGTAAGGGTGGTCAACTTCCTATGCCCTCCCCAAGTGGCCGAGCCCTGTGGCAGAGCAGATAGAAGACCCCGTTAACCCTACAGCACACCAGTCACACATTCACATTAAAAAAAAAAAATCAGGGCCAGAAGAGAGCTCAGGAGGTAAAGGCACTCCCCATCAAACCTGGTGACCTGAATTTGACCCCCTGAGTCTTTTGTTGGAAAAGATCTGACTGACCCCTGAGAGTTGACCTCTGACCTTTACATGTGTATAACAGCGTGAGCCATGATCAGGCACCCACCTGACACACGACCGTCTGAGTTCAGTGCTCGGAGCCCAGATTTAACACACAGTTGTACTCTTAGTGATGACAAAGCAGAGATAGTCAGAACTAGCCAACTTCCTAGCTCAGGGTCAGTGAGAGACCATGCCTCAAGTAAACACAGTAGACAGCACATGGGGTTGTCTGTGATGGTCCCAATAAGGCGGATAAGGGAGATCTCATAGTGATCCCAGGACTACAGGTACAGAATGGAACCTGGCAATCCCAACAGAAGGGAGACTCGATCGACTTTGATGCTTCCACAGGATGGATGTCTATGTACAACAATATGGCTCTGCGAGTGCACGGAAGACTCAGGGCAGAAGTCAGGGAACAAAGCTTGCCCGAGGCCTGCTGGGCACTGTCTAAACAGAAGAAATTAGCAACGAGCACATGTCAGCATTCCCAGCCTGTTGTGCTAATTTCCTTGCGATATAAGCAAAGCCTTTTAATTAACTTAATATCAATTTCACTTTTCTCACATTTTATTCTAATTATGGGCTGGATTTAAAGCTCACACAGCATAATTTAGAGCCCTAAAATTAACGGCTTTACAACTCTACACACGGGTGACTGCTAAGCCTGAGTGACTACAACAGTTCCAGTCATCGGCTGTTGAAGGAGGCTCACCATCTCGCCTCAGGACCAGATGCCGGCTGACAAATAGTTCTTTCACACCTTGGGCTCAGGAAGTGCCACCTGTGCGGTGGGTGACTCAGAATGGCGCTACTGGTGGGTGTCTCTAGACAACTTACTCAAATCTCTTGAGGTCCAGCCTCCTTGCGTATGAACCAGTAAAATGAGAGAGGTAGGTTTGGTGTAGGCAGTGCACTAGATGTGGTGGTTATTATGAGAAATTTTCCTTGAAGCCGGGTGGTGATGTGCACACTTTTGATCTCGGTCCTCGGGAGGCAGAGGTAGACAGATCTCTGAGAGTTTGAGGCCAGCCTGGTCTATGGAATGAGTTTTGGGACAGCCAGAGCTACACAGAGAAACTCTGTCTCAAAGAAAAGAAAGAATAGAAAAGAAAGAAGAGGGGAGGGGATGGGAGGGGAGGGGAGGGGAGAGAAGGTTCCCTATAGGTTCATGTTTTTGAACACTTGATGTCCAGTAGGTGGTGCTGTTTGGGGAGGTTATGGAATCTTTAGGAAGTGGAGCCTTGCTGGTAGATGTCACCAAGAGAGTTGGCTTTGAGGTTTTACAGCCTGGCCCCCACTTCTCTCCCTCCCCCACCTCTCATCTCTGTGTATGGATGTAGTGTAGTCTCTCTAGATCCTGACTCCCTGGCTGGTGTCAGGCTCCTGCTGCCGTGCTTTCTACGCCATGACCCCCCCATCCCCCCTCCCCCTCCCCCCAAGCTCTCTTCCCCCTCCCCCAATGTAAGCCAAAATAAGCCTTGTTTTTCCCTGAGTTGTTTTTTGGGACAAGGTGTTTGTCACAGCAATAGGATGAAACTGGAGCACATTTCAATAGAAATTGTGGAGGTAGTTATGGTGGCTGTACTTCTTTAGTCCCAGCACATGAGGGACTGAGGCAGGAGGATCATGAATGAGCTCTTCAATAGTCAGACCATGGCAACGGTTCACTACTGTTCAAGGGCTAAAAGCTGACCAGATGAATGAATAATTATGTGTGTGT
This sequence comes from Apodemus sylvaticus, assembly GCF_947179515.1. NCBI lineage: Eukaryota > Metazoa > Chordata > Mammalia > Rodentia > Muridae > Apodemus > Apodemus sylvaticus. The sequence continues at coordinate 38,070,685 of NC_067493.1, read as the reverse complement.
GTGTGTGTGTGTGTGTGTGTGCAAGAGTCAAAGATGACCTCTGACAGGAAAATGCACACACATGTGTACTTATATACATATATATGCACACCCCACACACACAAGGGAATAAAGAAGAAAGAAAATAGACCTAAAACCCAAGTCTCCTGATTCTGCCTTCAGGGAGAGAAAGGATCTAACATCCCTGGACAGCCCACAGGACACCCTCAGGTGAGTGTTAACCACATGATTTGGCCTGGTCTCTGAGGCTAGGGTAGAGGCTCTTCTGGAACCCTGGTCCATGCTCACCACAGGCATGCTCCACAGCAGTGTAAGGATGTGGCCACCCACCTTCATGACACAGCATTGCTCCTCGTGCATGGCGAGGCTGGGGCTCAGCAGTTAGGAGTGACAGGTTGTTATCTATCAGTGGCAAAGATGATTGTCCTCCACATGTCACCAGAATACAAAGACGTATGGAAGTGATTGCTGTGGGATAGGAAGGTCTTACCACATCCACGGGCGATCTTGCATTTATTCTAAGTGCTGAGAGGAGAATGCAAGAGGAAAGGGGGGAAGGAGGGAGAGAAGAGGAAGAAAGGAGGTAGCAAAGGTAATGGACGTCCCCATTATCTTCTTTTATCCTTTTAAATGTCGAGAGAAGGGGCTGGAGAGATGACTTGGCAGGTAAGAGCCTTTGCCGCTCTTGCAGAGGACCTGAGTCTTGGTTCCCATTGAGTATAAGAATTAAAGCATGTAGGCTGGGGAAACAGGTCAGTCCTTAAGGAGCTTGCTTCACAATAATGATCTGCAGAACCCGTGCAAAAAGGCAGACGTGGTCCACATCTGTAATCCCAGAACTGGAATACAGTGGAGACAAGAGACTTCCTAAGGCTCACTGGACAGCCAGCCTAGCTGAGCTCTGGGTTCAGTGAGAGACCCTGTCACCAAAAACTAAAACAGAAGGTCAGGGACATGGCTTCTCTAGCAAGATGCAAGGTGAAAACAGAAGTGCCCAGAAGCGCACAGGCTAGCTAGCAAATAATGAGACCCTGTCTCAATAAGGTACAAGACGAAAGCCCACTCCCCAAAGTTATCCTTTGACACCCACAGATTCTCTGTGGCATGCATACACACATACAAATACACCATATCTTTCAAGGTAAAAAGCAATTGAGGAAGGCATTTAAAATCAATCCCTGGCCTCTACACCCATGCATACACATGACCTTGTACATGTGCACATGTGCACATGTGCAAATGCTTGTGGGGGTTGGAACATACATGCCCATATGTGTGAAGATCTGCCTGATCATACCAGCCCAGATGAGACTTTCCTCTTCATAAGTAGATTTATATCTGGATAAAGTAATATAAGTAATATAACATATGTGTGAAGAAGACTCCTGTTGGTCAGAAGAAGGCATCCAATCCCTTGGAGCTGGAGTTACAGGTGTTTGTGAGTCCCCCAGTGAGGTGGTGGAATCTGAATTCTTGTCCTCATGATTAAGTAGCAAGTATTCTTAATGGCTGAACCATCTCTCCAGCCAAGTTCTCACATCCGTTCTTGGTGTAGCATTCTGTAAGGAATTGGTTAAAAAATCACAGGCAGGAGCTGAGAAGACAGTACTTGCCTTGCAAGTATGAAGACCTGAGTTCTATAAAACGAACATAAAAATCTAGGTGTGGCCATGCATGTGTGTAATCCCAGCACTGAGTGGGAGTTGGGGAGGTCACTGGTCAGCTAGTCTAAATTAATGAGCAAGCCCTAGACAAGTGAAAGGCATTGATTGTCTAAAATTAAAGGTTAACACATGTACAGTTGTGCACACATGAACATGCATGTGCACAGATGTTCTTAAGTATCATGCAAAGTCTAGGTAAGCATTGTCTACTCTTCTATTTCTGGCATGTCTATACTTGGTGACAAGGTCATGCTCAGTCATCACTGTGAGTGGCCTGCATCCTTTAAAGGGAGATTTAACATACTGCAGGACACCAAAAAATCTTCCAGGAACTGCCCGATCATACCAGCTCAGATGAGACTTTCCTCTTCATAAGTTGATTTATTATCTGGTATTTCTTACAGTAATATAAAGCTAATATCCACAATACTGTACAGCCTGTTACAAAGCAAAACACCTGGACTGGTCAGTAGGTGAAGCACTTGCCATGACTGTCTGAGGACCCGAGTTCGGATCCCAAGAGCCCACATAAAACCAGACACTGTAGAATATCTGTGATTTCAGTGCTTCTACTGCAAAAGAGAAGGTGGAGCCAGGAGAAGTCCTGGTAGCTAGCTGTCAGGTCAGCTAGCCTGGCATATGGGACATGAGACCTTGTCTCAAACAAGGTAGAAAGTGACACAACTCCTGAGGTGTTCCTCTGACCTCCACATGCGCACCTTCAAGCACACTCACACACACACACACACACACACACACACACACACACACACACACGAATACATATACCGGTGGCAGCTGTGGCAAGGTCAACTGGTTAAAAGGCATCTATGCCCTGACTCCCCGTAACATCTCCAAAGCCCATGGGTGTCTTGGACCATAGCAGTTGCTTAATAAATACTTCCCAAGCAAGCCAAAACCCAGCAAAGGTTGTTTGATAGCAAAGTGTGACCCTGATTACACGAACCCAGGGAGATCACACACACACACACACACACACACACACACACACACACACACATACACACACACACACACAGTACCTATAATTAAACTTAACTAGTAACTGGAGCCCAAGAAGAGTTTGATAATGGTAGCTACTAATAAAAGAGTCAATTATAACAACAGACTCTAACAAAAGTTATTTGAGCAGCTCAAACTTTATCCATTTCTCCCTCCCTCCTCTTCTCTCCCTGAAAACATTGTTTTGTGCTGCTGATTGCCCATGGCCTTTAGTAATTAAAACTACAGAAAATGAAACCTTGGCTAAGGGGCTGGGCTGCTGTAATAGGCTGCCATTTCTTCTCCTAGGCCTGGGAAGCCACTGTAAGTAGGAGAAAGGGGAAGAAGATAAGGAGGAAAAGGAAATGAAATAAAGGACAGCTTCCGGCAAATACACGAAGAAGAAGACAGAGAATCACAAATTAGTCTGGCAGGTTTGGGCGACTCATAGGCCAAAACACAGAATCAGGGACCTCCTTGAAACATTTCGAGGTTTAGTTTTGCAATATTTTTGTGACGCAAAACTCTCATAGGTGACTGTTGTAGCTAATATGTCTCTGTGTCGAAGGATAGGACATGGCAGAGCCAGTGACAATGGCACCCAGCTGTCACCCCAGGATTGGGGAGATCATGAATGTGAGGCCTTCTGGCACTACGTAAGACCCTGTCTAAAAAGTGACAACAAGAATATTCGAACAAAAAAAGACACTCCCCCATTTCTATCTCCCTGGGATCATGTAACCAGGGTCACACTTTGCTATCAAACAACCTTTGCTGGGTTTTGGCTTGCTTGGGAAGTATTTATTAAGCAACTGCTATGGTCCAAGACACCCATGGGCTTTGGAGATGTTACGGGGAGTCAGAGCATAAATGCCTTTTAACCAGTTGACCTTGCCAAAGCTGCCGCCGGTATAGGTATTCATGTGTCTACGTGTGTGCGCACATGTGCAAACGTAAACACATGTAGGTAGCACCAATAAATCCGTTGACAGGTACCCACGCTTCTGTATGTGCATATGTGCAGGTAGAGACCAGGTTTTTCTTTTAATGTGGCTTCTGAAGATCTGAATTCAAGATCCTCTTCGCTTGAGCAGCAAGCAAGGTATCAAAGAAGCCGCCACCCTAGCACTACCCACCCCTGTTCCCCATGTTTTTATTCTCAATTCGTCCTGACATACCATGACCCCACTTTATAGCTAAAAACTGAAGCCACTGACCTAAAAAATCACAGCATTCCTAACTTGACAGATCTGGAAATGAAACCGGCCCTGTCTGACACTCCTTCACAACCTTTCTTCTGAAGATATCCCAAAGACTCGCAGGTTGTCTGATCTCAGCTGTCTCGAGGATGCAGGCCTCTCTTGCCTGCACTCCTGTTCTTCCTGACATTCTCCAGCTGTCTCCCTTCCCCATCAGGGTGCTCCCAATTTGCAAGCAAAGGTCAGAGGTCGTTGGATCCCTCCAATGATGATGATGAGGAGGAGGATGCCGGCTGTTTCCCTTGCCACCCCTGGGCTGGGCAGGAAGCAGCTGCTTCCCACTGGCATGGTATCCAACATACACACATTACTCAAAGAACCCTATCTGCATGGTTGTGTTATCCAAGAACGGGGTTCCTCATTTCTCTAGCAGGATCCAGCTTCAACCAGATGACAGGACTGAAGGGAATGGGTGTGGCTCCAGCAACCCAGACTCCATCGATCGAGTCTTCTCATGCATCAGTTAACCTTGTCTCCAGACCCTGCTGGCTGCCTGTACCAAGCGTGGAGAAGGCTTGCAGAGATGACTTCCTTTTAGTGTCTTCTGCAGTGGCTTTTTGGTTTGTTTGTCCATTTAAAGATTCATTTTTATTTTTATATATGTGTATGATTCTGTGTGTGCAGGTGCCCACAGAGTTCAGAAGAAGTTTTTTAATCTCCCCTAGAGCAGTGGTTCTCAACCTGTGTGTTGCAACCCCTTTGGGGATAGGAGAGGTCAAACGACCCTTTCACAAGGGGTCAAATTATCAGATAGCCTGCAAGTCAAATATTTACATAATGATTTGTAACAGTAGCAAAATCAAAGTTACGAAGTAGCAACGAAAATAATGTTATGGTTGGGGGATCACCACACCATGAGGAGCTGTATTAAAGGGTCGCAGCATTAAGAAGTTTGAGAACCACTGCCCTAGAGCTGGAGTTACAAGTCGTTGTGTATTGCCTGGCATGGTTAAAATAGAACTCAGATTCCCTGCAGAAGCAGCCAGTGCTATTACCTACTGAGCCATCTCTCCAGACATTTTTAAAAAGATGTATTTATTACTTTTATTTTAAGTGTTAGCCTGGTTTGTTGCATCTATATATGTATGCCTGGTGCCTGTGAAGGCCAGAAGAGGGTGCAGGATCCCCTGGAAATAGAGTTAGGGATGATTGTGAGCCACCATGTGGATATGGGGGAACCAAATCCCAGTCCTTTACAAGAATAGTGAGCCCTCTTACCACTGATCTGTCTCCTCAACCCTGCAGGGGTTTAGATTTAATACAAATATATCTTGTCTTTCTTCCTCTATCCCTCTCCCCAAGGAAATCTAGGTACCACTCAGCAAGCACTTACATCTAAGCAAGGGTGCCTTTATTTATCTAGAAGCAAAGGAAACAAGGCAGTGCTGGCTCTCACATTCACCAAAGATGGCCTTTCAAATGACTGGCCTGGGGGTTGGGGTGGGAGGACAAAACTGTTCACCGTGATTCACACCCATCATCCCAGCACCTTAGGTGTGGTGACAGGAGGATGAGGAGTTACAGGTCACCCTCAACTACATAGGGAGCTTGAGGGCAGCCTTTCCTGCCCCAACACACGGTCCTTCCTCTCTCTAACCTGTAGTCAAGAGAGAACAGATTTTCCCTTGTGCCCACTGTTCCAACTCACTTTCCCTGTCTAAAGATTTTTGACATATAGCCCTTGGGTTATCTGGAAATGTTTTAGGGTTTTGTTTTGTTTTTGGGTTCCCCCCCCCCCTGCACGCACCCAGTTTTAGATTTCCGCTCCGTCCACTCCTGTGGCTTAGAGGCAGGAACAGGGTAGGTAATTTTGACTTCTCTCTATTTCCGCCAAGATTTTTCAATTTCTCCAAGCAACCTTGCTTCTATTCAATATCCCTCTGAAATCTAAATTTGGAAACTAACTCAAAATCAATTGCATTTCCTCTTACGACACAGCTGCCCAGGGCTAACAGGGAACAGGGTTGACAGAGAACAGGGCCCAAGCCTGACTGTTCCTACTTCCAATTCACTGTGCTGGGCACTTTGTGGGGGAGAGGCTCACACAGACCCCCCTCCTCCTGCTCTCCCCTCTCCCATTGCAAGGGCACTGAAAGAGAAGTAGAGAGCCCTGCTCCTAACCCTTCCCTCGCCATATCATGCCAGCAAAATCTAACAATATCCCTGTTTCTCACCTTTCTCATCTTTAAAATGAGAGAAATAAATAACTTCCTTAGAAGGTGACAGAACCAAAAATCCTTGTGACCTGGGGATTTCCGACAACGAAATCAGTGTCTGAGTCTAGAAGAACCATCATCAAGCAACTGTGTTTTGGTTTGGTTTGGTTTGGTTTTTTAACAGATTTTAAAAGAGTTTTTGCTTTCTTTTGTATGGTTTTTTAAAGATCCTTTTCCAGATGATCTATGAGTTTATTTTATGCTACATGAGAGACTATTAAATTATACTCATAATATAAAATCATACTCCCAAATATGCTGATACTGGCTAGTGCCCAACCTGGTGTACCGACTGGCTTCCAAGCTCCCTGATGAAGCTGGTTCCCATCATTCAGAAAGGAAAAGAGTGGAGCAACTTCAAGACAGGACAGGCAAGATGAAAGAGTCAACATGTTGGGAGAAGAATGGGAAAGCAAGGTGACGAAGGTAAGGTGGTGAGGGTAAGATGGGGGAGAGGACAGATGAGGAAAGATGGTTTGAGGAAGATGGCAGGGTCAACATGGTAAAGGTCACGTGTCAGAAGCAAGAAAGCAGTGGCCAGGTGGCGTAGCCATGATTGTAAAGTCAAGATGGCGGAAGCCAGAAAGCACAGGCGAGTTAATGGAGGAATTATGAAGAGAAGATGGTTTTCTCACACTCCATCTTTCCAGCTAAGTTCTTCCCACCCTCTCCCTTCTCCACACTACCCCCATCCCAGCCCTTGCGAGCTCTAGGTTATCTTCTCTATGGCTATCATTTCCCTCCTGAAAACCAGCTCCCAGCCAGCTATCAATAAACCTCAACTGCCTACCGTATACACAAGGCACAGATGGTAAGAGACAGAGGTAGGATGTAAAAGTCTAAAATACGGTGCCAGCTCTTTAAAAAGCCTAGAGTCGCTTCTGGACGCCAAAGTTAAACCCACTGAGGAGTAAGAGTCCAGGCTGAGACTGCAAAGTGACGTTACTAAGGCCTTGAACAACTTAAAGCATCAGATCTGGTGCCCATTTAACATTCGACAACCCTCACCCACAAGAACCGAGCTTGGAAGGATGGGCAGAATTGAGGATCATGCAGTAAATTCCAGTATAACCAGCTCTTCTCAAAGACAGACTTACAATGCAGAGGCTGTGAAGCCTGAGGCCAGGGTGGAGTGTCTCAGCAAGTAGGCAGAGGTAAAGCCAATCATGAGACCAAAGATGGAGATCCTCCCAGAACTGCCTGGGTGGACTTGGGATCCTAGCGCAGGAGACGTTAGAGGCAGGAGGATCAGGAGTTCAAGGTCAGCCTTGGCTATTTAGAGAGTTTGGGGCTAGCCTAGGATACATGAGACCCAACCTCAAAACAAGCAAAAACAACCAACCAAACTAAAACCCAGCTAGAGGAAGATGAGTCTCTCTTGCTAGAACCTAAGAAGCCACAGGAGTTTAAGCAACCCAGAGAGCTTTTTGTTTATTTCTATGTCTTCTGTTGCTCTAGAGATCAAACTTGGGACCTTGCACATACAAGGCAAGCCACTGAACTATGTCCCTAGATAAGATCTGTGCAACATTGAAAATTCCATCTTCATATGACACTAAGGAGCTGGATAGGAACTCATGCCACATGCCCAATGCCTAGCTCCAGCTCAGCACTAGGACCCTTGAGTTCCTGGTCTCTCTTTGTTGTCAGTGGCAACAAGTGGAGACAGGTGCGCAGCACAGATACAAATGAAGCCCTGGCCCCGTCTCTCCATATGCCAGGAAGAGCCCGCCCTTCCTCCCCCAGCCTCCTGGTACAGCAGGCAGCCTGGTATAACAGATGGAACACGCAGTACCCAAAACAAGGACAGACAAAGGCTAGTGCCCCTGAGGGCAGGATGGAGACAAGGAGGGTCTTCTCCACAGCACAACTCTTCCCTTGCTCTTACCCTCCAGATTGCATGTTCCTACAAATCACCTTCAATGCTCAGAAAGACAAATTCTGCAAAGTCCCGGTTGGAAGTCATAACTTGCCCAAGAAAGCTCTCAACCAGGCTTCACTAAGCCAACGTTGAGCCTGCCTTCTTCTAACTCCCCACTCAACCAGTCAATTCTTTTGCTACCTTCCTTCTCTCCCTCCCATCCTTCTTTCATTTTGAGGCAGGGTCTCAGGTAGCCCAGGCTGGCCTTGAGCTCCCTAGGGAGGAGAACGGAAGATTAAGACTTCGAAATAATCTTCCAGTCTTTTCTCTAGGGCTGAGCTTAGAAGTTTGTGCCAGCACTCCTGATTTATGTGGTGCTAGGGATGAAACTCGACAAGGGCTCAACCAACTGAACTACATCCACAGTTCCCCGGCGTGGATGTTCTCTACAAAGCCAAAAGCTAAGAGAAAGAACCCAAGACCCAGCGCCCCTTGGGAGCAAGTCCTACCCAGTCTGCTGGCTTTGTCATTTGAGTGTGTTTTCTGTCCTTACTTGGTCTGGCATAGGCAGAGGAGTCTCAGATGGAGAGTGAGGAGTTCATCAGAGGCAAAGTCTCAGACCCTACTCTCTGCCTATTGAAAAAGAACCCCTAGGATGTGGAGCCATGAATTCTGCATCTGTATAAGTGCTGTAAGTCATTTTGACAGTAATGTCCAGGCAGGTGAGTGGGTACAGGAGCCAAGAGCCTCCGCCCTAAAGTAACAAGGTCCAGAGTCATTTTAAAGCCCTGGAAGTCACTGGGTAACTGCCAGCCAGTCTCAAAGGGACAAGTGGCTTGCAGGGTTACTGAAAACACTAAGGGAGTCATGCCCATCTGCTGCACCAAAAAAAAAAAAAAAAAAAAAAAGAAAAAAAGAAAAAAAAACCCACTACACAGTGATCTGGGGAAATGGCTCATTTTGTAAAGGATTTGCTAGTCTTTGCCTGTGATCCTAGTGCTGAGTAAAGATGATCACTGGACCTTGTTGGTCAACCAGTCTAGCCAAAATGGCAGACTCCAGGCTGAGTGAGAGACTATGTTTCAAAAGAAGGGGTGGAGGGTGTAGAAATGATTGAGAAAGACACCAGACACTGACCACCCCCCCCCAGCTTCCACATGTATGTGTACACATATGCATCCACACCACAGTAAATAAATAACAAATAGTACTACATAGAATTATGATTCCCATTAAGAGATGTGGCCACAGCATATTTCATGTCCCTAATGGAAACCACTGCTTCAATGAGCTGTGTCCCTGCATGTCTCTTGAGAGTGAGCAAGTTCTGACTATTTGGGAGGGTGTGTATCTTACGAATATGTTTCTGCAGGTATCAATTGGAAAAACAACTCCCGCCTCCCTAATCTGGCTGAGTCAGGCTGGCCTTACATGTCTGATTCCCCTGCTACACCTCCAGAGTGCTGAGCCCATATACTTTTAACTGCTTCAGAAGTGAACTGGCGGGTTTAGTGGTGTTTGCTCCATTTTCCTTTGAGGGGTTTGGGAGAAGAGTTTCAACATGGCCTTGGTGGACTGCCCTGATGGTCTGGCCTCATTAATGGTAAGAGGTAAAATCGCGAATGCTAAACAGTGCATCAAAGCCCACTGGATACTTACCATATGATGCTAAGGTGACTAGGATATCTTTTCATGAATGCAGGAGGCTGGTCGCATCCCTGTCCTAGAATTACCCAGGAGGAATCATCAAAGGGCAAGAAAAAAGCTGTCTTCCCCAGTCCTTAGCCACCTGACACGAGGCTGGTCAAGTTTATACAGGTTATCGTTGGACCTACAGATCCATGCAGTTCATTTATCAAAAAAAAAAAAAAGATTGTACATACTTTTAAAATTAGAGTATATGGCTAGTGGGGTAGCCTGGTGGGTAAAGACAGTGACGTCTAAGGAGGCAAGATCTATCTTCAGGGTTTCATGGTAGGAGAGAGCTGACTATAATAAGTTGTCCTCTGGTCTCTGTATGTGGTCTGTGGTCTGTGTGCATCTTCCCCAAATACAATACAATACACAGTACAGTATAACACATACATACACAATTTTAAGCTAAAATTAGGTAGATAGAAATTTGTGTCTTGGGGAGAGGAAGATGGTTTCGTTGGTAAAATTCTTGCCAGGCAAGCCTGAGGACCTCTGAGTTTGATCCCTAAAACTCATATAAAAAGCTGAGCACAGTGGCATGTGTTTGGACTCCCAGAGCTGGATTCCGGGGTTTGCTGGTCAGCCCGCCTCACTTATTCTTTGAGTGAGTGCCAGATCAGAAAGAGACCCTGTCTCAAAAATTCCAAGGAAAATGTACCTGAGGAATGACATTCAAGGTTGACCCCAGTCTCCATACACGCACGTGCACGCACACACACACCCCTGCACACAGACACATCAAAAGGAATTTATACCTTATAGCCAAGAATATGGACTCTGTGGTCAACCAGAGTCTAAACTACTACTTACTAACACCAGTCAGGACTCAGGCACTGTGGCTAACTTCCCTGAGTTTGGTTTGTTCTGCTCTCCTGTGGGGGAGGGGCCAGAACCTCCAAGGACTAATGGTTATGTCCCACCATGCACCTGTGGCTCTTGTAATGTCCCTCTAGCGCACAGCAACGGCTGACTTATTAGCAGTCATTACGACGGCTGACAGTTCCAGGCCATGGTAACATGCAGAACACTGGGAAGAGAGAGAGCCAGACTTCCATAATCACTATGTCTTCTTTATGTTAGACTACGTGACACTGTGAGGACAGCAAGTGTCCAGGGACCATCAGTCCCTTGAACCAGGCGGAAGAGTAAATCACACCCACCAGTGAGAACGGGCGCGCGCGCAAGCGCGCGCGCGCACACACACACATCTTGCTCCTTTATGGCAACTCAGAATAGTTTAGATGAGACAGTTCTGGAAAAAGCTACGAACCTAGATGTCATGCCCCCCCTCTTTTTTGGCTCAACTTTGTGAACGAACCCCTGCTTCCCAGACCCACTAAGAACTTGAACCCCAATTGCCACTTGGTTTCAGGCAGGCTGGTTTTTAATAGACCACCTTGCACCCAGGCAGTGCAGAGGAAGGAGTCTGCATTCTTAGTGATGCAACAAACCTAAAGGAATAATGTATTTATTCGAGCCCTCACTTTGCAAGCCATGACACCCACTTCCCTACCAGTTCCCCCTACAAACCCCATGAACTGACAGCTATTTCCTTTCTAGAGGTTCCCAGTCTGCAGTCCGTGCTAAGCTGGAGTCACAGGCAGAGACCAAGAGTGATCTGTAGTGACAGGTTTCTAGCGGAAGACCAAACTTCCAGCTGCAGTACATCATGAAAAAGAATCAGGTGGAGGTTTCTACAATAGTCCCAGGCACAGAGCAGGGGTGGAAGAGAGTCAGGCTCGTTCAGATGTCAGCTTAGGATACAGAGAGCCAGGGAGATCGCCCTGTGCCCTACATGCACCACGACCGACAGGCGTCAGGGCACGTCCTTACCATTAAGCTGCCGGTAGACGATGTCCTCCAGCAGCGACAACCGCTTCAGGACCGCATCCTGGATGGGGCTGGCGCTGTGCGCGCTGAGGTTGGCCACCTCTGCGCGAGGCCGGATCTCGTGGAAGGCGTCTCCGCTGCGCACCGCGATAGGCCGACACTTAGCCAAAAAGATCACGAAGCCGGCCACCGCGATCAAGTTCAACACCAACAACACTTTGACTCTCCTCAGTGAAGCCATCAAACAACACGGCCGGTCCTTTCCCTGGACCCACGCCTCTACCAGCCTCACCTGCGAGGTGCAGGGCAGCCTGAGACGGCGCAGACCCCACACACCGGACAATGGCCCGAGGAGGAAGCAAAGGGCTGGGGGTCCCAGCTGCTGCTGGCCACAAAACGCTGATACTTCGGCGACAGAGGCCACTGGGAGGACTCGGCTGTTGGGAACCAAGCGTGATCACTCTCACATGGAAGCCTCTGGCTTCCAAAAGTGTAGCTGAAATGCCTGCTCCGTCCACACCACGCAATCCCTTCTACGAGTAAGCAAAAGGTAAAGGTCCCAGGGTCTCTCCCTGTTGAACAGCAAACAGGTTGCCTTTACACTTTGGACCTCCTCTGCAGACGTGGACCTTCGGGAACAATCTGGTGGTAGTCGGGATGCTCCCAAGATGTGGCGGGAGTGGCGCGCTCTTTCCGCCGGCGGGCGCAGAGCAGGGGCCGAGCACCTGCGCTCCTGGAGTTGCGCGGCCAACACTCTCGCCCGCAGGCGGCCGCCGTCGCGGGGCGAAAATAGCGTTCTTCAGCAAAGGACCCGCTTCTCAGGGCGGGTGTCTTTGTTCAGCTCACCGGCTCTCTCCATCACTCCGGGAGGAGGAAAACCCCGCGCCCGGTGCCTGCATCCTCCGGGCTCCGCAGTCACACTCAAATCTCAATGACTCTCTCAAAGTGGAGGGGGTGGAGGGAGGGGGGAAACAGCAGGAAAGGGGTGGGAGCAGGGACCCAGCGCGTCGTCCTCTCCGCCCCCACCCCGCCCGCAAAACTCACCAGTGCGCACAGCGCCACGGGCTCCCGGACACGTTCCAAGTCCCTACACGAGCCTCCGGGGCCTGCCGGACTCACTGGCTTGTCTCGGGAGGTGGCGCGTTGCAAGGCTGGCCGGAAGGAGGAGTCGGACCTCCAAAGTCACACCAGTTGTCTACACGCCTTTCTAAATGTCGCGGGGGAGGGATGCGCACTGGCGCCCCCGCTGCCTGTCACCACGGCCCGTGCAGCTCGTCCCAAGCTCCCAAGGGAACCAAGATCCGAGTGTCCCGATCACCGGATGCAATGACACCGCGGTTGCAGCACTAAGAGTACACACGGTCCCCCAGAGGGAATGGTGGGATAGACCAGAGCAGCTGGGAGCCAAGAGGGGGATGCTCAGGTGGCGACGGAGGGCGGGGCGCGGTCCCGAGGGGAGCGGCTGCGGCGCCGACTCCTCCTTCGCGGTCCCTTGGTCACCCTCTTCCCCGAGAGCCAGTCGCCAACGCCGCTGCCACCCGCAGGCTGCGGAGCGCACAGCTAGGGGAAGCTGGCCCACTCTTGCGCGCGCACCCCCGGAAAGGGGGGTGGGTGTCTGGAGAGAGCTGGGAGCGCGCGGGACCCGAGAGCAGTCAAGTCATGTTGGCTGCTAAGGGCTGTGAGGGACCCTTGGGGTTCTCAGCGCTCTCTAAGCAGGCGGGCTTGTTCCATCCCGGCAGACGAGGAAGACGTCCCTTTCTCTTGGCTTAGCGGCTCTGCTTAGCTTGGCCCGGAATGGCTAGAGGGAAAATCTGGCCTGGAGACTCGGATTCCGCTACTTTCGGAGCAAGGCCTTGTGTCCTCCTTGCTAGGGCCCTGGGAGAGTTCTGACCATCTTAGTTGATGCTTCTGTGCTCATCCCCACACTGTAAACATCGTATTGGTGCCAAGCACGCGGATTTATGATCCTATTGTGTCCCCACAACCTACTTCTTTTCCTGAGACCCAGGAGTTCCAAAGACTGGAATCCAAACCCGCCCTCTGATTTTTTAATTGCTTGGGCCAGAGAAAGAAGCCAGACTGCCAACAGATAAGAATCAGCTTAGTGAATTCAGGGGTTTCCACTTCATTTCTCCCACCCTGATAAAGTGTGTTACTGTTGATCATTGGTTAGTTTTTGGGGGGCTTTGGTGGGGACCGAAGGGGGAGGTTCGGGGACATGTTTGGGTTTTGGGGTTTGAAGTTGGTGTGTAGTTAGGTTATTGAGCTGAAGTTGACTTGCCTAGACCTCAACTAGATATCCCTCACCCCTTCACCACCCCCTCTCCCCTCCCCCACCCCACTCCAGCTCTTCACGACTCCCTGGTGGCAAGCCCATAATCCCAGCACTTGAAAGGTAGAGGCAGGAAGATCAGAAACTCAAGATCATCCTTGTCTACAAAGTAAGTTCCAGTTTTCTTTTAAAGGGGAATGAAGTTCTTGTTTTTGTTTGTTTTTGCTACTTTGGACTTCGCTGGAGATTTTAGTGTTCCTTTGATAATTCAGTCCCAGTTAGCCTAAGCTAGCCCCTAACTCTTGATTCCTGATCCTCTGGATTCCACCTTCCAAATACTAGGCTAGGTTATTGCAGTCCTAGCCACCAAGCTTTGGTCTCATTTCAATAAAGGTATTGTTGTTTGGGGATATTGGGGGAGGGGGAGTATGTTTTCCTCTGTTGTCCTTGTTGTTTCAATCAACAGCAATCACCTTTACAGTTTTTCGAGTTTAAAAAAAAAAAATACATGGAGAGCCAGGTTTGGTGGTACGGGTGTCATGTCCGCTACTCAGAAATCTGAGTGACCCAGGAGGATCTGTTCATTTAAGGCCAGTCTAGGCAATTTGGCAAGGCCCTACCTTAAGATTAAAAAAAATAATAATAAAGGGGAAAAATGTACAGAGATATATAGCTCGCTGCTTACTGAACATATGTAAGGTCCTGGGTTTAATCCCTCAAATAAAGGGAGGGAGGGAGAGGAATATTAAAAAAAAATCACAACAATCTTTTTTCATTTTTTTAAAATATATTTTTATTGCATTGTTTGTGTGTGTGTGTGTGTGTGTGTGTGTGTGTGTGTGTATGAGACAGAGAGAGAGAGAGAGAGAGAGAGAGAGAGAGAGAGAGAGAGAGAGAGAGAAAGCTAGCCTTGGAGACCAGAAGAGGGCATTTGATTCCTTAGACTAAAGTTACAGGTCTTTTTGAATCATCAATGAGGACTTCCGGGTTCTTCTTTCTTCCATCCTTCCAGACCCCCAACACGAGGTAGGAGAGAAAAAAGGATAGAGGGGAGGGGGGTGGCACTAATACCCTTAGAGTACTTCCTGCTGACTAGAGGCATCAAGTTTGTTGGGGGCAAGTTTGGCCTTTGCTGTCAGGATATCTAATTTCTTCTTTTCATCTCTTTGCACATGACTACTTGACAAACTGCCACAAAAACATAACCAACACCTTCCAAACACCCCCCCTCCTTCCGTCGGGGCTCTAGCATGTATATATCCCCTGAAAAGTCCCCAGAATTCCAAACATCATACACTCACCGAACTGATCTGCAGCTGTCAAAACCATGCCCCTGCTAGCGCACGCGACAAGTCACAGTCAACTGCTGTGGACCATTGTCAGAAGCAGCCTCATCTCCCACACCTGAGATCAAAGCGAAGACATTCTGATAGGTCTTGTGTTTTTAAAGAAACCAAAATTCTCACTAAAAATTCTCATGATGGAACAGTAAGATATCTCTCTAGTCCCATTGTCTTTCCTTTAAAGGCAAACACAAAACTTAGTTGTATATGTGTATATGTGTGTTGTATTAGGTGTGTGTGTTGGTTCAACAGGCTGTGTGTGGAGGTCAGAGGACAATTTTCTCTCCATCCACTATGTGGGTTTCAGGGATTGAACTCAAGCAGTTCTTGAGCCATCTCATTGGCCTGCTCTTTTATTTTTATTTTTATTTCTTTGGAGCCTGCTCAACAAGATCCTTAGGGGATTGGATTTTTATAATCTACAGCGAACTAAGTACAAAAATATGGCTTAATAAAAAGCCGTCTCAAAAAGCATAGAAGAAGCACTTTTAAATAGCTATGAGATCAGAAGGAAGTTGAGTAGGAGGACATCCCCTGTTCTGTGGCATTCAGAGGATCAGGGACTGGTTGAGGCCAGATCTCCACAGCTGTTCACTGAAGACCCAAACCAGGCAGCATTAGAACCACAGTAGAGGGTAGCTGGTAGAAGAACTGGAAGATGTGATATCCTTACTCAATCCCATATTTGTGGGTCACCCTCCCCTCCCACCACTACTTCCAAAATACAAAACAATTTAGTCAGAGGACAGCGTAGTGTACTTATTTGACCAAAGTTTTATATAACACAGGAGCTTTCAGGCATGGGAGATGCAAGGAAAATTCGGGGTGGGTTAGGTTTGAATTTGGGCTTGATTTCCAAGATGAATCTCACTGTAGAGCACAGGCTGGCCTAAAAATTGTGGTCCTCTTGATTTAGCTTCTCAAGTGCTAAGATAACAGGGGCACAGCACCATGCTCAGGGTGTGAAGTGAGAGCCAAGTAGATAAGCAATAGGACAAAAAGGCCTGCCCTGAAAATAATAGATGGCACTCTATGACTGAGCCACGCCCCCAGCCCCTCAGTGGGGGATTCTAGGCAGGGGCTCCAACACTGAGCCACGCCCCCAGCCCCTCACTGGGGGATTCTAGGCAGGAGCTCTACCACTGTGTCACACCCCCAGCCCCTCCCTGGGGGAGTCTAGGCAGGAGCTCTACCACTGAGCCATGCCTCCAGCCCCTACCTGGGGGATTCTGGGCAGGGGCTCCATTACTGAGCCATACCCTAGCTGGAGGATTCTAAGCAGATACTCTACCACTGATTTAGAGCATTCCTAGCACACAGGACGGATGGGGTTTTAATTAACTGAACATACCTGCATAAAAATGTGGCTCTTGGAATGCCCATGCTAGTGGGCCACTCCTGGAGATTAGAATGTTAAAAATTCCTTTATGAACATAGATGCTGCACAGACTGCCTGGGGAAGCTGGGGAGAACAGAGCCTATAGATATGTCATGAAGCTCATCTCTGCCAGACAGGCGCTCTCTGGCTAGGTATGGATGGAGAAAGAGAATCCCTCTGAAGTTGAAGCTTACCTGTCAATGTCCTCATTACTTGAACTCTGTCCTCCCCCCCTACCACCACCATTTTTTAATTTGTTTCTCCAGTCTGGAATTAGAAACATAGTTGGGTGTCATACCCACCTGGGTTTATAGCCTCTTAATGACTGGGGAATTATCAGTACCCCACTTAGGCTTTATATTTTTATTTAGTTCCAAGCTAGTGGTGCCTTTTGGGGGAGGTTTTCGAGCCTTTAGGGGGCACAGCCTTGCTGGAGGAAAGTGTGTCACTGGGAGCTGGCTTTGAGGACTTTAACCGCAGTTGGGCTAGAGGCCATTCGTGTGGTGTTTCAGCAAAGCATCTGGCTGCCTTCTGACCCTGTTTGAATAGGTGAGGCTGCATTAGACGGTAACAGATACAAGCATTTTACCTAGAATGATGTAGAAGTATTCACAGTACCCTATGCCCCTTTGTCGCTAAGCCAGCTGTGGCGATGTGTGAATCTAACCCCAATCTTGGGAGACCGGGGCAGGAAGATTAGCCATGAACTTCCAGGCCAGCACAGACTTCAGAGTGAGACACCCTGTCTCAAGCTGAATATATGCAAGCCAAAAAAAAAAAAAAAAAAAAAAAACAACAACAGCAAAGGGGGCCATCTGTAGTGCACTGACACCAACCCAGTGCAACTGCTTTGGGAATCTTTGGTGTCACAATGCTTAGTGACCAATGATAAGAGCGGTAATAGTTAAGACGTGCTCGGTACAGATGACATTTCTTTATTTCTTTGTGGTGTGAGTGTGAGTGTGTGTGTGTGTGTGTGTGTGTGTGTGTGTTTGCCACAGGTTGCTTGTGGATAGTAGAGGACAACCTCAGGTGTCAGCCCTCACTGTCTAGCTTGTTTGAGCCAGGGTCTCTCCTTAGCTATCTGTCCTGTTAGCTCCCCCACCTCCCACCTCACCATCTGAGTACTGGGATCACAGACGCACGCCATGACGTTCCGCTTCAGGTGGGTTCAGAGAACCCACCTCAGGTCTCATACTTGCCGGTAAGCACTTTCCTTATTCACTAAGCCATCTCCCCAGCCCCAGTATTTTTCCGATTTCTGTCGGTTGAGTCGGAATCGACAGGACTGAGGGTATGTATAAGAATGTGAGTAGTTGAATATCTCTTGGGAGCCGGCGGTTCTGAAGGCAGCAGTGTGGAGAGAGCCAACGCTGGGAGAACAGTCAGTCGCATGGCTTCAGAGACTGAGGATGGAGGCCCCGTTGTTCATATGAACGAAGATCGAAGGGACAGGAAAGAAATGAATTGAATCAGTTCTGCTTGCTGGTTAAATCCACGGGCCCACCGAGCCACGTAAATTACATCCACACAAATGAGAGAGTATCACAGAGTTCTGTTCTTCAGTCTCCCGAAAGGATAGTGATGACCACCCCCCCCCCAACCAACAGCTGACTGTCTATACACCATCTGTCCCAATCCCACTAGAGAAGCCAGCAACCATATTATATATGAGTAGCCTATCACCAGGAGGTGTGGATTGTATTCCACTTCTATCACCAAGGGTCAAATTGGTTCTTGACCTTTTTAAAAAAATGTTTATTTTTATTGATAATGTTGTGAGACAAGGTCTCACAGTGTAGCCCAGGCTGGCTTCAAATGCATGACCTTTCTGTCTCAGCCTCCAGCGCGCTAGGATCACAGCCCTGTATCACCAACCATGAATGTTTCAAGATTTCAAATGAGGAAATCTAAGGCTGAGGCAGGGAGACCTGTAGAAGATCCCTTCTCTAAAAAGGAAACAAACAGGCAGAGGAAGAAGAAGATGAAGAGGAAGAGGAGAAAGGAGAGAGGGAGAGAGGAAAGAAGGGAGGGGAATTATCTCAGATGGCTCCCCAAAATTGTCTCTCTTGTGAAACTCTGTTAAAGTATAAAAGTCTTTGTTTTGAGGTCTTGGTTCCCAGTGCAGTGTACTCAGAGTGTCTGACTCACAGTGCTCTCATGGATTAACAGCTGAATGGATGTTTGGGAGTGGTGACACTGCGTGCCTGCCCTGAGGTTACATTTCAGTGGTCCACGTCTGGGTCTGGAGGATGGCTCAGTAGGTATGATGCTTGCTGCACAGTCCTGAGGACTTAGTTAGGATCTCCAGAACCCAGACAAAGCCAGGCACTGGAGACCATGGGTCTGTGATCTCAGTACTCAGTACTCAGTACTTAGAGATGGGATGCAGGGATAGAAGAATCCCTTGATGGTCAAGGGACTACTAGCCTTGTGGGATGAGCAGGAAAAGATCCCTCCTTAAACAAGGAGGAAAGGAAAAGAGGACAAAGGTGACAGCCACCAACACGAGGTTGTCCTCTGCCCCCCCCCATGCATATGCTGTGTGGTACATGCAAACTATCAGACACACACACACACACACACACACCATTAAACAAATTAAGTCTTTAAAAAAATAATAATAATAACAATAATAATAATCAAAACCCCAGCCAAGCATCCCACTCCCCCACTCGAACAAATCCTAGGATATACCATCTATGCACAGCTATCTAGGATGCTATGGTACTGTAACCACTTACCATCCTCACAGTTCTGTCACTTGGCGTAAGACAAGGATAAAAGCCATATTCTGTATCTCTGTAGTGGCCAATGGACACTTCAGTGCAGTGTTACAAGGAAACACTGGCTAAATAAGTAAATGGCGCACTGATCTAAAGAAATACATGAGTTGGGGCCGAGGACATGGCTTGGTAGGCAAACTGCTTACAAGGCAAATATGGGAACCCGAGTTTGATCCCCAGAACCCATGTTTAAAAAGAGAACTAGAAGCTGGAGAGATGACTCAGTGTCTAAGAGCACTGACTGCTCCTCCAGAGGACCCGTGGCTCAATTCCCAGCACCCACATGGTGGCTCACAACCATCTGTAATGGGATCCGATGCCCTCTTCTGGTGTGTCTGAAGACAGCGACAATCTCTTCACATACATAAAAGAAATAAATCTTTTTAGAAAACTGGGTAGGTAGCTGTAATGAACAATTATTTTTGTTGATTGACAATTTCTTTTGGCAGCCCACAGAAAAGACCATGAAAGGAGGAAAGGTTTCTGCGTTTTGCCTGTTTGCTTTCATTCCTAGTGAGATCATCTGCTCTGCTACTAAGGCATCCCTTCATTGTTATGCGATGAGAGCCTTCTCCAGGACTCCAGCACAGACCACTCAGTGACCCCATCTTTAAAATCTGAAGACCCGGAGAGCAATTAAGGAGCATGCCTGGTGTCCACCTCTGCATTCTACATATGTGTGTATATACATGCACTCCGATCTGCTTGTATGTACACACACACACACACAAACATATACACACACACAAATACACGCAAACACAAACATACACACACACATACACACACACAAACATACACACACACACACATACACACACATACAAACATGCATACACACACACAAACATACACACACACAATCATACACACATACACACAAGCATACACACACATACAAACATACACACACACACAATCATACACACACACAATCATACACACACACTCATACAAACAGACACACACACACACACACACACACACACACACACATACACGTGCGTGACTGCATCTAATGATAGGGGCCCATAATCCCAGCTATTTGAGAGGCGGAGGCAGGAGGAGACAAAGTCAAGATCTGAGCAACAGAGTAATTTCCAGCCCTAGAGATTCTTCTTCTTTTTTTTTTTTTTGGTTTTTTTTTTTTTTTTTTTTTGGTTTTTTGGATTTGGTTTTTTTGAGACAGGGTTTCTCTGTGTAGCCCGGCTGTCCTGGAACTCACTCTGTAGACCAGGCTGGCCTCAAACTCAGAATTCCGCCTGCCTCTGCCTCCCAGAGTGCTGGGATTACAGGCATGTGCCACCAACGCCCGGCATATTCTTTTGGGAAAAAAAAAAAAAGGATCAGAGACTGAAGGAAAGACCGTCCACCATCCAGAGTCTGCCCCACCTGGCCATCCATCCCATAGACAGTCACCAAACACTGTTGTGGATGCCAACAAGCCCTTGCTGACTGGAGCCTTATATAGCTGTCTCCTGAGAGGTTCTGCAAGCACCTGACAAATACAGAGGGGGATGCTCTCAGCCAACAATTGAACCGAGCACAGGGTCCCCAATGGAGGAGCTAGAGAAAGGACTCAAGGAGCTAGAGGGGTTTGCAGCCCCATAGCAGGAACAACAATATCAACCGACCATTACCCCAGAGCTCCCAGTGACTAAATCACCAACCAAAGAGTACGCATGGAGGGACCCATGGCTCCAGCCACATATGTAGCAGAGGATGGCCTTGTTGGACTTCAATGAGAGGAGAGGCCCTTGGTCCTGAGAAGGCTCGATGCCCCAGTGTAGGGGAATGCCAGGACAGGAAAGTGGGAGTGGGTTGGTGAGCAGGGGAAGGGGAGATGAGATAGGGGGCTTTCAGAGAGGAAAGAGGATAACATGGTAGTAGAGACAGAGAAAGGCAGAGAGGGGGGGAGGCCAGCTATGAGCATGTGAAGTAAGGGGGAAGGGGAATAGAGAGAGAAGAGGCAGAGGGAGAAGAGGGTAAGAGAACAAGAAAAGAGAGTGCAAACTTCTAATTTATTTTCTTCAGACAACAGTGAAGCAGTCCCCTAAGGTCTACAACTTCCCCAGCCTTTTTGTTAAATTGAGTTTCCAGTGCGTAGCGTGAATTTTGTCCTGTGCGGCAGGCCTCACCAAACACTTCAAGAGCAGTTTTTTGCCCTCACAACAGTTGTGCCACTGATACGTCTGAGGACACATTTTACAGGGCAGTTTGCCATTGTAGTTTGCAAGGTTCCTAGCTGTCACCATATCTATGGTTACCTAGGCTCAGCCTGCACAGTGCTAGGCCTATCAACAATCAATGTTCGTGGAGGCCTCATGAGAACCTAATGGTTCCTGTTAAATGATTGGAGATTGGTGGGTTCTGGAGGAGGGACAGCCATTGAGTTCTGTGGACCGCACAGAGCATCCACCAGGTTACAGTGGAGAATTCCCAATCAGAGGCCACATAGAGTGCGCTTGTTAAAAATCAGTGTGCCACAAAGCAACAGAAAGGCATGGATGTAGGGAGGGGATGGGGGGTGGGGATGACAGAGGGGGGAGGAAAATGAGAGCGTGGGGATGAGAACCCATGGAATGTGTTTCTGCATTTATAAAATCGTTAATGAGCAAATGTAATCATAAAGAACAATAGCAGCAACAATAATAATAGTAAGAACTTAAGTAAAGGGATTTACTATAGCTTGTGGGTAGAGCGTTTGTCTAGCAGGTGGGAAGCCTTATATTTAATGCCAACCAAGTATCAAAGAATAAAAAAGGAAAGGATAAGGGAGAGGGGAGAGGAAGGGGAGGGAAGGGTGAGTATAGGGAAGAGGGAAATGGGGAAAAGGAAAGGCCGGGGAGGGAAAGGAAAATTCATGAGCAGTTTCTGGTCTGAATGGGACACCAGGCTTGACCCACAGTGGCTAGTGTTTATGTTCTGCCAAAAATATAGAGCGTTTCTTACAGAATTTAGTTCTGTCTGCTGTTACATATCTCGATTTTGATTCCTATACAAAGAAATACAGGAAATATTTGAATATGGTGAAAAGGCAAAACAGCTTTAGGCCAGCATACTGTGAATGCAGGAGACTTTCTATATAGAAATTCAGGAGACTTGCTATATAGAAATTCATGAGCCCAGCATCGAAAATTCTGCCTTCCAGACCCCTAATAACTCCACAGAGCTTAGTATATTCATTCTTCAACACGGACTTATATAAAAAAAATTCATGTGAACTGACATTTTCAGAGTTCAGAAACTATTGCTTTTCTACCTGACTCTGCCTCTTACAAATGACTAGGTTTTATTCCTAATGTAAGCACTGTGGGTTTGTACAGAACCACTGGACCACAGTCTGCCCTTCAATAACTCTCTCTCTCTCTCTCTCTCTCTCTCTCTCTCTCTCTCTCTCTCTCTCTCTGTGTGTGTGTGTGTGTGTGTGTGTGTGTGTGTGTGTGTGTGTGCGTGTGTGCACATGCACACTGGGTGAGGACAGGAGTTAACATCAGGTGTCTCCTCCAATACCTTATTTTTGCCACCTAAGTTTTTGAGACAAGATCTCTCACTGAGCCTGATTCAGCATGACTCACTGGCCACCAAGCCCCAGGGACATGCCTGTCTGCCTTTCCAGAACTGGATTACAGGCACCAGTTGCCAAGCCTGGATTTTTATGGCTTTAGAATCACCATGGAAACATACCTTTAGGTACATCTGTGGGGAGTGTTTCCAGAGAGGATTAGCAGGGGGCGGGGGAACCTACCCTGAATGAGGGCAGAAACATAACCGAGGCTGGGGTCCTGGCTGGCATGAGGAGGATAAACTGACACCCATTTCTTCTCTCTGCTTCCTGACTTCAGTGCAATGGGACAAGATGCCTCCCCTCCCCATCACCACGCCTTCCACACCATGACGGACTGTATCTCCTCAAACTGAAAGCCAAAGAAACTTTCCTTTCTTAACTTTGTCAAGTATTTTAACACAACCATAAATAAAGGACTGCTGTGGCTTTGTAACATCCAACGCAGCAAACGCCATGAAAAACAATTTTCATCATTCCAGAAAATTCTTTTCTGCACCCTTAGTAACAGGTTCTATCTAAATTCCATTCCTAGAAAACAACTGATTTGGTTTGCATATAAATGAAATTATACAACATGTACATTTTCTTTCATGCAAAACAACTATTTTGATATCAATGTATCAATAATTCATTCTTTGTTCTGTGATTTTTTTTTAAAAAATCTATTACATGGAGACATTCAAGGTAATTTACTAAAACTTAATTTTTCAATCTATTTCTTTATACTGCAGAGATTGATGCTATACCAGTGAGCTATGCCCCTGGTCCTCTTGTTGTTTAAGACAGGGTCTCACCAGGTTGCCTGACTGGCATGGACCTCACTCTGTACCTCAGGTGGGCCTTGAATTTGTGATCCTCCTCTTTTAGCCTGAAAGTGACTAAGACTTCAGATGTGCAGCAGCAAGCGCTGCCCCTAGGTGTCGAAGGGGGACATTAGAGATTTATGTTTTGCAGTTATGAGTAAAACTACTGAGGATATTCATGGACAAGCCTCTTGTTGTTCTAATGTTTTATTACATCTCTGTGTGTGTGTTTGTGTGTGGTATAAACATGTGTTCATGTATAGATGTCAGAGGACAACTTATTGAAATCAGTTCTCTCCTTCTACCATGGGGGTCCTGGAAATTAAACCTGAGTTGTCAGTAGTATGTGGCATTTTTACTCACTTGCTATCCTAGCAAACCTTTATTCAAACACATTTTTCTGTGTCATGAGTTCAAAACTATGCATATATCTACAGCAAGATGTTGTAAATACACTTTCCTTTAAAAGAAACCACCAAACTATTCAATGTCTTGGCCATTATGACTCATAGT
Source organism: Apodemus sylvaticus (assembly GCF_947179515.1). Taxonomy (NCBI): domain Eukaryota; kingdom Metazoa; phylum Chordata; class Mammalia; order Rodentia; family Muridae; genus Apodemus; species Apodemus sylvaticus. Next base: position 38,046,495 of record NC_067493.1, on the reverse strand, counting down.
TTTTCACTTTAGCCATTACTGTGGGTAAAAAGTGGCTCCTTATTATGGGTTTGTTATTGGTATGGTTTTTAGATAGGATCTCACTTGGTAGCCCAGACTATCCTTGAACTTAAAGCAAGCTTTCTACTTCAGCCTTCCAAATATTGGGGTTTGTCTTAATTAGGTTTTCTATTGCTGTGATTAAAGACCATGAAAAAAAGAAGTTGGGGAGGAAAGGGTTTATTTGGCTTACACTTCTGTATTATTACACTTCTGTAGTCCATCACTGAAGGACTGAAACAGAAACTCAAGCAGGACAGGAACTTGGGGGCAGGAGCTGATGCAGAGGCCATAGAGGAGTGCTGCTTACTGACTTGCTCCTCATGACTTGCTCGGCCTTTAGAACCCAGGACCACCAGCCTAGGAATGGCACCACCCACAATGAATACCCCCTCCTCCATCAATCACTAATTAAGAAAATACCATAGAAACTTGCCTGAAGCCTGATCTAAAGGAGGCATTTTCTGAGTTGAGGTGCCCTCCTCTCAGATGACTTTAACTTGTGACATAAAACTACCCAGTACAGGGTTACCAAGGCCAACCACCATGCCCGGGTCCTTTTCATTTTGTTTGATAATGGATGATAACAAACTCGTGTGTTTTTAGGTCATTCAAAGATCTCTTTTGAAGAAATATTTGTTCAACTATCTTCTCCTTGATGGTCTTTCCCTTCCCTCTTTCCCTTTCCTTTCTTCTTCCCTTCCTTTGCTTTGTTTTAGAATGGGTCTCATTACAAAGTCCAGGCTGCTTTCAAACTTGTAATGCCCCTACCTCAGCCTCCAAGAATCTGTGATCATAGGTCTATGCCTACACATCTGGCCTTATTTCTATTTTACAATAAAGTATGTATTACTTCATCCAGTCATAGTTTTTTTTTTAATAGTTGGATAGGAGTATGATTTTTCTTCTCTATGTGAGAAACAAAATATGACAGTCCATTTTCAATACAAAATTGTCTTAGATAACTATATGCTTTAGATACATAAGAGACAACAGGATCTCCTGCCCCAGCAGCTGACCATTGGATATTGTACATTTAAATCAGAGGTTAATCTCAGGGCAGGGAAATACTAAGTATTGTCATGAAGCAGGGAGACTCTCACAATAGCAAATCTATGAGATCAAAAATCTGTTAAGCAAGACATGAGCAGTAACTGGGGATTGGAGATGAGAAAGGAATGAAGGGGTGGAGTGAATGAATCTTTCCCTAGCTGACTGAGGGAAAGATTGTACTTCCCAAGTATCCAGACAATAAGGAAGAGGAAGAGGATGAAGAGAATTGTGCTTAGAAGTATAGACATGACTGTTTTGAGCCTACTATTCTGTTTGGGTTGTTATCCAACCTGGAAAGTTCCTAAATAAACTCCTTACCTTCATCACTCTGAGCCCCCAGGGCTTGTTATTATGGACTGGAAGACCCTGTTCCCCACATATGTAGTCAACAGTGGGGAGTAACTTGGTTATTATCCTGGTCATGAAAACTAATAGTGCTAGTAACAATCTCTCTAGTAGTTTATGTGAATTAACCTGGGCTTCTGATGATGGTTAATGTATGCGATATTGAGTTCATATTCTGGGGATTAGGGTATGTGTACATGTGCATGTATATGTAGTGTGTGTGTGTGTGTGTATTCATTACTTTTCTTTTGTTGTGACAAAACATCATGACCAACAACAAATGGAAAAAAGAAAGGGTTTATTTTAGCTTATGATTCCAGAGTTATAGCGTCCATACTAGTGGGGAAAGGCATGGCAGAAGGAGCAGAAAGCTGACTGGTCACATTCTCATCTACACATAGGAAACAGAGAACAGGAAGTGAGGTCAAGCTATAAACCTTCAAAGCTCACCCACCATGACATACTCTTCTAACCCCCAAGATAGCACTGCCCTAAAGGTCTCTAACCAGGGCATCACCAACTGGAGACCAAGTGTTCAAGTACAGGGTACAAGCTTTCGGGGTCATTTTGCAATCAAACTCTTATACAGTGGGAGAAAAGAATGGGCAGTGAGTAAAGTCATACCTTGTAGGAGTTCTGAAGTCCAGAAACTTTTCCTCTTTCTTTCAAATCTGACTTCTGTATGTGGCAGGCAGGAACAAAGGGGCATGGGGAAGAAAGTGAAGAACATTCTAGGAAGTTATTAGCCACCTACAACTCCCACCAGGACCTAGATGAGGCTATTATAGTCTCACAGGTAATGAATTACACATCCCTTGACCGGAGCCAAGGTTCGGCCTTTGAAGTCCTACTGAGTCCAGAAAATGAAGAATCTGCCTGACACCCACAAATATGTAAGAACACGTGTCTCGTTCCTTCACGGTCACCTTCCTTAATCAAATAGCTGGTGCCCACATTGGAGGAAGAGCCTGAAGACATCACAGGTTGTGGGTCAGCAGTTAAGGGCCATCTGTTCTCATCAAAGGGAGCAGCCCTGCTACCAAATAAATGAGTCCCAGCTCAGAGCAACAAGGAAGATGTCTGCCTCCTACCCTGGCTTCTGGCTAAGGCTCATTGCACTCAGCAGAGCTATAAAAGACAGCAGGATGTAGAAACACCAGCCTTTGAGAAGAGGATTAACATATTCAGAGACCTGGAGTTTATTCTAATTAAATTAATCCCCTGGATCAAGTTTGGATGGGAAGAAGGGTTGAGAGGAAGTGTGGGAAGGTAAAGAAGCTTTTCACACAACAGGAAATGGGAAAGAAGGGATGGGAACTCAATTGAGTTGTCTGACTGTTTGGGCTGCCAGCTTCCTACCAAGGCACCAAGCAGAGAAAATAAGAAAGAATGGTTGGAGGGGTCTAGCTAGTGTTCCACAGGGAAACGGGGGACTGTCAGCTCAAGGTTGCTGTATCACACACCAACAGCTCCTTGGTTATAAATCATTAAGTGTAAAAGGGCTCACTTGTCCTCCAGCAGGACTCCTGGTCACAGCCCTCCTCCAGACATGATTGGTTCCGTTGCAAAACACTCCTGTGCTGCAGAGCTTAGGGGTCAGGGGAAAAAATGCCAGAGCAGCCAGTGTTCATGAAGAAGATCACTCAGAAGAAAGCTTCCCAGGGGTCTAATGCAGAGGCTCTGCCCTGACCTTGAACCAGGTGTACAGCTCAGAACTCCACAGACGACAAGAGCCGTAGCCCAGGGAGCTAACACAGTGGGTAAACTGCCCACTGAGCTCAGAACCATAGCTCCCACATAAGAAAGTAGTGCATGATGTACCTGGAGCCTTAGCACCGGCAAGGTAGAGAGGGAGATTCCTGGGACCCACTACCCAGCCATTCTTGCTAAACTGGTGAGCTCAGGTATCAATGAGAGATCCTCTCCCAAAAGGTAAGGTGCAGGATGATACAGGAAGACACCCAACTTAGACATCTGGTCTCTAACAGGCATGCATACAGATGTATACATGTATTTGTGTGCACACATAAACAACATGTACACAAAACACGTACACACATGCAAACAACAGGTAGTCTCGCTGCCTCAGGATGCTCCAGAAACTGTAGATAAACTCCTAAGCGTACAGACCTGTAAAATAACGCTGATAAATGTCACTGTTATGATTGTGAACCGTCCCCCACAGGCTCCTGAGCTGGAACCTTCCCCAGCTGGTGGTGCTGGGTTGGAAAGTTCTAGAACCTTTGGAACTGTGATCTAGCCAGCAGATATAAGTTGCTGGGAGTGGGCCTTGAAGATGCTGTCTGCTCTGGCACCTACCTGCGCTTTCTCTGCTTCTCCTCTGCTGCCATGGTGTAACTAAACTGATCTAAGCTTCCCTTGCTGTGGACCAAGGCACTCCTGTTGTGTTTTATATATATAAAGAGCCAGTGATACGTTTGGTAGAGCCATGGTACGGTGAGGTAGAAGGAGGTGTCTCTGCAGGCCCATGCTGAGGGTATAATATGGAATAGAGTTTATTTAGTGCATGGAGAGGGAAATTGAGGAGGGAGTAGAGAGAGAGAGGAGGTGGGCCAGAAACATGTGGAGAGAGGGAGAGGGGAATGTGGAGAGAAGGGACAGAGAGGATAAGAGAGTAAGAGGGTCAGAGAGAGAGGAGGAGGCAAGCAGCCCCTTTTTATACTGAGTCAGGCACACCTGGCTGTTGCCAGGAAACTGTGGGGTAAAGCCTAGAAGGAATGCTAACAACTCCACCCCCCATGCCTTTCCCATCAGGACTTACTGAGCCCTCCAAAACTCTGAGCCAGATTAGACTCTCCTCCCTTAAATAGCTTCTATCTGGTATTTTGTCATATGAACAAGAAAAAATAACTAACACAGATATATGCTTGTCCCAAGGTCACCCATAAATGGAAGAATGCAGACCTAGATATGAAATATCAAGTTCAGAGACCAGGAAATATCTGGAAAATGGCTCATCCAGTAAGGTACTTACTACATGCTGTGGTTTGCATAAAAAAATGTCTTCCATAGACTTATGCATTGTTATGGTTGGGTCCCCAGTTGGTGGCCATTGTGTGGAACCTTTAGGAGGCAGAGCCTTGCTGGAGGAAATACACTACTCAAAAGAGATCTTAAGGTTATATAGCCTGACTTCACTTTCTGTTCTCTCTCTGCTTCCTGAGTGTAGATCCCACGTGATCAGCTAGCTGCCGGTTCCCATTACCACCTCACCTTTGTCCACAGCCATGTCTTCCCATCATGGTGGACTTTGTCACTCCGGAACTGCTAGCCAAAACAAGCCCTTTCTCCTTTAAGTTGATTTCTGGTGGAATGTTTTCATCTCAGCAGCGGAAAGGCAAGTGGAACACGGACTGTGTCAGCATAGCAGCCTGGTTCTAATCCCCAGCACCACAGAAAAGCCAAGGATGAGCAGAAGGGCATGAGTCTGCCATCCCAGGGCTGGGGAAGCCGAGACTGGCTATGGTTGAAATGCTCAGAGTGGGAGCTCCGAGGTGACAAGTTACGCCATTCTTTGGCTAACAGGTTGGGATTCCTGGACCACCATGTCCAAATTCTCTAAAGGGAGTCTTCTACCGTATTTCCTAGCCTCTTTTAGCAGTCTTTTCTCCACACCAAGCATTAAGATTATCACCATGAGCCACTATGCCAGACTCCATTGTAAGAACTCTTGGGTACCACAATCAAAGCTCTCCTTTTCCTCCCATCCTTTTTGCATCCCGGGCATCTCTCTTTCATAATTTGTTCTCATTCTACGTCTTTCTCATGCACTCTTCTCTCCACTCTGATTATCTCTAAGCTTCCAACCACTCTCCTCTTCCTGCACATATTTCCAAGGCTTTAGAGCTTTGTCTGCAACTGCCAAATTTTTTTTAAAAAAATTATAAGATGTTTCCAAGAAGCTTGAAATCCTACCCCACCCTGAAATGCCATGGGCCCCAAGGTCCTCAGAGGGGAGCGTCGGTCATGACTTGTTCTATGGAAATGAAGTAAGAAGTCTCATTCAACTTCTGGAAGCCTTCTACCAACTGTGAGACTCTGCAGTTTCTTGATTAGACAGAATGAAAGATGGAACCCTGGCATTTCCTCCATCAAAGCAATGAAGAGTATGTCTCGTTTGTGGTATCTCTAACTGATAGTTCACATTTTAAGGTTAAGATATTTTACTGCTTCCAGATGGTCAGCTCACATCCAGGCAGAAGAGCATTACTGTGGAGTTTAGCTAGGATGCAGAGCGAGATTTTAATTATCATGTAGAGGATCTAATTAAAAAGACATACAGTAGTCATCGTCTCTCATGCTCCAGCCTATAAAATGCAGTAGTTTAAAAAATTACCTTAAGGAGGAAATTGGAAAATTATTCAATTTGAGGCTGAGACACTTGAGGAATTTCTCAAATTAGGAGACTGAGAATGAGGTTAACTGCTTGCAGTACACCACCTCATGTTGTTCTTTCTATCCTGGTGAATGGCCCAGACTTGAGGCAATCCTTCTGTCTTTTTGTGTGAAGACTGGGAGCTGACATCAAATGTTTTCCTTAGTCTCTTTCCATCTTATTATTTTGAGACAGGCTCTTTTTCCTAAGCCTGGAGAGCTCACTGATTTGGGCAGATGGACTGGCCAGAGACTTCCAGGGATTTATGTATATTCTCTCTCTCTCTCTCTCTCTCTCTCTCTCTCTCTCTCTCTCTCTCTCTCTCTCTCTCTCTCTCCTCTCTCCTTTTCCCATCTTTCTTTTCTATAAAACATTTCCCAGCTACGATCTGTGCAGCTATTATCCTATTCATCTACCCACATATGTATCTATGTATTCATCTATCATCTATGCATCCATCTATAGATCTATGTACTCATCTATAGATCATATATGCATGCTAAATACATTGATAGATAAGAGGCATAATTGAAGATTGATCTATAGATGATAGACTATACATTGACAGATGATGAATGGATAGATGGATAGGTTGGCAGTCAAACAGAAAGATAAATAGATAGACAGACAGATGAAAATATGGATGATATACATGGTGATGTCACCACATCTGGCTTTAACATGGGTTCCAAGGATCCAAACTCAGATCTTTAGGCTTGAGTAGCCAGCACTGTTTAGCTGAGCTGCCTCCATGACCTGGTTTTATCATTTCTTAAGGGTCTTGCTATATATCCCAAGCTGGCCTTGAAATCAGAATCTCCCTGCCTCAATTTTCCAAGGAGCTGAAATGAAAGGCATGTACCACCATTTTAGGAAACCATCCAGTTTGTATGCTGCATGAAGTATCTATTTATCAAATTATCAATCTGTACAATAAAGACAATCTGTATAGATAGACAAACAGACAGATGAATATAAACATGATGTACATGGTGGTTCATGGTGGTTCATGAAAATAAGACAAATCACAGAAAAGTTCAGTTTGGTCAAGGAAAATGTTCTGTAAACAGGGTTGCTTTTTCTTCCCTTAATTCTTAGTTACTACCTTCCTACATTTCTTTATCCCCTCTATTGCTGGATTTTTTAAAAATTGTTTGACAAATCAGTGGGCTCACATGTTATGTACCCTTTGGCCTGGGCACCTTTTACCCAGGCCAGTTTTTCAGCCAAGGATGATGACCTTGAACTACTGATCCTCTTGCCTGGACCTCTCAAATGCTGGGATTATAAGCCTGGGTCACCAAACCCAATTTATACAGTCTTGGGGATGGAACCAGGGTTTCAAGCATGCTGAGCAAACACATGGTCATCTGTGGCCCCATCTGTGGCATCTATTCTAGTGGAACTACTAGGAAATGGAGATTGCATATAAGTTTCCTATATTGAAACTTAGGAGAAAGTGCCAAAAAAACATCACAAAAGCTTGACTCCAACTGGCAATGCCTGAGAGGAGTAGTGATTGTGCCTAGCCTCTGTCAGGAGCAGAATCTCAGAGGGCACTGTTATATTTGTTCTATGAGTGTGTGTGTGTGTGTGTGTGTGTGTGTGTGTGTGTGTGTGTGTGTGAGTGTGTATGTGAATGTGTGTGTGTGTATGTGTGTGGACATGCATAAATAAAAGCCAGAGGTTAACATTGGAGGCTTCCTCAATTGTTTTCCATCTAATTTTCCTAAACAGGGTCTCCCACTGAACCTGTCTGGCCAGCAAGTTCTAGTGTCTTAGTTAGAGTTCTATTGCTGTGAAGAGATACCATGACCAAAGTAACTCTTATAAAGGACATTTAATTGGGGCTGGCTTACAGGTTCAGCGGTTCAGTCCATTATCATCAAGGCGGAAAGCATCTAGGCAGATGTGGGGCTGGAGGAGCTGAAAGTGCTACATCTTGATTCAAAGGCATCCAGGGGAAGATAGACTTCCAGGAAGGTAGAAGGAAGGATTCAAAGTCCACCCTCCCCCTACCCGGGCAGTGACACACTTCTTCCAACAAGGCCACACCTACTACATCAAGGCCACACCTCCTCATAGTGCCATTCCCTAATAGTTTGAATAAAAGCATATTCAAACCACCACACCTGGAGCCCTTCTTGCCTCTCTTTCTCTGACATCGCATTGCAGGTCAACACCATGCTGGATGTTTTATGTGGATCCTGGGAATCTGAACTCAGCTCCTCGTGGTTGCCCAACAAGCACTCCACTGACTGAACCATCCCGCAGACATGTTTTATTGCTTTCAACCATTCAGATGGATGCATGAGGCTTTTGGATACTGCTTTACTTTACACTTCTCTGATGACTAACGACATTAGCACTTTTTCAAATGCGTATTAGTCATCTGGGCATCTTCTGTTGTGGGAGGGGCTGTCTCCATTTTATCTCCACATTTCTGTTGCTTCTTTTCCTTTGGGTTTGTGAGACCTTTTAAAAAATTTCCCATACTTGAGTTATGACTCCATTATTGGTGGCATATGTTGTCTGAGTAATGTTGTCAAGACTATCATTCTTCGTGGCTTTCAGTACACATAAGGATGCGTTTAAACTGGGTGGGATTTCTAAAAGTGAAATTTCATGGTCGTGAGAGTTTTCAATTTAATATGTGCTTAGAAAATTTCCTGTCTGTGATAAACTACTCTGACAAAAGGAAAGGGGAGTGGGGCGGTGGGGGTTATTTAGGTTCACAGATTGAGAAAGCAGTCTGTCAGGGTAGGACAGCCACAGTGCCCGGAGCATGTGGTAGTGAGTCGCCATGCATCCACTGTCAGGAGGCAGGAGATGCTGCTGCTCGTCCTGCCCGCTTCTTCATTCAGTCTGAGACACCCCCCCCCCCAGCCAAGGGAACGGTGCTACCCACATCTACGGTGGCTCTTCCCTCGTCGGTTAACCCAACTCAGATATTCGTTCATAGACTTGGTCTCTTGGTGATTCTAGATGCTGCTAAGGTGACGATATTAGCTAACCATTAAAGCATGCAAAATATATAAAAGGGTAGGTGCAGCAGCATGTGTGTATAATCCCAGTGCAGGGGAAGCAAAGACAGGCAGAATTCCTGACTTTTTTGCCAGCTAGCTTTGGCAAATCAGCAAATCCCAAGTTAGGTAAAAGTCCCTGCCTTAAAAAAAACAAAAAACAAAAACAAAAAACTAATGTGAAAAAGAAACTCAACATTACCTTTTGACCTGCCATCAACACCATCAACAGACACACATAGGTTCATGCATCTCTGCAAATACACATGTGCTCAGTGCACACACACACAAAAACAATGTTCAGCATGAACTTCATTATACCTGTCTGTGCTTATGCTTCATGTATGAAAGACACATGATGCATAACAAGGAGAAGATAATCCTTTGAACTTTGAGGAAAGTACCCGCATGATGAAGGCAGGCAGGAACCCACCTCCAGCCCCCTGGAATTTCCTACCTCTAATTTTGCCTCCATATAACAAGAAGCACTACATCTTGGTATCCATTCTTCTAAGCAGTTGGGTACAGTACACCAAAAGTTTTGCTTAGCTGGACCTTCTTAAGATGGTCTTAGATCTCAGATATTCAAGGGACCATGCCACGAGCAACATCCTCTGTCCCCTCTGTAGATAACTTTTTTATTTCAGCTTTTCCTAGAGACCACTCATACATCCAGATTTCCAAGACAGAACCTCAGATCTCTAGATTCCTCATCCGTACCTTCCCAGTGGCTCTCAGTGATATCAAATCCATCCCGATTACTTCAGAATCCATAAAGATGGCTCTTCCTCTCCATGCCTCTTCTGTCACTAGCTGTGTATCTGTTGCCACGGGTCACCCTCTACCTTTCCTTCATGCCAGTACCCTACTGTGAAAATTAAATGGGTTCATGTATCTGAATACTTGGTCTCCAGTTGGGAAACTGTTTGGGAGGGATTGGGAGGTGTGGCTTTGTTGGAGGAGGTGTGTCCCTGGGGCCGGGCTTTGAGATTTTAAAAGACCATACCATTCTCAGTGTGTTCTCTCAGCCTCAGGGTTGTGTCTCAAGATGTGAGCTCTCAAGATACTGTTCCAATGGCATGTCTTCCTGCCTGCTAATAAGCATGGACTTGCCCTCTGAAACTGTAATCCCCAAGTAATCTCTTTCTTTCTATAAGTTGCTTTGGTCATTGATGTCTTATCATAACAGTAGGTAACTAATAAAGCTGTGTACCTACTTCTCATGGAGTAACCAAATGGGCAAAGCTAAACATATCTAGCTCTACTCCCTTAGAAAAATGACCAAATATAAGAACTTCACCTAACAAATCAGAGCCTTTCTTCTCCAGCCACATGGTCTGCCTTCCATGTGGCCATTATCTTCCTTTAAAAAAGCATTATTATTTCACTCAGATTCTGCATGTCACTCCTGACCCTTCCCCTCACTTCACACAGCCTCTCTCTGTGCCATACCCTCACTTCCTCCCCTGCCTCTCCATGACTCTCCAACCCTCCAAACCCAGTTTGAGTGACATGCCACTTGAAGGTATCTCCCGACCAGCCCCCACCTTCCCCTCACCTTCGCCTCTGTTCCCTAGAGCTCACAGCAACCCTGTCATGTCATTCCAACTTGTTAGCAACTTGAAGGATTTCTGATGACCTAGAGTCAGCCTTTTCCACTAAACCGTGAGATCCAGGAACACAAAGGCAATAGTATTCATTTTGTGTCTTAGCCTCCGTGTTCTTCACCCTAGCAAAGTTCTGGCTCATAAGACTGTTCATAAATTAAATGGTCTCCAAATGTAAGAATCATTGCAATCATGTGACAAGCCTTTTCAGTCACTCTGTTTTGTGACCTGTCTTTATTTTGTTAAAAAAATTAATTATGTGCATATGTGTGCATGTCTGTGTGTGGGTATGTGCTTATATTTGTGTAGGTGCACTCAGAGGTCAGCAGAGGGCATTGGGTACCCTTTGTAGTAGAGTTACTAGCCGTTGTGAGCTTCCTGGTGTGGGTGTTGGAAACTGAAGAGAAATATTCTCTTCAGCAAACACAATATACACTCTTAACTATTGTGCCATCTCTCTAGTCCCTTAATTTTATTTTATTACTATGGAATTATCTTATTTTATATTGTTTCATTAAATGGCACACACACATGTACACACATACACACATATTAAAAGATAAATACTACTAAAAAAATTAAGGAATTGAGGATGTAATTCAGTGGTAGGGTGCCTAGCATTTGCAAGGTCCTGTGTCTAATCTTATTGACCCAGGGTAGATATATGGGCTATATATAGTCTATGGTATAGCTATGGGATATTGCTATCTATTTTCTCTATGTGTGTATGTGTTTCCTATACAATTTTACATAGAAAAGGGATTCTAAATATACTTCAAATAATTTTCATTATGCTTATTTGTTTCTTTATTTGTGTGCATGTGTGTATATCTGCACACGTAATAGCAAACATGTGAAGGTCAGAGAACAGAGTTTCAGGTGTCTTCTCTCTTCTTCTACAATGTGGGCTCTTGGGAGGGGGGTGGTGCTCGGTTGCAAGCACTTTTACCTACTGAGCCCGTCCACCAGCTCCTAAAATATATACTTTAAGCTTTTTTATTTTTTTAATTTTATGTATACGGATACTTTGCCTGAATGTGTGTCTATGCAATACAATAATGCCTGGTTCCCATGGACGCAAGAAGAGGACATTGCATAGTCTGGGACTAAAGTTACAGAAAGTTGTGAGACACTGGGTAGGTCCTGGGAAAGTGACCTCAGGACCTCTGGAAGAACAGCCAGTGCTCTTAACCACTGAGCCATCTCTCTAGCACTTTAAATTATAGTTTTTAGCATTTCACTTCTGTAGTTTTAGCATGCCTTCTAAGAAAGATTGAAATAAAAATACACAACTTATTCTACATTTTAACCCAAAATTCCTAAAGAGCTGTGTAAAATGGAGTCTTCCCAGGCTTCATTGCGTGAAGTCTCTTCATAGCTCTAAAGGTGGATCTTAGCATCCAGTACTTTTGAAATGCTCTCGATGGGGTAATACTTGGGGAACCAGAGCATCAAACTCTTCCAGTCCAGTCAGCATAAAAATGAGGTTCTCCATAAATGGCTAGAGTTTACCTCTAATCAAATGTAAATGAAAAAACAAAAACCCACTTCAGAGAGGCACTAAGTCCCCTTGTACTGCGTTTACTCAGGTTAGCCAAAGCCACAGAAGAAGATTTAGATTAAAACAATCCAAACAGACACTGGGCTCTTCAGTTGAGTTTGACACTACCAAGGTGACAGCTTTGTAACAAACAATAAATGGACAGCAGTTGGGAGTCTGGACTTTGTCAGGATACAGTTCTAAAGCTTCTCCCAGGATCCAAGTCTGACTTACATGTGAAAGGAATTCCACTCTAGCATAATTATCTAACAGCACCCCACAAACTTTTCATACAACCCTGAAACTTGGTTTGTAATACTTCCTTCCTGCAATTACAAAACTGTGGGCTGGCAAGATGGTTCAGTGGGTAAAAGGTGTTTGCTACTAAGCCTGATTTCAGTCTCTGATGCCCTTGTGGTGGAAGGAGAGAACCAAGTTCTGTAAGTTGTCCTCTGACCTCCACATATATGCTATGGCACCTACGTACCCTTCGATGATAATTACAACAATGGTGATGAGGATGATGATGATGATGGTGACGGTGATGGTGAAAGTTATTTTTAAGAAGGGCTTGCAAGGTGACTTCATGATTAAGAGTGCTTGTCACTTTTTCAGAGGACCCGTGTTCAGGTTACAATACTCACATGGTGGTTTACAACTGTTTATAACTTCAGTTCCATGGAATCTAACACTGTATTCTGGCCACCCTGGATATCAGGCATGCATGTGGTACACAGACATATATGAAGGCAGAACATTTAAAATAAACACACACACATAAAACAATGTATTTTTTAAAACTTTATAGTCCACTGGATCACTTTTAGTATGGTTCTGTCCCTCTGACTTTAGTGTGTGTATGTGTGTGTGTGTATGTATATATGTATGTGTATATGTGTGTGTGTGCATGTGTAGTTGAGCCTCTCTCTGTGTGTCTCTGTTTTTCTCTGTCTCTGTCTCTCTTTGTCTCTGTCTCTGTCTCTCTATTTCTCTCTCTCTGTGTGTGTGTGTGTGTATGTGTGTGTGTGTGTGTGTGTGTGTGTGTGTGTGTGTATTAGACACATTAGAAGTCAGATAAAAGCTTTTGGTAAACAGTTTTCTCCCACTACCAAGACTAGCACCAAGGGCCTTTGCCAGCTGAGCCATCTCACAGGCCTATCAATCTATAGTCTATATTTCTTGTAGCTCTCATGCCATACAGAGTTCATGGTACTCAGTTTAAATGGTAGCTTCACAGATGAGTAGGACACAACTGCATCTAACAGCATGTGGTTACTAGGAATTGAAATCAGGACCTCAGGAATAGCCACTGAGCTATCTAGCCACAGGACACAACTGCATCTAAACTCTCTGACATTGAGAAAAAAAAGATTGTGAGGCAAAAAAAAGTTTGAGGCCAGCTTAGGCTACATAGCAAAGACCCTGTATTAAAACAAAACAACAGGACCTGAGGAAATGATTCAGATAGTAAAGTGCTAGCAGCTCAAATGTGAGGACCAGAGTTCAAATCCCGCAGGATCCAGGTTAGAAGCTAAGTGTGGTGGTGGTATGCACCTCTAACCCTAGCCCTGGGAAGACAGGCAGATCCTTAAAATCACTGGCCCACTAGTCTTGCTTAAGTGACATGCTAACCAAGTGCAGAATGTGGCCATTAGTGGATCAGGATGGAAAATAAAACTGACAGAAAAGATATTTTTAGGACACTTAGAGGAATTTGGAATGTATAATAGATGAAATTATGAAATCATTAGGTTTCTTAGGAGAGAGGACGTCAGTTGTGTTACACGAGAGAAACATCATTAATCTTAAGAGATAAAAGAGGAGATATTTAGGAATGAAATGCCATTCTGTCTGCAACTTATTACAAGGGGGGATGTGTGTGTGTGTGTGTGTGTGTGTGTGCACAGGAATATGCATAAAGAGAGAATAATCAGGGTTGGGAGATGAATGAGCAGATAAAGTATTTGCTCTGTGAATATGAGGACCAGAGTTTAGGTTCCCAGAATGCACCTAAAACTCAGGTGGATGGGGGCTGGAGAGATGGCTCAGTGGTTAAGAGCACTGACAGTTCTTCCAGAGGTCCTGAGTTCAATTCCCAGCAACCACAGGGTGGCTCACAGGGTGGATCTGTAATGGGATCTGATGCCCTCTTCCAGTGTGTCTGGAGACAGCAACAGTGTATGCATATAAATTAAAACAAAAACAAAAACCCATCAGGTGCATGGTATTTCAGGTATCCCCAATACCCCACCCCCGCCACCACCAGACCAATAATCCCAATGCTTAGTAGGCAGACAGGAGATCCCTGGAGCAAGTTAGCAAGTTAGACTAATCAAATTGGTACTTTCAAACTCTCAGTTCAAGGATAGGCAGGGTCTTAACATATAAGGTGGAGAGTATGGAAGACATAAGTCAGAATAGAGAATGTTTGTACACACAAATATTCACTGTGCCCTTCCACACACAAATAACACACACACACACACACACACAGAGAGAGACAGAGAGAGAGAGAGAGACACAGGCACACACAGACAGACAGACACACACACACACACACACACACACAACAGGGAAGTGCTTAGGCATACTCAAAGTGTCACACACTCCATGGGAAAAATGGGACCCCTCAAACTCTTTGAAGAATTCAGACATTTCAAGAGAGTCAACTCCATGAAAAATTAATGGGCAAACTAAATAAATAAATAAATAAAAGACTGAAGAGGCATCATAGCTGAGTGCAGAATGAGGCTGTTAATGGATTGCAGATCAGGATTGCAGATCAGGGGGAATGTAAAAGTGACAAAAAAAAAAAAAAAAACAACAAAACAAAAAAAAACCCAGACATGTTTAGAGTACTAAGAGAAATCTGGACTGTATAATAGATGAAATTATGAAACTGTTAGATTCTAAGAGAGATGACATGCTGGAATTATACAAGAGAAATGTTGGTCTTGGGAAATGGAAGAGACTGTGTTTAAGATTAAAAACAACAACAACAACAACTATATGCTATTTGTAACTTATTCCAGGTGGTTGGGGGAAAGGTATGCCTATGTAGATACAGGTGTGTGCATCCAGCCCTCCCTATGTATATAGCATGAAATCATACTAACAGGTCTGTCTATGCAAACTAATGTGCCATTCTTTTAACTTTCATGTGACTCAATTAAAAAAAATGTTTTTTTCAAAACGATCCTTACCAAGATTACATTGTAGAGAAGTAGAATCTCAGCCAGTGAACAAAAATCTTCAGGAATCAGATGATAAATTATTACCGAGTCACTGAAAAACACTGTCAGTATAGAGAATGACAGCTGGATGGAGGTAGGAATGCTTTGTCTAGGGGTCAGTGCAGGTCTGTCTGAGAAAGCGGCGGTTGGCTCAAAGGCTGAATGACAAAAAAGAAATAGTTCTGGGACATGGAACAGAACCACTACACAGAGGGAAACAGTCAAGGCTTGGGGTTGAATTAACTTAGTGGTTCAAGAAACTTAAAGCAAGCCTGAAGTTGTGGTTCAGTGATAGAGCCCCTGCCTAGAATCCCCCAGGGAGGGGCTGGGGCGTGGCTCAGTGGTAGAGCCCCTGCCTAGAATCCCCCAGGGAGGGGCTGGGGGTGTGGCTCAGTGGTAGAGTCCCTGCCTAGAATCCCCAGAGAGGGACTAGGGGTGTGACTCAGTGGTAGAGCCCCTGCCTAGAATCCCCAGAGAGGGACTAGGGGTGTGACTCAGTGGTAGAGCCTTTCTTTGCCTTGACTGTCCCAGTAAGGGTCTAAGGATCAGCTGAGTGGTAACGCATTTGTCTAAAATCCTCCAGTCAGGGATTGAGGGCACGGCTCAGTGGTAGAACATGTGGCCTAGGATCTTAACAAAGAGGAGCTGGGGTGTGTGTGTGTGTGGCTCAGTTCTAAAATGATTGCGAAGCCTCCCCCCAGTGGATAAATCCCCAACTGAGTACCAGCATTTATCTCTCTCTGCTTCCTTTTTTTTTATTGAATATATTCCTCATTTACATTTCAAATTTTATACCCTTTCCGGTCCCCCTCCCCTCCCTGAAAACCCCAACCCATCCTCCCACCTGCTGTCTCCAAGAATATGCCCCTCCACCCAACCCACGCCCACCTACTCCCCCTCGATTTCCCCATGCTGGGGCATCTATTGAAGGGAAGTGGTGTTTGGAAGGGCGGGGCTTTTGGTGGTTGTTGGGTAGAGAGTCCTCCAGGACCCCCACCCCCACAGCAGCTCTGGGCCTCCAGAAGTGGGAGGGGGTTCTTATCAAATGCCCTGAGTGCAGCTGGTTATTTAGGAAGTATCCGGAGATGTTGTCTTCGCTGTGGCAGACCGGAAGTGGGAGAAGGATCTGAAGGGGTCTCTCTGCTTCCTAACTGCAGATAAAAGGTGACCAGCTGCCTGCCACTCCCGCTTGCCACCATGATGGACTGAACTGTGAGCCCAAAGAAAGCTTTCCTCCCTTAAGTCATTTCTGTCAGGTATTTTATCCCAGCTATGAGAGAATTAATTAATATACACATCAAAACCCTTCTTACATATTAAATATTTTATTGAGTGCCTTTTAGTTTTGCCTCTTCAGTGTCAAGGTAAGCCTTTCTAAAACTGCTTTAGCAGAGCAGGACAGTGGTAGCTCACACCTTTAATTCCAGCTTGTAGGAGGCAGAGAGACGGCGATCTCTATGACTTCTAAGCCAGCCTGGTCTACAGAGCAGGTTCAGGACAGCTAGGTTACACAGAGAAACTCTTGAAGGAAAAAAAAAATCTTTAACAGACTCTTGTAATCTTCTCTCTGATCCATCTCCTGTTCTCATCTTCAATCATAAATCTACCCGGCAAACATTTACTGACCATCGGTTGCATAACTGACTATCTGAGGACTAGAGAAACCATGCACATGAGATACACTTTCGGCTTCTGGTATAAGAATGGAGAAAATAATTGGACCATAAAAGATCAGATAGGCCCTGGCCTCACTGTAAGATTGTAGGCAAGGGGTCTTCTACTGAGCCAGGGATCTGGCTCATTCATGAGGCCCTGAGTTCTCATTCCCAGCATCTATCTAAAGGAAGGGTATGGCGGTGTGTGTCTGGAGCCCCAGGTGAGGCATGGGACAGACAAGTCAGTCCCTGTAATTTGTTGGCCAGCTTACTTGGCCAAATTGACGAAGATATCCAGTCTAAAAAAACAAGGGGGAAAATGGCTGAGGAACACATGCGATAGTGACATCTAACCACCCTCCCCACATGGCTACGTAATGCATATGCATGTGCAGTGGGCACACATGCATGCAGGAGCACACAGACACGTCACATACACAGACGAGAAATTGCACGCTGAAAGAGACACCAAGTCAATATTAAAATTCAGTAAATAATTAGGACGGTGTGACAAGTCTTCAGATATTGCCATGAAAAACATATTATAGAAAAAAATCAAAGAGTTTTAGAGGAAGGAAGGAAATCGTGGAAGAAATTGTAAGGTTGAGATTCTCTCCCTTGAGGTTGCAAGAGACCTTTCTAAATATAAAAGCGGGGGAAGAAAACACATACAAATATCAATATAGCTAACCTCACTCTTTTAAAATATGTACACACAAAGAAAGACACTATCAACAGTATTGACTCAAGCCTTCTAGGACAGTTTGGTGCTGTGTGCAGATGAAGGATGATTTCTGAAGACATTCAGCAATGATGGATCAAATGTAAACAGGAAAACAGTAGGTGGGTGACTGTTAAATATCTTTGGGGGCTAGGGTGGGAACAGAGTAAGTAACAGAATAAAAATGTTTTGATTTATTTCTGTTGCTGTGATAAACACTCGCAAGAAGGAACTTAGGAAGGAAAGGGTTTATTGAGCTTAAGTTTCCAGGTCACAGTTCATCATGGAGGTAAGTCAGGGCAGGACCTGAAAGCAGGAATCTGAAGGCAGGTCTCCTTCACACAAAATTACCCCCTACAAAGAACTCTCTTCACAGTCAAAGCAACATGTCAGGAACCATGGAGGGTGCTTGCTGGCTCCCTCGAGGGCTCATGCTTATCCAGTTTTCTTACACAATCCAAGACCGCCTGCCTAGGCAATGGTGCTTCCCATAGTGGATCCGGGACACGCAAATGTACACACACGCCAATCTGAATTAGAGAATTCTCCAGTTAGGGCTCTCTTCTCCAATGACTCCAGGCTGTGACAATTTGACAGTTAAAGCTTAACTCGGACAAAGGTAGAGAGTGAGAAAAAGGAGAACAAGATTCTAAATGTACTCTGACTTCACACATGCAGGAGGAGTGCATGCATCTACCCACCCCAGTCATGTGTGCAGACATTAAACACACACACACACACACACACAGTGTGGTGGATGAGAATGACCCCCGATAGATCCATATATTTCCATGCTGAGTCTCCAGTTGGTAAACTGTTTGGAAAGATTAGAAGAAGTGTATCCTTGGAGGAGATGTGTTACTGGGCGTGGGCTTGGAGGTTCCAAATGCCCACACCAGGTCTTGTGTCTGTCTCTCTTTGCCTGAAGCATACAGATCACGATGTAGCTCTCAGCCACTGCTCCAGCACCATGTGTGCCCGCATGCTCCCCACCGTGATGATAACAGACTCAGCCTCTGAAACTTTAAGCAAGCCCCCAATGAAATGTTTTCTCTTATAAGTATTGCCTTGGTTATGGTATCTCTTCACAACAGTAGAACACTTACTAACACACACACACACACACACACACACACACACATCTCTGATAATTTAATATGTTAGAGACACAAACAGAAACTAGGGGACCCTTGATCCAAAATCAGATTGGAGGTGGGATGTTGGAGATGCAGTTCTGTCCTGTTTGAGCACTGTCTCCTCTTCTGCCTTGCATCCACATCCGCAATCATGAATCGTACGGGCATCTCATCACAGTGGAGGGATGGGGAAGCCTTTGAGCAAAGAAAGATGCAGGAAGCATCAGCTTCCCTCCATCACTTGTTTCTCTATTCACACCAACCCCTCATTCCCGACGATGGAGCAGCTGTCGTTCTTTAGTCAGAAGATGACAAAGAAGTGTTCGGTTCAAGATGAATTCTGGGGCCCCAGCAGCGTGTGGGTTGCAATGTAATTATTCTATGGAAGAGTGTGCGCGTTCCAGCAAATTACACCCTTCAGTCCCCTCATTAAGCTGTGCCAGAACAGCAGCCTGCTGACTCACTGACGATCCTGTCAGAGGCTTCACCTCTGGTTTTTCCAAGCAGCAGGTGGCAAATGTCAGAGCGAGGGCTGTCTAGTGGACTCTTCTCTCCCAGACACCAGTAAAGAACGAAAGCCAGGCTGGGTGGTAACTGAGCTATTAAGCTACCCTGTAGGCATAAGGACCTTCAATGTGCTCTCTAGAAGCCATGTTAAAAAAAATAAATAAATAAAAAGAAACCAAGTGTGGAATATGTTTGCAGAACCAGCCCTACAGGCATGGGGACAGTGGGGACAGTGGACACAGAAGGATCCCTGGATCTCACTGGCCGGCCCCAAGTCCCAGTGAGAGACTCTGTCTCAAAGGAGGTAGAGAGCTCCTAAGGATAAACAATGAGGTTGCCCTCTGGCTTTAACATGCACAAGTGTGCATCTTCATACTCATGAACAAGTGTGCACATGTGCACACACACACACACACACACACACACACAGATATGTGAGCTGGAAACAGGGCTCATCAATTAAGAGAACTTGCTGCTCAAGCAGAAGACCCATGTTCTGTTTCCAGCTCCCACATCTGGTGGCTCACAAGCAAATTAAAGACCAGCTCCAGGGGATCCAATGCCAGGGGATCCAATGCACTCTTCCAGCTTCGACGGGCACCTGCGTTCACACGTACAGCCCCTCCCACCTGTCCACATACACACGTCACTGAAACAGAAGAACTGGAGAAAGGAAGGGCCCACGAGGGAAGAGGCCTTGCTGTTCTTGCAGAGACCCAAGTTGTTCTCTTAGTACGCGCCTTAGGCAGCTCACAAAAACCTGGAACTCCTTCTTCAGAGAATCTGATGCCCTCTTGTGGACATCATGAGTGAGCACTGCTCTTGTACACACACACACACACACACACACACATACACACACACAGATATAATTTAAAAAAT
Organism: Apodemus sylvaticus; assembly: GCF_947179515.1. Taxonomy (NCBI): domain Eukaryota; kingdom Metazoa; phylum Chordata; class Mammalia; order Rodentia; family Muridae; genus Apodemus; species Apodemus sylvaticus. Next base: position 38,026,358 of record NC_067493.1, on the reverse strand, counting down.
AAATTCTTTTTTTCTTTTTATTGAAATAAAATTGTTATGCAATATATTTTGTTGTGTTTCTTCTCCCCCAATTCCTTCCAGAGCCTTTCCAACCCCTCCCCATCCAACTTCATGTCCTCTCCCCTCCTCCTCCCCTTCCTCCCCTCCCCCTCCCCCTCCTTCCCCTCCCAATTCCCCCCTCCCCCTCTTCCCCATCTCTCAAACAAACAAATACACAAAATAAAACCAAAAAACCAGAAACATACTCTCATGGAAACATGAAATGAACATCAAAATAAATAAGCAAAAACCAATAAGGCATCATCAACAAAAAAAAAGCCCAATTAAGCAAATTAAGACTAAATATCATTGGATTCATTTTGTATTGGGCATAACCCTGCCCTGAAATGATATGATTAATATTCACAGTGAGACTTCACTGTGGAAAACTGAGTGCTTTCCCCCTTCCAGTAGGAAAAGCTATTGCAGACAGCTTCTTGGTTAAGGAAGGGAGCCCATGTTTATACCACCCCACCCCTCAGTGCTGAATCCCCCCCAAATCTTGCTTAAATCTATACAAGCCTGTGCATAGTGCTGCAGTCTTTGTGATTCATATGTTCTTCAGTCCTGGAAGACACTGTTTTCTTGGAGTGAAAAATATTCTTAATAATATATTTGTTGAAAAAAAAGGAAAAGAAGACATGTTAATCAAACTAATACACATTTCTTGTGTCTTTTTTTTTCCTATACAAGATCACATGCTACAACCTAAGCTAGTTTGGAACTCTGAAGTCCAGGCTGCTCTCAAACTTTGGCAATCCCCCTGCAATATGCTGCTATATGCCTGGCTGTAGATACACCACCTTCAGATGGTGGATTTAGTGAAGTAACTGTAGACAGAATCCAGACAGAAATCCTGGGAAGAGGGATGCACAGTGAGAAATGAGCTCAACTCCAGTTGAGAGCTTAATATGCCTTTCTTCCTAGCCCAGGGAAAAGTGTCAACATCTTACCTAGCATAATTACCTTCCTGGTGTTAAATGTATACTACACAATGGTAATCGACTAATCGACTAACCTCTAAGACATGGTGGGGTATGTCTTCTTGCACTTACAGCTCTGAAGACTATTGTTCTGTTAACTTATGTGAGGTGGGGGTCCTGTCATGAGCAAGCAACATGATAAGCATGCTTGTGTGTGTGTGTGTGTGTGTGTGTGTATTTGAATACATGTCATCACAGAAAGCACAGAAGAACCTTGGGTATCTTATTCTGACATCCTCCACCTTACTCCCTTTGAAACATGGTTTCTCGCTGGCCCTGAGCCCCAGTGATCCTGTCTCCACCTGCCACCATACTGTCCCAGCACTGCAGAGGTTGTAACGGCACGGTTCCTAGAACTTGCAAACAGCTGAACAATACCATAACTGGCTTTTAAAATGGACGCTAGGGTCTGAACTCAGATCCTCATGCTTATACAAGCAATTTTACCTATGGTGGTGGTTTGAATGGAAATGGCTTCCCTCAGTCCATAGGGACTGGCAGTATTAGGAGGTGTGGCCTTGTTGGAGTAGGTGTGGCTTTGTTGGGGGAAGTGTGTCACTGGGGGTGGGGTTTGAGGTCTCAGATGCTCAAGCCAGGCCTAGTGTCACTCTCTTCCTGCTGCCTGACAATCTAGACATAGAACTCTCGGCTACCTCTCCAACACACCCGTATGCTCTCCTGCTTCCTGCCATGATGAACTGTAATGTTTATTAACTGTTGCCATGGCCATGGTATCTCTCCATAGCAATAGAAACCTAACAAAGACACCCACTGATTCATCTCCCCAGTCTCTTGCTGAGCAAATCTTAAAAGTGCAAGAAAACCCTGGCAGGTGAGCACAACAGCATAGCAAAGTTCACGGAATTCTGGGCCCTGTAAACCACACTGATTTTCAGTCTTTGGCTGGTCGAAGGTTGTCCAGGGAATCCATTAAAAACACACCCAATTTGCTGACTCTGAATCTGTCTGTACAAGGGGCCTCAGCCTCTTGATTTTTAACAAGTTCCCTAGGTAGTTCTGAGCCACACCAAAGCTGGAAGACCATTTGGCTCAACGGTTGAAGAATTCCATAATGCTTAGCTCTTGGGGAAGAGGCAATTTTCCTACATGGCTCCTACAGCTACACTGAAGAAAGCTGCAAAAAAAAAAACATGGCTTTGCAAACAAACTCATACAGTACCAAAGACCTGGCATTGCAGCCGTTCCTTCATCCTTTCTATGATTCACAAGGGAAAGGGGGGAAAGTTAGAGCCACCAGTCCCCAAAATCATATTGTCTCTGGAAAAATTAACATTATCTGAGGAACAGGAAACAAGAATAAGGATTCATAACACATTCTATTTCTGATTCGTTTTCTTATTCATACGTATACATCTGCACATCATATGTGCATCTGTGGATGCCTGTGTGCATATGTGTACAGGGACCCAGAAGAAGGCTTCTGATCTCCTGGTGCTGGCATTATAGGCAATTGAGAACAGGCCAGAGAGGATGCTGGGAACTGAACTCCCAATCATTGAGTCATCTCTCTGGCTCTGATTTTATTCAAGCAGCCAGGACTCTGTTCCTTCCAATTTTACTTAGCTGTTTGCTTACTTGATTAGGAGTTTTAACTATTTTTTAAATTAGAACATTTTTAAAGATATATTTATTATTATATGTAAGCACACTGTAGCTGTCTTTTAGACACACCAGAAGAAACCATCAGATCTCATTACGGATGGCTGTGAGCCACCACGTGGTTGCTGGGATTTGAACTCAGGACCTTCGGAAGAGCAGTCAGCGCTCTTAACTGCTGAGCCATCTCTCCAGTCCTAGAGCATTTACTTTTAAACTTTATTTCGAGATGTTATTTTTGTGTGTGCATGCCTGTGTGGGCTTGGTGCACACATGGAGGTCAGAGGTCAGTTCTCAGGAGTCAGTTCTCTTTCTACCATGTGAATCCTCAGAAACACTTAGATTATATAAGAGGTTGTAGCAGGCGTGCTTACCTGTGGAGGCAGGTTGGTAGCCCCATTTGCCCTTTTGGATCAGGATTTTGCTATGTATCTCAGACTGACTTTGAATTCCTGGCCCTCCTGACTTTGAGTCTCCTCGACTGGCACTTTAGGGCTACGTTACAATTTCTGGGTCGATGTTAAGTTCTCTTGGTTTTCTGTTTGTTTTGGTTGGTTTGTTTGTGGTTTTGTAATTGCTGCTGTTACTTGAGACGGTATCTAATTACCCGTGCTGTCCTCTAGACTAAAGAGGCCTCTTGACTCTGCCTTCTGAGCGCTGGGCACTACCACACGGATTTCTAATATTAGCTTTAACAGCTATTATGCCTCCAAATTAAGCCATACAGTATGCTTCTAGATTTCTATCAGGGTTATTCCTGTCACTCCCATATTTTCCCATACCATACTTTAAGTTAGCAGGAAGTTTAGATCTTATAGTGCCTTTTGAAAGGACTTTTAAAAAATTTATCAGTATGTATTTGAATGACTGTACAGGGCTATGTGCCTATAAAAGAGACATCCACAGAGACGAGAAGAGGGCATCCAATCCCTTGGAGATGAAGTTACAGGCAGTTGTGAGATGCTTGACCTGGGTGCTAGGAGCTGAACTCAGATCTCTCTGCAAGAGCACTGAGCTATCTCTCTGGTCCCTGTGTAATCCTTTGCTTAGAAGGAGGATTGCAGCAGGGGCAGGGGCAGGTAGAAGGAGTTGTGGGTATAGAAGTCAGTGTGTCAAATCCTTTCTTATGGGGAGCATACGAGTGCCACAGTGTACTTGTGAAAGTAAGAGAATGACCTGTGGGAGTCAGTTCTCTCCATGCAGAAGCAGATCGTTAAACTCAGGTCCTCAGGCTTGGAAGCAGGTACCGTGAGCCATCTTTCTGATTCTTCTACTAATTGCTTTTATATTCTGTTTCCTTTCATTCTAGTATCTTTCTACTCCTCAATTCTTTTAGTTTTTTTTTTTTTTTTTTTTTTTACAGAAATAGGGACTGGGAATGTTCTTTTTTTTTTTGGTTTTTGTTTGTTTGTTTGTTTGTTTGTTTGTGGGGGGGGTTGGTGTTTTTGGTTTTTTTGGATTTGATTTTTTTCGAGACAGGGTTTCTCTGTATAACCCTGGCTGTCCTGGAACTCACTTTGTAGACCAGGCTGGCCTCAAACTCAGAAATCTGCCTGCCTCTGCCTCACAGAGTGCTGAGATTACAGGCATGCACCACCACCCAGCGGGAATGTTCTTAATAGAAGAATATGTAACCTCTGATTAAAAGCTCATAATGGAGCTGAGGAGATGGTGTGGTGGGGTAAAGCACTTTCCTAACAAATTCGAAGAGCTGAGTTTTAACCCTAGGACCTGTGTAATAAGCTGGGTGTGTTGGGTCATGCTATATAATCCTAGCCTGGGGAGGTAGAGACAATTGAATCCCTGGAACACAGTAGCTCTGGAGCGAGTGGAACCCTGTCACCAGACAGAAAGACAGAAGATCAAGAGGGTTAAGGAACCCCGGCAATTCTTATAGTTGAGAACTGGAAGGTGTTTGAATCTGCTCCTGACCAGATCCCTGTCCTGGAGCATGTGACCATGCCACCCCACTAAGAGGACCATGACAACTGGTCATGTAGCATAGAGCCAAGAGTCCTCCAAGCTAATGAGGTTTCTAGATGGGCTGGCCTGAGGGTTTAGCCAGTAAGATTCCCTTCCCGGACATTCCTTCCTACAAAAGGTTCACCCTGAGTAAGATGTATGCATCATTTTCCCACCATGAATAAACAATTTGGACAACCAAGGACTGTCTCTCTTAAGAACCACTGTGGAGGGGGGGAGCCTTCCACCTAAGCAGAAGGCCCCTCTGAGCTTCTGACATTCGCCCTGAGCTAAGCCAGATTCCCCCTGGACCCAGGTTCATCGCTGGTCCATGAGCCCCTGTTCTCAACTCCTCACAGTTCCTAGGGCCCTCTGGGTGTACAGGGGTATGAGGCCCATAGCCTCGGTTCCAGGCCAAGTTGTTTCTCACCCAGAGGAACATGGGCTGGGGCTCCATCTGCCTGGAGTGTCATGAGCCCAGTACCCTGATGGCAGCAAGAAAAGAATATAGCCTAGAGCCCCCACATGTCATCTCCCTGAGCTGCATTCACACACCCCAGCAGTAAGGCAGAACTTGGACCCACAAGTGGCCAAACAACCTAGCTGACTTCATGAGTTCTAGGCCAGTGAGAGACCATATCTCAAAGCAATAAGATGGGGAATACCTGAGAACTTCAGTAAGATTGACCTCTGACTTTCACATATATGTAAAGTATGTGAGTATGCACACTTACACACACACACACACACACACACACACAAGCAAGAGATAGAGAAAGAGACACAGAGACAAAGACAAGCAAGAGAATGTTTATTATGAATAAAATAAATGTTATGGGTGGGCATGGTGACATGTGCCTATTATAATAGAATTTGGGAGCTTGAGATAGGAAAATCACAAATTAAAGGCCTGCCTAGGCTAAGAGTCAATCCTAAGCCATCCTGTCCTATAGAGTAAGATCCTGTCTCAAAAGGGTGTGGGGCCTCAGGAGCATGCTTTAGTACTAAGAACACTTGCTTTGGACCCCAACAGTGAGGGCCTGGGGCTGGAGCTCAGTGGTAGAGGACTGCATAGAGTCCCCCAGTGAGGGGCTATGGGTATGGCTCAGTGATAGAGCACATGCCTACCGTCCCCAGCTGAGGGACTGGAGTGTGGCTAAGTGGTAGAGCACCTGCCTAAAGTCTGCCAGGGAATGATTAGTGGTGTGGCTCAGTGGTAGAACCCCTGCCTAGAATTCCCCAAGGAAGGGTTAGGGGCATGGCTCAGTGGTAGAGCACCTGCCTAGAATCCCCCAGTAAGGGGCTGGGGGCGTGGCTCAATGGTAAAGCCCCTGCCTAGAATCCCCCAGGGAGGAGCTGGGGGCGTGGCTCAGTGGTAGAGCCCCTGACTAGAATCCCTCAGGGAGGGGTTGGGGGCGTGGCTCAGTGGTAGAGCCCCTGTCTAGAATCCCCCAGGGAGGGGCTGGGGACGTGGCTCAGTGGTAGAGCACCTGTCTAGAATCCCCCAGGGAGGGGCTGGGGGCGTGGCTCAGTGGTAAAGCCCCTGCCTAGAATCCCCCAGGGAGGGGCTGGGGGCGTGGCTCAGTGGTAGAGTGGGTTGGGGTGTAGCTCAGAGGTTGAACTCATGCTCGGCTTGCTCGGTTCCTGAGCTCCATCCACAGCATCAGATGAATGGATGAATAAATGCATCAATAAGACACGATATGAATGGCTGTGAGAGGATCATGAAGGGCATCTAGATGGTATTTTCTCCGAGTCATCTTCTCCTCCCCCCATCTTATCGCAATCCTTGGATGGTGATAAATGGCTACTGGCTCCAGAGAATCATAGCATGACTTCCTTCCCAGGCCAATTTAATGAGCCCTTTTCTCAGTGCTGGCCAGGTGCCTGCCGAGGGTTGCAGAAGCAGCAGTCCAGAGTGCAGAGACAGATCAGGATCCAGCCTTTCCTGCTCCTGGGGGACAGCTCCCCTAGCTTACATACAGGTGAATGTGTGCCTGGCTTCAGAAGGTGGGGCTGTGGGCTGTGCATGAAGCTCTGTGGGTACTAAGGCATTTGCCTGGCATACACAAATCTCTGGGTTCTATCCTGAGCAGTGCCTAAACCAGGCATGGTGTTGTATGACTATAAGTCCAGCAGTGGGGAGTTGAAGGCTAGAGGATCAGAAGTTCAAGGTCATCCTCAGCTACGTATGAAGCATGTATATAGCCTGAGTTTGTGAGACCCTGTTTCAAAACAACATGAAACAAACAAACAACAAAACTAGCAAACAATAAGAAACAACAGCCGCAAGACCAACATCAAAATAGACAGGCTCGAGTACTTGTACTGGGGGCAAGATGTGCCACGGAAGAAGTCGATTCCACTGTAGACCAGTGTGAAACAAGATCTGAATCCCTATCCTGTCAGCTAGGTTCTGAGAGAATCAAAACCTCGGGTCAGTGGTCATGAGACACGACCTTTCTAGGGTCCTCTATCTGTTCTTTGAATCGAGCCCCCAAACCCATCACGGTCATGCAGGAGAAGCTCACAAACATCTCTGCTCCCTGGCCTGGACCCTGAGCTTAGAAGTTGGCCATTGGCACACATTCAGGAGGGAATAAGCAATCCCATCCGTCTGCCTGCTCCCCAGGCATGGCTCCTGACCCAGGCCGATCTTTTTCTCATTTTGATGAGTAATTTTTTTTCCATTCCTCTGGAAATAAATAGGGGCCATGGGTTAAGTGGTCTACACATCTACCCTAGCCATCTAGAAACAGAAGAACAATAAAGCCACCCTGACAAGAAGTGACAAACCTGTGTGTGTCACGTATAGGTTTATGCAGCATGTGTACATTGATTTAGCTCTGTGAGAGGAAGCTATTTTCCCCATTGGCTGCCAAGCCAGAGATACGAGAACAAACAACCAGACTGGAGTTCTCTACTGACAGGTAATCCCCAGATGGGCATCCTTTCTGTATGCAAAGATTCACACATCCACTGTGTTACTTTATAACAATGCCTTACCATGTAGCCCAGGGTGGCCTTGAACTCATGGTCCCTCCGTCAGTCATTCCCCCATGTCCTGACACCACCCCCCCCACCCCTACCCCCCACCACCCCCACCACCCCACCACCCCACCCCAGTGCTGAGATTATAGATACTACGAACCACCATGCCTGGCTTTGGTGCTACATTCTTTTGTGGCAAGTGGGTGAGACTTAGCAATGGCATGAGTCTGGTGGGTGCATCCGGGGGACACACTTGCTTATCATTACTCTTAGCTTTTCCAAGAATACACGAATAAGCGAGCATTGAAGCTGGGCTGGGTGGTTCCCGCTATAATCCTTGTATTCTGGAGGCTGAGGCAGAGGACCACCACACTACAAAGTTGAGGCTATCCTGGGCTATGTCGTGACTTTCTACCCATCCTGGACTGAAATGGATGGCCCTGTCTCATGAGAATAAAAATAAAATAAATAAATAAAGGACTGGCGGCGTAGAGAAATGGACCAGTAGTGAAAGGAGCCTGCTGCTCTCACAGAGGACCCAAGTTAGCTTCCCAGCATTCAAGTGGGCAGCTTACGAGACCTGTAACTCCAGCTCCAAGAAATCCAATATTTCGGACCTCCAAAGCACCTATGCATACCTGTACCTACAAATACAAATAAAATAATCTACAAAAGTGAGGCGGGATGGAAGGAGTATTTAGGATTGTAGATCCTTTATGTTTGCTTAACATATACTAAGCTCTAGATTTGGTCCCCAGCACCACAAAAACCCAACTTATTTGTTCTTTATTTGAATTAGCTTTCAATCGTGATAAACACTGCAGCCAAATGCAACTCACAGCCTATGGTGAAGGGAGTCAGGAGAGTCAAGCAGGAACGGAGAGGAAAACCCTACCTAGGGGGAGTACTGCTCATAGTGGGCTAGGCCAATGGTTCTCAACCTTCCTAATGCTGTGACCCTTTAATACAGCTTATGTGTGGTGACCCTCCAACCATAACATTGTTTTCATTGCTACTTCATAAATAAATGTTGTCACTGTTATGACTCATAATATCTGTCGATATCTGTATTTTTCAATAGTCTTGGGCAACCCCTGTGAAATAGTTATTCAGGCCCCCTAAAGGGGTTCTGACCCACAGGTCAAGAACCACTGGGCTAGACTCTCCCACAACAGCCATGAAAAATGTCCCACAGACATGGTCCCACAGGCCAATCTTGTGGAGACTTTTTCTCAAATGAGGGTCCCTTTTCCCAGATGACCCCCAACTTGTATCAAAATGATATAAAACCAACCAGAATAGAAATACATGCCTGTATTCCTATCGTGTGGAAGGTAGAGGCAGGAGGCTGGTTTGATGGCAGCCTGGGACATATATGACGTTGTCTTAAAGGGGAAAACGAAGATTATTTTTAAATAATTGGGTGGGTTTTTAATTTTTCTATCTTCGATGTTTTCATTGTATGCTGTGCATCCATCTTGGAACTCATCAGCTGTTTGTCTGACTCTGGACCATGGAAGATAAGATTCCAGTAACCTGTGGCCTAGTGACCCTCCCCCAAAGATGTACAGCTATGACCATCACCTTGTCAGGAAATGACTAACTTCTTTTTGGCTTCTGTAGCTTGTTTCCACAGTCATTCAAGGACTATTTCAATGTCAGCTTGACTACCTAATCTTGACAGAGCAAAACAACTCTTAGCTTGTTTAGACAAGGTCTTCTTGTATTTTTGCCTTTAAAAAGTCACTCCTTATCCTCTGTCTCACAGCAGTCTCTAATTTGCCTCAGAGATTCCTATCCTGGTATGGTTCAAAAAAAATCTGGATTGGGTCTCTGGTCTTTTTCCAGGGGTCACAGAGTCCATAATGATGGTGGTTTGGTTGTTGGTTATTTGGTTATTTGGTTGTTTGGTTGGTTGTTGGTTGGTTGTTGGTTGGTTGTTTGGTTGGTTGGTTGGTTGGTTGGTTGGTTGGTTGGTTGGTGGTTGGTTGGTTGGTTGGTGGTTGTTGGTTAGTTGGTTGGTTGGTTGGTTGGTTGGTTGGCTAGTTGTTGGTTGGTTGGTTGGTTGGTTGGCTAGTTGTTGGTTGTTGGTTGTTGGTTGGTTGTTGGTTGGTTGGTTGGTTGGTAGTTGTTGGTTGATTGTTGGTTGGTTGTTGGTTGGTTGGTTGGTTGGTTGGTTGGTTGGTTGAGAAAAGGTGCTGTTGGAACAACTCAAGCAGCTTTGAATTTACTGGGTAGCTGTGGACAGTCTTCAGTTTCTGACCCCTTTGCCTCTACCTCCCAAAATGCTCTGTTTGCAGTGTAGACTACCAGACCTGGTTGGGTAGGGACACCTCAGTAACAGGTTAGCTTTTGTCTGAAAATGGTTTGACGTTGGAGTTTAAAAATAAACAGGAAATCTGAGCACCCCTTCATGTTAGAAGCTGCTATCCACAGGTGTCTTTATCCTTCTTTCTCTCTGATTTGGTGGAGAGATACTCTAAAGCCCTTTGTCTCCCTTAAATAAGCCATGTGACAACTCTGCACTCCCCAGAACTACCCATTCCCCGCAGCACCAAGAGGTCAAGTATTCATGACCTCTGTGAATGGCCAGAAAATCAGGTAGAGCAGCTGAAATGCAACTTGCATAGGACTAAACCCTTGATGCCCAAATGTCCCCTGGAAACAGTTAACTTAGTGCACAAGAAAGCTCCCTGGGCCAGTCAGTTGGCACGGTGGGAAAAGACACTTGCTGCCAAGCCGATGAGTTCAAGCCCCAGGTCCCACATGGTGGAAGGAGAGAACTGGCTCCCCCAAGTTGTCCCCTGACCTCCACATGTGGACTGTGGCACTTGTGTGCCACCCCTGCCCACACATACAAAATAAATAAAAATGCAAAACATAAAAAATGTTAAGACTACACTGCCAGGTGCCATACAGCACCAAGGACCTCCCCCGTGCTTGCTTCTGCGTCCTCTGAACTTGCTCAAGCTCCCCTTCCTGTTTTTCAGGAACAACTACTATCCCCATGCAAGGATCAACATCTCTAACACATAACTGCTACACCATGAAGTGACCTAGAGGGTATAACCCCTGGGTCTCGAATCACAAAGACAGGACTCACAGGCTTGTTTTATAGCCACACAAGCTGGGCTGAGGTGCCCATTTCTCTGGTGGGCATGGCCTGGAGCCAAAGCCGAATCTTTAGTTGTTTGTAACCCTGGCAATTCCTCACTATCTCTCAAAGATGTTCTATCATTATAGATCACTGTGGCAGGGTCTAAAGTGAGAACCTCTCTTCCTTCTCTGCCTCCTCCTCTTCTTTATCCTCTTTTCTTCTTCCACTTCTCTTCCTCCTCTTTCTCTTCTTTTTCATCTTCCTCCTTTTCCTTCTATTCTTCTTCCTACATATTTATTTTTCTCCTTCTTCCTCTTTCTCTCTCTCTTTCTCTTTCTCTCTCTCTCTCTCTCTCTCTCTCTCTCTCTCTCTCTCTATATATATATATATATATATATGTATATCTCTCTATATATAAATGTGTGTATATATATATATACATTTTTAATATATTTGTATATCAGACCATGTTAAACGATTGGCATTGCAGTGATTTCTCTTCGATGCCATCAAATATCTTGGCTCCAAACTCATCATTATTTTCCTGCCTCTACTTTCCAAATGAATGTGCCACCACACCCTGCCAAACTGCTCTCTTGAAACTGATTCGAGTTAACACTGAATATTTGATTTATCCATAGACTGAGAAAAACATACATACCAGATCACCTGTATGGATGAACCGTTTAATCTCTCAGTACCCCAGGCTAGAGAGAGAGCCTGGTGAACAAAGGTATATGTTGCCAAGCCTGACAATCAGAGTTTAATCCCCAGGACCCACACTGAAGAAGAGAGCTACCATATGTTATTCTCTGACCTTTATGCCCATACAATAGAACATGTTTGCACACATACACACACAATAAACAAATGTAAAAAAGAAACTCTCAGAAACTCAGTGTTCTTATCTGTAAACTTTCAACATATATATGTATATATATACATCTATTGATATATATGCATATATATTGATATATATTTAGATATATGTGTGTAGATATATACATATACATTCCTTTTCTGTAACTGTGAACATACATATACAAATATATGCAAATATTCACACATATATTCATAGCTTACAGACACAGCCATACATTTACATATATTTTTCTATTTATTTTCAATATGTAATATATACAGTGTGTGTGTGTGTGTGTATCTTAACTCCCCGTGCTTAAAATCTATTCTTTTTTTCCTTTATATTCTTTTTTTCCTTTTTTTTTTATTGATATCATTTCAAATGATTTCCCCTTTTCTGGGTCCCCACTCCCCGCAAGTCCCATAAGCCCTCTTCCCTCCCCCTGTTCCTCCATCTACCCCTTCCCGCTTCCCTGTTCTGGAATTCCCCCATACTCTTGCACTGAGTCTTT